>NC_091393.1:18217500-19607434 GCF_032191515.1 Phaenicophaeus curvirostris
TCCGTTTAGTTGCATAATGCAAAAGAGTTTACAATTATTTCTTAGAATTTTCTTTTATCTAATAGAAATTTCCATTTTTAATCGCTTATGAAGCTGATAACTAGTATTGAGAGCTGATGCAAATCTCACCAGTAGCTTTTATAGAACATTGCATTTTCTTTTTATAGTATCTCACATGCTTTCTATACGAAGTTCTTCTTACTGGTATGTCTAGATTTCTGAGTACTTCTTTTTATTTATTTTTTTCCACATAAATTATCGTTTGTAACCAGTTTCACACTTGGCAGTTTCGTATCCTGCTTTTCCTGAAAGTCTCCATTCAGGCTCACTCTGGATATTTGCCAGAACTGAACTAATTCTCATTCTACTTAAAATGCTTCCCCTCGTGTACATGCGTGTATGTAATAGGTAATAGATCTGAATTTAACTTTACAGGCCGATGAGCTAGGCATATCTGTCTCCCTGATCCATTAGACACTGGGGAACACAGATCACTGTAGCAGACACACTTCGTTGATGCCTTCCCATTTTGCTAATACTGAGCTTTTAACTGACATCAGCATCGTGTGGCAAAATTGCTTCCAAACTCATTTAAGCAGCTGCACATTTGAACAGGCTTAAATGATGGGTTTTAGTAAATTGGTGAAGCATAAGTTTGCGTATGCATAAATTAACCTGGCTAAAAGCCAGCTTTCAGGAAATCCATTCTTATTTAGGTACTGAAAGTAAATGCCTTGTCTCCCAGGGAAAGGGGAAGAAAGTAGGGGGAGTAAGGGAACTCTTACTTAGCGTGCTATTGATTCAAACCTCACAAATGATACACATCATCGGTTTGCCCAGGCCTGTGCATTGAGCAGATCAGTGCTGACCTACTACCTCTGAACTCACAGCTGCTCAGCTTTACTTTCTCAGTGCTCACTGAACTGAAAGAACGCTTTGGAGCTCTTGCCTGATTTTCACAGCCATCCTATGGCAGTACAATGTCCACTGCTGTTTCCCCTTCATTGAAGTGCATCTTTCATTTTTCCTCCCTTTTCTCACCCATGCTAGTCTACACAGGCTTCATTATAGTTTCTTTTTCACAGAAATTACTATTTTGCAGCATTAATGCAAACAGTCCTCTAAAGATTTCTGCAGGCTGCATACCAAAGCCACAACATATGAAATCACACAGAATTAACTAAAGCATTGCAATCTTACTGGAGAATCTTGAAAGTATTTCTTTTTTCCCTCCCCCCACCTCCCACATTCCTTGTTTTTTTTTTTTAATTAAATCATTCCTCGAATAGATTTCATCATACATTATGTAGATGTGAAAACTTTTTTACAGTGGTAAATGAGCCTGAATCAAAAGACAGCCTTGTAAACAGAAGTTTAAATAGACTGCAATTTGCTTCCCCTCTCCCTTAAACTTTCAGTGGCTTGAAAATGTACATGTGAAAATTAGCTTCCTCAATAGCACATTTTATTTTTTTTCCACTGGAAATGGTATATGCTCCATCTAGTGGACTAATTGAGCACTGTTGAAACTTATCACAGGTAGAATCCCTTCAAGAATTGTTAAGGAAAAAAATCTCCTATTGTAACAAATAAAGAAGAAAGAAGGGAAAAACAGGAAGACAAAGACAGCTTTCATTTTCTACAGAACATGAAGAAATTTGAGCAATGATTATAAACATCATAATGCACCCTGAGAATTTATTCTCTTTACAAGAAATACAGCTATTGAGATAGTCCATTGTTGCCATGGTAATATGTCATAAATTTCTGTCAACTACCTAAAATAGCTGCAGATCACAAGGTAATCAGGTTTGAGTGTGGGATTTTTTTTTTCTCCATGGGTTTTATAGCTTCTTAAACTGAAACAAGAATTTATCTTTGCTTTGTAATTTGCAAGCACCTTTCTTGAAATTAGACAAATAAACCATTTTTTCTTATGTTTTTCTTACAGTGAATTGTTTACCAAATTGTACAAAATCTCTTATTAAAATACTCTAAAATAGATACAGGTTTCTGCCTTGACCAATGGACACCTATTTCCTCTGATTTGTACTCCGAACATTAATATGATCATGAGGCTGGAAAAGTCTGCTGTGGTGTTGTGACATGCCTATGGATCTTAGTCGTTGCTCCTGTCATTGCTTACAACATGATTTTCAAGCATGGTCAAACATTCAGTGCCCTGATGAAAGCAAAATACAATATTAAATTTAAAAATGCTTTAAAAAAAAGACTGTCCCTAAATCCAGAAAGCACTCTATGTGTGCAAGAAAGGATAATTAAAGGTAAGTCTGTGAATTCACCTACAATGTCACCTACTCATCAAGGTGGTCTACTCAGCAGTGTGATTGAAAGCTGCCATCCATGACAGAAAGATTAAACAGATGTGACAATTCACGCTTGAAATGATGCCATGAAATTAGGGAATGCAGAACTTGTATCAGTAAAAAGGTAGCAGCATATTATTATTTTTCAGGAAAGCATTAACATTTTATAGAGACATCCCCACAAGCACTCGTACTTCAAACCATATGTAAATTCTTGGGAGTGGGGATTTCAGGTTGAAATGCAACTTTCTTCTTTCATTTTTTTTTTTTAAATTATTCCCCCGCTGCTCCCCTTAACCTTTCTGTGCATACATTTGTGTTTTGTGCAGAAAATCAGAGATATCAAAGATATTTATTTCCTGTGTGTGGTTTATATATGTTTACAGACAGCATGACTATTTCTTTAGCATTCACATTGAGCTTTAATACTTGTATTAAAACAAGGCATTGCAATCACAGCTTATCAGAAACTTGTACTGTGTGTTTGTGATGTAATGTAGTCTAAAATGCATAGTATCATTAATATGCTGCTCAAGCCTCACTACATAATGCTGTAGACTATATAGCTACCAAAGCTATACCAAAGACATAAACAGGCTTTAGTGTCCTGAGGAAGAAAAACCAAAACAATTGGGAGCTGATGACCCTGTTTATTGATATATTCAGATTTGTTAGCTGAGTGTGAGAGGACAGTTGCAGAATAGAGAATAGAAAAGACTGTATTCAACATTCATAACCAGGACAATTTTTACAAACTACTCAGGAAATGCATATTTTCCCTATAGATGAGCCAGTTGCAGGGAATTTGAATGTAAACACAGCTAGATATCTAAGAAAACAAATAAAACTATGAAAACATGTCTGAGCATTCCTTGCTGCAACAAGAAAAACAACCTGTTGCTATACAACAGGTATCAGAAAAGTCAAGCTTTTTGCTGATAAGTTGCTTTTCAGGCTAACAGTAGAAAAGGGAAAAGAATGTTTATAAAATTAACGTATTCATTTTTTATTTTCTAATATATGATAATTTGCATACCAAAAAGAAAATTGTATCTAGATACTTCTTTACATTTGGCTAATACTTGAATATCTTCTTTCCATGCTTTTACAGCTGAAAATTAAAATTTATCAACTTAAACAGATTGACCAAGACTTCTCTGATATTAGAAACCCTGAAGCTCTTCCCCTCTGCCTGGCTGTCTACTGATGTGAGTTTTAGAGGTAGGTGGGAACTAAATATTCTTGAGGTGAAAAATAAAGTAATAGCATGGAGGGATTTTCAAGAAAAAAAGCAGTTTTGCTTACGTTATAAAGACATATTAAAAGAGTGGATAATGACTTCCTATTACAGGATATTTACGAGATAAATTGATTTTTAGTAATTTTCAATTTTATACATTCTTTTAAGCTCAAAATTCTATTTCCAGGTATGTCTGAATCGAGCTGAAAGTCAACTTTGCAACATTTTATCTTCTTGGAAAGTTTCAGACTCCTCCTTCTTGTCACTGAAGAGATCTCAAAAATTTTTATCATCTGCTTAGAAATTCAACTTTTTAATTTTCCTGAGAATGAGACCACAAAAAGACTATACCAAGAAAAGCCCGTTTTAACTCAAGAAAATTTAGAATATAAAACATAACTTATAACATTTAGTTAGTTTGCCTTTGACTTCTTTTAGCGCTATGCTAATTTCTTCTTCATGCAAAGGAATTTCTTCTCTTTGTAGCTGCAAAACTTCTGGAAAATGGACCAAGTCTTTTCCTTAAGGTCATTTCTCTCAAAACAGCTCTGACTGTGTAGTCAAGGGGAGGCAAGTCTCACTATACCCATAACAAGATCTTCAGGCACCTGATAACTTTGGTTTTCAAAACAAAGTTCCATCAACGTTAGTTCTGAGCAGGGCTTTAAAAATTCTCCTTATTTCCTTCCTTGGGTACTCTTGGACCCTGATTTATGAAAAGAAATGGCTTGTCTTGATTTGGTTGTTTGATTGACCATTTCCCACTTACTGTAGTGACTGCCTAGGGCCTGGAAAGCTGAACTGTGATTTGGCATCTGAACTGTCCTGCACTGTAACATTAAAAAAATAAACTGTCACTGATTTTTAATTGCCTTACCATGCAGAATTTGCCATGCTAGGATGTTTCCACTTGGCAGGCTGAACTTTTACCAACTTTTAGATCCTACTGCAAAAGACTCAAAATATCAGTTTCACTGCCTAAAATGTCACCCAAGATCAATGTGTGAAATGCTAGAGCAGTATTACTACATATGAAGGCAAACTAGTTTTTTAAGTCCATCCCATATCATAGCCACAACTTATATCACCTAGAGTCTAGTACTGTGCTATCTTAAAAAAAAAAAATAAAATAAAAAATTTGGAGTTGAAACAATGGCAATTCATCAGAGAATCTGCAGAAAGTTTGGATGTTTGCATGTATGCATTTTAAAGTAAAAGCAGTGATGTTCTTAAAAATAACATTCTTATTGATTGGCTAAATGTCAGATATCAAAGAAATTCATTATTAGCAAGATGCCAGTTTGGTTGACTTTCCGTCTTTAAACTGTATCTCAGCATGACTTATAATCAGGATGCAGTAATAGCAGGCAAGACAAACCAACCAATCAATCAATCGATTGCAATAGAAAAATAAAAGTATTTGTCAAACTGATAAAACCAAATACTTCATTGTTTATTTCCTGGGTGAGTAATGCAATCCATAAAAAGTATTTCTATAAACCTCCCTCAGAATTTCTACATTAAATCAAAGCAGAGATTTATCTAAACCAATATTATCTGTTTCCTGTAATGTACTCAGCCTTTATTTTGACCAAGCCAGAATCCCATTCACCTTTTTCCAGGGCCACAACATTTTCTTTTCAGAGTGTGAGACATATAAGACAAGAATTGTAGTATATATTTTTTGCCAGATATTATTTCTGCAACAGAGAGAGACATTTGACTTAAGTCAGTAAAATCTTTGATATTTTTATTAAAAATAAAGCTTTCAGAAATGATTCCTCATTAAGATTTTAACAGCCTAGTAATAATAACCCTGACCATATTCTTCATCTTTCCTTCTTTAGAAGATCTAAATAACATTTTCTTAAGAAAACAAACATTCTTAAGGCATAAATTACCTGTCTGGTGGATGTTTTATCTCTGACTAATGGATACTAATTTATGAAGTATAGTAAATATCTCACAGGTATTTTAATCAATATCTCATATTCAATGAGCCCGGAATTTTCCCTTTTAACCCCTCAAAATTCTATCAGTCATCATAACCATACAATTAGATTTTTTCTACACATGATATCAAAAGAAACATTGCCAGTCTTCTCAAGAGCTTGCTGTCAAACCAAACAACTCATCTGTTTTTTCATGTGCAAGTAGCACTTGTTCATCATATTGTTGGTTTATGAAAACAAAACTTTCTTTTCTTCAGGTTACCGCTTTAAAATACTGTGTTACACAGGTGTGGACAAAACAAAAATATTGCAATTTTTTTTTAAAAATTCTCATGGAAGATTTATTCTACAATTTTTGTTTGTTTTTATGTTGGGTGGGGTTTTTTTGGTTTTTTGGTTTCATTTTTTTTTCTGCTTTAATATATTTCTAAGCTAATTAGCTTATTTTCCAAACAGGAAAACTTACATACTCACAAAACTTACTCTATACATATGAATGTGTTGCAATCCTTCCTAAATGGTTATACCTGCAGCAGTAATATATGAGAGAAACTGCTTATTTTTCCGACTCAGATACCCAAATACTTGCACTGCATGAATCATTACGACTAATGGAGTACTGAAATATTGCCAGACTCTTCTTTTCATTGTTTCAGGCTTGTTTCTGCTTATAGTGATTTCAGCTGGACTTTTGCCATTAACTTCAAAGTAGAAGTAAGTCCTTAGGATTATATTGCTTTTTTCCTGAAGTTTCTGTAACAGACCACTTTGCTAGTTGAACCATGTCATTGTTTTATTTTTGTGTTGTCCATTTCTTCAATTTTAATTATTGAAACAGATTGCTGAATTCTATGTTTATGTTCACAATGATTTTTTTGTTGTTTTCTATCTCTCAGTTTAATGACTAATTTAGTATTGTGTTCTCTTTAGTTCTATGTCTATCAAAACATCTCAGGTAAGTCAAACACTTGGCTGCTTTTACTGGGTTGTCTATGTATCTGTATAATACTACCCACAGGTAAAATACCTTCGCTATTACCACACATACATTTCTACAGCTGAGGATATTTTAAATTTTTGCTGAATGAGCTATGGTTAAAATTATCTAACAATGCTGAATAGTTGCCTAATATGGTTCTTGGCCTTTTTATCATGTAGTCACATGGGGCACTCATAGATTCTTGGCATGTCAATTGAGCAACATTCTTATACCTCTGAGTCAAAACAAGGTAGACTGTGCATAATGTCACATCCACTGTAATAGGACTCAATAATTTGTACATTACAGGTAGCAAATCCATTTGGAATTATAGCCAACATTCTCTAATTACACTACAGAATCGTATTTCACTTCCTCAACATATAGTTTTAGTAAGTTTTCATGCAGTTACAAATATAGATGAGAAAATATGTAACTTCCATTTTAACTATGTTACTATGCTAATGGTGCCCAAAATCTGAACAATGTGATATCATCACAGTAACTTTGCAAAGGATCATAGAGTTTCAGTGCAGAATCAATTTAATTTTATCATTCAGGATCTTAATGAGCATTAAATAGGGGTGAAAAAGATTGTAAGATAAACTTTGAATTATGTTTTCTATTTGAGTTTCAGAAAGTCCTCTCAAATGATATCTGGTTTATCACTTTCATTGCACCCTTGAAGTAGTATTATTTGGCATTTCAGGTCCAAGTACATTTTCCTTTGGACATAATTACATTCTGTGACCCTTCTAGACTATTTAGGATAGGTTCTGTGAACAAATCTTTAATGAACCTGTAGTTTATATATGCTTATGCTAGTGTTGTCATGCCAGGACTTTACGTCAGTAAGAGAAAAGAACACATGTTCAAAGAGGAAAATTAAAAAAAAAATCCTATATAGTAGAAAACAGAATGATGAAAACTGAAACAAAATAATGAGTGTAGCATTGAAAAAAAAGTCACTGTCATGTAAGTAATCTTGCTGTATTTCTCACCACAATATGAGCAGAGAAGAAAAAAAAATGCATATTGTTGCCTTGATTAGTTTTACTCCATTCTACGATGCTTTTCATATGAAACACATAAGCAGTTTTTGTTTGTAACTTTTTTATTAAATGATGTAGATCAATAGGTTGTTATCTCCCTCCGAGTTTTCAAGTATGTGCAGTTTATTTATGTCATCTATTACCACTCAATCATGTTCTCTGCTTCATAAAATGAAGGACTGCATGTATTGCTTTGTAATTTTTCCTATTTAACTTTCCAATAAAAACTGAATAGAGAGGTAGTGGCTGTCTCACTTCTGTCCTACTCATCATCAGCAAATATATTTTTAGCAAGTTTTTGCTCATGGCCTTCTTGAACAAGCAGTTTCAACAGCAAGTATCGACTGACTTCAGGGATATAGAATGAAGAATTTCAACACAAAAGATGTGTTTTGTGTCAATGTTGCACCTTTCAACAGGAACAGGGATAGATATTTTTTCATTTAAAATTCAAAATTATAAGGTTTAAACATGTACTGCTTTGTATATGGGGTAGACACATAGTGTGGCCTTCAAGATTAAGGGTTACATTTCTTGGTGAAATATTGACTGGCATGATATGGGTCTCAAGAGAAATTGGCAGGCTTTTATTTGCTATAAGAAAGTCACAACTCTGAAGAAAATAAGTCATTCTTCTTTAGAATATGTTGTAAAGACCACCCTCTCCTTTCTACTAGGAACAAGAAGAGCATTTTTAAAAAAGTTACATATCTCAAATGAAACAAGCCACCATTATTGAACCGGAGGAGAACCAACAGTTAGGTTTAGAGGAAGACATTGAGAAATCTGAATGAATTACGAAAATCCCACAAACCTTAATGTGAAAAACATAATGATGTTTTAGTATAGTTTAAACATTCCAAAGAGCATCATCCTGGACAAAATTCTAATGAGATGTTTACAAAAGAAGCAAAAGGTTTATGTTTGTTTTTATGTCACTCATTTATCAAACTATAATAGAAACTTTTGAGATTTGTGGTGCAAGGACAGACATGCTCTAAATTTTGCCTTGGTTGAGTTTTTTAATTTCTTATCATATGAGCTTTGGCTTTCACCAGGACTTGGCTCCTGGAGCATCATTTGGAGTTTTTAACTGTCTTAATTAGGTCGTTCATAAAAATTTCCATAGTTCAGCCAATGTTCACATTTTCATATTGTTCCAAATTCTGCTTCCTTTTTGAGAAAGACCTGACTATTTTGAGTCTACTCATTTTTTAAATAGTAAGTTTCCAGCTACCACAAAAGTATTCTTCACCAAGATGTGTGTTTTCTTTTCTTGCTGATCTCAAGCTAGCAGTAATAATAATGTTGTCTGTTCCAAGACATTCGTAAGTGGTATACCTCTCAGATCATATCAAGTTTCCTGGAAAATCTCAGTGCTCAGAAAAAAGAGTTTAACCTCATTTCACAAAATTAGATCCTATTTCATAATGACTATTTTAAGATAAGTTTGACAATGTTCAGAGCTTTTACCTAAAGTGAACAAGCAGAAGTACATACAATTTACTGAAGAGAGGACAAAGAAAAAAAAAAAATCCTTGTTCCATTGTTCATTCTGAAGTTTTTTTTTTTTACAACTTAGTCAATTAATCTCTCTACCTTCTTCTGATAAGACAAATAGTTTGAACTCTTTAATGCTTTTGCTGACATATTTTCCAGTCCCTAAATAATTTAAAAGGATTTTTTCTTCAGTCTTTTGTCTGGTTTTCAACGTTTTAAAATATAGACACTGAATGTAACACATATATTTCGTTAAGTAATGTATCTGTGTTTTTACCTCCTGCCTATGTATTCACATAATAACTTGGCTTTTTGCCCATAACCTGTGTGTCCATCCATGTTGTCACTGTAGTGTAGGCTACAGACTCCCAATTTGCATTGTTTAGTGTATATCTCCATCTATGTTTATATTAAAGCACACTTTTCATGTTCTAATCTTATTATGCAAACCATATTGCTCCGTGCAATAGTTCAGTGCGGATACAATACATAGAGAGGAGATCAGAGCATATATACTGCTCCTAAACTACTTTTAAGATTTCTGTTTCACTCTACTAAGTAGAGGCTGTATGTTCATTAGATGCATTGTTTAAAACAATATAAGGAAGGTAAATGTTGTCATAACTCAGATCAAGAAAATCAATTTCCAAACTTGAGACAGCTTTTTAGGATTAAATTAGCAATTTTAATTTAAAATAGCTATTAAAATACATGTTACTGTATACTGTGTAGTAGTGATTCCCTTTTTCTTGATTCAAAACAAACAATATGATAAATTAAAAGAAGGAGACTTGCTTAAGTCAACCAGTAGTGACTCTGAATAAGAGGTTATATTCCAGCACTTGAAACTGTTTCCTGTTTCTCCTTGATTTAGATAACTTCTGATATGGACAACTGTGTCATACTTTTTTGTTTAAAAGGCAGACTATGAAAAAGCTAGTAGTATTCCTGCTACATGCTTTGTGTTTTCCAGGCTTAGGGGTAAAAATATATTTTCAGGCTTAATGACTTTCTCAGTCTTTGACTAAGAAATTGGACTTTCTTCCAAGGTTTGAAAGGAGCTACCTATGAATGTCTAAAAGTAAAAAATATTGTAAGATAAATTGAATAAATGATAGCAATTATATTGAAGTAATGAAGAAAAGGAGGAAAGAAGGCAGAAATTGCACCACTTTACTTTCTCTAAATGTCCTAGGGATCAATAAACTCATTTGTGATCTTTCTGAAAAGCTCTGGCTTCACTTCTTACAAAGAAGTCAGAAAATTCTGTATCATTGAAGATAAGCGTTTCTTATGATTTTTTGCTTTTGTCAATCTGGTGTCTGTTAACAGCAAGAGAAAAATACCTGTACAAATGAAATCCACTTTTGTGTAAATTATGCAGGATGATTGGATAAGTTATTGCCAGTGACATGTATTTTCCCTGTAGATTTCCAGAAAAACAAATCAATCAAGGAAAAAAAAAAAAAGCTGAGATGAGAAAGTTCACAGTGGATATTTATAAAGATAATTATAATTAAACTTTGATGCCAGCAAAATTGATAACATTATTTGAAGGAGATTAAATTCTTTTCTTGTTTGATAGTATTGCTGGAAATCAGTTCCCAAGGTCAAAGAAGCGGGGTGGAGTAGCTCTAGTTATTCAAGTTCTTTACTCCTACAAGTGATTGGGACCATTCTTGTGCTTCAACAAAAGGGAGGAAGGAGAGCATTCCTTGGCTTTCCTTGCTTTTCCCTAGTGGCAATGGAGAAGATAGAAGAGGCTTACTTGACTGGCAGGCTTAGCTCAGCTTCCCCTACATTATGTTTGTTATGTTCCTCCTTGCTTTGTAGTGTAGTTTTGTTGAAACTGATTTTTCCTAATGCTTTTATTTTGTCTGTGAAGTAAGACTGGAATTTCTTTACAGGTGTTTTTGGGGTTTTTTTTCCTTTTGGTTTCATTTTTTCATCAGCACAGAAATGCATCTTCAGGTAAAAAAAGAAAAAAAGTATTGAGAAAAGAATTTTTGAATATATGTATTTGTTAATGAGTATTTTGACATTTTTCAGAATTAGTGCTGAGTAGAAGATACAAGCTGCCACAGCAAACATGGTTCCTTGGAAACGTCTGAATAAAAGTACTTGCCCAAAGGAAGGAACTAAGATTTAACCGCAGCATCTGAGGTATTCTTTGTTCATTCTCATACTTCAGTTAGTGTCTAGGCAGGCAGAAGGACTACAAAGCAACTTCTATTCAGCTTTGCTAGGCTAATGATAACCAAATCTGAAAAACGTATTATTTGATAAAGATGTTATATGACATTATAAACAAATAACAAAAATAGAAGTTATGAGCCATAGTAGAAAGTAGGTCAAGGCCCTCTCTGACCCTTTAAGTTAAATATTAATATCCATGCATTTCTCTTAATTATTAGAATCATAGAATCATAGAATAACCAGGTTGGAAGAGACTCACTGGATCATCGAGTCCAACCATTCCTATCAAACACTAAACCATGTCCCTCAGCACCTCATCCACCCGTGCCTTAAACACCTCCAGGGACGGTGCTTTATTTTCTTGTAAATCCTGATCAATATTACTGCTAATTTTTCTGTTTGACTTAAGTGTAATGTTGAGTAACATATGCCTAGTTAATAGATAATTAAGAAAGGTTGCACTAATTTGCTTGATAGATTTATGAATGCATGCATGAAGAAAACCCCAACCCATTAAAAATATAAATAGCTAAATATTTTTTATATATATAAGTGAAAAACTTAATATCATTAAATTAGATATCTTTCGAAGGAACGGTTATTTAGGCTTTGAGCAAAGTATTCTCAACTCTGTTCTTTAACCCTTACTTAGCCACTTGGAAAATGGGTCTAATAATTTCCAGCTGGGGAATACTTTTAGAATTTAGTGAAAGAAAATTATGTAGAAAAACAGAAGTGTCATTCATCTGCTCTCCTGTTGTGGATGTCTATTTTAACATAAGTTGAATCGTTTCCTTGAAATATGATGTCTTTCCAGTGACTATAAAGCGAGTCTAGATAGGATGCACTCCACCTAACAGTAGTCATTTACAGTGTTTGTATTCATATATCAGCTAGTCATCTTAACACAATCAGTGAAAGTGTCGTTATATGATAAAATAATCTGAATATATATACAAGTCTACTTTGAAGCAAAAATAATTTCTTTTTCAAAATACCAGTTCCTTTCACTGGCTTTGAGGAGAACCTCCAGTGATGGACTCAAATTGAAGTACTTAAATTATATCAGACAAACAGCCTCCAAGAATTCTGACCCATTAGCATTTTGCACTCCTTTTGTGTCATGTCAGTGACAATGTAAGGTCCAAGAAATCAGAAAGTTATGCTAAAGTTACTTTACATTACAGCTAATGATTTTGGTAGTGGATGATGCTGATTGTGTGATTGTGTCATACCTTCCAGGGCATTGACCAAAAGATGCCTTCACCTGCCTTAAATGATCATTCCACCTTCTGTGAGATGGAGGAGATAAGAAAAACTATTCCTATGAGATTGCTACAAAGTTAAATGACTGGGAATTTCAGCCTAGCAGCAGCCACAATGTTACACAATCACTTAAAATGCATGTATTATAGGTCACTGATGTATCTAGAGGCAAAGGGTTTCTTTTCATACTGAAAATTACAGTCTATATAGATCTTTTAGAAGCAATGGATGGTCTTCAATACATTTCTTCAACTATTTCTTCATTGATATATCTGTTTTGAGGAAGACCACAGCCATTAAAGATCATTACTATAATATTAGCTTCTAATTTCTGAAGAGTCATGATTTCTTCTGATTTGTTTTAACTGGATGATGTATCTGCTATTTTTTGTTGATGGGCTTTCTATTCATTTTTTCCCTTCAAGTTATAGCTGGTATTTTTTTGTTAAAAGCTAATTCTGAAGAGAAAATTCAATGTTGAGGACTACACAAAAAATACACAAGTTCCTTTTTCCACACCCCTTTTTACATTGTTTTCTGCATGTACAAACTTTCTGGTATTCTCACACAATTGAGAAACAAGAATAATTAGTCCTATGGATATTCATGGGTATTCTTCTGTTACTTTAACATTTTTTTTGGAACATCGACTCATTGTATAATGAAGAAACTGAAATCATGAAAAACAAGAAAGCCGATAGTGTTGATAGAAACAAAGAAATTATAGTATACATGAGCATAAGGAAAACTATTTCAATGGCATTTATTTTCCACTTAAAAGCTGTGAATTCAAAACAACTTCTAGTAAATATTTCTATATAGACACCATGGAAACCTTCTTGATTAAATTCAAGTATTATTTTTAAGTACTTATTTATTTATGTATAGCATATTAAATGGATTGTACTACAGTTCTGCTTTGTTTCCCCATTCATAACCCTTAAAGTTATTTTACCCATAAATCGATATATTCAGCATATGAATTAGTACAGATAAACAATATTAAGGCTGAAAAGTCAACAGCTGAGTTTGGGAAATGCAAAAATTAAGTCTAGTGGTACAGTTGTAATTTCTCATGCAGACACACATAATGATACTGTGTTTAATTTTAAGATGATCTTTTTTGAGGAAGAGAAGGCAAGGAGATTTTGACTCCTTTCAAGTCTGCTGTGTGTAAGATTATCTTTAACCTTTATAATTACCTCTGTAATGTCCAATAAATTAGCTGCTAATGAAACTCTTAATTTAAAAGCTTTACAAGAACTTTGAGAAATTTTAGGTCCAGGCCACACAGCCCCTTGAAGATAAGAGTCAATATTTCTTGAAGTGATTACTTATTCAGCTGGAAGGAACATTTTCCCACTTACAACCCATAACGAAAAGAATCAGGCATTCACCACAGTTTCTATGGTAAGATCAAACACAGAATTTGGGTGTGGTGAGTATCCATCAGCACAGAAAGCCTGATGTGATTTGGGCAATGGTACCATCCAATGAAGAGCCTAGAGGGACTTTCAAGATTCATACAAGAAGACAGAACTGTCTGAATCATATTGGTTCATATTGATTTGAGACTCCTGAAGTGCATTGAGGATAACTTCCTAGTCTAGCTGATAGAGACCCCCACCAGAGGAGGTGCAATACTAGGCCTTATAGTCACCAATACAAGTGAACTCGTCAGTGACATTAGGATTGTAGCCAGCTTGGGCTGCAGTGATCATGCACTGGTGAAGTTCAAGGTCCAGAGGGATATGGGACAGGTGAGGAATATAGTTAGGACATTAAATTTCAGGAAAGCAGACTTCCAGCTCTTTGAGGAATTACTTGGTTGGACGCCCTGGGACATGGTCCTTGGGCAGAAGGTAACAGAACAGAGTGGGCAAATAGTCAAGGATGCTTTACATTAGGCACAAGAGCGCTCAGTCCCCGTATGTAGAAAATCAGGCAGGAAAGGAAGAGACTAACACGGCTGAGGCAAGAACTGCTGGTTAAACTAGAGAAGAAGAGGGAACTGCACAGGCAGTGCAAGCAGGGACAGATAACCTGGGGTATGACTAGGAACGCTGCCCAGTTGTTTAAGAATGAGGACAGGAAGGCCAAGGCGCAGCTGGAGCTGAACTTGGCAAGGGCACTAAAGATTAACAAGAAGGGCTTCTACAGGTACATCAGTCAAAAGAGGAAGATTAAAGAGAGCCTACCCCCACTGATAGCTGGAAATAGTGATCATGTATCAACAGACAAGGAAAACGCTGAGGAACTTAACCTTTTTGCCTCAGCCTTCACCAATAACAGCTTTCCTTCCCCACCCAAGTCATGGGACAGCAAAAGGGTGACTGATGGGAAACCCCCTCCTACTGTACAGGAGGATCAGGTCATGACCACCTGAGGAACCTGAACATGGGACCTGATGAGGTGAATCTCAGAGTCCTGAGAAAATTGGCCAATGTTGTTGACAAGCCACTCTCCATGATATTTGAAAAGTCATGGCAATCAGGAGAAGTCCCTGGTGACTGGAAGAAGAGTAATGTTGTGTCCATTTTTAAAAAGGACAGAAAACATGACCATGAGAACTAACAACCTGTCAGCCTCACCTCTGTGCCTGGGAAGATCATGGAACAGATCCTCCTAGAAGCTCTGCTAAAACATGTGGAGGACATGGAGGTGATTAATGGCAGCCAGCACGGCTTCACCAGGGGCAAATCCTGTATGACCAACTTAGTGGTTTTCCATGATGGGGTGACCGCAGCACTGGATGCAGGTAAACTGATGGATGTGATCTATCTAGACTTCTGTAAAGCCTTTGACACGGTTCCCCACAACATCCTCCTCTCTAAATTGGAGAGATATGGATTTGATGAGTGGATGGTATGATGGATAAGAAACTGGTTGGAAAGTCATATTCAAAGAGTAGTGGTCAATGGCTCAAAGTCCAGATGGAGATTCATGACAAGTGGTGTCCTTCAGGGGTCTCTACTGGAACCAGTGATGTCTAATATCTTCATCAGTGATATTGACAGCAAGATTGAGCGCAGGCTCAACAAGTTCGCAGGTGATACCAAACAGAGTGCTGTAGTTGCCACACCAGAAGGACAGGATGTCATTCAGAGGGACCTGGACAGGCTGGAGAAGTGGGCCTGTGAGAAACTCATGAGGTTCAACAAGGCCATGTGCAAGATCCTATACCTGGATTGGGGCAATCCCTGATTCCAGTACAGGATGGGGGATGATGTGATTGAGAGCTGCCCTGCAGAGAAGGACTTGGGGGTGCTGGGGGATGAGAAGCTCAACATGAGCCAGCAATGTGTGTTCGCAGCCCAGAAGGCCAACAGTATCCTGGGCTGCATCAAAAGAAGCCTGGCCAGCAGGCCGAGGGAAGTGATTCTGCCCCTCTATTCGTCTCTTGTGACACCTCATCTGGAGTACTGTGTCTAGCTCTGGAATCCTCAACGTAAGGAGCTGTTGGAACAGTTCCAGAGGAGGGCTACAAAGACGATCAGAGGGCTGGAGCACCTTCCCTATGAGGACAGGATAAGAGAGTTGGGCTTGTTCAGCCTGGAGAAAAGAAGGCTCTGAGGAGATCTTGTAGCCACATTTCAGTACCTGAAAGGGTCCTACAAGAAAGCTGGAGAGGGATTATTCATAAAAGCTTGCAGTGACAGGATGAGGGGTAGTGGGTATAAACTGGAGAAGGGCAGATTTAAGTCTCAATTCTTACTACTGTCTACTAAATGCAAGAACAGATTGCCTCTTGATTTTTAGCCCTGCTATTTTACAGGGAATTGTCAGCATGCCCCTGATTTGTTTAATCACTTGTGACACACCTTCAGTGAAAATTTATGTAGGATCCATAGCTCTTGCATATCCACATGATCAAAGTCAGATAAACCACAGGACTTTCTGTAGTTTAAATGATGCAACTTTATTAACTACAGATCTATATTCTGATACTCAGGGGCCTCCAAGTCAAATTTCTTCATCCTCACTTTCTCTTTTCACTTACTCTTAAATTTCCCAACACCCCAGAAGAATTAAATTCCTGTCTAAATGGCACAATGAAGTTTTGTGTAGAAATAGGTAGGATAATCTTAGACAAGCAGTTTCAGTAGAGGTCTAACCAGAGAAGCTCTACCTGACGCCAATACAGCAATACTTGTCTTGGCTCCGGTATCTAATTCAGTCATCAGGATACAACAGGCATTAAGAAATCATATGCTACAGTCATGATGTGATAATATCTTTTTTTCTTAAAAAAAAAAACAACAAAAAACAAAAAAACCCAACAAGAAATAAACAAACCCAAACCAAATGAAATTAAATGGTTCACTTCATAAGGGGAAATAGCATCTAGCTATGAACAAAGTTATAGCGCAAAAAATAGAAATTGATAGACACAATTCACCAGTACCCTACAGCACACCTTCATGATCTTCTAGAGTTATCTTTCTTCTCAGCTTTTCTTTATGGCTAATTTTGATCATGTCTTTCTCTTTCTATTTACTCTATAATGTAACCAGTCTTTGCTTAGTAGTTTATCAGAGATATACAGATTCAATCTGAAGGTGTTCTTCCATGGCAAATGATCCTAAAAGAACTCAACTAATGTCTGTACTGACAAACTATAACTAACCTTTATAGGTATTAGGTCAGGTCCCAAATCAGCTGAGCTATCTAGAAAGAACTGTTAAACTGCAGCCAGTAGTCTGGAACAGACTCCATCAAAAGTAGCTTTATTTCTTACTTTGAAGTTATTCATAAACAGCTCCCTCTCCATCTATAGCCTCTAACACTGGTTTTGTGATGGTTCAGATCTCCTTGAACATTTAATGTCTTTTACAAAGGTATTCTGGAAGTACACAAAAAAAGACCTTTTTTTTTTTCTCCTTAGTTAGAAATAAAAAAAATACTAAATACAGTATTATAACTAATATTAACAACAGCAATGTTTTGAAATGCTCACATCCACTCTGCAAATAATTTTTATAATGAATTAACTAAATCAAGAAGGGAAAAATTCAAACTCAGAAACAAAAAGAAAATAGCATTAGTTCATATGTTTACATTAGAAGACAATGAGATGAGAATTTAACAGTATAGTTGACACTTTTTATAAGAGTTATTTAAAAACTTTGTCACTTCACATTCTAAAACAATGAATACTGACATATTTAAAAAGTAGGTTTTTTCTCTTTAACAATGATCTTTCTGATCTCTTTGTCAGCCAATGCACCAACTAAGTTAATGAGACAAATTCATACGATCAAATCAACATTTGAATCTTTCACCTTGTGAGTAAGTTTCTGCAAGTGTAAATTTTTTTTGACTAAAAGAGTCTTTGTGTTTTCCCCTCAGTTTCAGATTATTCACTCTGCAGTGTAATGGATTGTTCCAGCTTTTAGTAGACGATTAATCAGTGGGACTAACAAGAATCAGTAAAAATTATGGAACAGCTCAGATTTAATAACTTTTAATGTCAATCACTAACAGGCACAACAAATAAAGCTACAACCACTAGAGTGGAAGGATTGGCTACCTTACCTACCTGTAATGAGGCTGAGGTAGAAAGAAATATAAAAGCAAAGGCAGCGGAATCCTCACATTATGTCTAGATAAGCTGTGGTATTTATTCAATATTGTAGTATGTTGTGGATGGTTGAATGGGCTCCTGGGGAGGCAGAGTAGTTCATGGAAGAGAAATCTATCCTGTGACAGTGAACATATATGACATCTGACTCACAAATTTCCCGATCTACAAATGGCTGGAGGCTGAACTAGACCTGCAGAAGACAGACTTGCTCTTTTCTAAAATATATCTATATATCTAGCTTCGACCACTCCAGGAGTCAATGCATTCGTAGAATCATTGAACAGTTTGCCTTGGAAGGAACTTTAAAGATCATCTAATTCCAACCACCCCTGCCATGGGCAGGAACATCTCCCACTAGATCAGACCGCCCAAGGTCCCATCCGACCTGGTCTTGAACACCTCCAGGGATGGGGCAGCCACAGCTTCCCTGGGCAACCTGTGCCAGTGCCTCACCACTCTCATGGTGAAAAATTCTTCCTTATGTCTACTCTAAATCTACACCTCTCCAGCTTATAGCCATTGCCTCTAGTCCTATCACTACAAGCCTTTGTAAACAGTCCCTCTCCTGCTTTCTTGTAGGCTCCTTTCAGGTACTGGAAGGTTGTCATAAGATCTCCTCAGAGCCTTCTCCAGACTGAACAAGCCCAACTCTCTCACCATCAGGTCCAGTATTGCATCTCCTCAGGTCAGGGTCTCTATCAGCTGGACTAAGAAATTACCTTCAATGCACTCCATGAGTCTCCTGGATTGCCTACAGCTTGTCGTGCTATTTTCCCAACATATGTCAGGGTAGTTGAAGTCCCCGAGTAGTATGAGAGCTTGCAAGCATGAAGCCTCCTATATCTGGAGGAAGAAAGCTTCATTGATTGCCTCTCTTTGATCAGGTGGCCTGTAGTATACAACAACCACAAGGTTCCCATTGGTTCGTTGGTCTTTTATTCTGACCCACAAGATTTCAACCCATTCGTAGCTACTCTTCAATGACAGCTCTTCACATTCTATCCCTTTCCTGACATAGATGTCAATGCCTCCACCCCTCCTTCCCAGTCTGCCCCTTCTGAACAGCCTGTAGCCATTGATAACCACACTCCAGTCATGTAATTTGTCACATCAAGTTTCCATGATGGCAGCTAGATCAGAGCTTTCTAGTAGTACGGTAGCTTCCAGCTCTTCCTGCTTGTTACCCAAGATTTGTGCATTTGGATAGAGGCACTTCAGCTTGGCTGCTGGTCGCATTGCCTTCTTAGTGGATCCTTTATTATCTATAAGGTGTTTTGGAGAAATTTCCTCCCTGACACCTACTACATCATGAGCCTCTGACACATCTGATTCCCTGATGGCTACAGAGACATGTATTTGAAATATTCAGTTTCAGCACTCTCTATACGTATTTCAAAACAATCAGTGAAATAAAGAACAATTTAAAGAAGTCATGAACACAAATTATTATGCCTGCATTAGGCTAAAAACTAAAGCAAGTTCAGTGATTTTTCTACTGAACTAATGGAAATGAATAGTTTCAATGTATTTAATCTGAAGTATTGACAGAAGTAATTGTGTTCAGTTCATAGGAAGAACTTCAGAGAACAATGAACAGCCAAATAAGTGACCTCATGACAATTTGCTTAATTAGAACAAATTAGGAGAAAGTATTGTTTTAACAGAAGAGAATCACTAGGGTTGTCTATAACAAGACACTTAATTATATACATCAAGGGGAATTTCTTAAACGACCTCTCATTTCTTCATCTATGTAAGTCATTTAACATAGTTCTTCATTTATAAATGTGGTTGGGGAGATACATCAAACTGGAAAAATTAGATCTAATTTCATGATATATATAAATTTTGCAGAAGTTCCAACCAATCAAGAAAAATGAAATCCCAAAGCTGATTTTTACTTTAATGAAAATTAAGTTTTATATTTGTCATGAGTGAATAAATACAGGTCTAATATCGTGATGACATACTGAAATGAAAACTTGCCATTTTCATATAGTGTTGCCTAAATTAGCCAGATGTTTAGCCTAATAAATAGAAAATGCAGAAAGAAAACCAAACCAAACGACGCTTATTTTATTTTTAGGATTTTTTTTTATTTTAGGAGACACAGCAGGTTGGAATTAAGGTCTAATTTTTAATAATTTTTAGTATTCTATTAAAAAATAAAAATGTTACATTGCAAGACAGGTAATAGAAGGATTGAAGCCTAATGTGCCTTCAGGATGGTATAAACTACCTAAAACATTGTCACATATGCCTACATTTATATGCAGAGGCACACACAGAATATGCATATGCTTTCCCATGTCTCAAAAAAAAAACTAGGAAGAAATCCCTAAATCTACCTGTTTACAACTTTACTATCATTAAGAATCACATCTGTTTAAATTGGTTTTGTAAATCCAGTTCATTCTTTATCCAGTGTTGAAAATGCACTGAAGATTGCACTGCTGATTCAGATTCAGAATGCCAAAAGTCACTGTAGCACAAAAAAAGTTAGAATTTGTGTTGTATTTTAAACTATTAGATCTTTGAAACTATTTTTCAGTGCTGAAGCCCTTTTCCTGTTCTCACCTAAGTCAGCAGCTAGAAATTTTTACAGAAGCGGTCCCAAAATGTAGTTAGAAACTAGAATAAAAACTGTGATATCATTCTGCATATTGCCTTTTTTTCTTGTGTCCACTTCAGTTTTCTTTAATTCTCATAGTTGGAAGCATTTGAAAGTCCTGCCAACTTGGTGGCATAATTTTCAACTATTTATTTACATTTTTTTTCATTTCACATTAAAGTTCTGCCCTGATGAGTACATTCCATCTGCTTACCATGCAATTG
This sequence comes from Phaenicophaeus curvirostris, assembly GCF_032191515.1. Lineage (NCBI taxonomy): Eukaryota > Metazoa > Chordata > Aves > Cuculiformes > Cuculidae > Phaenicophaeus > Phaenicophaeus curvirostris. The sequence continues at coordinate 18,238,432 of NC_091393.1, forward strand.
ACAAATAGTGTGCAAATTAATGATCACAAGCTGTGAGGAACCTGTTTCACTGGAGTTCAAAACTCATCTGAACTCAATTTTGAAGTTCCTGACATTTCTGAGAGTCTGAAATGCCATTAGTAAGCTACACAATGAGGCATCTTTTGAGGCTATTTTGGTAAAGAGTGTTTAGTGGAAAACTGCATAAAGAAGATGTCTTTGTAAGAAGACTAATTTTTCATTACCTTCTAATTCTATGTTTTTTCACAAAAGTGTATATAATTTTAAAACATTGTTATATTTTGTATTTATCTAGTATCTATAAAGTTGGCAAGTAAAGCTGTAAAGGCCCTCTAGCTAATCATAGAATCATAGAATAAACAGGTTGGAAGAAACCCACCAGATCATCAAGTGCAACCATTCCTATCAAACACTAAACCATTCTCCTTAGCACCTCATCCACCCGTGCCTTAAACACCTCCAGGGAAGGTGAATTGACCACCTCCCTGGGCAGCCTGTTCCAGTTCCCAATGACCCTTTCTGTGAAGAATTTTTTCCTAATGTCCAGCCTAAACCTCCCCTGGCGGGCTTGAGGCCATTCCCTCTTGTCCTGTCCCCTGTCATTTGGGAGAAGAGGCCAGCACCCTCCTCTCTACAACCTCCTAATATCCTGATGGATAGATCAATAACAAACCCGTTTCACATCTCATTCTCACTAGAAAAAAATGCACTTTGTTTTTTACCGTAAGAGTAAAGATGCCAAGAGATAGAGAATATTTTCTGTATTTCATTGTTTTCTCACTCCTGGTGCAAGCAACCAGCTATAACTCAGAGAACAACTGCTAAATTTCCTTGGAAACCAGAATAAAACAAGGTGAGTGTTATTATTGTGTCTATATAAGTTAGGCTGTAGTGGGACACGATTGTACTAGATCTCTGGAATCGGAAATATGATACAAGAATTTTATGGAGAAGCCATGCTGTTTTAAAGAAGTTAGAGATTGGAAAAAGTACAGTAGAGTGTCTTGAATAACTTTAAAAGGTTATGTTTAGATGACCAAATCCTGATTTTAGTCAACACAGCCAACTAATTGCAGGAAGATTTTTCAGTGATTAAGCACAGATATCAGTAGTCCAGTAAATTAAAACAATGCCACAGTTGCAATGATGGGCACTACAAGCTAATAACATACAAGAAATTACATTAATGTTCCAGTTTGCATAAAGAGTAACAGATCTCCCAAAGGTATCTACAGACTACAATTTATTTTGTGTACTATCATGGTCTTGGAGCTCACAGAGTTGATTTCTTTTGGCTGAAGGTACACAGAAAGATGCATTTCAGGAATAGAACTAGGATATTTCAATTGTAAATGGCTTTTTCTAGCCATGGTACTACATAAGACTCTAATCAAAGCAAATTCTTCTTGCAATAAAAATGTTAAGGTTACAGGGGTGCAACCAAGGTGTGTACTATACGTGATATGAGTTTCTCCGAAGTCCATAGACTCTATTAACTACATCACTATTTACCATAATGAGAACTTAAATACTCAGCTCCTATGGACATACCTGAATAGAGATACCAATCTTGAACTGAATCCAACCACTGAAAAAAATCGCTTGTGAAAAATAAGCAAAAAACACATTATCAACTAGTCATCTTGAATAATTACTCAATTTTCTAATGTTCTCATCTGAACAGCCTCAGGGTTTTCATATCGTCACTTGTCCCTAAACAGTTATGATCTTTATTTTCCTCAGATGCACTGGGGAACTCCTTTAGATTCCTCTTTTCTTATTGGAACCATTATCCAGGAAATCTCTGCAGCTATAAAACAGAGAAATGTTCTTGGGCTTATGAGAAAAAACAGCAAGTTAAGACAATTTTACACTGGCATACCAGTGTTCTAGGCAATAACATATTAAAAAACACACTTCAGTTTCCAGTCACATCACACTATCTGAAACAGAAAAAACTATCTTTTATGCTTCTTAGTGTTTCCTTTTAAAATAAAAAAGGGCATACCAATCTTGTTATCACCAGAAATTTCAGTGATCTCCTCAGCTCTATTACTTTTTCCCTTCTCATGAAAGAAACATTTAACACAACTATACTATTAATGCAATTTTCTTATTTGAATTTTCTACATATTTTTTTGAATCTTTAGTTCTGAAATCTGAAGCCTTCTTGGAAAGCTACAGATTCATAAATTTGTGTATAAATTCATAGGGCAAGTTAGCTTTGTACTTCACCTCTGCAAAGCTTACATTATCTGGTCTCGTGTGTGTGTCTTTGTGTGTTTATAAATCTTGCAATGCTGCAATTTCCTTAACACAGAATTTTAACTATCCATCAATTAAGGAATCTTCTGCTCACAAGATCTTGGCTGACTAAGGCAGAAGAGTTTGTTAGCACTGCAATTTGCCTCATTCACTGTAGAAGTGGCTGAATTTCAAAGAAATTTCATTCTCAAAGGGGAAAAAAGTGAGTGTTCCTCCTTCCATTTTTCCAGAACATAATGAAAGAATAAATCACATTATATTGAGACATTTTTCTGGTTTTGACTTTATAGCTGCCAATCCATTTTAAAGGAAATAGCTTTCAAGAAGCTTACTTCTTTCCTCTTGATCTTCTAGATGGTGACATGTTTCAAATCACAGTTAGAAAATAGTTTCAATCTCTTCTTTAAGCAAACAATTAAGTTCTGCTAAAAATAAGCAGAGGTACACATAAAAAGTTAAAAGTGTATTTTTTTCCCATATTGTGATAAGATTCTTAACTCCTTGGCTAAAATCATGTTTTATCAAGACCCTCCACCTCCAAAATTGTCAAGGTTTGAACAACAATTACAAATATTACATGAAGTGTCTTGTCCATTCGTATGCAATGTTCAAAAGACACCAATTATTTTAAACTATTAATTTACCATATTACTATTATTCAAACACAGAGGAAGATCTCTTGTACTTGGCAATTAAAACTACATTTTAATATAGCAAAATAGAATATAAAAGAAGATGTTCCTTATGAGCTATGTTTATATACCCAAAGTTTAAATAAAGACTTCAGTTAGGTCTGGGAAAAAAGTACAAAACCTGAATGAAATATATGAAGCTAATTTTTATTCTTTACAATTATTTCCATTTGTTACTTAAGTTTATTATTTAAAACTCATGTACTGGTTGTATTTATAAAATACTAAGTTATCCTTCAGCAAATTTTTACTTCTTCTTTATCCTTTTCTGTGAAAACTCAGCTAACCTGAAAATTTAAAATGGTTGTAAAGTTTATTTTGTTATATTTTTTCCTGTATTTAACTTAGTGTAATTCAGACTAAAATTTATCTCACACCACAATCTGGAGTACAATAGTCATGGACATTTGAAAAAATTTGATTGTATGAAGGAAGAAGATGTGCTGTGTAACCAATTTTTAGCAGGAAAGAAGAAATGGGTCCTATAGGATTATCTGACTTCAGGAGAATTTTTAAAAATTCCCCAGAATGTCACTTAGACATGAGTTTATAGCCTTTAATTACAATTATACGAACAAAAGCGGTGGACACTGCATAGTGTCATCCATCATTGACACTTCTTGAACTGGGCATTGTAAAGTTGACATGGCTGAAATGTAGTTTTCAAAGAAAGAAAAGAATAAAAAGAGAGACTTTACCCTTTTCAAATAAGTTGTAGTCTAGGAGTTTGGAAAGAAGGTACAGGACAAGAAAAAGCTAAGAGCTTCCAAAGTATTTTAATAAATCGCACAATACCTTTGAAAGTTCTTCCTTGGCAAAGATACAGAAGTGATTGAAAGCACAGTTGTTCACAGAAGACAACAAAAGGTCAAAAAAAAGGTAGAGTATAGAGGTGGACAAGAAAACATTCAAGAAAATAGGGGGGTTTTGTGGAGATGTTTCTTTTTTTCACCCTCTCTTCCCATTCAGTTTTAGGAAGAAAACAGAAAAATGGCACAATTTTTTTCACATTAAAAAATATTTTATTAAGTAAGCTCATTCACGTAGCTTCCTCTGATTTGTCTTCTGTGTGTGATCCTTGTGCCAAAGTGCCAGTCATGGGAATTTGAGAAACAGTATGAAATGCAAGTGTGTCAGTATACAGACCTATATCAATGACCTAAACTGACTAGGCTATTAATGAGAGTTTTATATGAAAGGATGTGTATAAAAACAGGGAATATCAGAAGGGCATAGAAGATGTAAAGATTAATTTTATTAATCTAGGAATAAGAATAAAAATAATTGTCAAGTGAAATTTGGAGTGGCACATTGAAGACAAAATATTCCTTTGTTTTCAAGTTTAAAGGAGGCTGAAAGACTAAGATTGTCACATATTAGAATTGACTGTGCGACTGCTTTTTTTGGGCTTTCTTTTTCACTGTAGTAACAACTGCAATCTGAAAATCATAAGATACTTCCAGTTCCCGCTCTGTGCTAAGAAGACATGGCAGTAGGATTGTTTCAGTACAAAAAGGTGTTCCAGCCCTCAGATCATCTTTGTAGCCTTCCTCTAGACCCGTTCCAACAGCTCCATTTCCCTCTTACATTGAGGATTCCAGAACTGGACACAGTACTCCAGATGAGGTCTCCAGCATCCTGCCAAGTAGATTGGTTGGAACGGGGTCGTAGCCTTCTGTATTATAACAAATCAGTTTTTCTAAAACAGCTTTTGCACAGAAGGCAGTACAGTAAAGGTGTTTTCCCTATAAGCTATCGAAAGACAGAGAAACATAAAATTCTAAAACTCTGAGAAGATGCACCACTACGACATTTACAGTTTCCATTGCTGTCTAAAATGAATACACTTATAGCATCCTAAAATTAAAAAAGCCAACCCACCTCAGGAGAAAACCACAAAAGCCCATACTTTCACCCAAAGACAAGGCAGCATTACTATCCAAAACCAAGAGGAATTTGTATAGGTTTTTTTGTTAATTTATTGTGTATGCAAATGACATGAGAAATGAGCCGTTACTTAAAGATAAATTTATCATTGAAATTAGCAAAATAATAAAGTGAATAAACTTAAAGCATGTTTATAAATTTATATAAAAATTCTAAGAATTCTGCTTCCTGCAGCTGTATAAAAGCACCAAGAATATATACTTAAATTCTCAATATGTTTCATATTTGAGCTTTCTGCAGTTTTTGCAGCGCTTATTAAAACTGAGAAGATATAAAGAAGGGATATTTCATGATGAATAAAACACATCTCATTGAAAATCCCATTTAAACCCTGAAGCCTACAGAAAAAAAAAAAAATCTAAGAATTAGATCGCTCAGGTTTACAGATGTGTTGATTCCATGCATTAAATAGCTATATAAATATTTCTTGCTGGTTTATAGGAAATATAATTTTCTATGTATATCAAACCAGGTAAGAAAATTTTTTGACTAAATGGTATCTTATTCTTTCCTTTCCCTATAAAGAACATTTAATATTGATTTGTAATCATTTTCCTTCCAAATAATATAATTTCTTCAAAACAATGATATAAATAAACGTTAAGGAGTCTAATATTATGGCAGAGCATATTCAGTTTGGTTGACCTATGTTCTTCATTAAACAGCATCTGCAGTCTCCAATCAATCCAGTCTCCAAATTATCTATTAAAATACTTTTCTATTTCGTTTTAGAATTATGATGTCTGACACACCTACAGACATTTGTCACATTTAGATTTCCAATGTAAACAAATAATTTCAAATGTCAAGTGTTCTCATACTAAGGTTATCAGCAGGAGCATATGTAAACCACTTCACTGGTTACTGCATAAGTACCTTATATATTCTTGTTTTGCTGGAACATTACAAAAGAGGATCATAAATGACATTTTAAAAAGTCAATTAAATGCATTTTAATTATATTATTAATTTCACTCTTCAGTGTTTTGAAATATATGGACACTCTACAGAGGAATAATAATTTCCAGTATTGGGTCTGTATTCAAATTTAACAGACAGACCTAATGTGACTGGCCAGATGACACACTAATACCTGTACCTAAATACCTGTACCAGAATTTACTGAAACTTAACAAAATCAAGGGTAATGATGCAGTCACAGAATCCAAATTAAATCTAAATTAAGCTCTTAATCATCCCTCCATTGTCCATAGGAACATAACTTTAATTTATAATCTTGTATAATTTTCTGCTACAGGTCATGCCCAAGGTGGCCTTATTTGAGTGGAGCTAAGTATCCATTCCACAGCTAAGCCTCTAAAAAATTTCGTAAGTCAAATAGCAACACATTTTGACCATCTTTTGGTGTTGTTCTGAATTCTGTTATCTGGATTGCTTACATATTTGTATTAAACAGTCACCAAAGGAAAAAGAGAAATAATTAGAGACCTGGGTTCCATACTCACAGATGGTGTGTCCTAACCATTGACATATTTATTTCTGTCCTGTTTTTCTTCTTTCTCATTTCCTTCAGTACAGAAACAGATTCCACAAAGCAGCTCAAATCTCTTTCATCATGAAAGCTGTAGTTTTCAACACTCAGAGGTCAAATATGGATTTCCTACGGACCAGGAATATCGATTTTCCTAAGGACCAGGTTTTATAAAAAAAATGGTGAGGAGTCTCCAAAAATCTAATTATGATAGCACTTCTGCCTATGGCAAGGGAATTGGAACTAGATGATCTTTAAGGTCCTTTCCAGCCCAAACCATTCCATGATTCTATGGTTTTATGATTTTATGCTTGTCTTTTACTGAAAGTGGAACTAAGCAAACAAAGCAGGCCTTGGGCAGAACTGAAAGACTGAGTGCAAAATCATAATCCAAGAACAACTCAGTTCATCTTGAGTTACTAGAGACTCCTTTAACTTTGTTTTCTAAGAATAGGAATGATATAATTTCATTTTAACATCCATATTTTTCTCAGCTAGTTACCAAATAAACTTCTTCTAAGGCAGATACCTAACACTCTAAAGGAAGACCAAATATTTCTAAGACTGCTTGCCTAAATTTTAGAAGGCTGAAGTTACATTAAAGGGTTTCTACTTTAAATGATTCATATTTTATGTTCTTCCCACTGTGTTTTTTTGCAGTTTAAGGCTATCCAAACTGCATACAGTAGAGTACCTGCCTTACAATTACTTGTGTTTGGGATTGAAGTACAAAGGGATTTGAAGTGCTCTGTTTGCTATATGTGTGCTCAAAGTATGCCTAATAAAATTAATACTACACATTTTCTTACAGCAGAGGCTGATACTTTGAAAACAGCACAGACAGAAGAAAAGCTGAGGGTGCTATTGTGTACTATTTTAAACAAAGCAGATTAGTGGCTAAAACACCCAGGAAGAAAATATTTAGATTTAATGTCTTCTTTGGCCTGAAGGGGAGCTTTGGCAGGGCAGAACAAAACATCCTTTAATTCTGGAGACAGAAGAGTATTCTCTACTAACTTCTAGGATATAGAAGAACAGGTCCAGAACACAGAAGAAAGTGATAGTGGAGTGCTATAGAAACAGTTGAAAAAAATATAATAATACATATCACTTCAATGTATTCAGTTTCTATGAAGAAGCATGAATAAAATTTTCCCCAATCAAAGACCAGATGAAAAGCACATGAATGACATAATGTTAGTCAAAGTACATAAAGATGAGATGGTAACCTGCCCTTATAGGTACTTTCATTTTTCTTCTTTTCTGTTGGATGTTTCCTATCACTCTTTCTGAAGGTGTTATTGTCCATTAATTCTGATAAATAGAATAGGTCAAAGACAATTTTTTGAGTGCTTATCAAAATAGTAACGTTTTGGTTTTTTTTTTTTCATGGAGCTAACCTTTTCATTTTAAACTATCTAAAAAAAGTCTTTATGGCTGCATCCAAACTGCAAATATAAAGCACTTCTTCATCAATTATAATCTACCCAGGAAAATCATAAGTATTTCTGACAGAGTGCCAGCTAATTTGGGCCACAGAGAAATGGTTGTCCTTAAAATTAAACTACATGGATAATTTTGTAATAGTGTTCAGCTCTATATTCTGGTTCATTTCCTTTTACTACTACAGATGTACCCATTGTAATCAGTAGCAGTAATACGGCTTTGTAATACCCGTGCAAGGTGAGAAGTAGACAGTCAACTTTACTACTTGAGGAGACTGTATGCTATCAAACACCAATATTTCCTATCTTACTCTGGTGACAATTTAGAGAATCTTCTGAAACATTGCATTCAAAGAACAAGCTCTTTATTTAATCTTAATGCTGTGTTTTGCTTTTACAGTTTTTTTCTAGTTTATAAAAAGAGATGAGAAAAAACATTAAACAAAACCAAGAAATGTATCTTAGTTCCCGAACCAAAAGCTTTCTGTCTGAAGCGTCCTTGAGTAGAGGAGGGCTACAAAGATGATCAGAGGGCTGGAGCACCTTCCCTATGAGGACAGGATAAGAGAGTTGGGCTTGTTCAGCCTGGAGAAAAGAAGGCTCTGAGGAGATCTTGTAGCCACATTCCAGTACCTGAAAGGGTCCTTCAAGAAATCTGGAGAGGGACTATCCATAAAAACTTGTAGTGATAGGACCAGAGGGAATGGTTATAAGCTGGAGAAGGGCAGATTTAGACTAGACATTAGGAAGAATTCTTCATCATGAGAGTGGTGAGGCACTGGCACAGGTTGCCCAGGGAAGCTGTGGCTGCCCCATCCCTGGAGGTGTTTAAGGTCAGGCTGGATGGGGCCTTGGACAGCCTGGTCTTGTGGGAGGTGTCCCTGCCCATGGCTGGGGGGTTGAAACTAGATGACCTTTAAGGTCCCATCCAACCCTAACTATTCTATGATTTAAAGAATTTGAAACATAGAATAGTTGGTTGCATTGAATACCTGGGCTTTGACTATTGCTTAAGAGTCAGCCATGAAATGTGGACTCTGTCTCAGCTAATTCCAAGTACATAATCTCATTACTTTCCTAGTTAATCTAACTAAAACTATGGTTTTTATGTTGTTAAACTGTTACATTTTGTTTTCAATTTTATTGATATATATCACCTAGTAAAATATTTGACTAATTACAATTTTCACTAGTGCATCCATCATAATTTTAATTAAAACAAGAAAAAGACCAGATAAACATTAAAGTGAGATATTGGCTGAGAGTTACAGACTCTTAAGTATAATCTCAATGTATTGATGAAAGATTATTTCTGAGTGTAGATATTTTTAAGATAAAAACATACATGAAGAGTATGCAGATTTGTCTGTAGGAACTTCACTGAGTAGGTTGGGTCTCATTCTCTTTTCTTCTCATTTTTCTGATTTTTTCCAATTCTCTTTTTCTTCTTACTAGTATGGAACTGTTCCTGATGTACTTTACACTTTTGCCAGTCAGAGGAAATAAAGACTACTTTGCTGTTCTTTTAGTGCAAATCAGTCCAATTAACTCTTAAGTGTATGAAAAAGTAATTGACATCACCTATTTTTTCATTTTTTTTTTAATGAAATTGCTGATCTCAAAAGTTTTTTCAATGAGGAATGTAGTGAAAAAACACGAAAAAGATGAGCTTCCAGGGTGGGCTTCTTCCTGTGGACGCAGTGTCGGATGGTTATAGAAAAGCCAGTCCTGTGAGAACTGGATATAGTAACTCCTTGTCTTCATTGAGCCAGCTGCCTCTTTCCAGCCCCGACTGCACTCCACAGTCTACTTTACATTCAGAAAAACTCTCCAAGGGAGCAGTATGTTTTGGTCACTAATGGCATTTTTCTCTAGGCCTTGGAGAAGTAGGAAAAAAAAAAACAACTATGAATTAAAATTCGCTGTTTGCTGGCCCATACAGAAAAAGAAAGGTTCAGGGTTACTCTACAAAATGGTTTAATTTGCCTTCTTAGTAGAAGTCACAGGAAAAATTAGGAGTCATCTGTCATCATCCATTAGATACTATATATTTTGCCACAGGCGAGAAACATGCCGTTACTAATTTTAGTTTACTTTGTTAATCTCATTTTGCATTTGTTAGCTTGCAAATGTGACTGCCTACTGTGATATGACCCAAGTTTCTTGAAAGCAGATCCTTACTGGGATTCTATTGCATAAGGTGTGTTGCACAGCTCAAAGCATATTAACCATTTGTAGTCTCAGTTCTTCGACAAATTATCCTGATTGATTCTGGGAAATCAGAAAAGTCCAAGGAAAAGGAAGGTATTTGGAATGCTGAAGATTAAAGGTGAGATAATGATTTTAGTTCAGTGACTGAAAGATTAGGCTTTGGCATAGGTGAGGGTCTGCATTTTTCTCTCTCACCCTGTGACGCTATACTGAATAGTAGTTCAGTCCTAAGTTCTGTAGGAAGAAATACATATTCTGTTGTTAATTGTAACATATGTGAGGAAACAAAAAGATAAGAGGCTATTCTTCTGGGGTCAGGGTAGGTTTTTTAAGGCCTCCTTTCTTTTTATGGTCTCTCATTTCTTATGCTTCTGCATCATGCTTTACAGTTACTCTCATTTTGTGTCAGGGAGTTTAATCTGTTAATTGTACCATTTATAGCTAATATTTCTTGTACTGGTTTGAAAGACATTCACAAAGAATGGCTAGGACTTGTTTTAGCTCAGAATGTAGACAGGACTTAGGCTATATGTTTGCTGCTTTTTCTGATTCTGCCTGTTTGAAGATTCATTTCCCACCTCCATTGAATAGTCTTACCAAAATACAAAATAAAATAAACAATCAGTAACCTGTGATATAGAACAGTGTTGTGGAATACAAAAATGAAAAATATGATATTATTTCCTACAGTTATTTATCCCTCTGGTAAAAGAAAAAATGTGTACTATCCCATGTCTTATTTTTTAGTGAATGTGTCAAGTTCCATACCTAGCCTTATGCAGCCAGAGAAAAAGAGATTCTAAAACAGATAGGAACGGTTTTTTTGATAGGAACGGTTGGACTCGATGATCCGGTGGGTCTCTTCCAACCTGGTTATTCTGTGATTCTGTGAAAATTCAATCATTGCCCTGGCAGGCTGTTTTGTCTACCGTATATCATATGGCCTACAGCCTGTATGCCTTCCATATTCCATTCATCATCTCACTCACTGGTGCAGTTGCTATATTCATACCAAATGTAGCTTTTAAAGAATGGACATACACATACATTAAGAGTTGGAAACTAAAAAATCCTTTGTGCACCATACTTACCTTAGTAATCACAGGAAAATCTGTGTTCCCAAATTAGGGCAATGTTTTTCTTGGTCTTCTGTATTATCCCTGGAGAGACATATAATACTCCAGAAAGCCATTTGGGGCATCTACATTACATTTCTCTTAAGACCTCTGGAGATGCCTGGCTTTTCAACACATTATACTTGCTATTTCCTAATTTAGACACCTAAGTTAATGTATCTCATAATCATAGTATTATTTAGAAAGAGTTTCTGGAAGTCATCTAGTCCAAGATCATGTTCAACATCAATTGGATAAAGCTTTTAAGGGGTTTGACCGGTAGAGTTTAAAATCTCTCCGGTGATGAAGAGTTCGCCGCAACCTCTCTGGGCAACCTGTTGAAGTTTTTGATTCATTTAGTGGTAAAAAACTTTATCCTAATATCTAGTTTATTTTTCCTAGTATCAGAGTTTCTCTCATTGTAATTTATGTCTAGAATTTCTTATCCATCACTGCACATCTCCAAGAAGAGTCTGTCTTTCTTTAAAATTTCTTTGATTAATATAATGATGTACTGCCAGTATTTTTGCAAAGATTTCCCTGAAAAATCCTCTTTTATTTTTTAATTGCACATATACTTCTGTGGTGGATTCATTTTCAGATGAGAAAATTAGAAAATGTTTTTTCTTGAAATAACAAAATCCTTTCCAATATCTCTAAACAATGAAACGTATCACACACACACAAAAAAAAAAAAACCAAACACACAAACCAAAACATTTAAAGATACCTCTTACTTCAAATGCTTATTGTTTTTTCCTAGAAATAATAGTTTATAGTAACAACTTTTTATCTGTTCACATCTAGTTTTTTTGAACAGCAGCCTGGAGTTCTTCATGCCATTGAAAGACATGTCTTATACAACTTATATTGCAGGGTTAAAAATGGATTTTTAGACAAAAATACACTTGATTTTAAACCTGTAGTTCTTATGAGTCGCACAGACTTTCCTTATTAAAACAAAACATAAGGAAGAGGCAAAATCTAAAAAGAATTTTTTTTTCTACTTTGTTTTTCCATTGGCTTCATTTCCAAGATCCCCCTTTGTAAGGTCTCTGATAGCTGTTTCAAAACTATTTCTTCTGAAAAAGATAGCACATCATTTGTCTTTCATAGAAGCTGCTGTCCATACTTTGTATTAGGTAGAGTCATCAAATCATATGATCAAAATACTCATAGATACAAATTACATCAGCGTAGCTGAGGCCAATTTTTGTGTGTCTTGAAGGTAATCATCTTTAATATTTTCTTCGCAGTTAAACATTCCCAGTAAAATACCATGCTGGTGCAGTGTTTGAGAAAAAAATACGAACATCTGACACACAACTGTTTTGGTTACCTCGTTATTCTATTCAATGAGAAAGGTAAATGTGCCATATAAAGTCAGATATAGCTGATCCATCAAGTCCTGAAGATTCAGGATATTTTCACGTAGAACTATTAATTTTTTTGCCTTTGCTTTCTTTGGCAGAAGAGGTAGGGAGGTCAGGCAGGCAAAAAGAAAAAACAATTCAGTGGAACACTATCCTACCCTGCCACAGGCTTCTTTCCCAGAGCAGTAGGTCTTCCATCCACTATGCCAACATGGCCAGAAGAGAGAGTTAAACCTTTTATGTTTGATAGTTTAGCAGACTGGCTAGTCCTTTATCAATTTCTGTGGGAAATAACTCAAGCTAGGAAAGAAAAAAAAGGGTCCATCATAAAAATCTCATTCATTATTGTTCTTCTTCAGTCAATGAAATATTAATCAAATAAAAACATTGCTGCAGCGTAAAGTATACAGAAATTGCATTGACTTTAATATGTTTCATTGCTGCCTTAAGTTTGTGTACAATATATTGTCTATTAACTCTTCATGTGTTCTTAATGAGAAACACTAATATGTCTACCTCATAGCTTAAAAGGAAGTGCTTAACATCACCACCATGAAACCAGTATAAAACAACTTATGTAACAATTCTTAAATCTTAATTTATTGTGGAAATCAATTGCTGTCCGTATTTTAACCTAAGCATTAGAATATAATGATTTCAGAACCTCTCTTAAAAAAATACTGAATTAAATAGACACAACATAGTATTTTTAAGGAATCATTGTTCTATTAAATATAAATATAGATGTTACTTATCCATGCACTACTTACTGTAATAATTTTCAAATCATAACAGATAGAGCTGAATCTTGATAAAACTGCGCAATCATCCTCATTGTCTTATCTGTGTACTAGGAAAATATTGTCCTTATATTCCTCCATACAGTAACGCTGTTTCTTAGGTCAAGTTTCAACTTCACTTGAAAGCTGTTGAATTCATTATTTCATCCCTGAGGAAGGAAGTAAAATGATCCAAAATATAACAAGTTACTATTTTTAAAACCATACTACATTTTTAATACAATAATTCATGTATAGTATATTTTCTTTTCTAGAATCAATTACAGTCCAGTCAGCAATAAGAGAATTGCCAGTCCAACGGGTAAACTTAGTGACAACAGTCAGACATCCACACATCAGGAATTTACAGTAAGAAAACTGCTAAACAGACATGTGATTTATAGTAATAAAACATTTTTCCCATGAGATCTTTCAGGAAGAAACCACCAGTGACAGAAAAACTCTACAAAGACTATCAAGAGTGGAAATATTTATAAATAAAATGTGAATTAAACAGGAAAAAAAATATGAAGAACATACAGAAATAAAAAAAGCATGTGTCTGGACATACAGTATACATATAAAAGACATTTTAAACGTCAGTGAGTGTGATTCACATTACATTTGGACATGGTATAAAAGAATGGCGTAGATAACTGGCATAACTGAAAAATTTACTTACGCCTTTTCTAAAATAGCAGTTTCTGTAGCATTTTGACTTAAATCAGGCTATTAGTTATTTCAAGTACACGTAATTTAAATTTGAAAGAATTTCAGGCAATTATATTAATTTCAGCTATCTGAACTAAAAGGAAAATAATCCCATGACAAGGAGATATAGTTTTCATTATTTTACTTGAGTTGTATAAAGGACATAATCATGGAAAACAATATAATTACTGTGCTGAATGTGTTTTTAAACTATTTAACATGAAATGGAGCACAAAGCAGAATTTAAACCAGCTATGTTACAAATTTCAAGACATGAAAATTAGATGAATTGCATTGAAAATGAGACGGGTCACTGACTGTAAGAGGTATTAATATGCAGCCAGAATAGAAAGTTTTGATAGCTAGTCTTCGCATTCCTACAGCATGGCAAACTAATAGATGCATCTTCCTATTTTGTCATTAGCTCCAATTTAGATGAGGTGATCCTGCAGTCTTTTTCATGTTTCTAGAATAGTTTGTGCAATATACCAAATATTCAGCTAGGCTTAGCAGCTGTCAACTAGATTAGGCTCTATATAGCATTTCAAAAAAAACCTGCCACATTTTCAGGAAAAGTCATCATGCTGGACATAAGAAACTCAATTTTTTTTCTATGTAAAACCTGTTCTAAGCCACTTATAAATCTATTAGCAATAATAACCTTTCAACAGAGTCCCACAAAACACCTAGATATTTCCTGTACATTAGTGCCACCTGAGAAAGTGAACTCCAATACATTTAATATGGCAGATTAGCCCTTTTCTGTTTATCTAATAAAAGTTATCACTTCTTTCACCACCTATCCTTAGAAATCAATACAGCTGTAAATCCACTCTGCATTTTTAACAGGTACAATTTGTTTTCCGTTTAACTTCTTCATGCTCTGAATTAGAAAATCTCTTCCTGGAATGAATGTGTGTATTATCTGTGAAGGAGGGGCTAGAGAAAGTTGTTGTGGCCTGTATTATTTCTTCAACAGAAGTGTCTTGAAAACTGTTTCTTGTTGAGATGTGGTTTTAATTTTCTTCTTTAAATCTGAATTTTGCCAGTAGCTAAGTGTGTCATAATCATCCACAATTCTGTAAATACATAGAATATTTCTTTTATTCTTCCCTCTTCTTTTTTTCTCTCCTGAAGCTACTGCTTAAGGACCTTGTTCCTTCCCAGATAAGACCCATATTTTGCCAGCTAAAACAATGTCTGGAAGGGTCTACTAAGACCTAGCATAAACATACATAACTGAATTGACTTCTCAAATGGACATCACAGCAATGGAAGAGATAACCAAAATGGCAAGCAGATTATAAAGAGCAAGAGTCAGTACACTGTCAGCCTTGTCTGTCTTGTACTATTCAGTCTACTTGCAGCTTTCCTTCACTTCCAAGGTCACTCAAGCATGTAATAAGTAGATTTTCAATGAGTTGGAACTTCCTGCACTAGTTGATGTTCTGACATGCTATTCTGCAGCAGTGCAATCAGGGATTTTTTACCTTTTTCCTAAGTGTGCTATGGTGATAAAATAAAAGCAGATTATTCACACAACTACAAAAATATATTCTGGATTTACTCCTTCAGCGTCTTTCATATGTTTTCACATATCATCCAGTATTTCCAAATGTACTTGTTTCACGCTTCTTAAGTGCCAGAACATATGCCATCATTGACATTATAGCAAAAAAGAGTGATAATTATCAAGTCTTAGTCATTGTTTTCTTTCATCAGCGTAAGCTGCAGCTCAAAAGCAGTAAAGGAATACCACAGATTGTAAAGAGGTTTTACTCTACCTTTGTTTCCCAAGAGGTATCATAACTATAAGATTTAGTTACAACTCCAGAAGTCTCGTAACTGTGGTATCTCAAGTCTAGATTCGTAACAGGCCTGAGACAACAGCAGTACAACTCCAGTTGTATTTTAAAGGACAAGTGATTAAAGGATGTTTTCAAGATGTGAAGATCAAGTACCAAAACCTTCCTCAGACTTTTAGACTTCAAGCCTCTGTCTTTAATCTCTTAGGAGAGTAACAGTATTAAATTTTATTCTGTTCTGAGAATGTGAACAGTATTTCTAACTCTCTGCCTAAATCCCTTTCCCTGAGTGACATAAGAATAAAAAAAATCTAAAGTCAGTTAGATGAAAGAAGAGGATATAAAATAACTAAGACATTGACTCAGGAGACAGGAGACCTTGGTTCCATTAAGTGCTTAAGAGACTATTTTATATTAACAGTTAGTGAACAAAACACATAAACAGCACTTATGAAAAAGGCTCAAAACTTATTTCTGCCCTATTCCAGGAAATTGTTCCATTATCTCTTTTCTTTGAGCTAAAGACAGTGAATGAACATTCATGTAGAAAGTCTGCATTTGAGGGCAAATCAAACTCACATTCATAATGCCCATGTATCTTTTCTATTTACTAAGGATGAGAGTGCTATTAGACACAGTTCTGGTAAATGACAAAGTCGACAGTATTGTAAAAAAGTAGATTATCAAAAGTAGACAAGTAGTAGAATTTCAGTAGAGCGAGTGCTTTAATGCTTTTTTTTTTTCAAGCAATGGGTCAGGCAGGTAATGAGAGAATGATCTCTAAGAGGCCAGAAAACAGATTAAAGCCCAGGAATTTTCTAATATAGGTGAGGAAGAGAGACACCTAGTCCCTTACTGGCACAGGTTATAATATGATTTGATGTGAACTCAGTATAAATTTAAACCGAAGGAAGAATCAGGGTTCTTGATTAATATATGAAAAAACATCACATTTTTTAATAAACATGGAAAAAAGTCATGATCACAAATCACCAAATATAGCTGCCCAAAAAAAATCATTAATTCCTGTACACGCTGTTTTACCAAAGATGCTCTGGAGATCTTCTGATGTAATAACTTAATTAGAGAAAGATATATAAATTATATAATTATACACAATGTTAATATTTCTGAGTTTTACTAAGAAATTATACTTTACAATTGCACATCTAAGTCATATTCTGCCATTGTCAATAATATTTTCCCATCCATTTAGCATTTACTATCTTCATTCATAGCAGCTATGCTACTTTTCCCACTACTAAAAGTATATGGTTTCTACTGCTTATTTTATTTTCCCCTTCAGTTCGACTTTTGAGAATGTCCATTATCCACTCATACTTTGTAATGTCTGCTCAGTTTTCATTTTAGTTTAGTTTCTGACTACTGTTAGTATTCTTATTTAAAATATTACATATTCAAGTCATTCTAATGTTCAAGTTATATTTTTATAAAGTTACAATCAGTTATAAATTTCAGTTTGAAAGGAAAGCTCAAAACCTTTATATTCATTTGACTGAGATTTTCTGTGTGGTTGACCTCATTGATTAGTTCAGTTAGTTTATCAATTTTCCCTTTTTAAATACATAAGTTCAGCCACAAGCCTCACTTTTGCAGAGATTTGTGAAATAAATTTCTTCATGCTTATGAAGTACTCTGTTGCTATAGTGACAACTGTGACAAAAAGATACGAGAAAAACAGTGTCTTGAGGACATAGTTTCAATAAAGTATAATAAATGAAATATATAGCTGTGGAGTGAAAATAAAAAGACAAGACAAAATACATATATTGAATAATATTTCTTTTTTCTCCTATGGGGAACATCCATTTTACACACTTTATGAGATAGTCTGGAAGAAGAAGAGGTGGAGGAGAGGAAATTATGCAATAGCACCATTATTGTATAGTTGCAAATTTACAAGGAGGTGTAAAGTTGAAAAGCAACCTAAATTCTAGAATCTCCTAGATTATAAGGCTTTGGGATATTCTTTAACAAATTGTCACTGCTGTTCAGCCCCTTCCGTGGATGCACAAAAGGTGTAGCCTCAGTTCTGTAATAACTGAAATACTGTTTCCTAGCACTTTTATATCTGGAAATTTAGTGCCATTTCTGCTATACCTTTTTTTTCTTTTGCCTCCAGTCATAAAAAACTGCCTCTACTGTATGCAATCCAGGAAGGCTGGGCTGATTTACAATATACCCTTTACCAAACCTTAAATTTTTGGGTTAATCTGTTTCCACTAGCACACATACAACATTGCGTACACAACTGTCAAATTTAGCCCAGAGATAGCTATCTGAATTGTTTATGATTATTTATAACTGATACAGGTTTCATAAAAAAATAAAGTTTGTTGGAACAAAACATAAGGAGAAATCTAAGGTAAATTATCTCTTGGGAAAAATGTCACTTTTTTCTGAAGATACCAGTGAGTGTGATCCCTAGCTTATATTCTTGGTTTAGGAAACATACATATCTGAATACATTTAAGAATAGAATATGTTTTAATAAACTTATCAAAATTTTGATGAGTGTTTTCTACACAAAATTCATGGACATATTTGATATCATTTGATATCATTGAATGGTTGGACTCGATGATCCGGCGGGTCTCTTCCAACCTGGTTATTCTGTGATTCTATGATTTTGAACTACATTTTGAAATACATCATATTTACTGAAATAAGATCTGTTTTCCAATTCTTGATGAAATTAGATAAGGTTTGCACCTGAGCTGCAGCAATGATTCTGTGATTCTATGAATCACATTATGGAACAAATACTGCTCTGTGGGCTGCTGAACCATTCTTATCACTCATGCATACCTAATTTATGAGTGCATATGTGCGTGTGTATCTTGTTTAGCTTATTTATAATTAAATACATTTTTTAAAACAATAAAGCCAAATGATTTTTGCATATCAATATTTCCTGCTTGATCCAGATGTGATTTTCTCCAAACTTTGTAAAAAGTAAAGAATTAGTATGACATTAAGGCAATGAAAGAGATTACAACTACCTGGAAAATTAAGTTACATTTTGTCATTTTGTGATGACAAAGTATCTAGTGTGGATCAAAAAACCCGATAGAACAAGATAACCAAAATTAAATAAGGTAATAAGCTGTATTATTGTCTAACTATGTTATTTTTTTTTTCAAGATATGTGATATTTCAAAAACCTATCAGTAAAGAAATGCAATTCTAGAACCGTGTAAGTGTCGGGAATGTTGTATTGCTACGTGTTAGAAGTTGTATTGCTACGTGTTAGAAGTTGTGTTGCTACATGTTAGAAAATGTATTGAATGCAAAAAGATCATTCCATCTGCTTCCTGCCTGAAAAAGGTGAATTCCAGAAGAAATCTTCAGGCTCAGGTGCTGTAGATATCATAGCTGATAGTTCTGATTTTGCATTTAAGAAAAGGTTTCATACTAGTGGAAATGTTGCCTGATTTCACCCAAGCCTGCAGAATGCTAGAATTTGGATATTTAAAGTATTTTTATCAGGTTATCTATAACTTCTCAAGACAGACCTGCTGCTGGACAGTCTGTGTGACATGTATATAAGTTCTAAAATAAAGAATAACTGGCAGACTTGGGTTTTATTTCAGACATTTTAAGACAATTTAATCAAATCCAAGAAGGTGAGGCTTGCTACTTTAGATATTTCATATCTAGAGTGTTCAGCGTACCTATATAATTTCTTGGATTAGATTACTGTCTGTTGTTAAACCTGGGGTTATAATATTAAACACATATCAACACATATCTCATATTTGTTTTTCTTTAATAAGTACTTCAGAAAATTAGTTCAAGCCTCCTGAATCACAGAATCACAGAATCACTAGGTTGAAAAAAACTTCCAGGATCATTGAGTCTAACTATTCCTATCAACCACTAAACCATCTCCCTGAGCACCTCATCCACCCATCTTTTAAATGGTGACTCAACCACCCACTCCCTGGGCAGCCTGTTCAAGTACCCAATGATGCTTTCTGTGATTTTGTGATTTTTTTTTTTTTTCTATTGTCCAGTCTGAACCTCCCCTGGCAGAGCTTGATGCCGTTGATTTAGAACCAGCCTTCTCTTGCCACAAGAAGGTGAAGGTTGAAGACAGGACGTATCTTGGAGCCTTAACTTGCTCTGTGGCCACTGGAGAGGAGATGTGTGTATTAGACAGCGTTGTTGGAACGGATCACACCTCTTTCCCATTCTTTCATCAGGAGATGTCAGTCAAAGTACCTTTAGGCTTACATAGTTTGTAGACAACAGAGGGAAATCTTTTCTTGGTATCTGATAGGAGCAAGCAGGCAATGTTTTTGTTGCCTCAACAGTCTGTTCCAAAGGCAACTGTCTCATTCACCTGAACTCAGAGCTTGGCTTAATGCTACACAAAGACAAAGGTTTTTTATATGTTCCTGTCTTCATTTTTATAAGTCTCATTCAGAGTAATAGTGAACACAATTTCTTGTTAATTTTTCCTTCAATCCCCTTTACAGTAGAAAACTTGACAAATAGAATCTTCCTGTGCCTGAACTCCTTTCCCATGACGTTCAGGTTAACTCATGTTCAGAAAATGAGATCATCATTGTGCTTATGTTTGCATATATGAGTACAGGAATACTTAAATTTTTTTAGTAAGAAGGCCTTAAGTCCTATTATTTCCTACATACTTTTTGATACGTCACTCCATGAACTTGTAACTGAAGTCAATCATGAATTTATTTTTTTAATTTTTTTTTAAATCAGATTATCAAACCCAAAACCTCTGTGGGAACATATGTCAGAAACTTTCCATGAACTCTATCCAAAATCCTTGTGGAAAAATTGTCTTCTCATCTGCCAGTGCTCACTGGAAGACAGTTATTTCTCTCCTGAAACTGCAAATCACTCGTCAAGTTGATCTACATTGGCCTTACTGTTGTCTTGGGGCAGGGGAAGACAACAACAACAAAAAATCCCACATCTTTTCAAAACTTTGCAATAACAGTTGTCATTGTCCCAATATGGTAATTTTTTATTTATTAGATTTTTGTGCAAAACCAAACTTATTTGTAATCTGTTACCTTGAGAGCCTCAATAAAGTTTTTTACTAGTGCTAGAAGGGACATATATAATGACTCAAACCATCATGATGATAGTCAGATATTTGCAGTGGTGTTGAATTTAAGATGACTGTCTCTTAAACATTTTTACTGAGATACTGTAATTTTTGTTTTCAATATTTTTTATTTAGATTTTTTTCTCAACTCTAGAATTGAACTTGTAATCAAAAGCCCAGAAGAATAGATCTTTATTAATTCTAGAAAACTCATGATATCAATCTATCTATATCCTCATACAAGATACAGGTAGCAGAATTTCTAATCTTATATTGATATTATTCTGACTTAGTGTCTAATAATCAATGAACATGAACTAGCTCTAAATGGTTAATCTCAGCCTCTCATATTGAGTTATTTTTCTCCAGAAAATAGATTGTGGTTTTTTTGAATCAAGGATGGAAAACTCAATTTTACTTAAGTGTTCTAACTTCGAGGCTATAGAATCTCTTCTTTCTCAAGTATTGAGTATTTTATTATTCATACCTAGTGGAATGTTGTTATCAGTAAAGACAAGCATAATTCCATCTAGTTGTTCACTAACCTGGAGATTAGATAACATATGGCATATAAGAGGTACACTTTCATCTGTTTCATTATATCCAGGTAAATTAAAAAGTAACTTGCACCACTTATTCTTCCATAATCAGTGTGTTAGATATTTTGAAGAGGATATCTATGTCCTTCAGATGCTGAAAAGACCTCAATATGTGTAAATTAAAAAGGGAGAGTTTTTTTAAAACAGAATTGTCTGTTGGACAGAAAAAGTTCACATCTGTCTTGTCTGTGCTAGTAGCTAAGTTCTAATTTATTCTGCTGAGGACAGAGATTGAACTAAAGGGGATATAACATCTTGATTAAAAATCTGAAGTGGCCCACATACTGCAGTTCATGTGATATAGTTGCAAGTCTGCAGTCATCGCAACTTTTCATGCAAGTTGCAAAGCCTTTCTACTAAACTTCACAAACATGAGAAAAATAATGGTGTTCATATTGTTAATGGCTGTGACAGATTATGCTAATGGATCCATATAATTATCACTTTATGGCAGCATAAGCTAGAGTGAGATGTTTTAAAAGAATTATCCACTCAATATTCCATTTTTAAGGTTCTTCTCACAGTTAACAAACAGTATGGATAAAGATCTTATGAGATACTGGAAAAACATGTCACCCAATAAGGTGGAGGAAGTACCTGTAGAGAATGTCAGATGTTTATTGCCACCTCCACATCATGTCTTAATCATTTCACATTGCAGAATTATGGGGTTGGAAGTTTTGCTTTTCATTGCTATGTAACAAAAGTTTTCTTAATAAGATATTAACCGTGACATGCAATATCTGCAGGCATTTGGCAACAAGCAGCAAGAATTTGAGAGAAGGTTGAAAGATGTGGTCTATTACTCCTCTGTTCAAGTAAATCATTGTGAAAAGCTCTTTGAGCACTAAATACACATCTAGGAGGGAAAAAGGTTGTGGGTTGTAGTCAGTTGCAGCATAAAGTATAAAATACATTGATGCTCAAATATGTACAGGGAGTGCAGGCTCAACTGTGCCACTAGCACAGAGCTGAATGAAAGAACTGCGGATGACCAATATAGAGAATAATATGTCTCTGAAATCTAGAATAAAAGAATTGAAGACCCTGTCTACATTTCTAACAGTGTTTTAGACTAAGGGCAACGGGAGAATTACTACTTTGTAACAACAGCAGTTGGAGGGATATTATTTTCTGCTAATTCTTCTGCAGTACGTGTAATAAGGTTTTATCACCAGAATGATTTTCCAAACCTACAACAACAAAATGGAAAACCAAGACAAAGTAAGAGGAGTCAGGGCTTAGTCTCCAGCAGCATGAACTTCAATCATGTACTCTCCAACTTCATCCATATCCCTTCACAGGCTGAATTGGGAAGAAGTTTTCCTGATAAATGTTTAGCAGATGGAAATAAAGTGTGCAAAGCTCCATTCCCAAGGTATCAAAGAACCTGTGGAAGACAGCTTTCAAAATACCACGTGGCTGATTCCTCATTCTAGACATGAAAATTGTGAGAAGATTTACAAATATGTTTTTATTTTTGAAGATGAAATTTGAATTAACTTAGGTTTTGTGGAGGTTTCAGGCATTTTTTGAACCATGCTGGGTACTTGGCTGGTGCTCTGACAAATTCTCTGCTATCCTTTTGATAGCTTAAGATTTACTTCACTTGTGCATTTTGGTCTCCCAAGATTATCTCTAAATGTTACTACATAAAACACATTCTGATTTTCATATTTCTTTAACAATAATCAAAACAAAAAGATACTCTATTATTTAAAAGATGCATTGCCATCACTTTTACAATCACTATCTTCTCATACTGAATTATGACTCATCAGTGGTCAGAAGCTTGGAAAATCACGTTTCTTTGCTAACATCTCTAACTGCTGGAGAGTTAATGATATTTACAAGTCATATTAAATAGTGAGACATTGTAATTACCATCCAGCTCAGAAACTGTCCGTAGTTCAAGGGAATAAAAAGGGGTCAGAAAGATAGAAGGTTAATGTAACATTTTCATTGTCATAAATTTCACTGCCTTCTTATTCCAGGTCTAAATGATGCTTATTTGAGGTCAAGGAGCTTCCTATGAAAAATTGACTCCTCTGGCCTTTTGACATGCATCCCATAGCCAGTGAATGGGGATATTGCTCTCAACGGGAACTTTGCACCAGGTATCCTGTGTTGTCTGACAAGGGCTCAGCCCCCAGCCCTCTTAAGATTGTGCAGAATCTGAAAACTGGTCAGAAGTGGAAAGATCAGAATGAGCAGGTAAGATGCTGAGCCACAGTGAATCATGATTTACAGACTTACTGATTTAGGAAGCTTAGGGCATGTTGTTTAAAGGTTTTTCTGCAGCAGTCTCTGTGGAAGTTGTGATAAACCCTGCAGGCTACAAAATGATTTGTAGAGGATAACAGCAAGTCAGTCAGTTTTTATGAGGCCTGAAACTATTTGGCATATGTATAAAAACAATTAATAAAGAGACTTTTTAATTTTAGGATCCAGAAATCTTTTATCTTATTACTCAGTAAATGCCATTTAAAGTAAGATAGAAATGTTCAGCATAGTCAGTCCCCGGGCAATCAAAGCATCTTCTGGAAACAGAACAAAGAATGTGGTCAAATGTAGAGCACAGAGAATGCTGTATTATTATGAAAAAAACAAACAAACAAACAAACAAAATAGCCATGAATAAGCATAGAAGCACTATCAGAGGACCATGAGTTTTACAGAACTGGTGAATGGGAATGAAAACAAAAAAAAGGCAGAACTTTATTACTATTTGCTTCAGAAAAGAATGAAAAAAACCCAACAAAACAGTGAACAAGAAGCTCTTTCCAGGGAGGGTTGACAGCTTCTTAAAGTTTGAAATGTGGAAATGTGGAACAGCTTCTATTCAGATTAATATAGGCTCCATAACAGACACCTACGTACAAAGCACGATTAATCAGCTACAAGTTCACATCCCACATTAAGAGTATATGTAAAGGAGAAGAGGAGTAACATTTTATAGTTTAATGTAGGCTGAGAGATTTAAGACTGAAATAGAGAAACTCTCACATTACACAGGGCACTTCTTACCAAAAATTCCTCCTTCAGACACTGAAATGCTTGATAAAAGCATTTTGATAAATTCTATGACTCATGGCAGAAAGACACTGCAGACATACACATTTGGGGGGGGTTGTATGTTTTTAAATGTGTCATCCAAGATTGTAGAAGACAGGATTAGAAGAGAGAACAGATCCATATGTTACAGTGCTCTCAACCTTATGTAACATTTTAAATACCAAAGATATTCTAATGTGCAAATTTGAGATGTCTGCGATTTATTTCTTTAACACTAGAAAAAATGTTTCCCAAAGCAATGATCTACCCTGGGAAAATATAAACCCAGAAAGTACTACAGGATGCATATGCAAGCTGAAGGTAAAGCAAAAGAAGTAACAACATAAAACAGGTTAAGCTGTGCCCAATGCATCAGAAACCAGTGCTTAGGAAAACAGCATTAATATCCAATACAAAAATACTCAGTAAATGGACAACAGTGTCAAGGTTCTGAAAAAAAATAAGCACATTCACAGCTCAAAGATGGAAATGTTTCAAATAGGAAGCATGATTTTCACTGTGCCTCTAGTTGATCCTGTGGTTAAACAGAAGTGCTTTGCAGAAGGCAGCTGTCAGCCAGTTAGTAACTGTATCTGCAACCAAGCTAAAATTTGCAACCAATTGATCAATAACCTGCTTGCTTTCACTCAGTTTTCAAAGCCAGACATGAGAAATCCCAACAACACTGATTTACTGGTCTATAAAAATATTAATAAATAATATGGGATTGAAGTAGACTAAAAAAAAACACAAACAAAAAAATATCCATTCCGTGTAGAAAATTACAAAAGCTTGAATGCTTGGAGTTAAGAACAGCTGATAAATGCCAGGTGTTTGGAGCCTACAGAGCTGATTGAAGCAGAAGATTCACATGGCCTCAACAGTAAGTGACAGCTACCATGACCTTTTATTGACAGCCTGAAATGTGACGTATTTCAAGGAAGTGGACTCTACAAAGCAAGTAGATACTAATTTTAGGATGTATGTGAATACCTACAGATGGACAATTCAGTTTCCACATTCTGTGAGTATTATCCACAGATCTGTGAATCTCTTACATGGTAAACACATTTTATGGAAACTGTCGATGAGTCAAGAATTAGTACATGAAAGAGCAGATATCTATTTCAGCTCCATCTGAAAATACCTTAAACCATGTTGCTTTGAAGAAACTGAGGTCTGTTTTACCCTAATCCCAACCTGTGGGCTGACCCTCTTGCCTGGTACTCACCTCTCCTGTTTCCCACAGCCCTGCCAAGCCATCTCAGGGCTGTGCCTGACCTCGATTCGCATCATTGGTCATGATCCTGATCCTACCTGTGGGCTCATGCCCCTGCCTGGCCACAGCCCATCCCTGTTCCCATAGAGGTGCCCGACGCCGGAGGCTGAAGCTGCCCCAGTGCCCTCAGGTGCTCCTGGCTTAGGTGGTGGGACTGGTCCTGGCTGCCAGCACCTGCTCTGGCAGATACCTGCGGCGCCCCTGCCACCCCTAGTCTTGACCCCAGGGAGCAGTTGGTCCCTGCTGCTTCCCTGACAAGTTCTGCTGCAAACAGGTATATGGGAAAGCATGACATAAACCATACTTTACCCTGAAGCATCTACATAAACTCATCTAATGTCATGACAATTAATTTGTACTCAATGTAAAGGGGAGATGAATGTTACCACCTTATTTCCAAGTCCATGCAGTCTTCAAAATAGAGGCCTAGGGATTGCACTGGTAAAGAGCCAGCTGTCTATACAATTTACTGTCAGAAAATTTCTGTACATGAGAGACTAACACAGAGAGAGAAAGTAAGTTAGTTGTTGATTACGCTTTAACTGTACAACAATGTTTTCTGGTCACATTGGGACTTACGATAAAAGTGCAGCTAAATCATAGGCCAGCAGAAACCATGGAGAGACACAAAAAAGTGCCCGTAAGTACAGTAGATACCACTAGATACTAGTAGAATAATGTGAAGATAAAATATAAATCAAGAATGTTGGACTTAATAACCTTAAGGGTCTTTTCCAACCTAAACACTTTTGTTATTCTGTGATTCTAGTCAAGCACACTTTGAGCAGAGTATGTCTTCTATCCTATGAGACAGGTGGAACACCAGAGAGCATTTTAGAGTGCAGTAATGCTTTTACACCTTCAGTGAAAAGCTTCCGGAGTCCTTGAAGACTTCAAAGTATCAGGCATAAGGCTCTCAAACTGGTTTAAGCAGATGAAATTCCTACAAAATATTGTCTAACAACAAGAGGGTAAGGAGGATAGGATTCACTATCTGTGATCATTCTACCACTGCCAATTCATTCCATCTGAACCATCAGTGTCCACTTTCACTAGACATTTAGTCTTCAGAATATGATAGAATACATTAATATCGTATATATTCATTTTAGGACAAACCACCCTCTTGCAGGAATATAAGTTCTAAATTAACGCTTTTCTTTCTGTAGTTGTACTTCTGATTTTTCCAGTGGCATGGGTCAGATGGAAATTAACTATGTCATTTTATTTTAATGTCAAGTGGTAATTTAATTAACTGAACAACATGTAGGATATGAATTGATACTTTTTGAGCTTTTATAATTTGTAGAATCAGTTCCTACCTGCTGCATAGTTTGATTTGTTGTATTGTTATCCTGAAAACTTCCTACTTGTTTGAGCAATGAAATTTGCCCCAAGGCTCTCAGTTATCCTGTAATGTGAATACAGCACTGCATTTCTACTGTGCAACCTCCTGTAATCATTGTGTGTGAGTGGCAGAGGTGTAGGGAGAGTTACTACCATTGGCAGGCTAATGCTCCTCCAATTCCCCCACTAGACTTGTTCCTGGACAGTGCAGAACTAGGCACGCAGCTTCTGATTATCTTCCAACAGATCAAAAAAAATAGAATGGCACACCAGTTCTTCCTAGAAACTTGCTGATAGGTAAAAAAATATTTCTGATTCTCAGACCAGCCAGAACTTATTCTCCTTCTTGCACAAAGAATCTTGTGTTACTTTCTGTGCAGTAGCTCTGCTTGAATAAGGAGGAGAGTATTAGTCAATATCCAATTGGTTCATTTTTCCCCATAAAAAGGTGGTTGCACACTGTCCTATGCCTCAGAAATTGTTTTTGAGTCACTCCCACCTGCATATGGGTGTGCTAAGAGCCTTTTATTTTTGGTACATTCTAACTACTGAGTACATAAAAACGGGCAAAGTTGCTACAAAAATTTGGAAGAGACAAACATAAAAATCTTTGAGAAATTTATTTGATGTAACAATTTCTGGGTAAACTAGGGATACATTTATCTGATGACACTTTTGCACCTGATAAGCTGTAGCAGGTACAGTTGCTTTGCTGTTGAAGTTTTTAAGCAGAAGACTGCTCACCCAGCAGCTAAAGTTCTCAGTCTGTGTTTTAGATAGTGGCTTCATTCTTCAAAAAAAAATTGGCCTTTGTCATATACCACAATCCCTATTACCACAGGGAAACTGAGTGGTGTTGCCATAGCACTTGGAGCCACACACTCACAGCAGCCGAGGCCCTGTCTCCTCCGGACCCCACCGCAGACTTTGAGAGACAGGGTATTCACTCCTCCTGGTCAGAAGTCTCAGTCCTGGCTGGTGGGTTGGACTTCATGCATAGCACATCCACCTCAGGTCAGCTTGTCATTGTTTGATGTTTGCAGATGTGTCTCCTGCAAAGGACTACTGTTTTCCCTGCTTTTTTGCTTTCTATTTTATGTTGTAAGCTGCTGATAGCCTCATTGGTCCCATCACCCCAGACCAATCTTTGTGCTATGTTCTATATCAAAAGTCAATTGTTATCCAAGTTACTATTGATTTGCAACCTCCTGCCCCAAATATGCTCTACAGATATAAAGCTATTAAGAGTTCATCTGTGGGTTTAGTCTTGGGTTTGTTTCTTCCCCTCCCTTCCACCAGGTATATACATAAGCCATTAAGCCGTTGAAACAGGGAAGATGTAGTACAAAGCTTTTTGAAAAGCCTTATCTCATTAATGTTATTGTCTCTGTTTTCCTGGCACATATCAGAATCCTCTAATGCTTAAAACTATATAGATATGCTCACGTTCCCACCTGTGCGAGCGGTGCTTTCAGTGAGGTTTCATTCGATTGCATATTGTTATTATTGATACCAACTCTGTAGGATTAGCAACTGAGAAAATGCAGAGTCCAAGATAAAATGCTGAAAAGATATATTGTAAAGATTGACTTCTTTATTTGTATTTTGTATCTTTTAGACGTCATGGGGGTGCAAGGCTTTATGTACCTGGACACTTTGTGCATCTTGGCAGCAGCAGAGGAAAGAAGACTTGTGGGACCAGGCACTGCTCCTCCCCCCACACATACACACCTGTGGTGTTGGCTCCTGATATGAGAAGTTTCCACTCAGAAAAACAGTGCAGCCACACCAAGACTATTCCTTGCATGTTAATAGGGGGTGGATCTCCTCTATAAATAATCCCTGCCAGAAAGCGCACGTGTACACGCCATCTGCCCTGTGCACCACATTTCCTGAGGAAACCTCCCCTGGATTTCATTACGGTGTCAATTATTTTTCCCTTTGACCTGCTTCATCTCTTCCTTCTTACTGACTTATCCGTTCCTTATTTTCTCTCCTTATTCTACTGCACCTTTTTTTTTTTTTCCTTGGCTTTTTCAGGTAGATTTGATCATATCTCAGTTCTTGCGGACTGTGCGTGACTTTGACTGTTAATATAGAACAGATTGAAGTCTGTTTTTTTACTCTGGCAGTGTTCAAAGTAAATACTGGATCTGAGCTTACCCTTGGAGTGATTTGTCATCAGTCTGTACTGCCACATATAAAAGAAACCCAACCCTGCTCCCACAATCCTACCCACCAGGGCAGTCAGGGTAGGACCTAGCAGATACACAATACTGTGTATACAATAATTTTCTCCTGGCCATGAATATGTTGACCAGTGGAGAGAGCAGATGTGAGTAAAGCAATTTTGAAATTAAAGTTTCTGATTTTTTTTTTCAAGTTTCACATGCATTCGGATTTCAAAAACTCTGTATAAAATTGGGGTTTAAATGATTCATTTCTATTCAGAATGAAGATATATTTTTATATGCAGCAGTTCAGTGAAATAGGTATTCCATGTTCCTATCATCCCTCCTGCTACTTGAGTGCACATCATAAATAGGTATTAGAAAATAGGTCTGTTGGAATACCCATCACATGAAAACAAAACAATTATCAGGTGTCCAGCTTGGTACACATAACTAAGAATTACTTAGTAATTGTGTACTAAAAATAATAAATGAGTAAGTTGAGGTACAAACTGTTTTTAATGAGAAGGAAAATGATTTCACTCATGGATCTAAAATTAAATTATGCATTCTTTGTTATCTCTGAGGATCAAATCCTGAACTGTACTGTGAAGTTTTAGTTGCATATTTCTCAAGGAAGCTTTATAAATCATATAATAATAAGATAATACAGAGTTACATGTTAACATTTGGGTAAAATTCTCGTGCTCTGAAAGGAAAAAGGAAAGAAAATAAGGCACTTCATCCTGACTCTTCCATTTCTTGGGTTTTCTTTGAACAGCAGTGGTTCATCTCAAGGCGTTCTTGTATTTTCAATAAAGCATTAAAAATTCAGTTAGGAACTTGACATTACATTAAATGAGTAAAAAATTAATGAAACAAAATTCGTGAACCTCATCACAATGTTTTCACATCTTTTTTGTGTACATATTCATGAAGTCAGTTCCTGAATACAACCAGGAATACCTTGTTTTGTACTCTAGAAGCAATATAAAGATGTTTAATTATATTTTTTTCTATTATGTTCACTGGAAAGTGGTATACATTAATCCCATTCTGAATCTTTGTCTTTTCCTAGTATCTAACAGAGCAGTCTTTGAAATTTATTGCAATATGTATTTTCAGACCTGGCAATGACATGTGGATTTCCTTTGTGTAAGGCACTTTCAAATATCTATGTACATATTTCTAAGAAGAATATGAATTTTAAAAATATGGCCCAACATAATTAATAATTGAGACAGTTGAGAGGACTTTTTAAAATCAGTTTTTAAAGACTTTGAAAATCAGTTCCCTTTAAAATGTCCAGACTTCATTGTAAAACACAGATGTTCAGATTTGCTGATCATTTTAATATTCAAGAACTGTAAAAATCACAGTATAGGCATGTTTGAGATTCCTGCTGGTAGGCTAGGTTAATACATAGTATTATGATGATAGAATACTAGAATAAGCATCCAATTATTCTACTACATTTTGCTCTAATGTTCTGTTATTAATAGGACAAATGAGTAAAGGTTGATTCTTTTTCTCAAAGCAGTATGTAGAATTTACTTAATTAAATGGGTAGTTAGGTATGTTGATAGTCACGTCAGGAAGAAACAAAACCACAATCACTCACAAAGGATCTAAGTAATACTCAGGGAAAACAAAATAAAGCACAAAACCTATGAGACAACAGAGTATATGAACTGTCAGTAGATGAACTGTGAAAAATAATAAAAAAAGACCCATTCCAGGGGCCTTGAAGAATATTGATGTCTAAAAAGCACTCTAGGCAAAGCGAAAGTTTCCAAAATCAGGAGACTAAGGCAGGAAACCTTCCTTTAGAATAACTATTTGTTTAAATCATGTAATACTTCTAGCAAAAGCATTTTGATATGTCTAAAAAGTTTTATGGCCTTGAAGAAATTCTAGCTTGTGGCTTTTTTATCCTGACCATCTATCGCCTCTTACAGGTAGTTTGAGGGTTAGAGATAGCTCCCATAAGAGACCAATTCTATGAATTTACTAATGTCTGACCACACACACACAGAGCACTGGGTTCAGGTCAAAACACAGCTAGTATTAACAGGATTGCTCACTGCTGTTCACAAAATACCGTGACTCAGAAAAAGATGGAGACAGAGGAAAAATCAGCTGAAGTGAGAGAAGAATACAACGCTACCTCCATGAGTAGTTTAACATAAAGGATTCATTTAAGTTATGTGAGATCATAATTCTAGGTCTTTGTCAGAGAACAAATCTTTTTGACCTAGGGATTTTAGATGTTCCATGGAAGGTGCAATGTCAAATTTACTTATTTGAAGATGATGTTACACAAGATTTCTGATTTATCAGAGTGATACAACTTATACTGAAAACACAGTAAAAATATAAGATACGTTCAACAAAATACAGTAATGGCAATGCACAGTTTAATCTCAAAACAAATGTTATTCCTGTTGCCAGTCTCATACTGTGAGTATAACATACTTGCAATGAAAACACTGTGCGTCTTCACTTGCTACAAAGTAAAACATGAGACAACATAACACCAAATCCCTTGCTGTATTTGAAATTCTTTTGTTGTTTTTTCAGGTTTTATACTCTATGTTGGGCTGACCTAAATATACTCTTCCCACAATGCTGGTCAGCTAACTCAGGGATACATATTGGCACTCTTAATTAAAACAAGAAGAAAAATTTACACCATTAGCTGATCTGCTGAACTGACATATCTTTTTATCTAAAACAAAGGTCACCTGCTGATGCCCTCTGTGTTAAATTAAAGCTGGCTTTTGTTAAAACAGCTGTGGACAGTTATACTCTACGTATTCCCAGGCCTTCATGGGCACATTACTCCATTTTGATCCATTTCCACCGAGCCTTCTTTCATTGCAGGAGTTTATCATTCCATTACAGTTGTCTTAGTCTGAAATATCTAATAGGTACATATTCACAGATTGTAACAAGCAGCCTAGGCACCATGTTAGAGGATGCTTTGCCATAAACACTCAGTGTCTGTAAAGATTAGGTACTGCAGAGAAAAACCATGAGTAAAAATGAGCAACAGATGTCTGACACGTGCAGTTGGAAGTGAAGCACTTAAGGATATCCATTACATCAAAATGTTAGTGCTTCAATATCTTACTGCGTTTTAAGGGTAATATTATTAAAAGTTGTACAAAAATAATTCCCTGAAATCCACAATTTAAGTAGAACAGCACATTTGGCAACATGAAATTAAATTTATTTGTATAGCCATAGAAATGTATTTTAATTAATTTTAATTTTTAAGAGAAAACTGTCTAATAAAGTTAAGCCTGCCTGACATCACACAGTGTGTCACCCCAAATCCAGCATGTTTTGTTTTTCCGGTGTGTTTTCCACTGTGGTATCTTGCATGTGAATCTTTTAAAAAAATATTTTAAGAGTATTTTTACACAGGATACATAAAAATCCCAATGAGATAGGAAATGAGCCAGTGGAGACTCATTGAGCCCTGACTACAGCCAACCTCAGAAATTTAGTTGTCTGGCAAACTGGAGTAGAAGTTTAACAACCTGAATTGAACAAAAGTGCTGCAATAAGCACTTCAGGTCACTTGAGTCGTGAGTAAATCAAGTTGCTCTCCTGGTGGACCTAAGGTCAGTTTAAGTTATTTGAATAGCACTGGCTTTCTCAAGAAATCTCTTACAGAGAACCTGGCATGTTGGTCTTGAGCATAATCCTTTAGATACAATCTTGAGAATTCTCCAGAACAAACCATGAAACAATGTGTTGAAAGTTTTTTTAGTTCTCTTGACAGATGATATTAAATACAACTAATATTTGACTTTATTTCTTAAGTAATCTTTTGGGGGTAGTTGTTGTTGTTGTATAGGGTTTTTATTTCACCCTGTTTCTTGAGCATTCTCGCACTCAGAACCTACATGTTCTTGTACTTCCACCTGTCTAGTAGGATGAAGTCAGTTTCCCATTTATCTGCCTCCCTATGTTCCAATATTTGGCCATTCCTTGGTCACACATGGGCTTAGTTCCACCAGCAAGAATGGACATACTCAAATCTTGAGTATCACTTTGCATCATGGTTAGGCAAACGCTTCTGGAATGAGTGCTGGAACAGAGAAGAAGTTCAAATGTGAAGCATCTTATTTCTTGGGTAAGACACTGAATAATGATTTCATTATGCACAAGTTTTTGCTCAGTTTTATTTTCATTTTTAATCATCCTAGTGAAACTAATCAAAACGCATCTTTCAATTATTCTAGGTTTCACTAGAAAGGAGGCAGGTGCATCTTCATATACATCAGAATTGTGTTAAGCATATGATGTAAATCTTTAACTATATTAATATGATCAAAATGAGGAGAACAGAAAATATTTCTGTTTTAGGTTTTTTATTGTACATTTTTTAACTCTGAAACAGCTGTGGTGAAGACTACATTCACCTCCTCTCTCTCTGTGTGCAGCTCCAGCAACAGTAAATGCTAAGCCAATTTATGATAAACATCCATTTTACTGCTAAGCACTGGTAAAGTGATTTAGAAGGAAACGTGGGAAGGGTGAGATGTAGGATGAAAGCCATAAACCTGAAAATATATGTGCTTAATTTTAGGAAAAGATGAATATAACACTGAAGATAAAATCAATAAAAAAGAAAAGTGCTATGGAGGAAACCACAAGTCAGCTTTAAGTACAGCATAGAAACTCTGCTGGATGCTGCCATACAGGATGATTATAATAAATTACAAAGAGAGAATGGAGAAAGGATCCTGACTAGATCCATTTCTATCCTGAGGATAACCTTATTTTGATTTGTGTATTTATGTATGCTCATCCTTTTTTTATTGCAGATATTTACAGTGCCTTGACTGCACCA
Source organism: Phaenicophaeus curvirostris (assembly GCF_032191515.1). Classification (NCBI taxonomy): domain Eukaryota; kingdom Metazoa; phylum Chordata; class Aves; order Cuculiformes; family Cuculidae; genus Phaenicophaeus; species Phaenicophaeus curvirostris. The sequence continues at coordinate 18,272,685 of NC_091393.1, forward strand.
TACTTTGAGTTTCATATAGACAAATTATGAATTTGGATATGAGAGGTGGGGTGTAGGCTATTTTAACATATGTTTGAAGCTGGTAAGTAGATTCAGCAGAAGGCATGTTACTATATTTATGTCCAAATACATGCTAATATTCAATTCTATTACGAAAGGTTCTCAGGATTTTTTCATAGTTCTTAAATTGTGTGTGCAGTCCTATTCTACAGATTGCCATCTAGGTTGTTTTTTTTTTTTGGGAATACTTCCCAATATGTAATTATAACCTATTTTAAATATGATGAGCCATTTTAAAGACTTCCAATTAAACTTCTCTGTATTTATTTTTCTTTCAAAGCAGCTTTAAAGTTTGGCATATTGTTGAGATTGTACTAACATGATCATATCTAAATCAGGTATGATTTCATAAATTTGTTTTCACATCTCTATTCTTTTTCTCATTTATAGCTCTAGAAGCCATTTAACTATATTTTATATGTTTTACAAGATCTTCTATCTTGACCTTTTTTCAAGTTTCTCTACGCCTTTCTTGAGTTCTGAAAACATGGCTGCAACTATTTGTCATGGTTGGGTTATTTTTTATTTTTTGTTTGGATTTGTTTGTTGTATAATTCATCAGACTAACAGCTTGTTTAAACTTGCACTTCATTTGCTGGCTTAACTTATTCTGTGATCATGTCCAAAGTTATAAATATTGAGTCATATACAAGAATACAGCAATCCCCACTTCCGTATTGTTATACTTGCAGTAAACATATGGAAGATGCACCTCACTGCTGTTCCATTTACTCTTACCTTTGAGGATGAAATAGTCTTAGAATTGCAAATGATATAGTTCACAAGATATAACTTTAGCTTTTGATACCTTCACAATAATACTACATCATTGCTCTACAATGGTATTCTGCTTTCATCTGATTCAGCTGTAGTTTGCTTACATGCTTCAAAATAAAAAAATTCCATCACATTTGTATCACTTCATGCTTTTTATATTACATATTCTAATGGACTGTGAGAAAGATTAATGAAAATATTTTTCAACTCTTTGTAGATGCGGTGCTTAGAGACATGGTTTAATGGTGGACTTGGCAGTGTTAGGTTTATTGTTGGACTCCTTGGTCTTCAAGGTCTTTTCCAACCTAAATGATTCTATGAACAAGAAAGTAGTTTATACATAAAGACACTGTGTGGCCAATATGGACTTCAGATGTTCACTACCACTGTTGAACAGTTAAATGAAATTCATATTATAAACTGAAGTATGATCCTACTTCTACAACTTTTTGATGAAGGAGATTGTCCCTGGAAATAGATGAGGTGCATAAGCATTAAAGTAGAATTTGCATGGAAAAGGGAAAGAACAGTTACTGTTGGTCAAATTTTCAAGGCTCCATTTCATTAGTATGCTGTAGTGCTTGTCTCGTTATAATGATATAAAAAGATCTTAATCCAATACACACAATTCGGTCATACATTTCAGAAGTTTTTTATCACTGGTCTCATGCAGTAGCTGAAACTGGCATGTCAATACTTATCTGGTTTATTCTATTTAACATGTCCTGTCACTCTCAACCATGTTTCTTGAATACTGTTTTATGCTTCATCATCTTTTCATTGCTAGTTTGGGTGACTTTTTTTTTAAGTAAAATTTCTTCATTGACTTCAGAACATAAGTTCTTATTGAAATTGATAGATAAGTAGAGTGTAGACAGTAGCTCTTTCAAAAAAGATTCTTATTTAAAAATCACACCTCTTAGACCCATCTTTTCTCCTCTTAAGAAATTCTCCTAATCAAGTTTTAAAGGCAAATTAAAGTGTTTTGTTTTGTTTTGTTTTTAATTCCAGTATATTGTTTATGGATACTGCATAGTGTTCTACAGCAAATGTTCAGCCTTCTGTTACCAATAAGGCTGAAATCCTTAGTCATCCAAAATAATTTCTGTTGGCTGTCTGTTCTTGTGAGTGTGAAACACTGAGGTCAGGACAGAGTTGAAGATTAAACACACAGAAGCATGCAAAGCTATATGAACTTATTTAGCATACACTGCAGAGCTTCAGAGCAGCCTGGATTTTCCATGGATCTTGTGACCTAGTTGTCAACCTGATGCTAGTGCATCAGACACCCTAGAGCATCTAAAATGTGAACACATGCTTTTAGGTAAGATAAGTGCCTGTCAATAGCTGATAGATCCTAGGCAGACATTTAGCTGACTAACCACTTGGTGTCATCTATGCAGTGAGGTAAACTACTCTTTAGGCTCCACTAACTGAAGAGACTAAGAAGGGAATTCAAGTGCCAATGTAGTGAAATACCCTATACCCAAAATGTTTCTGCAGGCTGACAGATATGTCACAGGACTTAAACAAGATTTGTATTTTTTTCAGTGTAAAATCTAGAAGCTGGAAAGGATGTACTGCCTCAACCAAAAGGATAATAGCTGTCTACGTTTAAGCAAAGATATATAGTCCTAGCTCCTCACCGATTGTAACAGGAATTTAAATACCTAGCTTGCATGTGTTTATGTCTTAACCTAGAGTGGAATTCCACCTTAAGCATGTAAAATTTAATTTAGAAATGAGATATATGAGTCTCTATTAGGACCCATTGTGTGATTCTCCAGATAGAGGATCCAATGTTTTTTCAACAAGACATTTTATATTCATATCACTGACTTTTCAAAAAGAAGAAATGAACTGTAGAAATAAGAGTAATAATCTAAAGCATTGTTGAAGGTGTTTGAGTTTGTTTTGATTTTTTTCTCTTTTAAATATTTTCATCATGAAATTTAAGGTTGTAATTGTGTAACATTTGCAGGCCATATGCTAGTTCAATTTCCTACCTTTCCTTTGTTCCCAGACTTTGTAATTTATGTCCTGTAAATCATGTAATTGAACTTGGCATAACAAAAAAGTAGTTAGCAAAAGTAATGCATATTCATTTAGAGTGTAAACGCATCATTACTTAATTTTTATCAATCAGACCTCACTTTGAATTTGAATTTGAGATGTGTTGTTTAATTTGTTCCATGAATATTTCACATATTTTGAAGGGAAGAGTAAGTAAACTTCCTTTGATTATTTCCCCATGACCACATCACAGAAAAAAAAATGACAAACCTTTATTTTTTTGAACTGCAAAAATTCAGTCATTTGCATATGGAAACAAAGCTCTGCTGATGTTCCCAGGAAGAAATGGTATGTAGGTGCATGCCCTGCTTTACAGGATTATATGGTGTTTTGTGAAAAGCAATGAAAATTATAGTTATACTAGGAAGGTGTGACAAATAAATGCAGAGCAAGAGATTTTGGTTATAGGTAAATGCATGTGCTTCAATATACTCATGTTGCAAAAATTTATGAATACACTGAATATTTTACATGATAAGGTGAGGTAAAATAGACTTATAATCAATATATGATGAAAGTGTTCTCTGTGAACTGTTGATGTGCTTGTGATCAGATGAGGTCTGTTGAAATATTCAAACACAAGGTCACTGATAAATAGAGTTGAAGCCCTGATGCGTTCCCTTGATCTTTTTAGATCTTTTGTTAATAAACTGGAAACTTGAAAACATTATTGTTAATTAAGATCTGAAGGAAGACTCATAAAACCAAGAAAAAGAATACCTTTTTGATGTTTTTTTCTGAAATTATTTGGGTGATTGGCAAGAGCAGATGTTGTATATTAAACACATATCACACTAAATCAACAATTCTCTTTGTTTTGGCACCTTTTCTTCCCTTAGTCTTTTTGGTACTATGAATGTTTCCTGACATGAATATTTTTCAAACAAAGACATCTTTTAAGATTTCTCTTCTGTCAAGCTGCTTGGGATATTTTTTCATATAGGGAACATCTTCAGACCAATTCTCTGTTATCCATCTCCTCTTAAGATGACATCAATGCCTTCATTATTTACTCCTTTTATTTGAAAAGCTTCTACCCTCCCTAGGAATGAGTGAGGACTGCAGACAATAGCTATTAAGATTCTGAGCACACATTTTCTTTGGTTTGTTTGATTTAGTATCTTGAGTTCTTTATTTACCAAGAAAGACTATCTCCTGTATTTCAGCTCCCTAATTGCCAGGTCTTGCTAGGCTTGCAAAGGCTCTTTTTGACTAAAGGATAATATTCAGTGAAAAGAAACAAACCAGTTGAGAAAAAAAGTGGACCTTATTGTAACAAGCATTGTTTAATTTGGCTCTCTGGGGTTAGCTATAAGCCTTCCTCATTTTTTATTGCTGCAGAAATGACTAGTCTGGAAACAGCTAGTGAAGAAAAGAAATTTCATTTCTCACTGTTTAACTTCTTACACAAAATATAACAATCACTTTTCTAAGCATCTCCCTTTGCTTGATTATGTTGTTGTTAAGCTAGTGGCTTTATCTAAGCCTCTTTGTTCTGATGGTTTGATAATTCTGATGATGTTAAGAACATACTTTTAAGGCTTATATAGTTGTTCATTTCAACAGCAATGCAGAGTAAACCAAAAGAATGGGAATAAAAATTTAAACCTCAAGGTGAAATAAAAGTAACAAAAGCTCTTTTTTTATAGGCAATTTGCAATTTTTGCTCTTATATTAAAGAAATCAAATAAACATTTCAAGCACTGAAAACTCAAGAAAGTAGTCAAGTATTTATCCTTGTCTTCTTGGCTGAATTCGGTATTGGTTAGCCCTGAATCCAAGAGATTTTAATCCATGATAATGTGAAACATACCTTATGAAGCAGTACACCCATTCCTCAAAATTTTGATATTATTTCAAGCAAGTCTAAGTTTGCCAGTAGAATTACTGATGGTCTCTGTAATAAAGATTTGGCCCTAGAACTCAGCTTTTTGTTCGAATTAACGATATATAAGAAATAAAATCTTAGTGAGAGTGGCTTTAATTTTATTAATCTCTGCCAGGACAGAACATTACAAAAGAACATTAGAAACTATTATAGCCTTATAACTACCCCAGAAATGTTACCCAAATCTGTGACTGTCAGAATATGCTTATAGTTTGAATCTGAATGTGTGGAAACAAAATCCTGTAATTTTTGGAGAAGGTCTTTTTTTTTTTTGTGATTACTCTTTTTCTTTTTGCTTTAGACAAAGTGAAATATAAAGAAAGAAAATATTTTTATAATATCAGCAATTTAGCCCAGTTCTGGAAAGCATTGTTAATTAGATGTTTAGCACGGGCTTTAATGCTAAAATATAAAGTATGATTTCTTAATGCTAAAATTGAGGAAACACAGGAATATCAGAAAGAGGAGAATGGAGAAGATTGAGAAACAGCAGAGAAAACACCAGTGTCAGCAGGAGAAGGACCTCTCCATGCCAAGTTAGATATCCACAGTGCAGACTGTGAAGGACCCCACACCAAAGCAGGTGGATGTTTCTTGAAAAAGTTGTAGCTCATGGTCAGCCTGCACTGGAGAAATTCTTTTCTCTGAAGGGACTACAGCTAGTGGAGCAGGCCCACTTTGGAGAATCGGAAAGGTATGAGAGAGAAGCAGTGACAGAAAGAGCTGTACACTAACCATGCCCTCTACCTCCCGTGCTGCTTAGTGGGGTCTAGACGAGTTGGGAGTTAAGGAGTGAAGTCGAACTCTGGAGAGCCAGGAGGAAAGATGTTGTTTTCATATCTGTCTTTGCTTCTCACTACCAGAACCTGTTTTAATCGCTAATAAATTAAATTAATTTTCCCCAAGATTAGTTCACCTTCACTTAATGGCAATACTTCTAATGCATCCCAGGACACCATTTACCTTATCTGCCTTAAGGGCATGTTTTTGGTTCATGTTCAAGCTGGTGACTGCCAGGACCCCTAGGTCTTTTCTGCAAGGCTGCTTTCCAGCCATGTATTGGCACATCAGAGGTATACTGTTTTGTATTAGAATAATGAAGTGACCTAATGGAGGAAAATTTGTCTTTTCATGTAGTTAAAACATTTTAAATAATTCAGTTACCAGAAACTCAATTAATCCTTTACCGCAACACTTGTTCCCTCAGAAATGGACAGTGGAAATTGGATCCCTTTGAAGACCATGAAAAAAAACGCCACTCTACTAGAACAATTCTGAATATACTGATGCATATATTTATGTATAAATTATATGATGATCTGTACACTGTCATGCACAGTAACATAAGCTACACAATATTTCATATTAGACGTCTTGTGCCAATATTCATCCGTCTATGACATATCTTACAGTCTTTTGCCTAATAAAGTTAAATCTGTCTAGCTAGATAAATGTAATATCACTTAATCATTAAAAATACGACCTCAGATTTAGAGGTCATCAGCAATTCAGAATGTAATATGAGGCCTTAGTATACAAAACTTGTTTGACCTAAAATCAGATTTTTTTAATATTTCATGAGCTAGTTTATAGACGTTTAGTCTATAAATTTAGTTTATATCAATATTGGAATAATTCTCCACTTCTGAGTTTCCAGTATTTGTTGAATCATATTTATTTTCTAGGAATTAGTTAATCTTGTTCTTAAGAGTTATTGAAGCTGTGTCCTATTGACAGAAAACAAAGCTCCTATTGTCAGAAACTAAGACTGATAGTTCAAAGATTAACCATTACAGGATACATTACGTTAGTTGAAGCACTTGGTTAAAATAACTATGAGAGATTGATGAAGAAAGAATATTCTTCCACTTAAAAATAGCAAAATGACTAGAATTTTTGTGCTTTTATCTATACTGTTAGGAATCTTTCACTTCCACAGTTCATTTTGGCATATTTTACTCTTTTTTTTTTCTGGGTTTTAAAATACTGGCTGAGCTTTTGATACCTTCAGAAAGCATTTGTGCTTTTTTGTTTCCTCTGTCCTACAGAGAATTTGGAGTGTTCAGTTTTCACAAAATAGGTGTTGTATGCTTAGAGTGGTTTTTTTTAGGATATGTCAGTTATTTGTGCAAATCTAAGGTTGTTTTGATTGAGTAAATATTGAGCAATTGTTTTGTCCACCTATTGGGGCCAAAACCTCAAATTCAGCATCCTTAATACACCAAACCTGTGGAAAATTTGGTAGTAGTTCTGATTCACATTGGGATTAACTTTGGTGATGTTAGTTACCTCAAAGACAAAGTTCTAGGTATCTGGTTCTCATTCTGGAGTCTTCTACAATAAGCTAAATACATGTTCTCTATCTAAGCTATGGAAAAAATCATATATTTCAAAAATTATTTGCAAGAAGTACTGTGTAAATAGAAACTAGGAAAAAGTGCATTTCAGAATTCCTTGCCCAGAGATACAGAAGTATAATTTCTTTGTTCTGACCTTAGCATTCCTGTAGATAAAGACTTTTAAAAAGGTACATTTTTTTTTAATATCAATGTCATTAACTGCTTTATTTAAATGTACTGCAAACAAAGGGATGGTTCTGTGGCTTGCCCATTCAGAGGTAGGACATAAGTAAAGGATTTGGCTTTATTTTTCTTCTCTGCTTGAAAGTGTTTTAAATCTTGATTCAAGTCATGATTCTATCTAGGGTATATTGTTTTACAAGTCACAGGGCAGTTCATGTTGATGGACTAATCAGTTGAAAGAATTTCGTTAACTTATTTTTCGTCCAGACTAAATTATTTATACAAAGCTTGGCAATAGATTTGAGAACAGTTTTATCTCCTGGTATATGAAGAGTCCCTGAGACAAAAACTAAGCTCCAGAATCCAGGTAGTATTAGTTCCACGTAGGTTTCATCAGCAGGGATGAAAACTATAGGATCTCCCACACAAAGCGACATCGCTGAACTGAATAAAGTAACACCACTGAATAAAGTAACACCAGAGAGTGTATGAAATGGTTTTAGATGGAGATAGAATAGTTTTGAATTCGTAGATATTTACTGAAAGGAAATCTAATCAGAAATGTTCCATTTTAAGCATAAGGTGTACATTTTTTTGGACAAATAAATCCTTGTTCCATCCTGAACTTTCACTCACCTTTAGCCTCTCATAGTAATGTGATTCTCTAACCTCCTCCTGATGTAGACTTTCAGTCTTCTGTCTTTAACAACTCTCATGTCTTAGCTATGTAACTCATACTTGCTCATTATCTCTTCAGCTCCTTCCTTCTCTGGAGTTATTTGCTTTTACCTGTTTTTATTATAAACATCAGAATAAATCTTATTTTATGTTCCTGAATTCATGTATTGGTTGTTAAAAATAAATATAAATACATCCTATAAGGAAATAAGAAAAAAATTAAAACATAATAAAATTTACTCAGTAAAGTGAGTACCAGTGCACTAAGAAATCACATATTTTTCCAGAGTGGTTTATAACTATCCTGTCACTTTGAAATGAATAGGAGGAAAAATGCTTATGGAAAACTCATACTTTTTTGAAAGTACGTCATGTATGTAAAGCTTGAGGAAATCTTATTTTCTTTCTTTCATTTATTTGCTATTGTCATCCTTTACCTGGGGAAGAAACTTCTGCAAGTGGGCAAATAAAATTTCAAAACAAGTTGGGCTTTTTAAAACGTTTTTTGTTATATTAGTTTGTCTAGAAATCAAGGAAGTTATCTTTGTTATTCCTATTGTTATTCAGATAAAAATTATCATTGTAAAATATAATGATAAAGAAGAGACTTGATAACTTCTTTTGACATGTTTCAATGGCTCAAAACTTTATTAGGAAATCAATGCTATTGAACTTTCCCCACCATGCCTCTTCTATCAGTCGGTGGTAACATTCACACTAATTAATCCTGCTGTATAGCTCATGTTCTGTTCTGTGCTCATATGGCTTCTGCCTCTTCCTGCCTCACAGACTCTTTACTTTTCTAAGTTTATTACTATTATTATTCACCTTTATGTGAAACTATTCAGTCTCATATTTTAGATGAAGAAAGTCATTGAAGCTGGTTATTCTTGTGCAACCAGTGATTAATGTGGATACTACAATGTTTTTGATGGAATTCCTCTATTACAGAGAAGAGGAGACACAGAAAAATAGAATATATTTATCTCCCAAGCCAAATAAACCTTTTGAATTTTGCTTACACAACATATGCTCAATGCTACATATTGTTTAAAAATGGAGGGACCCATTTGCAGACCGGACCCGCTGCACAGAGAGGTCTGCTTCTTACCGGGGGCATCAGTGAAGGAGGTAGCTAGAAAACTTCCTTCCCTGGTCCATGAGATAGACTACTATCCTCTGATAGTAGTCCAAACTGGTAACGATGATCTAGTAAATAAAAAGACCAAAACCATCAAGAATGACTTCAGGGGCATTGGGAAAATGATGGAGGGCTCTGGGGCACAAATAGTATTCTGCTCCATCCCAATGCTAAATAGAGAAGAGCGGGAAGCCAGGATGAAGAATTCGATTAATGCCTGGCTCCGAGCCTGGTGTGAGGAGAGGGGCTTTTGCTTCTTTGATCATGGGGTGGCTCACGCACCCCCAGGCTTTCTTGCTAAGGATGGGACACGTGTGTCTCCTAGGGGGACTAAAGCCCTTGCTAAAAACCTAGCTAAGCTCATAAATCGAGCTTTAAACTATATGTGAAGGGGGAGGGGCTTGAGCCCAGGCTAGACAGGAACGAACCTGGACGTGGGGCAATGGTGATTGGGAGAGGGTGTGCTCGTGAGGACCACCAGTACCTCACCACACAGAAAGTGGGGGAGAACACACCTGAGGGTGCTAAGGGGGATACAGGCACTCTGGAGCTAGCTACTCCAGTTACCAGGCAATTGGGAACGAACTCTGTTCCCTCTAAGAGGGCTGAAGGCTCGGCAGCTCAGCTGAAGTGCATTTACACCAATGCACGCAGCATGGGGAATAAGAAGGAAGAGCTGGAAGCTGTCGTAGGGCAAGGAGCCTATGATGTCGTTGCCACCATGGAAACATGGTGGGACGACTCATACAACTGGAATACAGCTATGGTGGGGTACAAACTCTTCAGGCGGGATAGGAAGGGTAGGAGAGGAGGCGGGGTAGCCCTCTTTGTAAGGGAGGACTTAGACACTGTTGAGATGGATTGTGGCGATGAGGAGATTGAGTGCCTTTGGGTTCAAATCAAAGGAGCCCACCAGAAGATAGATTTTGTGATGGGAGTCTGTTACAGACCACCCAGCCAAGGAGAAGCAGCTGATGAGCTCTTCTATAAACAGCTGGGGTTAATCTCTAGATCAATGCCTCTCATTCTTGTGGGAGACTTCAATCTGCCTGATATCTGCTGGGAGTACAATACAGCAGAAAGGAAGCAGTCTAGGAGGTTCCTGGAGTGTGTAGAAGACAACTTCCTTGCACAGCTGGTGATGAACCAACAAGGGAGGGTGCCCTCCTGGACCTGCTGTTTGTGAACAGAGAAGGCCTTGTGAGGGACGTGGCAGTAGGTGGACGCCTAGGACAAAGTGATCATGAGATGATAGGTTTTTCTGTTCTAGGTGAAGTGAAGAGGGTAGTTAGTAGGACAGTAGCATTAAATTTCCAGAGGGCACACTTTGAACTCTTCAGAAGGCTGGTTGGCAAAGTGTCATGGGAGACAGTACTTAAGGGCAAGGGAGCCCATGAGGGCTGGCAGCTCTTCAAAAAGGAAATCCTAGCAGCTCAGGAGAAAGCCATCCCCATGTTCCGGAAAAAAGCCGGCAGGGGAGAAAACCAGCTTGGTTGAACAGAGAGATCTTGAGGGATATCAAGAAGAAGAGAAATGTTTATGGGCTCTGGAAGAGGGGACAGGCCTTTTGGGTGGACTACAGGAGGGAAGTGAGATTGTGTAGGGAAAAAATCAGAAGGGCTAAGGCTCAACTAGAAATCAGATTGGCAAAGTCTGTGAAAAATAAAAAAAAATCCTTCTATAAATATATAAATAATAAAAGGAGGACTAGGGAGACCATACAGTCCCTATTGTATGCAGAAGGAACAACAGTGACAGGGGATGAGGAAAAGGCTGAGGTACTTAATGCCTTCTTTGCCTCAGTCTTTAATTGTAAGGAGAGTCGTTCCATCTATGTACAAACCCAGGAGCTAGAGGACCAAAATGAGGCTCCAGTGATCCAAAAGGAGGTGGTCAGAGCCTTGCTAGCCCAACTAGACACCCACAAGTCTATGGGGCCGGATGGGATTCATCCAAGGGTATTGAAGGAGCTGGCGGATGTGCTGGCCAGACCCATTTCCATCATCTTCCAACAGTCCTGGAAGACTGGGGAAGTCCCACTGGACTGGAGGCTGGCTGATGTCATGCCCATCTACAAGAAGGGTCGCAGGGAGGATCCAGGAAACTACAGGCCTGTCAGTCTGACCTCAGTGCCAGGGAAAGTCATGGAGCAGGTGATCTTGAGTGCTATCATGAAGCACATGCAAGAGAACCGGGTGATCAGGCCCAGTCAACATGGGTTCACAAAAGGCAGGTCTTGCCAGACTAACCTGATCGCCTTCTATGACAAAGTGACTCGGCTGCTGGATGAGGGAAATGCTTCTCACAGCTTGAGAAACTGTCAGTCTCTGGCCTGGACAGGCGCACACTCTCCTGGGTGGAAAACTGGTTGGATGGCCGGGCCCAGAGAGTGGTGGTAAATGGTGTGAAATCCAGCTGGAGGCCAGTGACAAGTGGGGTTCCCCAGGGCTCGGTGCTGGGTCCAGCCCTGTTCAATGTCTTCATCAATGATCTGGATGAAGGCATTGAGTGCACCCTTAGCAAGTTTGAGGACGACACTAAGCTGGGTGGAAGTGTTGATCTGCTGGAGGGTCGGGAGGCTCTGCAAAGGGATCTGAACAGGCTGGACCGCTGGGCAGAGTCCAATGGCATGAGGTTTAACAACGCCAAATGCCGGGTCCTGCACTTGGGGCACAACAACCCTATGCAGTGCTACAGACTGGGAGAAGTCTGTCTAGAAAGCTGCCTGGAGGAGAGGGACCTGGGGGTGTTGGTTGACAGCGACTGAACATGAGCCAGCAGTGTGCCCAGGTGGCCAAGAAGGCCAATGGCATCTTGGCTTGGATCAGAAACAGCCTGACCAGCAGATCCAGGGAGGTTATTCTCCCTCTGTACTCGGCACTGGTGAGACTGCTTCTCGAATCCTGTGTTCAGTTCTGGGCCCCTCACCACAAGACGGATGTTGAGGCTCTGGAGTGAGTCCAGAGAAGAGCAACAAAGCTGGTGAAAGGGCTGGAGAACAGGTCTGATGAGGAGCGGCTAAGAGAGCTGGGGTTGTTTAGCCTGGAGAAGAGGAGGCTGAGGGGAGACCTCATTGCTCTCTACAACTACCTGAAAGGAGGTTGTAGGGAGGAGGGTGCTGGCCTCTTCTCCCAAGTGACAGGGGACAGGACAAGAGGGAATGGCCTCAAGCTCCGCCAGGGGAGGTTTAGGCTGGACGTTAGGAAAAAATTTTTCACAGAAAGGGTCATTGGGCACTGGAACAGGTTGCCCAGGGAGGTGGTTGATTCACCTTCCCTGGAGGTGTTTAAGGCACGGGTGGATGAGGTGCTAAGGGGCATGGTTTAGTGTTTAATAGGAATGGTTGGACTCGATGATCCGGTGGGTCTCTTCCAACCTGGTTATTCTATGATTCTATGATTCTATTAATCTATGATTCTATGAAAATTAGAAAATCTTACTTTTATGAGTTATCTCAAGATAATTATATATATTTATATATATAAATCTCCAGGAAGTTTATGGAAGACTAAAGGATATCACCAAAAGAAAAAATTTTTTTAAGTTCCAATCTTAGTATCAATTTCAAGAAAATGACTCCCCAGAAACAAAGAAAAACTCAGATATAAATCATTTTAGTAATATAAGTTGATGGGTTAAGTATTGTTTTCAACAGAACTGAAGCTGTGGACCTCGTCATGGAGAAATATACCTATAATAAATTCCAAATCTATGCTTTATCATTTGTCATACAATGTCTTTGAACATGAAGCAAACACCTTATGTGTGCAAGGCTTTGTACAATTATCCTTATTTTACAGAAGTAACTGAGAAAGAGAATATAAGCCATTCACGCAAGACAGACATCAGAACTGACAAAGGATGTGAATTCCTGAATTCAGTTCAGATCACTGAGTCACATTATAGAATGATAGAATGATTGAATGAAAATATCATGGAATGGTTTGGGTTGGATGGGACATTAAAGATTATTTGGTTCCGAGCTCCTGAGATGGGCAGAGACACCTTCTACTACATCAGGTTGCTCAAAGCCTCATCCATCCTGGCCTTGAATACCTCCAGGAATGGGGCTTCCATGACTTCTCTAGGCAACCTTGCCCTGCCTCACTATCCTCACAGTAAAGAATTTCTTCATAATATCTAATCTAAATCTGCCCTCTTTTGGTTTAAAATCATTACCCCTTGTCCTATCACTACACTCCCTAATAAAAAGTCACTCACAATCTTTCCCGTAGGACCCCTTGGGTCTTCCCAGAGACTTCTCTACTCTAGGCAGAACAATCCCAACTGTCTCAGCCTGTTCTCATAGGGGAGGTGCTCCAGCTCTCTGATCACCTTTGTGACCCTCCTCTGGGCTCATTCTAACAGATCCATGGCCTTCCTCTTGCTGAGGACTCCAAAACTAAACATAGTACTCTAGATGAGGTCTCACTTCAACAGAGAGTGAGTCACCTACCTTGACCTATTGGTCACACTTCTGACTGCAGGACTGCTAGATTATTAAATTGACCTGTGCCATGTCAAGAATGTTAAGGAAGGCATATACTTTATATGTATAACATATAAAGTTATAACAACATTTGTTGTATTTGTTTGTATAACAACATTTGTTATTCTGTTCTTCTTTGTAGAGAATGTCAAAAGGAAAAGAATAAAAGTTTGTGTCATATTCTGAAAAGAATGTAGAACGCTGAATGTTTAATTTTGAGTTTATTTTAGAATATGCCAGGTTAAATTGATATCTACAGTTACTGATATTGAAGAGATGATGCAGTGGCTGGTATTCTAGACAGCTATGTTCCAGCTTAGTTTGAAGAAAGGTGCATAGAAAATCATAGCAAGTAAATGTTATCTTCAATGTTGTAGCTCATGTGTTTTCAGGTAATCCTATCGCTATACTAAAAAGAAATAACACTGCTGGGTTTTGCAGAATGGTGGAATGTGGAAGTTCTGAAATATAAGTACTTAACTTGTAAGTAACAAGATGGACTGGAAATTATATTTAATGAAGTATGCAAATTGGAAATGATTGAAGATATTTCTGTCAATGAATATTGTTAAAGAAAAAATTTGCTCTCTGAACCTCTTACAGAAGAAATTCTTTAATACCATCATCCAATTTGCATAGATATAAATCTAAGAAATGAACACAGAATGAAAATATCCATACATGTTGTGAATCACATTCATGTACTTGTTATATTTTGGGTTCAGAATTACTTATGTTTTAAAGAAAATGGTGGTTTCTTTAATAAAATGCCAAAAATTCTAAGTCTTATAACATACTGAGATGTTAAAATGAATTTATAAATACTTTTTCTTGTGTTTATAAGGACTTGTTCCCCATTCAGAAAATATGTAGTTTGGAAACTTTTGAAGTATTTCTTGCAGCTTTTGTTCCCCTGATGTTTATATTATGCTGATTCTGACTGGCAATATCCTACTTGTGTAACAAGTATTGTATTCATTGGATGAATTTATTAGACAATTTTTAAGTTTATATTTTTGCACAGTCACAAAACCTCACTTATCTGGCAGACCTGTGTAAAATTGCAAAAGCCTTTTTTTGAGCGTTGGCACTAGAAAATGTTTCTCTCACAGCCCAGAGAAGTACTCAGATTTAGTTTGATTCAGATTTTCTCCACCTCCATTATTTTCCAACCACAGAGACACAGATCTGTTTGGTGACAATGATAGTGTTGCAATCTGGATAGACTTTTTTTTCCAGGTAGTTTTTATAGATAGCCTAAGATTTGCTATGGTACATGTGGGTGAAGTCAAAATCCTTCTCCATACTGCCTCAACACACTCGATATATATTCTGAGCTGATTACAATATATTTGAATGGCAGCCTGAGTTTCAGAGTGAGCACAGAGTGCCTATATGCAATGGACTTACTACATCATAACTTTGTCCCTTAAACACCAGTGTACCACAATTTGAGCATAAAGTGAGTACTTTACTGGTGATAATACTTATATCTAATATAGAATGATTTTTTTTAAAAAATAAGGTTCCATAGAATGCAAGTTCCCTTTTCTGATCTTTTAGATTTTCTCAAAACTTCCTTTGTAAATTTCAAAGAATAAATAGACACAAATCACATTCTATAGTGCTAAAATAATTTCAACCATCTGTTTTCTTCTACGTGGGAATATTGTGAAAGGAAAAAGTCCAAATCTAAACTCTACTTAAATATTTTGTGCCTGGATACATAAGTTCAATGATGACTATTCCCATAAAAAATTATAATGTGCTGTATTCTATTATTTTTCTAATTATACATTATTATCTATGGGGAAAAATTAATAATATAATAATACTGTGCTTGCAGGCCAAATTCAGAAATACATTAACGCTGGTCATTCAAGACAAATACAAGTTATACTTTTCATAATTTGCTCAGACAAGTTAAATGGACAAAATGAAATGCATGAGCTTTCTGACACATCTAGGCTACAATAGGAAAATTTAAAAACTGTGATTAAAATATTAAAATATTTTCATTTTGGATACCAACAGAGAAATGTCTTATTCTCAAGCTGTTGTTGCACAAGTCTTAGGTTCATAGTCATTGAGTGAGCCTCTAAAACAGAGTAGCTATGACAATGTTGGATCACTTTTAACCTGCTTTTCTCTCAAACTCTTGCAATAATTAAACTAGTAGACTAACAATTAATCCTTTGTTTTGCTTTTAAAGGTTTGTGTTTTCAACACAGGGAAGCTGGCACAGCATAACCGGGTTTGTATCCTGCCCTTTCTTTGTGATTGTGATTTGGACACAATGTTTAAAGTCCAATGATTTGATTCAATAAAGAACATTTGGTGCCTATAAGTTAGAACTTTGGCTTTCCATAGATTTTAAGACTCAAATTTTGTTGTATGGACTTCCTAGTCAATGAAAAGGACAGGTAAGAAACTAAAAAAAACCTTCATAAAGACTATTGAGGCAAAACCAAAAGCATGTCAGAAATCTCCTTTATCCAGGATTCAGTTATCTGTGTCAAGGTTGCAAGGAATAGCCTGCGATTGAGAGTTTCTTGTATGCATCTGTCCATCTTCCTTGTGATTTGGGGAGAAAAACAAGTGTGAATAGGAAGAGAAAGAAAGTGTTTGTGACGTTACATACTTTCTATAACAACAACTAACACACTTATCGAAAAATAAGAGTGCTGAGATTCAGTATCTTCTTGCTAGGTTACAAGGACTAAAGCCTTGAATGTGTGACTGTGATTCTACTTTTCTCACCCTCTAATATCTGTCAGGTAAGTTTGGTCATTGCAATACAATTAATTCAAGAAAGATAACAGAAAGTAGAGAAAGAAAGTTGTAAGGGCATTCAGCAGAGAAAATGAATTCTGTATTCTCTCTCTCACGGGACTGTTTAATTCCACGCAATCCTTTCTTCTCATCCTTTGAACCACAGTTAAAAAAGCCAGTGAGGAATACACAAAGATATTGTTTAACTAAGCGCTTAGTTGGCATCTTACAGAAAAATACGCCTGTCCAAGTGTGTGATTTATTGTGCACTTTGTTTTCAGTTTTAATCAAGTTATTCCTTTGTGTAAAGACAGCTATCGAGAAAGCTTGTCTCTTACTTCTGTCTGTTTGCATCCAAGTTTTATTAGTTTTAAGAAAACTGATCCAAAGCCTCCTGAAGTCAATGAGCCAAGGCTTCTTTTCACTTTGGACTGGAGTCAAGCTGTCAGTCCAGAAGAAGATCAGTCAAAGCTGGCTGCTGGATTGCAGGACGTATTTTGAATCAATTGACAAATCCTATTAACATTTTGAAAGATAGTTTCTGAACTGTGAAATGGATCCAGAAGTGAACAAGATGTTCATACAGGCTATGAAATAATGACTTATTATTCACTTAAATTTATATTCAAGCTGATCTGTTTATTGCAAATTGTCCATAGCAACTATTTTCCCCACTACTGTAAGAATCCTAACAGATACATTTGATTCATTTGATTACAGCAAACAAATTGTTATTAGCAACTCACACCAAACAATAGGACTAAATAAGACTTTTCCCCAAATATCCATTGAAGCTCAAAACTCTCTTCCACAATCAAGTCAAACCTAGTTTTCAGGTGTCTCTGTAAAAGTGCTAGTAGCAAATACATCGTATGAATAGTTTTTAAAGATCAGTATTTTGAAGAGCATGAGCAACATTTGGCCTAGACGAATATTTTGCAGGCTATCTGAGCAACCTATTCCACTGCTTAATCATTCTCACCGTAAAACATCCTCTGCTCTTGCTGAGTTGGTATTTTCCTTGTTACAACCTATGCTCACTCTCTCTCAACCTTTCCTTTATAGCCCTGAGCATAGTTTCATAGAATAGAATCATAGAATCACTAGGTTGGAAAGGACCCACTGGATCATCAGTTGCAACCATTCCCATCAATCACGAAACCATGCCCCTCAGCACCTCGTCCACCCGTCTTTTAATCACCTCCAGGGAAGGTGACTCAACCACTTCCCTGGGCAGCCTCTGCCAGGGCCCAATGACCATGAAAAATTTTTTCCTGATGTCCCACCTGAACCTCCCCTGGCAGAGCTTGAGGCCATTCCCTCCTGTCCTGTCCCCTGTCACTTAGGAGAAGTGGCCAGCTCCTTCCTCTTCACAACCTCCTTTCAGGTAGTTGTAGAGAGCAATAAGGTCTCCCCTCAGCCTTCTCCAGACTAAACAACCCAAACTCTCTCAGCCGCTCCTTGTAAGACTTGTTCTCCAGTCTCTTCACAGTTTGACTCTGTTTCCTCTGTGTCCTCTTGTAACAGCTGAAGACAAGTTGCATCACCTCAACATTAGATGAATTAGGAATTAGATGATCTTTAAGGCCCCTTCCAACTCAAACCATTCTATGATTTTATGATTCTGTGATTCTATGATTCTATGATTAACATTATGTTCTGCAACCTGAACAATCCCAACCCTCTCAGCTTCTCTTGATATATTATGGTCTTCAGATGTCTAATCATCATGGTGGTTTTCCAGGGGGGCTTGCTCCAATTTGATAACCTTTATTTTACTGGGAATCTCAGCATTGAACCAAACATTCCAGATGTGTCTCACCAATGCTGATCAGAGGGAAGGAATGAACTACCTTGACTTGCTGGCAATGCTCTTTCCAATGCAGCACAGGATGCTGTTGGCATTGATTGTCTCAGAAGCATACTACTGGCTCATGTTCAAGTTGCTGACCTGCAGGGTTTTCTCTAAAAGTACTGTCTATGCTGGTACATGAAGTCATTCTGTCCTCGCTGCAAGACACTGCTTTTGCCTTTGCTGAAATTCACAAAATTCCTGTTAGTTCACCAGTAATACAGATTCCACTGAAGTTTATTACTAGCATTCTCTTTCCACATAGCCAGTAAAAGGATGTAGTATAGTGGGAAGAGAAAAATCAAACTAGAGATATGAGTAAGATTCTCCATCCCTGAAAATCCTAGCAGACAGGCATCAAGTTAAAACTTCAAAGTAGTATGGAGCAAGGTATTTTAAGTATTATTGCACTTCGGGGTTTGAAAATTTTTTGATTTCAAAAGGATTGGTCAAAACTTACTTGATAATAGAAGGAACTACAGGTCAGTAAGATGTTTAATACATATGCTTAATTTTAAATTGATATAATACTTATTAATCCTTGTCAAGGTAATGCATGCTCAAAATTAGGCATGTGTTAAGTGCCTTGAAGAATTAGGAACGTGAAGAAGGACAGGAGGTTAAACAAAGTTATTTATGGAAGATTAATTCCAAAAACATTGAAGATTGATTTCATAACCGTTGCTACCTACATATTTTTTCTTATGTTTATAATCCTAGTTGTAGTATGGTACACTTCTGAGTTGTTAAAAGTCTGTATTGGCAATAAATATATGTAAGAAATCATTTCTCTATGTTTAAAACATCTTCAAATGGATAATTCTTCCAGTACTTCTCAGACAGAAGATATAATATTTTCATTGACTTGCTTTGCACAATAGTGCATTGAAGTTCAAGAATGGCAAGAAACTATGGATTAATACTATTCTTAAGAAACAGTATCATACTATGGTAAGCAAATGAGACTGAATACCATAACATGATTTCAAGAACTGAGGATTCACACCCTGAGTTATACACATACACACATAGTAAAATAAAAGATAAAAGCTCTGGACAAGTTATAGGTTACTAGTTCCATGACTACAGCATAGCCACAAAATATGTAAATGTTCTTAGAATGATGCTAACTCCAAGAAAAGCAGAAGTAGCATGACATTTTCCAAAACTGTGATAGAATTGAAATGTTGTAGAAAACTAAAAAAAATATTAAAATTAAATCCAGTAATCAGGTAAACTTCAAAACAAGTCTGAAAATTGTTTATTACGAAAGCAGTATGAAACACTTCAGATTGTTCAGCCCAGGAAAGAAAAAGAATCAGAGGAATATGATGACTGTCTCTAAACCATTGAGAAGAAAAATAGTGAAGAAAAGCTATTTAAGCTGATGGACAAATGATGTCGCGAGGGAAATGGTTATAACATAAGCATGAATTAATTAAGTTTGGAAATTAAAACTCATTAGGATAAGGACTTTTATCAGGATAAGAATGATCGGGAACAATCATCTACAAAAGTAGTGTTTCTATTCGATAGATCTTCCATTGCCAGGGACCAGTCTACATGACCTCAAGGGCCAATTTAAACTTTATGTTCCTGTGAAATATATCACAATTTCTTTGATGTATTGCCACTTATCTATTGTTTTCCAGTTTTTCTACCAACACTGTTCAATTTCACTCTGCCCCACTGTGATACTCAAAAGTCAGTTGTTATGATTTTCTTCTGTTTCTTTGAAAGTATTCCCTACAGTAATAACACTTTTTACACATTATTATACCAGTAATATTTGACACTTTTTAATAATTTTTAAAAATAACTAAATTAGCATTTGTACTTAATTGATTTTTTTGAATGGCTGGTTTTCCATGGAGATTTAAGAAACTAAATATTTACAAATTTATTTTTAGGTGAAAACTGAAAACTGAGCAGAGGCTAGTGAACATAACAGTGTGCTGACAGGAAAGGAACCAAACAGAAAGAGACATTGTACCAAAAGTAAAACCTTTTTTTTTCCTAAAATAATTTAAAAAGTGTTTTCAGAACTGAGGCAGTTTTGCCGAGTGTGGTGTTTTTTTTAGGAAATGGAGCACCTCTCTTATGAGGAAAAGCTGAGAGACCTGAGTCTATTTGGCCTGGAAAAGAGAAGACTGAGAAGGGTTCTTATCAATGCTTATAAGTATCTAATGGGCAAGTATCAGGAGGATGGAGACAGACTCTCTTCAACGGTGCCCAGTAACTGGACAAGGGGCAAGAGTCACAAACTGGAACACAGGAAGCTATACTTCAACATGAGGAAAAACTTCTTTACTATGAGGGTGACAGAGCACTGGAGCATTTGTCCCAGAGGGGTTGTGGAGTCTCCTCTGCAGATATTCAAAACCTACCTGGACATGTTTCTGTGCAACCTACAGTAGGTAAACCTGCTTTAAGAAAGACTTGGACTACATGATCTCCCGAAGTCCCTTCCAAACGCTACCATTCTGTCATTCTCAGGATTACTAACGTACTGTATTTGCTGCAATCACATCTAAATGTAATTATTTTAACTTAACAACATTGAGAATAGGACTGCTTTCTACTTTCTGTGAGTTTTCTTCTTAACTTTTTTCTTTAACAAACAACTTAATTGTACAATGAAAGACTTGATAACAGATTGAACAATGTATTAGACTGATCCAGGATGTTGTTTTATACATAATGACTATTGGCCTCATAACCATGTTACAGGCAAGTCTTTTTGACTTAGTACATATGTTTTTTTCACATCAATAAGGATTCTTTTTTTACATATAGTATTGGATTTTGTTTTAATATATATTTCTATAGTAATTACAACATCTATTTAGACTCAAAAGGGAAGCTGGCATCTGGCCCACAGTGATACAACAGTGAGTTGTATATTTTTATAAAAATAAGCTTGTTGAATTTAATAGCTTTGTCTAGTTGTCTTTACATTTTGATTCCTACTAGACTGCGAATAAGAACTCAGCTAGAAAATAAAATCAGCCCTAAAGAAAATGGTCTGTTGTGATAATGATGAGGTACTTGATGCTTCACAGTTAGTATAAAAGCTGTTTTAGCCATTTCTAGTGCTATTGCATGCCATCCTCTGCAATAGTTATTTAACTAACAGTCAAAGAACAATGTGTTTTTCAGTGCCCAGGGAAATCAACAGTAAGAAAACACCTTCAGAAAAGGTTGAGATTATGTCCTGATGCATTTGTTTTGGTTTTTATTTCATAAAAATACTAAATGTATTACCAGTCTTGAACCCCAAATGACAACAGTAATTTCAGCATTAAGGCTGTTTTGTTGTAACCAGGCCTGTCTTACCATACATCAAATTTAAATTCTATTAAATCTATTCATTTTTTTCATTACTGGGTAAAGAAAGGATTCCCAGAATAGCATCTTTTAAAAAGGTGGGCCTACAAAGACTTGTCTACAGCTGTCAAATTTATTGATGTAACTGATCATTAATAATTATTTTAAAATTGTATTTCATCTTGACAATATAATTACTTTGCAATAGATTCCACATGAAGATCTGGAAGACTTCCAAATCTAGGCAGGTTCTAGTTTAATTTGATTGATGACTTTTATCTGTGATTCCACAATGAAAGACCATTTAAAGAAGTCTGCAGTGGTCTGAGGACAACTCCTTGGACTGGGCTGATTTTCATATCCAGGGTTTTAAAATGTTTTTAGCGGAACTCACCAAATCTAGTAATAGATTCTAGTGGGCTGACCTGGACTGATTGTCAGGCTCCTGCCCAGTTTTCTCTTATTACCTCTCTGAAACAAAAGGGGGAGAAGACGAGAAGAAAAACCTCATGGGATGAGCTAAAGACAGATATCATCAGTTAGCATCATGAGCAACATGGGGAACATTAATTTAATTTATTTACAATTAAAATAGAGTACGATTGTGAGAAATTAAAACAAAACTAAACACCTTTCCTCTGCCTCCTCTTCTTCCCAGCCTCAACTTCACTCCAGACTCCACTGCCTCCTCCAAACACCAAGCACAACAGGGTAAAGTCAAATAGGGTGTTGTGGTCAGTCCATAACATTTTAGTTATGACTCTCCCCTGTTGTTACACTTTTCTTTGCTCCTGCATAGGTATTCCTCACAGATGGTAGTCCTGTAGCTCCTGCTCCAGTGTGGACACTCCACATTGTGAAGTTCCTTCAGGGAATACTCACCTGCTTCAGGATGGGTTCCTCTATGATCTGCAGGGGAATCTTTGCTCCACTGCCTGGAGCACCTTCTCTCCTCCTTCACCGATCTTGATGCTTGCAGGGTTGTTTCTCAATTGTTTCCTCCCTCTTACTCCTCACTCTACCTGTGCAATGCTTTTGCCCTGTATTACACAGGCTTTCCCCAAGGCTCCACTCGCTTTGCTCAGCTGGTTCCTTTCTGATGGGTTGGAGCTGGCTGGATTTGGCTGTGCGTGGCATGGGTCAGCCCCAGCCTCTCCTCACAGAGGCTGCCCTGCAGTCTTTGCCTGCACATATACACCCTGTATAGGTAGCTAGAAGTTTTTTACTTGGGTTTGGTTTAGTCTACGTCAATTTTCTAAATGGAATTACAGAATGAGTGAACTCCACTGGCTGCCTCCCTACATGAACTGAAAAATAACAGTAGTGAAATAGAAATTTTAACAAAGAAAAAGAAAAAAGAATGTGAATATTTAACAAAAGGCATTTGATTTGTATATGAGTTGCTACAATTCACATGAGTAAATCTTGAGTGTCTCAGTATGCCTTGGCTTTGTAGCTGTTTCAGTCAGAAAAACATAGCCTTACTGGATGATTTTCTTTGCATGTAACACTAGCTTTGACCTTTGTAAGCAAAGACTTTCAGTAGTAGGAAATACTTAAAGGTGTGGTGGTTTTATTTGCACAAATGTTTCCCAGGGACTAAGAAGAGATTATCAAACTCGTTTCTCTTTTGACCTAAAGCAGATCTCTTAACCTAGTTCTTCAGAGTCCCAAGACTTGTGCACTAATCCACTAATCCTCCTAGTCTCACAAATTATTGAAAATCTATTAACTACAATCTCAGACTGAAAGATCTGAGATTGAAAGACCATGGAAAGACCATGACCTCAGGGAAGCCCAGATAATGAAATATACTGTGCTACATCACTTAATTTCTCACCAATTAAACTTTTTGCTAGTTTGCTTTTCTTTGCTTTTAGAAACAGAACTGCCTCCTCATTTGTGATTTATTTTTTCACAGACACACACTGTATTTCTATTTGGAGGTTTACTTTTTTTTTTAATGAGCAACCCTAAGATATAGAACTGAAAGTATAGTTTCTGCATTATAGCAACTTTTCACTTTCTTGTACTTTCTGCAACTGCAGATGATCATGGGAAAATGCAACAAAGATTTTGAAACCACAGGGCCCAACAAATTTTTTACTAAAATTAAAACCTGTTTGTGGCAACTCTCACTTATCTACCTTCACATTGTAAAACTCCTCATAACACAAAATCAGAAATATTGTTTAAGAACGTGTGTTTAAGTGCTAAGTTTTAGAACATGAGATAAAGTTTTGAAACCTATGATTCTATGATTGTAGGACATTACATAAAATTTTGAATTCTTCAACAAAGCAGATCTGAATATTCTAATTTACCAATTTATAAAATCAGGTTTAAATAAAATGTACAGAGAGGTTAGACTGAAAACATATTGCCTTTGGAAAGAATTTGAAATATTAAAATGCTAATAAAGGAGTTATTCAATTAACAGTCTTGAGATGAAAATGAAAGTTGAGAACATTCAAAAGCTTCTTTTTATTTTTCCACTTTAAATTGATAAATATCTATGACCTGCTCAGTTCACTACTTCCAAATATACACAAACAAAGTAATAGGTTCTTTTATTTCTTTGCCCTTTGTTAAGAAACATACGACATAATTTTACCTATGAATGTGCACAATTAACATCAACACTGTCTTGAATTATTCTTCAAAACTCTCTGTTTCAATCATTAACTAATGTGAGATGTGGTGACTTAGTGAAAAACACTAAAAACCTTGTTGCATTTCTAAAATATATTTTTCTTATATGCAGTTTCACTTGGTATAGAGAAAGTAGATAAATTTGAGTAACAGGCAGAAAATATATTGATAGAAACACTGCTATGAGCAATAGCTAGTGACAAGAATTGGAATTATGTATGTGACTGAATATGCAAGTAACCTGTCTCGTGTACAACTTAACAGGTGTATTTACTGACATAATACACACCTGCTTACCCTGATAATTTTGATGGAATACTGACCATCTAGAGGAAAATGTCTTCACTTTTGAATGCTTGAACATATATTGAATTCATCCTATATTCACACTTAAGCCTAAAAAGTTTATTGGTAGTTGCAACGTCAAAATCTATTTTCCATTATTGCTTCAAAGAAGAAATAAGCAGCTATTCAAGGCTGGAATAACTAAGAAACATGAAGGACTCTGCCTGTTGCAACAGCAGAACCGAGAAACTGACCTAGCTCCCTCTGCCTACACCAATTCTGATTGTGAATTACTGAAAAATGATAACACAAATTTGATCTACCTGCATTTGAGTCAAGATAATCATGTTTAATCCTCTTTCTATAACACAGCTAACATGACATCACCTAGAGGGTTTTGCCTTCTTGCATAATAGTCAAAAAGAAATTCCAATATCAGGAATAAAATGAAAGATGAACTCAAGCTAGTTTATCACATGATAGTAATTAGTAAATGATCTACCTGTCATTATCTTGATCCACAAGGTTTTTTGTCCTACTTTACTGTTGAGGGAGAGGAGTGAGAAAGCAGCAGTGTGGGCACCTGGCAACAAGCCAGGGTCAACTTACCAAACTACATTTTTTTTGTAGCATTTCAAAATTTGTTTCATATGTGCAATGAACATCTGTAGCCCAAAGCTAAGAGACTAAATAAGTTAGAAACTATTTGCCACGTGCAGAAATCTTTGCTATGTTTTCCTAAACTACAATAATTCCTTGTTCCTTATGCTAAGGCTATTGAGCTCTTATCTCCAAAGCTGTATTCCATGTATTTTACCTCTGAAGTCTGGTCCTAGTGTAATGGATGTTTGCTAGGTGTAACACACCTGCACATTAACCTCCCGGATAGAAATTTCACAAGGTTACCCTATGTGCTCACAGCTTCCAGCCATATATTCTAAGTTTTCATTTAAGGAGCAATTCCCTGCACAGGAACTCTTCTGAGATGTATCTTATGTCTGAGGGCATGTTTGTTTTTTTTTTTTATGGAATTTCCTTGCTCGTCCCCATATTTAACAGTTCTTGGTTCATATTTTTCTGATCATTGACTGATTAGATGAATGATAGGTGACCGCGTGATGATGACAGACGTGTGATGATTAAGCAAAACATACAGTTAGCCATAGCTATTACAGTGATTTATCTAGCTTCTGTTTTGTTTTGTTTTCATTTCAGTGTTTCTGGGCACTCATCTCATTCAATTGTTTCTGCCACATGGGAGTCCTCTCTCAAAAGTTGTTTATACTTCACTCAGACTACTAAATGCCACGCTATAGAATAAAAAATAATAACGGAGATATTTTTCAGCCTTCTTTTTGCCACTTTCCTCTGCCTGCTTTTGATTTCCCAGCAAAGAAATTAACCTCTGCTGTCTTTCTAAGAGATCATTTATCTTCATATGAGATCTGTTTTCTTGAGCTTCTTGACTACAAAATAATCACCAAAGGAGGGTCTTCCTTAGTCCTCCTTTGTCCTCTGCTTCCTGAGGCATGGGCAGCCAGAATAAGTTCTTGTAGGAAGCTGTTGTCATAGACCAGGATGCTGGTGGGAGTTGTTAAGGTGTCTGGAGTCCTTATGCTATCCAGATATATCAATGAGGCTGAGAATTTGGACAATTCCAAAAGAATGTGATAAAACTCCCCTATCAATTAAGCCTCATCCACACAACATTGTGAAGATTGTTTGAAGAGTGGAGAAATTCAGGTATCAGAGGACACTTAAAGTTGAATTTTAATTTACCAGAAGACACAGGAGATACACCTGTCTATTGCAATCCATTCTTTGGCTTTGCCCTTCATTTTCAGCCATCTCTTGATAAAAACATCTCTGGAGCCCTCAGCATGGGAGAGAAATTTACCTGTTTGAGTGGGTCCAGAGAAGGGCCACAAGAATGATCAGAGGGATGGAACACATCTCCTATGAAAAAAGGTTGAGAGAATTGGGGTTATTCAGTCCGGAGAAGAGAAGGCACCGAGGAGACCTTATGCCCTGTTAATACTTAAAGGAGGCTTATAAGAAAGATTGAGAGGATTTTTATCATTTTCTACAGTGATAGCACAAGGAATAATAATTTTAAACTTAAAGAAGGTAGATTTAGGTTAGATGTGAAGAAGAAATTGTTTACAGTAGGGGTTATGAAGCTCTGGAGCCAGTTGCCCAGGCAGGTGGCAGATACCCCATCCCTGGAAATGTTCAAGGTCATATTGGCTGGGGCTTTGAGCAACCTGATCTAGTTGAAGGCACCCCTGTCCATAACAGTAGGGTCAGCCTAGTTGATCTTTGAATGTCATTTTCAATCCATAACATTCTATGATCCCGTGATGAGCTATAAACCCTCTAAGTTGCCAGAAGTGTAATATCAAGGCATTTTTGTCAGCGAGGTGCATTACTGGACTCAGCCTACATCTGCTTATATGCAGATCTGTGATTATTTTCCAAATGTCACCCTAGTAATTCCTAAATACGTGAGTAGTATTATGCGCTCTGATTTTCCTGATGGAAAGGAACCATTCCTATTTTGTTTTATTTTTGTAGCAAGTTTATAGGTAACTATAAGCCTTTGACCTGTCTGCCTATATAAAAGGCTGGACTATTTATTCAGTAATTTCTTCCTCACATTCATAACTTCTGGGCAAAATACAACACATTTTTCAGAGAGAACCACACATTTTATTGCTTGAAATATTGACTTGGAATTCATTTCATACTGTTTTCGTTTGGAAGAAGAACATACAATTCTAGTCAACAAATTATGTAAGTTTTTTCCTTTTAGTACTTATGTTGTGGTTTCTGTGTTAGAATACTTTCCAACAACCACTTCTGCAAATTTCACTTCACCATCTAAACCCATAGTTTCAGCATATTGAAAACTATATTTGTGCCAAAAAATAAAATCTTCTTCTTATTTACTGAACTGAATAAAGTCCATTCCAGCATCTGAAGACCAGCCATTGATGAAGATTTAAACAGTGTGGTAGTATACTCAGAAGTACAGGTTTATTGTATTGAGATGGAGCTTTAGTATACTCTAGAGTTACCTCAGATTAACAAAGCAATTAGCCAGTAATACTAAGAAGTTATGGCTGATTTAACTAATGCTTGATGAAGCTTACTAAAACTGTCAGAATTGATTATCCCAGTGAGATTCTGTGCAAGAACACACATTAAAGTAAGGGTCCTCTTCTCATTTTGGCAGATTAATTATTATCCTAAATGACAGTGATTCTTTCTAATGATATGAGAAAGAAGCATTACTGTCTTTTAAAATATCTTAAAGATTTAAATATTTGTAGTAGCACATGCATTTTCTGGCAAAGGAAATAGTTTCCATTGGGAATCCATCCACACAAAATAAGTATACCTATACTGAATGCCACAATTATTGGGTAAAACAACACCTAAATTCCTATATATATTATGGCCTTTGTTTTCTTAAATTCCAGTAACTTCCGTCTTTGTTGCTACCTTTCATTAGTGTTTCATCAATTTCTTGAATGAATCATTGAGAATCAATGAAAAGATGACATATTACAATAAAACTAAAAAAGGTACTATAGAGGGGAAATTTTCATCACAAACTATTAAAAGTTAAGAAAAATTATGACATGATACAGAGCTGCTTTAAAGTTGTAGTCTAAAGGACAAACACTTTTCTAAATTGGCTTTATCTTTTATTCATGAAACATTGTGTGCTCTTACAAGCTGTTATGCTTTTCCACACAGCTAACATGACAGCATAGATTCTCTTCCTTCAGAAAGCTCAGCACCCCACTGTGTGTAGTTCACTTGCTTCCAAGCTTACAAATTCAGACAATGCATCAGACACTAAAATAAGAAATAAAATAGCTTCCATAAAAACATACCTATCTCACACAGTGTGTATACATTCACATTCAGAAACAAAGAGATCTTTCCTAAAAGGAAGACTTCTATCTAGTAGGCACATTTGAAGAAATTATGAACCACTTAGATTGGAAATTTGATGAAAATTTGAGAAAGTAGTTCTCTAAAGGAAAAAAAAGAACACAAAAATGTTTCTTTTCATTTACCTGGTTATATCAGTGCTTTGCTGTTGAGACTCAGGTTTATGCTGCTACGGGTAATTTCTTTTATATAGGGAAGAAAGTACAAAGGACATGCTTACCATGATAAGAACTTAAACATAAATTTGACCACTCTTAGCAAAAGATGCAGCAAAGCATCTTAAAGACTTATTTTCTCCCCAAAAAGGGCTTCACATATAAAATCTCAGATGCAAATTATAACGAGATATTATATCAAGCAATTTTTTTTATTAGGAATGTAGTTTCACATAAGTTTCCTGACAAAGGATAAAATTTTGCAACATCCTTGTTTCCTTTTCATAAAATATTTTTAAGTTATATAATGTATTCAGTGTATTTCATTGTTTACTATGTTTTAAAAGTTTATTACATTTTTGCCTATTTGTGTCTTCCTGAAATTGCATAGTTCTTTCATTCTATTTTGAGAAATTTGCAACAACCAATTATGTTTGTTTGGGCACTTCTGCATTTAGGTAGAAGTTAATACAGATGAATACATATTGCAAAGACTACACCAGAAGGGAGTGAAAATGGGAGAGAAGAAAACTCTGGAGATGTCTGGAAGGGAAAAAGTGACAGAAGGAAGTGAAAATTAGTGGATTTGTACTTAAAGAGTAATTAAAAGTAATTCAGAAGTGAAGTAAGGTGACAGGTTTAAATGGCAAACTTTCAGATATTTCATCTCAGGATTGTGGACAAAAAATATTTTTATAATACTAATTCTGGTCGCTGTACTTCAATAAATAGTTAGATTCAGGCAGTTAATACTAAGGTACCGGAATGTCATCAGAAAAAATCTTCTGTTTCTTTCAATTAAACTAAATAAGTGCTATTTGTTATTTGCTTTTCCCTTTGACAGCTCTCTCTTTGTTCTCTCATATAAATAAATCTAGCTTTTTTTTTCAAATTACATGATTATAAAAACACAGATTGACTATGTGTCTCCCTCATTCAGGTGAACAACATTTTTAGAACTTGGAGTATTGCAGGTATGGGAGAATAACATTTGAATATATAACTAGCTTTTCTGCCGCTGACTTATAGTTTAGTTTTCTATAAAATTTTCTTACATATTGATCAGCAAAATTATCTTGCTATATATAATATGCTTAGAAATTAATACTATTAGTATATGCATGAAAGTGATCAAAATTGATTATTTACACATAAACAGTATTACACATTCACAACTATAACAATCCAAACTTAAACCTACACAAATCAAACTATTATTCTGATAAGAAATATGCAGTATTTGCTGTTAGTGCAAAACAATAAAAAAATAAATAAACAAGTTAATAAATAAATAAATAGACAGTGAAGTAATAGAAGAAATATTAATGTGAATGATTTCATTTGGGATGAATATACATTTCTTAGGTGTCACCCTTCATAGAATCATAGAATCACTGGGCTGGAAAAGACCTTCGAGATCATGAAGTCCGACCATACCTGTCCTTGTAACAGTCTCATATATACATTATTAGTTATAGACACCTTGGTAGTGCCATTGACCTTTTTTCTATATATTCATGCTGTATGTGACAAATATCTGCTACCTGAGAAATTTTACTTTGTCACCTAGAATTTACAAAACCTTAACTGAAAATCACTAATTTCAGATGAAAATTGGAAAAATTATAGAGTGATACACTAGAGCTTGGATATTGTATGTCATTGTCTCTGATACTGAAGACCTTGTTTTTATTAGAAAGTTCATAAAGTGTGCAATACTCTAGATAATATAATGTAAATAGTGTAAAATTGTAATTAAAAAAAAGAGGTATATAGAAAACTTCCAAGAAAATATGGACACTCATAGTTAAAAACCCTGAAAGTCCAGCTGATACATGTCCAGCTGATTTAAGGACAATTTCTAAGAAGCTGTCCTGTGAAATGTTGAGAATATTTGCTAGAAAACAGAAAATGCTACTATATATATTGGAGGAACGGATGAAATAGTTGAGTCTTCTGTACTCTAAATTTACAAAAATTACAACTTACAGCTGTACTGGTTACAATGAAATACTCTATCTTTGATTAATTTCACCTACAAATTTAAATCAGCTGTGTCACAAGGGGGAAAAAAACAACTCAGAGACATTTTTTTCTGAAATAATTTAAAAGATAATTTTTACCAATACCCTCAATTACATTTTGGAGCTTAAACACAAATAAAAATACTTTTGTGTGTTGATGAGATTAATTTTTTTATTATTATTTTATTTTTACTTTTTTTCATTCAGCAGCACTTGAGTTAGTCAACCTGCTTTCAGAGTGCTGTCATTTAGATAACTGGCACTTTTTAAGCCAGAATTATTTAGTAGATGTGTTCTAAAAATCCAATAAGAATCAAAAAACTATTATATCATAAATTCAAGTGTTTTTGCATACCTAAAATAAGAGAGAGATTTCAACTGTGAAATGGGTATTGCTGTAGTAAAACAGGTATTTTCTTCAGTTAGAATCATAATATGCAGTTTGACCTTCTGCAGCAGTGGATTCCTAACACAGACAGCTAGTTACACTAATGACTGGTGACTTACAGTAAAGATCAGGCATATCCAGTGTATTTTTCTTCAGATAAGAAATGATCAAATACAGACAAGACAAACTCCTTTGTTTACTGTAATCAGTCAGTAGCTAACCTATGTTTTTTCTGTATGGAAACCAAATTAATACATCATATATCTTTCCTTCTGCATATTATTGTTGCATATGTTCAGAACGTTCCCCTTGAATAACTTCCACATTGAAAATACCAGTTGCAAACTGACAGCTTGTTTAACTAAACACAATTGGAGTTTGTCTGGAAATCTCATTTCTAAATGGTAAACAAAGACTTACAGGGCAGCTTTGGGGTTATTTTGCTTTAGGTTTAATTTTGAAATGACTGATTGAATTTGAGGATTTTTATAGTTCTTAATCACAACCATAGTGCTGAATAAAGACTCTAATTTCTCTCTTCTAACTTTGCAACTGACATTAGTAAATTTTATGCTATTTCCCAGTAGGTAAATAGAATATTCGCTTGCATGACAGCAGAAAAGAGTTAATTTTTTTTAAATTTTATTTTCAAATCAAAATAGTTGAATTAGTTGAAAGATACTGCTTGGTTGCTTTGCTGTAGGAAAAGCTCCTGCACTTATGAACACTTATTTCATTGTGGAAAAACCACTCAGTGCCCCTTTTTACGTTTTACGCTAAGCTTAGTTTTCTTTCACAAGACATTCTACTAAGGTCAATGTCTTTTTGCAAGACAATCTTGCAATCTGTTCTCTTCATGACTCAGTCGTAATAAACTGTTCCAGGAAAGTGTGAAAAGAATAAAGTACAAGAAGTCTTTGTGATCTTCGCTTCCTACTACACTGTTCAAATACACAAGACTAATAATATAGAATTAAATTAAGAGATTACAGGATTTCTACACTCGAGCTACCTCTACACTCCACATATGTACAGGACCAAGATTTTAATAAACTTCTTAGCATTGGACATGAATTTTGAGAGTTAAGTTACTTGAATGATAGAGTCATCTTGTGGCTATGGAAATTTAATACATAATTTGCTTTTGTGTTTTCTGTTTGTTTGGTTTTTTATATCTCCCAATATAATTCAGACCTTCCCGAACTGCAGTCCTGACATACTGAAGTTGCAACAGGAAGTCCAAGAGCAATCAAGAGTTTAGGGCCTTGGGATGACTGGCTAAGGGATCAGGAGCAGAAGTTGTGTTCTCCTATATCCTTCCAGTTGTAGGGAAAAACGAGGAAAGAAACAGGAAGATCAACACCTGGCTCTGAGTCCACTACTACTGGCAGAATTTTGGGTTTTTTGATCACAGGTCAGTCCATATGACACCAGATCTCCTGGTGACAGATAAAAAGAGGGAAAAGGATCTTTGTGCTGGAGTTAGCAGGGCTCATTGAAAGAGCTTTAAACTAGATTTCAAGTGGCATAAAAACAGATTCACTAGAGATAAGCCTGGGGGCAGAACATGGATGTTTGAGGGAAGTTATGCTAGCCGGATATTTTCACTCTGCAATCTCAGTGGAGGTAGGAGGATCTCTCAGTGGAGATCCATACGGCAGTAAAGACACAAGGGTTATTGATGCGGTAAAAAACACAGAAGTTCCTGAGAACAGTCACATAGGAATCAGGGCTTCTCCCCCTAAAAATGAGGTGAGATCAGTAGCTCAGCTAAAGTGCATCTACATCTGTACGGGCAACAAACAGGAGAATCTAGAAGCCCTCGTACAGCAAGAAAACTATGATACAGTTGCAGTCATTGAAACATACTGGGACAACTTACACAACTGGAGTGCTGCAAAGGATTACTATAAACATTTCAGAAGGTGCAAGCAGGTAGGAGAGGCGGGGTGGGCAACCCTGTATGTTAGGGACTGTTTTAATTATCTAGAGCTTTATGAAGGTGCCCAATAGGTGCCCAGTCGACGTGGCTTTGTGAAAGAGATACTGATTGACTAAGCTGATCTTTTTCTGTGACGGTGTGATCAGGTTGCTGAGAAGGCAAATAACACTGGGACTTGTATCAGAAATAGTGTTGCCAGCTATGGAAATGATTGTCCTTCTGTACTCAGTTCTGGTGAGGCTGCACCTAAAATATTATGTTATTTTGGGCCCCCCAGCACAAGACAGACATTGAGGTTTTAGAGTATGAGCAAAGAAAGCCTCCTGGGTCTAGAGAACAAGTCTTACAAGGAGTGGCTAAGGGAACTGGGGCTGTTTAATCTGGACAAAAAGAGGGCTGAGGAGAGACCTTATTGCTCCCTACAACTGAAAGGAGATTGTAACAAGGCGGGTGCCTCCTTTCTCAAGTAGCAATCTATAGGATGTGTAGAAATGGCCTCAAGTTGCTCCAGGGGAGGTTTAGACTAGATGTTAGGAAAAATTTCTTCACCAAAAGGGTTGTCAAGCGTTGGAACAGACTGCTTTTTTATTGTATGTAGCTTATAATAATGTAATGAATTACTAGTAGGAAATGTATCAGTAGCACGGGGCACAATTCGCTACAGACTCTCAAGAAAAATGTATGTGAAGTTCTTATAGGCAACGATCTAAGTAATGTATTTAGTTCTCTGACTCTCGTGCTAATGATCTGAGAATAAATCACAGTTATTTCAACTCAATTCCAGGGAATGATTCCATTAATATAACTCATTTACATACCTCCAAAATATAATCTCAGCAGTTGGGAAAAATTTAATAAATACAGATCCTTTTACTGCATATCTATGTAAAATATGAACAATTCCTTAAAAAATCCCATGGACAATGATATTTTGAAAAATGGTTACAATCTTAATGTAGTACTTTATTCAAAAGTCTGCTTACATGAGATCTTAAATAAGAATAATGTCCAAGGTGAAGGTCCAGGTTGAAAAGTTATGTTTAACAGCATAAACGACAGAGGAGAGAGCTAAATACACAGTAAAACTTGAGAAGATTTTATCTTATTTTGGCTTCTGATCTGGAACAAGTAACCTGTGAAATCAACCTCTCCCCTCAGGGAAAGTAGGTATTAACATTATAATTCTTTATGCGGTCCTCATCACCATATTATTCAGGTTCTTCATCTGAAAAAAGGTCAAACCTTTCCTTTGCCTAGACAAGTAAAAGTTTTTAGTGTATTTCTCAAGCACAGAAATAGTGTCACAATCTCAGAGGCCAAATGTGGAATTTTTCCACCCACAAGAAAAATGTATTGAAAAGGTATACCTTTCTGAAACAGAATTTAACAGTAGCTCTTTGTGGCTTGTATTAAAATGGCAAGATGCTGAATTTCCTTTAACAGAATGTAGAAAGATAATATTATCATTCACTATGGAATATTTTGTTTTATTTTTCATTTATATTCTGCTAGATGTTTCCTGCTCTGCTATGTCTATAAGAAAGGAAATACTACCATTTTAAGAGGAAAAGACTCTTCCATTTTTCCTTACAACTTGCACAGGAGTGAATTTCATACAAGTAAACAGAGACTGAATGGAAAAACTTCTTCCATTATCTACTTAAAATATTGTTTTTTCTTTATTGAGAAGTTACAGTGTGCCCAGGTGGCCAAGAAGGCCAATGGCATCTTGGCTTGTATCAGAAACGGTGTGACCAGCAGGTCCAGGGAGGTTATTCTCCCTCTGTACTCGGCACTGGTGAGACCGCTCCTCGAATCCTGTGTTCAGTTCTGGGCCCCTCACCACAAGAAGGATGTTGAGGCTCTGGAACGAGTCCAGAGAAGAGCAACAAAGCTGGTGAGGGGGCTGGAGAACAGGCCTTATGAGGAGCGGCTGAGAGAGCTGGGGTTGTTTAGCCTGGAGAAGAGGAGGCTGAGGGGAGACCTCATTGCTCTCTACAACTACCTGAAAGGACATTGTAGAGAGGAGGGTGCTGGCCTCTTCTCCCAAGTGACAGGGGACAGGACAAGAGGGAATGGCCTCAAGCTCCGCCAGGGGAGATTTAGGCTGGACATTAGGAAAAAATTTTTCCCAGAAAGGGTCATTGGGCACTGGCAGAGGCTGCCCAGGGAGGTGGTTGATTCACCTTCCCTGGAGGTGTTTAAGGCACGGGTGGACGAGGTGCAAAGGGGCATGGTTTAGTGGTTGATAGGAATGGTTGGACTCAATGATCTGGTGGGTCTCTTCCAACCTGGTTATTCTATGATTCTATGAAATACATTTTTCTTAATTTAGAAAATTAAATTTTTTAAACCAATAGTCTTTTGTACATTTTTATCTGCCAGCCCACAGCCGTGCAGCTTTGCATTGCCTTTTTTTCTTTCCATATACTTTAGAGGAAAACCTTCATTTAAATCATCCACGTTGATCCTTAACAATTTAAATAAAAAAACAAAGCTAGAATCCTTGACAATAATTTTTTCAATTTTATTATTTTTAGCATCAAATTTTTGAAACTAATTTTTATCCTTCACATTCATATTCAATCTGCACAGCTTGGTACATCCTATTAGCACTGTAACTAGACAAGAAATATCTATATTTAATATTTGCAAGATAAATGATCAAAAAGGGCTCACAAAATATGACAAGTGGATGTTAAGAGGTATCAAATCTATATCTCTTCATGTGCTTGGATGATTTTTTGATGAATCAACAGGTTCTTAAAAATTTCTGGTGAAAAGAAGTCTATAATGCATGTAGGAAATCAATTACAGTCTTTAAAAACAGCTTATGTTTTTCCTGATCTGTAATTAAAGCTTCATTTCATGCAATATATATATATATTACTTCCAGTTAATTCTACTGTGGGCATCCAAAACAGCTTATTTTATCTTTAATCTTTGATCTTTGCAACCATGTATTTCTACATTTGAAGAAGTCTATAACTACTCCTCGCCCCCGAAGCAAGTTATCCAAATATTTTCAAACTGTTCCTGCAAATTACATTTTTCTTCCCCTGGCTTTTCCCATTTGATCTACACATTAGCGGCAGAGCATACATTATGATTTAACATATCTACCTTAAGAAGAGACATTAACTTTACAGGCACCCCATAACTATGTCCCAAAATAGTATTTGTCTTTTTCACAACATCAGACTAGTTCAACAGTAACTCACTATAGTTTACTTTGTATCATAATCCCCAAATCCTATTCTGATGAATCACAGTGTAACCTCACACTTTTCTTCCAGTTAGAGAAATAATTTGTTCTTGTCTAAGTCTAGACTTATGTTTTTGAATTCATTAAACACTGTTCCTTTTTTAATAACAGTTTTTGATTTTCTCATAATGCTTGGAATTCTAAGCCAGTCCTGCTGCAACTGCAGTTTCCCCCAGTGTGGTGCCCATACACGGATATAAAAAAAATTGTTACATTTATGTTTCAACACTCAACTTACTCTCAAGAGTACTGAACAGCACTGAATAGTACTGGATAGAACCTAGGGGAAGAGAATCTCAGTGTGTACTTCCTATTTGAAAGTGATCCATTGATAACACTTTCTGAGTGCAGTTTTACCTCCATCCATCCTAGACTAGTTATATAATTTGAGACAGACTCACTCTGGGGAATATCAGAATAAAATTAACAATAATATTAATTTTAATTTCCATTGTTCTGCTCAAATAAGAAAATAATCAGAGTTTTTATGAGTAAAAGAATAATTAAAAAATGCCTTGAAGTTTAAATTATGAAATCAGAAAACTTAAATCTATATACTATGTAAATTACACTACACTCTCACTCTATATATCCAAAATATCAGGAAGGAGATTTCAAAGCAAATGTCCCTTATCAATAGATGTGGCAGATCTAAGAGAAAATATGAGAAAGGAAAGAGAAGCAGAAGGATATTCTTACTGTGGTGACCATAGGTCAACCGCCTCAGTTCAGTCCAGCAGCTTTGCCAAGAGCACTTAACTCTGCTTTATTATACCCTGCACTCAGTACAACTATCAGACAGGTTAGTGACTGATAGAGCTCAATTCATGAACTGAAATGAGCAGATGTTGCCTGCTTGTTGCCTATTTATTTTCATGGATTTACACTTTTACACATTTTCAATTTTCAATAAATGATCTTCATTGCAAAGCATCTTGCCCTGTGAAACACAAAAACAGAAAAGCTGAGTTAATAAAATGTTTCAACAGCTTTCAACAGTTTTGAGCAAGCTTTCAATCACACAAAGCAATATTAAAGTAGTAGACACATGTCAATTGCAACACTATTTAGGAGTATGTCTAATATTGCTGGAAGTGTTCAAGGTCAGGTTGGATGGTTCTTTGAGCAACTTGATATAGGGAAAGATGTCTTTGCACATGATGAGGGGTGGGGCTGGAGTAGGTGATCTTTAAAGATCTCTTCTGACTGAAACCATTCTATGATTCTATAACTTTATGTTTCTAATATGACATATACACATGTGTGGCTGTGTGTGAATCACGATATAGTTTTGGAGCCTCCTTTCATATATAATTTCATTTAATAGCTGAGAGACCTAATTTCTTTTTGATTGTGCATGGTGAAACCTCCCATTAAGATATACAACTGCAGCATCCAAAATCCAAGTTTAACTTCTTGAACATTTCTCTGGAAGTAGGCACCTCTTATCATACCTGTTCTGAGTAAAGTGGCATCTAAAAGATCCCTTTTTCTCTTGCCATTCTCCACAGTCTGCCATGAGTCTATTTATTCTAAATTAATTAAAAATCATCTTCTTACTATATACTTACTATATATATATATACAATATATATACTATATGTATGGTCATGTTATGGTTTCCTCTGCTGTGGAGGCCTTCTAGAATCCTAAAGAAATGTTGTGATTGTGACTGAAGAAGAAATTGAGATTCAACCATCTTAGTCTTGGCACTGTTTCCTTAACGTACTTGGGTAAGAACAACCATTTTGCTCTTAATACTATTTTAGCCATGAAGTACTGTAATGAACATCTTACAAATTCAAACACTTGTATTCATTGAAAACTACATTTTCAGTATTATACATTTCTAAAAACATGAGGTCTGACACAAAAAAATGAGACTATGTCTGTAACATTTTTTACTTAACAAATTAAGGCGCTCAACTACAATCACCTTCAAAATATTTCCCTTCTGAGTTGATACAGAGTTGGGTACAATACTGTCAAAATTCAAAGCAATGCTGCAGATCATTTTCTGAAAAGCTGTTGAGGACCACTGTTTTTGATTTCATATCTTCTACCAACAGAAAAATGGGTTCCTTCGAACATTGACTTGACCTTTGCGAAGGAAGCCAGATCTGGAGAACAGTGTGGATTCTCAGGCACAGTTATTAGCTAAACATTTCTTCTCATACAAAGCTTTGTGGGTTAACACATTGTCTTGGTGCAAAAATAATCTAGGAAAATTACATAACTCTGCTATAGAAAAGCAAAATTTGAAGTTATATAATTTCACAGAATAATGAAAACATTGTGATATACGTTCAATCATAAAAGTTGAGGGCTTTTGTAATGCACATCTATGCAAGTTTCTGTTAAAAACACATCTGTTTAAAACATCATACAATGAATTACACGAACAGTCCTTATTCTGGCCTTCAACAGGAAGAATAACTTTTGCAGGAAATTGATCTGCTGAAAGTGAAAATGATATCAGTATAATATGGCTAGTAAATAGCTTCTTATCTCTATAGAATTCAATTGTATAATATTTTTCTTTATTTATTTACCCTCCTCCCTGAGTTTTGTGGATGACATGGTAATCTTTCTTTGTCCTATACATGCTCTACAGGTGGATGTGCTTGTGAGTAAAATATAAGTTTTTCAGTCAAAAAATATGGAAGACATAACAGAGAATCATTGAATCTAAAGCTATGTTACCACGCTGACACTGAAGAGAGTCTGTTGAGGACTTGAGCTATGTGCATTTCCTGGCACAAAGTGACAAGCTATCTGTGTCTTCTGAGTCAGAAACAATGTTTTGTGACGATGTGAGACAGACAAAAATCAAATGCATGCTTCTCAGTATATTCTGAGGAACCTGTAAGTCCACAGCTGATCCTGTCAAAATGACATTCATCTACTCATTTGGCAAACCTGAACATTTTCCTAATTTGATGGTTATTTTCCTATTTTTAGCATTTTTAGTACTGATATCATTTTTCCTCCTATAGAGTTCTTAAGGGTTACCTGCCTTTTAGCTAATGTGATATTATCATTATATCAACAGCAATATAACTTTTATTCCTTATTGCAGTCTGTGCCAGATCGTTTACACTTCAGATATATCCCTTTTATTACAGTTTCTACAACTTTAGAACAGCTGTCTGACCCTCTTCCACAAGAGCAGCAAATGTCAAGATCTTTAGCTGTTTACTGTTTCCAGCTTACTGTTTGGCTTTTGATGTGATACATATTTTATGGACATTGCATTTTTGCTTGTCCCTGAATAAAATTCCCCATATTTAAAGTCACAGTTTCCATAAACACTGCAATTTCAACACCATTTTTAGATGGCAAGTTTGCTTTACTCAGTAGCTTCTTTTGTACACTTTAAGTAGGTTTTTTACATGCTAATCTGTTTTTTATGGCCCTGCTCAATCCCTCCCTAAACTGAATATATATTTTTTTTTCTTCTTTATGGAAAGGAATAGATTTGTGTTCACAGTGATCTCAAAATAATCTGATGATAAGAACAATAACAAAATTAATCTTTTTTTGTAATAGTGCGCTAGTGTGACTACTGTTACCTGTGAGGCTCCTGATGTGCTTAGTGACCTATTTTACTTGTTACTCTTGCTATCAGTAGAAATGGATTGTATCTATATTTTGCTGTATCATTAATTTAGAAGCATTGCTCCAGTGTATTCTGTGTAAAGAATGCAGACTACTCCCCAGCTCTACAGCCAAAATCATCAATATTTCCTGAAATGATTTAAACTGTCTGGCTATATGATTAGAAACAAACTGATCTGAAACAACCTAAGCTTTCCCCAGAAACAGTCCTGGATTCCTAATAGTAATTTCTTGTTTGCACTATCATTCTGAATCAACTGCCTTGCAGAGATATCTCCTGAAAGAAAAGTGAAATTCTAAAACTACACAATAAAAATTTTAGTTGACTTTTATGGTACTCAGTAGAATATAAAACAGGAGTAGGAGGCTTGTTAGTTGGACTAATGCTCAGAAAGAAGTAGTGTTTTTTGGGTGGATTATTGTAGAAAAACAATTTCTACATTGCAGAACAATGTGGTTTTATTCTTCAGATTATTTTCTTGCAAATTTGTGTGTATGAATACTTGTAATTGTGGTAGAATAAAATATTTTCTATTCATTAATAGGGCAAATATGAATCCTTTGAAGCAAATGCTTATTTCTACTTCTTCTATCTTATCAAGCTATTGACTTCTTTTCCCCATTAGATATGGTATGCTACAAATTCAGCATGTAATCTCTAACTTGATGTTACAGTCTGCAAGGTACACTGACTTGCTGGGACTTGTAGGTTTGGATACCCACTGAGAGATTAAGGCACATATGAAGTCAAATATTACCAATAACCACTTAACTGTTTATTTAGAGGAGAAAGAGAAAAGGGAAAAGAGAGAAGAGGTAAGAAGGAGAAGGGGAGAGAGTCACGACCAGGGTTATGTGATATCCTGCCAACCTCCCATCCTGCGTCTGACTGGACTGATGTCAGTCCAGTCCTGAAGAAGGATGGCAAGTCTCTGCAGGTTCAGTGTCCTTTTATACCATCTCTGCTGCAAGTGCCATCGAATCTGCTCCCAGGTCCAATCGCAGGATAACACGTGGCTATCCTGTGGAGGCCATGAGCTAACAGTTCCTGCAGCCTCCCTTACACAGCCTGTAAGCTAAAGCCTGCACAAGATGCCACGAGCAAAGTGGACTTAACAGCTCAGGGTCTTATTTTCTCTCTGAGCATTATCAAACACAAAGTTTGAGACAAACATAAAATCCAACAGTCACACCTGGCTTGTAGTTTCCAGAGGTAATAATCAAAAAAAAAGCCCTGTACAACTACCACTAAAGTACCAAACATTTGAAAACACACTAGCTTATCTGCGTGTATGCATGGCTAACCTAGATAAAATGTTTAAAGGACAAAGATTAAAATCAAGCAGAATATGAATGGGGAAGGTACATGCTGTAATTGAAGCTTTGTATGAAAGCATAATAAAGGTTAGACAGAAGGGACAATAAAGTCATGTAAATTAAGTTCACCTATGACCACCTCCTCCTTCTTCCTCTGTTCATATTCTCTTTGAGCAGCAAGCATTGGTAATCACCCTAGTCTAAAGCAGTTCTTGAATAAAGAACAATAACCTGTTGAACTAGAACTACAACTTATATATATTGTTTCAGACAATGGTACTTTGTTTCTAGGAAAAGTAGTCCTATTTTCTTTCAGAAATATAAACTGTTTAATTTGCAGAATAAAGACAGTCAGGGAAAAAGTTAAAAAACATTACTATAAAAGAAAAGCCTGCACTTTCATCCAACAGTGCAGGAGTTAAAACTCATACACTGAAGGTAAATGCTCCAGTTTTAATTGTGTCTCCTTTCTTCTGAGAAGAATTCGTTCACCATATGTATAGCTTCTGTATTCTACAAGATGGAAATCCTTAGTCTCATGCAAACTTGGATTCTCTTTCTGTAAGACAAAAGTGCAGGAAGTGGAGGACTATCACCTCCAGCTCAGAACATAACCTTAAAGTAATATTAAGGCATAACACACTGTGCCTGCTGAAGTGTTTGGTCAGTGTCAACTAATATCAACAGGAGGACAGAGATTTATCTTCCTTGGCAAAGTAAGCTTACAGTTAGGATATTATTGAGACAAGACACCTAAAACTCAGATGAGTCTGTAAGTTAATCACTTCAATTACTCCAGTGCTGATTTTTGTACTGTATTTTCATATATCTGCAGTCCCTTTAAAATGCATGCAGAAAATTGCTACTGTTATTAGTGGTCTGCCACATTCTAAGGCAAGACATAGGAGAAGTCAGATCTTATTAGACTAACAGTAGGGAGGATTGGGTCCACAGACAGGTCAGCACAGACAGCTACTTGGCAATGACCCTTAGAGACCTATCCAGTATATACTTACCAGGACAGGGGACTAATTTGAATTATTACCTTCACTAAAGATCATTTCAAGTTTGAGGAAGGTGTCACAGAGCCTACAAATACTTCTCCCACTCCCTACCAAATCTAAAAGTGTAATTCTAGTCATTAAATGCAAACTTCCAGGTTTTAAAGCAAAACACACAATGAAAAATTTCCAGAACCTTATGACACTGGAATGACAATTTTCAGGATGTAGTAAGTAAATATACATCCTTTACTGGCATTTTAATTTCTATCCACTTTTAATGATTTCATTAACCCAGATCTCTTTTTAAAAGTACTTTCCTGAAATGAGAACAATTAGCTAAGGATTTAGAATCTAAGGAGCTATGAGTAAGAATGTCTTTATATACATACACTTTATAAATTTTTAAATAAAGTTTAGGGAAAAAGCTTTCTTAAAATGAGAAGAGTTTATATTACATTTAAACTTAGGAGATATTGCAAATATGGGTTATACAGAATAGACTGCAAGTTATAGAGCATATACACCCTTAGGAATCTGGGTGTCATTAGTTCTGCTGCTATCAGAATAATTTCTTCTTGCTTTTAGGTCATTCACAAATCAGGTTCTTTCATATTGTTAATCAATATAATTTTGTACATAGTTTGTGTAACTATATTCATCATATATATATAATTTATTTCTAATCTTCAAAGCTGGTTTAACCAGCAGATTATGCAAAGTCCCCTGTGGCATCTTTTATGTCACCAAGGTGTTGTTGCACTAGATGCTCTAGGCATGACAATAAGACAATTCTTAATTAGCCCCCTATGTGTTCCAATTCATGAAATATCTGAGTTTTCTGAACATTCTTATATTTCTGATATGCATAAATCATCATGATTAGCAATCACCGAGAATGTCTTACTAATATAATCTAAAAACATTTACTTTGCATTTTTTCTCACATTTTATACATGTATATTCTTTCAAATAATTTCCTGGTCATTTCTAAGGACAACATTTCAAAATTTCTGCTGCTCATACAAGCAAAATGAATCTGTAGAATAGAATCATAGAATTGTCAAATTGTCGAATTGTTGAATCGTAGAATCGTAGAATCATAGAAACATAGAATCATAGAATCATAGAATCATAGAATAGTTAGGGTTGGAAAGGACTTCAAAGATCATTTAGTTCCAAATCCCCTGCCATGGGCAGGGACACAGGGACATCGCACTAGATCAGGCTACCCAAGGCCCCATCCAGCCTCGTCTTGAAAACCTCCAGGGATGGGGCAGCCACAACTTCCCTGGGCAACCTGTTCCAGTGCTTCACCACTCTCATGGTGAAGAAATTATTCCTAATGTCTAGTCTAAATTTGCTCCTCTCCAGTTTATACCCATTGCCCCTCGTCCTATCACCACAAGCCTTTATGAATATTCCAGCCTTCTTGGAGGCCCCTTTCAGGTACTGGAAGGTTGGAAGGTTGCTGTAGGATTTCGGAACCTTCTCTTCGCCAAGCTGAACAAGCCCAACTCTCTCAGCCTGTCCTCACAAGGAAGGTGCTCCAGCCCTCGGATCATCTGTGTCACCCCTCCTCTGGACCAATTCTAACAGCTGCATATCCTTCTTACCTTGAGGATTCCAGAACTGGACAGAAGACTTCAGATGAGGTCTCACAAGAGATGAATAGAGGGGAAGAATCCCTTCCCTTGCCCTGCTGGCTATGGTTCTTTTGATGCAGCCCAGGATATGGTTGGCCTTCTGGGCTGCAGAAAGTTATTTGGAAATTTGTAGGCGTATATTAATATTTTTCCTATTGTCTGGTATTATGGTTTATTTGTTGTAATGCTGATGTTGATTCTGAATTTGCAGTTCACATATTGACATTTAATTGTGTGTCATTTGTAATTCTATAAACCTCTTGGATCCTGGTTTG
The DNA here is from genome assembly GCF_032191515.1 of Phaenicophaeus curvirostris. Lineage (NCBI taxonomy): Eukaryota > Metazoa > Chordata > Aves > Cuculiformes > Cuculidae > Phaenicophaeus > Phaenicophaeus curvirostris. Next base: position 18,316,795 of record NC_091393.1, read on the forward strand.
ATTTAAACTATAAGAGTTGAACACTTTTTATCTGAGTATAGAGGAGTTTGTTTATAATTTAACCATTGGGTGATAAATGATGATATCATGTACCATACAGGCACAGGAGTTGACCTTTCATCACTTTATGACAGATTATGGGCAAGAAGAGAGACCATGAAAGTAAACAAAAAATAACTTATACTCTATATTGTAAGAGAATAAAAGCCAGTTGAGAGATACAAGTTTAATATTTCAAACTCAAGAAAGCTGCTTGTTCTAATATTGTAGTAGCTGAATGGAAAATTGAATGAACCACTAAAATGAATATTCACTTCATTTTTTCATTCATTGAAAACTGTGTTTTTCTGACAAGAAAAGATTTTGTTGATAAATATCTAACCAACTCTAATATTGTCAGAAGAATTGGCCTATTACTAGTTTTACAGTTTCCATGTGTATAGTGGATTTTTTATTTTTGAGTTTGCCAGCAAAACACACAAACACATCAACATTTCCCTGAAGTTTAAACACTATGATGCAGAATGCTTAAATGTGTATTAATTAGTACTAAAATCTGGATACCTAGTGGTCCCTGAAATTTATGCTGAGATCATTCCAAAAGTTTTTTAAGCTCTAACACTCTAACAGTTTCAAATTTCTAGTTTAGATTTCAGATTGATATATGTAGATGCATTCTCTTTTTCACCACACAATCATAGAATTATAGAATAGTTTGGGTTGGAAAGAACCTTAAAGATCATCTAGTTCCAACCTCCCTGCCATGGTGGCAGGGACACCTCCCACCAGCCCAGGTTGCCCAAGGACCCATCCTGCCTGGCCTTGAACACCTCCAGGGATGGGGCAGCCACAACTTCCCTGGGCAACCCGTGCCAATGCCTCACCACTCTCATCATCAAGAAATTGTTCCTCATGTCTAGTTCTTTTTATAGCCTGCACTGAGGAATAGTAGATATAGTAAAATTAGGTAATATTGTAAAATTTAGGTTCCAGTAAAAGCATTTTTCTTTAAATCACAGTACTATATTCCTAAATATAGACTTCCTTGAAGATCCATGAAGATTATTTTCAATTCAGTGCTTACCCTGTTATTATCTCTAATTTTGCTAACTATTGCTTCTGATGACAATAAGCAGTTGAGGCAAATTATCTTATAGGATTCTTCTGTTGGATAAAGCCACATCCAAATGGTTAGGGCTCCTTTTTATGAGGGAGAAATTTTCCTTTGGATCCATTTATCTATCCATTCACCAAGTTGAGTTCTGTTAAAAACGTTCTGAATTTCTTTTCAAGATGAGACTATAGCCAAGATTTTGATTTTTTATGACGGTCACTATCTGGTTATCAAATTTGTACATAATACTGCAATGTTTTCCTAGATTAGAATCTGTAAAAGTTTTATTGTTTGTTATTTGTTGAATTTCTAAGTTGATCGCTAGCTTCCTTCTTGATTAAGGGTCCAGGTCTTGCACATCCCAGAACTACATCTAGTAGGATTAGAAAGAGGTCTAAGAGCATCTTCCACATACTGAAAATCAAACCAGAAGAAAAACCTTTCTATAATATCACAAACGTAGCCAAAGTTGCTTGTTAACAGTATTTCTTATTATACATAGGCCTACATATCCTGGGAATTCACATCATATCCTATTTTACTGTGACATGTCAAATAGCTGTGTTTTAATTCCTATTGGTTACCAGACATTACGTATTCCTCTCCTGGCTCCCTTAGCGGCAAAGTTAGATAAGGGGAAGAAGGCTTTGTAAAGTTGTACCGTATAGTTTTTCCATTACCATGAGTCAACAAATTTTTGAATGGGGCATTATCAATGCCCTAGCACTATGGACTGAAAGTCTGGATTGAGTAAGGAACATTTCATGTATTAACTTTATTATTTTGAAATGTGTACAACATACAGTATTAAGACCTGTGTCACAGTGATCCAAAACCAGAGTATGATAACCAGCCTTACTTGTAAAACCTTAGTTCTTTGTTTCTCACTACTGAGGAGTATGGTGTTACACGATACTTCCATGAAGGAAATAAGATTTTTCTCTCCTGTTTCTTGTTAAGTCTTTGATTAATTACGTTAGCAAACATTTGCTGAAAACAGGGTAAATATACTTTTCAATAAACAGTGGAAAACATAACTCTCTAACAGATATGTAAAACGTCTTCCAAGGAACTTTGTTTAAAATAGTGCTAATCACAATGTCTTTATCAGTGAAATTGAGAATAAGGATTTTTTCACAGATTCACAGAACAGTTTTGCTTGGAAAAGACCTTTAAGATCATCAAGTCCAACCATCAGTCCAGCCCTGCTAAGTCCATCATTAGTCCATGTCCCCAGGTACAACATCTACTCATCTTTTAAATACCTCCAGGGATGGTGACTCCACCACCTCCCTAGGCAGCCTCTTTCAATGCTTGACAACCCTTGCAGTAAAGAAATTCCTCCTAATATTCAACCCAAATCTCCCCTGGCGCATCTTGAGGTAATTTTCCTTTGCCCTGTCACTGGCTACCAGAAGGGACTAGCACATACTTAACTACAACCTCATTTCAGGTAGTTGTAGACAGTGACAAAGTCTCCCCTCAGCCTCCTCTTCTCCAGACTAAACAACCGAAGCTCCCTCATCCACTCCTCCTAAGAATTGTGCCCTAAATCCTTCATCAACTTTGTTACCCTTCTCTGGGCACAATCCAGCATCTCAATGTCCTTCTTGCAGTGAGGTGCCCAAAACTGCACACAGGATTTAAGATGTGGCCTCACCAGTGCCAAGTCCAGGGGCAGAATCCCTTCCCTGCTCCTGTTGGCCACTCTGTTTCCGTTACAGTCCAAGATGCCATTGGTCTTCTTAGCCACCTAGGCCACTGGTGGCCCATGTTCAACAAACTATCAACCAGAACCCTCAGGTCCTTCTCCTCCAGGCAGCTCCCCTGCCTCTCCTCTACAGGCCTGGAGCACTGCAAGAATGTCTTAAGGAGAAGCTGTACTCCATTTTCCATCTCCTCCTAATTCCTTTGGTTTCAGACAGTCATTCTCAAAACGTTATATTTAGTTATAGTACTTTCTAACCAGTGATTGATTATAAGTGTCTGGATTTGATATATATTGGCTTTCGTATGAAAATGCATTTCTTCCTGCACATCTACATTATGTTGGTTAGGTGTTCCATGTATATGTTCAAGCAGTCAAATACTCCAGAAGAGGCAATGAATTAAATATCTTTCTTTGCATCAACTAACAAGAAAATAAGATAAACGTTAGTTGGAAAGACCATGACAAAGGAATTATTCTTTAACTTACTTATTCATTGTTTCATTTTCTGTGTAGTTTGACAAGACTTCATATTTGTTTGCGTATCTGTATATATGTCAGAATTTTCCCGACCTAAGTACAGGTTTCTAAGTGCTAGATATTGCTCAAGTATTTGATATACAGTTTGGTTGCTTATATTCTGATTCTTCTTTGAAAAGTTTTAGCCATCAGAAATGTTGGATTTTTTTATTTCAGTAATTAAATATTTTAGTTTCCAAAGCCAACTAATAGTTGCATTGATTTGGATTTAGGCCTATAATCATTTGCTATTGCATTGCAGTTACAGAGGAGATAAAATTTACTTGAAAAAGTTTCTAAGGAACACAGTTCATGAGATGGTATCTTTCCACGGAAGATGATAATTCTTTTGGTATATTTTATGTTGTAAAACTTGTTCCTTAGTAACTTATGAAAAAGCATTTTGTTTCGATATTTCTTTTATGTCATATATTCTTAAAATAAAACATCTGTACTAGAAGAACTATTTGGATCATTCAAGAGTAAATTCACTGCCAAAGTTCCCATGAAAATTTGAAAAATCAGATATTTCCATAAATCACGTCATAAATCTGTCATTACGTTGTCTAGAGAAAATTGAACAGTTTTATTGCAAATCTATATTTTATTACGTGAGTTTTTTACCATATCTCTTATGTATCTTGATAAACAGTGTATGAATAATTCATAAACTGATCTCCGAAAATATCAATTATCAAATACAATATCAATTGTAACATATTTCCTTAGTAAATACTGATGTCACCTTTAAATCTAACATAGTGATTTGATTATTCACTTGAATGGAAAGAATTTATAATTTTTTTGTTAAAAATGTCCACCCCTTTCAGTCTATCACATTTACATTCCAGTCTCACTTAAATTATGTAATTCTCATAGAATTTCTGTAATGATGTTATTGTTGAATCAGCAAAAATTGGCCACTTGACATTAACTACATTAATGATAAAAGTAAGTCTTTTAGAACAATTGCTTAGATACATTTTATTATACTTATCAAATATTAAGAATGAATGATACATGTTTTATTTTCCTTTGGTTACTACCAGTATAAAAACTAGCCCTGTAGCATTGTCACTGTAATGGCTTAAATTTTGGACTTCAGTGTTACAGATTTTCTAAAAGCTGTTTTCCTTTGTTTTCTTTGTGTCATGAATATCTTCCTGTTCCTTTTAACAAAAAATATCTTTTGGATGCTATCCTAGTTCATGAATATTTGAGCCATAAAGTCTCAAAAACTAAAAAGAAAAAAAAAACCCTTAAATTTCTATGTGAGGTCTCTACAGGTGCAAAATAGAATTTTTGGAACAGAAGAAATTTTATTTCAATTCAAAGGAATTGTTCAAAGGAAGAGAGAGAAAGAGATCTTTTGTCAATTTTAGAAAGTTTGAAAGGATGAGATATCTGAGAAATCTCATCTCTGAATGAAAAAAATATTTAATTTAGAGAGAACTAGAAGAACAGCATGAAAATAATTTCCAGTTATGTAAGAGAAAGCAAAGGAAAACATTTTTTTCCCCAATATATCTGCTGTGGATAAGACAAGGCAACAAATAAGGTGTTGAATGTAGATAAGGTAAATTACCATGTATGCTGGTTTTGGATAGAATAAAGTTAAGTTTCCTCATAGTAACTTGCATGATTCTCTGTTTTGGATTTATGACCAAAATAGTGTTGATACACACCCATGTTTTAATTATTGCTGAAGAGCACTTGCACAGTGTCAGGAGGGGTTCTGTTTCTCCCACAGTCTCTCCAATGAGTAGGTTGAGGGTTTGCAAGAAGCTGGGAGGACACAGCCAGGACAGCTGACCCCAACTGACAAAAGGTATATTCCAAAGAATGTGATGTCATGCTTCACAAAAAATATGTGTGGGAAGGAGAAGGAAGGACCTTTGGAGTTACTGCATTTGTCTTTCCAAGCCACCATTATGTGTGATGGAACTCTGCTTTCCTGGGAATGGCTAAACACCTGTGTGCCAATGGCAGCTAGTGAATGAATTCCTTATTTTGCTTTGCTTGTCGATGTGGGCTTTACTTTTTCTGTCTTTATATTTTCTGTCATTTACCCTTCCAATTCTCTCCCCCATCCTGTTATGTGACAGTGAGCAAGTGACTGTTTTGGGTTTAGCTGCCTACTGGGGTTAAACCACAACAATTATTTCTAGCAAGAAAAATTGAGCTGTAAGCACATTACTAAATAGGTTGTATACTTTTTCAACATTATACTTTTAGAAAATGAGACAAAAATATGAGTGAAGACTCACAAACGTATAATAAGTCCAGATCCATTTGGGGTTGTATTGTGTCTCAAGTTCTTCTGTCTTCACTTCCATGACTCTATGATCACAGCTGAGGGGCACAATCCTCCAAACAGCAGTTTATAATGCAATGTGAATTCTATGAAATTCAAATAGTGTTTGGCAACTTCTAGGCAAATTCTTAAAACTTTTGTCTATTTTCTAAACATGAGAGGAGACGGTATTTTAATATATATTTGGCTTCTATGAAATGCTGAGGTTCAGATTTGTAGATGAAGAATTTGCAACCTGCTACTTTTTGTTTGACCTTAGACGGAAATTTTCAAAATGCTTCATTTTAGCCTAGAAATTATGAAATTTTTATGAGGAAACTTGTTAGGAGCTTCCAGCTGCAATTGAGATGTATCAGAGAAAAAAAAAAAAAAAGGAATTTGGATCTTAATTGAACCCCAAATCATATAAGGATGTTTACCCATGATCATACAACATTAAAATAGAATTAACATCTCCTGTCTTCCTGCAGGGAAAGAACTGACCATCAGAGGTATTACAGATCTAGGAGTCTAAAAAATTTTGAGCAAAACAAGATGGTTCATTTTCTGAAAATCTATTGTGTACAAAAAAAAAATAATCATATTTAAAACAAAAAATGTCCCACTGATGATTGACTTGCATATTTAATAAATAAAGAATTAGTTTAACTTTGGCAAATGACTCATGACACTGTGTGGTCCCAGTTTTAATACAATGAAGCTTAACTTATTTTCCATAGTTGAAACACTCAGTTATTTCTATTTTCTGATCATTCACCTTACAAAATATTTTTCACAGTATATCACAATTGCACAAAGGTTTCCACATTATGAATTATTTTATTTCCTTTTAATTACTTTAAAGTATCAGTTATTTTATTGTTGTGACATTAACAGTTCAGAAAGGCTAATATTTGGTTTAAGTATTTGAACCTAACACAAATGAATGAATTTGATTTTCTGCTACCAACTCTGGTTGTTCTGAGATGCCATATCAGCTGAACAATAGCCTTCTTATCACTTGAATTCAAAATCACAAAGAGAAATTAACATTGTAGGTTTTGAATGTGGGAGACAATTAAGAGGAAACTGATGTTCCAGCTGAGTACTCTGACTGCGGTTACTGAGCCAGTTACAGTGATTCAAGCTCCAGATGTAGTTTGTGTGAGGCAAGGTCAAGAAGTACTTCATGGGCTGCATTATGTGCTGTATATATAGTTTACGACGCCAAAACAGTATTGTTATGTTCCAGATGACATACAGCATAGTTAAGGTCTATAAACAAATTGCTGTAGATAGAGTCAAGCAGCAGTGAGCAATAAAAGTACAAATTGGGTGGATTTAGGTGCATATATCCAGCACAGAAATCAAGAAAAACCTTCTAATAACGATACGTAGAACTCAGGATGCAGAAGCATTTACATGAAAACCCTCTAAACACTCTCTGGCCTGAGTTGAGCAACAAATTCTGAGCCCAAGTCAATCAGCCTTGTAGAGTAGCAGGGTACAAGAACTTGAGTTGATGTGTTTGTACAGCTTCCTGCTAATAGTCATTTCAGATCTGGCCAACTCTGGTCTGACTGTGACTATCTGTAACATGAACAGTAGGCAAATAGTCAGGTAGAGCCACAGAGGAGTGTCAGCATACTTCTATCTCACTCATTCTAGTTCAGCTATATATTAGTGTTTTGCATGACTTACATTTCAGTTTTATTTTTCCTTTCTCTTTTCTCTTTTCGAATTTAGTGAATGTATTTTCCATAGCCACCTGAATGTTTCAGTCATGACTGTCTTGCAAGCAGAGGCAGGCTCGTTAGGAGGGAAGGATGGCAGAAGTATAACAGCAACTTGTGCAGCCGCAGTAGCCCTGATATGAACAGAGGCTGGAATAATCTCTATTGGAGTCATAAAAGAGGAGGAATCACCTCGGGAAATTGATCCCCATCTTAAAGTGCTTCAGACTTCTATGGGATTCCTGTCATTCCTGACACAGACCCAACAAGTACAGGAGCACTGGGTTTGCAACCATAGTCTTGGGTTCAGTTCTGTTGCCTTATTCCCTCTGATTAGCTGCTATGTCCTACTTCCAGAATGCAGTGCTAGCACGGGTCAGTGCCTGTAGTCAGCGTGTGGTAAGCATATGTGCCCTACATATTCCCTAGGAATCAGACCGTCTCCCTGAGAAATCAGAGATTGTATAGTATAACACTAGGTGTGTGAGAAATGTCAGCAGCCTTTCAGGGAGATGGGGATTTGTCAGTTTGCCCACAAATCCTCACTTGCAGTGCAGCCCTTTCAATGCATTTTTGTCCTTTGCAGTGGGTCTGTGCAAACAATTCTGGTTACTAACCATTTTCAAGAAATATTAGCCATGGATTTCCAGATTTTCCATGGACAGCCTTGTTTTCTCATCAGTGACTTGGACTCTGTGCTATGGGCCTTATATATTTTCTCTGTGTCGAGGTTCACTTCACAGCTATATAATGCTAGAACCAGCAAACACAAAGCTGTTAGCAGGGAAGGGCAAGGCTTGGTTTTGACCTTGGAAATCCATTCCTGAAATTGCTGTGGTTGCAATTCCAATTTTGTTAGAAACTAAAGCTTTAGAAAGTCACATCATAACCAAGAAAGCCAGCATGAATCCAAACTTAATAACATTTCTAAACCCACATCCTCTGTGAGCCGCCTTTCTCAATTCACTCATGAAAACAGTCTAATTAACTCCAGTGTGCCTTAGATAGCTGAACAGAAGACAAGACTGAGAAATGATGTACATTCTCCTTTTGTTTTTTGACAGTGAAATACTTCACTGATACATAGTTCCTTTCATATTCATATAATGCTTTTCTGAAGAATATTGTAATATAACTTCATAAAGGGCAGCATACCAAACAGAGAAAAAAAAGATTCCCCCGTGCCCATCCTTCATGCCAAGTCTGAGGGAAAGGGAGGAGACATTTTGTCATCTTCTGGCATATGTCTAACAACTCATATTATGTTACATATCAGAAATACTATAGTTATTTAGTCTTTTGCATCTTATTTTCTGTATCTTGCTTGCAGGTCTGATAGTTGTTCACCAAATTTAGATCATTGCTCCCTATAATTTCCTGAGGAGATGAAATGGAGAGGGAGGGGCTGATCTCTTCTTCCTAGTATACAGTGATAAAATATATGAGGGTAATTCGAAGCTCTGCCAGTGCCAGGGAAGGTTTAGACAGGAGATTTGGAACCATTTCTTTATCAAGAGGTTGATCAAGCACTGAAACAGGCTTCCTAGAGAGGTGGTCAATGCCCCAAACCTGTCAATGTTTGAGAGTCATTAGGACAACGCCTTTAAAAATATGCTTTAACTTTGGTCACCCCTGATGTGTGCAGGCTTTTGGACTCATCTTTGTAAGTCCCTTTCAAATGAACAATTCTATTCTGTTCTAATCCTGCAAAGTTACAATTTGTAGTTCTTACCAGTAGTGTGAGAACTGTTGTGTGAAATGTTTGCTTTCTCTAAATGTCATCACAATCCCAAGTAAATTAAGATGAGTTGGAATCTGGAACCACTATATGTTATTCTACATTCATGTTTTATTGTCAGAGTGGAAACATTATAAACCAAAATAATAAGGAAATGTTTTAGTATTTTGTTCACTTGTTTATGATTGATACTTGTTATATTTCAAGGCAGCAGCCAATCCAGAGAAAGTATTAGTGAAAATAAGAATGATTCACAAAATTTCTGAAAACAGTTGCACTTCTAATTCCTATCTTAACATACTCACAAGTAAGATAGTACGTATCTGAGTAACACTGAAATTGTTTAAGTATTGAAATATGTTACTCAAATTAAAAACATGTACGCTCTGCAAATAATTAGCTAGTTGGGAGACAAAGAAAGTCTGAAAGGGTTTTTGGCTTCTTGTCATTTTTTTGAGCAGAGTATAGTAATTTAATCACGAACTACAGAATCGTTGGCTAGATATTTGACAGTTGTTAATTTATGCAGATTGTGGAACTGTGATAATATTATTAAACAGAATACTTCTCCAGTTCACTTTAAGAAGCCGTTGGTGAGAACTGTATTAGTTTTCAGAGGAGCTGAGCAGAAAATATTTTCTCTTTCTGTTGGACTAGACCCTAATTTCTCTTTTCTCTTTCTCAACACTTCTTTGTTGTCCACTAGAAGGAAAGTAAAATTTCAGAAGTCTTCTGTGAAAAACTCTTCCAAGAAATCTTTCCAAGAAATCTCTCAATATATAGAAAATTTCTTGGATTTATGGAAGAATAAATGTGTTCTTTATTATAATGATTTGATTATCTATTGAAATGAATTAGAACTAATATAAAAGCTTCTAAAAATGAAACTATGTTTATGAATAATACGAAAACTCACGTTGCATTTGTCAAACTCTTACTGAGTCTGTATTCTTCAATTTTTTTTTCTCTATACTAAATAAGAACCTAGATACATGGCAACACCAAAATCACTCTGGTTTTGATCTGAAATTTTATCTTGCTCCTAGGAAACACTTAAAGATTGTTTTCTATCTGTCAGAGTTTTTCAATTAAAAATATCACAGCAATTTTTGATAGACCCTGGTTTCCACAGAGGATGCATATATCAACTGATGCTTACAATTTGTCAAAATTCTTTGAATGAAACAATCATTGCTGGCTGAAAAAGTGCCATGCATTCTTAATGGGTACTGTTCTGATTTTTTGTTTTCCTGTTCTTGATGAGATAATCCTTTTGAATTAATTTCAAACAAACTAAGATGCACCATAATCTTTTGTGATTTCCGATAACCATTTTTGTCCAAGTCAGAGATAAGTATCCAAATTTACTAAGTCATTTAAATGTTTTATATCACTCTTAAATTTCAGGTAACCTTTAGTAGTGATTATAGTTTCAATATTTTAATTGAAGGACAAAATGCCCATTTAGGTCTTTGCTCTTTGAACAAGATAACTTGGTGTAGACTGTGAACTTATATTGGTCACCATATAGAAAATGCGGACACAAGGATAGTTTTTCAGCAGCTTACCACTTAATAGTTTCTTCTTCAGTCTTAGAGTCAGACAGCTATTTTACTGCTTTTCTAAATCCCCCTCTCTTCACACACCATAGTACAGAATTTACAAATATTTAAGTGTAAGTTTATTAATAAACCATAAAATAGAAACTATGTTAACAATTTTTAAATCCAAGGTAGACTTATTAATATAGATGAAAGGCTATGGTGTTTGCAGTTAAGTTTTAAGAACTATGAAAGGTGTTATTTTCTCACAAATGCATATGAATACACTTTCCTCACAGATTCATAGAGAGATGAAGGCATATAATTCTTCCCTAAAACTCAGAAACAGAGAATGAATTCTGACTTTTCTTGGGTTATTTCTTATCCTTACACTGATGGTTGTTAGTGGATTGGAATTGTTGCAGATTTTAAACTAAGTATGAACTCTTGGATAGCAAAGTGATGCAGTTGAACACCATAACTTCTTAATTCTCCTTTCTCCCAATGAATTTTCCAGAATAGAAAGAGGTACTATCTTTAGACACTCCTATAGTCCAAGTGAGAATATTTGCTTTCTGCATTGTTTTGGACTTTATGGATGCTACTGTGTGTATATTTCATTATATATACGTAGTGACTTCAGATCTGAATTCCTTGAAATTCAAACCCAGAGATTAAATATTAGGAGGCTTAGAGATATAGTGCCTGAAAATTAGATATCCACCTCCCAAAATGAGACAGATGGTGTTGACTTAGGTACCCACGTCTTCCTGTAGCCATAATGTTAGTATTTGTTCCCATACTGGGAAATCACAGCAGAGGTATATTGATTGGGAGGGACATATGAGCCAGGGAACAGATAGCTAAAACTCTACGGTAGCCTCAGAGGGCTATCTCAGTAGGTACTGCTGTGAAATGAGGATTTTAGATTCTAATTCTAGGACCCACAAATTAATGTCCTAAACTTAGAAGAATTTAGTAAGTCAAGTTCACAAAAGCAAATCAGGACACACCCACTTATTAAGCTCAGATACTTCAGATCTTCTAATATCTAAGTTTTGAAACAACAATGATCATCTCCAGGGCTTGAAGTGCTTTTAGTGTTTGATTGCTAATTTACACTTTACTTCAGTAATTACTAAGACAGAGTTTGCTCATCTAGAGTTTGGACACATCAGTCTTTCAATCCGTATTTATAATGATTTGGGATTTAACAACTGAGAGGAGAGCATAAACTTGTTGCTTGTTCCATAATTAGTAGTTTGAGAACGTGCCTGGGATTTTAGAAAGTATTCAGGCTTGTGAATCAAACTCTTACATTGAAGTGGCTTATATTTTGCTTCAACAACTACACTGGCAAGTGCTTTTTAGTATGGAATGGCAAATGCTGTTGAGAGATAGGTCCTAGAAAGCTATTTAAGTGACAATGAGAAAGATTTTGTCTGAAATTTTAGTCACCAATAGGGCTAGAGGCTTGTGGAAAGGAAGCAGCAATGTAACTGTTACAAACAATGGCTGAAATTTCCTTTCTAAATGTCTAGGCAGTTAACTAAGAACAAAGAAAAAAAAGAAGAGAAATTAACCCCCAAAATTCCACACAAATACTTGACTGAAAATTACTGTATCATAAATATGTATCACATATTGTACAAAAATAAACTACCAGAACTGTGAGAAACCTGATTTTATGCATGGCAAAACATCTACTTTTATTATCTTTACAAATAACTAACAGGTTACCTACACATCCATTCTCATTGAAATGTATGTTCTTTAAACCAATAGGGTTAATTCCCTGCCTGAGGTTTAAAAATTTGGAATGAAAGTGTGAAGTTGCATTCCAGACAAAAGTTAAAGAAATAGATCAGTGGCTTTCATACAAGAGTCTGGTTTCACAGTTGTATTGTAAAATAAATATTTGGTTGTTTATTTAAGTACAGGAGTGGATATGAGCTCACATTTTCTATGAGGGTTCTTGTCTTGTTTACTGGGAAATAGATGAGGGGAGTCTTGGAATAAAGGCCTAGATATGTAACTAAAAAGAATCTCAATGTCTTAATCCTGAATGTGAATAGCTATTAATATTTAAGTCACAGCCTTCACCCTTCACAGTGGGAGGTTTTTTGGTGAAACTTCTAAAATAAACTTTTTAAGCTTTCTCTTTTTCCCCACATAACTAGCCAAACTCAGACTGTTAATGTGAGAGATTTCATTTATAGACATCGATGGGATATTTTGAGTAAAATTAAAGTTGTAGAAGTACTGCTATTCCACATACTTTTCCCCCAGGAAGAAGAATGAAAACCTCCTACACACAAAGCAGATAATTTTTTTTATTCTATTAACTTCCTACCCTTGCAAATCTAGTCCATTTTATATGTGTGTTTTTGCTGTAGTTTTGGAAGAATCATTTTATAATAAGCCCTGAAATTCACTATATGTAGGCCATTTTACTCATTATAAAGGGATAAATTTCAAAGGGGCAAGGTCCTGACTCTCTGCTCCTTTTCCTTATTGATGCTCCAGCACAGGCTTCTCTATGGAATTCAGTGACAGTACAAGAACGAAGGTAATGAGTTAGTCTCTTGAGAAAAGGATTTTCTCAGGACTCCAAGCCACTCCAATTACAAATATTTTCCCCAAAGTGCATTGCTCGAAGAGAATGATTCCTCTGCATTGCTCCGAGGCATTTACCAGGATAATGAGACCAGTCATTCATTTCCTAAGGCAAACTGGAGTCTGTGGACTGCCAGTGAATCATGGATCAGTTGATGTTGTACCATGGAGAGCTGTCTGGTCACAGATTGGCAGCTTTCCTCCTTGTTTTCAGCTGCTGTATTGCAATAAAGAGAGCTAGAAATACATTAAATACTTCGCTAACATTATTTTCCCTTGTAAGAAATTGTTGCTGTTGCCACAGAGATCTTAACAGTTCTGAAGAGAGAGAGACTGTCTGACATGGTTATAGGGAGTTATGGAGGCTACTGAGACAATCTCTCGATTAGAAGGAATTTTAATAACAATATGAAAAATCCAGCTTACTAGTTTACCACAATAACATGCTAAAAATGCAGGCATAGAAACTACTTTCTGTAGTTTTAGTCTGTTAATAGAGGAAATTGGTTTAAGTGAAGAGAGGTGTAATTTTTCTGGTATTACTTAGCTTGTACTGGGATGTAGAATTGGAAATCCCTCGAGAAAGAGTTTTGAAACAGTGTAGAAGGACAGGTAATCAATTGATCATTGGCTGGAGATTTTTTTAATATATTTTGATTCAATTGCTGGGAAAATTCTGCCTAGACTAGGAGGTAGAAGGAGTATAAGTTCAAGTCAGTTTAGCAATGCTCTTAGTATTCTTGGATTAGTTAGCAAGCATTTTTAACTTCTGAGGAAGGATGGTCTGATTGGCTTATCTGGTCATATATGCATCAACTAATTGTTTTAATTCCCTATAAAGAATTTAAAAAAAAGTAACGTAAGAGTTTAACCAAAAAGAAGCAATTACAATTAATAAAACAATGATTTATTATAAATGTAACTGTGACTTACAAAAATACTAAGAAAAATAATAAAATCCATAATTTAAAAAAGCATATATTTTATAGTGAAAATTTTTCTTTAGAAAATCTGTGTGTATACCTTGGTGGTTATTCAGAAAACATGTAATGATGATATGCTTGTATCAACATTGCTGTCTCAAGAAACATGGATGGCCTAAGCCTTGAAACCACCAACAGCAATTATCCGTGTTATTATCCTTACCTTTATCTAGGTTTCTGTACAGAAGAAGAATTCTCTTTATGGTCATATAAAATGAACATAATGACTCAAAAGTAAACCTGAACTGCATGTAATTCTCCCAGATGGCTTAACGATTGGTCCAAAAAGGCATTCGTCTGTTAGCCTGCAGCAAAAAACTATGAAGTTTATTATTCTCACCAATTCAAGACAAAAGAAAGAGAGAGATATAAAACCCACAAATACAGGAAATGAAGAATTGTGTATAGATGGCAAATTCTTGAAGGAAATCAGGTGAGTTTGACACTGTATCATTTGTTAGCAGTGAGTTATGTTGAAATATCTGCCTAAAAGACATATGAGGTCTGACACAAAAGAGAAAAAAAAAAAGAGAATAATGCTATAGCTAAGGAACCAAGAGTGGGAGGGGAGAGAGAAAGAGATGGTTATAGAACATGCTCTGGCTTGTCATAGTGAGAAAAGGCTCAGACCAATCGCTTCATGCACTACGAAGGCAGATGACATTATAGTGGGAGTCTGCTACAGGGCATTGAACAAGGAAGAGCAAGTGGATGGGACCCTCTGTAGACAAATAAGTGCAGCCTTGCGTTCACAAGTCCTGGTCCTCATGGAAGACATCAACCACGTTGATACCTGTTATGAGGGACAACACAGCAGAGCACAAGTAATCCTGAAGGTTCCTGGAATGTGTTGATGTTAACTTCCTTCTCCAAGTGCTAAAAGAGCCAGCAAGAAGTGCCATGCTGGGCCTTGTTCCCACCAACAATGAAGGGCTGGTGGGGAATGTGAAGCTTAAGAGAAACCTTGGCTGCAGTGGCCATGAAATCATATAGTTCAAGTCCCTCAGGGCAGCAAGAAGGGTGCACAGCAATCTCACTACTCTGGAATTCAGAAGATCAGACTTTGTCCTCTTCAGGGATTTGCTTGATAGGGTACCATGGGGTAAAGCCCTGGAGGAGAGAGGGGCCCAAGAAAGCTGGTCAGACTTCAAGGCTCACCTTCTCCAAGCTCAGCAGTAATGCATCCTGACAAAGAGGAAGTCAGACAAAAGTGTCAGGAGTCCTGCATGGATGAACAAGGAACTCCTCAACAAAGATAAATTCAAAGAAAGAAGACTACAGATGATGGAAGCAAGGACAGATAACCTGGGAGAAAAACAGAGAGATTGTCCAAACAGCCAAGGATCAGGTTAGGAAAGTGAAAGAATTAAATCTGGCCAAGGATGTCAAGAACAAAAAAAAAAGTTTCTTTAGATCTGTCAGTGATCAAAGGAATACTAGGAAGAATGTAGGTCCTTTCTAGGAGGAAATGGGAGACCTGGTTGCCCAGGATATGGTGAAGGCTGAGGTACTCAACAACTTATTTTCCTCAGTCTTCACTGGCAAGGGTTGAAGCTCAAGCCACCCTACATAAGTCACAGAAGGCAAAGGCAGGGACTGGGAAACCGAAGAACCGCCCATTGTAGAAGATGAGGTGCAAGACCATCTTAGGAACCTGAAAGTGTGAGTGAATGGGACCTGATGAGATGCATCTGCAGATCCTGAGGGAACTGGTGGATGAAGTTGCTAAGCCACTATCCGTAACATCTGAGAAGCCATGGCATTCTGGTGAAGTTCCCACTGACTGGAAGAAGAGAGAAAACCTTCCTGTTTTTAAGAAAGATAAAAAGGAAGACCTAAGGAACTGCAGGCTAGTTAGTCTCTCCTCTGTGCCTGGCGAGATCATGGAGCAGATCCTCCTGGAAACTTTGCTGAGGCACATGGAAAATAAGGATGTGATTGGTGACAATCAACACGGTTTCACTAAGGGCAAATTATACCTGACAATTTTGGTGGCCTTCTGTGATGGAGTTAGTGTTGGTAGATAAGGGGACAGTAATTGATACCATCTATGTGCAAAGTATTTCACACTGCCCCTCATGACATCTTTGTCTTTGAATTGAAGAGGCAGGGATTTGATGCATGGATCGCTCCGTGGAGAAGGTGTTGGCTGGATGGCGACATTCAAAGAGTTGCGGTCAGTGGCTCAATGTCCAAGTGGAGATCAGTGATGAGTGGTGTTCCTCAGGGGCTGGATTTGAGATTGGTGGAAACATCTTCGTCACAGACATGGACAGTGGTATTGAGCACACCCTCAGCAAATCTACAGATGACATGAAGACATGCAGTGTGGTCTACATGCTGGAGGGATGGGATGCCATCCAGAGGGACCTTGACAGGCACGAGAGTTGGGACTGTGCGAACCTTATGAAGTTCAACAAGGCCAAGTAAAAAGTTCTGCACCTGGGTTAGGGCAATCCCAAGCACAATTACAGGATGGAAGGAGAATGGATTCAGAATAGCTCTGAAGAAAAGTGTTTGGGGGTGCTAGTGGATAGGAAGCTCAACATGAGCAAGCAATGTCTGCTTACAGCCCAGAAAGACAGCTGTATCCTGAGCTATATCAAAAGAATGCACCTATGGTCACCTATGACTGAAGATGCTCTATGGCTGTGAATTATGGAATCATAACAGATTCTACGATTCTTTTGTTAAACAAAAAGAGCTACAGGCACAGTTTTGGGATATTTTTGTCAGACCTTATAATGTGTGGTTTTAGTTTGATTTGGTGGTTTTGTTGTTTTTTTTTCTTTTAAGTATATTTGAATGTAATTATGTTTATGTATGCAGCTGTGTGTAATATATTTTTCAGGACTTTTGACTCAGCAAATCCTAAAGAACCAACAGTTCATTATTTTAATCTAATACTTTAATAACTTCACTTCATATACATGGAGAGGAAGAGAATGAACAATCTTTTGAACTTAGTGTAGTGAAGTGCAATAAAGATAAAGGGTGAAAGATTTAAACACAATATATTAACATACAAATATGAAAATACATGAAAATTTCAAGACATTTACTTCAAACACTTTCATTAAAATGAGATTATAGAGACATGTTAAGCCTTTTGAAGATTAAATTATCTTCTATTAAAAATGAACTAAAACAAAATAAACAACAAAATTGACCCAGAAAATACATTTCCTTCCTTACTAATCTTACAGGGAGTTTTTTGGAAAAAGTATGGGCTATTTTTTTCCCTTTAAATGTGTTTTAAATGAAAGCAAAACTATTGTTTATAGAACTTTTTTTGTCTATTTCCTCTTCCATAAATTTCATCTTACTGATAGCGCTATACATTGTTTTCAAGCAACTCTAGAAGAAAGGCCTTCAACTTGCACATTCCTGAGCTTTCAGATTTTATTCAGTAGGTCTGTAAATGCCTTCATTTCATAGAGACAATGGTCTTAGTACTTAACAAAAGTGCTTCACAGGGGTTCTTATCAGCTCTGAGGAAAAGACTACATGATTTGAAACATGTACCTAAACTCTGGATTTTATTTAATGCTAAATTGCTGGGATAACTTTATATATAATTTGCACAAAGTTAAATTAGTATAGTTTTAACATAGTGAAGATATTTTTCTCTTATAATGGAACAGTAAAACTCACTTTTAACTTTTCTAATGTTTTCTTATCAATGTTTGAAAATATGCCTTTTGGTCTCCAGTCACTTGTAAGAAATTCCATTAAAGTATTATTGCAGCAACCATTACTGGTTAAGTTCTAAGGCTATGTAAATGTTCTAAGATCATTCTAGAGAAATCATTCTAGCGGATCCTGTAGAGGAGAATCTAGAGGATCATTCTTCTATATCAGGTCGCCTCAACCAATCTGATCTTGAACACCTCCAGGGATGGGGCATCCATCGCTTCTTTGGACAGCGTGTTCCAGTGTCTCACCACTCTCACAGTAAAACGTTTCTTCCAAATATCTATTCCAAATCTGCCCTCTTTCAGTTTAAAACCATTACCCCTCATTCTATCACTACACTTCCTGATAAGAGTCCCTCCCAGTATTTCCTGGCACACAGTAAAGATGGAGACAGATTGGAGACTTTCCAAAGGAGGGCCCAAAGATGATCAAAAGATTAAGGAACTTTTCCAGTGAAGAAAGACTGAAGGAGTTACATCTTTTCTGCCTGGAGAAGGTGCAAGGGGAACCTCATCACAGTATGTTAGTACTTAAAGGGCAGCTACAAATTGGATAGAGGTTCTCTCTTCACAAGAAGCCACATAGAGATGACAAGGCGCAATGTGTGCAAGTTGCACAGGGAAAGGTTTCATCTCAACAGCAGAAAGAATTTTTTTACAGGAACAACCTCTCCAGAGGCACAGTGGAGTACCCATCACGGGAAGTTTTCAAGATGTGATTGGACACAGGGCTAGATAATTACACCTATACTCCCTTTCTCAAGAAAAGTGGGCCAGATGATCTTTTAAGGTATCATCCAACCTGGACTGTTCAGCGATTCTATGAAATAAACCCCCAAATAAACAAACAGACATTTAAAAACCCAGTTGTCTGAAAATATCCCATTGTCTAAAAATATTTTAGAAGATAAAGCATCTTTATGTTAAACCTTGGCAAGGCTCTTTTTTTTGCTGTCAGTTTGCCTCTATATCAAAGAATACTACAAAAGTTCTTTGAGGTCAGGTAAGGAGTTTTGGGGAAACAGGTTTTACTGCTGCCATACAGACACAAAGATGTTAAGCTGCTTAGGAAGGTTTGGAAATTGAATTTTATTGTAACTGATTTATTTTACAGAGACATAACTGTTTCAATAAGAATGATAAACAGGATGATTTCTTAGGAAACGTGTCAATACCCTGGTATTTCTCAAGAGAGTATAAAACAAGACAAAAGACAACAAAGGCAGACCAAAAGAAATTGAGTTTAAAAGGCAATATTTTAAGCCTTAAAATGGATATTCTGACAAAATGTATTCTCAGTTAAATTTAGAGTATTTCTTGTTTTTCCAATGTAAAAATAAATATTTTAAAATCTAATTTTGTGAAATTGTCTAAAGATGGAGTGCCTCGTCTCTCAGGAGATCTAATATTTTCTTTATTAAAACTGTCAACTTAGTACAGAATAAATAATATAAGACAAGCAATATCTGCTTTAAAATTGCTGTATCTTACACCCTTTTGAGGATCTATCATAGCCTGAGGCTTCTTTTGGAGGGGGTGAAGTAGTGGGGAAGCTGATAGTACTTCGATTTTTCCTTATATTTTGCCAGCTAATACATATTTCTAAACAAAATAAACATTTTTAAACCAGAAATTTTTGTTGGTTTTGATACCATTAAAGGGGACTATCTCACGTTTGCTAAACTAGTGAATATAGGTCTTCCTTAGCTTACAGCTTCCATATGAGTACTTCCATATCTAGCAGGCTAGGATGTTGCAAAAAGGGGCAAGTGCAAATCTAATATATATGTGACTTCAGGTTTAGATTATTTCATTTAGTGTGGCTAGAAAACTGTTAGGATACTGCTTTAATTTCAGAAAACAGCCATTTATTCACTGTGTTGACTCAAGGGCAATGCTGATCGTAAACTTCTGGGTGTCTGTGAACCCCGTCTCCATGACCTCACAACACTTCTTTGGGCTTATGACTTGCTCCATCTTCTGTGTTTCCCAGGAGTCATGACATTGCCAGCCTCAAGGGTAAAGCCCAGGAGAGTGGGAAGATGGGGATTCCTTGACAACATGACTGTGTACTCTGTATCAATTATAAGAGAGTAGAGGGAGCATTCATTTCCCAGTCTTCAGGGAATGGAGGCAACGTAATTGCTTCCACTGACCATTTCAGATGGTGCAACTTAAAACCGTAGTAAAGAGGTTAGATGAAAAGTCAAAGGATTCAAGAAAACCCAAGGCTCTTGCCTCTTCTTAGAAGAACAAAAAAATCATGGACAGGGGAAGAAAGTAATTTTACTGTCCTTTTAAAAATGTTCCTGAATAACACTGAGAAGTATAAGAAGAAAAGAACACCATACACTTTTCTGGATTCAAAATCTATATGAAGGGTACAGCTACTCACATTATGCAATTCACAAAACAATGCAGAAACTGAAGAGACACCTTCTTGAAGTGTCTCTTCCACCCGCCCCAAATCAATCAATAAAAAAAATGTACCCAGTGGTTTACAAAAAGGTCATGAGAAGTAGAGGTAGCAAATTATTTTCTAGTAATATTGATCTTTTTTTGTATATGTTTTCCCTCTGAATGGTGTTTAGGTGCCACTGGTTGAATTTTTTACTCATTCATTTTTCATTGCTTGCAGTAGGAAATATACCTTGTATTGTGGAGCCAAATGTGTCTTATTTGATGATGCAATTTGTGCATTCCAGACAGTTAGATTCATCTCTGTGATAGTAAAACATTATAACGTATCCTGACTGATACTGAGGGTATAAACATCCTTGGGAAAATACAAGATTCTTGAAGCTGTTAATTTCAGCTAAGGCTTTATGTAGTCAAATAAGGCAATCTAAAATCTAACTGCAGTGAAGGGTCATAAAATCAACTGAGGATGCTGTGAGTTTTAGTGATATTATTTGCAGGTGGCATGAACAATATGCTTTGCACAGTTAGTAGTCTGGATAAAACAAGTGAAAGATAAGCTAGTGTTTTTAAGATAAAAATAGTATAACTTAACAGAACTACAAATAGAATTGCACTAGAATGGGAAAGTAAGGCATAAATATGGGGGTTTGGGGTAACTGAACTCTGTGTGGCAAGATCAGTTATGTCCAATAATACCAGTCTTATAGGCAGAGCAATGGGCTTTTCTATTAAAAATATTACTTGATATTTTCCATTATAAGGCTCATTTTAGCTTCTTATACACTTTCCAAACTTTAAAGATCTGACTTATTCAAATTTGACCACTTGATATCTGCCTCAGATCAACTATTGTAAAATATTTTTCAAAAACAAAGTCACTAAGGAAGTTCCAAAAGTGTTCTGAAAATATTCCTGTAATGAAAATTTTTGCGTGTAATACTAAATTCTGTGAATAGGTACTGAATTTACTGCGCAGAAAAAATACACTTTTTACTCTTATGCTTTGCAGGATCAGCATGTTTTCCAGTGCCCAGCTTAGGCAGTTGTTCTATTACGTATTATTTGTAAAATGCAAAATTTCCTGGATTTGAAAAAGGGATATGGACTTCAAAGGAACTTTGCTTGACCACAGTGACACATTAGAATGTTACATATTCAAATGGGCCAGAGACAGAGTGATCTGCTTTTCTCCCTACTCTGCAGTTATTGCTTTGTTACCATGTAGACTAGAATTCAGTTGCTTCCTAACTGAATATGTCTATATAAAAAAAATTGCATCCTTCTCATCCTTCAAACAAACATACAAATACCTTTCCCTCCAGAATTTTTTTAGGATCATTGAATGATTAGTAAAAAAATCAATCTGAATAGTTTTGACAACAAGAAATTTGATACTTCCAAACTAGGTGAAAATATGTGTAGACCAAAACAATTGAAATGAGTTGACACTGAAAAACTGGGAGAGAGATAAAAAAAAATAAAATAAGGAAATGGGATGAGATCTTTATAATGGATAATTTGAAATTTAAATGAATAGTTAAATAGAGGGGAAATTTGTATGTATTTAGAGCAGTTTCTCTGGCCAGCATTTAGGTATTACCTGCTGAAGATTTCTAGCAAGAAACTAGCTTTATAAGCCGGAGAGTAGTGAGAATTCTGAAAGAAATAAATAAAGAAAGGAAATGAAAGAGCGTGACAGAAAAAGAAAGAGAAGATAGAACTAAGTCAGAAAAAAGCACGCTGAAAAATCACTTCTCTACATGAAAAATTTCTGAGCTTGAATTTTTCCAGACTTTAAGAGCCAATCCAGAAAAAAACATTAGGTGAAGGAAAGCTTTCTGAATAGATCATAAAAGCAATTGAATATTTAATTCTGCCCCATTTTTCCTGAACAACAACAGCATCCAGTTGTTAAAGAATTCTTACAAAAAACCTACTTGATTATGTATAAACTCTTGGAGTGAAGTAACAAAAGCAACTTTCATGCAGTCCATTCTCTTGTTAGCTGACCCACTGTTTCACAGCAGGGAACAGCATTTTCTGAAACAAAAAATAAATCCTTCTTCACATCTTTTCTGACTGAAGTCAATCCAATTTTGTACTATTGTTGGGGTTTTATAATTTAAGAACTGAAGAAAGTTGCCTAATTTGTTGCATTTATTACTTACATCTGTTAGGCTAATTGAAACAAAACACCACAATATTCATCTAGAATGCATAATTCTTTCATTAACTGTCAATATTTATTTCTACTTGTCATTAGTTCTCTTTGACTGAACAATCGTTCTGTAAAGATTTCTACCTTGTCACATACAACATTTCACATTTTTCCAAAATTATACTGCATCTAAACAGGGAAAAGCATTGTTTGGGTTTGGAGTTTTGGATTTTTTTTCCATTATTTTCTCATTTGTCTTCATCTTTTTCAGACCAATTCAAACTGGTTTTTGTTTGTTTGGGATTTTTTTAATATAAATTTAACAGCTGTGTTCAATTATTTCTCTGAAATTAAATGAACTCTTTCTCTTCATCCTCTTGAAGCTGAATATCATTTGAACCTAGATTTTTCTGACCTGTTTGTTTTCTGTTTAATTCAGTGGTTGGTGAATGCAGAACTGTCCTCTATACCTTTAGAAATAACCTTGAAACATAATTCCTCCTTCAGTTCTCCACTACTTACTTTTTAGGAAAGAAAAACTTATCCCATTCCAACATTCCTTAACACAGTCAGCAGGAATTACTATGATTTCTTTACATTTCAGTGCAGTAGTCATTAAAGTCACTAGCTTTTAATGAAAGTTTATGAAGACTGAAGCCCTCCTTAAACACTTGACTTTTCATCTAAGATACATAAAGCCATTCAAAGGCATTTCACAACTTGTTTACTCCATTCACTGCTCCTTAATGTGATAATGTCTACAAGATTGATTAATCAACCTTCCCACCCAACGAGGAATGCTGCCTACAATGGTAGTCCCTTAGATTTTCATCTGATGGTATACAATATGTATTATGTAATAATTCTTCCAAAACATGCCTATCAAATGGAAGGCAAACTTTAATTTGAAAAACAATGATCAACGCTTCAAGGTGTGAGTGTAGAGGTTTGGTTTGGTTTGCTTTGGTTTGTTTTTTTATTTCTTATCTTATTCCAAGATTCATATTTGTTCATGTGTTCAGTTTCTTTTTCATCATTCATCATCATTCATTTCTTTTTTCATCATTTATGATGTCATTTTGCTGTACACCTCCTATATTTCCACTACTTCTACTCTTTCTCCTCTTTACTTGCAGTGATATATTTGGCTTATTCATTAAGCAATATAATTAAGAAATGATAGTTATATCTCAGGAAGAGCTTCCTTCTGTGATTTACACTGTTGTCGGTAGATTTGCAATCCTCTTCTCTCTGCAAAGTCTAGTTCTGTAAGTTACAAAGAGATTTTAAAAGTCTTGAATAGAAAAAAAAGAGCACACATTTGTGGAAACACCTGATGTTGAAGGAACATAGCCAGTAAAAATGTAATTTAAACATGTTTAAATGCCTCACAGGAAAGCTTTGAAGCCATATAATTGTTAAAACTCAAAATGACTGTATGACTCTCAGGCTATGAAAAACTGCATAGCCTTAGACAGGAAAAGTTAAACTAATGATTAATTCAAAAACAAGCCAGAAACTAATACAGAATATGATTCTAATCTGTCTGGCTTTCTGTTATCTATATGACAAATTCTCCACATTTTGCCATTTATGTCATTAATTAATTAATTTATTACTCAGTAAAATAACCAATTAAATGAATGAAGGTGAAAGAATTTGGACAGAGAAACTAGTAAATAAACTCAAGTAGAACTGCCAAGTCCCTGTTTCTACATGATATCACATCTGTAGCCTTTTTAAGTTTCCTTATTCTTGACAATTTTTTAAAAAATTTTCCTTTCTCATTGACTGATAGATGAATATCAAGTCTGAACTTTAGAAGCAAGATTGTTTTTCAATTATTCAACAGCAAAAAAATCTTTATGTCTACCACATAGATATATCCACACATACATTGTTCTATACACCACTGAGTACACATACATACAAAGGGAGAGAAAAAATTCTGTGACCCCCAGCAAATTTCCTGGACTAGGACCTGATAAACCAAATATAAAAACTGCCAGCCCAATTTTCAAGCAAGTTGCATGTTTCTCAATTTTAGGTCTCTTCAGCAAACACCATATTATCACAGACATAATCTGATAGTAAAATCTGACCCAAATTAAAAATGATAACAGCAATAAAGCTTTGTACTCCACATGGTCACTACAAGTTCATGTATATTAGTTTCTGTATCTTAGTGTAAAAACTTACATAGAAATTTTAGCAATACTATTTCTCAAATAGGAAGCATGAATGAAAACAGTTGAATGCTGACTCATTAAGTAAAAATAAGAAAAGCAACTATCATAGGGTGTATTTTGAGTGGAAGAGGACACTGAGTTGACTGGCTGCACAGATTGCATGTAGAAGAAAGCCATATCTGACCTCCTTGGAAAGGATATATGAAAACTATATTCAGTTATGTTTGCAGACATCATGGAAGAGGAATAAAATAATTTTTGAGTAGAACAACCTCACATCAAGGAATAGGTAGGAATAACATACCAAGAAAAAATACAGTGGATGCTTTGTTTTGCATATCACTGGATGCAAGGGGGTTTTTATTTTTTTACTAAATTGTTACTGCATGTTCCTGATGTTTACTCTGTCATTGAATAAGCTAATAGTGATAATACTAAGAAACTATAAGCTAGACTCAGAAAGTAATTAAAACTCGCCATCCCTTGAATGTCCAATTTATCAGCATGTCATAGGATATCAAAATTCTTTTAACACCTTGAGTTCCTGCAGAATGAGAGGGAACACAACCGAGTAATGCACATGTAGAAGGTACCATGTAGAGAAAGACCTAATATAGCCAGGAAAGGTCAAAGACAGGAGTTATGCTTTATGCTTTTGCTTTAGAGGAACTGGTGAAGTAAATCTGGAACAAATGAAGCTTCTGTCTCCACTTGGATTTACTGCCATTGTCTCTGAATTAGTCCTAAAAGTCACATCAGCCTTCTCTGACACAAACAAACAGGACAGCATCCTTTGCAATCCTCCTATCCCTCCTTATGTTACAGATGTCTCACAGAGTCGTTTAGGCTGGAAAAGATCAAGTCCAACTGTAAACCTCACACTGACAAGTCCACCGCTAAACCACATAACTGCTTCATCCACAAATCTTTTAAATTCTTCCAGGGATGGAACCTCAACCGCTTCCTTGGGAAACCTGTTCCAATGCATGACAACCCTTTCAGGGAAGCAATATTTCCTAATATCCAGTCTAAACCCCCCCTAGTGCAACTTGAGGCCATTTCCTCTCGTTCTATCACTTGTTACTCGGGAGAAGAGACCAACACCCTCCTGGCTATGACTTCCTTTCAGGCAGTTGTGGAGAGTGATAAGATCTCCCCTCAGCCTTCTTTCCTCCAGACTAAACAGACCCAGTCCAGATCTTGGATGGTATTAAAGAAAAATGTTATCAGCTTTATTGTCAAACTCCAATATTTGGTAAAAATGGGGCTAAAAGTGTATTTCTCTAGCAACCCACACTTTCAAACTTAAATATTAGACACAACATGTAAAGAAACAAATAGAAAAATAATTGCATTACATCCAAAGAGGTAGTTTTGTGTTTGTAGTAACAACTGAAAGTAGCAATGACAGATCCATTGCACATATGAAGAATGAGATCCATATTTTTCCCTATGCCCCTGTTGCCAATAACAGTATGATGACATGTTTAGCCTTTTGCTCAAATGCTTTAACGCTGGGATACTGCAGGCGTAGGACCTCCTGTATGAGTGTTTTAAGCAGACTGCAATTATTGCAGAGCTTTTTTTTTTCCCTCAAGAAATCAAACCTTTTTTCTCCAGACCCCTTGTTATGTGACTAAACACTACCATGACCTTATATAAATGTTCTTTACAAGGGGGTCTTTTGAGACACCCAACATATAATCTAGTGAATGTTACAACTTACTTGTAAGTCAAAATACAGGAAAAAAAACCCTAACAATAAGAAACAGTTTAAAAAAATAACAAAATAGAAATCTCAATGTAAAAGAATACTCTGGTTTCCATGGAAACATGGAACACCTGCTTTGAAAATGAGGTTCTTTCTTTATTTTTCAAGTATTAGTCAGGCCACAAGGCATCAAATCTCTGACATCCCTACTCAGCTCTTCTGGAATCTGCATAAAGGAAGAAAATTTAGAATACTTATGCAGAACACTATCAGTTCCCTTCATGCTAACTTACCAGTCTCCAACTTGGACTGTTTGTGGGCAAAACATAAAGTGAGCTTACTAGCATCAGAAAGTTATATGTCCCTTGGGAAAAGGGAGAAATCTAAGGATTTATATATTCATCTAGGGATGATTTTATGAAGAAACTTATGTCTGTCATCCTCCAAGATTTTGACATTTTGTATGATGTCACTGACAGCTGCTGATCAAACCTTATCGGTACCAGAGTGTGTTTTTACTGTGAGGGTCATGGAGCACGGGAATGGGCTGCCCATAGAGGTCGTGGAATCTCCTTCTCTGGAGATATTCAAAACCCACTTGGATGCATTACAGTGCAGCTGGCTCCAAGTGAACTTGCCTTAGTCGCGATGTTGGGCTAGATGATCTCCAGAGATCCCTTCCAATCCCAAACTTTCTGTGATAATGCAACTTTGTCCTTATCTGGAGAATATGCAGTACCACACTGAATTTTCTCCTACAATGAATCTTGTGAAAGTATGGCAATAATTACTGGAGATAAAGCTATCATGTTTTCACTTAAAAACGACTGTGAAAGAAGAGACTATTGAAAGCAGAAGTAAATAAAATACAGCATAATATGGATGCAGACATAATAAGTTTGTTGTTTGTTGTTAGTCACTGTTTTCTTAGTAAAATCCTTAGCAATTATCTTTTAAACATGAAGGCTGAAGCGAAGCCTCAGGATGGCAAGATATTCTGATAATTTTCCCTTCTGTATTAGTATAGAATTAGCATAATATAAGGCAATTTTTTAATGAGAATGGAGGAGGAAGATAGGAACAGGCTATGTTTTATAGCAGTTAAAGTGTACTTTGAAAACTGAAGTTTAGAAAAACACAAGAAAAACAAATCTTAAATTCTTTAGGGTGCAGTGAAAGGGAGAGCAATTTAATTTTATATTGTTCTCAAGTGCAAATTTTAGTGAAGTATAAGTAAGGCATAAGTCACTTACATTAATCAATAACCTAATAACAGAGATTAATTTCATCCAATATATGTTTGTTCTTAATTAAAATAACCCCAAGAACAGTGACCTGAAGTGAAGAGCTTAAACTAGAATACTCTCTTAACCAGGAAATCTGAAAGCTATTTTCTCACTGCTTCTCAAATTAAATTTCTCTAGTTCAAAAGAAAGACCGGCAAGGGTATCCTTTACTGGCTAGGATATTACCATGGGAAATATGAAGCTTAATTTTCTGAGGCAGAAAAAGCAACATTTCTTATATTTCCAAGGGAATTCACATGTTCATGTTTTTATTCATGAACCCTTGTCTAAAAGTGTGTAGCAATAAAATAATGTGCTGTTTCAACTTCTACTACATACATTGTCTCACAAAACATACTAAATGATTCTGTCATTTCATGTTCCTGATGAATTTTCATGTCATCACTGTTGAGAATGTGAAATGTTGTAAGCACAATCTCTGCATAAATGCAGATCAACCTGTGATTTAGTCATATTTAAACTCTGCATTATCCATTGGGGTTTTTTTCAGTGTCCAGAATGAAGACAAAAAATGGATGATATAAAAAATAATTGGATCGATGAGCTAAAGCCAACTGTACAAGATTGAACAGAGCTTAAGTTCCCAGTACTGCACTTCTGTCACTATAACCCCATGCAACACTACAAGCCTGGGGAAGACTGGCTGGAAAGATATCTACCAGAAAAGGACCTCAGGGTGCTGGTCAACAGCCAGCTGAATATGAGCCAGCAGTGTGCCCAGGTGGCCAAAAAGGCCAATGGAAACCTGGTCTGTGTCAGAAACTGTGGCTGGCAGGACTAAGGAAGTGATCATCCCCCTGTAGTCAGCACTTGAATATTGTATTCAGTTTTGAACCTCTCACTACAAGGACATTGAGGCACTGGAGCATGTCTAGAGAATGACAAGAAAGTTGGTGAAATGTCTAGAGCTAAAGTCTTACCAGCTAAAAGGAGGTTGTGGCAAGATGGATGTTAGTGTCTTCTCCCATGTAAAAAGTGTTGGGACAAAAGGAAATGGTCTCAAGTCACACAAGGGGAGGTTTAGATTAAATATCAGGGAAAATTTCTTCACTGAAAAGGATGTCAAGGATTGGAACAGGCTGCCCAGGAAAGTAGTGGTATCACCACTCTTAATGGTATTCAAAAGGCATGTAGATATGGACTTTTGGGAGGTAGTTTAGTGGTGGACAAGACTTATGGCTGTGTTCGATGATCTTAAAAATCCCCTCCAAATTAAATTATTCTGTTTTTATTCTATGATTCTAGGAATTCTTTGGTTCAGCACGTGTAAGAATAAATCTGGATAACTGAATCAAAACTGTGATATATTGATGATTTACACCACTGACTGCTCATTTTTACTTATTGAAAACTATGAAAGCCAACATTAACTTTGTTGACAAACTATATATCAAATTAAATAACATTCTTATAAAACACAAAATAATTACTTTGGATATACATGATGGTCATTGACTTTCCTCAGTTACAATATCAGACCAACATCAACAATGTTTCTGCTGAAATATAAACAAAAATTTGTTCTAATTAATTTCAGTGTGTGAGTTCTATTACTGTTATGTACTATATGGCTTACTATTCTCTCCATTTTATTGCATAAAATTTTCAGTGGTATTTGGCACGACTACAAGTTCCACTGTAATAAAATACTGCATTCCTGTTTTTTCCAAATATGCTTGTGGATTTCAACACTAGGTGGCAAAATTTGGGTAATGGAGATTTATGAAGAAATACAAGACCCTTTAAGTTAACAGTACAAAGAGCTTCAAAATAATTTTGACTGATATTGAAAAGAAAAAGACTACTTTTCCATAACACCAGGGAAGGACGTAACATATATTCACCATGGCAAAACCAGATGAAAAGTTAGAACTGAAAATCAATACATTATCAGCATTTATTCCTGTGTCCTGATCTCTATTAAACAATCCACCTGAAAGATAAAAACAACTTGACATACTTTACACAAGTTTCACTTCCAAACAAGTGTTTCAACATCTCTGCTTTTTGTACCCAGCTAGAAGCTTTGTGCATGTGCTTATTGACAATAATTCTTCACAGTTAGGGCCAATTATCTCACCTTCAGGATATGAGTAGCTGTTAGCTGTAATCACCCTTTGTTGGCCACAAATTCATGATAACATTTTACCCTGTTGTAGTCTGCCTGTGAATTCAGCTTCTTTGTCAATAATAAAAAAGAATTCATCTGGGTTTGAATGCGTCTATTTTCTTAGAAAAGTACTTGAAAAGAATAGATCAATATTAACAACATTCATGAAACTCTTCATATTCTACAAAGTTCTTTCTAGATGGGATTATATATATCACAGCTCATTTTCTTTAATTCTGTATGTGACTTAAATAGAGCTTTAGTGCTACATTATTATGTGAAAGTTTCATTATTGATGTTATTATATTTATTTACTTGAAAGAGAAACTGCAAGGAAGAAAGGAGTTAAACATCACTTCGGATAAACCATTCTCAGAAAATAAATTATGTATATTAAAATCCAAACCAAAAGATACCAATCTGTTGCCTTTGAAGATTTTTTTTCCTTCCAGTCTAACAAATTAAAAATTTATAATAGTTTTGTCATGAAAATTTATGCCTTGGACTGTACAAGGACAAGGGATTTCTAGCAGGAAAAGTATATTTAGTCCACAAAAAGTGAGGATAGATCTCATTGTGTTTTGTTCTCATGGCTTTGTTATGATGAAAAAAAATCAAAAAACTAATGTCTTTCTAGGTAAGACCTCACTTTAAGTAAAATAAACATGCATATTGATGGTAATTTTTGAGCTCTGAAAGCAAGATATAGGAAGAAAGTTCTGTAGAAGATTATTAGGTAGAAATTAGAAAGCACAGCTAAAAGCTGAGGGAAATATTATAAATGAGTTTTAGAGGAAACTTCCTGAATCAATAGAACTTTATTTCTACATGAGAATAATAAATAATATGAAGAACACAAACTAGCACAGTTGGGTTTCATAGAAAAGGAGGTTCTCTCTTGCTTCCAGCATACTGTATGCTAAGACGAATAAATAACATCAAAATATCCACATCCAGATAAAGTATGAAAACGACTGATTTATTGGACCAAAATATGTACAGGAAAAAAAAGAAACAATCTCCTATCTTTTCAGTACCTATGTGATGTGAAGAAAGAGCTAAGAGAGAACTCAGTAAAGAAACCTAGAATTTAGCATCATGTAGTGAGAGAAGGTATTTTACATCTACCTGTATTTTATATGATTCACCAAGGCAGTTCTTCCTCAGCATATAGGTTCTGGAGTTGTCATTATAGGATTACATGCTTCAAGAATTTTGTAGGGAGACTATGTACGTACTAATGTACTTTGAATTCCTTGAATTTCACTCTTGGATGAAAGACTTAGAGGACTATCTTAGTACTGTATGTTTTGAGTTACCAAGCCATCAATAAAAATTAAATAACACTTCCCTTTCTTTGATGATATGTTGCTTCAAAAACATTTGCCTGGACATTGTCAAGCAGATAAGTGCCCTGCTCTGAGAATTCTTTTCTAGATGTGACAGTATACATTTCCATAATTTATTAGCAGTCTGAGCTCAAGTTGATTTCTAAAACAGCTGATGAAAAATATGCATCCACTGGTATATACTCAGGGAGAAGGGTCAAGGAGAAAATGTGGCTTTAAGTTACTCCTTGCATAGATGCATCGTGTATATCTATGCTACTGAGTAAATTGTGCTTACTGAAGGTAATTGCCACCGAAGCTAACTACCATGCACATGTAACAACTTATAACAGTATTTTCCTTTTATAGTGAAAATTGTTTTATCCTGGTACAAAGAATAAATAAATTTCAATAGCTGTGTTCTACCTCATGGGGCCATTGACACCCTCACCCAAGGATATCCTCTCCAATCCTATTGTTGTCTGCAGCAGGGAGCCATCTGGAACTCATGTGGTTGCTTCCTTATCTGTAACAGAAGATCATTCCAAAGACCACAGAACACACAAATGGGTAGTAGACATTCACACCTCATCCCGGCATGCAAGCAGGTTACAGTAAGATGCTCCACTTCATATATTGCCTTCCAATGCTCTAAAGACAAGTAGGTAAAAGATTTTAAGGCATAACAAAAAAGAATGGATTCTGATCTGGTAAAAAATAAAACAAAAACAAAAAGAAGAAAATAAAATACTAGAAAAAAGAATGTAAAGTAAAATAAAGTCTTTCTAGTATGGATAAAAAAAGATGGAACCGTATGCAAACTGTGCAGCAGCTCAGGCAGTGTCCTTGCACAATGGACATATCCATATAGAGAGTGCTTGAGGAAAACTGTCACAACCAGATATGTTTTCCTGATCCTGCAGTAACATGAAAATGTCTTTCCTCCAAAAGGCATGTGGAAACCTTATGCTCCAACCCAAGTGTAATCTGAAAATTTATTTTGTGATAAATAATCCTTGAACTGCCATTCAGCAAATCGGAAGGCCAAAAAAAAATTATTGGAAGTTGTCTTTAGTTGCTATAAGGATATTATTTCTAGTCTGATAATAAAGAGAGAAAAAGTGTATGAGTTTACCACAGATCTAGCCTTCTGCCCTTTCAGTATTTTAAAAGGGGGATAATTAAGAGGCTTTCAAATGCTAAATTTCATTAACCCATTATGAATACCAGTGCCCATCAGTTCTGCTATATAGACCCACAGCTTGATTGCTCTCATTGCAGCATGATACTCCAAAATAATTGGACAGTTTTCATGAAGAAATACCCATTTATTTCCATAGACAAGGAGGGTTTACTAAGTTATGTATCTACACAAAATACACATAAAATTGAGTGAGGTAAATCCAGCCTTTTTGTCTTATTACCCTGGAGAGATGAGAGGATTCCAAAAACTTTCCTCCAAGATGCAAAGCTCTTGAAGATTTTGAGGTGACAGTCATCATTGGCATGTCCTGAGGTAAATTCAGAATGTCATGATATACTCCTGAGTTCATAGCAGGAGTGTTGCATTGCTGCCCCAAGTCTCTGAAATTTAGCCTTATCTAGATTATAGCGATATTTGTAATCGTTTGTTCTTTCAGCTCAAAAATAACTTAAGCAGTACAGTTCTTTTCAGACAGCATGTGGTCTCTAAATAAATACGCACATCATAGATTTCTTTACAGTTCAGAATCCAGATTGAATCTTCTTAAGTTTCTTCAGTTCTCCCTTTGGTTTTGGTAGCTGGTAAAGGAAGCATGTATTACTAACAGCTGTAGATTGGCAGCTGCCAGCTTTTTTTGTTACTTTATTTATCACACAGTGCATCAATTTTGCAGTTTCTTTAGATTTGTTACACTTTCCCTCAACGATCAGGGTTTTTTAGTCTTAATGTGATCTAATCATGCAGTAATGATAGTATCCAATTTTGCTATATACTGACTTAGCAAACACTTATAAAATAAAACAATGTGTTAAAATTTCTGCAGCCACCTGCCTACTCTTAGTTTTAGGGCATAGATATATAAACAATTAACTCACACTAAATATGGGTGCTAATTTATAATGTTCCAGCTACTCCATAATAATTACCATGTGCCGCTGTAAAAAGACAAAAGCTTTACTGCTTGCTTTCACTGAAAGGACAAGCAAACTCTGTTTTAAAACAGACTAAAAATAGACTAGAAATAAGCTGTCTGTTATGAATCTTTCCTACCCTACAACAATTTATTTGAAGTCATACCTTCTGCATATGTGTAGCATGAATGTCTGAGTAATTATCATGTACTCCCAACAATTTAAGTATTTTTAGAAGGACTGAGAGGGACAGAGAAAGAACTTTTATTTTTCTGAATTTAGTAATTTCTACAGAGTATTCTCTATAACAGACACTCCAAATCTGTGGTGTTAGTGCAGTCAAGCTTAAATGCTTTTGTATACAATAGAACATTTCTAGTGGAAGGCATTGATGGCAAAGGTACTATCTGGAAGCATGGAAAAATTATATTCAAATTCTTGAACACAAGCAGAAGGAAAAAAAAACTCTGAAGATGCCTTTCAACTCCAGGTGAGTCCTTTAATTGCTCAATTGTTTCTTTTTGACCATAAATTGTAACACTTAAGAGACTGCTACTGTCAAGACATTAGTCTAACTCATAAGAAGTTTGTTGGTTCCTTTTAAATAGGAAAGCATGTTTTGGCAGAAAACTAGCAATGATTCTAACAGTCGGATTGTAGATTGAGGAAATCTGTGTTGATGTGTGGAAGAATCATTTGCGGTATAAAAAAACAAAAGGAAAAGGAGAGGGAGAGAGAGGATACTCAAGTTTTGAATTGTGTAAGTGTTGAAAAGCAAGAATCATTGTTCCAGTGCTTTCCATCTTTGAAAGCAGCATGTTTTACTTAAAAAAGAAAATACAACAGTAGGTATTAAAAATTACAATCTGTTGACTGAAGTATAGAAGTCTTCACAACAATCTTTCAATTTTTATATGAATAGGCTTTGTTTAAAATAAATCTATTGCTTTTCATAAAATATACTATATTTTATGAATAATTCTTCATATATGGATATATAAAACCTTCTCTTATGTTCAGGACTACATGTATTTGTTGCTGTCATCGCTGCTTGGTGTCATCTACTATGTATTCTTGACAGCTTGGATCTTCCAGCAGACTAAGTCACTGAAAGTATTAGTTTTATACTATGAGAATCTAAACTGAAAGTAAAAAAAAAAAAGGAAAGATACAGTTAAATAAACTTTTTTTTAATATGCCCTTGGCAATAAAAAAATCTTCTCTAACATTTTTGTTAACTGTTTGCAGAATGCTTAATTATAGTCTCCATTAAGTCATCTGAAGTTTATCGGTATTTTTGGGCAACTAACACTAATTTTGTGATTTAATTGTAAAATTGGTTATTGTTATAGCCCATTCTCAGACTTTTTGCTACTTATTGTTCCTTCTGATTAAGAAACATAAGCAAAAATCACTTGCTTTCATTCAAATCTTATACTTAACAGAACATTCTAATCAAAATGTATCATGTTATTCTAAATAAGGTATTATTTTTTTGACCAACTCCACAATTTCCTTACTTTGTAGCAATAAATGGTAAACAATACCAATAACTAAATAGCAACAGTAATAATGGAGTGGTAAATAGACCCTGTCTAACTTGAATAAACAAATGTAACTGTTAACTGATTCTCATAGAACATAATTTGCTAAGGGGCATGGTTTAGTGGTTTAGTGTTTGATAAGAATGGTTGGACTCGATGATCCGGTGGGTCTCTTCCAACCTGGTTATTCTATGATTATTCTATGATTCTAATAAAAGATATGCTCTAAAAGTCACCAACACAAGTCTCTATATTACTAGAAAAGACTCTTATTCTCTGTTTAATTAGAACTATATTTGTCTGCTAAAAAAAACCCAAACTCAACAGATTCTGGCATTCAAATTTACCTCTGTTCCAAGCATCACATGTAGCATCATAAAATAAGATAGGAATAATAAAGAAGTCTGGATTCATCCCTCAAATGTAACTTCCACTCCACAAATTTCAACTCTAATCCCATTGTTACCATGTTATTTAAATAGCAGGGAACAAGGATAGATAGAGAATGAATTGCAGCTGGGCTATCATTTTCTGCAGAATATCTATTATACTCCTAACTCCTTCAGTATCTATGTTCCGCCTTCATCTAAAGGAAGACCTAGGTTTGACATGATAGGTCAAGGTACATGAGTTTTCAAGAACCTCAGTTTCTGAGAATGTCTCAGAAAAAAAACTTATTCAATTTAAAGTGAAACTCTTCTTGTGTATTTAGAATTTTAAGGGAAAATAAGACAAATGTGCATGTAAAATGGAGCACAAGAAAATGGAGAAAAATTCTTAGTTTTTATTTCTACAACTTATCTGCCACCTCTCTTGATAATGAAAAATGCAATAAATATTATTATATGCCTTGCCAATATTTTGCAGATTTGAAGGTATTTTTAACTATTGAATGCAAAGGCCTTTTAATAGTAGGATGGCAATACTGATACCAGAAGCAGTCAACACACTCTAGTAGGGTTTGGGTAAAAAAAAAAACAAGACTGAAGCATGGTATTTTAAGAAGTTACACCAGCAAAATGTTGTTATGTGTATATGTCATACAATATAAAAACATTATATGTTAACTGGAAAAATCCATGAAAGTCAAGGACACTACACTTAGAGCTGATAAAAGATAATATGATTTTACTTGACACATAATTGACTAGTGTAATTCACTGCCACAAGTTAATACCGACATCAAGAGGAGTACTGACACATGTAGGAATCCTGTATGGAATGTAAGAAAATTCTTAGTTACACAATAGAGGATAAAATAAATGCAAACCTGTAAGGTCTAAGGTATAAATTAATCACAAGCTGACAGCAGTTAGAAATAAATTTTTGCCTTGGACAGGTTATTCCTTATATGTTTCAGAATTTGCTGCCTCTCTTTGATTAATCTGGTTGCACCATCATCAGAGGCAGTGTATTGGGTTATCTATACAATGCCATATGGCAATTATGCACCTTTGACTTTCAATGACAGGTTACTTTAGTTCTCCTATATTATGCTGCTCTTGAAAGAGAAAAATGATATAGATTTTTACAGTATTTACATGATCTGTGTTTCTAGGAAAGGTCATCATATCAACATATTATAAATTATTCAAAATACTCTGTAAAAGTAAGATTTTTCTCAGCATATTGTTAATGCTCACACATATGTTCCTAAGTAGTTTTAAACTCTTGTTTTTAAAAAAATCAGCTAAGAAAAGATAAGAAAATAAGACAAAAAAAGAAAAGGTTGTTTTTTGTTAGAGGAGAATTGTAACCAGGAAGAAACTTGAAGCTACTACTCCTGCCCTTCCACATTCAGGATTTGAGGGCAATAAGTCTACTTCACACTGATCCAGATTTCTTAAGTTATCAACATAGTTATTGACAAATCTGTCTTTTGCCAGTTGTTAAATTCACACAAAGGTCTCAAAGTTTTACAGACCAGATAAATACCTTTCTGTATTTGCCCCTACCTCAGATAATGATATTACAAGAAGGCTGAAATCCTAAAGACATACACTTCCTGTCACACTTGGAAATACCAGCCACTAAGAGACCCCTTAACTTTTGTTTTTCAAGCTGCATAATTTAGTGGTTGAAGTTGCAATAAAATGCTAATGCTTAACTTATTTAATTAGACAATAGAAATAAGTATAATCTTTTGCAATATCAAAAATACGGGGTTTTACTGTTAAATGAAATTACATATTATTTTCTCTTTGGTGTCATTGACTTAATTTCCCTTCTATAAATAACATGCATTCTTTAACCATGCAAAACCAAAGTGAGGATTAACATTCTCTAATCCAGAGTTTTACTACATCTTCTTCTTCCCCTTTCACTTTCTAGTTACTATTAATGGGCTACAGAAAAATAGTTTCATTTTGATTTTTCAGAAGCAGAGTAGCTTACTTGCTCAAACACCATACTTTCACCCTTCGAATTTGACAGCTTATGTACTGAATAAGGTGTTAATTAAATCTGATTTTATCTACCCAGTGCTTAGCACATAATTTACATCACAGATGTAACACACACAATAGTTTGGCTTGATTTGCCTCTTTTGATCAGGAAAGGCTCGGAGCTGAGACAGCATAAACAGAGAATTGTTTCTTCTTCTTCAAAAGGGAGCCCTTTATATTCAGGAAAGTGTCATGAGAAGGATGGTACAATCTATTTATGGTTTGAACTAATGGAAATCTATACTTACAGTGCTGCTACCGTTTCCAAGATAGTGAAACTTTAAACCAAGGTATCTCCAAAGTCTTCTTCCAGATATCTACACTCTATTAAACAAAATTTCTTACACTTATGAAGTCATTTACATATATTTAAAGAGATTGCAGTCAAATTAGTGGGGAAATGTCATGCAAAGCTATGACTTATTGTCAGCAGTGGCATTGTTGTATTGTCTTTCTATTCCTCAGTTGAAAACACAAAATTCAAGTGATTTTCTGTTGCAATTCCCCATATGGCCTTCATTTTTATCATCAGCCCTGTATGGAGTTAACAGTGTAACACTTACATTTGCTCATGTATTTAAACAAATCTTAAAAAGCAATATATATGGGCCTTTTGACTCCATATAATAACAGAAGTTAGTCAGTTTAGTGACGTTCTTTATGAGACAAAGGGTATTGCTCTTTGGCTCAAACTGTGGGGCATTCAATACACCACAGATGAAAAGGATATTGAAGGTATTCAGCACAGCGATCACTAGGCTTTTATGAACTATGTTTCTACAGCTTCTAAGAAACCTACTTACAGTTCCCTCCAGGAGAAGGAGTGATTTATATCTTAGCCAGTATTTTGGTGGAACCACTCAACAAAAAGCTGAGACAGACCTTTTCAGTTCATTCAGTGAGGTCAGCATAGAGTTAAATTTTGAGCCATATTCAAAAAGAAGTTGAATTGTTTGGATCTTTTGGAACTAGAATCTTCACAACTATTTAAGAAAACTTGACAGTAGTTCTACTTTTTCTTCTAAATTCATTTTTTTCAAGATCTATCTGAAGAAATTGTACATGAAATAGAGTAGACTGATACAATTGTGTCTGTCCAGGTTTGTTTATTTGATAACCTAAAGTAAATTAAGTACTCCAGTATTCAAGTCACCACAAAGATCCTATTCCCAAAATAAAATGATATCTTTAAGCTGCCGAGTGTTGCAAATATTCAAGGGTTGATATATTGCACTCTGCCACAGGTTTGTGTGTATTCTGTGAACAGGTGAGAATGGAATCACTAAGAGGTGTGATAACAGTTCTATATCTAGCACATTCATCTGAAACACAGTACTACTGAAGTACAGTAGTATACTATGTTGTTATGATATTTTTCTAGTAGTAAATTTAGATATATTTAGGTTTCTGAGTTCCTCTGTCTAAACAGCCATAAAATGGAGTATGTTAAATGGGTAATAAGAAAAAGCATAAAAACATGATTAAACGTGACTGTCACAAATTAGGGAGATTAATATTTTGAGCAGGTATGTATCACATGCACATAGTTGACAGGTATTTGATAGACTTTATAAAATGTATGCCTTTAATGACTCTCCAGAATCTGCAATATTGTCTCAAAAAAGAGATATGTGTCATGCAGAGTTTGATTTCCTTCTCATTCAGGACTGCAACCAGTGGAAAGGACCCATGCTGGAGCATCTCTTGAAGAAACTCTTGTATCCTGTGGGAAGGATCCATGCTGGAGAAATGCACAAAGGACTATATCCCATAGCTGCTGTGGTGGGTTGACCACCAAAGTCTCTCTCTCACTCTCCCTCCTCAAGTTGGCAGGGTGAGTAAATATAACAAAAGGTTTGTGGATCAAGATAAAACCAGGCAGAAATCACTCAACAGTTATCATCATGGGCAAAATAGACTCCATTTGGGGAAATTAATTTATTTTATTGCCAATCAAATCAGAGTAGGGTAATAAGAAATAAAACTAAACCTTAAAACACCTCCCCCCACCCCTCTCTCCTTTCCTGGCTTAACTTTAGTCCTGATTTTCTCCTCCTGCCCCTGACTGGCACAGGGTGTTGGGAATGGGGGGTGAAGTCTGTAGATCACATGCTGTCTCTGCTGTTCCTTCTTCCCTCACACTCAGGGTCCCTCCTATGGGAGACAGTGCTCCTTGAACTTCTCCAGCATGAGTCCTTCCAACCGTCTACAGTTCTTCACAAACTTTTCCAGTATGAGTCTTTTTCATGGAGTGCAGTCCTTCAGAAACAGACCATTCCAGTGTAGGGTTCCTGTGAGGTCGAAGTCCTGACAGTAAATTTGCTCCAGCATGGGAGACCACTCTCCACAAAGCCACAGGTCCTGCCTGGACCCTGCTCCAGAGTGGGCTTTTCATGAGATCACAGCATCCATCAGGTGCATCCGCTGGCTCCAGCATGAGGTCCAAGTGCAGGACTTTAAGTATATTACTAGACCTTAATAACTCTGACTGATCTTCCCTCATACTCCACGCCCAGGGGCGTGATTCAGCTCAGACATCTCATCACTGTCCATTTAAAAACATTTGGAAA
The DNA here is from genome assembly GCF_032191515.1 of Phaenicophaeus curvirostris. Classification (NCBI taxonomy): domain Eukaryota; kingdom Metazoa; phylum Chordata; class Aves; order Cuculiformes; family Cuculidae; genus Phaenicophaeus; species Phaenicophaeus curvirostris. The sequence continues at coordinate 18,356,632 of NC_091393.1, forward strand.
CATGACAACCCATAACCAAAACCAGCAAGTATGCTATCAATTACTCAGAATATTTTGTCTTCTATTATATATTTTGTGTCTAAACCATTACAGACAGGATCCAGCAGACAGCTGGAAAATGCATCTTAAGTTAGAGAGGCTGCAGTGCTTCCAGGATCTCTGTTGCAGAAGGCAAATGCAAATTTTGGTAATTGATCATCTTGCTGAACACTTTTAAATTTATAACTTTGGAGACCTTGGAATCATCGTTATAAAATACATACTTTACAATGATTTTAAACAGCTTTTAATAAAATGTTTACCTTAGTAATTACAAGATCTCATTAACTCTTTGCTGTTACGCTGTGTTTTCCTGAATTGATGATTAATTATGCACTCCAAACCAATGGATTACTGTCTTATAATACAATCATTACTCCTATGCAGTAGCACTTTCTGTCCTATAAAATGGCCAGACAGTCTGTTAGAATCTCTTCTTTGTGATAAATATCACTATTGCTTTTGCAGGCATAAGTTTTTTATATAAGAATATAGGTGCTTTACCTAAGATTAGTTTCTACCCTAATGAAACAATAACATGCGAAATGTGAATCAAATCTTCCACTTGTTCTTAGAGCAAGATCCAATATAATTTGTTAAGACAGATTAATAGAGGAAATTCCATTAATATTCAAAAGATTTCTGAGCATTCTGCAGAACTCGGAAGAATCTTATTCCCTGCTGTCTTCACTGGATTTGCAGTATATGGATTCTGCAGGAACTTACAGGACAAGACAACTTGTAAACTCTGAAATTATTAATTTTGATAGCTAAATTTTGTGGAAGCATTTCAATAGACAAAATATGTTGAATATGAGGCCAGTTCAAGAGTGATTCTTTAGCTGACTATTAATAGTAACATAAACTGCATGCAATTCAGCATTAAAGGTGGTAAAATGGCTAATTGAAAACAAAATGTATCATATGTACAAGCCAGGGTCATGCCATCTGGAAATAACACCTGTGAATAAAGGAGAAAATGGAATGGAACAAGTTGTCTGCTTTCTATTCAGTTTAGTGAACCTAAAATAGATGAAAACTCCATTCAGTCTTGCTACAATATTAAGATTAAAGCCATGTGGTACAATAAAGTACTTTCTGTCATGGTTCATGCATTTAAAAGATGACATTTGTAAGAATAAAGTAGAAAATAAGATGATAAAAATATGTTAGATGATGAACTACCTAGTTTAGTAGACACCTTGAATAGTCAGGGACAGAAAATAATTTTGAAAAGACTTATAAGAAGACAGACATTAAAGGTTAATTTTCAAAGCACTTATACTATTAATGCAAGCTTTTGCCTCCACAATTACAGAGCATAGTTATTGTTTAAGGTCATCTCCCATTTGCAGAAGTAAGTACAGACTGGGAACATTGTGTCCTCTGGGTTGCTCAATGTATGTTTTCTTCACTGTGCTTGCCTTTGAACTTGTAAGCAACTTAAGTCAGCAAGGTCTTTTATTTTTTGTTTGTGTAACACAGATTATTTTGAGGTTCATAGAGAATAACAAACAGGAATAATACATTAAACTGCATCCAGAATGTTATATTTGGCACTTTGTATCACATAGACAAGGTTGCTTGAATATATTAATATTAATCAAGAAAAGATGCAGAAGAAGGTACTTTTTTTTTTTTTTTCTGTGCTCCATTTCAGCAAATAGGTTTGTGCTTTTGGTTACTTTTATCCACGAGGATAGTCAAGCCAGGTCTAGAGGGTTTGGTTCTAGCAAGACTATCTACATAGGTCATGGCTAAGCATCATTACACTAGCCAGCCTGGGACTTACCATATTATCAGTAGCTATTGTGCATTGCATCATGTTACCTGAGAATCAAACTATGAGGCTATACGTACAAATATATACATGTAAGCATTTGTTATCAAGAAGTTATAGAACTATTTTAGTATGGATTCACATGAAGGAAACAATGAAATTTTACTTATGATTTGAATTATTTAAATATGTTTAAAATGTAAATAAGACCATACTAAGTCTGATTGTTACTATTAAATGAAATTTTCAGATTTAGGAAACTCTATCTCAGTAGACTGTTTTCAAGACTGCAATTTTTAATGAGGATATCTTTACTAATGTAAAATTGGAAATTTAACCTATTTATCTCAAAGTCTAGATTTTCTGGTTTCTTGTAAAATAGTTCTGCATTTCTTCACAGTATTCCATATTATCTATAAATTGTGCTAGTTTTCATTTGGTCTCCAGCAGTTCTGAATAATTATGTACACGTGAATAAAACAAGCTTGCCTGCTACTTGCTGATACTAGAGTACTAAATAAGTGCAAAAAAATGGTGACTCTTTCAGGACACTGGTTGAAAACACTGTTTATCCTATCTATGTTGAGCAAATGCAAAAACATACTCTGCTTTTCTTAGTTCCTCAAAATCCTCTGTTTAAAAGGCTGATTATCATTTACTTGAACTATGGGAAGTAGCTTTTTTTCATGTATGTCCTTCATTTACAGTTTAGATATAGAGCTCCAATTTGTTTCTTTTGCTTCCTTTTTGGCTTTCTTTCTTTTTTTAATGAAGAGCTATTCCTGGAGGGAAAAAGCAGATCAAATCAGAAGGCAGGATATGAGGATATGAGATCCACAGCAGGGGTATATTCTTTCTTATAAACCTGACTCCGGGAGACAGGCAAAGATACAATATATAAGTATTTATTAGGATCTTAGGTCCTTGTTAAAATCTTTTATCAAAGCACATTTTTTTTTTAATAACTTACCTCCTAGTCAAATTATAACCAGGTTGCAGAAAGACATTCAGCTAATATATTAAGGCGGTATTTTCAGGATAAAATTTATTTGAAGCTGGGAAATAGTTGGGATTTGGTTTCGGGCTTTGGTTTCGGGCTTTGGTTTTGGGTTTTGGTGTGGTTTTTTTTTAATTTTATTTTTGTATTCTGAATAAATTCCAATATAACTTTGTCACTGGACTTAAACAATTTCAATGTTACAACTGAAGCTTGCTATGACAATTTGGTTATCATTTTATCTAACCATTCATCATATGTAAAATTTATTTGTAAGGGTTTAAGGACAAGGATAGCAATTTATTATATGTTTATACAGTAAACATTATTTAAACACAGAAGGTAACCAGTCATAGGAGCTAAACAACTTATTGAGATATAAGTAAGGAACACTGAAGTCTCATTTTACTCTTGTGATCTACATTAACACTCTTCTAAAATTATAATGTCTGAAATGATATAATAGTAATGAAAAGAGTAGAAAATAATGAAAATAATTATTACAGACACTTTTTATTATAAATAATGTTACTATAATCATTGCAAGGTACTTGAAAAGATTACAGTAACACGTACTGACACTCCAATTCTGTATGATATTTAAATTTATGCCTGAATTTAAACATGTGAATAACTGCATTCATTCAAATGGTACTACCTGTGAAACATAAATTTAGACATATGTCAGACACATTTTAAATAACTTGCTTCAGGCTTAAAGTATTTATTTAGATATGCACATGGGTGTATTTTGGCAAGGGTCAGAAATTAAATTTCATAAATCTTATACTGTCCTTTATGCATAGGTACAAACATACTACAACATAAATGTTAAACAATGTTGTGGTTATTAAATATCTCTTTAGGAAAATAATGACAGGATTATAAGTGAATTCTAAAGAGGCAATAACTATTCAATGCTACATAGCTTTGTGTGTTGCAGTCACTTATGTTTGGACTGCAATTACATAATTACAAGCTGCCAGAAAATGATTGAAGGTATTTATGTTCATGATTTGGCATAATTATAGTTATAAAATGAGTGCACAGCCAGATTTATTTTTCCTGATTTAAAAAAATATAATAAAACCAAATGTTTTGTTATTAAGAGGTGGAAGTAAATATTTGATCCTTCAGTATGCCAGTATCTGACTGTAAATCAACCATCTTGTGTACATTTGCAATGCCTGAAATGTTGCGATCTGAGACACAGACAAATAAATCATATCCAAAATCTGATGATGTAAGAAAAATGTTGATCAAAATATGAATCTAGTATGTCTGATTAACACATTTCTATTAGCTGTAAAACATCTAAGCTATAATTTCCTCAAAGAATTTTTTAAAAATAATAATAATAATAGGTAAACCTGAGAAATCAAAGTGCTTAACTACTATCCCACATTTTTTATTCTTGATAAAACTACTGTTGAGATCAGTATCACTGCATATAGAGTATAGGGTTTAAAATACCTAAAACCAACTGCAAGAATACAAAACTGAAAATAACTTTTCCTACAGCTTTTTTATTTGAACATGGCTAGAAAGCATAAGTGGAGAGAAGAATGAGTACATTGAAAACTAATTGCAAATGTAAAGAGCACAGATATCACTAGCACTATTTACTAGTGCCAAAATATGGTTAAGGCATTTATAATACTGACAAATACAATACCAAACTCAAAATCTGGTGGCAGTCCTAGCCTAATGATTTTAAATACCTTAAAAAGTCAGAAAAATAACAATTCTCTTTGCTTTCTGATGATTAGAAGTCCTTTAGTTCAGAAGAGCAACTTGGTTCAGAAGAGCACCCAAATAGTGTTTTTCTTCAAAATCTAGATCTGAAATGCTCGTGAAGATCTGGGTAAGGCTAATACTGTGTAAATACATTCAAGAAAGACAGTCTTTTTGCCTTAATGAGTACATTTTAAACTTCACAGTTTAAACACAATAACTTGCACATGTAATGTACTGTTTAGAAACAGCATTCCAGATGATGGTGCCAATTTCTAAGAAGGTACAAAACATCCAACAGAAGAATATGTGTCATAGAAGCATTTATTGCAGTATCATTGATTTGTTCTGACACAGAAATGATCACCAAACTTTTCTTTGTTTCATTCACAAAGTTAATATTAGCACAATACACCAAGACCAGAAAATGGGTGCAAGCACTGGCACAGCATTGTCACATCATTTAATTTCTAGGCCAGCACCAGGAATGGTTGTGACTCAGGCAGGAGGCATCCTCCCAGGAAATGCCTGAGCAGATTCTGAAATTATTAATGGTTGGGGAAAATGTTCTATAAACAAAACTTATCTTAATTTGAGGAAGAAAAACATTATATGGTTGTGAGTTGTGCTATATCACTCACCCATGGGTTCAGGTGATAAACTTAGTATTTACTTATTTCTTAAGCCTTGATTCTTAATCCTCAAAGCGTACCTGCTGAGAAGGGATTGTATTTAATTACCTAGTATTAGGGATGCTCCAGAAACTTAGGTAAATTGGTACTTCTGTACTCTAGAAAGTTAGAAATAGTTTATAGTTTTCGAGTGTAATCATCCAATAAAGAAATTAATACCAACCTGCTCTGTGGTGTTCTTTTGAGAGGGTGCGCATTAAAGAATTAAAGCTGGCCATGTCAGTTCTTGATAATGTCAGCTACATGGACTCAAAAGAAAGACTCCAGTGTCCTCACACTATAATTTTTATTCACATTGTAGAGTACTGTAAGAATTTAATTGTAATTACTTGTGTCCCATGACTAAGAGCTGTGAAAATGATTCCTGGCCATCTAGTGCATATCATCATACAAGATACAAGCAAGCAAAATTACTAAGTAGACTGTATATTTCTCACCCTTGTCCTTCATGGCTCTCTATTACATTTTTTTTCATTCTGAGCAATTTCATAACCTATATGATTATGTTTAACCTGCAGAAAAATACCCTATTGGAACACCACTAACCACCAACCAGTTAGAAAGGAAGTCACTAATATTCTGCATATTAGTTTAGGTCACATCACCACAGTTTCTTTTTCTCTGTGTATCGTTTAGTGCCTTTTCTTACTTGGGAGAAAACAATTCTCTCTATTTGAGTGAAGGTGATCAGAAAAATATAAGTTTTTTTGCTCATAAATGTCTCATAATATCCTCTAAAAATTTTCATGTAAGCAGCAATTAAATGCCATACTAGCACACTTCTGTGAGGTAGAGCTGAATATTTATAGATATTTCCCATAGTTAAAAATAAGCTTACTGTGGGTTTTTTACTATCTTCAACTAACACCAGATATTCATCTTTATAGGAAGAAACAGCAAACTGATGGACCAGAATTTTGACAACTTTTATTATCAGAACTGACCCATACAGCTGCCAGATGTTCTGCTTTTAAATACTACTATTAAACATTTCGCCTTCTTTTCCCTCTCTTCCTGTTTTACAAGAAAATTAAAATGTTCTACTTTACAAGCTATGATTGTCTTCAATGTCTGTAAATGATTCACTCAGAACAAACAAGCATCCCCAGGAGTGCTGTTCTTGCATCTGCTTCAGGTAACCCTGTGGGCTAATGTCATCTTCTGCTTTCTTTCCTTTTTCCTCTCTTCTTCCTCCTGAATTTGCTATTGCATATAACAACTGTCTTTCCCCAGGGCAGAAGCACGTTCAGAACAATATCCTCATGGAGTAACCTCTGGCACTAGATATTTCCATGATGAAATTGCCCTGTTCTTCAAAATATTTAGATGTTTTCCATGTCCTGGTGCTCTCAGCAAAGTAACAAAAGCACTACAAACAAAAATGTTAGACAAAAATAGAACATTTTTATTTCACTAAACATAGTTTCTCTTACAACAAAATCTCTAACAAGTACATGTTGAAGTGTGCTGGCTTTCCAACTTAATTTCAGTCATCTTAAGATGTAATTAGAGGATGGATTTTTGTTTTTACCTTTGACTTCTTTTGATTTAATTGCTTTGCAGCATTTAATTCTAATCTATTTTGGTATTATGACTGTATATTTTAAATACTGTCAACTGTTATAAACATTTTAGTCACATTTACAATCAAGATTTTTGGCATTACTTTAATTACTTTAATTATTTTTTTTTCATTAAAAAAAAAATCTCTTTCCTGTGAAATTTTTCATTTTCATTTGGAGTGATTCTAATTGCCTGATGCTGTTCTTTCTTTTCAGGATGCAAGTATTTTTGGTCCACTTTCAACCGTATGTGCATGACTGATGCAAAAAGTCCTCTTTATATAGCTTAAACTTTCCTGGAGCCTTGTGAGAGACTCAGAGTGGATTCCTAGATCTGCATTCCTAAACTTTATGTTAGCCTTTAAAAATACTCTTGAAATGTTAATTATATACAACATCTACCTGCCTATTATTATATAGTTAATCAGAATTATAATAGCTTTTTCTCAAAGCTGTTACGACCTCATTAATCCAGTGATTTTTAGATGTGGAATGCACAAGCATTGCAAAAACAAAGAACATGTTTCACAGAACTGTAGAATTTTAATTAAAACAAGAACCAGGATACTCAATATCACATTTAAGTGGCCATTTGGAAACCTTAATAACAAATTGTCTGCTAGAGAAATAGCTTGCTAAGTCTGTATGAGTTCAGATACTTTGCTTGGAAAAATCACATCTTCAGCAGGCTCATCAGAAGCTCAAAGCAGTATCTGCTAATATAATTAAAAATTTAATAGAAAATTGTACAGAGGTGAATTATGTGAGAGAAATACAATAAAATATTTAGGTAAACTTGAAGTATTTAAGATTAATTATATTACTTTATTTCACAGAACATTTATAGAGCATATTTGAAAATTCTTAATGTCTCTGATACTTAGCTCCATAGTCTCTAGTGGTAGTAGTCTCATTCTCTTTAAAGCCCAGTAGACTTAACCAGTATTAAAAATATAGTTCTAATGAAATAATTATATACAATTGCTATCTAAAAATTATAGTAAAAATAGCAGAGTTATTCAAAACCTGCCTGGATGTATTACCGTGCAACTTGTTCTAGGTGAATCTACTTTAACAGGGAGACTTAACTAGATGATCTGTAGAGGTCCCTTCCAATCTGTACGGTTCTGTGATTCTGTGTTTCTGTGATTCTGTATTGTATTACCATCAGATATCTGGTAAGTGCTCACTAGAACAAAGGCTAGCCATTGTGAGTCTTCTCCCAGCTGCTTAATAGAATATGTCATCAGTCTCTTCATCCTGGTTGGGTGGTCTATAACACACCCACACTGATATCTGCCACATGGATCTCCATCTCTTGCATCCACTGAGACAGCAGAGAAAAACAATGTTGTTAGCACATTGTCCTTCAAACACTGGTGTGCAACCCACAGAATTATCTCCAGTGAGCCTCTTTTTATCCCTTTCTGCCTTCAAATATAGTTTATAACTTTCAAGGAGTACTGCTAACTCCAGCACAAAGATCCTTTTCCTCCTTTGAGAAACATATACCCCATCTATCACCAGGAGGCCTGGTGTCATGTAGATTGACTTGTGATCAAGACACACAAAATTCTGCTGTAGACACCAGACTTGGGGCCAGGTATTGATCTTCTGGCTCTTTTGTTTCTTCCCTTGTCAATTCCTCAAACTGAAAGGATAGAGGAGGGTACGATTTTGCTCCTGATCTTGTTGCAATGTCATTACTGATGACCCGAAAGATCAATAATCGATAATAATCTGAATGCTGTACGAGGGTAGGAAGTTTTATTTTCACATCTTTAACCCAGACCCCAGGAAGGCAGCAGACTTCCCTAAGAAGTTGGTCTGAACTGCATATTGGGCCTTCTGTTTCCTGTACCAAGTCTCCTATGACAACGACCAATCTTTTTTTCTTTATGGAATGGTTTTATATACAGTGCCTAGGTCAACTTAACCTCAGTGACATCTCCAACCCAAATGAACTATCACCCTTGTCATTGTTCAGTTTCATCTGCAGAGCTTCGTACCTATTCCGATACATGTATGGTAAGTCACAAACAACAACAGCAGATTTACACTACATACAGTTCAAATGTGTCTTGTTAATGAATGATTTGCTACAGATGTAATAAGCATAATTGTAGTGGTATACATTAAAATAAGCATTTTTTCTCAGCGTGAGGGAAAATTTACATCCATTGGACACCACTTATAAAATTAGTTTGATTTAGTGTTTGACGTATTTTAAATGAGTTCTCATGTTGTTGGCTGAATTACATTAGGGATAAATCTGGTTCTTTTATTTGAACCATATAGGTTCATAGGAACCTCAGCAGCTGTGTAAATTGAATTACATGATGCAATCTGGGAATTAAAGGCAGAGTAATTATCTTAAACATTAGTAGCAGGCATCTCAAAATGCAGATTAAGTTTGTAATTTTCCACTTTGTCTCCAAAATGGTTTACCACTATCATCAGTTGTAGGTAATTGAATCTGCTAATCTGTGAATAATACTTGGAAAGTAATACAAATTAAAAAAAAAAAAAGTTGGTTTAATATGTAAATTGTTTACTTTTAGTTTCATACCTAGCTGCCTTTTAATGAAACCCTTCTTTGGGGACTATATTAGATACAGGATACTGTCTGGTGAAACAAAATATCTGTGTCATTATAGGAAAGAGATTCAATGATTTCATGCCCACCAGTGGTCTGGATAGTTTCTATTCACTCAATTTTCTCAGATTCTCATTACTAGTTTGTTTTAAATAACAGAAGAATAACCTGTCATTCAGCCTGGAAGAAATTCATATCAAGTCTCTAAAAACGTAGTGGTGTCTCTGTTGCTCAGATGCAAAGTAATATGGAAAACCTTAATATTCTGATGTGCAGCCTTTTCATTATGAAATCATAGAATCATAGAATTATTAGATTAGAAAAGATTTCTGAGATCATCAAGCCAAATCATACCTGACCACTAATAAACCATATCCCTAAACACTTAGAATCATAGAATAGTTAGGGTTGGAAAGGACCTTAAAGATCATCTAGTTCCAACCCCCCTGCCATGGGCAGGGACATCCTACTAAATCAGGCTGCCCAAGGCCCACACAACCTGGCCTTGAACACCTCCAGGGATGGGGCAGCCACAAATTCCCTTGGCAACCTGTTCCAGTGTCTCATCATTCTCACAGTGAAGAAGTTCTTCTTAATGTGTAGTCTAAATCTGCCCTTCTCTAGCTTATATCCATTCCTCCTTTTCCTATCACCACAAGCCTTTATTAACAGTCCCTCTCCAGCTTTCCTGTAGGCTTCTTTCAGGTACTGGAAGGTTGCTATAAGATCTCCTCAGAACCTTCTCTTCTCCAGGCTGAACAAGCCCAGCTGTCTCAGCCTTTCCTCATGTTGAGCTTCTCATCAACCAGCACCCTCAGGTCCTTCTCTGCATGGCATCTCTCAATCACTTCATCCCTCATTGTGTACTGAAATTGGGGATTGCCCCAACTCAGGTGTAGGACCTTGCACTTGGCTTTGTTGAACCTCATGAGGTTCTCACAGCCCCACTTCTCCAGCCTGTCAAGGTCCCTCTGGATGACGTCTCATCTTTCTGATTTGGCAACAGCACCATTCAATGTGGTGTCATCTGCAAACTTTATGAGGGTATACTCAATCTCAGCGTTTATATCATTGATGAAAATATTAAACATCACCGAATCCGCTGCTTAGGAATCATCTCATCTAATGTAGCATCAGCTTATGTTAAGCCTTTAGAGGTGCAATGACAGTACAAGAAAAGGATTAACTTAAATTTTTTTATCACTGTTCTGTCTTATAGCAGCTTCCATTCTCATACCTAGCATTCTTTTACTGGTGAATTTTGATCCTGTAACATATTTCACACAAGCTAAATCTTCACATATCTATTAAAATTCAGTGAAACAGATAGGCTTTTACTGGAACAGTTTGCTAGTATTTCCAAATATTCTGCAAGACTTTGGTCATAAAGAAATTGTGGGTTTTATGTCTATAATATCTTAAGTTACGATTCCAGGACAAAAAGTACATTCTTATTTATGGAAGGTCTCTTATTTTGATGCTATTCCATGTAATTTTAAGATAACAAAGATATAAAACAATAATTTTTTATTATTTTTTCTGGGAAGAGGTATGGTGTTTTTTAAAATACAAATCTACTTAATTTACTTCTGTTTTTTCAGTTTTTATAGAAATCAGAATAATTGAACCTTGATATTCAACACTGTTGCCCATGTCCTATCATCTGTTACCGTCAAGTCATGCACATTGTACTTTATTTTTGACATTAAAGACTCCAAGTAACAGATTGGATGGTCATAAACAAAGAATTATGACCTCTTAATGTCATCAAACAGCAGGAGCAGAAATTCTACAGGAAAGAAAGCTTCCCAAATAAGAGATCTATAAAAACTGGTAAGTTAAAAGACAGAAATAACCATAAAATGTAAAGTAAATTAAGTAATATTCATAATACACTTTTAAAGGATGACTAAGCTTCCTTTTAGAAATCTTTTGGATTACATATTTCAAATAATTTAGTTTCTTCTCTTGTAGATCTCCCACAAAATGCCTAGAACAAATTTTCAGAAATACAACCAAAGCAGACATTTATTCCATGTAAATGGAAAATACAATCCTTCTGTTGCCACAGCTGACAAACAAATGCTACATATAACATTTATCACATTTGTTACTTATAACATTATGTCACAAAAACATATAAATATAATGTTGAATTTTTATTTTCTCCAACTGATACTATTATGTTTCCTCAAAAAAATTAAGTTCATAAGAGGAAAGACCAAAACAACAGGAAACTGAAGATGAAGCAACAGGTATGTATTTGCAATTGCACCAGCTAAGACATGCAAGGTATATCTGCTGATACTTAAGCAATCAACTCATTCGTTTCATGACTGTTCTGGGAAAAATATTTATATATATATAGATAGATAGGTACATAAATGCTGGTGTTACTGCATTCAAGGAAGAGTAGAAATTGTCAAAAAGTCTGTTAGTCAAAAAGTAAGACAAAGGGACAACTGTCATACCATGGTTCAACCACGCCAACATATGCAGGAGAAGTAGTACAGCAAGCTGTAGGAGACTTCTGGAGTGCGTTGAGGAAAAGTTCTTAAGCCAGGTAATACATGGAGTGGTTGTGTCCCAAGTGCAGGACTCTGCATTTGGCCTCATTAAACCTCATCCCATTGGCCTCGGCCCATTGATCCAGCCTGTTCAGATCCCATTGCAAAGCCTCACTACCCTTAAGCAGATGAACAGTTCCTCCCAGCTTAGTGTCATCCAAAAACTTACTAAGGGTGCATTCAGTATCAAGTAGGCACTCAGAGAGAAGTGTCAAGCACTCTGTACTGCTCCACTGTTGTTTATTGCAAACATTTCCTTTTAAGTGTACAGGTGTTGGTAGCTTAGCAAAGAAACTCCTTGAATAAGCTTATAAGAAAGATTCTAGCAATTCATCTGGTTTTGTCAGGAGCTAGAAATGTCTTAGAATTTGCAATATTTACTGTCTTAAGAAATAAATTTCCCGATATTTATGAGGTATGTCTTTTAAGCCTTCAGAAACCGTCAAGACAATAGAAATCTTATAAATGCATTCACCCTTGTTTAGTTTTTTCTCTGATGTCATAGAATGACAGAATTCTTTAGGATGGAAAAGACCTGTAAGATCATCAAGTCCAACAGTTAACATAACACTGCCAAGTTCACCACTAAACCATGACCCTGAACACCAACTCTACTTGTCTTTTAACACAGACTTCTAAGTGTCCAGGGATGGTGACTTCACCAGTTCCCTGGGCAACCTGTTCCAATTCTTGACAATACTTTCTGTGAAGTAGTTTTTCCTAATATTTGTTTTAAACCTCCCCTGGTGCAACTTGACACCATTTCCTCTTGTCCTATCTCTCATTACTTGGGAGAAGAGACCAACACCGACCTCTACAATCTCCTTTCAGGTAATTGTAGACAGTGACAAGGTCTCCACTAGTCAGGATTAGTGTCACCTGGGAGAGTCTCCTCAGAGACTGTTACCCACAGGTTGTCCTCCCCCTCTACTCTGCCTTAGTGAGGCCACATCTGGAGTACTGTGTCCTGTTCTGGGCTCCTCAGTTCAAGAAAGACAAGGAACTACTGGAGAGAGTCCAGCAGAGGGTCACAAAGAAGATTAGGGGACTGGACTGTATCTTTTATGAGGAAAGGCTCTGTGATTTGGGTCTGTTTAGCCTGGAGAAGACTGAGAGAGTATCTTGTCAATACTGGCAAAAATCTAAGGGGCAGGTGTCAAGAGGATAGGGCCAGACTCTGTTCAGTGATGTTTGGAGGCAGGACAAGAGGCAACAGGCACAAACTGCAGCACTCTCAGTTCCACCTTAACAAAAAGGTTTTTTTCAGTGAGGGTGACGGAGCACTGGAACAGGCTTCCCAGAGAGGCAACAGAGTGTACAAGATTGGATTAGGTGATCTCCAGAGGACCCTTCCAATCCCTACCGTTCTATGATTCTGATTCTGATCCATTCTTAAAAAATATCACTCTCTGTTGGCTGTTTGTGAGAGTGTGGGGCAGGAAAGAGTGTCCATACTGGTCAATGAGGTAAAAAAAACCAACCTTGTAAATTATAGGTCCAGAGTCTTATACATTTTTATTTTTTTGTATTTTATTGTAAATATCAGTGAATAAGATCAAGTCAGGTTTAAAATGCCTTGATGATTTACAATGCAACTACATTAATATCTTCTCTAATGAAAAAACAGATTATAAGAAATTCTCTCTATCCTTGCTTCCTGCTTGCTTTCCTCATGTTTCTCTTCAATGCTACCTCTGTTGTGGGGGACATCTCTCTTGGGGACAACATTGCAACTTAAATATTAAAAGGAAGGATCATAAACTTCTTTCTGGAAAAAAAAAGTTATATTTTCATTCATTATCATTGTTGTTTTAATAGAAATCATTGTGAAGATCCATCTTACAATATAAACCTGTGATATGGAGTGAAAGGGTAAGAAATTCCTAGCGTGGCTTTGGGATTGGAGGGAAACTGCATTCTCTCTTCATGTGGCCGATGAAATAAAGTGGGATAGGAGCAGCAAATCACATCCACTTTAAAGATATGAAATATTTTATTTTTTTTTACTGTCTTAATGAGATCACACACCTGTAGTGTGCTCCTCATCTGGAAAATATAAAAAGAAGGTGTATTGTTACGTACATTAAAGGGTGAAGCAGTCCCAGCAGTAGTCAGACTTCACTGAAGAATTATATTCAGGTAAATTAACATTTGAAGCAAAAATATTAATAGGAATTAGTTATATCACTTTTACAAAGAGGAATACTCCTTTTGACACCAACTGCTGAAGAAACTGTATTCAGGCAAGTTCCTGCTGCTGTTAATAAGATTCTGCATTGTCATGAGCATGTGTCTGCAACGAGTTGTTGATGGATTGGAGCTTTTACTTGCAGCAAGTGGAAAATGTGTTAAGGATAATTCTCATTCTACTTTTTTATGGCAAAGCTACATCACTGCTTACACATAAAAATGTTCTCCTCTTAATCACTCAATTTGAGAGCCCTTGAAATGTAATGGTGATAACTCCTAGCTAGCAAGCTAGATAGACGTTAATGCAAAGCGAGTCATTACAATTTCGATATGACCTACTGCCTAACACATTCAAATAATTTGAAAGAGTGATATAGGCCTGATATACAAATCATATTATGTCTCTAACCAGTTTGAAATAGTGCACTCTATTTTCTGAATCATATTAAGGCAAAGTATAGTCTGGCAATCCATCTCTCTGACCTCTCTTCTTTTGTGGATCAGGCATATGAATCCTTTTAGCTTACAGAATTAAGCATATAATTGACACACACACACTTCTATTCGCCAGTAAATATAAATCAGTAAAACAAGTGTGAAATTACCCATTGAACTTCCTTAGACAAAAGTTAACAATTAGTGTCATTGCTTTATTCCTGTATTAAACACTTCCAGAAAAGAGAATGAATTCTGTGTCCAGTCATTAGATGATAATAATACAGGAGCCCCATACCACATTACCCTGTCCATATCACAGCTGGAAAATTTATTGACTTGATCAAATCCAGAAAACATCTGAAAAATTGCACTATTGCCAGTCTACTGAAATATACAGAGTAATATAAATATAAAACAGCAGGATCAGAACTGTATAGTGATTCTCAAATCACATATTGCTATGTAAATTGCATTTCTTGCTGTGTAACATCCTTTATAAATCACCAAATTAAGAAAAAGTAAGGAAAATGGGAGAAAATATGTCTTCTCACTGTATTTTTAAAAATATTAAGTTCTATTTGAATTTCATGTCCCTTTTATTGTGACAGGGAAAAAAGGCATGTTAATTTACAGTATCATTGCTAACTACTTTAAGAGATCATTTAGCACACTTCCTCATTGCTCTTTATATGAACATCTTGTGACTTCCTTTTACTGACATCCACACAGTTACCTACTGATTAATGTAAGTCTCCCAAAAGAATTGTTGAATACCCAATTAAAGCAACTACTCACACTTTTATGTTGATAGGAACTTCACCTCTCAAAATAATATATGGATAAAAGCAAACACCTAGGTTTACCTGGAAACTGAGATCGTGATAATGATGAGAATCATGATGTATATTTTCCTTTAATTGCCTAGTAATTGAGAAAAAGGTAAAAACATCATAGAATTTCTGTTTACAATGTTTCTATTTGTTTTTATCAGGTGTGGACTCTGAAATAAGAATAAGCATGAGGAATTTACAAAACTTCAGCTTGCTCAGAAAGAGTTCATGCCACTGATGCATTGAGCATACAAATAATCATAAAATCAATCATTTCTTTGTGTGTCTAGAAATTAGCTTTGTATCGATTATGCCTAGTTATCTGTTGTGTTTGTGACAACATGAAAATGGGCACAAGATTCTTTCATCGATTTACTGTCCAATAAATAATTACTATTCATTATTTATTGATTATAAGCTTCCATAATAATTTTACTTCCTTCCTCTTTATGCTGTCAGTGTCAGTTCTAAAGTTAGAACAATCTACCTGATCAAATTTTAAAATCAGTTATGCATGGATGAAGAATGACGTTCAGCAGAGCCCTTTACTTTCATGTTTGAATACAAGGTTTGTAACCCTCAACTCATTTACACCATTTTATCACACTACATTTAGGATGATAATTGAATAATTATGAAAGAAATTGTGTCCACAATTTACATTATCATAACTCAATAAATGAATTTCATATAGACTGTTTTTCTAAGGTGTTAAAGAAAGGAGTGCTGTAGGGAGAGAAAAAAAAATAAATAAAATAAAGGTATCAAGGCAGAAATTCAGAAAGAGTATACTGAGATACTACCCAACAGACAAAAGTGAAAAGTGTATGGTGTAACAGAGACAAATTTGTCATTTTGTCTTCCACAGCATCATGAAACATGATAACTTACACAAATATCTTGAAACAAGGATGCATGGCAGCCAGAGACAACCACACATGAACCGAGAGATACCAATCACACACACACACAACGGCTTTGAGCTAGATTTTTTTGAATTGCAAACTTACCTAATAGCTGTCTGAAGAATAAGAGCAAGGTCAAGCTTCCTTCTTATACTCAACAGAATTTTAGAAGAAGGAACATGTCTCTGCAAAAAAAAAAAATGGTAAAAGTTGGATGCTCATAACAATTTGAAGACAGTTGAATTCATTCACAATGAAAAGAAAATTAAATCCACTTCTTTGTTTTCTATTTGAATTTTCTAACCATAAGTTTAATGTACAAAAACTGGCAACAATATCACCAACTGTATCTTTTAGAGAAAGTGAGTGCTACAACTGTGCTTTGCATTCACACATTTATCTCATTTCTGCCTTAGTCCATTTAGATTCAAGTGGACTTTAGGCAGATTTTGTCTTCACATCCAGACTGCAATTGTACCAAGGTGAAAACTAAGAACTCTGGTCTCCAGAAATAAGAAAGTGTTTATATTTCTGTGCGAGGGCAGTATAAGCACTTGCATCCATATTTTGTTGTTAATTAAATTAGTGCTTAGTGAATTAGTGCATTTTAATAACCATTTAGTAAAAATGTCTAATCTGTACTGAACTCTTGTTTTAGTTATTATTTACTAGGTTTCTGTATCTTGCCCGAAACAATGGTATTTAAAACCCTTAAGGTCTCACTGTCAGGAGAGGAACTAAATTCAAACCTGTACTCAAGCCATGAGATCACATATTTTCTCAGCAAAGCCTTTGACACAGTTTCTCACAGCGTTCTGCTTGAGAAACTGTCAGCCTCTGGCCTGGACAGGCGCACACTCTCCTGGGTGGAAAACTGGTTGGATGGCCGGGCCCAGAGAGTGGTGGGAAATGGTGTGAAATCCAGCTGGAGGCCAGTGACAAGTGGGGTTCCCCAGGGCTCAGTGCTGGGTCCAGCCCTGTTCAATGTCTTCATCAATGATCTGGATGAAGGCATCGAGTGCACCCTTAGCAAGTTTGCGGACGACACTAAGCTGGGTGGAAGTGTCGATCTGCTGGAGGGTCGGGAGGCTCTGCAAAGGGATCTGAACAGGCTGGACCGCTGGGCAGAGTCCAATGGCATGAGGTTTAACAAGGCCAAATGCCGGGTCCTACACTTGGGGCACAACAACCCTGTGCAGTGCTACAGACTGGGAGAAGTCTGTCTAGAAAGCTGCCTGGAGGAGAGGGACCTGGGGGTGTTGGTTGACAACCGACTGAATATGAGCCAGCAGTGTGCCCAGGTGGCCAAGAAGGCCAATGGCATCTTGGCTTGTATCAGAAACGGCGTGACCAGCAGGTCCAGGGAGGTTATCCTCCCTCTGTACTCGGCACTGGTGAGACCGCTCCTCGAATACTGTGTTCAGTTCTGGGCCCCTCACCACAAGAAGGATGTTGAGGCTCTGGAGAGAGTCCAGAGAAGAGCAACAAAGCTGGTGAAAGGGCTGGAGAACAGGCCTTATGAGGAGCGGCTGAGAGAGCTGGGGTTGTTTAGCCTGGAGAAGAGGAGGCTGAGGGGTGACCTCATTGCTCTCTACAACTACCTGAAAGGAGGTTGTAGAGAGGAGGGTGCTGGCCTCTTCTCCCAAGTGACAGGGGACAGGACAAGAGGGAATGGCCTCAAGCTCCGACAGGGGAGGTTTAGGCTAGACGTTAGGAAAAAATTCTTTACAGAAAGGGTCATTGGGCACTGGCAGAGGCTGCCCAGGGAGGTGGTTGATTCACCTTCCCTGGAGGTGTTTAAGGCACAGGTGGACGAGGTGCTGAGGGATATGGTTTAGTGTTTGGTAGGAACGGTTGGACTCGGTGATCCGGTGGGCCTCTTCCAACCTGGTTATTCTGTGATTCTGTGATTCTGTGATTCTCCTGGCTCATGGATGTTTACTCAACCATGTGATTATTGCTGTTATTTTCATCAAATTAGATATTTGTTTTGTGTATGTGCAGATAATTTATTCATGTACGTTTCCAGAACTAGAAAAAGTGCACATAATGAAAGTTTGTTTCATCAAAACAGCAGTCCCTTTTGATAGACATTCATAAACATGAAGTTCATTGCGAAATGGGGTCAGAAAATCAACCCTCTCCTTGCAAATGCCACCTCAGGTGTCGCTCCACAACAGATTTGAGGCTCTTGATGTGGAGGATGGACCAGAGGAAAAGACAGAGGAAGGTGTACCCACATCAGAGTAGGGCCAGAGACCAAAATGGAGTAAAAGCTGCATTGCTATGACTCCTGCAAGGACCAATAAAAAGTCATATTGTAGGAGACTCTCTATTGTAGGGGACATAGGGTCCGATATGTCAGACAGACTCCCGGTAGCCTGGGTAAATGATGTGGCCAGGAAACTTCCCAATCTGGTGAGATCTACAGATTATTAGCCATTACTGCTGCTCCTTGTTGGGGGGAATGAAGCAGTGGTAAGAAGCCCAAAGGGGATTTAAAGAGATTTTAGGGCCTTGGGATGGCTACTGACGGAATCTGGGGCCCAGATGATTTTTTCTTCCCTCCTTCCAGTTACAGGTGGTGACATAGCACAGCTCAGGCGGTTCCAGTCAATTAATACATGGCTCCATGGCTGATGTCATCATGATATTTTTTGATAATGAGATGGCTTACAAGGCACCGGGATTACAAGTATCAGATGGGAGCCACCTTTCTCAGAGAGGGTGGAGGGTCTTGCAGGGCTTGTAGATAGGGCTTTAAACTAGATGTGAAGAGGGAGGAGAATAACATCAGGTTAGCCTGTAACAAGCGTTGGGGAGACAGGTGTAACAGGTCAGGTGTCAGGCAGGATATTTCTCTTAAACATTTATTGTGGGTAATAAAAGATCCACTAGGAAGGAGATGCAACTAGCAGCCCAGCTGAAGGGTCTTTACACAAATAGACAAAGCCTGGGTAGCAAGCAGGAAGAGCTGGAAGCTACTGTGCTACTAGAAAGCTATGATCTAGTTGCCATCATGGAAACGTGGAGGGACGAATCCCAAGACTGAAGCGTGGCTGTCAAGGGCTACAGGCTGTTCAGAAGGGACAGACCGTAAAGAAGCAGTGAGGAATTGCCCTCTGTCTCAGGAAAGGGATAGAATGTGAAGAGCTGTTGTTGAAGAATAGCCACGAACAGGTTGAAAGCTTGTGGGTCAAAATTAAAGACAGAAGAACCAAAAGGAACCTTGTAGTTGTTATATACTACAGGCCACCTGATCAAGGAGAGCCAACCGATGAAGTCTTCTTCCTCCAGCTACAGGAGGCTTCACACTCATAAGCTCTCATCCTATTCGAGGACTTCGACCACCCCACGTATGATGGAAGAGTAGAATGGCAAGCTGTAGGCAATCCAGGAGACTCCTGGAGTGCATTGAAGATAACTTCTTAGTCCAGCTGACCAGGTAGATATAGAATCAGCACATTTGTAAATTAAGAATGAAAGGTATGATCATGAATAGGTATTTTGTGCCATATAGCCAAAGAAAGACTACCGAGCCTAGTTCTTATGTCCAGTGCAGGTCTATTTTATTTTTCAGTGCTGAAAGAGAGAACTGGGTCTTTGATACATATGCTAGAGCATGAATCCTACTCTTCCAGCCAAGAATTAAACCTTGAGCATGAACCTTGCTGAAGTTGCCATGTGTCTGTGTCGCCTCAACAAGGCAACAAATTGGCCCCTCAGAACTGGAGCAATAGAGTGAGTGTGTAGAAGTAATGATTAGGGGCCTAGGGTCCTAGAGATAAGTGAGTCAACCTGACAGCATAGATCTAACTAAGAGTGTTTATTCTCATTTTGTTTGCATGTATCACTTTCTTATCAATATCTGACTAATGTGCACGAGGCATATCAATCTTATAATTTTTCACCAAAAAATATCAGGCAACTTTTGATTGAAAAAGAAACTACTTTTTAGACCTTCCTCCCACCCCCATCATCCCTTGAGTTCAGAACTATACACAAAAGAAAATTCACACATGAAAGGAGGTAATTTTTCAAAAGGAGTGAATTATTTACTTATTTGGAAAGAAAAAGAATTATATTGTATTTATTGTGAGCTGCTTTAAACAACAGTGACTCTGTAAGCACTGAGTATAATTATACACTGTCCTAAAATGAAAAATTTCCTCTAGGGTGATTCTGAGAGTACAGCATCATTGTGTCTTTTAGGAGCTAGTCTGGATCACATTTCTTCTAAATTGTCAAAGATCATGGAAATTATTGTGCTGTCATTTATCAACACCACACTGTAGATACATTTGGACACTTTCACTGCCTTTGTTATTTTAATTCTGAACTCAGACTGTGCAAATAAAAGGTGAGTTAGCGGAGAAGCAACCTGAACTATTCAGTGAACAGATATATTTTTTTTGTCTTCAAAGTATGTTTCTGTGGTTCTAGAACACGTATTTTAAAATGTCTGATTAAATCTCAAAGAAAATGCAGCACATGAATTAAAGCTGTTCACTGGAATTTGCTTTGAGTAATCACCCTACAGTTCAGTAACAATGAATAATTCCCATAGCAACCTCTACTGCCATATGGCACCAAAATCTACTCTCATACCTTAAGGAAAAAATCTTACCAGACCGCAAAACAATATTTAAATATAACACTTTTGTAATTCTAAATTTTATCCTAGGGGCAGTCTGGAAAAAGAAATGACCTTGCAGAGGAAAAGCGATACTTTCATTCTATGTTTTTCATAAAATTCCCCATAGACTTTTTTACGAGAACAATCTCAAAGTAGATTCTTGCATTTTTATATTACACCTCTTCAAGTCATGGTAAACTCTGACAGTCATGGTAAGAAGAACAACACTTACTCTGACACAAAGTAATGTATGCTGAAATGTTAAATCTGTCCTAGTCATGAGCTAAACCATAGCATCCATTTTAAGCAGTATTCCCTGTTGGAAAAATAAGGAAGAAACAGAAAATTTACATGAAACATGATAATATGAAATAGCCACATTTGTTTAAGGTTATTTGCACTGTTGGTATGTACTTGCAATGTGCCACATCCAGTAACTATCAAGTCTTCTTGACAGTACAGTAATGGCAAAAAGCAAATTTTAGGATGGCAATCATGTATCATGATAGAATCACACCATATGAGTAGCAAGGGACCTCAGTAGATTGTTAGTCAAACCTCCAGCTCAAAGCCAGGTCAGGTCATGTAAGGGAGTCTCTGAGCAGTGTAAGGCTACAGCTATAGTTTGTACAGTATTTTGTCATACCCACAAGATTAAGCCAAGGAAAATTAGCCAAGAGACATCTACATCTGCTTGATAGTCAGCTGCCAAAACAAACCTGTCACGCAGGGCAAAGTAAAGTAGCTCCAAACTAGCAGCAACTGACAATATCCTAGTTTTCATGGTAGTTTTTATTACTATTGTAAAAATACATTGAAATTAAATAATTTCCTTAGACCATTCAGGTATTGGAAAAGTCTTCTGAACACATTACATTGAATGTTATATACATACACAAGTATGCATTGTGTTTATGTGCATGTATGCATGCATTATTTTCTCTTCCAGGTAACCCTTATTTCCAATAGTGTAAATAATCATATAAATCACAATCTAGCCCTTCTGAAAACTCTTACACAGAGTAATACACAACTATATATCTTCATTGCTTCTTGTCTTTGAGAACTCCAGAGATAAATTTGTATGAAAGAATAAAGGAAAAATGGTAACAAACAGTGAAGAATAATACATATTAACAAGTTAAATGTGTAGAATGTGAATTTAGCTGATCAAAGAGAAGACATGATAGTCTATGGTATAAATTGTATGTCTTATTGGTCTCACTGTATTGATATATTATTGAGTTGCCTTTCCTTCACAAATTACATTCACAGCATAGTGATTGCAACTTTTGAATCAACTGTTTTTTATCTCAAAGGCAAAATTTAAGAAAATGGGTATTACACCCACATTTTATTCTCATTGTAGGATAGGAGCCATCGAACTTGCAAGGTTTAAAAGCATGTTTCTTTCTTTGGCTACTTTACAGCTGACCCTGGACACACAGTGAAGAAATGAGACCTTGAACCTGTGTATCCATACTTCCAAAATAAAGACCTCTCAAACACTGTGCACAGTCTCACCTCAAAACATGTCAGAAAAGTATTTTGTGTTTGCAATTTAGCTCCTCAAAGGTACGTAACAGTTGTGATATACAACACATACAGGCTTAGTATGAGTCTAAAATAAGCTACTTTTTACTTAGAAAATAGAACAAACTTACAATCATAAAGTAATAAACCCTGAGTTATTTTATCTTCACCATTTTTATCATCAACCTGAAATATGCTGTCCTGAGGTCATATTCCTCTGGTACATCTAGCACTCTAAACTTGTTTCCTAAAGCTTTCTATCTCTGCTCCAGGTTGACTTTCAGCCAAACTGGTTTCACTACAATAAATCTTATGGCTAAACAGGTCTTCCCTTCCATAAACTTCCATTCAACTGCCTGTAAAAGAAATGATCACACAGATCTGGAAAAATCACTACTTCTTTTTCATCTGTTTTCCCCATGTGGAAATAATAGTATACAGAGCTGAATTTATAAAAGTTCTAATGATTGTCTAGTGTTGAAGGAAAAATTACACAGTTTACTTTTGGAGTGAAGGAAAGTGCCCAGAATGATACAATGCCAACAATAATATAGCCCTGAATTTCATACCATTGTGATGAACATTTCTGTTCAAATATAAGATTAAGTCAAAGCTTGTGTTGCATCCTCTGGCTATTTTCAAGGGATAATTTTAAAAGATAACATCCTAGGGATAAATAAACTGTGAGGGTTTTTGCAGGTAAGTGTAAAAGATGTAGCTGTGGTTGTCTGACCAAAAAAAAAAAAAAAAAAGGGATGATAGCAGCAGTTTTATTAGGGAACTTCAGCCTCAAGTGAAAGTCACCCTTGCTTAAATGAAGGTGAAATTGCTGTGCTATTTCATTTCTTACACTGAAGCATCTATATGTCCTATGGAAGAAGGAATCCTGTTGCTAATAAATTAATAGATTCTGAGAAAGATTAGTCTTTCCTAAGGGGAAGAGTATGGATGGCATTCAAGAAATCATGAGTTTGGGGAGTTGCCACTCTAGTGCAAGAAACCAAATTCATACAGTTAGGAACATGTGAGCAATCTGGAAACCAGACCTGGAAAGAGTTCTAAACCAAATTTCGGGGCAAAAAGAAGTTCATACAGTTCTATTAAGTCTTGAGCAAATAACTGAAGTGAACTCACTCTCTGATAAATAAAACAATTGAAAGGACCTTATATTTCTTATTTCAGGATCTACCAGGAAGTATGAGATATAGAGTGAATTCATATTTTAAATTTCAAATATCTGGCATCAATCTAATAACCAGTATCAAAAACTATCTCTATTTGAGTGCTTTTATTCTTTTTAACACTATTCAGATCCATATGACAGTAATATACTTTGCAGAGTACTTGCAAATAGTATTTGTACCTCTAAATTTCTTCCATGATTGCGTTATTTGAATTTCTGTGCAGTTTTCCAATATGGTATTTTTACCCTCACACAAGCTGACATTAAAAAGAGCCTTCCATGACTATTTTTGAATTTTTGTTAAAAAAGGAATGCAAACATACAAGACTAATATAGCAATTATATAAGCTGTCACTAGGTACAGGACAAGAGAGAAAAGAAATGTCAGGTTTTATTTCATTCAGAGCAATTTGTTGCTGTTGGATTTGAATAATAAAATCAGAAATCTAGAGCCTAGGTTACTATGATAACATAAAGATAATGAAGAAATACCATCCACCGGACAGATTGCTGTCTAAGAATAAAGTCAAACTTGCCTGTACACTACTAAGCATCAAAACTGTATTTGGCTACTTGGTGTTTTCCCCAAAGAAGTCTTGAAAAACACAGGGGTTCAAAATGGGTCTGGAGTCCTGCTGTTCATGGATAACCCCAAAACAAATGTATACAATTCTACTGTTTGTATTCAGCAGACACATATATCTCAGCACGGTTTTAACAGCTGAAACAAAACATTTAAAGCTTGTTGATACTTTAAAGACTGATTAGAGGTCCTTAAACACTGACATAATGACTAAATATGTAAAAAAAATATTAATTCTTCCTTTGGTCTTAGGGAAAAATTGCTTTAAGTTTCACATAAAAACATTTTTATATAAAATTAATAAAAATATATTTGTAGAAAAAAAACCTCTCTGAAACATGCTATTATTTTTGTAGCTAATGCAGTTAACATTTATAGATACCTAAAGTTCCCATACAGTAAAAAAATAATAAATTAAATTGTGTATAAACAAGCATTTGTGAATCATTAGTTTTCCCTTGATCTTTACAAGTATCTTCACAAGCATTCTTCATTCCTTAGCAGCCAGAGACTAAAACAAACTTGATTCCCCCAAGAATGTTCTTCTCAAAATGTCCATTGTTCCTAACGCAGTGAGGTTACAAAAGCTGCCAGCAGCAGTTATAAATGCCCTTTATCAAAATGGCCAAAATCTTCTGTCAGTGCTAATAGGAGTAAAACAAACTGCCCTTACAGAAAAAAATATGCCTCCTTTGATATTAAGACCTTCTCTGACACATCGTGATGGAAATAAAAATAATTAAAACAAACGAGTAGAAGTTAATTCTGAGACTTAAGAAGCAGTCTATGCTAACATCAATTGAAGATAAGGATCTAAACTTAGCTACTTGTTTCAAACCCCATGAGGTATGATTTGTGTCCATTCTTAGTATTCATTTTCTCATAAAGCCAAATCTATCTCTTCCATTGAAGTATTATTCTATTCTACTGTATTCTATTCTATTGTAATGTTTACACTAAGCTTATTTTTTTCCTACAAATAATTTATTGAACAGTACAATTGACATGTACCACACTGTCATTTAACCTTTATCTAATGTCCATGCTTTGACAATAAAGTGGATTTGTTATAGACTAGGAATTTTTTTTTCTGTAGTTTGTTTTATCTTTGTTTAAAAATATCTAGTGTTATGTAGATAAAGACAGAAACAGTTGTCTGAAAGACGCAGTGTTTTGTAATTAGCCATCTCTAGTCAAGACCTGTAAGATCTCTATTTGTGGATGCGGCTGCTAGAGCCATTTTTGATCAGTTTGTTCAGGCATCATTAGCTGTGAACAAAGCGACTGCAAGCAGAATATGGCTAACTCTTAAGTCTAAACCAATTATTTATTAGCCAACTCACATAAATAACAATAGTATTGACTAAGGTGAGATTAAGCGCTGGCATGGCCACACTCCCTCACAGCACCTGGAAAGCCTCCACCAGCCAGGCAGGTGTTGGTGAGGACGGAATGGCCCAGTGGTCATAGGTCCCAGGAGTCATCATTAGGGATGCAGAGCTGTCACCTTACTCCTTTTCCATCAACAGTGGTAGCCCTGATGACTCAACCTCAGTCAGCAATTCCTGACTGCTGCTGACTAGAGCAGCCTCCAGCTATCCTCTCTACATTACTTTTTAAAAGATTTTATCTTTTCATGAAGATGTTTTCCTTCTGAATCCTTTATCTAATAATGATCACAGATCAGCAGTCCTATCTGTAATTTTGACCTTACGTATGTCTGTACAGATGGTCTTACAGCCCTGTCTCAGCAGTCTCAATCAAGGTTACATAGCTGGAACTTATCAAAGCCAGATCCCTGTACAAGGGCAGCTAAAATCTTCGTGGGAGAAATTACAGCAGGGGAAACAGAGAGTGTTATAGTGTTCAGCTTTAGACTTTACAGCTTAAGAAGAATGTGAACAAATTGTAAAGAGACAAGAAAAGGGTAAGAATGATCAGAAGTATATGATCTACAAGACAAGGTTGAAAGTGAAGGAAGAGAAGGGAGTGGAAGGGAAGAGACTAGAGAAGAGAAAAAAAAAAGAAGTAGCACAAGAGACTCCTGATATGAAGACAGATCTATAAAGATGGAGACAACAGTGTGAGAAGAATTAATGGGCTAAAATAACAGATAAGGGAATTTCAACAGGGTTATAGAATGTCTCCCTACCAGTATAAATAGGTAAGCATTTCCCTCGGGAGAATATTATCTGTAGTCCACAAAACAACTCAGAATGTGATAGCTGTGGTGTTCAACCGAACAGTCAGTGACTGTCTCCTGTTTCCAGGATTATTCTGTAGTGTAGGGGTTGTTCCTGTGAAAAATATGCTTCTTAAATCATGTTGATTCTATGCTTGTTGTAAAGATGTTCACTGTGTTAGAAGAACCAAGCTCCGTTTGACATGGAACTTCTGGAGGTCTTCTAGATATCTTGAAATCAAACCACTATGTGTCATGAACATAATTTTATGCTAACTGATATAGAAAGTACAAAACAGCTGAGATAAACTTTTGGTGATCTATACTTGTGTATTTAGTTGGAGTTTCCTAGACACTCCAGGCTTCCTGCCAAAATATATCAAATTTCTGTAACCTAGCCAAGAGACTAATGAAAACATGAGTAACCGAGGCCAGATCATCAAATACTGGAATCTTCTAGTCAGGTGGAAATGCTAGGAAATGTTTTTTTACTGATGCTACTGCACAAAATTACTGTCAATGCAGAAGTTAGGAGTAGACACAAACTTTGATCAGAAATTTTGTGTCACTCTTTGAACACTGGAAATAAGAGCTGGGCTATAAAATCTTCTTCTTTGTTTTTTTTTTAACCTGTGGAGACCAAGTTGAAGATACTGGTGGATGAAAAAATAGACATCATTGGCAAAGTGCATTTGCAACCCAGAAAGCCAGTTATATCCTGCATTCCATAAAAAGAAGTGTGGCCAGCAGTTTAAGAGAGATGATTCTGCCCCTCTACTCTGCTCTGTTGAGAACCCACTTGGAATACTGTGTCTGATTCTGAAGACCTCAGGAAAAGAAAGATGTGGACTTTGTGAAGAAGGGTCCAGAGAAAGGCCACAAATATAATCAGAAGGATGGAACACCTCTTTGATGAAGAAAAGCTGAGAGAGTTGGTCTTGTTCAGCCTAGAGAAGTAAGGGCTCCAAGAACTTCTAGTGACCTTTCAGTACTTAAAGAGGGCTTATAATACAGATGAAGAGAGACTTTTTACCAAGGTCTGTAGTGACAGGACTAGGAACAACAACCTATAACTGAAAAATGGTAAATTTAGGTTGGACATAAGGAACAATTTTTATACTATGAGGGTGGTAAGACACTGGAACATTTCACCCAGAGTGATGGTAGAAACCCTGTCTGTGGAAACATTCAAGGTCAGTCAAGGTTGCTTTGAGCAACTTAGAATCATAGAATCATAGAATAACCAGGTTGGAAGAGACCCACCGGATCGAGTCCAACCGTTCCTATCAAACACTAAACCATGCCCCTCAGCGCCTCGTCCACCCGTGCCTTAAACACCTCCAGGGAAGGTGACTCAACCACCTCCCTGGGCAGCCTGTTCCAGTTCCCAATGGCCCTTTCCATGAAGAATTCTTTCCAAATGTCCAGCCTAAATCTTCCCTGGCGGAGCTTGAGGCCATTCCCCCTTGTCCTGTCCCCTGTCACTTGGGAGAAGAGGCCAGCACCCTCCTCTCTACAACGTCCTTTCAGGTAGTTGTAGAGAGCAATGAGGTCTCCCCTCAGCCTCCTCTTCTCCAGGCTAAACAACCCCAGCTCTCTCAGCCGCTCCTCGAACTTGATTCACTTGAAGATGCCTCTGCTAACTGCAGGTAGCTGGACTAGATGACCTTTAAATAAGCCAAAACACAAGACTAATAACCAATTTCTCTACTTTCAGACAAAAGTTAAATTTGAAAGAAAATTAATAACTGAAGTACTAAATTTTAAATTAAAAATATTCTTTTAGTAGTTGAGTAATCAAAAATAGTTAAAGAATAATCCCACTTCCAACTTAAATTTCCTTGATAGCAGACTTTGCCTTCCTCCCAGTAACTGTGGGAGCATTTTACAGAGAACAAGGCCTGGATGCTGTGATACTGAACAACTCTAACAAGGCCTTGAAACTGAGAGCCGAAAGATAAACAAATGCCAGCTGAAAGGAATACAACAGCTAGTTCAGTGGGAATGAGTACCAGCTGAAAGAAAAACAATTAAAGAGAACTATCAACATAGTTAATTTTAGTGTAACTTGGTTTCTTAACATGTGCAGTAGTTTAGCCAATAACATGTTAGTAATAGCTTTATGGACAGCTACCTTTAACCAATAATACACTGTAGATACCCTCGTGGGCACCCAGTTATGTAACCAGAAAGGATTTATAAAGAAACAGCTAAGCTCAATAAATTGAACACTCGCTGGTCATATTGATCTCTGTGTTTGATTCCATGATGCTCGCGTCAACAAGTAACAATTACCTTGAGGAATATTACTTTCTTAGAAAGACACACTGTCATGTTCAGTTTCAGTAATAATATTTTGCTGAGTGGTTTGAACCTATTGTAACTTAAAACTTTAAAAGTTCTAGGCAAAAAAACCCCAACTGTTGTTCAAAGTGAGATCTCATTATTTTATTATCTTATTCAAAGAAATCCAATAATTTTAGAAGAAACTGAATCAGTCTTTCAGGCTAACCGGTTCAAATATATAAAATTACCAAACCAAAACAAGTTATTTTAATTAATATATGTTTAATATTTGTATTCATATACAGGTATATATATTTCTTTCCAATTACACGGTACAGGTTTCAATATCCAGCTATGTATAGAACAAGAGAACAACTAGTGTCTCCACATTTCTTTCATTTTGTCATAAAACTTGGCCTTATCATTAGTTTGAATAATGAAGTTATAGCTACACATGCAAGTATACATGACTTATGTGGCTTTGCTGCTGTCATGTCCAAGCTATCTCAGTTATGGGTAGCATAAAATGAAGACACATAGATGCAGACAAGGATCGTTTTGAAGGATCATAGCATTTAGTCCTCTAGGGTTTGCCCTTAAAAATGGGCTTACTATCTTGGTGTATATATATATAATGTATATATATTAGAGCTAATGCTGTAACAATTTACATCAAAATGCATTGCAGCAGAGCCATTCTTCATAAAGTTAGAAATTTCCCCTCATTTCCCCTTTTATTCTGATTTGGCATACTCTTTTGAATCAGTCCTTACTATAACATTGTAACTACTGGGATTTTTATAAACTCTTTTTTTTAGGTTTTCTTTAAAACAATTCTAGTTTGTACAAATATTCTGATATGTATGAAAGAATAAAACAGCTTGAATGACTGAATGATGTTATGAGGACAGAGTATGTAAGTCACTTTGACGATGGTTTGATATTAAACTCCTGTAAAGAGGTTTCCAAACCTCTCTAAATGACTATAAAAACTCCCCTTAGTAATCTGCTAGATAGAAGACAAACATCTGTTACTTTTCTTCTGATAATGCTGTCAGTTATGATGGAAGTAGTAAAGACATCTGAACAAAATTCATAAAACATTCCAGGATTATTAAAATCATATCACTGGTAAATAATTATTTAAAATATTCTCACTTTTATTTATTTTCTCAGCTCTAGTTTAAAAAGATCTTCGTATTTACATAAACATAAACCTTCCTAGGATCCTGATAAACTTTTCATGGCTGCTTCTATACGGTACAGAATCCAGATATGCACATATTTCCTTAAACTTTCTATCTAGATATATGTATAAAAGTAGTATATTTCATTTCAATTTGGGATAGTGCTCATGCTTGACAAAGGTTTATAATGCAAGTTAATTTCTTTTTTCTATTTCATTTTCCTCTTTTATTTAAGGTAAATACTCCTAAATGCTTTAATCTCTCTTCATTTCCAATGTCATCTGTAGTTTTTCTTTGTTTAATATCTATGCCAGATCATTAAATTCTGAACTAAGATCAGCAGTGTGACAACAGGATGAAAACAGAGTTCATATAAGAAGATTACTTTCCAGCCGTTAATATTTGCTATAAGAATGTAAACTATATAAATTGTTTTGCATATTGCTATTAATATGACCTATTAAAAACTGTTAGTAGCTATTTTCTCTAGATCGATGATGACTAGCTTTACCGAAATTCCAAACCAGATCCTAAAACCGTGAAAGACAGTAAGTACATTTCCCATGCCTTGTACAGATAAACCATGAACAAACTCTCAGAATGTTTTTTTTGTAAAAAAAATGTATGAAATTTTCTCTCCCATCCTTGTTTTCTTTGAGAAGTGGACCAGACAAATACCTCAATTCCAACACTGTCTGTGGATGCTCGCATTACATTGCCTTGCAGCACAATGCAATGTGCTGAAAAGATTGCTTCCTCAGGAAGGGAGAGAATATGTACATCCCCACATGTAGTGGCTATGGTGTCAAAGGGGACATAAAATCAGAGAATAATAAAAAATTAAAGTTCAAATGACATGTTGACCCTATTTTAATGTATTATTCAATACTAAATATTTCAGAGCTTGTCAAAAGCAGTTTTAACAGTTCCAGCACAGACAATTTCTTGAATTTTAAAATTTTAAGCCTAAATTTCTGTATTCCAGATCCAGTGCTGTTGTTCTTCCAAGCCTTTTATTTTTTTCTTATGTTTTTATTTGCTACATCTATTTCAGCTTCATTAATACTGTGGGATTTTAAAAAAAGCAGTTCAATCTGAGATTACACAATTAACTGTGCAATTTAGACACTTGTCATTGCCTTATTTTGTGGTTGATGGATCATGAAAGATTTGTCCAGAAACCAAGTCAGGTTTAGTTGAACTCATGACTTAATCATTTTAATTGGAGATCTTAAGTTGGGTCAAATTAATCAGTACCAAAACACCACATTTTAATTTGAAGATAAGCATAGATGTTGTATTTCTTTATGCACACTATTATGAAAGTGAACTCTACTTGAATGATAGACTAATTGAGATCCTGGTCTTCCTAACGTAATTGTGGCTTTCTAACATTTATGTTCTTCTTTGCATTTTCATAGTCACAGAGGAATGTTATGATTTAACTCCAGCCAGTGGCTAATAAGCAATACACAGCTGCTTGCTTACCCCTCCTCCAGAAGAATGGGAGTGGAGTGGTGTAAAATGTGAAACCTCATGGGCTGAGATAGAGACTGTTAAATAGCTAAAGCAAAAGTAAAGAAAAATAAGAAATTAATTCACTACTTCCCACCAGTAGGTAGACAACCATCTCCAAGAGAGAAGGGCTTCATCACACATAATGTGAGTTAAGTGTTGTAACTCCAAATATTCCTCCTTCCTCCTTCTTCCCTTCAGCTTTTATCATTGAGAGTGATGCCCTATGGTACGAGATATCCTTTTGGTCATTTGGGGTCAGCTGTCCTGCCTGTGTCCTTTCTGAACTTCTTGTGTATCCCCAGCCTACTTGCTGATGGGTTGTTGTAAGAAGCAGACAAAGCCTCAACACTGTGCAAGAACTACTCAGCAGTACCTAAGACATCAGTAAGCTATCAACACTTTTCATCACAAATTCAAAACACAATTCCACACAAACTGCTATGAAGAAATTTAACTCCATTCCACCACAAAACAGCACAAGGATCTACTGAATTTTTATGCCTGGCAACCAGATTTTTCAATGGACTGAAGAAAGAATACATAGCATCTTAGAAGAATTCCTCTGGTCAAATATTTCTTCCATGAATGCTGTAGTTATACTACATATCTTGATTAAAACGGAGAAAGCGAATCTTAAGAATACCCCAATTTTCTGTGTCAGGCTGCTGTTTCTTGTCAAAACTGCTTCTTGTCAAAACTGCTTCTCACAGATATCAGGAGGTCGTGCTGAGAAGACTTTGTATGAGAAAGTATATTTTCCTAATACAACTAAGGTTCATTTCACTCATGATTTTCGATGATACTGGATTTTGATTAGGCAGAAGGAATGCTCTGTGAAGTGTGCAGAAGATCTGTTCAGGCTGATTTTACTAACTCTTATTCTCATTTTGAATATGCTGCTTAAAAGGAGTATTTTAATGATATACTTACATGATTGCCCATAAGAAAGTAATTATATTCATTGTCTTCAAGTCCTGCATTTTCCTCTCCCATTAGAGTAAGTCATGGTTATTATGATTCTCTCCTCCCTTAAACCACTAGGTTGTCATAAGCTAAATAAGATAAGCAGGAAATTCATCTGACAAATGCATGGTGAAATTTCTGCCTACCAAATGCTTTTCAAATCAGAAGTAAAAGCAGCCTTGGGAGATAAATCTACAGAATTTGAAACAGTCGTACAAAAATTGCAAGAACAATCCCCTGCACTGCCCAAAGCAAGATGTAAATTAAGCAGCAATACACCATGAGTGTAATGGAGCATGTACTTTTCATGCTTCCATTCATCTCATGTAAACAGCTCACACACTGCACCTCACAGGAATAATTACAAAACAGTAGAATATCTGAAATTATAAATACTAAGACAAAGTTTTATTTTAATAACATTTTTTATTGTTGAAAAAGCTAATAATTTCTATTTTTTTTTTAATTATTGACTTACGCAGATAGAAAGTCAAAAGAATGAAAAAAGACATTGGGAAAATCAGCAGGGCAGATACACATTCTGTCTGTTGAAAATAGATGTTAGCTGGCTGGTTGGCATGGCAGCAGTACTCTGTGCTTCCATAAGAGACATAAATATTTGAAAAGATCTCAGAACTACCACTCTTTAAAATCCCGAGGACAGAATGGATTACAGAGTTGTTGCTTGTTTCTTTCTGTGGAAGAGAAGATGAATTAAAGATATACTCATACCCAAGATATGTTAAAACAGGCATCAAGGAACTTTTCAAATTGTCTGTCAGAAGATCATCTCTACTGCTATGACCTGACCTCTTCAGTAATCACACGAAGCAACAGGCACCAAGAAGTGCCAAGAATGCTGCTACTACTACTGCAAATCGACACACTGCAAATCAGCCATCAAGTCTTCCTCTATTACCTTTACTTTTATATCTAATATTTGCGCTTCCATTCAACCAATGAAAGGATAGAAGAATAAATGAAAACAAATAAAAAAAATGCAATCAAATGAGCAGATAAAAAAAAAAGATGTTTAACTGAATAACATCCTGCTTTTTTAACTTAAACGTAACCTGACCTTAACACAAAGGGTACAGTACCACAGGGATCAATTCTTAGGGTGGAATTCACAAAGGATAGTTTAGAAAGCATTCTGAGTTTTCTTTAGGATTTTCTGATATTTACTAAAAGCAGAAAACAGCCCAACTAGACAGTCTGCTCCCATAGCTGACTGTTTTGAATATCAGGTTGGATTAGACACCTCCTGAGGTCCCCCCCTGTATGAATTATTCTCTCATCTTATCCTTAGTCTTACTTATAGCTAAGATTACCTTTTGTGCATTTATTTCTTTGGCTGTTGCTGAAATGGCCAGCAATTCATACAATCATAGAATCACAGAGTGGTTTGTGTTGGAAGGGACCTCAAAGCCCATCCAGTTTCACCCCCTGCCATGGGCAGGGACACCTCCCACTAGGTCAAGCTGCCCAAGGCCACAACCAACCTGGCCTTGAACACCTCCAGGGATGGGGCAGCCACAACTTCCCTGGGCAACCCATGCCAGTGCTTCATCACCTCATCGTGAAGAATTTCTTCCTAATGTCTAATCTAAATCTTCCCCCATGTGTCCTTATAAATTAGAAGCAATTTGGTAAAATTGCGTGACTAAAATTTCATGGTTTGCACTTAGTTCTGAAAGGCACTTACATAAAATTTTAGTCACTGAGATTAATGGGCATCTTGTGCTGATAAGCAGTATAACATTCTAAACCAGAAACTCTAGTGGTTGAAAAAGTACCTTAGCTAACTTTCCTCTTAGAAAAACCAGAGAAAGATAAACTCTAAGATAATACCTCAGGATATTTAGATTGTTACCTGAAATGTATGAGGCCTAAGGGATTCAAGTAAACTGTACATATAATTCAGCTTGTTAGTCATTCAAAATTCTATGTAGTCATAATGTTATATTCAATATACACCTCATACAATAACATTCACATCCTTGTTTAGTGCATACTCAAGTATCCTGATCTCGATAAATCTAGAGAACTTGTGAAACACATAATAGCAAATTGCAATGAGAATGGAAAAATTAATAATTTCTCTAATTAAATTTCCATTGTTGTTCAATATTCTGTGACTGCACATACATCTACAGGAACAGACTGTTCACAACATGCATTAGCTGTTCCCTTTCTGGAGCACATTTGGAAGAAAAATTAGGTCACATATACTTACCTAAAATATGTTCTTATGCACGCTGTCTGTGATATAGTAATCAGTAAGGAGAAGGTTCAATCTCACACCTAAGTCTCTAAACTGGATACCTGGACCGTAGGCTGTACTGAGGTTAAGAGTACCCTTCCCACTTCTTTCTGAAGCTATTTCACTCTGTAGAAAAGAATTAAAAATTTATATGACCAGAAAGAGAGCAAGCATAACAATGACTCGGTAGCCTCCTGGTTCAAAGTCTCACTTGAGAAAGGAGACACACATTCAGTGCTGTGTTCCAAAGACTATGCATTTTACATGAGACAAACATTGTATAACATGTATAAGTAACTCCTGGAGTTACTCAGGTCTTTCCAGTCCCAAGTGAATACCTAAACCAACCAACATGAGAGCCATACTAACCACTGGATTTTTCAGTACCCTCTGTGAGTATTATATACTTTTCTGCACAGCAGCAAGTAAGAATCACACTCACTATATCCAAAGATAAAGCCTCATGTTTAAAATGGTATGCTGGCATGTTTGATTGATAGTATGCAGTGAAAAGAGAGAGAGAAAAAAATAACGAGTAGGGTAACTAGGCTCTGAGAAGTACTACATAGCCATCACCTACCTGTAATAAGAAACTTCAGAAAAGTTCCTGCCCTTTCTTGGCATAGCAGACCGCGGACTCATCCCTTTAAGATATTTCTACTCTGCTTGCTAGAAAAAGGTTCAGCCACTTCAAGTTGAATATTCTAGGCTGATTATTTTCCTAAAACTATGCTAAGTATTAATAAGATTCACATTTTAGAACAGAAAATTTGAAAAGTATTTTGCTATACATTCTTTCTTATTTCCAGGCTGAATAGTGTTGAGTTTTAACTATTTGTCAAATTCTAGATCTCATTGACTACATCTGTTACTGTGTGAGACAGTACATTCATCATCTTTGTGAGATTTTTAGTGTTATACTTCTGTGACTGACCAATAAACCCATATAATGGAAGAAAGCTCAGAGATGAGCAAGGGCGATTTATCCGTGAAGGTCAGAGAATTATTGACTGTGACTGACCACAGCTGTTGCCAAGTAGCTGACTTCACCTCATGACAAAGGGGAGCAGAGGGTGGCCTTTGTTTTAAACTAACAGTTATCAACAGCTGAGTGGATCTACAGGTGGTAAAAATGTCTCTCCACAGTTCGCTAGAAATTTTGAATGTCTCCCTTAACTAGCCAGACCAGCACAGGGGTAGTGAATATGTGGCTCAGATCAACAAAAAGTATAAAACTAGACACCTGTCAAAAGAATATAAAAGACAGCAACAACAAATCTGAGCTGGCTTCAGCCTGTGTTTTCCTTCCTAGCAATTGGGGACACCAGTATTGTAATTCAACTCTGTATGTTAATTACTTTGTTTTGCTATGTGTAACTTACATTTATCTTGTGTTATTCAGGATACTTTGAATCACTCTTTCAAATCAGAAAACCCATGTAACATCAACTACCTTCAAATCAATAAAATTTATATTAAATATTACAACATCCATGTGTGAAACATCTAAAAGTGCCTGGACAGAGAGTATTGGATTCCGAAAAATTTCTGTTCTTATTATCATTAAAAGTTTCCTTCTTCCATCAATAAATGTAATATTTAATAAATTCACCATGATGTAAAGAGATTTCTCATTCATATATATATGTATTTTGCTGGTTATATTGAAAGCACATTTAGTTTCTTACTCCAGATTCTATGTGCACCACAAGGTTCTTTTCCACAGATTTCTAACTTTTTGGTCAACTTTTTTTGATCTTTTGGACAATTTTTTTTCTCTTTGTTTTCCTGTTGGAATAAATACATCATGCATTTTCTCCAGATGTTTATAAACATAGCTGTGTCCAAAGCTGGCTAAGAAGAATTTTTGTATTACTACCATTTTTAATTTCAATTTCTTATTCTGCAGTCTAGGTCCATGGAATGGGAAAGAAAGTAGTACTTCTTTGTCTACCTTTGGGTAGGTTGTGCAAAACTGTTTTCAGACCAATGGTGCAATTTCCTCACTGTATTTTTCTTTATTAGCTGTAGAAAGTGGGAAGGTGCAAGATCATATGCCAGACTGTCAGATTTGCTCCTTTGCCCTCCACTCTTCGGTACACATTTTAGTTAATCAAAGTGAACATCTTCATTTCAGCCAAAGCTTAAAGGACAAGTGTCAGCAGGACTATCTGTAAGTCAGCCAGTGGGAAATGGTTTGGGTCCCAATGCAGGCAAGCCATTCTCTCTCCTTATGGTACTCTCTCGTTCTTCTGATTCATAAACATATTTCCCATTTCCCTTCTAATACTTAATGGCTTCTTAAATATTTCCTTTTTCATATCAATTCTTGTCAAACCTCAGGGAATCACCTTAGATACTGCTGTTCCTGCCAGATCTTTGCTACTCTGTGAAGGACTCCACAATTAAGAACGTGGTGTAACTCAGGAAAATTCTCCAAAACCTCCAAATCAGTAAAATGAGGCATTTTGTTGAGGTCACCACTTATGAAATTCTGTGTTATTGTAGATGTGAACATGTGTCAGTGTGAGAAGGGTGACCATTTTATGGGAACAGTCATTATGAGAATGCTAATACTCAGTTCAGTGTAAGGAATGATTCTTTTACTTGTCCTCACAGTGACTTGTATGCAAGCAGTCTTACTGAGACAAAGCCAACACTCAGTGTGAAGAAAGTAGAAAAAATCAAGACTGAATCTCACTATCAGCATCACAGCTGTTCTCACTTCATGTCCTACTTGGTAGCTGGGCTACTGAGAAAAGCAAATAATTGTTTGTCTTTTTTTTCCTGCATTGAGTAAATGTCATAGCAACCCATTAGCACTGACAATGTTCTAGTTTCTGAGTATCAGCTACTTTAACTCTTTATCTTACACCACTTTCCTATGATTTAATCTATAGAAAGCAATGTTCTTTGTTTAAGAATATATGCAATCACACTGTTTGATTTTTCCAAAATAATAAAAGGATATAAACAACTCCTTTTATTCTTATTATGTGGTTCTATTTGCTCCTGTGGTTTGAAAAAGTCGTGCATTGCTTAGAATATGTATTCTCAGTAGTTAGTCTTCTAAAGCAACTTCTTAATAGAATATTTTTAGTTCTGCAGAGGACTGGGAAAATTATATTTGAGCTAAATGAAAACAGCGTGAGTATTTCTGTGGACTGATGGAGCTGCCTTTTAAGTAATGCCACAATTTGACCCTTTGAAATATACACCAAATGCATTTCAAAACATATTAAAACCAGCAGCAAAATACTTCTGTGAACTTACTTGACTTGTATCAGATTCATACAGTAAAATTGCTTTTGATTTTTTTTGTTTCATGTTTACCTGTATTACTGTCACAATGAATATTGATACAATCTTTATCTACCTGCCTCTCAAATTAACTGGAAGATTCTTGTTGTTTTTTTAGGATCTAGAACATTTCTCTATGTTTATCTTAAAACTAATTAGAGGTTGCTTTTTGTTATATTCCTTCCCTACATGAATTTGAAGTTCCAATGTGTTTGTCAGTGTATCATCAAGCCCAGGATACCAGGTGTTAATTGTCTGTCTGTCTCTCATGCTTGATACCCATCAAAAAATCCCAATACTATCTTGCTTCAGAGGCTAGCAAAGCCTTCACTGGTTACTGTGGAACAGTTACACAGATTATGAAGATTTTCCATGTATGTCTATATTTTTCTACATAACTGGTTCCAGAATGAGGGAAGCAGAGAAAAATTACCATCTGCTTTTTGTTGCAGAAAATCTGAGTACATCTATTTTCATCTACTTGTTTCTCCAGCTAATTAATAAATGATTACAGAGAGAGATGACAACTTAACTTACTAGTCACACAGGACACAGATATATGCTGTTCTGCAGTTTCTGACAGGTTGAGTTATTGCATACAGTTAAGTTGATGGAACAAAAGCAAAGGGATTGATTAGAAGTTCATGGTTCTTGCTGACTGCGTTAACTTGTTATGTTATCTTGCTAAAAGTTTGTTTCAGGAAACTAAATTAAAATCCTTTTATTCCAATCAAGAAAAGCATAACCAATAAATCATATAATAGGAGGCAGTATAAAATAACAGCATCTTTGACCTCACGAGATCTGTAGTGGAGGAAGCTGTGAATAGTCTTATATTATACTGATAAACACAACACTTCTTAGTTATTTGTATCAATATGAGTGTTTACCATATGTATGCTTCTGTATAAATGGAAATAAAACCCAAATGCATGTTGTATGGGGAATTCATTTTACTTTCACCTCACCCAATTTAGAGATGTTAATATTGACCCTTGGTGAAAGCTGGGTCCTTATCCCTATTGTATTAATGTAGTTGCCTGCTTTTAGCATGTAATGTAATCTACTGTATAGTTATCTAAAGATGCTTAAGTTTCTGATTCAGAAAAGATACTCTTAGAGTACCTTTTGTGGTAAAACAGCCTTAACTTTTTTTGTTTTCTAACTCGCTTCTATCAATTTGAAACTAAACTAATTTCTGTCATTGATGCCTGCATTAAGGAAAGATGTAGTATTAATATCCAGAAACAATGTATTAAACATTGGGCTTAGGTCCTTATCTTGATTCAAAATGATCAGGGTTGACATATACTTCAATGGTTAATAATGCACCTCTTCACAGGATTACAAAGAAACGGTTTCCAGAACTATTCCTCTGTACCTGTTTCAGATCAGAATGTATTTAGAAGTAAGTATAAAATTTACTTCCTCAGATATATCACTTAGTTGGAAAGGCTGTGTGAAAATTTCATATTCAGACTCCTTAGCTTCATTTAATTTTCACTATGAAACTACTCAGTTTGCAGATATCCAACTTTTATGATAGGTATTACATTAAATGCAAAGTCCTACTTGTCAACATAATAAAGATAATCTATTTCTTGAGAGATAAAAGTGTACATGATTTTTTTTACATTCAAGACCCAAAAGGACCAAAAGGGAAAAAATCCCCATATATACACAACTAGAATATTACTATTAGTCCACTTGAAGTTCTAACAAACTAGTAGTCTGAATTATGTGGATAATGCAGAAAAGCCATATAAATAATATCATTACAATTGACCAGAGTATCTGAGTGATCTCTGTTTTAGATAAATGGCTATATCAGTTGAGTAGATCAGTTGGCTGTTCTTCCCTGATTTAATCAAAAAAGTTTAAAAGCCTTCCGGAGTGAGCCAGGCCAGCACATGAGAAGTTAATACATGGCTCAGCCCAACATAGAGCATAATAACCAAAACAACCCAGAATGAACTCTGAAGAGAACAGGAGGCCTGAGATGGCTTCAGTCCACATATTCTTTCCCAGTGACTGGGGAAACTCATCATCACGACAATAATAATATAGAGACCAGTAATAGGAATCATGTTTGTATTGTGATCCAACTACATATTGCAATTGCTGTATCATGCTTGTGTTGTTATTTCAGTGAATTGCTGCATTATTCCACTAAATCAAAATCCTAGGCAAATGTCAAACGTCTTCAGATGTGTAAATTTTGTATTAAAACATTAAAACTCTCTTGTGTGGAATAACCAAAAGAATCTTGCCAGAGTGTTGGACTCTCGCAGTGGAAAATGTGAATACAAAGTTGAATATGGTTCGTGAAGGTAAGAGTCCATAGCAAGTAACAGTTTTGTTTGAATATCCTTGGTATCATACGGAAGACGGCAATGAATTTCAGCTGGAAAAGGTTCTCTTCAAACAGAAATAGCAATTGTAGGGTATAAAAGTTTTGAAATCTTTAGTGTTATCTTCTAAGATTTTGAACATCAACAAAGAAATCTGGCTAGGATTTGGTTGTGACTGTGAAACAAACTGTGATGAAGAGGTAATGCAATTATGACCATTGAGATAGCTCAGCATATATC
The DNA here is from genome assembly GCF_032191515.1 of Phaenicophaeus curvirostris. Lineage (NCBI taxonomy): Eukaryota > Metazoa > Chordata > Aves > Cuculiformes > Cuculidae > Phaenicophaeus > Phaenicophaeus curvirostris. The sequence goes on from NC_091393.1 coordinate 18,397,187, forward strand.
TCTTCCTTTAAATTATGTACATAGTGAACTGTAACTTAAAAAGTTTGCAAGACTATATATATCCAGACACACATAGCTGCTAATACATTTTAAGAACCTGTACTGAAGTCACCAAGATCTGGTAAATACCTTAACCCACCTTTTCTTTGAAAAATCACAGGTGTTCACTGACTGGGACTGTCACGGAAATTGTGCAGCGACTGTTACCGATACCAAAGCATGAATACTTCATCAGTGTTTTTAATAAAAATATGTTGTCCAAACTCTGCAGAGCAGAAGTTAAAAAAATGCAAATATTGGAAGGGTCATTTACAAAAACAAGTACATATAGGCCACAGCGTGTAGAATTAATGTACTGGAAGATGGAAAGCCACACAGTCTACAGAACACTTTATAGTATTTTTAAGTACTCACCACATATTTGATCCAGATTTTACTGGTTTTCCTTCAATTTTAGGGCTCAGCTGTTGCACAATGCTAATGCTCATCGGTCCTAAACACACTAATTGTTTTATTCCTATTACAGAATCACAGAATCACTAGGTTGGAAAAGACCCACTGGATCATCGAGTCCAATCATTCCCATCAATCACCAAACCATGCTCTTCAGCACCTCAACCACCTGCCCTTCAAACGCCTCCAGGGAAGGTAACTCAACCAATTCCATGGGCAGCCTGTTCCAGTGCCCAATGATCCTTTCTGTGAATTTTTTTTTTCTGACGTCAAGCCTGAATGTCCCCTGGCGGAGCTTGAGTCCTTTCTACATTGCAGTATTTCTTATATCAGTTCCACTCATGTGGTAAATAGGGATTTCTTCCCCCATTGTTTGAATCAGTTTCTATGAGCCATAATGGTCCATGTGCAAGATAAACTTTAAATAATGGAACACATTTAAATTCATTTGTGTATCACTCAGTTCTTCTTGGAATATTATATTCAAATACAATAGGTGCACCCCAAAATCCTGGGTTGGTATGTTCAAGTATGGTACTTTGGCACATCAGATTCCTCCAGGGACAAGATTAGATACAACTATACCTGTCATATAACTTGAAGCAAGATCCTTGGTATAGGTATAATTTAGAAAGGTAACATTTTCCCTTCCCATGTACATCAAATCCTGTAGCAATGAGAAATTGCTTCACCACATATCTGATCATATTTCTTTTAGGTCAAGGGAAATTACCATACAGGGAATCATCCAGGTGAAGTTTTTAGCATCATTAGAGTTGTGGTACCTTAAGTCCAATTCATCATCTTTCCAAATCCTTGAAACACTTTGGTAGACAAGTTTTCCTACATCATTACTGTTGTTCTTTCAATTGTTTGATCATACTCTCTATAAAATATATATCTATAACTAATACACATTTTGCCAAGAATAAAGGAACTCTTGGACAATTACACCTTTTACATTTTATCGATTTCCAGCCCCCATGCAATCTTCACTCACTGTCCACCTGATAGTTAATTCAGTGGTACTTCAGGCAAGCCACCTCTTTTCTTGTCTGCTGGCCCAAACCAGTCTGTGGGCTCTCTTCTGCAATTCAGCAAAAGTTAAACACAAATCCATTCTCTCAACCTTATATTTGCATTGATAATTAACCATGGCTTAGACAAGGTTTTGTTTCTTGCCCCGACCTACTGGGTTCATAATTTAAAGGAGACAGGATTGCACCAATATTTACAAATTTCTATTTTCCATTCACTGCTTTCTCCGACCAGTGTGTCAGTGTGGGTCAGTTTCTTTCTACCCAGGAACCAGAGGATTATTTTTGCTGTGGAACATTCTTTTACATGCCCACATTACTAACATTTGAGCGCCTGTGTCAATGAGGAAATACATAAATTACTTTTTGCTGGGAGATCAGCCAGGTCAATTAGATCTTGTAACTGGATCTGGACAGGCTTCAAAAGTAGACTCATATGAACCTCATTTGGCAAGGTGCAAGATCCTCTGCCCTGGTTGGTGCAGTCCCTGGTATCAATACAAGCTGAGGGATGGAGGGGTTGAGAGCAGCCCTGCACAGAAGGATTTGAGGGTACCATTGCGCTAAGAGTTAATTCTGCCCCTCTCTTCTGTTCTGATGAGACCCTACCTGGTGTACTGCATCCAGCTCTGAAGCCTCAACAGAAGAAAAACATGGATCTGTTGGAGCAAGTCCAGAAGAGGGACACAAAGATGACCAAAGGGCTGGAGCACCTCTCTTATCAAGACAGGCTTTGAGAGTGGGGTAGTTCAGCCTAGTTCTCTAGGAAAGAAAGAAGACTCTGGGAAGACCTTATAGTAGCTTTCTAGTACCTAAAAGGGTCCTTCAAGAAAACTGGAGAGAGAATTTTTGTAAGTGTATGTAAGTTTTTATAAGTGTACGCAGTAGGAGGACAAGGCATAATGGATTTAAATTCAAAGAAGTTAGATTCAGACTAGATGTAAGGAAGAATTTTTTTACAATGAGTGTAGTGAAACTGGAACAGGTTGCCCAGAGAGGCGGTGGATGTCCTATTCCTGAAAACATTCAAGGACAGGTTCGATGGGGAACTGAGCAACTTAATGTAGCTGAAGATGTCCCATCTCATTGCAGGAGAATTGAACTAAATGACCTTTAGATGTCCTATTTTATGATTTTATGAACATTTCTTAATGAGCAAAAGACCTCTGGAAATTTGTAAGCAGATAATAAACTTTGCTCCTAAGCCTTTTCCTGTCTCTCAGTTCTAGAGCCACTGTGCAATTCTATAAAAAAAGAGAAAAAAAAATCCTCTTTTGAGAATAATGTTTTAAAAATCACAACTAACTTCATCAGCTTTTGATAACAATGCTTAACTCAAAAGAGTAATTCAAGATTGCGAATCTTAAGCAGTGGCATCCTGATACTTTGAAGTCAGCATTAACTCTTGGACAAACATGCAGGCTTCATACAGTATTTGCTGCATGGTTCTAATCCTGTTCTGGAACCTCTAATGCTGTCATGCCTTCTTATGTGGAAGTGCTCATTTGAGATTATAGTTTCTTCTAAAATGACCTGGTACCCAGCAGACAATTAACAGGAACTTTATCTGTGTGATATGTAGTATTAATGGTTGAGATGATAACAGAGTAATAGGGGTAATGATTTTTTTCCCCTGCTTTGGAGGTATTAGGTCATACTAGATATATTAGGACCTGTTAAGGTCTCATGATGACACAGAGAAAGAAAGCCTAAGAGGTTATTGATCTTCGTTCTGCTAGATTCCAAATGTACACAATGCTAATGAGTGTTATGTTATGTTTCCAGTATTTTTATGAGTTAATTTTTAGTGTTTGCTCAAAGGGCCCGATTGCTCAAGCAATGGTCTTGTCAGTTATTTGCAGTGCAGTTCCAAATAACCTGCAGCGATTTGCTGCTGTAGCTAGGAATGTCCTTAGCAACACCCACAAGCAGCTAATTAACATGCATATGACCTTAAATCTACCCTCAGACATGGGTGTCAGATTAAAGATAACAAGGACAATTTACTCTGAATGTTCATGCTTAGAAAAAAAAAAATCTTACTTCCATCCTCTGCTGCTTCACTTTAGCTTAATGTAAATAAAAATTTAGTTTATTCTCTAGTACATTTTATTCTAACCTATATAATACGGAAGCACATTGTTCAGAAAATAATTACTGAGACATATGGCACCAGGGAGAATCTGTTCTCTCTGACTAGGGTATGAAAACTCCATAGTTTTATGTTAGAGAATTAGGAGCTCAGCATCATGCCACAAAAGAGAACTGACCTCCTTGCTAAGGAATATTGGGAAGAATATGTGTAGGCTCATCATTTGGTTAGTAATGGAAATTTGTCATTGATAGGGATAAAAGCACTGGAAAGTGCTTTTAATGTACAGATTTTTAAATAAGGTAAATCTATTTTTTTTCTTTGCTAAGTCTGTGTATGCATCATAATTTCATATGATAATTTCTGTACAAGCTTATAACTTCCTAACTCAACGAGGTGCTTGAGAAATACACTATTATGCACATTTTGATTAAAATTTGGCTTAAGACTTCCTTCTAAAATATGTCTTTTTCCTCAATCATCCCACCACAAAACAGTGATACAACTGAACAACATTCAGGAAAAGGTTTTCCCTCTTTTTTGTTTCAGGCAACCTACTAGAATATTATCAAAGTGATAAAAATCTTTCTGAAAAAGAACAGGACATATATATATACAAGACTTCAAAACCAACCTTGTTGCTCTTATCTTCCTGTAACAATACAGCTTTGTTTCTGCTATTATACCACCACACATTTTATAATGCAGAATTAGAAATAAGGAAAAGCTACCAAAAAAAAGTTTTGTACCTATGGAAAAAAATGTAATACAAAACTTGAGCAAACTAAAAAAAACTTGAGTAAAGCCTTTTAACCAGTACATTTTGTTACACATGCATAGCAATTATTTTTGCTCTTTACAGGGGTAAAATTTACTACAAGAACAGCAAAAAGACAGAGAGAAACAGTTAAAAAATGGATAAATATTAGCTCTATGTAAAAGAAAGTACACCTTATAATCCTCTTTTTTCACACAAACTTGTGGTGTCTAAATTTTTAATGCATTAACTAAGCAGAAAATAGAAATGAAGGAGTGAAATAACAACATATTCTCTTTTACATCAGAAATAAAGGCTTGGAGACCCTAGCGGTATCGTACCTTAATTCATTATAGTGAAATTGAGGAGTATGATGGCACTATAATATCAGATAAATTAAGGTTTATGGTATGCCATTGCTAAAAAGCAGCTGCAGTCAGAGCACCTAGTAAACGAGTCTCTTCATCAATTGAGTGGCATTACTTGGAGATCCTCGATGGATATTCAAATTCATAAAAAGAAAAAAACAATATAAAAAGACTGTACAGTAACTATAACTGATGTGTCAATGTTGCAAAGTGGTATATGTTACCTCTACTGTGGGAGAAAAAAAAGACATAAAAGCAGCTTTCATTTGTCCACAATTTCAGGAATACATTTAGTGCAATTATTTAAAGAATTAGCACTGGTTTCCTGTGTTAAAGACCTTGAGATTTTCTGTTTAGAAGTGCTATTATAAGAGGCAGGCATCATAACTTTACAACTACAAATGAGAAAAATGACTGGATTTTATTTTTTTGTGAAGTACACGAACTCACATGGTGTATTCTAAATGATAATTGGATCTCCAAAAGTAGCTCAAGTATTTTTTCATATACTTGAGAAGAGTTAATGTAAATCTCAAAATATGAAAGTTCAAGGAATGAGTTCTGCAAAATATTGGTAAATTATGTTTATATCCTGCTTAACAGACTTAGCAGAGAAGGAGTCCTTCTGTGGACCCTTGCTTCAATTGCTAATCTGTTGTAAACTTTACCAAATAGAATTAGCGCAACTCAGTTCATGGGGTGCCAGGAAGTTACCTTTCTTGTTCTAGCAAGACCTGCCACAACCAAGACAGCTACTACTGCTATTATTTTTCCTTTTTCTTCATATGTTATTGTGTTCAAGGATCCTTAAGGTTTTCTCAAAGACCATTAAGGTTTTCTTCAATCTTTTACTACTACGTTTTCAGTGTATAGAATCACTGACACCATCCATGCTCTTAAAGAGAACTTGTAGTAAAATGATAAGGAAAATATCTTTTAGCTTGTGTAAATTTAGAGCTAGATTATCAAGGTTATCCAGATATAATTTGTAGCAGTTCTTCTGCTTAGTTTAGGTGCATTAGTAAATATCAAGATAATTTTAAAAGAATATACGTGACTTCAGACATTACAGATATAACTTGAACTTTATAATATGCAAAATGTTCTCTTCATTCTTTATCATCTGAAACATATATATTTATGTGTGCACTGTGTAAGAAATTGACAAATCATTTTTTCTTATAAAGTTTAAATCACAGAATCACAGAGATATTTAAGTTGGAAAAGTCCTATAAAATCATAGAGTCCAACTTGAAACCTAACACTTCTAAGCCCACTACTAAAACATGTCCCTAAGTGCCACATCAATGTGTCTTTTAAATACCTCCAGGGATGGTGACACAATCATTTCCCTGGGCATCTTGTTCCAATGATACACTGATATTTCCACATGAAACATATTTTAACAGATATTTTTAATATCATTCCACAGCTCAAAAAGAAAATATTACTATAAACTTTTTTATTAAATAATTATTTTTAATGAATATTTTTAGTTAATCCCTCTTAGGCTCACCATTCTTCCATTCATCCAATAGAAGACTATTTTCTTCATAAACACGCTATCAAATCTCCTACAGTTTTCTTATGAATTCAGGCAGTTGTGCCACCATGGATTGTAATCCTATCAGACCTGAAAAGCTAAGCAGATTCAGGTTGAATTAATAGTAGACTTGGAGACCTCCAAGGAACACTTCAGTATTACAGCAAGTTTTTTAGTGTTACTGACTCAGTGGGAGATACTCTTCAATGTGAGTTAGTATTGAACTAATACTCCAATCAGGGAATTCTAAAAGGCAGTATAATTAGGACGCAGTAAGGTAAAGCACTAAGAAATAGAGAAAGGGAGACAAAATGTGTCCAATGTGACTGCAAATATCTTAATACATTAGGTAGGAAAAAAGCAACTGGAAAAGACAAAAAAAGCAAATTCCTGTTGCTAGCAGGAAAAACAAGGAAAGAACTAGTGGAAAAGATAAATGTATATTATAGTCAGATAATGAAATATAAAAGCATTAGAAAGCACATTTGATGTGATGAGCTCCAGGTCATTTTACTGATGAATTTGTGACAACATATCAAGGAAAAAGACCTACCTAAAAATAAGGAGAGAGATAAAATTAATTCTCAATTAATTTTATCAGATGTGTTTCTCATATTATATGTTTAAAATGACTTTCAACAGTGTTAGTCCACCAAGTATCCTGACATGTTTATAAGAAGGAACATTCTGCTGCAAAACTCTCAGTACACAAGACTACTCTGAATGTTTAAAGATATGTGAAATATATGGTCTAATGTTTTTAAGCAGTGGGCTATAAGTAAAATGTTTTCTGATGTCATGCATGATAAGCCTCATGTGTCTCCTTATAGACAAATACTTTGGACAGAAAGTAGAGAAGTGATCTCTGTATCATAAAATATTTTCTTACTTTTACCAGACAGGCAATATTTGTCCATCTGTAGCTATGTCCTATAATCTGTTCATTTCTCCATTTCCTAACATGATCAGAAGCAGCTAAAACTATCTTTAATACCAAGTATATCTTATTTTCTGACTGGATTATATTTTCTTCAAATTTGAGATAAAGGAAGTAGTATTAACAAAAAGTTGCAGAGCTTACTGCACAAAGGTACAGTCTATATTAAATACACAGGCTCCCTGGATGTAACTCTCTTTAGACCTCAAAAAGGAGTGCATCTTGGAAAATGCTGGCAAAATGGCTAAACAAGTGTTACTCTAAGGTTGAGTTGATACATTGACAGAAGAAGACAAGAAATGTGGGATAAAAAAAAATAAAGAAGTGATGTGATAGTCCCTGAAGAGCAGTAAGTCAAATCAGTAAACAGAGAGTCCATTAATGTTTCAATGGAAGCCTTCTACATTAGAAAAAAATCTGGGATTTTCCCCATAAATTCATGATACTGAACTCCACTGGTCAACTTTCTAATCACTCAGATGATAAATAAAGCTGACAGAATACTTAGCAAGGCACTACTCATGTAAATTATTAAATATTTGCTGATAATATTCAGTGAAAAGCCTATGAGAAGCCTGAAGTTCATTGAATATTTTAAGTCTTAGTTGTCAATACAACTTCTAAATATGTACTGAAGTTATTATGGAACACTTGAAAAGTTATCTATAAATTCTGAAGAAATACATTAGGATTTAGAGCCTAAATTCCTGAAGATAGGATGGCAACTCTAGAATCAATCTCTTCTCAATCAAACCTTTAACAACAAAACAATATGGCTCAGATTATTTTGCTGATTGTCATGCTATTGGAGATTTGAAAGATGTGACAGTCTCGGCACTATTTCCTTGATATTTTCATGGCTCATTATAGAAAGTAGTTAGTCTTGCATTTTAACAATATTTTTACTCATAAAAGTGACAGCATAAAACTTTTGCTTATATGAATATAGCCTCAGAATCATGAATTAATCATTATTCAGTACAGTACAATGCATTTATAAATTGTATACAATGACTCTCTATTTTAGGTGATCCTATGCATCATCCAAAGTCAGGGTTGCTGTTAGGAACAGAAAAAAATATTGTAGATGAAATGGAAAAGGATTGTATCCTGGTGAATATTACTTAATTGCATTCTACTCATGGCAGAGAATAAGGGAAAAAAAAATTATTGGTACAGTAGTAGTAAAAATGGAATTTTAAGATATTATAATTTTAATAAAATATTAACAATAATTCTATGTAAAGAGGTATGTGTAAAGTCACACACAACTTTTTCATACTTAGTTGTCCAATTCTTCACAAATTCTTTGGACAATTCTATTATGTCCACCAAAAAAAGGTAACTCATTAATTATGAAATTCAATATATTTTTCCTCATTTGGAAATTATTGCTTTAAAAAGATGTTTTATATCCAGTGTTTTTTTTTATTTTCCACTCTCCCAATTACAGAGACTTTTCTTCCATTTTCTCTGGAGGCCTCTAAAGTCTGTAAATTTCATTCCAAGATTCAGCCATTTTGCATTTTCAGATCAGGACCAGAAAATAATAAAATATGAAAAATAATATGGTTTAAGATCTCTTATGCAGATGTGGCAGACTGGTTGTTGTATATACAGTTAATTTTAGATAGAGAAGTTGCTTTAAAATCATGGAAAAGGGATATTTCCCAAACCCAGAGAATTCACATGGATTATTTGTTTACTGAAATTGTTTAATCTTTGCTGATTTACAGGATATCTGCTATGAAAAATAGGCCATGTCCCTGTGTATTTTAATGATAACTAATCTGCAGACTAGAAAGCATTGCTTATTCAGGCAAGCAGAGTATTAAATACAGTCTCTGTAACTGAGCATGGCAGCTTGCCAGGAAATAAGGTTCACCAGAGCACTGCCTATTCAAATGCATTTCTATGCCTTTTTCTTGTGAAATAATAATCCTTACATTTCTAACTGCTCCCTCTGGCACTTTTACAGTTTGTGGGTATGTTGTTCAGACAGAGCATGACCACCCAACAATGATCAGAAAAGCTGTCTGAAGCTCTGCCCTGAAGGGGCTCCTGCACATATAATAGTCCTGAAAACTTACAAGACTCTTTCCCGTTGAGTCATGGATGGCTGGAAGTGTTCAAGGGAAATACCAATGGGAATTAATATAATTTGCCCATGATAAAAAATGAAGGCCAGCAAGCAAGATTTTTAGTAAGTGTTTGAAAAGGAAAAGAACAATCTGTATCATCATAAAAGTTGCTCAGTCAAACTCTGTAACACTTCACAAGACACTTGCATTCCCAAGTAAAAGTGTATGACTTCTAGATGCCGGTTCTAAATCTTACTAAAATTTGTATGTTCAGCCTTGAAGGATAGGTTGTGTCTCTAGCTAGTTATTCAAGTGAATGCTGCAGTTAGCAGAGCAAAGAACATGAAGAATCTTTAAAACTGGAATTGACTATTTAGGACGTAAAAAACAGAACCGTTCTTGTCCCATCATCCTCAGGAGAACATAGTTCAACAATCTACATTAGCTATTCAAGCTCGGTTAATTTTCTCAAACAATGAAGGTATTCAAGACATGGTTGACAACGGATACAGGGAAGGCTTGTGCCATTCTGAGGGAGCAGCTGAAGCCCCAAGGTGGCATGTTGGACAGTGTTAGGTGCAGATGAATGACCATCAGCTCTATGAAACCATATAAAATCCTTCATCTTTGATGGCAAAAAAGATTCATAGTAAGAATGACCTTATAATTTCCTTATGGAAGTACACTAGTGGCATAATGAACTGCCTCAGAAGCAAATCCGGTCACCCAGCGGGTGCTGTGGCCTGAAAATATGCAAATCTGAGGATTAAGAACGTATTTTCAAGGATGGTTCCTATGCATTCACATGGCCAGTCACTCTATTGACTTTTTCTTGCCTATAACCAATTTTGCAGATCACTGTTCACTTCTGCGTAAACAGCATTCATATGCTCGTGCTGTGAGCAGGAAAACTCCGTCACGGAATGACAAGCAGTTTTCCCTCTGGCTTTGAATCTGAAACCTAATCATTTATATAGTTCTTCACACTTACGATTAAGACTATGTACTTCAGAATTTATACAAATGTAACCTTACTATGGTCCAGCTTGCTTTGCACATGTCTTTGCTCCTACTGCCTCAGCAATTTAATTAAACAGTTCACATGAAAAACTGGTGCCAACATTTAAATCCCTTTTTCTCAGTAGGTGTAAATGTCAGTGAAGGAGCCTAATTTCAGATGAAATTCTGTTTAAAAAGATATACTTGGCTCCCCTAGAGGTCTTAAATAGGTAAATTACCTTACTACAGAGAATCCCTGAATCTATAAGGAAGTTTAACTAGCAAATTCTCCTGGGCTTTTCTACCACACTGAAGAATCTTGCCCTGCTGAGTGCAAAAATCTCTTGTTACTTTTGCCAGACCTTCTCTTTTATAAAATTCTTCTTTAGGAAGAGTAATTTGCTCTCTTATATTTTTATTTTTATTTTATTTTCAGAATAGCAAGTACGTATCCTTACCATCAAAGTAACCCATTCATCCTTAATTCTTCTTGTTGGGATTAGATTCACAGATTGGCACAGAATTATCAGAAACAAAGCTAGGACTAATTTCTGGGTATAAGTACAATGAGTTCCTATCATGGAAAGCTGGTAAGCTGTTAGCATATTCCACGCTTTATTTTGGCTCAAGCTCTTTAGAAATCCCATGGCCAATGTCCAGGCAGGGTTCAGGAATTAGCACAGGCTACATATTATTGCAAAAGGCAATTTGGATGGGAAGTCACTCTCTTTTGGACAGCAAGAAAGTTTAGCTGTGGAAACACAAGCTGAGCTCTGCCAATCAGTCTCAGTGCCTTTCATTTACTAGAGTGGACATAGCCTCTGTGAGTATACATTATAAAAAATTAAAAATATACATAGCCAGGCACTGGAATGAATGGCTATTGATATAGATACAGTGCTGATTAATGCTTATAGCTTCTTCCAGGCTTGGTGACAAAGTCACATCAATGTTAGTCTGTATAAAATACTTCTTAGGATCCTTAGCTGAGTCAATAGTGCTGCACGACTGGACAGGTAGAAGAACAGACAGCCCAGAGGAAGTGCTGAATTAGTCCTTGCCTTCTCTGTGCTCCTTGGACATAAGCTGTACTTGATTGTTGCAATGAATCTGGCTGTTTAGAGTAGATTCTCTTGCATTCCCATCCTCTAGGCACTCATTCAACAGCAAGGTAGAATTTGTCCCTTACAAAATGCATTAATTAATCCAATCAGCTACATAATTCTTATTTTTCGACAACTGTATGAAGTGAAGCAAATCTTCATAATGTTTGGTGGGAGTATGTTGCAGTAAAGACCAGATACAAGCTAACATTGACCTCATGAACTGAAACCTATCTCTCCACAGTACTCTGTACCTCTGGAACAAACTATTGACTTCACAGTAGATTTCAGATTTTTGTTTCTAAAAATGCTGATTCATAGACCAAGGTCATTTAACCAAGATATCTGACATATGGAATCCCAGCAGAATTACTGATTCAGATGATAGCATCAAAACAAGTTTAATGATTGGAAACACAGGACTCAGACTATTCTCACAGCAATTTTTATACACAACAAGCATTTATATAGAAGCTGATTAGTTGAAGTATTGATTAGTTGTGGACAGGCCTAAACTCCTCAGCTTTCCTCTATGGGACTGCTACCTCAGACTAACAAGGACCATGGCAGCATTAAAAAAACCCAGTATTTTCACAGAGATAACAACTCTTGAGCTATCTATTATATTTTCCAGAAACAAGCACATTATTTATATATCAGCCATATATGTTTTGTCTGTTTTTTTCTTAAGCTAATACATTGATTACTTTCAAAATAGCATCTCTCCATTTGTAGCTATATTTCCAGGCTCTTTCAACAGTGCAGTGATTTGTTCTTTTCTCTAAAGATTAATTTTTGGGTAAGATTTAAGTTTAATCCAAGTACTTAATTACTAAATGCTTTTACTACAAATATTCTGAAGGTGTTCCAGTATGACTTTTGTCCTAGTTACATTAGGGATACTTTTTAAGGAAACAGGATGTTTTCCTAGAAGACAGTTTCAAAAATGGCTGAGAAACTGTGAAATTAATGAACATCTTAGTATACTAACTACCTATTTATGCCTACAAATTATTCCTTATGAATCAGGATTGTCGTCAATCTCACCTTTTTCTTTTTTAAGTAATTTACTGATCACAAAGTGACCACCCTATCTCCTGATTCATTCCAAATCATTGAATAATAAGTGTCATTTCAGAAAATAACTGTTTTAAATATTTCATGAAAAATATCCCTCTAAAGAGAGAAGAAAGTGATAGAGTATAATGGAGTCTGAAAATCTTGGAATGGCTTTGGTTTTTTCTCTTTCTATAGTAATCCTGGAAAATGTACAGAGGAGAGGATTAAGAAATAAAATACTTGCATTTTTGTCACATATATAATGGGATGAATTAATCTTTTCTTAAATCCTTATCACTTAGAAGTCACTTTGAAGCATTTTAGGCACAGAAATGATGAGAATGTTTTATGGAAGCCTTCCCTACCAGTAAAAGAAAACAATCTCCTCATGACTTATAAATGCTTGCTACTGATGGGTGCCAGGAAAAAGTTTTGTTGACATGTGATCTTAGTTTTCTTTATTTAACATAAATATCTCATCTTCAACCATATTTGACATTTCAAGCATAAAACATAATACTGAATATAAATCAGAGCACTGGAGCCAAACTTTTGTCTCATGAAGAACCACCTTAAAGGAAAGTTGTTAATAAAAAAAAAATATATTTGTCTTAAGGTCAACTCAAAACTTGTATAGGTGCCAGAAATAGTATTAAGATTTAGAATATGTATAGATATCTCCAACAAAGTTTGTTTGAATCCTGGAAGAAGCCAAACAGTAGGTTTATTTTCTGCATGGACTCAACTACAATCCAAGCTGAGTTAATTAACTTTATTAAGAATGCTGATGAATCTGTCTTTGCTCCTGGAATTTGGACTAAGTTTTATTTTCTTGTTGGTCAGATAGATCACCTCATCTGCTGAAATGCAGAACAATTACTTTTAATTGTTCACCTGTACTCCACACAGGTGAGGAGACACCTCAAATATTGTGTTCAGTTTTGGGCCCCTTACTGCAAGTAAAACATTGAAATGCTGGAGCGTGTGCAAGGAGGGCAACAAAGCTGACAAAGGGTCTACAGAGCAAGTCTTATGAGGAGCAGCTAAGGGAACTGGGATTATTTAGTCTGGAGGAGAGAAGGCTGCGGAAGAAACTATTGCTTTTTAGAGCTATCTGAAAGGAGGTTGTAGAGAGGGAGGTGTCATTCTCTTCTCCTAAATAACAAGTGATAAGAGAAGAGAAAATGGCCTCAAATTGCATCAGGGGATGTTTAGACTAAGTATTAGGAAAACTTACTTCACTGAAAAGGTTGTCAAGAATTTGAACAGGCAGCCCAGGGAAGAGGTTGAGTCACCACCCCTGGAGGTATGTGTAGAAGTGGTGCTTAGCGATATGGTTCGGCGGTGAACTTGACATTGTGAGGTTTATCATTGCACTCTATGATCTTAAAGGTCTTTTCCAGCCTAAACAATTCCGTGATCCTGTAATTCTGTAATTAACACATCATTTTCAAGTTTGTTGTTTCTGTTTTAAACCCATAGTGCCAAGGACTTATGTAGAAATAAATCACTTTTTTTGTCACATTTTTTTCAGCTATGTCAGCCAGTGTAATAGAGGTTCTTACTTCACCATGAAGAATTTTGCTACTAGAACAAATCCATAGTTCTACTAATGTTTTCCATAGAAAACATAGAAATACAGAGAATACAGAGCCTAAATATCACCAGCTGCAAGTATGTGCCTGGATCTAGCCTCAGGAATCCTTATTAGAATTAGCTGTTAATGAGTATCTTTTAATAAATAAATGCCATCTGAACAGGCAAAATGACTTAAGGATATTCAGCAAGATTCTGAGAACTATGGATGTAGGCTGTGTTGCCTTTACCCTTACACAACACTGAGTACAGGAATTTTCTGAGCCTTAGTTTTGATCTGGTTTTTCACATGCAGCCTCACTTGGTCTACCAAGATGTTTATGTGCAGCTTGGTTTTAACTTTGTGCATTTCCTGATGTTTTACAACAAGAGCCACCACAGACACTATAGACACTGCAAATTCAAGACCCTGTTTTCATATTGTGCTTTCTTTTACTCATAAGTCTGTGAAACTCAGAAGTATGATTATATTTCACTAATCACAAGCACAAAAACATAAAGCTGTTTTTCTCTTAGCAGTTATCCTTGATAGTTATTCCCTACAGAAATATTAATCCACAGTAGATGTCTTATTAAAGACCTCTTATCCAGGAGATAAAAATATAACAATGTTCTATGGACATTTTAATTCAATGAAAGAAAACCAAAACACAACCCTGCCAAATTATGATAACAGTAATATTGTGATATTATGTTGCTTTTATAGAATAGTCAATGCATTTATTACAGTTATATTCCCATAATATTGTGAAGCCAACAAGAATATGTTTATATCATTTATTTCTTACAAAGATTCTTCCGTATTTCATATTTATTCATGCTTGGATGGATCTCTTCACCCAGCTAGTTTATTTAAATTACAGGTGAGTGAAACCATAAATTTCAACATGGCTCCATTCTGAACAGTCTATGAAGCTGTAGATTGGAAGCATAAAATAAAGTGAGGAGAATCATGTCATATTCTACTGGGAGACATATTTTACCCTTCAGCAGCATATTAGAAACACATGTTTTAGAAATTGAGGTGAGGCATAAAGTACCTTCTTCCCATGAGATGTATTTCTCTGCCTAGAGCAGAAATTTCCTCTTGGCAGTGTGTTTCAGAACTGGCAAATTCAACAGTTTAATCTCTTTATCATTTGCATTATATTTTCCAATTCAGAAAAAAATGCTATCATATTATTAGGGGGTTTTATATTTAATTCTAATGCACATGGGCAAAATTGATCCTTTTTCCCCAAAAAATATTTTTTTCTTTTATGCTATTGGGATGTCCTGATCTCTTGATGCAATTTGAACAGTGTATTCATGTTGCATTATCTCTCTAGTTCCTAGTCAAATACTCAAAATAAATTAAAAAAGATAAATCCAGAAAAAATTGAAAAGCACTATTGTTTGAAGGAGAGAGGTCATAGCATATTTATAAGATATAGTTTACATGTCATAGTCCTCCATCAGTGTTATTTCAGCAGAGCACTGCTAGCAGAATACTACTTCTCTGCTGGATATAGAACACAATCTGTACTCATTCTACTCATTTGTTGCAGATGTTTATCATCAGAACGTGAAATTAGTATTTAATTAAAAAAAAAAAAAGAATATTTGTGACTTTAAGAGATGGAATTTGGAATTTTCGGGGAATACACTTTCAGGACTTTAATACAGGAGAGTAGAGTCCTGGATAATTCTATTAATTTATTCCAATTATTTATAAACCAGACCAAATAAGCTGTTTGTACGTATCCATTTTTATATTCTGAAGAGCCTTACTTTGATTTTGACCTGAAGTTGTTCTTATTAATGCACTCTTAAATCTAAAAAAGAAATCAGAAAAAGCATGTCAGTTTAGCTTTAGCAATGTAAAAGTGTACATGAGTATGTGCAAGTGTACATACTCTTTTAAAACATAGAACTCTTTGGAACATAAGAAAATACAGATGTTGACCTTAGAACTAAATGTAGTTCTTTCAGTTTAAGATATTCATAATTAAATCAGGAGAGAAATAAACTTTTCATTCTTTGTGAAGGTTGCTTAATGACTAACCAAGTTAACTTCTCCACATTTAAGGAAAGATGAGAAGGAAGATAAGCGAAATTTTTATTTTTTTCCTGCTTACTTACATGTCTACCACCTCTAGTCAAAATGTTCTCGCTCTGTTTCTCTGATAAATAAGGTGAAAAGGTAGGTTATTGATTGTTGATATGAAATGAAGAATTACTTTTCACCAGACCATGACATTGCCATTGAGTTTAACTATTGTCACTGCAAATTCTCCTAGTTCCCTGAAATTATGTTGAGCACCAAACTGAGCAACGGCTGGAGGTCTGTGTGGAAAGGGTTCAGGGAAAAGACAGAAAACATCTGTAATGTATCTTATTGAAAGGGAAGAGTTATTTACTGTTTGGATTCCAGCAATATAAGTACAGAAGAGCTGGGTGTGACTAACTCAGGACATGCTGTGGAAGCAAAGGGAAAAAGAAAGAATCTGACATTTTTTTCTAAACAGAAAAAAAAAATACAGTTTTCTACTTGAAATTTTGAAAACCACACTTGAAGTCTGTGAAAGGTGCAAATATTCAACAGTGAAGTAAAAGACAGTGCTGAACTTCCTTTGATTAAATTGATGGTATAAACTCTATCTGCTAGCATGCTAATACACTTAGAATCTAAGTAGTTATGAACATCTTATTTACAGTTCTTGTAGAAGGTACACATCCTATGAATTTCATACTCACCACACTAAGAATTCATGGATTTCATTGAGGAAAGGCAGTCTTAGTCAAAAAACATTTTCACTGATCATGTGAAGGACACTGCTGGAACAAGAGAATATAAAGAGGAGCTGTTTATCAACCATAAAATTGATCATATATGAAACAACAAAGGAGAGGCAAGTTATGGATATGGTATCACCCTTGGATGGAGAAAGAATTGTTCTTCAAGAACAGCAATTTGTTTTGAAATTAGAAAGGTGAAGAGTGAGCTAGAGAGAAATTTAAAGATAATTTTGAAGTTTCAGGTGACACTTTTTCTGTATTGAGTGAAATCCTACATAAAACCTGCAGAGAAGATCCTGTGTTTATTGTCAGTGTATTACGACCTGAAAGCATACGGGGTGTAATAGGCTTTATGAACTGAGGTTATGAACTTGGTTCACATTTAAAATTAAAAAGTTCATAATTAAGAAGAAAAAAGAACAACAAAAAAAGCAAACAAATAAATAATAAGAAAGAAAAATAAGTTATAAGGCTAAAACTAGAGACATTAAGTAAATAAAGTTAGTAGGCACTTTTGGAGACAGCATTTATTAAAATACTGAAATTTTAAAGGCCTGAAATAGTCACAGTTTGTTTTTATTTCTCAAAAGGAAGAAAGTAATGAAGGCAGATTTTCTAACTCGTAGAACAGTCTTCCTACATGTTTATTGGCTTTACATATCTATAATTGTCCTCTTCCTATGTGTCACAGCATCAGATTATAGTAACTCAGCTCAAGAGAACTCTTTTTATTCCTGGTTCTTGCCTGCCACCAGCCAAAGCTCTTCACAGTGAGGGTCAGTGTAACACAAAAGCAGAGTAGCTGCTGAAGTCCTACAGCCCCATCACTGTTACTGCTTACTGCATCTTTCACATTGCTGTGTCTATCCTGAACTAGAAGCAACTACAATAGAGTACAGAAAAGACAAACATTCATTATGAATGTTGAACTCCTTCAGGAATGAGAAAAGGGCTGCTTCCTCTGAAGCTTATTTCTGATCCGTGTTTACATGTTTATCCTTATGTTATGGTTTCATGTCCATGGTGCTCAGATAGAACTTTGTATTTCAAAATTTAGTTGGGTCTGTGAATTATTCAGGAAGTTAACCCAAAAGACATTAACAATTTAAATCTGCCAATAACTGATTTTCATGAACATGAAAAATGTAACTTACAACAGGAGGCTGTATTCATTATCTGGCTTTGCCCTCATGACCAGCAACTCATGAAATGATCTTGACAAATGACTCAATCAGCCAGCAACATTCTCCACTTCGTTTTGGTCTCATTCCCCTATAAATCTGATATATACTGGCTGTACTGATGATGCACTGGAAAAACACTGTGTCAGAGCACGTGATCCTTCCTTGGCACAATTTAATTTTTTTCTTTTTTTTTCTTTTTTTTCTGAGAAAAAAACCACAACAAACCAAAATCAACCGAATAGAACTTTTTTGTTTGCACCTAATGTTCTTTGGGTCAAATGTCAATGACTGCAAGTAATTATCAGTACTGTGTATATTTTCCACTAAATGGGTTTTGCTGCCCACTTGTGCTGTGTAGCAAACAGTTTTGGATAAGTATACTTACAGCAGACTGATTTTGCAAAAGGTTCTACATAACAGTAGAAGTTAGGATTTCCAGAAAGACAAGGCTAAGCCAATCATCAACAGAGGTAGCACCTCTGTGATAACGTTTAAGTAGGGGAAGAAAACTGCTGTGCAATAGCAGTCAGAAGAGAGGAGTAAGTATATGTCAGAGAAACAACTATGCAGACACCAAGGGCAAGTGAAGATGGATGAGAAGAGGAAGGTGATCCAGATGCTGGAGCAAAAATTCTTTTGCAGCCGAATGGAGGTTAATGGTGCAGAGGATCACGCACTGGAGCAGGTTATGAATGCCTGGAGAGCACGCACTGAAGCAAATGACCTGGCGGGACCTATGACCGTGCTGGTTACCCACACTAGAGCACTCTGTTCCTGGAGGGCTGCACTCAATGTCAAAGACCCTTGCTGGAGCAGTTAACAAGGGACTATCTCCCATGGGAAGGACCCCACACTGGAACAGAAGAAGAGTTTAGAGAGGAAGGAGCAGCAGAGACAATGTGTGTTGAATTGACCACAAGCCCCACTAGTCACTGGTCAGGGGTCAAAGGCAGAGAAAATTGGAAGTAAAGTTAAGCCTGGAAAGAAGGGAGAGGTGGGGGGAAGGTGTTTTAAGATTTGGTTTTGTTTCTTGTTACCCTACTCTCGTAATAAATTAAAATAATTTTCTTGAGTTAAGCCTATTTTGCCCATTGTGGTAACTGGTGAATAATCTCACCCTGTCCTTATCTCAACCCATAAGCCTCTTGTTAGGAGAAAAGGGAGTGACAGAGTGGTTTTGGTGGGCACTTGATGCGTAGCCACAGTCAACCCATCACACCACACTAGCAAGGTCGGTCTAATGTGAAGGATGTATTTAGCCTTCAGAAAAACATCAAGATCAGAGCCTCCAGATAGCACAGTCATGTCAATCTGTTATACAGGTGCTGTCATATCCTGACTCCTAGTCTTAATAACTCTTGCTTTTATTGACAACTGGTATCTTAAACATTAGACAGCATGTCACTAAAAAGTAAACAAATGCTTAGTGCAGAAATGAGCATGTAGGGGACTAAAATTGCTTGGGTTTCATACTGTGATTTTAAACAATTAATACAGCAGTTCATTGGAAATTAAAAATGGAAGTCAGACCAAATAACCTATTGTTACCATGGTGCTATAATTAAAAAAAAAAAAAAAAGCTGAATTTGTAGCTGAATTTTCCAGTGATATTCAGAGCATTGAGTATTTTTTGGTGTTACATGTAGGATATGAAAACTCAATATTGTAACAAGTGTTCAATTTTAGGTCCAATATTTTTTAATATCTTTATAAAATATAGAAGTATCAAATGTACATTAAGTAAATTTGCCTGTGATACTAAATTAGGAGGAACTGTGAACTCCCTCAGTGATAGAGGCATTACAGAGATTCTTTACCTAGGATATGGCAATCATGATTATACATACAAGTTGGGGGTCGAGAGTCTGGAAGCAGCCCTCTGTAAAGAGATCTGAGTGTTTGGATTGAAGGCAAGTTGACGATTAGTCAACATAGAACCCTGGCAGCTAAAAAGGCCAAACAGGTCCTGAGGTACTGTCTTGAATGATTTTTTAGATAAACCTTCAATTTAAAACAAAGTGTGACTTAATACAGTTTGATGAAAAGTCATTTACTTACTGTGTGGAGGAAATACATGAAGGGAAATCGTGTTATATGTACTTATAGCTAAATAAGTATATATACTTACAGCCAAAGTATTATGGCACTGGAACAGGCTGCCCAGGGAGGTGGTTGAGTCACCTTCCCTGAAGGTGTTTAAGGGACGGGTGGATGAGGTGCTGAGGGGCATAATTTAGTGTTTGATAGGAATGGTTGGACTCAATGATCCAGTGGGTCTTTTCCAACCTGGTGGTTCTATGATTCTATGATTCTGTGTGTGCATGCTTGATTACCTATGTCACTTACCTCAGATTTCAAAGTTTATAATACTTAAATCCAATTCACTTATATTCCTACCTGGGCATCCAGTACAAGTTCACTACAGAGTTCTCTAAGTAGACTTTCAGGCATTAAGACTTTCCATGTGGATATCCAGTGTTAGTTTGTGCCTAAATTGGAGTCAGATGTTTCACCAAGCAGACTCTCAGGCACTAGATTTTATAAACCAAAAAATTCAATAGAGGGGTATAACAATATAGAATCATAGAATCATAGAATAACCAGGTTGGAAGAGACCCACCAGATCATTGAGTCCAACCATTCCTCTGCAGAAGGAGCCAACTCCACAGAGAGTGTGGAGGGCTAAGGAGTGCTACAAAGACGGTTAGGGCACTGGAGAACTGCCCACACGAGGACATGTTAAGAGAGTTGGAGTTGTTCAGCCTGGAGAAGAAAAGGCTCCAAAGAGACCTTATAGCGACCTTCCAGTACCTGAAAGTGGCCTACAAGAAAGGTGGGCAGATTTAGGCTAGGCATAAGGAAGAATTCTTCGACCATGAGGGTGGTGAGGCACTGGAACATGTTGCCCAGGGAAGCTGTGGCTGCCCCATCCCTGGAGGTGTTCAAGGCCAGGTTGGATGGGGCCTTGGGCAGCCTGGTCTAGTGGGAGGTGTCCCTGCCCATGGCAGGGGGTTGGAACTGGATGATCTTTAAGATCCCTTCCAACTCGAAGTATTCTATGATTCTATGAGTCTATGATTCTAACAGTTATTTAGTTCAGCAAAGCAACTAATTCCTGTTACTCAGGAGAATTGTCTGGCATGTAGGCTAGCTGCCATCCAGGAAGAATTCAAATGGGGCTCACCAGAAATCTATAACTCATTGCTTTGAGGAGCATCTTGAGAGGTGTCTTAGTGCAACGGGAGGTCATTGCCATGCAGCCACATGAAATATGAAATTAACTCAATTAGATCCATAGTGTTGTTCCCTAGTTTTATTTAGAAAGGTACATAACAGTTAAATGCAGTGGTTTTTTTCATATGCTTAGCCTAGAAAATAAAATAAGATTTGTTTATGTTTTAAAAAGATTACATAGGAAATATTAAAAGTATACTAAGAAGAATACTCTAGTAGGTTTTAATATTGAATTAAATAGCGCTTTTAACAAGACAGTGCTATTTATAGTACCAGAGGCCCAGATTCAATAATGCAGACTGTAACGACACCACATCCAGTGTACAGTTCTTGAGTGATTGATGGATGATGACACAGGATCAAGAAGGTCAAGAAAGGCTGAAAGGGATCTTATTTGACTATTTGACTTATTTTCTAACAAGCATAACATCCAAATGAGCTAATGCCTTTTGAGACCTTCTAAAATCTGTTTCTATTGGAGTCGCAAGAACAGTCCTTATGACAATGACTTCTAATACAGTCCTCCATGGCTCAATATATGTAACTTGAAATTTACCTTCAGAGAATGTAGTATAGAAACACACAGATATGTGCTGGCATTGTTTACACAAAGTAAATTAATTTTAGTAAGTAATTAATAATCTTTCTACATTTTAGCTATACTCAGAGTACCTTAGATTTTTCAATATTCATTTGTTGTGATGTTAAATTTTCAGAAGCCTTTTGGAAGCATAATGGTAGAAGACAAGAAATTCTTGAAATAAATGAGTATTCAACATAGAAGTGTGCTGACTGTTAAAGTAATAATCTCTTCCAGTAGTTAGGGTGGTAAAAGAGACTTTTGTTCTTCCTCTTCATTAATGTATCCCTTAACAGTGGCCCAGAAAGCAAATACTTTCAATCTAAGACTTTAATAATTGCAATATTCTCTTTGTCTGAGTGTTTATCAAGGAGGTAAAAGAGTGAAGCTAGCTCCTTTTAGTAGAATACAGAGATTTGACTCTATTAAGAATTTAGGCAAGAGTACACGTGTACATTTGTAAAAATTTGTGAAGAACTCACTTCTGTGGCTGATTAAACTTGTATGAGTAGACCTTTTATTTCTTTCTCTGTTCTTGAGGTTACAACCTGAAACAATAATTAAAATTGAAGGTGTTAGTAGTCAAGATCTATTTTTAAACTTCAAAAGGTAACGAGAACGTAGACAATGAGTTCAGTTTGGTAAATTCAGGCAGAACAGTAACACACAAGCCTTGCAAGGAGAGGCTGAGGAAACTGGGGTTGTTTAGCCTAGAGAAGAGAAGGCTGAGTGGAGACCTCATTGCTCTCTACAACTACCTGAAAGGAGGTTGTGGAGAGGAGGGAGCTGGCCTCTTCTCCCAAGTG
Source organism: Phaenicophaeus curvirostris (assembly GCF_032191515.1). NCBI lineage: Eukaryota > Metazoa > Chordata > Aves > Cuculiformes > Cuculidae > Phaenicophaeus > Phaenicophaeus curvirostris. The sequence goes on from NC_091393.1 coordinate 18,419,794, forward strand.
ATAGGGGACAGGACAAGAGTGAATGGCCTCAAGCTCTGCCAGGGGAGGTTCGGGCTCGACATGATAAAAAAAATATTCACAGAAAGGGTCATTGGGCACTGGAACAGGCTGCCCAAGGAGGTGGTTGAGTCACCATCGCTGAAGGTGTTTAGAAGACGGGTGGATGAGGTGCTGTGGGGCATGGTTTAGTGATTGATAGGAATGGTTGGACTCAATGATTCTGTGGGTCTTTTCCAACCTAGTGATTCTTTGATTCTTTGTACCTTTGCTGCCAAATCAGACCCAGCACTTGGAAGCATTACCAGCACAAATTTAGGCAGCTAGAGAATTCATATGCAAGGCTGGATGGGACTTTTGAGAACAGCAATGTTGACTAATTTTGGTGCCTGAAGAGATTCTTGTTGCCTAAATCCCTATTATGATTCTAATCCTCAGAGCTTTAGCTAGAAACTTGTGTAATAGTATTAATAATGCAAAAAAGAATTCACAGAAGTCTTGTGAGGCTTAATTAGAAATTACTTGCCGAATGCTTTGAAGATGTAAAAGGCTGGATCATTATTAATAGCATGATGATAATTATTTAAAGGCAAAATATTGTTCCTCCTTTTATTTTGAAGACTTAATTCTATAATTGTTTATTGCAACAATTAATCAATAAATTTGCAGCCTTTAAGACAAGCTAGGTGAGTTGTTGATTTATTAAATTTATTCTTTTGAAGAAAAGTTTATGTAGAACAAAAGAAGAGCTGTAAGTAAAAGATTAACCTAAAAATAATAAGAATAAAGAAAAAATAAATGACAAAGACTGATTATAATTAAAATAATAAAGAAATTTGTAGGATCATCAAGAAATACTCCCAGAAACAATGACAACAAAACACAAAGCAAAACAAACAAAAAACAGTGAAGGGAAACTTACTTTAAGATGTTGAAAAATATGTACTATATGCATTACCACATTGATTATTGATTCTTGTTAACATACACATCTAAATTCCAGAGCAAGCTCATTATTCCCATGAACAGAACAATCACAATAATAGCTCTTCTGTGCTGCTGCCCTCCATGACATCACTTCTGAGCTGACCACTGCAGCCCAACACTCCAAGCTGGAGCAAAACATTTTGGGCCTCAACACTCAATTCCATGCCTGATTTGGGCACATATCAACAGTTCTCCATACAGCAGCTTCCAAAAAGCAAAAAATTAGGTCTGTGGTTGAAATAGAATTTGCAGCACAGTCCCACATGCAGCTAACGTGGATACTTGTGTGATCGCTGGGAGAGTGCAGAAGGATGCCCCAAAAGGAACTGCAGATATTCTTTACAAGTCACTGAAATGCATTTTAATAAAAAGCAAAAAGCAAATGCTCAAAGTACAAACACTGGGATTAAGAAGGCAAGAAGTTCCATGAATTAAGCAATAACATTTATAATCAGATTTTTTCTCTTAAGAAAAGAGAAGAACTGATTGCTTGGACTGAAATTCTACTTTGAGCTCCTACTTGTCCTCTGTGCTTTTCATGGATCTTTCTACACTAGCATTTTACATCAAATCCTACTGTGATTTTGAAAAAATACCTTCCAGTCATCCTCACTTCTTATACCTCCAGTGCTGCAAATCCTAGAGTGCTTTTAGAGTGAACCACTTTTCTTTTACAGGAAAATAAAAGGTATGAAAATCTCCATGAGTACAGCTTTCGAACTCTAACTACCAATGGGTATTCAATGCACAGAACCCAGACAGAAGTGGTAGAAAGGAACTTCTGAAATATCTGTTATATGAATTCTTGGCCTCAGGACCAACTGTTTCACTTTACACATCCATTCGAATAATTTGGTGCTATGTGGTAATAGCCTATGTATAAATTTTAGCACATTCTTCAGATGTTCTGATTCATAGTATACATATAAAGAATAAGAATTATATCCTCCTTACTAGGACACTGATTTTATCCTATATTTGCAAGGTAATTAATATATTTTTGGGTGGATCTTTTCTTCAAAAATATTTTCTTCCAAACATCCCGTGAATAAGTCATAATCTTTGAATTTGTACAATTTATTTTTTTTTAAATAATTTTTTACTTTGAACTTTCCAACGGTAATCTAGAAGTACTGTTACCAGTACTTCTTCATTCTCTATTTAAATATTCCTTCAGTACTGCATGAGCAGCTTAGGAAAAATATTTTAACAAGTATATTTAGTCTTCATTTGAATTTCTTATGCTATAAAATATAGGTCAAACTTAACTACATTAATGAGGAATGGATGCTATTTTGAGGAATAAAGCAGAAAGAAGTAAAAACAAATCACAATTCTGATATTTAGTATTGTAAGAGCTACTTGATCATATAACACTGAATCCATAACCCTCTCATCCACCATCAGCATATCTCAGAAGTTTTCATATTTTTGTGTTCTTTGACTCCTTCTCTCTTTGCTTTTTATGGTAGGATTTATTTTTCCTTGGACAGTTTTGGACCTCCCTAGTAAACCCTTTTCCATCCTTAAAAGGTTACTTATTTTCTAAACAGAGTATTCAACAGTGATTGTTATGAGTATACCAATGAAGTTCATTGAGAATTGGTGGCAGGGGTGGTCAGTTCCACAGCCAAGCACTAGATTGAGGCAGCTAGGCAGACCCCAGAGTGAGGGAATCCCAAGAGAGAGCTAGGGGCAGATGATTCTTGACTGCCAGAATTGATGACATTCACATGGGTGATTCACGTGGAGGAGCTGTTCCCAGAAGCATCCACGGAGATTTAAAGAGTTCCTAAGGAGCGCAGTGAATACAAGAAGTAAAATAGGTGTGTGGGGCATCACAAGGGCATGACAAGGCAGTTTGAAATGCAACTGGAGCAGGTGGAGCAAGCAGGCAAGAGTGTGGGCAGGGAGCTGGACTTCGACCAGAAGTACCAGAGAAACATGGTGTGAACTTTGCAGAAAACTAAGGCCTCTTCAAAGCTGAAGGTAGACCTGATCACTGTCTACAGTTAACTGAAAGGAGGTTGTAGTGAGGTGTGTGTTGGTCTCTTCTCCTAAGTGATGAGTGACAATATGGCAGGAAATGGCCTCAAGCTGCACCAGAGATGGTTCAGATTAGACATCATGAAAAATGTCTTCACCAAAAGGTTTATCAGGCACTGGAGCAGGCTGCCCAGGGAGGTGGTCAAGTCACCATTTCTGGAGGTATTTAAAAGATGGGTAGATTAAATGCTTAGGGATATGGTTAAGTAGTGGACAGGTATGGTTGGACTCAATGATCTCAAAGACCTTTTCCAACCAATTCTATGATTCTATGATTCTACGATTCTATGATACTAAGTTGTCTTCATCAGAAAAATACACCTCCTCACAAATATTTTTCTTCAATGGAAATATTCTGATTTTAAAAACTGTCAGGAAATATTTCTTCAGGCTCACAATAGAAATGAATAATCTTAAAAAAAAAAAAAAAGGAGAATCAAACCCAGATGCTTGTTTGTTTGTTTGTTTGTTTCCAGAGCCAACTACTTACTGTAGAAATTCATGACTGTGTCAATTTGAGTAAACATGGCATCATGTTCATTGGCTAGATTTACCCAATTGAACTCAGAAGTAATATAATTACAGTTCTCTGTGGTGCTATGGCTGAATTGTTAGTTTAGTGAGACCTCACTAATGCAATCACCTTCTTTCTTACCTTCTCCACATTTACTATGAAATTGTTAATCACACCACTGAGAGTAGAGGACAAAGGAACTCAGTTCCAGGTTATGAATGTCTATGCCAAAGGACATAAACATCCTGTTAGGAACAGGCTTGCTAATGTTGGATGTGAATACCCACACCACTAGGCTACTGGCTGATCGAATTGATGGATTCTTTGATTTCATGTTTATAGAAGTGATAGTAGATCTGGTGGTAATAAGATACCATTCCCTGGTATTATAGCCAAATGGGCAAACAGTGTTGACTTCAACAGTTCAGTGGACATTTCTCAAACAGACATTGACATGACTTGGATTTTAAGTAAAGTAGCCACCACTTTCTTTTAAAACATAACTGGAAGGGAAGCCTTTTCTTTGGGCTTGAAATAAAAATAATAATGATATTTACCTAGAAGGTAAAAGATTAGCTTTGAATTTTTCTTTGTTTTGTACTGATAAAACTTCTGTTTCTCCAGAAAATATTTTAACTGTGACATTTTAAGGTATTTAAAACACAAGAATACACTATCACCTTATGAAAGCAAGTCTCTGTTCAGAAAGAAAGTCAGTGTTCTATGAAAGACTTACTGTACTACTAAGACAAACACAGATTTTTTTCCTTTTGCTTTAGGACTGTTTAATACAGCAAACGAATTCAAGGTACACTGTTAAAAGCAAAGAATCTTGCCTCACATGTAGACATGAGCTGCCAAAAGGGAAGGAAATATTCCTTTTACAGATTTGACTCAAATGTTACACTAATGACTTGAATGAGAAGGAATATTAAATTTCCAGACAGCACAAAATGAGTACAAGCTCCAAGTAAATGGAAGACAAAGTTAGAATTCAAATTGATTTTTAGAAACTGAAAAAGATGAAAATATAAAAAGTTGTAAGCAAGACTTATTTAGGGATAATCAGTGCTTCATATTCTAGACAGGGTATAACAGACTAATATCAATTCCGTTAAAAAACTCTAGAATAAAGTTCCATCCGGTAGCAGGGCTGGAAAAGTTCCCTACCAGCTAGCAATGACGAGGCAGTCAGCCCTCTTTCCTGCTGTGTGAGCAAAGCAAACAATATGATCATTGTCTAACTCTCAAATACATAAGCTATTTCATAGTCTTTAATCATCAAATGGAAATATTTTTCATAGATAAATGGCTAATAGTTTTGTTTTAAAATGTATCTTACTATCTTGGACTGTAGAGACTTTTTTAGGTTTGCCTAAACCAGCTTTAACATTGTTTGCTGACTGGGTGGCATTTGCTGTGTACAATCATCTGCAAGAAAGCCTTATAATCTCATTCTTAGATTCTGATTGATACATTAAATAAAACTCATTTCAGTGAAGTAATATTAGTGTTATCTCAGACTATAGTTAAATGAATGTCTACACCCCTTACTTATTGCTTCAATTATTTTTTTTAAAGTCTTCCAAGAAAAATAAATAGATAAATCATTCTTTAGAAATTTCTAATAATGCAGTAACAGGTAGAGAACACAGGAGAAAGGATTATGTTCAAATGGGAGAAGAAATTAGCCCTACAAAGGCTATTACCATTAATATGTATCAGTCATATTAGTGTAACTTCATGTGATTCTCTTTTAACATTGATGCTTTCTTAGTTTCTTATTAAAAAAATTTAGACTGACTAGTACACTGGTAGTTTAATTTAACTGAAACTTGGGTCTCATTTTCGCATTGGATTTGTCCTGTTTTCAACTGGAAAGGAGTGAATTTCTTCCTAGTGGTTCCTATAGTGCTGTGTTTTGCATTTAGGATGAGAACAATGTTGCAAAAAAGGCAACAAAGCTGGAGGAGGTTTGGAGTACAAATCTTAGGAGGAGCAGCTGAAGCAACTGGGGTTGTTTAGTCTGGAGAAAAGGAAGCTGTGACAAGACCTCCTGATCACAGCCAAATTGTGGAGTTGACTGGAGGGAAAAATATTAACTCTTCATCTACTTTTGATAAATATTTTCTCTTGATAACCTGTGCTGAGTTTAACCTTGACTGGAGGTCAGATGCCCACCAAGGCCATTCTATCACTTCCTCTGGACAAGAGAGATAACATATAACAAAATGTAATGAGATTAGACAACTGGGGAAGTGTATCTCCTGAAATAGCTTTGTCCCTGAAAAATGGATATTTAGAACATTGACTTTGCTGCTAAAAAGAAAACAAAATGTATGCGGATTTATTTATTTATTTTTTAATAATTGTTTCACCGATCTGGATTAGAGTAATATTCCCATATGAGTCTTGCAGCAAATTGCCCAGGTGCAGCTGAAGAAGCATTGAACTGCAAGATGAACACACCAATAAAAAAAAAAAAGGCTGAAGAGGGAGAAGGGCAGGTGCTTAAATAGTCTCTGCTGCAAACAGGATTGAAATATTGAACTACTCTGAGTGAGCTGGTACTCAAAGCATTATCAGAAAGAAGAGATGATCATAAAAGGCAAGGAAAACAAAGAAAATTCAGTTTTCTTCCTAGATTATTTCCTAGGTAAAAAAATGGCTCTACAATTCTTGAAAGCTTGAACTGGGATTTAGATTCACCCATTTATAATTCATTAGAACTAGAAATAGAATATTAAAAATTGTACTTTGCATCCAAGCTTGCTTTATTGTTTACTGTGTCATTTTGGCAAAGGAATATGAAAAGTCTAATTTTGGTGGCTTATTACACTCACTTTTCATTCTCTTCAGATGTGAACTACATACAGTATAGACTAATAGAGAAGTAGATCTGAAAATCTTAGAAGAATTTTGGTGAAGTCTTTTGAGCTTTGTTTATTACAGTAAATCTACTTTTTTACTAATTCTACTTCTGACCAAGTAAACATTGCATTTCTCCTGACGGATAAAAAAATAAATATTCTGTTGAGAAAAGGCAGTCTATCTGTATTTCTTCATGCATATTAAAACTGCTTCTCTGTTTGTTGTAGTTAACATGAGCTTCCTTATACTAGAAATAATGGTTTTACTGTAAGATGAGGACATTGGGGTTCTTTTTACAATTGTCTTTTCTTTAAAAAGCAATCACATACATTGTTCTTCTTCACTCATAAAATCATTCCCACTTCTTGCTTTCCTAGCCTGTCCTTCCTAAAGGGCCTGGATCCCTCCTTCGCAACACTTCAGGCATGAGCTATGCAGCCAGGTCCCTGTAATTGCAATGTTGCCCTGCAATAGCATGTAGACTTTTATTTCCTCCTGTTTGTTCTCCATGTTGCATGCATTAATGAGTAGGCAACAGGCACCTGATTGTGGTGATTTTCCAGGCAAAGTGAGAAAGTTTTTCTCCATCATGCTGTTTTCTTGCCATTCCCCTTTTTTTTTTTATGTACAGATTTGGGTGGACCATGAAACCCTGTATTGTGGATCGTGAGGTTTCTCTTGTCCACATCAATTTGCACACTTTATTTACCAACCTGATCTACTGCTTGCTCGCTTCATGGTGGATCATCATCTCTTTCCACTGTCTTTCACAGAATCATATAAGGGACTTTTAAATGTCATCCCATGCAACAGCCCTGCAATAAGCACTGACATCTTCAAGTAGATCAGTTGCTCAGAGCCCTATCCAACCTCACCTTGAATGCTTCCAAGGATGGGGCATCTACCACCTTTCCTGTTTCAGGGTTTCAATACCCTCACAGTAAAAAATATATGCCTTGTATCTACCCTCTTTTAGTTAAGAACCACTAGCCCTAGTCCTATAACAACAGGCTCTTCTAAGAAGTCTGTCCTCATCATTCTGGTAGCCCCTCTTTAAGGACTGAAAGGGCACAGAAAGGTCTCCCTTATGCCTTCTCTTTTCCAGGCTGATCCCCAGCTGTCTCAGCCTCTCTTTATAGGAGAGACATTCCAGCCCTCTGAACATTTTCTTGACACTTCTCTGGGCTGGCTCCAATAGGTCTATGTATTTCCTGTGTTAAGGACTCCAAAGAGGAACAGAGTAGTCCAGGTGGGGGTTTCATGAAAGCAGAGCAGAAGAGCAGAAACACCTTCCTCAACCTGCTGGCCGCAGTTATTTTGGTGCACCCCAGGACATGATTCGCTTTCAGGTCTGCAAGTGCACATTGTCGGCTCATGTCCATCTTTTCATCTACCAGTACCCAAAGCCCTTCTTCACAGGGTTTGTCTCAATCCCTTCATCCCCTAGTCCGTATTGATTCAGGGGCTGTTTTCCTTAACCAGGTGCAGGACCTTAACTTGCCTTTGTTGAACCTCATGAGTTTCACACAGGCCCAGATCTCAAGCTTGTCCAAATCCCTCCAGATAACACCCATCCCCCAGGCATGTCAGCTGCACCACTCGATCATAGAATCATAGAATGGTTTGGGTTGGAAGGAACCGTAAAGATCTTCTAGTTCCAACTCCGTTGCCATCGACAGGGACACCTTCCACTAGGTTATGTTGCTCAAAGCCTTATGCAATCTGGCCTTGAATATCTACAGGGATGGCACATCCACAACTTCTCTAGGCAACCTGTTCCAGTGCCTCAGTACTGTCACAGTAAAAAAGTTTCTTCCTAATATCAAATCTCAATCTAGCCTCTTTCATCTTAAAACTTTTACCATCATCCTATCACTACACTCTCTGATAAAGAGTCCTTCTCTATCTTTCCTGTAGACTCCCTTTAGGTACTGAAAGGCTGAGCTGCCACTCCCCAAATGTCTGCTGGGCACCCCAGGAGCTAGCTCAGCACCAGGGCACTGGCTTAATTCTGTTCCATGGGCTTGGGGAAGGACCCTGCCCAGCAGCCGGTTCATTGTATATAGAAGGAAATAATTTTTAAGTAATAATGATTGCATCCTGAGGTACACATCTAATACAGTTCATGTACTTCTGAGTCTAGAATCACCGTTTTTTTCAGTTGACTATAAAAGAAACTCAGGAGAGTACCTAAAATGTTTTACTGAGGATATATTTGCATTGTGTTATGAATCCTACTTTAAGTGTCTTCATAATCAGCAACAAAAAATAATAATAAAAAAGTGGGACTCTGAAATCTTATATTTTGTACTTGAGAGATTTGCTCCAATCCCATTCGACTTTCTGTAGCTACACTGTTTTGTGTGTCTCAGTCCTTCACACATGCCTGTTTCACCTACCCAGATCTGAGACAGTAGTCTGCAAAGTAATAACTCCAAATCTGAAGTTTAAAACTTAAATGATAAAGCAATACACAGCTAATACTTGTAAGAGCTAAGATGATAGAATTGGAATCTATTAGGCATCTTGATGATTTTGTTTAATTATCTATTTTACAAAGGTGATGGTTGGATTAAATAGAAATTACTGGTTTAATAGAATTATTTTTAGATGATTAGCAAACTGATTCTGTGATGTGAGGACACAAAAATATTACTTCCAGGGGCTTCTTTACAATATTGATGGGCATGAGCATTTCCTAAGGCATTAATAACACTGTAATATACATAGATTAAGCAAAGAAAATTCACCAATTATACAAGTAATAATTGGAAGTGCAGAAACTGCTACAATAAGGTCTCCCTGGAGCTTTTTAATCTCCAGGCTGAAAAATCAGAACTCTCTCAGCCTTTCTTCATAGGAGAGGTGTTCCATTCCTCTGATCCATTTTGTAGTCCTCCTGTAGATCTGCCTCAACAGGTCCATGTCTTCACTGTACAGAGGGCTCTGGACTGGGGTCTCATCAGAGCAGAGGAGAGGGCCAAAATCACCTCTGGTCAGAAATATTGTTTCCTTGGTACCTTTTTTGGGAGATTCTAAGTCAATACAATCTCAAGAACTCATGCGAGGTAAGGTCAGGATTTTTGGGGCTTGCTGTTACTCTCCAGAAAATAATCACATTAAAGAAAAAATAAAATTTTTTCAAAAATGTTGCAGTGTCCAGAGTGCAAAGTCCTACAAGACTATGGCCTAACTTTCTTAGATTATGATTCACACCAAAATATAGTTTATAGCATTAAAGAGTCTGACCATCAGGCTTGTAGAAACCTGCTTCTCAATACAAGGAAGCCTCCAAATCCCCATTTTAGTATTTCTATCTCTAGACACTTCTGCATACTGAAGATATATTTTCAGCACTTACTGAATCAGAAGGGGGAAAACCCTGCACTCAGTCAATTGCCTGTCCAGTCATAAAAATAACCATCTTCATCTGACAGCACGGTAAAGTTTCACTTCTGATTTATAATGTAAGAAACCACTTTGAACCTATCATAAATAATTCTCTTAGTACAGCAAATTATATGTAAGTCAATGGATTAATGTCTTAACCTTTATTTTATAATGAATTCTTACATATGTTTTTGTACAGTAGACTAGTAAAACACACATTGTGGCTCCTGGTGTCTCTGCTTTATGTCAGAGTGACTTGCAGCAGTTTAAAGTTGAGTGTCACTGATTTAAATCAACATGATTTTTATTTATTGTGCTGTTTTTTGGCTTTCCTCACAGCTATCATAAGGATGCACTTATCACTCTTAACTGCTGATCAAGTTTTCAATTGAGATTACTTCAGAGAAAACAAAACAAAACAAAACAAAAAACCAAACATGTAAAAGATCTACAACATTTATATTTTCTGGAATGGGGAAAACTGCTACATATAGTACAATATTACTAACTTGAACTGTGAAACCAAATATTCTACCATACCCCAAATTTAAATTTTCATTTTTTTACTATGCTGTGTATGTCCCTCATAATTTATTCCACATTGACAATGAGAGAATCAAAGCATGTATCTGCAGAAGAAAATTATTTAAATGGTTGTCTTATAATCTTCAGGTATGAAGTATTTTACCCACTTAAAACAATCCAGTAAGTTACTAAATAAATATTGCATCTTTAAGGATTCTTTTGAATAAATCCTTAATGAAGTTTAAGATTTGAGAGAATTCTTGGATTTTAATAAGTATTTTCTTTATGAATGGTGCATGAAAGGTAGGGAGATAATTTTTGTGTGTATTTTTAGCAGCAAAAATCCAGAGAAATTAGAATGGATAAATTTCAGCATACAAAAGGACAGGATTGGCCTCTGAAACTCATCTGTACACAAAGCCAGTGAGTTAAAGGCATCACCCATATTTAGACAGGGTTTGGACTGAATCTAGATGAGGTTTCCATTCCCCTTCTGTAACGCAAGACTTTTTGTAATGAATCAGAGAAGGCAGTTTCAATAGAACAGTAACTCAAGTGTTTAGGACATTTTTCACATGATGTTAAAATTGAGACTTGCTTTCTTATGTTCTACAAGTCCTACTAGATTTTCTACTGCACAGATAAAAAAAAAGAGAAGAAAAAAACCCAAGCAACAACACAAAAAACAACAACAAGACCCCCACTTTAGTACATTAACAATTCTCTTTAGGCTTGATTCCCAAATGTTCTTGATTACGACAAATCCATCTTGATAAGCACATAATCAAAATTTCTTCGAAGAGCATGGTTTAATTTGATTTCACTTATAAAAAACTCATTTTGTTAGAGAATATTCAAGTTAAGCCAGACTTTTACATGGGTAGCACAGACGCTGAGTGTTAAACACTATCCCAATTAAGAAAATCTTACACTTTTTTTTTTTTTTTAAATTCCACTAACACATCAAGGTGCGAGGTAATTTGTAAAATCAACAGGAGATATATATATATATATATCAGAAAAGTGCGAATGACAGATTGTCCTCCACCTATCTACTGCAGAAGTATTCTCACTTCCGTTTGTAGCTGATTATATTTTACCTGCTTACTGCACTACTAAATGGTTGCAACATTTTTTCTAGTAAGTTGTTTCCTAGGTAGCAAGGGCCAGGTTCATTCTATCTAAATGTAGATAGTTAACTAAGATGTTGAACGTGGGAAGACTTGTATTCTGTACATTTTCTGTTCTCAGTCAGAAGGCAGACACAAATCATAATCAATATTTCTTAGGAAAGCTTTTATACGCTAAGTTGTTATTATCAGTAGAAACAAGCTTTTGTTATTAATAATATGATTAGCTACTGACGCATACTTTATTCATATATGCATTCACACATATTTGTCCGACTATGGCTCAGTTTCGAGTTCACTGCTGACAGTAGACTCAGGAACAGAGGTTCACTGGCATACATCTTCTATACAGATGTTTATATAAAGTCCCCCAGAGGTCTATTTCATCATGTATATTTATAACTTACAGTCGTCATCTGCATTCAGCAGCCCCTGACCTTTTGGATGTAGCCTGTTAGACAACTTGCCATCAGTACACCCGCTGTGTGTTCAGAGGCATTTTGGTCTCCAGAGACTATCCATTCCTGCAGAATAAGCAGTTCTCCTGAGCTTTTAAATCCTATGGAAACTTTCACACACTACTTTCTCAGCAGATACATTTTCTCAGTTCAGTTATTTCTCTCTCCAAAGCTACAAATATGTTGTAGCAGCCATTTACACCAAAACAGAGGAAAGTGATATTTCTGCCAGTCAAAGTCAGTAGATGGAGGAAGATAATGCATGTAGAGAAACCATTCTGCCACCTTCTCAGAGTACGTCTTCATTTTGTTGTATAAATGAATTGTTTATATAAGGAGTCAGCACCACTCCTATTCCTATCTGCGATGTCTCAATTACATTTCCACAGTTGGACTGGTAGTTCATGATACCAAACTGTAGGAGGCCTGCTCTGCTTGGGATCAAAACTGTGTTTCTTCTCTATCTCATATAATGACTAATGTTTCAAATTTGAGTTACAACATCAAGGAAGCAAAGAAAAAGATTTTTAACTAGCTTTTAATAAAACTATATTAAATACATGATCATAGTCAAGCTAATACTTTGATGTTTCTTAAACATTGGTTATCCTTGTATTCTATACTGTTTCTTAACCATCATAATGCCCATTAGCAATAAAACCGAAACCATTACACAATTTGAAAAAAATTCAAAGAAATCAGTTGTATAAAAATATAGGATTTCTGTTTAACACAAATAAAGCAATAAAATGTCAAGCGCTAACACCATTTATGAAATTACAAGGCACTTTCTCTGTAGCATCCTAAATTCACATAGAATGTTCCAGCTCCAGTGAGATCGTTTACCTGAAGACAATTCATCATTCCCTACACAATCTTACTCAAACAAAAAGCATTTTAATGCAATGCTATTTATACGTACCTGTCTTTATAAGAAACCTTGAGAATATTTGTGAAAGATAAAGGCTGAAATATGATCAAAGAACCTTCCATATTCATACAGTGCATAGTTAACTTGCCAAACCTATTATACTATCACCAAGCATTTCTAAATATAGTCTTCCATGAATGCAGAGAATATCCATGGTGTTTTGAAACCATTCAATTTTGAAGCCTTCACAAAGTATCAAATGTCAGATTTTTAGAAAGAACCATCTCCTGTGAGTGATTTATCCTTTGAAAAGATTTTTGTACATTCTTATGTGCAAAAGAGGTGTCTGATATGACTCACAGTTTGAGACAGATAAGATGGATTTTAAAATTGTAAAAGTTTCAATGTTCCTACATTTCTAACCTCCTCAATACTTCACCAACAACACAACCAGCCAAACCTCTGACTCTAACATAGTATTTAAAATCTGCATAACTTTAAGTAGGAAGAAATTGTTTAGTTGAATTTATTACATTATTCTTCTTCTTAGATGTATGTGTGTACTTTGAATGTTACTGAAAGGAGACCACGGTCCGTATATGGTTCACTCAGACCAATCTTTAAGCAACCTTAAAAAGGACATGTTGCTAATCTAGAGGCTGATCAATACACACTAGACTGAGCGGCTGGAGTCAGGGCCAGAAGCTGAAGCTGCCTGAACAATAACTAATTAATCAGCAGTGCCCCACTGGGGACTAAAATGCTAATTGAAGCAGAACTAATACAAGTTTGAGATAAAATAACCCTGGAGTTAGACAGATCAACCACTGAGACAAAATAACTTTAAATAGGATCTGTCTCTCATCTACCTAGGAAAGCTTCTTCTTATTAATTATTTATTGAACAATCCTTCCCCTTAGAACTTCTGTGCCCAACCGCCAAGGAGGATAACATAAATTCTATAAAGCTAACATCTGCTCATTCAGAATTCAAAGTACTTCATCAAATAGTTATATCAGCAGCATAATTATGAAAAGGAGTGTTGGAAGGCCACAAAGGAAATCTGAGAATCTTCTTCAGCATACAAGGATACAGGCAACTCTGAGGAGTTTAACATGATGTGTTACACTATGGTCCATTGTAGTTATGATTTTGTCAACTATATACTACAGTAACCAGCGTATTGCACATAGTTGTGTTAAACTAATGTTAGTATGTCTTTTGAAATGTCTCTTGATTTTTAGTGCATTAATTTATCTGTTTAGAGGTGACATGAGACTCTTTTCTGAAAACTATAGCATACGACATCAAAGAGACATTTTGTCTGACATTCTCTGGCAGGAGAATTAAGTTGTGTAGAAATGTTTGGGATTCTCAGTGTTCTTACTCAAATATATTGGGGAAAAAATATGTGAAAACAAAATTTCGACATCTCTCAAAACGTGTGATGGCATGAAAAGCACAATGAGACAAAACAAGTTTTATTGATGATTTTTCATATTTTGTCAGTCATTGTCAAATTGAATACATCCAGAAAGCAAATTAAGAATCAGAAAAGACATCCACTAATGAATTATAAAATAAATAGAAAGCCAGTGAGGATGGGCAAAATACTACCAGATCCTGGTACTTGAAAGGCAGTGACAAGGCAAGAACAAATTTGAAAAGCTGCAGTCCTCTAATGAAGTAAAAAGTAAAACAGACTCCCAACTTCAGATCCAGTATTGTCCTTTTAATTGACTTTCCAAAACATTCTCAAAATTCATACTATTTAACGTATTTTATACAATGCTGAACATAGCAAAAGACATTATCTGACTGAATATGACCTAATTAATCCCTATTATGAGTATCTTTCAAACTTACATTCATTTTAGGTGGAGGCTGAATTTGGCTCTGAAAACAATTTATAAAATCACATTCTGCTAGGGCCTTCTTTAATCCTATTGTCCTTGAGAAGGTGGATGGAATAGGATGAACCTCACAATAATACTAAATTAGAAATAGAAATTGCTTGTTGACAAATATCCTCTTAAGAAAGCCATGGTCCTTGAAAATGAAACAACAGCAAAAAGTTACTAAACTCCAGAATCAGATGAACATATCAGTTCCAATTCTGAACATTAACTTATGTTCAGCTTTGTTCTCTGCATGTATGCGCTCTGGTTATTAGGAGAGAAGCTCTGAAGTATACTTTGCTCAGATGAAAAAAAGACACATCTGGGTCTCTGATCAGCTACACTCACAGGTTAAATCAAAATATATCTGAAAACTTAACTATTTACCATCAGTTTCAGAGCAAAATTATGCTTCTTTCAGTTGTCTTAGGATGCAGTATGTTCCATATCCTAATGAACATAAAAAAAAAAAATAAAAATTGAGCTATGATACTAAGTATATCTGCAAGTGATATCAAGTCCATAGGTAGAATAAAAGTAGACTAAAGAAATACCACTTCAAGACCAAATACAAGATACCCTAAAGCCCTGAGACTGCAAAACAGGTGAGTTTAATCCCTTTCTTCTCCTGCCCTCAGCACCAGTGGAGATTAAAAAGAAGATAGTACAATAATTTATAGCTGTAAAGGGAAGTCTTATTTTCGCAGAGACTGCAAAATTCAAAAACATTAATTGTCTCTTTTGCAGCACAAAATGTGATACTAGGAATATAAAACCAAAAGGTAATCCAATCATTATTATCAGAGAAAATAGTGATTATGACTTCTATAAGTAAATGTCAGGAAAATTTGTATATTTATATGTGGTTTTTTTGTTCAGGTATTAAGGCTAATTCATATTTGATTTTTTTTGGCTTTTATTTACAGATATGGTATGCAAGAAAATACAGTTACTTGCTGTATAGGTTGACAATGTAGAAAGCTGTCAAGGCTTATAGTACAGTAGATTTTATCCATAAAAAGGAATGAACAAATGCCGAGTGCAATAAAGATAATAGAAAATCTGGCTAGAAGGGATAATTAGTTGTGACTGATGTGGTGGAAAAAGAAGATGTAACAGTAGAGAAATAGTAAGGCCAAAGCAACAGGTTATGTTACTGATGCATTTGTATTTTTAATACATATAGATTCATCAGGATAGCGTTTGTTAAAAAAGAAGATCTCATTTAGAATTAGAAATTTAGTTTTTGTTTTCAGAATCATGTGAGTGAAACATACATGGCGACTTGCAAATAGGTTACTCAGACTATTTGAAATGCTGCCTAGAATGATTGCTTTCTGTTCTACCAGTGAAATGTTTATTGCATTTAGAAGTGCCTACACATAAACATCTGTGATCCTGAAGTGCAATAATCAAAAACAAACACCAAGATGACAAGAAATATAATGACCTGAATAAAGGGGAACACATCACAGTGCTTCATCTACATATCTTTTATTTTTCATAAAACAAGTGATATCCAGTCTATGCTGTGTATAAAGAAGTATTATCCAAAGAAGTAGAAAATAAGAGGAAAAAAGTATTTAATAGAAAAATTGTACATGCCATTTACTGTCATTCTGGGCCATTAAATACTTTCCTAACTGAAAATGATAGTTCAAATCTAAATGGATAGAACTTAAATGTACATCACATACAAATCCTCAGAACTTTTTATACATACAACCACTTTATAGCTTCTCCCCTATAGCCTTCTAAATTTTTAGTCATCTGAGCTTCTCATAGTGCTGAATCTCCATTTGCAGATTTAATGAGGTGCTTCTATTCCCACCAGTAGTGCCATGTGATTCAGTGGCCTTTCTTAAAATTACTACATGAATGAAGACTAAACAGCAGGGCTTTCCTTCTGTCTTAAGTCATGATGGAGATGGTTATAGACAACCCCATCCCTACACTGTGAAAAGCCCTTTTTCAGAGTGCTACTAGCAGTACTGGTATAGAACGTCTTCTAAGACCATACCTCGACTGAGCCTCATGCAAAGTCAGTTAAGGATGTGGCCGCATATTTGATTACATTTTTTATGCATTTGTCAAAACCTCTTCAATTAAAACGTATCTGGGGCATCCCCTATCTGCTCCTTTTAGTTTTCTGCTCTTTGACTGAGGCAGACAGAATGGTTATGACATTCTATTTAGATACCTACCTATCTCCTCCACAGCAACTTGTCACTATTTCTCAGCCATTAACTCCACTGGCAAGCGGAAGAGTTGAAAAGTATGAGCTACAGTACTTGAGCAAACCAAAGTCCCCTAGTACCTTCCACTTTAATTGGTGATTATAATTGGAAGAAAATACATACTGTGTATACTGAATGTATTATTTCTGTTTCTGATCATGATTGATAACATGCATTATTTTGTAAAAGACAAAAAGAGCACCTTTCCTAAAGAGCTTGTAAAAATAAGCAGTAGAGGCAGAAAAGACAGTATGCACTAAAACCCTCAGGTTTTATATTTCATAAACATAAAAATCATTTTTGCATATGTTACAGGAGCAGTGAATCTTTAAATAAGATTTTAATGAGGAAAAGGATGCAGTAAAAAAGCATTATACTCTTCACCCTGGCCTTTTTGTGAGTTTTCACCTCTGCAAAGTTATTCTCAACCATCTTAAAACCTTCCCAGACACAGTACTGCTTTCCTCTACTTTTTTTTCCAAACTATTTTCACAATTTGTGAGTAATCAGAAATACTACGTTGCAAAACTATTTAATAAAATATAATCAACTAAATTCAAAATCCAAATATTGAAAAATTTTAATGAACAACTTCCAGACCAGATACAGAACAAAAATATGAGTTAATTACTTCAGAAAAACAAATTCAACAATATTGTAATTGGCTGTCAGCATCTCCCAAATTATTCACTATAAATAATTTATTTTCTAATCCAAAGCAACACCATCCCCATATCCAATTTATGAAAAGCACCTGAGTCTTGCTCAGGGTCTTGAGTTAGTAATCTGTGCTAAGATCTGAATTAGGGTGTAATGTACATTTTTTTCCTCCAAAAATGATAAATAATGAGGCCATGGTAGAGAATACATGGCTATATTTGTTGCAGTAGAAGAAAATAGAGAAATTGCACCCCTCATATATCTGCAGATCTTGATACTGTAAATAAAATGTCATTTATTTTCCTACAACCTCTATAAAGACTAGAAGGTAAATAATGAGTGATATTTATAGTATCTTCTTCCAACATTCCCTCTGAGTTAAGTTTTTCTTAGTCTTCCATCTTACAGAGATCAGATCACATTAATCTTCTTGTCATACATAATGCTATTAACTTTAGAAGTGAATTAAATGAATATGGAGAGAGTTGTACAATCACAGAAATACTAATGGAAGATTTTCCAAATAAAATTTAATTTATTATTCCTTATCTTATATATTTGTTAATTGTTCAACATAGTAGATTTTCTATTAGAAAGTTGTATTTCTAAAATATGACAATAGACACTTCTAAAGTACCAAGACTGTGTCTTCTCTTTCATTTTACTCCAAGCAGTTCTTTGTCTGAATTAACTGTAGCACGGTTTTTCATGTGTAAACCAAAACCAAGTAAAAAGTTATTTTCTTTCATTTTCTTCTGGTCTTCAGAATTATTGTGTTTAAAAGATATTAGAAGAGATTGATTTTTTTTTCTGTCTCTAGCTTTTTCAGAAATATCATCATTTAGCCCTTAACTAACAGCTAAAGCATACACAGCTGTTGTCTCACTTCTCCCCATGCAGTAGGATGGGGTGTAAGAATCTGAAAAGGAAAGGAAGACTTGTGGGTATAGATAAAATTAGTTTAATAAAAAAACAAAGTAAAAGAAAAGAATGATAATACTAACATTACTAGTAATGGAATATACAAAACAATACTCAGCCTATCTTGAATAGTGATCACAAATTGTTCACTCTAAGAACTGAATGTGAATACAGCAAATATGGCAAGAACAGATGTTCAAGCAGGCACAGAGATCCTTCATTTAATCTAGGATAATGAAGCCTATATTCCTATATTTTCAGGGAACAACTACACTAGTTTGGTTTGAATAAATGTGTTTTGTGCCAACAGTCCAGACTTCAGTTTACTGTACACCCTTAGAGTGCATTCCCTAAGAAATTTCACAGACACTTGATGTGAAATGCTGTATGCCTGTACTTTTTTTAAAAAATAGTCATTTGTGAAATTTTCACAGTCAAAATAAACTGAACAGAATTCTTCACAACCAATTGTGTGCAGTCATGTGTAAACCAATCAATCAGTATAAGCATCTAGTCTGAAGACGTGTAAAGCTGTGGCTTCAGTAAGAATTTAACTTTTATCTATAGATCATCATCCAACAAGAAATTTTCCCTAAAATATTTCTTTTTTGAAAAAATGAAATCAGATTACCCTTAGTGTATTTTCTTTTCAGGAACATCTTTCTTGTCTGTTCCCCAAAGGAATAAACTTGATTGCCATACATTGTTCCACTTGAAAGATCATACTCTAATCATACACTGTAAGTGAAATATTTCTATCTTACCGTTGGTGTAGAAATCACTGGAGAAAAAAAATTGTAGCACTTTAGCCTTAGGCTTAGACACAGGGAGAATATCTCATATCCAATGTCCTTTCTTTAGACCTTTATATATATGTGTATATATGTATATATAAATATGTAACTATGCATGTACGCATACAAGTTCTTATCAAAATGAAATTTGATCTTTCTGTGAAAAAAACTGCAGTGTTACCTGTTTGCCTAATGCTACAGAGCATGTAGAGAAGGCAAGAAGAAACCTTAGTCATGAAGATTTGCACGGTGTGTTTGAGAGGATTTTATTTTTCCAAGAACTCACCTTGCAAGAATTCTCAAATTAATTGCTTACTTATGTAAAGTCCACAGGAGGACAATTGTACAGTAGTTGCTCACAGACTTTTGGGAAGATTAATTAATCCAGTAAAGGATTGGCTATCTGTTAATGATGGCCATATGTTGAATCAGAATATCAATTTTATGTTACAGTACGTGAATCAAAACAACTAAGGAAAAGTCCAGTTAATGAAATGTAAGAAATGATACCGTGCTTATTTAGAAAGAGGAAGAATATTTAAAAAAAACTCTGTACAATAACAATTTCTAGTAGTGTTTTAGCAGTGCTTAGTACAAAATGTTGAAATTGGTTAGAAAGAATTACAAATCAACTCATGAGTCACTTTTAACTGTCACGTTATCTGTTTTATATCAACCACCAGAGTAACAGAGATAAAAGTGCTATATTTCTGAGAAGGATTAGGTCACATTAACACAATGGTGTTTTTAAATAAATATGTCATGGTGGTAGATGAGACCTCTTACAGAGAATGACTCATGCTCCAAGAATGTCAGCTTCACTATGCACACTGCATATTAATACTTTTCTCACATGCTCTTACAGGTCCACAAACAGTGCATGATTAGAAAAGAGGAGAGGGAAGGAGAAGGAAGGGGAAGGTGAAGAATGAGAATAGGCAGAAAGAGAAGGAGGAAGGAGTACTATAAATAGCAAATGTCTCATGATCAAGGAAGATCATATGTTCCAGAACAAGTGGAATTTGATTTTTTCAGTCTTCGTTATAATGAAGTTTGAATTTCCATTCTAATAAATATGTGCCAAGAATAAGAAATAAAGACAAGAAATCTGATCAGAACAAGGGAAGGTATAGATACCACATGTGCGATATGGTATATGCTATACACTAAAAAATTGGAAACATAACAACAATTAGAACTTTAAGAAAGCAAGGAAAAGACCAGAAAAATATGAAATATGTCCTGCAAATTTAATTTAAGGAATTTCCTAATGAATAGTAAAATAATGCCAGCAGACACATTAACTCACATGTTAACAGACATAAGCTCGTTCTGGTCTTAATGATTATTTAAACATGTTTTCTGCCACTGTGAAAAGAGTGCCTGCAAAGCAGATGGTATTTGATGTGTCATACCTGTCTGCATGTCTAATGCCATGTTGTAGCCTTACAATTATATTGTTACAAAACTTTCAAACAAAATGTTTTCCATTCTACCCAACTACAATTGTGTAGCAAGATGTGCAGTTAAAAATGTACTTGCTTTCAAATAATTGTTTCATAACATAGTGTGCTTGGATTGCTTTAGATCTGGACTGCCTACTTAACATTTTTGATTACATATAATAATATCAAAAGATTTAGAATCTTCAAAGTACAAAGATCTCTTCCTGCCCTTAGCTCCATAGCTCCCTTAGCTATGAATTTTGTCTCTAGCAAAGGGTGAAAGAAAAAAATAAAGGAAAATAATTAAAAAAGGAAAAAAATTAGCTTAGAATTGAGCATGTAGTAATGAAGCATAATAGTCCAAGATATTTTTGCTATCGAATACACTATCGCACTTTTTATGGACATCTTATACACCACAGAATAATAGAAACTATAAAAGGTCCTGACAGCACATTAATGGATTCAATAATCTTCACAATAGGTCACAGGGGAGGAATTGTTTTATAGATTTAGGATTAATAGCCATAATTTTTAAACAACTAGAATTCCCAGATAGTTATAAAGGCATAAAAGATACTTTTCCCATAGATTTTTTTTTACTTGTGAAATCCAATCATCTGATTACATGTATCACAGTATTCTACACTAATAAGTGCTTGCCAACTGGTCCCCTGGCTATAAAATCTAAGTTCTTCAAGGCATCCTTGTGATCTACAAACCTATTGTACTATACTTTTGTGCCACATCAAGGGAAATTGTTAACCAGGACAAAAACGGTCGTGCATGTGCACACATAAACACATTCTGCAATAAAGCAACTATGTTAATGATCTCATTCTGAAGAAGTTACCTCTACTTTAAGTTTAAGTATTGTGTTCCTAACTAGTGTAAAGGATATTTAATAGTTTTTATATTACTCCATTTGAGAACTGTTATACTAGCAAAGTCGTATTTTACTGCTTATTTGTCCATTCCTGTCATTGTTACCTGCAATCATCTTTACATTTTCTAAAAGGCCTTTCCTTCTTCATGGAATGACCTTTCTAAAGTGCTGCCAGAAGTTGCTTCAGACCTCTGTACCAACACCACTGATGCATAAGGCCAAGAAATACTTGCAAGTTTAGTATAATCCAGATAACAAGTGTTAGTATAAATATTTCTGTTATTTACTTCTGCTTTTCTTTCCCTTAAATATTTTTCTCATTTTTATTACTACCTTTTGGTTGGGCATGGATTCCATGTTAATAAAAATATGTAATCTATAAAGGAGGTAAGCCTTAGACTTAAATCTTAATGGTGTACATAAAGGATACTGTGAAATGTAAACTGAATTTCTTGGTCTGAAGAAACATAATATCTTTTTCACTAATACTCCTGGAATGTTTCAGCATGAGTAAGCTAAGGACAGACAGGGAAAGACATAGTTTTGTTGCTCTAATCTTAAGAGTCCAAATAACAAAGAAAAAAAAAAAAAAGTGCCTTAAATCTAGAAACACATAAATACAAAATATCATAATAACTAATCTAATAATATCAGCATGTCTACATTCTTATTATTGTCACAACTGTTGGTTGTTTATTGCACTTTTTGGATTGCAATCATAGGAGGAAAGATTCATACTTACGTTCTCAAAATCATATATATTACCATACTTTCAATAGCAATTATTTGTGTCTGATCTTTTCAAAGTATGCTTCCATCTCTTCATCATAAATCCATTTTGGAAGGATGCTCTAAACACTGGAGATTTTATTTAATTTGATGTAATTTCAAAGAGAATATAACATGACTTGTTACTCTTTATCAATCTTCTTGTGCATTGAAGATATTCTTACATACTGGTCTATGAAGAGCAAAATGGGAAATAAGAACTCTGAGGCGTTTAACACTATGGAAAAAGGAAGTCAAATCAAAAGTACAGAAGAGTTTTTTATGACAGAATGTACTCTTCTGGGAGGATGAATGTCTGTGTTTCAAAAGATTCTGAGGGCTTTCCAGGCATTATGATTTTGATTTCCATGACTTGCATGCTGACTGTATTTCCCTGTTGAAAACATTATATACGAAAAATCTTCTATTATTTGGTTATTTTTCTGGGCAACCACCTCATGCCACTTCTAGCTTATATAAACCATTTGGCTTTACTTCATAATCCTCTTAGTGGTCTTTACATCTTATTTTATGTCTTGTGATGTTGTTTTTTCCCTTACTGGTGTCTGTTATTACTTTCTTAGTTACCCACATGAGTGTCTTATCCTTTCTTCCATTATTACTTCCTAGAAGTTTATATATGAATTTCAGAAATGTTTAGATTTACTCCTTTAACTTTTTAACCTTTGTTACTTCTCTAACAGAAGCTCAAAAATGACAACTGTGAAGGCTTGAACTTCCGTTTTTTTGGATGTGGACATAACATCGGTGGGAGGGTTACAGGTTGCTCCATCAGCTGAGTATGGTCTCCATATCTTAGATGCCTAACATCTGATGCAATATCCTATAAAGTTCTTTAATTCACTTCTCAGGATAGAAGATATATAGAATGGTAGAAAGTTATATCTATCCCAATTTCTGTTAAGTTTGGTTTTCTCTCAGAAGAGGAGCATCTATAGCCCGTGTAATTATGTCAACAACAACAAAAAAATAACATATGTTTTCTTGTTTTCTAAAAGAAAGTAATTTATATACTTAAGAAAACATAGAACCATGGAACTATAGAATAGTTTGGCTTGGAAGGCATCTCAAAGCCCATCCAGTTCCAACACACCTCCCATAGGCGGGGATATGTCCCAGCAGACCAGACTGCTCAAAGCCCCATCCAGCCTGATCTTGAACCTTTCCAGGGCAGAGACATCCACAACTTCCCTGGACAATCTCTTCCAGTGCCTCAGCACCCTCATTGTGAAGAATTTCTTCCTAATGTCTAATCTAAATCTTCCCCTTTCCAATTTAAAGCCATTCCCCCTCACCCTATCACCACATGCCCCAGCTTTCTTGTATGACCCCTTCAGGACTGGAAGATCTCCCTAGAGCTTTTTCTTATCCAGGCTGAACAACCCCAACTCTGAATATATTGTTCCTACTTTCATGAAATAAGGACACCGAGATGTAAAAGTTTGACTTTTTTCCTGTTTAAGATCAAGTAAAATTCTGATGTCCCAGTCCCTTCTTCAATGCTAATCGACACAGTCTTGTTGTTAGAGAATCCTCTGTGCTTGAATCTGCTGCTGTCTTCTTGTATGACCTTAGCCTAGTTCAATGAGCTCCCTGGCTGACAACAAGGTACGCTATTTTACTACTAATTTTCTGGTTTATATTAATTCCATATTAGTTGTGACTGAAAGTCAGTGTCATGTGACAGCCGTTTTGTGTTACTGTCTATGAAGAATGAGTTATGGAGCATTATCTATCCATAGCAGCTGAAAGCTGGAAAAGCGTCTCCTACCATTTCTCTGTGATTCCAAGGGGATGATGGCTCTGAACATACATAGATTTCTGCTTACTCCTGTTTGTTTTCCGTACTGTGCATATTTGCATACAGGCTTAAAGAATGGGTGTCCATTCACACAAATTTCTTAGAATCACCTCCATCTTACCATTTCCAGGGCACTTCCTCACTGCCTCTGGCACAGTAATTTCTCTTAGGTATTTAGGCTATTCACAAACCTATTAAAAAACTCTCTTTAGTAACTTATTGACTCATTAACTGGGCTTTAGCTCTGCTTTTCATCTAGATTCTGTATCTCTTTAGCTGTTCTCACTATTCAGCGAGGGTCTCATGGTTGTTGAGCCACAGTCCTTCCAACAGCAATGTCTACGTACACAGATACTGGCTCACAAGAAACACCCAGTCTTGCCCAAGAATTTTCATAAAAAGAAAATATGATTTATGAATGATAATGCAGATTATTGAATGGTAGTGCAATATAAGTTGGTTTTATCATTCAGTTAAGAAGATGCTCTTACAGAAAGACTAAATTATAAAAAAATAGTCAGATTTGTTAAATTAAATTATTATACAAAGAAATGAATTATATTAAAATCCTTAGCAACTTCAGTTATTCAAGCCTCAGCAGTGCCTCTGTAATAAAACTGAGTAGTAAAACAGAAGACACAGTTCCATTGATTTAATATATTAAGTTTGTATACTGTGATACCACACACCACAAAAAGCCATCTATAACATATAAAAAAAAACGTCAACCAACCAACTAAAAATGAAGCTGAAGATCCATAACTGCTATTAGTCTGTGTGTCTCTTTACACTTCTGTGCAGTCAGGTTCCTTTTGCTTATGATAAGGAACATGAACAGTTAATTGAGGAGAACTGTTTCACAGTGCCACTAAAACTTCAGGAAGATTTGGTGCCTAAATGGAAGAAACTAGTTCATACACAGAATTAGTCACTTTATTCTGCTCCTCTTAGACCATTCATTCCTATAGCTTAAATGCTTCACTTATTTTCATAAACTGCAAATCAGGAGGAGTATTATCTTTGTATAAAGGAAGAAATAAGCCTTAAATACTATATTTAAAGCAAAAATATAATATTTAGGTATTTAGTTTGTTGGGTATATAGTTCTTTTTTTTGTCAGATTCCTCCAAGTAATGTAGCATTTTATAGGATTTTCTATATCAAAGCAAAGTTCGCAATGAATTTATTTGGATTTGTAAAGGCACGAGGAATCTAGTAACTATTGTGCAAGGTCTCCAACTGAGAAAATAAAAAGGAAGTATAAAAACAGTTCTTGTGAAAACTTTGGGCTATACAACTTGAGTTTTTATCACATAGAGGCTGAGGAGCAGAAGAAACTTAATACACAGTAGTATAACATTTTTCTATTGGGAACAGGTGGACGAGGTGCTCAGGGATGTGGTTTAGTGGCGGATAGAAATGGTTGGACTCAATGATCCAAGAGGTTTTTTTGAACCTGGTGATTCTATGATTCTATGATATGGATCTGTGTTTTGTTTTTGTGACTGAAACAATGCTGAAAACACACTCATGTTTTAGCTACGGTTGGGCAATGCTTGCATATTATCAATGCCTTCTTTATTTCTCATCCATAAGTTTGGGAGGGGACACAACCATGCAAATGACTTGAACTAATCAAAGATATACTACATGCCATATAATGCCATGCTCAGCAATAAAACAGAGAGGAGCAGGGTTTAAGTAAGTTAGCTGTCTTTTGCTTGGACATTGACTAGGCAGCAGGCTACCTATAGGAGGTGCTTTGTGATAACTATTGCATCATTTATTTTGTTTTGATTTGTTTTGCTTGCTTCCTTTCTTCTTCCACTTCTCCTTCAGCTGTTAAACTATTTTTATTGTGATCCATAGGTTTTGTCACTTTTATTATTCCTTTCTTCTTCTGCTGTCCCACTGGGGGTGAAAAAAGAAGCAAGTGAGTGGCAGTGTAGAGCTTAGCTGCATACTGAGATTAACTCACAACAGAATTCAGCATACATTTGCAAGAAAAGGAAATAAGTGTGAGCATTGCCAATAAAATATGACCTTGTCATAAGTGTTTTCTTTTTGTAAATATCCTTTCATTTGTTTTGTGCACTAGACCGAAATCAATTTACACAACCAACTTCAAGAGGAAGAATACTAAGACTGTCAAGCTGTTATGACTGAAGATAATCTGTATTAGATGATAGAACGAATGCAATCTACTATTGGAATACTCTTGCTACTATTAAGAAATGCCCATGGTCTTCATTTGACAGTGCATAATAGTAACAAAAAATAGGAAAGAAATGATAGATAGCTTTCATAGAACATTACTTGGAAATGTAATTTGGGTGAAATGTTGGAGCATTAAAACTTCCAGTAGAGAATTTACACAGTCAGTGACCTGGGTTCTTCTTTCTTTTTTTTTTTTCCTTTTCTCTCTTTTTCTCTTTCATTTTTTTTTCCTGAAAACAGATCTACATCTTAAGTGGACTAAGACCGTAAATAAATTACATTACAGTTTTTTATATCTGTGTAGACTCAGTACCGTTGTGATGATAAGGTCGAGTACTTACAGATAAGGATAAGGGGGAAGTCCAATGAGTCAGATATCCTGCTGGAAGTCTGTTACAAACCACCCAACCAGGATGAAGATGTAGATAAAGCATTCTACAAGCAGCTGGCAGAACTCTCATAATTACTAACCCTTGACTTGCGGGGGGACTACAACTTTCTAGAATCCCACTAGAAATACAACACAGCAGAGAGACAATACTCTAGGAGATATCTGGAATGTGTGGAAGATAACTTCCTGACACAAGTGGTGTGTGAGCACACCAGGGGAGGTGCCTCATTTGACCAGCTCTTTACAAACAGAGGAACTCAGGTGGGAGATGTGGTTGTCAGAGGCCATATTGGACTTAGTGACGGTGAAATGATAGTCTCTTTGATTCTTGGTGAAGTAAGGAGGGAAGTCAGCAAAACCACTGTCATGGACATCCAGAAGGCAGACTGTGACCTGTTCAGGATACTAGTTGAGAGAGTTCCTTGGGAGGCAGTCCTGAAAGGCAAAAGGGTCCAGGAAGACTGGATGTTCTTCAAGAAGGAAATCTTAAAGGTGCAGGAGCAGGTTGTTCCCATGTGTAGTAAGATGAAAGAGCAAGGAAGATGCTTGGCCTTGCTGAAGGGAGGTTTTGCTGGAACTCAGGAAAAAAAGGAGAATTTAGCACTTTTGGAAGAAGGGATAGGCAACTGAGTACAGGGATCTTGTTAGGTCACAAAGAAAGAAAATTAGAAAGGCAAAAGCCCATCCCAAACTCAATCTTGACACTGTTGTAAGAGGTAACAAAAAATGTTTTTACATATACATTAACAACAAAAAGAGAGTCAGGGAGAATCTCCATCCTTTATTGGTTGTGAAGCGGAACATTGCTACCAAAGATGAGGAAAAGGCTGATGTGCTTAACTCCTTTGTCTCGGTCTTCAATAGTCAGACCAGCAATCCGCAGGGTATTCAACCTCCCAGAGATGGAAGACAGGGATGGAGAGCAAGATGAACAGCCCATAATCCAGGAGGAAACAGTTGACAATCTGCTACACCACCTGGATACTCACACGTCTATGGATCCAGATGGGATGCACCCATGAGTACTGAGGGAGCTGACGGAGGAGCTTGCCAAGTCATTCTCCACCATTTATCAGCAGTCTTGGTTAACAGAGGAGGTCCCAGATGACTGGAGGCTTCCCAATGTGATGTTCATCAGCAAGAAGGACTGAAAAGAGAATCTGGGGAACTACAGGCCTGTCAACCTGATCCCTCGGTACCAGGGTAATTAAGGAGTGGTTCATACTGAGGGCACTAAGCAGGCACTTACAGGACAAACAGGGGATTGGGTTAAGCCAGCATGGTTCATGAACGGCAGGTCCTGCTTGACCAACCTGAACCTTTTCTATGACCAGGTGATCCACCAAATGGATGACAGCAAGCCTGTGGATGTTACTCACCTCAAATTTAGTAAAGTCTTTGACACTCTCTCCCACAGCATTTGCCTAGAGAAGCTGGCAGGTCACAGCTTAGACAGATATAGTCTTCACTGGGTAAAAAACTGGCTGGATGGCTGAGGTCAAAGAGTTATAATGAACGGGGATAAATCCAGCTGGCAGATGCTCACAAGTGGTGCCCCCAGGGCTCAGTGTTGCGACCAGTCTTGTTCAACATCATTATCAGTGATCTGGATGATGGGATTGGGTGCTCTGTTAGTATATTTGCAGATGACACAAAACTGGGCAGTGATGTTGATCTGCTTGAGGACAGGAATCTGCAGAGGGATCTGGACAGGCTGGATTGACGGTCCAAGATAGATTGTATGAGGTCAACAAGGCCAGTTGCCAGAAATCCCATGTAACTCTACAGTTTTGGGCAAGAGTGACTGGAAAGCTGCCTGGTGGAAAAGGACCTGGGTGTGCTGATTGACAGTTGGCTGAATATGAGCCAGTAGTGTGCCCAAGTGACCAAAAAGGCCAACAGCATCTTGGTTTTTATCAGAAATGGTGAGGCCAGCAGGACTAAGGAAGTGATTGTACTCCTGTACTTTGCACTGATGATATACTGTGTCCAGTTTAGGGCCCTTCACTACAATGAGGAAATGAACTTGCTGGAGTGTGAGCAACAAATCTGGTGAAGGGTCTGGAACACAAGTCTTATGAGGAGCAGCTGAGGGAACTGGAGTTGGTTAGTCTGGAGAAAAAGAAGCTGAAGGGACACCTTATCACTTTGTACCACTGCCTGAAAGGAGACTGCAATGAGGTAGGAATTTGTCTCTTCTCCATAGTGACTAGTGATAGGGCAAGAGGAAATGTCCTCAAGTTGCATCCAGGGAGGTTCAGATTGGATGTTAGGAAGAACTTCTTTACTGAATGAGTGGTGTTCAAAAAAACGTGTGGAAGTTGCACTTGGGGACATAGTTTAATAGGTATGGTAGTGTTATGCAGATGGTTTTACTTGATGATCTTAGAGGTCTTTCCCAACCTTAATGATTCTATGAAAATTAGCTTGGATTTCACTAAATTTACATAGATTTCTGATGGAGGAAGACTGTGTTCATGTCACCTGAGTAGTGATTCAAACTCTCGCACTCTGACATTCACTTTCCTGAACTTGGTGCAGTGCAGTATTTTGCAGTTATATAAGAAGCCTAAAGGAGCAAGATCACATCAATATATCAACACACTTTAGCCGGTAAGCTTTCTTTTTGTACCGTTGCATCTATCCTGCTGCTGATTCCTGACAAATCAAATTCTTTTTACTGTGCTCCATGAGTATATATACATTGCTAAGTAGAAGACAGCTGGGGCAAAATATTCTATATGAAGCATTTAAGGCTAGCTTGTCTACATCAGACTAGATCTATACAGGACTTTAACACTTTGCCTGAGACAAGTGTCACACAGCCCAGCATTTATTTTGAGCCTTCTCTTGACCCATAACATTTGAAAGAATGGTTATCTTTCAAGTGTACTTTCCCTGTTCAGTGCATGAAATAATTTTGAAGTTATACTTTTTAAAATGTCTGAAGAATGTGGACTATGCTGCTGTTCACCAGAATGATATTTTTACAAGATGGCACTGACAGTGTATGCCCTACACCCTGAAGGCATCTGTAAAACGTCGTATCAGGTAGAAATTTCTGCCCCTCAGCTGTGTCTACATTGATATCCACCTGGAATCAAGTTTATCACCTTCCAGATATGTTCAATAAGCTCCTAACCATGATATGTGAGGTTACTCTACTAAGTTACCTTAACATTGCAGCTGTGAAAGCAGAGTATCAGACTTAAAAGCCTGAGGTAAATTAATTGTATTGCAAGTATGTTGATACTTAGAACCTTTTTTTTCTTTAGTAATGTTTAAGTAACCTTGTTTGCTGGATTAAAAAGGAAAATAATTATTTCTTTCCCCCTTAAGACTGTTTTCTCCAACTATTTTATGATTCAGAAGGAAATACAAGATTAATTCTTGTCATCATAAGGTATAAAGATGTTGAAAAATGTATAAATAACACAGATGAAACAAAATGCAAAGTATATGTCTAGGGACATATATTTTTAGGGTCCACAAGATGATATTTTTTGTCATCATGCCATGTTGTTTTTTTATCATACTGCAATCAGATAAAGAAACTTAGCACTCTTGATCTTGCTATAAAGAAACTCAGCCTGTAATAGACCTGTGACTTTCTGTGAGAATTCCATTTGTACAAGTCAGAATGAAAGCCAGCAAAGGTAAAAATGATTACATCCTATAAAAAGTACAAAATATTCTTTTATCACAACTTTTTTAGATATTGCTATTTTTCATAATAAAGCTACCTGTTTGACTGTTCTGCTTATCACCCAGCTTAGCTTCTCCATATAAATCCCACACTAGTTTAATCTGTTTTATGGAAGTTTCACAACAAGACCCCAGCTAACTGTCTCCTGACACATCTGTGAGCCACATTCAACTACATGCTGAACTCTCTTGCAAGTCAATGAGAGTTCTGCACAACATTTTAAAGGTGTAATGTAGCTCGAAGGTCACTTTTCTTTAAGGAATAGTGGCTTACTAGGACAGCTTAACAAATTGAGCAGGGTTTTCAAGCAGACAAATCTTGAGGCAGAATTCAGCAGCCTCTAACAATCAATATTTCTGACAGAGTGTGGGGTGGGTTTTGCAATTCCCAGCAACACATTTTGAATTGATCCCGTAGAACCCTAGATTCTGTGAATGGCCTGAAAGCAGAAATAAGCAGTATTTATAAGTAATATTTTATGTCATCATCAATCCTTGTCTTTATTTTATCATGTCAACTTCCCTGCTCCTTGTATAATGACACAATGAAAAATATCTATTTATATATGTAAGTTTTCATGATGTAATAAAAAAGTAGAAGTAAAAATATTTTCTATGCTTTAAACAAAATAGTAGATGAGATGTATATTGGATAACGTATTATAATGTCCAATACAACAAAAAAACTCAGGAAGGGAGAAATTAATTGGCATATTGTGGTTTATGATTTATTTATGTAATGCCTTATGAGCTTACAAAGACATAATCCCAGTCCACAGTAATAACTGTGAATATGGTATGTCTAATAGATGGACTGAGGGATTGTTGGAAACAGGTAATAGATTTTATACCATATGAAAGAGAGCTCCAAGCATTGATGAAATATTCAGTAAAGCTTCATCCTGCAAGGTGCCAAGCACCTGCTGAGAGCAGGCCTCTGCCTTCAGTCTTATTCTCGTTGAAGCTAACAGAAAAGCTTTCTAAAGGTTTGGATACTCCTTTGAGGCACACCTTTGTGCTAAAAGATAGTTAGCATGATCCCTGTTCAAGATAACTAATTTATCTGGTGATTACACCACCTTAATATGTGCTGTCTCTGAGTTACACTGAGAAATAAAAACCAAAATAGCCTGGAATGAATGCACAAAATATACTAATTATTGTTCACTGCTACAGAATGTGACTTAAAACCATAATGAAACTGCTGAATATTTAAAATAAAAAATGTATAGTTTGTTTTCCTATAAAGCAATTTCCCCTCTTTTTAATGGTGATGAGGTACCCTACATAAGCCTTTTATATTGTTTATACAGGAGAATTCTACAGAAACATCAAAGTTTTAAAACCCTGGACCACTGTAATGCAATACATGTGTGTGTTCAGGGGTAGAGTTCAGACATAAAGAATAGGTCCTTTTTCCCTTATGGTTCTTCAGTCTCTTTATCATCTATCTTTAGACCATCATGCTTGTTACTAAGGAAATACAAATACTAACAGAGACACTAAGAAATTAAAATATTCATGAATATTTGGCAAACTAATACCCTGAGAACAGCCCCCACCCCCCACCCCCGCCAGGAATCAATTTTTACCTGGTAAGGCAGTGAGTAAATCTCATTCACAGAATCTCATTAAGATATTTGATAATATTTACCTCTAAAGTACCAAAATGGAGGTCATGAGGAATGAAACAAAGTCATCTGACACTTTTTTTTTAATCTTTTTTTGTACCATAATACACTATCTGTATTGCCATGCACCCAAATATACTGACGACATAGAGGGAAGTTTGAATTTTAGGGGCCAGTGAACGCTTGTTTTTTCTTTGTTGTAGAATAAAAGTGCTCCACCTGCTCCACAACTTTTTGCTTAGCTACTATTGAATACGAGCCAAGATATTTAGTATTCAGGTTTTTTTTTACCTGCAGCTTTTGATCTAACACGCTAATTTGACAAATGTATAGGGGTCAAAACCATATAAGGACATTTATTCATGTCTTCAACAGTTTGTTGAGTGAAATTGGGGAAAAGAGAAAAGCATACTGGAGAACAATATGTAGGTGGGCTGTTTTAGTATCAATGGAGATTTCCTTAATTTAGCATCCAAGTCTCCAAGACTACCAAGACTAGCAAATAAAATATATTACCCAAATATCTCATAAAACAAAAATATGTTACTATGAACTTGTCATTCTAAAGAGTGAAAATATCTTCCTTTTTTAAAAGAAAAGCAGCTGATACCATGAATTAAATCTTTCTTCTTTCCTTTAACTGTTTGAGATTAAAATGTATGAATTTTCCTTTTCCTCTTTTCTGTGAATCAATCCCAACTATGAGACTCAGTTTACCTGCCAGCCTCTATGAATTTGAACAGTAACTTATCTGTCATACAATAAATTGCATCACATTACCAATGTTTTTGTAGGAAGAACTATCTGGCCTTTTGATGGGTAAAATTTACTTCAAAACATTAATGCCGTTCAGATTCTGTACTAGGGTTTTATAAGCAGAAGTCATTGGAGATTCTCCTGAAATATGTATCCTCATACCGGTTAGACAAACTCAAGAAATAGCCTTATTGCTTCATAGAAATTAGAATTTACCTACTGACTCCCAAGCAATTCCTTTAAATTGCTCTCAGGCTCAGTCAGAAAAAAGTATTTTTGAGTAGCGTTAAGACATTGATTACAGATAGTGTCTACCAGCAAGTACATATAAATTCACAAATATTTATATAAGTGTATAGATTTTAAGAACCTTATTGTCACTCTTTATTTCCCTTTTTTCTCACATAGACCCTAATCTAAACTAAAAACTGTTTAAAAGATGTTAGTAAGTTATTAAACCAGATGTTTTGGAAGAGGCTTATATAACAATACTTTCCATTTGTACCTGCATATATTCTTGTACTGCTTGAATAATTTTTTGTCATATACCTATCTTTATCTATTGTGAACATAGGAAGATGTGTTCAGGCAGACACTCCATTGGTGTGGCACTGATGAAACTATACTTTGAGTGGACAAGGAATTCAATGCTTGATCAGTAAGAATCAGCCTGAACTGTGCTTTATATCCAGGTGGCACCATGTCTTTAATTATTAACTCCTGATTTTTACAGTCTGCTTCCCACCTGTACACACCGCTTTTCTGTGAAGAATTGCGTGAATAGTACGGCTTGTGGTAGGCATTCAGATTTTGCTATGAAGTAAGAATGAGTGCAAACTGAAACCAGAGAAATGAGGTCAGTAGTGCTTCCAGTTTTCTCAGTGGACAGAGCCAAAAAAATCCTGGATAATTGTTTCAGGCTATACTTAGGAGGCTAAGAAATCTATGTCTGAACAAAATCTCTGTGAATAAATCAATATCAAGTTTTCTTTCTTGTTAGTCCAGTTTTTAAATTTCACTTCACTACATTTTTTTTAGAACAATGGAATATAATTTACCCGTTTCTAAATACAAAAATTATTTCAATCACCAGCTTCCTACCTGTTACAGGACTTTCTCCTCATGCATGGAAAACTGTCAAAATGAAGCAAGGGCTGGCGGCTCCCTGAGGCAGGGATGGAGAGCGATAAGAGCTCCCCTGGGGTCTGTCAGAACAGGGACTGGAAACCAGGGTCCATCCCACCAACCCAGCAGGGCAATCGAAGGGCACTGGAGCAGCCTCCATCCAAGGAACTGGGCACCTCCATAGGGACTGGCTGAAGCCAGGCTGAAACCTGAGCACATGGGTGAGCCCAGCTCCGTACAGCCCATGGGCAAGGAGGATAGGGCTGCAGGGAGCTGGAGACTGTCCCTGCTGCAGCAATGCTGGGACAGGAGCTGATGCGGAGTCCTGGGATGTCTACAGGGTGAGGGGAAAACAACAGGGTGGCTGAACAGAGACAGTGTCCCAGCAGTGCCCTTATGCCCTGACAAAAGTTGTCTCCACAGGTAATTTCACTTTTTCACTAGTTACTTCAATCACAGGCTTAAGTACATCATTTCCTCTTTATTAATTATCTAAATGAGCAGCCTTGCATCAAAGCTGCCTATACTTTTGTCATCGAGCTGCCGTAAAGGAAATTTCTTCCTAAGTTTAAAACCAGAATGTTGGAATTTTGGGGAAATATATGATGTAATGTATTATGAATTATTTGCTCCATATTCCACTTTATATACATATTTAATGACACACATTACAGACTACATATCTTATGTGTGGTGGGTTGACCCCTGCTGGTTGTCAGACCCTCACCTGGCACTCTCTCACTCTTCTTCCTCACTAGGACAGGGAGACAAAATGAGACGGAAATGCTTCTGAATTGACATAAAGGCAAGGAGATCACTTACCAATTACTGTCACTGAAAAAACAGATTTGACTTCGTGTCTTTCTCCCTGTGGTTTCAGGGGAATCTCTACTCTGCTGCCTGGAGCACCTTCTCCTTTTCTCTTCCCACCTTGATGTTACGTCTTTTTTTTTTTCTCATTCTTTCTTATCCATCATCCCTCCCTCTATGTGGTATTTCTTTGCCCTTTCTTAAATATATTTCCCTTGAGGTGCTACCATCTGGTTGATGGTGCTGAGTTGTGACTTACAAGGAGTCAGCTGGAGCCGTCTGGAATTGACTGTGTTCTGCATGGGGCATCTCCAGCCCCTTCTCACAGAGGCTGCCCTGCAGCCAACCTGCTGCCAACAACTTGCAACAGAAACCCTATACACTGCCTGGATTTTTGTCTTCCCATCAAAGACCCATTCTATGTTTAAACTGTGAAGCTTTCATTTGAGAGAACATTAAGCCAAATAGTTCATACAAAATTTTATAATGGAAAGCACATGAGGAATAACGGATATTTATTATCTTTGCTGGATACTAATATTATGCTTGTCATTCTCATATTCATTGTCCCTTTTATCTCAAAGTGTCTAAGAAGACATCACAAAAATACAAAGTGAAATCAGTCCAGCTCATAGCAGTAGTATGCACATGCAAAATAAATACCCGACAGTAGGTTAAGTAATAGAGAAGAAGGAATTGAACTGTCAGCCAACACAAAAGAATTTAAAAACTGGCGAAATACCAAAGAAGAAAATTCAGTACATTATCAATAAAAATGAATACGCATTCTCCATCTTAAATGCCTTTTTCCTTTCTAAATTGCAAAAGCTTTTTTATACTTCTCTCACTGTATGCTGCACCTTTTTTATCTTTCTAAGCCTGAGGACAACACAACATTGTTTGTTTCCATCCTCTTGTGTAATATAGCATCTTTATTGTTCACA
The DNA here is from genome assembly GCF_032191515.1 of Phaenicophaeus curvirostris. Lineage (NCBI taxonomy): Eukaryota > Metazoa > Chordata > Aves > Cuculiformes > Cuculidae > Phaenicophaeus > Phaenicophaeus curvirostris. Next base: position 18,455,593 of record NC_091393.1, read on the forward strand.
AACTCTGGGTAACATCTTGGCCCTCATAAGTCAGTGGGAATGTTATTATTTCTCCTTCATAAAATCTAATTCTATCCTGTAACCATCTAGACACCTTATGGTTAGTTTTTACATTTAATATATTTTATTTTCTGTATTTATTTCTATTCTATATAAATATATTTTCTTCTCTATGCAACTGTGATACAATGCTAATAAATACAGCTGCCCTGTAGGCGGTCTTGTGGAATTGTGTGAAAACCTTTGCAAACCTGTAAAAACAAATTTATAGTCTTCTCTGGTGGTTTTAGTATCAAAACAAACAAATATTATTTCTGAATCTAAACATTGTGAAAAAAAGGCCTTTGAATTATTTTCCATCTGATGGTTTCTAAAATTCATAATAAACTCACTCATTGAAGGTTTATTGATAAAAGACAGAGTTTTAAACCTCCATCAAAATGTGCAACAGCAGGAAGTAAAACATGTAGAAGTTTAATAAAGAGAATAACTTATTTCAGATCACGCTTGTCAGTCGGAGGAAACTGACAAATACTCAAAATCTATTTTGAAAATCTATTTTTTTTCTAGCGTTCAAAGTGTTTTTATAAATATTGCTCTTGAAAACTTCCTATTGGGAAAAAAACAAACAAACAAAAAAAGACAAAAAACCTGCAAACCACCAGATAATTAATATCAAGATTTGGAAATGCTGGACATGACAGAAGAGAGAGAGAATGAGGACATATTCCTGTCCTCAACAAAATACAGTTCCTCCTAAAGTAGATATGCTAAGAAGACAAAAGAATGAATAAAAAATTAAACAGTTTAAAGGCATAAATGTGTATTACTAAATTACAGGAGATTGTTTACTCCAGAAATAATTTTTCATAGAATAACAGAATCATAGAATGGTTTGGGTTGGAAGAGACCTAAAATATAATCCAGTTTTAATCCCCCTGCCATAAACAAGGACACCCTCCATGAGATCAGGTTGCTCAAATCCTCATTCAACCTAGCCTTGAACATTTCCAGGGGTAGGGCTTCCACAACTTCTCTGGGCAGCTTGTGTCAGTGCCTCACCACCCACACAGTAAAAAAAATTTCTTCTTAATGTAGAATTGCTTCAACACAGAGTGCAAAACACAGAGTGCAATCAACATAAAAGACCCAAACCCTGAAATACTATGTGAAATCAAGTTTTACTTAACTTATTAAACCAAGACAGGTAACAAATGATTCATAGTGATTAACAACAAGCTGACAATAACAGCTTTTAAAGGCAATACGTCTGATCATTATTATAAGAAAATAAGAAAAGTATCTAAAGATACATCACCAATTGCCCTATTATCATCATTCAGAGCCAAAGTCTCTGGGGAGCTGCTAGGATTCGAAAAGCCTGCCACTGACAATTGGGAGAACCTATGCAGTGCATCCACTCATAGGTGAGGTCTCCAAATTGATTGCAAGAGGGTCTAGCTTTTATATTGTTAAATAAACAACTTGCGTCATTCTAAAAACACAGAATCTCTGGTCTCAGCTGTCCTGCTAGCCCCCTTCTTGGAGCCTCCCCAGAACCCAGGAGGAGAAATCAAGGGAACCACTGTATAGCTCTTATCTTTGCACTAAGGGGGGCTGTTGAGATGCAGCATTCCTACATATCTCTTCTCACACAGTATTCATGCTCCATGTCTGCCATGCTGATTGGTCAGGCAAGGTGTTCATGGCCAGTCAGAATGGTTATCACACACTGCCCATGAGCTAGGAGACTGTTGCTTATCTCTACGATACACTTTCTCATGTCCTATGTATACTGAAGAAGCTACAGTTAAAGTGGTACAGCACAATTCTATTGATAATGCAACTGTGATGCTTCTTCTCACACTCTATACATTACAATAACACAGCACGATTCATTGATAATAGCAATGCGAGAAGTTACACACAGGAATGAAATACAAATCATCCATAGGTGAACTATGTTATTTTAGGCCTGTTGGTCAGGCCTTGTGACATCACTAATCTAAATCTCTTTCAGTTAAAATCATTTCCTCTCATCCTGTCATTGCATTCCCTGATACAGAGCCCCTACCCAGCTTTCCTGTACACCCCCTCTAAGTACTGGCAGGATGCTATAATGTCTCCCTGGAGCCTTCCCTTCTTTAGGCTGAACAAGCCCAACTCTCTCAGGCTGTCCATGTAGGAAGGTGCTCTAGCCCTCTAATTATCCAGCCAATTCCTTACCCACCGAGTGGCCTTTCCATCAAAACCATGCCTCTCCAATTTAGACACAAGAATGTCATGCAGGATTAACTGGCAATAAATTAAATCACTTTCCCTAAGCTGAGTCTGATTTGTTCATGGTCGTAATTACTAAGTGAGCTCTGTATTTATCTTGACCCACAAGCTTTTCATCATATTTTCTCCACCTGTCCAGTTGACAAGGAGCTGTGATAGAGTGTCTTGGGGGTGCACTGGAGACCAGACAGTCAATCTACCACACCACAAATAGAAAAGTTTTGTTCTTGCTATTATTACTACATTCAACCAATTTTTTGTACTTATTAATAACATTTGTTATAACAAGAAATTCATTAAAAAATGTTTACTTCCAAGATAATATGGTCTTTACAATAGAACTGTGGGCCTCAGTTATCACAGAAGAATATTGTGCAAATAAGAATAGATAGATCATACTACAGTGTTCAGTTTGGCTAAAAAGTGAGCTAAGAAAGGCTAAGAGTGTGAACAATCTAAGTGCACAGTTCTTATTTTTTTTTCCGTTCTTACATTTATAATTCTAATTTCTTTAGCTTAATATGGTCTCATTAAAAAAAAAAATGATGAGAATATCTATGTACCTAACAGAGCTGCAGAATGGATGTAATTTTAAAGTGCTCTTTTGCATGTGGATGACAAAACCTACAGAAAAGTGTTTTCAAGACTCTAGATTCTGCAGAACAAGTATCTTTTTAAAATACTTAGAATTGATATTAAGGTAACTGAGTTATGAATTATATACAAAACAGCACAGCACCTAGAGCCCTCATTTTGTCATTTTTTCCATGTTCTACATCCCCTTCTAAAAATCAGGAGAAGCAATAATAGCATTTTGAGCCTAACTGATCTGTGCCGCCACGGATTCATCCTTAGACTTGTTCCTGAATGTAAGGCTGATATGTCTGGAGACAATAAATTATTATGTCTAAAGATTTTCATTGGTTACGTACTTTGCCTCAGGAAGTGATCTGAAAAGCATAGGACAAAAATCATGTGGAAAGCCCAAGGCAAACAGTTCTGGCTCCTCTTGAAATAACATTAAAACACTGAAGGAGTTAGGTCAGCAACAATAGATAACATATTTTAAGTAAGACCTTAGGTGGAGTGCTGCTAGCAAGGAATAAATCAAGCACTTCACAAGGCTAGGAGTATTCTGTGCTAACGTGCTTATTTTATTTTTCACAAAGTCACAGATCACTAGAGAAATGGAATATGCCCTTAAAACTAATCAAAATTATTGCACTGTAAAACAGTATTAAATTCCAGTATACTAGGTATAAAAAAAGTACTAAAAGGGTTTAGAAGTCTGAAATAGCACAAATTAGACCTAGCCACGATATTCAGCACAAAACAGTTGTGGTTTCTTTTTTCTTAGTTCCAACAAACTTGCCATCTTTCTATTGCTATTCAGCAAGAATCTTGTTCCATTACTACAAGTGTCTATATAACCCTGTAATGGTTATAAGACCATGGTATTGTACCCCTCATGAAAAAAAAATTACTGCCTAAATTCCTGAACTCATTTATTTTCACAGAGTCAGAGCATGAATCTGCACACAGTGCATCTCTTTTCAGAATTATTCCTTTTCAGAAAAAATCTAAACCAAGTATTAGGCAGGACAATCACTTTTCCTTAGGCATGTCACTTAAAGAAATTCATCTTGCTTAACTTTAGCCATGCCCGAATTATAAGCATCTATCATGTCATAGCTGACAAAGATCTCTTTTTCCAGAGACATCTGTCTCTCTGCATTAAGTATTTTCTGAGATCTTGGATGGCTAGTTTAGATTAGATGCCTAATTTCTGAAAGCTGAAGCCAGAGACATTATCACCCTTCTTGCTGCCACAAGGGTGCTTTATGTAAGAGTGTTACCATAGTTTGTTAATATAACGACATTTCTGAGCAAATGGCTCAGAATATGTCAGCCACATTCTTTTGCCTTCTTGTCATCTATAGTAGTAGGAAATGTTTCTTGCACATATCACAGAACAATAGAAATGTCTAAGTTGAAAAGGATGTCTGGAAATCGCCTGTTCCAACCTTTGTTTGAAAGGAAAGCATTGGATTAGGTTATCCAGGGTCCTGTCAAGCCAAGTTTGGAATATTTCCAGGGGGGAAGATTTCACCAGTTTTCTGGATGACCTAATCCAAAATTTAATTGTTATTATGTTGAACTTCTTTTCTCATAATCGTACAGCATTTGCCCCGAATCAGCTTGTGCCTGCTGCCTCTTTCCCTGTCACCATATATGCTTATGAAGATGGAATCTCCACCTCCTCTAGAATTATTTTTATGTATTGGAAGAGTGTAATTAAAGTGCTCCTTGCCTTCTCTTCTGTGCTTTGAACAAGCTCGATTCCTTCAGTCCTTTATCATACGTGAAATTTTCAAACCCTAACCACTTTTTTTACCTTCCCTGGTATCCTCTCCAATTTGTCAATGTCTCTCTTGGACTGGAGAAACGGAAACTAGTGTGGCCCAACAAGTGCCAAGTAAAGCTGAGCAACCACCTTCCTTGATCTGTTCATTATACTGTTGCTGATGCAGTCCAGGATACGGTTTGCTTTTTTCACTATCAGGGCACACACTGCTGGCTTGTGTCCAAGTTGCTCACTTCCGTGATTCTCAGGGCCTTTCCAGCGAAGTTAAATCTCTGCTTTTCATACTCAGCCTGTGCAGGTGCTTGAAATTATTCTTTCCCAGTTGAAGGATGTTGCATTTATCCTTCTTGAACTTCAAAGTATTCTTGTTGTTCCAGTTTTCCATACTGTTAAGATCTGTTTTTACGGTAACTCTTCCTTCTGATACGTCTACCTTTCCTCTCATTTTGGTTTCATCTGTAAAGTTGATGAGGGTGAAATTAAGCCAAGCATCCCAACCATGTATTAAGATACTGAATGCTAACAGATGCAGTATCAATCTCTGAACAGTTCCATTCATGAATAGGTGTTAGTTTGAACCATTAACTGCCACCAATTAAGCTCAGCGACTTAGTAAATTTTCCTCCTATCCTGCCCCATCCTATTCTATCCTGTCCTATATTGTCCTATCCTATCTACCTGTCCAATCCATATCTGAAAATAATTTAAGAATGCTCAGCAGCTTTCCCCTATTAGGTGGAACAGAGGAGCTAGCCCATAGGTGTATTTCGAATCCAGATATTATATTGGTATAAAAATGACAAAGTATGTTGCTGTGTTATCATAGTTACTCCAGTTTTGTCCACCTGTTTCTTAACAGATTGATAATGAAAAGGTCATAAACAGCTTCAGGTAAGGAACATATGTAGAAAGATAGTGTATGTTTTCTGTGACTAGATGTCCACTTTTACTACTGTCTCATTTACTGAGTTACTCATACAACTTTCTTTATTCAGTTTAGCTTTAAAAATTGTTATTGCCACCACTCTGATGAAAATTTTGATTTTCAAGCTCGAAATGCCAGAATGATAGAAAGTGATTAAAGATAAAAAAAAACCAAAAAAAAAACAAGACAACAAACCAGCCTAGTCTTTTTCTCGAAAATTGAACAGCTTGGTCTTGGAAATTGCTAGGTGACAACAAATTTATTCTTTCTTCCCTGTTACGATACTGAGTAATAGACATTTGCTTTACACCTACTTCAGAAAATAATGGTTTTCTATAGAACTGCTTTGAGTCAAAGCTTCCTTAAAACATACTGTAATACCTTTTCCTATTCTAGTAAAAAAAAATAAAATTCTATATTTATATATATAAAAATTAAGATTAAAAATATAATCACCTTTCTTTGTAATAGCTGCCTTTAAGTAAACCTTTTGACAATATGGAAGCTTCTTTATCTGTCTCTTGCTCCTTCAAATATGATTTTACTCGAAGTATTATCCTTATGCGCTAGCTAATAATTCGAAATCATGTTAATCTCTGACACAGCAGGTTTTTGATAGCTCTGTGAAAACCTTAATATCATTGCTTCAGGCAAGGTGACAGGTGTAATCACCTTGTATAATTCATGTTTAATACCTTAGTGACAGAGAAGAATCATATCATGTCCTTGATCCAAAATCCTCAACTATGCAATATCTAGAAAATACTTGTGAAAAATGCTAAATATAGTCCAGATTTAATAGTATTAGGAAGACTTTTTATCATCATAAAACTCAATGTTATCCAGAGGCATAACTCTTAATGTCAAATATATATCTCACAGGGTTTTTCTCACTTTTCTAAACTCTTTTCTACAGTCTAAATGTCCATATGAGATTTCTATTACTCACATTTCACCTGTCAAGAATATTTGTAAAAAATAGGAAGATGTTTGACACATGAAAGAAGATATCTTCATACTCTAGTTTTCATAATCTGTTTACCTTTTGAAGAGTATCTGCAAACACTAACCTTAAGGAAAGTTTTGTTTGTTCTGGTTTTGATTTTTTTTTAATCAACCCTTGTAGAAAGACACATGTTCTTTAACAATCTTATTGAAATAAGGTATGCAAATATATTTACACAAATTTTATATTTGTAGTGAATGCATAAGATATTTAACGAAGGACAACATAGTGAATGTGTCTGAAGGAGCTATATAAGTAGAAAATATTTCTGCATAGGAGCATTCAGACAGTCCTGAGTTCTGCACAGACATCACTCCTGTCTATCAGCTTGCAGACCTGTGTCTGGAAAAACTAAGCTCACAAAGTATATGAGTTTCTGTATCAGATAGATTTTGGTTTCTTTTAGAGTTTATTAAATAATGATCTGCTCCATTAGGCACTTAAACATAGCCTAATCTTTTGAAATAACTCCATACTGCTAGTATCTTAAGAAAGAAACGCAGCAAGTAGAATTTCTGTGCAAATAATTTATCACTTATTCCATAGCGGTTAAGCTTGATCTTAAATTATGCGTTTACTGCATCGCTGTTATTGCAGGTCACCAGGAATATGGAGATGGTAGGACTAAGAGATTTACTCTAGGTGAAGTGTGGAAGTATTACCTGTCAGAAGGACATCTGTCTCAAACAGTGCCTGAACTATAGACTTATTTTCTTGGAAAAATATTCATGGTAGGCATGACTAACTGCTTGCTTTATTCTGGACTTCTTGTTACTGGAACCAGACACATAGTTCAACAGACCTTTTTGGTGACTTGTTTCAAGGCCCTGAGCAACCAAATGTAGCTTTAAGGCTTGAGTAGTGGGGTGTACCAGACAGTGTCCAGAGGCCCCTGGCCCCTTCCTATCTAGTTTAGTGTATGATTCTATGACTTTGTTCTTAACTAGATAAGATGGTGCATACAAACCATCTGTCATGACACTCTGATGGTATTAGTGTGAGAAAAAAATAACATCTAAGAATTATTTACTTTCACATAATCAGAACAAGAAATTGTGACGGAGTTTTTTTGTTTCAAACCGCACAAAACGTTTCTAAATAATCTTGCTGTAAAAGATGATTTTACTGGTACTAAACCAGTACACAAAAAATAGTTGTAAGTAAAAAGGTTAAGTGAAAAAGCAAATAAATGTGTTTCAAGCAATCTCAATAGAAAACTTAGCTTTCTTCATTAGATTTTCCTTTAAGAAATAGTTCATCTTCTATATAGTACAATTGTTAAATATATATATCTATATATTGATTTGTGACCATTACTACTATGTTGCCTGCAGAATAAAGGTACTTCTGACCTCAAGTTAAAGGACAAAAACAAGCCAGGCTAGTGATAAAAAAAAGAAGACACTGGGATGTGTTAATATGGAAATGCAGTTGGAAACAATAAAATATTCCTTCATTCAAATATGGATGGTGCCAGGATTTGTGTTTAAATTAGAGATTTTCTCCACAGAAAAAAATGGGCTTTTTTCAAGTATCTGTTCCAGGGAAAACTTCAGGACTTTCAGAGAGAAATATCTACTTAGATTTTATAAAAAATGTATTTTTATAATCAACTAAATCCAGTTTACTTCTGTTTAAAAAGTAGAAAACTAAATTTGAAAACCAGTTTAAGACTTTTGTAACAATACCAAAACAGTTATGAATTTTGGCTGTTAAGGACAAGTACGGATGAGAACTTTCATGGTTTTTGAATACAGACCTAAAGTTAAATCCCATTCATACTAAAGGGGTTATTTGTCTGTTGGGATTTGGGTGTTTGTTAATTCTTTCTATGCAAATGGTGTTTAATCACATCAGTGACAGTGATTATAGCTTTTCTTTGTTTTATTTTCTTCTATCTGAACGACAAGTTTGTCAAATAAATATTCATAAGCAAAAGTATGCTCTGATTGATCAGAACTTATACCTATATTACTATTTAATGCAAATCCACTAAGGACAGATCAATATAATTACAATTTACTTTCTTTGATATGTTGTTTGTCAGAGGTAACAGCGGAAGGGAGCTTAACGATGCCCTTTAGAGACAAAAGTATTTTGCATTTCACTGCTTAATAGATCTAAGATTGTTGACTTTGCAAGAGAAGAAAAATTAAGTATTGGCTACAAATAGCAGTGATTTTAGGGTAAAATAAAGTGGTTTGATTATAAAAATAGAGACAGAACTCAGTGCTAAAAGATGAAAATTCTCATTATTGTCTGCCATTTCTTCTATCTTCTTCACTATGTGAATTGTCTTGTAGGACAGAATTTTATAATTACCATAAGAAAAGACACACAAAAGAGAGATGCAAAATATTGACCTTCCAATAAAGGAGATATTACTCTCTCTAATCTTCCTGATCTCAAAAACTAGTCTTATTCATGAGAACAAGGCTTGATTTATTATTTTTCAATAATTTTCAATTTAAGTTGAAACCTAGGATGGTCTGAGGCATTATGTTACTCTCATGATCTACATGAGTGGTAAACAGCCTGTTATTCTCGAATCACGTGTTTTTTAGTTAACCTAAGTTAGTCTTTCTGTTCAGGACAACAGTGCATATCTAGCAGCTGTGTTTTAGATATGTCGTAGTTTTTTGCATTTTGCTGCTATATGAATATTTTATGCATATTTCAGGAGGTCAAAAATAGTATATATTTCATACTTTTACAATTCAATGATATTCTGTGGAATTTCTTTACACACAAGGAAAAAGTTTTCTTTCTATTTTAAAAATGCTATCACAGAAAGATAAATGGTATTATTCCTTCAGAAGTTTAGGAATACAAATGATGTATAAACTGAAATCAAACAACTTTGTTTATATTTAAAAAATTAATAAAATTTTTAGGATTTAGAATTATTTCTATGTAAAGAAAAAAATAAGTGATACTCATTTAACATGGTGAAATTATGAAGACAATAAGATAAAAAGTATAGAAGTAGATTTTGTAATTAAAGCTTAGATACTTTAATGTATGAATCATGATGTAATTATGTCCTTAATAGCACCTGTATAAAGACCTGTAAAGATATTCTTTATGGGCTCAAATTGCCATTTTAATATTTAGTATTAAAAAAGTATCTATTTAGTGACAAAATTTATGTTCATTTGCTTAGGGAGGAGAGATTATAGCTTCAAGTATTTAGTGACTGGATAAATCAAAAAGGTTGGTATTGCATGCAAAAAGGTCATGTAACTTAGAGACAAAATATCCTCCAGGAAATGTCAACTGTGTTGTAAAATACTGGAGAAATTTATGAGGTCTAATATTTTTCCTTTTTTTATTGACTTCTTCAGACTTCTATGACTTTCAGAATCTTTTCAAAAGTCCAGGTGCTTCACATATAATCATATGTGACTTATATATTATCAGTTCATTATTTTATTTACTTCTATTTAAGACAGTAATCCTCAATTCTTCTGTCTCTTTTTTTTTTTTTTTTGGTTGTTGTTTATTCTATTGTATGCTAATTCTTTGGAAGAAACTAAGAAATAAGGTTTATTTTTTAAAAGAAAAAATCCTTCCTCCCCAAACTTTCAAATAATTTGCATTTTCTTTTTTATCAGCATAGGATAACATACTTCAGTTTTAAAACCTTAAATAGCTCTTTCATATAGGTGTAATACAAATGATAGCCTTCTCATTTCAAGGTCTTGTTCCTCATCCTAATGCAGAGATTAGAAATCAAAACAAAGAGAAAACAACAAAAACAAGCAATAACTTAATGCTCTGAAAACCATCTACTGCACTGTGTTCATTAGCATGATGGACTGCTAGCTTTTCGTATAGAAAGCCTAATACACACTGCAGTAAGCCCTCAAAAAAGCCCATTTCCAACAAACCACCACAATTCAAAGTCAAAAGCTTTGTCAATACATTAAGGATTTACAGACTGCATGTCAAATGCTTTCACAAGCGATAGGCAAGAGAGAAATTTTGAAAATAGGAAAAAAAAAGCTTTCCTTTCTCCGAGTCCAGCACTCATGACACATACTCTGGCTTTCAAACTTCACATTAAATGTATTGAGATGCTTGTATCTGCCTTAAACCACCTACATGTAATTTAAAATCTTAACTTTTCTAAATGTCATACAGAAAGTGAAAAAAAAGGTCCAGTCAACTTCTGTAGCCAATACAGAAATAACTTAATCTTAACTGTATTAGGTGTTTCATCTATGACGCGTTTCTTCCATTTAAATTAGCTCAAAGTACATACCTAATTTTCAGATTGATATTTGAATGTGACATAACCTTCTGAACACACCCAATGCAGTTATAGCCGTTTGCCTCCCATCCAAAAAATAAAAAACTTGAACAAATTGCTAAAGTGCCACTGTAGATTACAGAGGAAATCTTGTCGGCTGACAGCAAGAATACTGGCAAGTTTTGATTGTACTTTGGCTTTGATTGTTTTGTGTTTTTTTTAACTCGCACAAGTAAAATTTTCATGTTTCATTGAATTCAGTATTTGTTTCAGTTGTTTAAAGTATACACTTAATCAAATAACATCAGTGTCTATACAGTGTGTGTTGGAGTCTGAATACTAGGCACAAGAGAACTGTAGCTGTAGTGTTCAGAGTCTCTTAAGTTAAAGACCATTATCCCTCAGAAAAAAAACAGAATGGTGTAAGCATTTGATATGCAGTGTACCTACCTGTAGCCCTTGACAATGTCATTTAGAAAGCTTAAAAACTCCTGTGTAAAGGAAATTTGAAATATTTATCAATGGATACCTTTCTATTTTCTCACAAGACAGACAGTTGCAATACATATGTGAATGTAAAGTTTTTTATTATTACTATTTCTGCAAATCAATTGTGGTCAACAAGTCTCAGTCATAAAGCTATCATGGTATTGGCATTCTGCATGAAGAAGAATGACAATAATTATTGTTTGAGATAGAACTATTGGGTTTAGGCCAGTGTTTTAATTTTTCTCATAAAATATTCCTTGAAAATCACAGTTGCACCGTTGTGTATGATCTTATTCATTCTCCAGGGCTGCTGTATTTTATTAAACTAAGATTTAAAAAGTTAAATGATCTCACCCACTGGAAGTGAAAACATTCATCTATACACTTTAATTTAATTTGTTTAATGGCACAAGTTGCCACTTCATGAGTGAATTCTTACATCTGGGGTTCATCTGTATTCTGAGATGATACTAAAAAAACCCTATTGTATATTATATTGCTAACAATATGCTGTTAGATTATTACCAAGGGTACATTTTTAAAATGCCATGCTGTTTAAAAACTCTGTATATGTTGAAGTTAGCACTGTGTCACTGCTGTACTTTTTAGAGATTGCCTGTCATCTAGATAGCACCAGATTGTGAATGAAATCTATACAGGGAACATATTAGAAACTTGCTCATATAGAGGTAGTCCCAAGACTGCTTGCTCTAGTGCTGTGGCAAGGTATTTTGTGTCAGTAAAGAACAAAGCATATTATAGGAGGTATAATGTTTATGATTCTTATTATGTTGGACTTGTTGGGAAGGAAGTATGTCTATTTGACCCTAGAAAATATATTCATCCAATACAGCAACAGCCAAGGACATAACATTTATGGATAACACTTTAGGGAACATAACTTACATCTCTGACAATCAGCTGACATTTTCGAGACTATGTCCACAACAAATAGGGTTGGTAAAGTTCTCTGGTTCGAAATGTATAAAAGTTGAGATTAGTACTGACATTTAGAAAGCTTGCTGAATCAATGGAAAAGTGATGACTCTAGTTTTATGGACCCTAAAGTTTAAATTTTCTTCCTAGTAGTCTTGTATTTTATTTCCAGAAAAAAGTCAGGTTATAAATTTCATTAATGTTATCAAAACAAAGAGGTATCCTATGGTAAGTGATCATTACAATAAGTTTTGGCTGTTTAGGCACAAAATATTTCCTTTTTTTTTAATGGAAAAAAATTACACCCACTCCTGTCTTTTCCACTTTTGTCACTGTATAGAAGAAGAAGTACTAAATCAGAAAATCAGTAAGTTAAGCATGCCTTGGAAATAATGGGAACAAATGGAATAGACTTTTATATCTTTAATAAAACAGGACACCATTTACTTTATTTTTGTGATAGAATCAAATGTGTTCTCTGTTTTTACTTTAGCAACAGACGGGCTGCAACTCCAACATTAAAGTAATCATGTATAAGGACTACACTATGTGTTTATCTCTCTGTCATCTAGATTTCTGAGTGTGAATAGATGTTTCCTTTGTTCTTGGTAGAGACTACTCTGAAGGTTTTTCAGAGGTCCTCTTATCTGTCATTGTTACTTATGGCCTTATTCATTTCAACAATATTTTTCTAGTAATTTCTATCAATTCACTACAATTTTTCATGTAACCCCTTGTTTCTGCTTCTTCTTATCCTGTCAAGTGACAAATTCTGTAGCATACATAATCTTATTCTTTTATTGATGATGCCATCATTCATATCCTCTGTGGTTTAATGAAATATAGGTAAACCCCTGTAACATGCAGCAGTTCCTTTTTCTCTGAGTCACGCATGTTCTATGTGTCTGGATTATTGCATGTCTGATATGGAAAGATATAATTGCACTCAATATCTTCTTAGAAGATAATCTTATGTGGCACATAACACTCCTGACTATCTGCAGGAAATATAATAATACTTTCTGCAAAAAAAAGTACATCTGTTCAACTCTGCGGCTTGATGCTTCCAAGTGTTAAATTCAAATATCTTCAGGTTATCTTAAAACTTGATGACCATCATAGACAGCTCCCAAAAATAATTTTTATGGCTATTTGTCATTAACATCCCTGTAAACACCAAATCTGTATATAAAACACTGCAGTGGTTACAAAATGAAACACTAGGCTTTGGAAATCAGAAAAAAACCCAACAGAGTAATTATAGGAATTTTGAAAAAAAAACCTGTGTTTCTGAGGCATTTTTATAATATCTCAGCTTCTCCATTAGTTGCTGTAGGCATGCAGGTGAACGATATCTTTATTCTCTCTGTTCACTGTCTTGTTATTCACAGTTTGTCAAATCCTTGTGTTGGCCAATTTTACACACTAATTATTTCTACGCAAATCAAGTATTGCATAGGATTATTGACTGCTTAAGTGTAAACTGAGTTGCTACTCCTCTGCACTGAGATACGCAGGAAAACTGAGCACATGTCTAGAAAGAGGGGGGGACACCCTACAGCCTGAGATCTGTGCAGCAGCATGCACCCACTGGGACTTATACAAATACTAATAAAAATAGAAATTAATAAATTTTAAAATTTAAACACTGCTGGCAATTTCCCTACCTTGTAACTAACTCAGTGTGCAGTTCCTAACCATCTCTGTCTACAATGGTGCTGATAACTTCATTTCAGCATGACAGCATTTAATTCCTGAATACAAGAATCCGTCAGATTCTCAGCAGTCGAGAGGAAGAAGTAGCTTCCTTTTGGCAACATTAACTGGTTCCTACAGAACTGATGGGAAGAATTCATCTCCATTAAGGGGACAGAAAAGTGCTTTGAAAGTAGGTATTCCACCAAATGCAGACCATCCTTTTCTCAGAAGAAGGTGGTCTCACCAAATACCACAGCTGCTCAGAAAACTGACATCCAAGACGTGGGGGACTCAGGAAGCTGAGACCCAGCTCTCAGAAGAGTGATTAAACTGACCGGTTTGCCCTCTGCAGAGGAATCTTTAAGTGGCTCCTAAAAAAGCTGATCCATTTCATAAAAGTAATTGATTGCTTCTGGGAACCAAACCCAGAATCTGAATCTATGCCATGAAGTAAGACATGAGGACAAAGGACATGTTGCTTTCAAACAGCGTTATCATTTTGTCTTCAGCATCAATTATTTTATTTTACTAATCTGCTGCTACTAACCTTCACTTATTGCTAATGCACATGTAACCAGTATAGGCAATTGATTGCTAACACTTGATTCTGTGCCTCAGTGCTCTTTGTTGGCACAGATGCAGTGTGAAGAAAATAATTATTCTTTCTCACAGCAGGACCAGTAAAACAAAGAGGAAAATTCAACAAAAAGTATCTCAATTCCAAATAGCAGGATACATCCTGTTCTCATATCACTTTTTCAATCAAGTAAAATAGTGGTGTAAAGAAGAAGTCTCACATTTAAATACACTTTCTTAGCAGGAACACCATCATCTTCCATCCTTTTAGCAATTAGGGAAAGACACAGGTGATATTCCTACTGGAGGTATGTGAGACAGAAAGGGAACTCAACACTCAGTTTAGATACAAAACCTCAGAAACTGAAGTGTTCATTTTACTATAGAGAACGTAGGAATCTCTAGAGCTAGAAATTAATTTTGAGGATTTAGACAGCAAAATTGTGGTTGCATGCCAGAGGTTCTCCTGTGTAAATCAAAGTCTTAATTTGCATTTTTGCCAAATGCTGAATACTCTTAGGAGTATTTTGACAACAACTACCTCCACAGACCTAGAAAACTCACATTATAATAGTTCTTTCTGGTCTAAAAATTTTTTTACTTAAAGGATACATACTATTGTTTCAATTAGATTTTTAATAAATTTATGAATTTTGTATCAACAACAGAGTCTTACTAGCTGGAATCATATTTTAGTGAGAGATGAAATGTCTTTAGAAACAAACTTTAAATTGTCAAATCATGACTGGAGATGAGCTTGGCCTATAAATAAGTCAAACAAATAATAAATTCACTTTGAGGGCTGAAATTGTATATTATTAACAAAAAAATAGTTATATTATGGTGAAAGAAAAATGCTCAGTATGTCTATGTACATGATACAAGTTAGGGACCATAACTTTCAATGCAAACTGCTTCAAGTGAAATTTTTTTCAATGGAGCACTTTAATACTGTTCAGTGAGACACGCATAACTTCCTTGGGCTCTCTGGAAATATAAAAGATCTGAGAAAAAAAATGCATTCTTTCTTAACTTCTTACTTTCTTTGACCAAAACTATAAATGAAAAATGCAGATATGAAGAAGCAGTATTCCTACTGCAAGTTTTCTTTCTAAGAGAAGAAAAAAAAAGGGTCTTAAACATTACGGTTTTCAATAACTACTTAAATATCCTTGTTGAAATTTGCACAAATATATGGATCCAGTGGTATTTTCATTTAAATCCCATGAAATTTTTTCATAGTAAATGGATTGATAGTGAATAAGACCTTGTATAACTAAGATCATTGATTCATAACTGTTGGTGTAAATGACAGTATTCTTTCTTGGTATGTAGATAACCTCAGACATCTTCTACAGTTCATATGTGAAACACATTTTGAATACCGGCATAAAAAAAATATAAATTGTGCATGTCTGAGGTAAAGAAACAGTGGCAAAAGTAAATTAATTTCTGTTCATATATGCGATCAATATTTTTGCTTATTAACTACAGTCTAGATCCTACTACTCAATAATAAGAATGGCAGTCCAGTCGTAACCTACAAGAAGGAATTAAATGCTAGGTAACCTTTGTGATTATGAATAGTATAAACTATTTAAAAATTTTAAACTCTGAGGGACACATACTGTGTCAGCATCTGAAAATATCTATATGTCCTTCCACATTGGAAGTATACTTTTCTTCCAGTTTTTTTTAAACATATCCATTGGTAATTGTACTTCTGAAAAAGAACAGAGGGAGTAGCTTCCTCCCATACTCAACTATGTTCAACAGTTCTGTAGTTAGAGCACTCAGCCATAATATGAAATAGATAGTTTCAATTGCCCTTCCAACCTCACGAGACTCAAATTCACACACACCACACCTCGTAGTGTTCCCAAGTGGTCCAAGCTGTTTATTATTCAGTGGTTGCTTAGTGTATACACATGTGGGAATATGATGGAAGATTTGGTGAGGAGGGACTATAAATACATTCAAGTGACCTTGCAGCTAGAATGCAGAAAAACACATAAATCATACTAACCATTGCCTAGTCTTGCGTACTTAACAAGCAGAACATTTTATGCTTAGGTAACACAGGCCTGTGAAACTCAGAGGCAGTCTAGAAAACACATTTGAGATTCCAGCCTTTCTGTGAGAAAGATCAAAGAGCACTGGAAAACTACTTTGTTTCTCCCTGATAAATACAGGCACAGTGGCAGACAGCATGTACACATTTTCTAGGAAGGACTGAGCTCCAAGGTGCCTGCATTCCTGCCAGTATTTCCTCTGCTCGGATGCTGTTTCAGATTTGCCCCAGATTACAAGCAAGACTTTCATTAACTTACAAGGTTTCTTGCAGAACCTGATCTTGTGCAATCACTGGCTAAATTTTACTTACATGCCAGCTGAGATCAGTCCAGCAAGCTGTTCCACATTAACTAATGCTTTAGCCTATGCAGGGCTTCGCTGAAGTAACTGGGATCCTCTTAGGAAGTACATTTATTGACCATTATGCAATTTTAGGGACTTTGTATGACAATTCATGTTTAAATTACATTAAGTAATGAAACCAAAAGAAAATATGAGTTGTTTATAATAAAGTCAAAAGCCAAAAGAGAACCGAGTAATGTGGAACTATTTTGGATACACTGGGTAGGATTTAGACTGCAATATAATCCCTAAAAGCCAGAGGCATATCACATCCATCTCTGAAGGAAGAAAATTATATTAAGAAACAGCCAGCAAGATTGCACAGATAAGCATAGACATGAAGGAGATTAAGAACCAAGATTTGGATACTTAAGAAGACTATAACAAACGGAAATGTCATGGACATCTGGTGAGAGGTCATTACAACACATCCAGCTGCAGTTATTCATTTAGCAGTACCTTATTTTGGATATGAAACTCACAATTTTGTTTTCTTCAACTGACAATGGAAATATAACATTGAAGAAAAGAAATGCAAGATATTTTTTTTTTGCTTAGGGAAGTAAGGAAACAATTACCAGTTCTAAATTGCTGTTAGTACCAAAAGCAGAAGCACAGAATCATAGAATCATAGAATCACCAGGTTGGAAGAGACCTGCCGGATCATCGACTCCAACCATTCCTTTCAAACACTAAACCATGCCCCTTAGCACCTCGTCCACCCGTGCCTTAAACACCTCCAGGGAAGGTGAATCAACCACCTCCCTGGGCAGACTGTTCCAGTGCCCAATGACCCTTTCTGTGAAAAATTTTTTCCTAATGTCCAGCCTGAACCTCCCCTGGCAGAGCTTGAGGCCATTCCCTCTCATCCTGTCCCCTGTCACTTGGGAGAAGAGCCCAGCATCCTCCTCTCTACAACCTCCTTTCAGGTAGTTGTAGAGAGCAATGAGGTCTCCCCTCAGCCTCCTCTTCTCCAGGCTAAACAACCCCAGCTCTCTCAGCCGTTCCTCATAAGGCCTGTTCTCCAGCCCCCTTCACCAGCTTCGTTGCTCTTCTCTAGACTCACTCCAGAGCCTCAAATAACATGCATTATTCTGAATAGCTGACTGCAGACAGAGTGATGCAAAACATTTAGAAGGCTGCGGTTTTCCCGGTAACATAGGTCTGCAGAAAGTGATGATCAAATTGAGTTAGAAACAAGTGGTAGTTGGGAAGGAGCTGACAAGTTCTGTCATTGGATTTAAACAGTAGCCTGTGGAGAGAATTTTTTCCCGATTTCTCTGTCATCACTGACTTTTCTAATGAATGACATATTCATGAAGAGTCTAAACCATTTGGCCTAAACAGACACAGTTAGGCCAGCCATAGCCCATTGTGGTACACTAGATTGAAGTGTCATGAATAAGTGGAGGAGAAAGTATATGCATCAGAGTTATGAACGTATAGATTTTTTTGGATTCAGCTGTTAAAAAAACCCAAACAAACCCCAAAACCAAAAACAGCACTAAAAAGAAATCTCAACAACTCCAAAGAAACTAACAGTATTTTTGAGGGAGATGTTTTCCCCTGTTTCCTCATCAAAATAAAAAAGTAAAATATGTTTCTATTTCAGCATGAAAATCCAAAGTTGATCAAAAAAAATTAAATGATCTTTTTTTGCAATAGTTTGCAAGAAAAATGAAAATAATTATTTTAGGAATGCCTGTCTCTGTAAAAGGCTCACCATAGTAATCAAGATTCTAAGACTTGATCTATCTGAAATTCTGAAATAGATTTTTTATGAGCCTGTGAAAGCTGCAAGCATTATGATCTTACTCTTTCGTTTTTGTTCTATTTTGTATATCTAGTAAAAAATTAAGCACCGAAAGAGCCAGAATCCACATGTTCAGCTTACTAGTCAAAAGTCCTAATCACAGAAAACAGTCTCTGTTTCTCTCATTGTTTTCATAGAATCAGAGAATCGTAGAATAGTTTGGATTGGAAGGGACCTTAAAGATCATCTAGTTCCAACCCCCCTGCCATATCCCACTTGATTGAGTTACCCAAGGCCTCATCAAACCTGATCTTGAACACCTCTAGGGATGAGGCACCCACAACTTGCCTCGGCAACCTGTTCCAACGTCTCACCACTCTCATGGTGAAGAAATTCTTCCTAAAGTCTAGTCTAACTCTGCCTCTCTCCAGTTTATACCCCTTCACCCTAGTCATATCACCACAAGCCTTGATGAATAGTCCCTCTCCAGCTTTCTTGTATGCTCCTTTCAGGTACTGGAAGGACACTGTAAGATCTCCTTGGAGCCCTCTCTTCTCCAGGCTGAACAAGCCCTATTCTCTCAGCTTGTCCTTGTATGGAAAGTGCTCCAGCCATCTGATCATCTTTGTATCCCTCCTCTGGGCCTGCTCCAGCAGCTCCATATCCTTCTTATGTTGAGGATTCCAGAACTGGACACAAGACTCCAGATGAGGTCTCACAAGAGAGGAATAGAAGGACAGAATCACTTCCCTCACCCTGCTGGCCATGCTTCTTTGATGCAGCCCAGGATATGGTTGGCCTTGTGGGCTGGGAGTACACTTTGCCAGCTTATGTTGAGCTTCTCATTAACCAGCGCTCCTAAGTCTCTCTCTGCAGGGCAGCTCTCTGTATTTTGTTTTGCTAAATACTTTATGAGTGAAATATTTCTAGTAAAAAAAAATTTGAGGATTTTTTTGAGTCCCCTGTATCTGGCTGTACAGGGAAGAGAAGACCATGATTTTAATCCCTACAATTATCCTAAAGAATATTTGAACATCCTTTTGCAGATGAGTATCATAAGATTTAGAGCATGCACTGGAGTGTGAGAAATATTTTTCCCTGCCTCTATAGAAGCTGTTTTATTTTGTATATAATATATACAAAAATAAATATAATACTTAAAAGTCACTGTCAAAAATATCAAGAAAATGATTCACTAGACTGGAGGTTCAGCCATTCACCTTCTGACATGTCTGATATCAGATGGTTCCCTATATATATAAATATATATTTAAAGAGAATAGCATCAACAAGACAGATTGAGGGTATCCTTATGTAGTAATTTAGTGTTTTTTGCACACTCCTGGGAAGAAGAAGATGGAAATTTGATTCCCAAACAAGCAGAGAAAGAAATTGCACCTCAGTCTTAGAGTTATATTTAAGTATTCCAATATTTGAGCTGCTGAGTAGATGTTTATTATCACTTTTGCTATTTTAGATGACAAGAACAGGAGGGTCGTAAGATTTTCCAGATATATGTCTCTCTCTTCTACGCCAATATTCAGACTGTGGGAGAACTGATTTATCTGCTTATGCTTCAGCTTTTGATCCTTTAAAGTACATACTATACATTTATATATCATCAGGAAATAAAATAAATCAAGGTCATGCCTTTATTTGACCACTCTGCTAATGAATGCTCAGTGTTGGTATTCCCCAAACCTTTTTATCTCTCTCCCTTCTTTTCCCTCATGGTGATGGTAGGAAAGTCATTAAAACTGTTTCAGTGAAAACAAAACAACATGACAATCAGCACATTGCAACTCCTAGAACTGTGGTGCTTAACATCCATCAGCTACATTCTTATAATATGGATAACTGGCATTGTCCTGGCAACTTCATCTGGTACTACATCTGGCCCACCTGCCTGGGATTATCAAAAAGAGCTGGCAGATGTTTAAAACAGCCATAATCTTGAAAGGGGATCATGGAGCATACGGCTTTATCACTGCAGTGGATCTAGCTGGAATGGAGTTTATGTTCCTCATATCAGCCCATCTGGTGTTGTGTTCTGGGTTTGAGATTAAAACAAATCTGATAAAACACCAATATTTTGGCTATTACTGAACAGTACGTGCTTGTTATCAAGGATTTTCCTTTTTTCCTCCTCCCTCTGTGAGAGTACGCTAGGGATGTGCAAGAAGCTGAGAGGGGACACAGCTGGGATGTTCGACCTCAAACAGCCAAAAGGATGTCCATACCAGCTGTCCTCATGCTCAGCAAGAAACTGAGGGCGTATGTCTTCCAAGGTAGCCATGTCTTGAAAAACGGCCCCACTTAAGTTCTGCCTGTGAGAGGTGGTGGATGACTGCCTTTGCATCACTTTTTTGTTTCTCTATTTTTTTTTCATTTCTTAAGGTGCTTTTGACTCAGCCTATGAGTCTTTTTTTCCTTTTATTTTCCTATTCTTTCCCCTGTCCAGCTGGGAGGGAGAGTGAGCAAATGGATATATGACTGCTTAGCTGCAGTTACCTTTGTTACCTCGGTCTCTAATTCTTTCCTGTAGTCTTTCAGCGTGCTCATGGCTATTCTTCAGAGACAGCTATTCACATTTTATCTATTTCTTGATGCAGAAAGCAATGTCTCCACCCCTCCTTCCTTGCCTATTCCTTCTGAACAGCCTGTAATGTCTTCCCTTATCCATAGATGCAGTTACTCCATCGTAGAAAGTAACTAAGTTAGTAAGGACAAAGATCCAGGGTCTTTGTTCCATTACTGATCTTCAGTGTGCTTAGCAGGATCTTAAACTCCAAGATGTTATCTTCTCTGTATCCAAGGATACCATTGGCCATTATATTGTCAAGTGAGTTTTCTCAGCTTGTGAGCCATAAATCTAGCAGTTTTCTGGCATGTCCACCATCTGCAGTGGGAATCGATCATCAATACATCCAGAAACCTCATAGATGACTTGTGCACTGCTATGATTTTTCCTAACAAATGTCTGGGCAGTTACAGTCACCCACGAGAACCAGGATTCAACTTTGTATTTTGACTGGCAGCAAACACTAAGCTTGATGCTTTCATAGTTTGCAATAAACAACATTTTTTCACTCAGAGTGATAATGATGAGCTAGAGCCCATCATTTTACATGCATAGCAACAGTTTTATTTTCCCATCTAAATTATCTATATTTAGCTATTTTTAATTTCTTCTGTTATTTTAGGGTTCGGTGGTGGCAGTTAGTAGCTTTGATTGTTTGTTTTTTTCCCCCCAGTAACTCAGTTGTGTGAAGTGATTTTGCTATTCCTTTTAGAATGGCCTTGGACATACTTTTAAAAGTAAGTTTATGCCAATAGTAGACTCTGTCCCTCTTTACTCCCTTTCAGCAGAAGTTCCAACACAGAACCCTGCAGAATCCCACTGACAATTTCCCATTTTGCCAGAACTGAATCATTGTTTAGAATATCTTTAAAACTTTCTACTTCTTCAGCTGAATAGGAAAAAGATATGTGTATGTCCATCCAGTTGCAGAACCTTTTCTTGGTACCAAAAAATACATAGCTAAGAGTGAAAGGGAGAATATCAATTTTATGTAAACCATGTTGCAACAAACCAAACAAGCTGTGATTTACCAAGTTTACAAGAATTCATCTTACTATTGTTTATTACAATAAAACCAATTGTACTCTACCGTAATTAGATTAAATCCACATGAAGAATATCTAATGTATTAGTCAAGCTTGAACTGAGTCAGATATATTTCATACTGAAAGCTGCTTCGTTTTTATTTTTCTACTATGAAGAATGATATTAATTTTCCAACTGATTAGAATGCATCGTAATTCTGATGTCTAGCATCAATTCTTACTTTCTCTTTAAGAATTTTAATTAAACAAGCAACTCAGAGCAGATTACATCTTTGTGCAGAAGAACATTAAAAAGAGGTTGGAATAAATTCTTACCGAATGTGTTTACCTAAGAATTCTGAGTGCCTTAACTCATACTGAATTGGCAAGAATACCAAATATTTTCATCTCAGAAGTATTCAGTCAATAAAGAAAGTATATTTAAAATAACATATTTAATGATTGACAGAAAAAAAGTCTAACATCATTTGTGAATAGCTTTAATGAGCTCTATTCCTAATGCAATTCAGGATACTTAGCAGACTCATTATCTGCTTAGACTCTACTGAATTTTTGCAGATGTAAAGGTGTTTCCATGATAACTAAATTTCTGCCACTGAAGTAACAATGCCTTGCTGTACATTACTTACATTATTATTTATTATTTTGGTAGAACATGCTTTTCTTGGTAGAGACTTCTGTCGGAAAATTTACTTTCAAGTAAGTAAAAATTATTCCCTACCCAATATTAAGCATCCCGTTAGCTCTCAATGTTTAAAAATTAGCTATTGTACACTCAGTGTTGCTAGCGAAGGCATAGCAAGCAAAAAAAACCCAAACAACCAAAAACAGAAGAAGAGAGGAGGAGAGCTGTAGAGGCAGAAGCACCTGCATGTGATTTAGAAACCCTAAGCTCAATACCTAAAACAGAGGATATTAATTCTGTTATGGTTTTGTTCTTCTTTTCTTTAAAAAATCATTATATTGAGACCAGATGGACATTTCTGAGAACACAGTGGAACCAAAACCTATCTTCATTGTTAAAAAAAAATGCAACCACTTTTCTCATAAGAAGCTATGCAGGGATCTGTTTTGCCCAACAGGCACAGCCAGCAATACCTGCATGTGACAGAATACGAAATGGAAAGTAAGAGCATCTGATGTTTCAGAAAATTTGAATTTATTTGCTTTTTTTTTTTTTACTGTTTAAAGGGTAAAGAGCAATGATATGGCTTGAAATATAATAAAGAGAATACAGACAATAAGAATAACTATCTGCTACAACATTTCTTCTCTAATTGCATTATAAAAATAAACTTTCATACTCTCTAGTCACAATTTGTTGTGATCTTGATAAGGATCAGTGTTACACTGAGCACTGAGTGGTGTAGCTACTAATTACCATTTCTAGGTGTTTAACTTGTAAAGAATGTATCACACTTGTAAAAATAAATGTAATCTGCCTAAATTCTGTAACTCTTGAAATGACAGGCGGAAAACACAGTGCAAGAGAGAAACTAAATACCTTTTTTTCTTACCCAAAGAGAATTGAGTTGATGAAACTGAAATTAGAAAAGTTAGACTTCAGGGACTTAAACATTAGTGGGCAAAGGTTTTAAAACATGGGTATTTCACATTTACATTCAATACAGACCTTAATATTCCTCTTTTATACATAAAAGCATAAGTTAAGGGCAATGAGTTCAATAATTTTGTTTTAATCTGTGTCTTTCATTTTACCCAAAGGGATATTTAAACTTTGTTTTAAAATATGTATTAAATCAGCCCCCATGAGCACTACTATGAATAAGCGTTTGCCAGAATATATATAAATCTCAAGGAGATGGATCTGCAATAACTCAGGCATAACATTTTGCTCTAGTCTGAGATGACCTGGGAAAAATCTAAATGTAAATCCTTGTCATAAGTATAACGAATTATTACTGTAGTCAATGCTTTTGTCTTCTGAAGTGCATGTGCCTGTGTATATAGATGATGCTTAGGCATACAGTCTTAGATATGCATGACAGTCTAATACAAGACAATTACACTTCACAGGTTTTTCTTTATCAATGGATGTAAATCTAAATAGAATTTTCCTGCCTCTCTTAAGGTTTATCACACTCAGTGGATTAGTCATCAATGTTGCAGAAGAACTCCTTTTGACTGTGGAAGCAACATTACTGACTTTTATGTATTGCAGAACTTAATTTTTCAACTATACCTCAGGACTTCCCATCCAGCAGGGCCAATTTTCCTAGAGTTCTTCATATCAGTGACAGTAAGATAATAAATACTGACTAGCCCTGCTACTATACTGACCCCAGTGACACAAAAATAACTATATTTGTATATTATTCAAATTTTTGTGGCACTTTTTCTTTCTTGTTGACAAAAGGAAATTTCATAGAACCACTGAATCATTTAGGTTGGAAAAAAAACTTAAGATCATCAGGTCCAACCCTTAACCTAGCACTACTAAGTCCACCATTAAACCATGTCCCTAAGCGCCACATGTATATGTCTTTTAACCACCTCCATAAATGGTGACTCCACCAATTCCCTGGACAGCATATTCCAGTGCTTATCACTCTTTCAGTAAATAAATTTTTCCTCATATGTTGGTTAAACCTCCATTTCCTCAAGTTACTTGGGGAAAAGTCTTGGGGCGTGTTACTTGGGGAAAAGACCACCACTCACCTCACTGCAGCCCCTTTTTCAGGTAGTTGTAGAGAGCGATAAGGTCTCTCCTCAGCCTCCTCCAAATTAAACAATCCCAGTTCCCCCAGCTACTCCTTGTAAGACTTGTTCTCCAGACCATTGCTCCATTGCCCTTCTTTGCACATGCACATGCTCCAGCACCTCCATGTCTTTCTTATAGTTAGTAGCCCAAACTGGGCACAGTATTCAAGGTGTAGCCACACCAGTGCTGACTACAGGAGCACTATCACTGCCCTAGTCCTGCTGGCCATACCATTTCTGCCACAAGCAGCTCATATTCAGGCAGTTGTTGACCAACACTCCCACATCCTTTTCTGCCAGGCAGCATTTCAGCCACTCTTTTCCAGGCCTGTAACATTGCACAGGGCTATTGTGGCCCACGTGCAGGGCTTGACACTTAGCCCTGCTGAACCCCACACAGTTGGTCTCGGGTCATCAATCCAGCCTGTCCAGGTCCCTCTGGAAAGCCTTTCTACTCTTGAGTAGATCACCACTCCCACACAACTTGGTGTCATCTGCATACTTACTGAGGATGCATTCAATACTCTCATTCAGATCACTGATAAAGATATTAAACAGAACTGGCCCAAACACAGAGCCCTGGGGAACACAACTTGTGACCTATGTGCCAAAACATCTGCAGATTGTAGAGTTACTAAATCTTACATCAAATATCTCTTGGACTTGGACTCTTTCTGTGTGTTTTCTTTTTCTTTGGAAATCGTGATCAAATGTTGATTTGGGGTATATGTGAAACACATATCTTCAACTCTGCTGAGACTTGACATGGAGCAACAACATTCTCTGAGGCTCTTTTCCAATATAGATATGACAGCTATTACATTTTGTTGTCTCTTCTATCTTTTCTGTTCTTTTAATTTGACAATTACATTTTTAAAATCCTGAAGAAATATTTAAATGTTGGGAAAAGCAGGTTATGGGCTTCCCTCCTCCTCGAATATGTTTTTCTCTTTCTCCAAGGCATGTGGGTGGGTGACCTCATTGCTGAGGGGTGACCTCATTGCTCTCTACAACTATCTGAAAGGAGGTTGTAGAGAGGAGGGTGCTGGCCTCTTCTTCCAAGTGACAGGGGACAGGACAAGAGGGAATGGCCTCAAGCTCCGCCAGGGGAGGTTTAGGCTAGACGTTAGGAAAAAATTCTTTACAGAAAGGGTCATTGGGCACTGGAACAGGCTGCCCAGGGAGGTGGTTGATTCACCTTCCCTGGAGGTGTTTAAGGCACGGGTGGATGAGGTGCTGAGGGATATGGTTTAGTGTTTGATAGGAACGGTTGGACTCGATGATCCGGTGGGTCTCTTCCAACCTGGTTATTCTGTGTGATTCTGTGTGTGTATGTGCTCTCTGACTCACTACATTTATTTCCTGTCCTGAAGAAACCTAAATTACACTTGTTGCTCATTTTGTTTTAATGTGGAATATCTATATGAAAGTAATTCTGTGCTATTAAAATTTAATTTTCTCTGCATTGTATATTTTAAATTTATTTTCATTGTTATAGATTTACCTGCATTAAACTACCAGGGATGTACACAGTGTTGAAAGCCCTGCACTGGCTTTTTACCTTTCCAGTCTGTGTTCCACCATTTGACATGACATAAAGCTTTGGGCTTTTTGTCATTCAGAGGAAAGCCTTGATATCTCTTCAGCATTGGACTGCCACTGGGTAATACCATATATATATATATGGCTTACAATGGCCATTGAAGAAAAAAATTAAGATGACCATGGCAAACAATAGATTCTGTGTTTGACATTCATTCATTATACAGACTGCCAAAATACACTTTTCATTTCCACTTGGGAACTTATTAATGACAATGAAAAATTTCAGTGTATATAAATGATTTACCATCCAATCCTCTTCTTACTGTCTTCAGAAGGTCCAGATTGAGTTTTCTGATATATGTTTTCTATTATCAATGAAATTGTATTTGTCTTATTAGTACAATAATTCTTGCTGAAATGCAATTGAGTCAGTTCAAACCTCATATGTCAAGAAAGGGATCTCCAGTGAGCAATTTAAGTTAATAATAAAGATTACAGAATTTTCATTTATAGAAAAGTGTTCCATTCACTAGTTATAAAACAAGGTCAAATAGGACTTCTATAGGAGACATTGACCAAAAATGTTACTAAAGGGATATTTTTTACAGGTGATCTATGATTTTTATTATTATTATATTAAAATTTCTACAATAGGGAAATCTTGTTCTGAAACAGCCTGTCTTTTCATTTCTCAGAAGGGTATTGATAAAACCATCAGCAATATTTGTTTCTAGCAGAAGGGACCTCACTACATGACCCAGTAACATCCTATGTGTATGCTTTCTCTAAACATTGTTTAAACACAAAACCAGAAAAAATGTTTAAATAATTGCATAAACCAAAAATATATAGGCTAGAAGAGACTGCTAGTGGTTACGTGATCCAATCCCACACTGAGAGCAAGATCAGCTTAGATCAGACTGATGAGGACTTTGTCCATCTGTATTTTGAAGCATGTGTTTAAAGGATTTATATATAGCATTTTCCTTCTAGTGCATATATGTAATTTAGAAGTTACAACTACATCTATGAGACTCAATCTTTGCCTAGTTTTTCTCTCTTTCAAAGTTCCTAATTTCTTTATAGCTTGAACCTGGCAATAAATTTCAATTAACTTCACATCTTCAAAAGGTTTTCGTGGTGGTTTACGAAATTAATTTTTCACTGTGTTGAGAACCTATCCCTTCTTTATTTTGATCCTCAGTAATTAATATACCTTTCTGAGAAAGGAGATGGACAAGAACAGAGCTATGAAACCAATAGAAATTAGTTTCCTCTATGTACTGCTTCCAGATTAAAAGCAGATTCCCTTATAGTGGACACGGTTTCTCTGCATAAAGCAACCGTCACATAAAAAATACTGACATTTATTTCAGTGTTGAAGCCACCACCATTCATAGTGATGGTTTTATAAGAACTAATCTCAGCCTCTGATCTTGTAGTGTAGATGCATCATCAGGCTGTCCTTCCCAGCCTGTAACCTTTGCAGACTTTATTTTCTCTAAGAGAGACAGGGCTGATCAGAGGAGGGGTTTTGTTACACTCCATATCCAGTTATGGGGAAAAGGGAGCACACTAGATACACAAAAATAACAGCTGTTTGTTGGTCTTGTTAGTGAGCAGTGACTGCATTGGGGGATGTCACCCCCTCCTCATCGGGGCAGAAGTCAGTGGGCCCAGCTCATGGATTAAACCAGTGACTCCCAGTTCAGGCTATGGTCCTTCCACTGCCCGGTCAGCACACAGCTGGGGCCTCTCACTGCTGAGGGTAGAAATCATATTTACTAGGCTACAATCTCTTCCTATCAGGCCCCATTTCTAGTGAAGAGGCAGATTTCTTCTGGCTGTACATTTCACCTTGAGATAGTAGTCCAGGGATGAATGTCTTGACAGTAGAATGAGGGACTGAATATTAATTACTTCAGCAATCACCTTTCATCAACCTCCACTCTTTCCTTCACCTTGCAGTACACTTTAAAAAGAAGGCACATCGAAAGAAGTCAGTAAGAAAGTATTAAGAAGGTTTTACCGTGTCTCCACTGAATACACTTTAAAGAAGGTTCATTTGGCAGTCATTTAGCAAGGGCTTTGTGAAAAAAGGAGTCCTCATGTATCTTTCTCCCATTCAGACAGAATTCTTAGTGGTCAAGCTTACCTACATTTATATCCACAAGGTCTTTTGTTCACCAATAACAGGATTTCTCCTGTTTTTCTCCACACAGTTATTTACATCCACACAACAGAGGTTATAAAATGCTGCCTTAATTATTCTGCAGTGCGTTACCCTCCTTGGAAAGATGTAAATGACTATTTAGAATGAAAGGTCACTGAGAAGGCATAACAGGTATTCCGTTCAGCAACATCAAGATTGCTCTACACCTTTTTTCATTGTATGCACTTCATAGTGCACTGGCAGGTATAACAGTATAAATAATAAAACTTTATGCAGCATATAAAAAGGCAGAAGATACCAGACACTGTGTATTGGAATAAAGAATGAGGGGAGCAATTAGAGAGAATAGTAAAATAGAAGAGGAGTTAAATTAATTTTTTGCATCTGTCTTTACTATCAAGGGCTACAGGGAAATCACTCTTCCAAGGGCACTTTTCATGGGAAATTATACTATGGCCTTAACAAAATGATACCTTCCAAGGAGGAAGTTATAGAGCAACTTTAAAAACTTAAGTGTAGTTAATCACTAAAAACAGGTAATATTCATCTGGGGGTTGTGAAAGAAATTAAGTGTGAAATAGAGAAGTTACTGGCAAAGATATGCAGTGTATCATTACAAAAGGGAATAATCCATGGACTAAAAAGTCATTATGATGGTTCTTGGCTTTGGAAAACCTGCATTTTGTATAGGTTTTACATCATAATGCCATGGGGAACTCCTGTGTAGCATAAGTACTTGTGACAGAGAGTACAATTCTACCAAAGTGGTTCTTCACCACATGTGTACACCTCGTACTGTAAGATACTGAAAATATAGCCCTAAATTCAAGAATTTGTCCAATAAAAAATAACTAATTTGAACACTTCTGACTGTGTGACACTTAGTATTGGAAAGTAATAACACCTAATATTTGTAAAATTATAGTGTCATCTTCTATAATATGTTCAAAAGCATGTGTCTATAAAAGAAAATGATAATAAAACAAAACAAAAAGCTTGTTTAAAATAGATCACTAGATAAAATTCTGAATATGATCTATGATTGAATATGAATAGGGATGAGAAATCTTTTGGAAAATCAGGTAATTTGTGGAAAAAGGAATTTCAATATTCTTTGAAATATTAAAAAGATTAGGCTGTATTTCCTGTATGATTTTAGCACATAAGTGTTTTGGTTTTTTAAATGGGTCTCCAAATACAGTAGAATTGTCCCTTTAACCTAATATTTTAAGAGATTGGATAGTCTTCCAAGATTTAGAAAAAGATCTAAGTTTCCTCTCCTGTCATTGTCTTTTGTGGACTTGAATTACATCTTTGTGACATCAACAAAATGGTCTTTTTTCATATATTGTTCTTCCTATATTATACTTCTGTTTGTATAACCCAAATATAGAGATTATAGAAGCATTCTGTCCCCTTTCTTGTCTCATGGAACATTATAATATTTCCTGAGTGTTAGTGCATTAACATAAACGATTTTAAAACTCTTCTGAATATATTCTACTGTGGTAGATTAAATGCTGTTCTGGCAAGTCTTCTTCAAGTTTCCTCAGCTAGAAAAGGGATTTGAGGACAAGAGGAGGATTCAATTAGCGATTAAGACACCCTGTTATGGTTGACTTTTAGAGGCAGTACAGACCAAAGAGCAAGACAGTAAAAGTAAGACTCATTTGCCAAAAAAATGTCTGCTAATCCCTTTTGAACTTAACTCTGGGGCCCCACCTGACTTCAATCCATCTGTCTAGATGGTATCGAACTAGCTAGTGGTACTAGAGGCCTATATTAAAACAAATTAACTAAGGCATATTTTTTTTCACCAGATAATCATGTTTAAAATAGGAATTTAAAAAAGAAAACTTTGTTAAAGACATCTAAATAGTCTCAAACTGAGTTATGATATTGATCTTTCTTTTCCAAAGAATATTTTTACCTCTTGAGTATTTTACATAGGAGAATGTCCTGCAGTTTCTCTTCAATTCTTTAGTTATGCTTAGGTCTACTTTGCTATGCCATGTTTTGGACTGTTTCTGTTAAGACCAGATCATCAAATATGATATCAAAAAATGCACCTTGCCAGAGGCCCACATACAATACAAGTGACTGGACATTTCAAAAACGTACTCCCCAGGTAACCAGCAAAGCAAAGGAAGCAAATAAAAACACCCCAAAGAAAGAAAAAGAAACCTAACAGAAAAAACAACCAAACAAATAATTCTTCACAAAGCAGAAGGGGTGTGACTTAAAAATGTTAAGGTATTATAGGAGCATGACCACATTCCCCAGCTGCTCTGGTCTCCCTCTCTGGACTCGTTCCAGAGCCTCAACATCCTTCTTGTGGTGAGGGGCCCAGAACTGAACACAGGATTCGAGGAGCGGTCTCACCAGTGCCGAGTACAGAGGGAGGATAACCTCCCTGGACCTGCTGGTCATGCCGTTTCTGGAAAAAAATGGAAAGATGGAAATCTCTCTAAGCATACCAGCGTGGACCATTTCCTGTTACTCCAGCCTGAGCAGAGTAAAAATTTATCTACCTGGAAGAGGCAATTTTAGTTTCTTGCTATCCTGTTAATTAGTGTAACTATCAGGGTTCATTTCCTGTGTTTGCCTCCATGTTTTTTTTTTTTTCAAGTCTGTATCTGTATATTTTGTTTCTGTTTTTTCCCCTTTCTCCCTCAGGTTCCCAATTGACAAGACCCCAGCAGATAACCTAGTGGGAGAAAACACTCTCATGCAGCCACATAAATCAATCTGGTTCTCATCACCACTTCTCTTTCCATTTGTTGGTCAGTTTTGTATCCCCGTATGTCCCTGTCCACAGCTTCTTCCCCTTCACATTTTCCATTCCTCCACGGAAAAAGGTCCATGGCTAGAGAGCCTTAAAAGGACCAGTCACTCTCTTTCCATAAATCCTTAGAAACAACAATAACAATAAACTCCAGCATGCTAAGCATGCCACTGCATAGGCCAACATAGCAAAGTTGGCCATTATATAGGTCAACAGAGGCAAACATACCAGAATAAGGATCATGCAGGATTGTTCGGAAGCCTGCTAAAAATTCAAAGTTGTACAGGTTTTAAACAGAAGAGTTAATTCTCTTCATAGTAGATTTGTGATGGAAACAATGCTCAGAACACAGGGGTGTTTTAGCTGTTGCTGAGCAGTGCTTACATGGCATCAAGGCATTTTCTGCTTCTTGTGTACCCCAGCTGGACAGTGGGCTGGGGATGGACACGAGGCTGGCAGAAGACACAGCTGGGACAGCTGACTCCAACTGACCAAAAGAATATTCCGTAACATATGAAAACATGCTCAACAATAAAAACTCAGGTCAAGAAGAAGGGCAGAAGATAAGTTTGAGTTATGTTGTCTACCTTCCGAAGTTGCAGTTACGCATGATAAAACTTTCCTGAAATCAGCTAAATAAGTGTGTGCCTGCTAATGGGAAGTAGTGAATTAATTCCATATTTCACTTTGTTTGCAAATGAAGTTTTTTCTTTCCCCATTTAACTGCCTTTATCTCAACCACAAGTTTTCTAACTTTTACCCTTCTAATTCTCTCCCCCATCCTTCGGGGCACGAGAGAGTGAGTGGCTGTGTGGGACTAGCTGTGAGCCAGAGTTAAACCTTCACACAAGCCGAACAGTAAAATGGTAAGAACATGAGGCTGTTTCAGAAGACATTAATTTTATTTTTGACATTATTGCTTACTTTAGCTAAGGAAAATTCCAGACTAAGAATTTTTTTCTTTTTTTTGATAAATTGCAGAACAAATTACTATGACAAATAACCATAAATCAGTAGGGGCACATGATATTCAACCAGGAATAGCAGGAAAACTCAGTTACAAAATTCCTGGAATATTAATTGTGATTTTTAATTTCCTGACTAAATCAGTCCCAGCATCAAAGGAATATAAGCCAACAATGTAAACTGACACCAGTTTTTAGAAAGGCCTCTAGCAATGATTATTGGAAATGCAGATGAATAAATCTAACTCTACTACAAGGCAACGTAATGATAAAGAATATATATGATAAAGAATAATATCAGTAGACACATGAATAAACATGATATAATGCAAAGATCAATACAGCTTCAGTGAAAGAAAGTCATGCTTCACAAATCTATTAATGTTCTTTAAGAAGTAAATGATAATATTGATCAATCAATACTGAATAATTAACTTAGAAAAAAAAGAAGAATTGCCTCATAAAAGGGTATTAACAACAATAAGTAATGATTATTGAATAGATTCACAGTTGGTTAAGAGGAATATAGAGGACTGAACAGACAAATAGTTGAAAATTGGTGAGTAGTTACTGTCTACTCATGAATTATTTAAAAATTGTGAAGTAGATGTAAAGTTTGCGGCTGTTACAAAACCATTCAGTGTAGAAAATGTAAAGGTATCTATGAAAAAATATGGAATGATCCCATGACACTTGAGTAACAAGGTAATAAAATGTCTGGTGACGTTTAGAGTTGGCATAAAGCCATTTACATGAGGAAAATCCAATTCCAATTATACATGCATGATGAACTTATAACGAGCTAAATGACTTACTAACATTCAGACATGAGTTCTTTTGTCCATTAAAGATAGGTCTTTCAGGGTCAATATTCACAAGCAGTCAAAAAAATAAGTGGAAGTTCAGAAATTACTACAAAATGAATGTGAATTAAAACTTAGAATGATGTTATATCACTGGGTAGTCTGATACTGAGAGAGTCCACATCTTTGTGCTTTGTGTAAACCGAAGCACAAACCACCTATACAAATGCAGATGAACATAGTTGTAGGCCAATTATCCTTTGTTCTATGACTTGAGTGAAAATAGTATGTCTGATAAAGTGAAAAGATGATAACAGTTCCAGTGTAAAACTTTCATGTGTACATTTAAAACACAGAGAGAGTTGGGGGAGTCAGAAACATTTCCAACAGAGTCCTCCAGAATAAATATACTTTTCCAATATCAAGTTACTATTTAGTAACTTCTCTAAGGGGAAAAAAGTCTTCATGTTGTGCTACGAATGTCATCTTATGTCATTCTGATTGATCAACGCTTTTCCTTCTCAATGAGTTCAAAAGTTTGATAATATTAATTGTTTAAAACTCTGAACTCCTCAGTGAAATATTATCATCCTTTGCTGTTATATTAAACGTACAGAATGAATGACAATGGAAGTAATTGGAAAATCTGAGTCTCAGAAAGGTTAAGTGACTTTTCTGAGGTCACAATGAGGGCTTTTTTGATCTCTTGACTTCAAGAGCCATATTTAGTTCCTTTTCCAGCTTAATCCAATTAGTAGTTTGATCATCAGTTCAGCCCAAAGAACAGTTATTTTCAGTCATCTGCTTTTATCATGTTGTAGTTGAAACTGCCTTATATCCTCTGTGGGAGAAGGACATGAGGTTAGATGTGTATTTCTTTTTGTAGTGCCCAGTACTTAAGGGAATGATAGTACTTTCCTGCAGAAGAATGAAGCAGACTGGCATGTTTGCATTTTACAGTGCTCGTCCTAGGCAACTACCTCAGCCTCCATATGATCTTCAGAAAGAGTCCCAAGTCCCTGGATAATTTTTCTTTCCCACTTGAGTAGCTACACCTATGGACGTTAAAATAAATTACTTTGTGTTGGCCTTAAAATAAATGTGCTATAGCAATTGGCAGATCTTTTCTTGAAATATACTGTCATAACAGCTTGTCAAAATATGGTGCTTCAATCAATTATGCATTAAATCCAACAATAAAGTGGGTAGTTCTAAGAATGCATTTACTCCACATGATTAGGCGTATTGCCCACTGTGTTGCAGGTTTTCTGTCTTTTCCAAATACTGTCAAGAGATTAAAATCAGACTAGTGAAGTGAAGCTTGCTGTTAGTAAGGACCGTAACTGACTTTTTTGCACTACTGTTTTCAGCTTATTTTCAAGTCATGTGTCTGTTTCTAGCACAGAGTTTATTAAAAAAAAATCATTAATGACACAGCTTTCTTTCTGACTGAGGTTAGGGGAACACTGCAGTAGGATAAAGAAGAAAAAGAGTGTATAAAGGTATTAAGCTGAATGCACCCAGCAGAAAACATCTGCCTTCGAAGATGAATTTCACAGTTTTAAGAAAGAGTTTAAGGGCTGTATGGAAACCCCTGGTAAAAATACACAGGTATTAGAAAGAGCCCTTAATAGCCAAAGTGTATTAAAATCTTAAATTCATAGCATGGTTTGGGTTGGAAAAGACTTTTAAAGAGTATACTGTCCAACACTTCTTTCACTGGCAGGAACATCTTTCACCTTTATTAAATAACCTATATTAAATAACCTTTATTAAATATTGGAAATTTACATGTTCATAGTACAAACATGGAGCTTTGAAGTCTAAGAGCGAAAGAATATCTTTACTGTGACTTTGTGGCAGAAAGAGATTTCTCCTGAAATTTGGAAATAACTGGTTGCTAAGGCCGTTGCAAACCAGCTTAAAGTATATTAGGAGTGTTATAGTTTAGATGCCACCAATGCAACAAACAAGGCTAGGAGAAGAAAATTCCTGCACCTGTACCACAAATGTGAAAGTAATTTTTCACTGTTTCCAAAAAACTCCTCCTCATCAAAAGTAACATTACTATCGCAGTACACTGAAGTATTACATGCCCTGCTTCACTGAAGTAAGATCCAACAGTGCTAGTAATTCCTTCCATAAATAATTAGAACTATCACTTTATGAGAAACAATATTTTGCACTATGATGAGTTCCAAAGCCTGAAGGAGGAAATCCTTTTGTAAATTCCTTTTCCACAGATGCCTCAAAATTGGAAAGTATTTAAAAATTTACTATCCTAATTACTGAGAAAAAATCAATAATTTTATTTTAGAATCAGTCTGGCTTCTTTCATCATATCCTATAGGAAGTATTTGAGGCTAAAGAGCTAATAACGTTTGCAATTAGGGGAAAATTAAAAAAAATGGAGCTGGCATATTTATTAGGCTTAAATATTAGAAAAATGACCTTGTGCATGTGTTCTGAAATAGAATATCTTCAAGACATGGTTTAAAGTAATAGTATATAATCAATTCTTGGAATCACACATATAAACATTAGACCTGACCATATTAATAATAGAATACATTGGCTAAAAGTCTCATTTCATCTTGCAGTGCTAACTGTTTTAATATTTTACCTTTTAAAAGTCAAACATAGTTCAACATTTACAACTCCTGTTGGACAGATTTGTAATTGCTTTGAAATACTAATCATAAAAG
The DNA here is from genome assembly GCF_032191515.1 of Phaenicophaeus curvirostris. Classification (NCBI taxonomy): domain Eukaryota; kingdom Metazoa; phylum Chordata; class Aves; order Cuculiformes; family Cuculidae; genus Phaenicophaeus; species Phaenicophaeus curvirostris. The sequence goes on from NC_091393.1 coordinate 18,491,612, forward strand.
ACAGTTAATATGCTAGTGGGTGTTTCTTCTATTAAAATAAGTACTTTTCATCATTGCTTCTGCAGATCAATTTATACAAAAGACTGAAAAGGTGGCAGATTATTTGGATGTATGTAGCAATACAGAGAGGGCATTTTTTTTTTCTTTAAGTTTATATTGATGGATTTGACCTTTCTAGGAAAAGTCACAGACATTAAAGAATCATTGCTGACACTTTTCTTGCAACAGCATGTTGACTGTATAATACAAGGCTGGTATGAATGTCACTGTTAGAAGAGATATGTCCTAACAGTAACAAGCTCTTTTGCTGTCAAAGGCAGGCAATTTAAATAAATTTAAACATACAATTGTGTGTGTTTGTGAGTGTCTGCCTTCATTCATCTGTTGACCTGCTTTTAGGGTATTATTTGTTGTACAGAGAGACTTTGCACATATGTATTTTTTGCCACTGACTGATTAAAGGACTATTAGATAGACAACATAACTGAGCATTTTAGTCTATGTCATTATCAAGGTACAGCAAGCTTTATTTTGGATAGATTTCTTTTTCAGGGATATGGGGGGTTTGTTTGTTTTAACTTTTTTCTTGTTTGGTTTGGTTTTCTTTGCTAAATCTGGAAAATTCCTCCGATTAATCAGGTTACACTCCCAGAATCTATTATACCTGGATTCCACACTTTGTTACTGACACTGAAACTACATTTGAAGTTAAATAAAACAAAAACAACAAAAAAGATAAATACAGACTTTATATATTACCAGAATACTTATTAATATTTGGGTAATGTCAATGAGTTTTACAAGACTTTAATTTGATTTAAGAGTTTTTGGTTTTACATTTTTAAAAATTCTTAAGTTGATCATTTTTGTTGTACACTAATCTGACCAGTTAAACATGGTCATTGATATTGTTTTCCAACAAATGATCTCAAAAAGGCGTTCCTATTGTTTATAAGCTTTATTAGAAGACTATTTTTGCAATCTGCATAGCTTTTATGCATGTCAAATTATTACAGAGGTGACTGTATAAAATGAAACACGATATAATACATTTAATCCTGGCGCTGGTAATGGTACCTGACTTGCTTATGTCAATGCTTCTTTAAGAAATAGATTGCTAGCTGGAGAATCTTCTCAACACGTGAAGATTAATAAGAGTATATATAGTTCAATAACAGTGTTCTTTTTATAGCACTGTAGGTTGTGTTCACTAGAGAAAGAACCATACATATTTAGCAGATGCCCTCAGGTAGAAATGTTCATCTGAATCCTGGCAATTCCAGCTATAAGAGTATTTACCACTACATAAATTGTAATGCATTTGATTCAGGCTGCTGATGTACATGCCCTCCCTATTTATTCCCCCAAATATATTTTTTTTTATAAAAAATATATTTCTTGTAGTTGTTATTCATGGTATGTTATTCATTCCAGTTCCCATAAGAATATTTTGCATGTTGCTTACCCTTTTCTTGTTTTGGAAGAAGTTTAGTGCAGAACTTCTAAATCCACAGTGTTGCTCTTTGGTATTTATCCTCCCACTGGCTACATCAAAATAAGTACTTTTTCTCCAACTAAAACATCAAACCCATTAAATACACCCTTATTGCCAGATTATGTCATTGCCTCAACCAAGAGTCACTAATTTAAGTGCATCTTTCTGATATATTAATATCACTGCAAATAGATGACTAAATAGAGAGGAATGTTTTTCAGCAAGCTCCATTCACTCCTGGTGTGGAGTAGCAAGTACGGAATCTCCATACCTCTATAAAACTCTAACAGGAATAAATAATTAAGAACATCTTTTCCCATTGTGTTTTCGTACAGACCAGTATCTAGCACTTAAGAGAGGTCCTGTGTATGATTGTATTTAAATGAGTAACGGAAGACAAAAACGGGGCTGAGAGGAGGAAGTAAAAATACTCACCCACAAAACCAACAACCAAACAAAAGAACCAAATAGTGAATCTTGAAAAATCTTGAAAGTTTTTCAATTTAAACATAAGAAAGTACATGCATCTAAGAACACGAAAGCAGGCACAGCTTTTTCTTTAGAGGCTGTCTTCAGCCTGCCCCACGTTATACACACTTGCTTCTCTTTCTTGTCCATCACTGTATGCTGCTGAGAATGGAAGCTTAATGCTCACTTTCAAAAGCACCTCTCTTTCTTTTTCTTTTCTTTCCATTTCCTTTTCTTATGTAATACAACACCTAGAAACATTTTATTCTTCGGCTACTTGGCATCTCTTCTGATGAAGAAAGTACCTTCAGGCAATGGCACACAGACTCTGAGACGCAAGTGTTTCATCCAAGTGGTTTGAATTTTGCATCAGCAGACATGGTTTTCATTCAAGACCCCCGAGAACTGTTTGTGGCCTTGAAGACAAAGCACACTTCCCTTACAAGGGCCTTCTTTCTTAACTTTCACCAAACAAAAAATGCGAAGCCTTCTCCCTCTTGTTCCATACATCTCAAAACCTTATCACAGAAAACCTAAGAAAGCAATAAGCGTAGCACGAGGGAATGCATCAGGAGCAGGAAGATGGTGGGCTGGGGTTGATGGAGAATGGTGGTGATTTGAAAGAGAGGGCATGGTAGGTAAAAATACAAGCGCTGAGATGATGTTCACTGTTGCTTTTAGAGATCTATTTTTCAACTAGAAGTGAAAAAAGGAGGTGCTATGACTTTGCACAAACTTCATAAATTTTGTAATTTACACACAGAATCACAGAATTACTAGGTTGGAAAAGACCCACTGGATCATCAAATCCAACCATTCCTATCAAACACTAAACCATGTTCCTGAGCACCTTGTTTACCTGTCTTTTAAATACCTCCAGGGATGGTGACTCAACCACCTCCCTGGGCAGTTCCAGTGTCCAATGACCCTTCCCCCCTTTCCATGAAAAATTTTTTTCTGATGTCCATCCTGAACCTCCCCTGGTGAAGCTTGAGGCCATTCCCCCTTGTCCTGTCCCCTGTCACTTGGAAGAAGAGGCCAGCTCTCTCCTCTCCACAACCTCCTTTCAGGTAGTTATAGACAGCAATGAGGTCTCCCCTCAGCCTCCTCTTCTCCAGGCTAAACAACCCCAGCGCTTTCAGCCGTTCCTTATAAGGCCTGTTCTCCAGCCCCTTCACCAGCTTCATTGCTCTTCTCTGGACTCGTTCCAGAGCCTCAACATCCTTCTTGTGGTGAGGGGCCCAGAATTGAACACAGTATTTGAGCCACAGTCTCACCACTGCCAAGTACAGAGGAAGAATCACTTCCGTGGATCTGCTGGTCACTCTGGAGGACATGAAAGCACAGGACACCAACAGTCCACACTCATCTTTCTGCTACAGATGGATACACTGAGGCCTTCATGGTTTTGTGTGATCTATTAGAACAAAATACCAAGCATGTATGAGCAGAATTGTGTTCTTGCCCTTCAAGGAATGATGCCAAAAATCGTACCAAGAAGAAACCACAGCTTTTACTGTTTAGAGTAAAAGTTGCTCCAAAATTAATGAGCCTTTAAAATCATTGGACATGTTAACAGTATTGTCAAAGTCAGTGGGTCTAAAAATGTATGGTAGATGTTCTGAATATTTACTAGCATTGAGTAAATTACTAGCATTGAGTAAATTACTAGCATTGAGTAAAAGCAATTCTGTTTCTTAAAGGAGGCAAAGGTTATTCATTATGCTTTTTGTTATAGTATAGGCTGTTTTTTGGCAGCAAAACTTACACTGCAAAGTAATTGTAACAATTTTCACACTGCTGTTTTGTTTACTGTTAAGGTCAGCCCTCCAATGCTGGAGGACAGAGAGAAGGTCTGGAGAAAAGAAGACTGTCCCTCAGTTCGGAAGGATCAGTTTAGAGATCATCTACGCAAACTGGACTCTCACAAACCCATGGACCCTGATAGGATGCACCAACAGGTACTGAGAGAGCAGTCACATCTTATTGCTAAGTTAATCTCCACCATCTTTGAAGGATCATGGAGAAAAGGGCAAGAAGGAAGACTCAGAAAACTACAAATCAATCAGTGCCACCTCCACCTCTGCAAAGGTGGTGGAATAGTCCATTCTGGGTGTCATCCCCACTAGGAACCACTAGGGGAAAATCATGCTTGACCAACCTGATAGCCTTCTGTGATGACATAACTGGATGAGTGGATGACAGGAGAACAGTGGATGTTGTCTACCTTGTCTTCAGCAAGGCTTTTGACACTCTGTTCCATAGCATACTCACAGAGAAGCTTAGAAAGCATGGTACCAGTGAGATGGCAGAGCTCAGGGGATTGTGATCAGTCGTGTAGAGTCCAGTTGGAAGCCTGTAGCTAGCAGTGTTCCTCAGGCCCCCAGGGGTCAATGCAGGGTCCAGTTTTGTTCAACATATTCATCAGTAACCTGGATGAGGTTGAATATGAGTGTACCTTCAGCAAGTTTGGTGATGACACAAAACTGAGAAGAGTGGCTGACTGACCAGAAGGCTGTTCTGTCATTCAGGGAGACCTGGACAGGCTAAGGAGTTGGGTGGAGAGGAATTGGATGAAGTTCAACAAAGGCAAGAGGAATAACCCTATGCACCAGTACGAGTTAGGGGCTGACCTGTTGGAAAACAGGTCTGTGGAGATGGACCTGGAAGTCCTGGTAAACAACAAGTTATCCATAACCCAACAATATGCCCTCATGGCCAAGATGGCAAATCATATCCCGGGTTGCATTAAGAAAAGTGTAGCAAGCAGGTCAAGGGAGGTTATCTTCCCTCTCTACTCTGCCCTACATCTGGTGTACTATGTCCAGTTCTGGGCTACTCTGTTCAATAAGGACAAGGAACTACTGAAGCGAGTCCAGTAGAGGGTCATGAAAATGGGTGCGCTTGTATTATGAGAAAAGGCTGAGATACTGGGTCTGTTTAGGCCGGGGAATAGAAGACTGAGAGGGGATCTTATCAATGATTAGAAATATCTAAACATCAAAAGGATGGGGCAGACTCTTCAGTGGTGCACAGTGACAGGATAAGGGGCAACAGACACAAACTGGAACACAAAAAAGCTCCATCAGAACGTAATGAAAACCTTCTTTACTGTAATGTTGACAGAGCCCTTCAATAGGCATCCCAGAGATGATGTGGAATCTCCTTCTCTGGAGGTATTCAAAATATTGCTTAGACGTGTTCCTGTGCAACCTTGTCCAGGTGAACATGCTTTAGAATGGAGGCTGGACTAGATGATCTCCAGAGTTCCCTTCCAAAACCTACCATTCTGTGCTTCTCTGGTTCTGTATTGTCTGTAAAAACTACTTTATGATATATAATTTTCATTATGCTAAATAATCGATACCCTGATTTTATTTTTATTTGAGAAGAAAATGATTGTTCATTTTGTTATTAGTTGAAAAATATCAGAACCCCAGAAGGATACTATATTGGTCTTGTTAAAGTGCTCTAATGGAAATTTCAGAAACTTCTAAGATGCTTTTTTAATATTGTGAAAAGTTGAACATTTTGGAAAGAATAATGTCTTAGTATCATAGAACCAGAGAATCATTAAGGTTGGAAAAGACCTCTAAGATCATCAAGACCAAGCTTTAGCACACCAGCATGCCTACTAAATCATGTCATGAAGTGCCATGTCTACACAGTTTTTGAACACCTCATGGAAAGAGACTCCACCAGTTCCCTCAGCAGCCTGTTCACACACGTGAACATCCCTAGGAAAAGAACCACAATAAATTAATTAATTAATCACTGTTTTCATGAATGTATAAGCAATATGGTCCCAGAAGGCCCAGACTTCTCTCAGGCTTCTGGCACAAGATCTTTCCTCTCCACTGAAGGTTGATATTTATGCAAAACGTCGTATCTGACTGATACTATCCATGTAGCACTGTTTAGGAAATTTATCACTGTGTGTAAACTTTGTGCTCCTTGTTTCTTTTTTTTTACTAAGTACAAGCACAGCTTGTCCCACTGTTTCCTTAGCTTATACATGATATGGCTATTTCTGATGCTTTGACCATGTATAGATGTATTATTTCGCAAAATGCTGGGTACAGTACATACATTTCTATACTTGTTGTGTATTCTTCTAATACGTTTTATGCCCTACAGAAAACACATCCCTCAGCTTTTAAACCATACAAGCTTGGATAAAGATATTAATTTGAAGACCAAAAGTGGTCCAAGGGGTTAAAGGCTTGTCAAAGGATGAACCTAAATCTGTGTCTTTAATAATAACCTGTTCTTACAGTCAGCAGATGTGTGATGTAATTAAAATAATATCTTCAGGTATTATTTTTTCACTGTTGATTGGTTATTAGATTTGTGGGTTCAGTAATCACTCTGGACATGGGATAAATGAGATAGATGATTCAGTGAGCAACTATTAGTTTAATAAAATCACAAGCACTTGCAGATCCATTCCAGACTTCCGGAATTCACAGTTATCACTATAACAAGGTACTGTTAAAGGCTTAGCTCTGAGTAATTAAAGTTGTAACTTCCTAATGATTTCTGCTTTACTTTATTACTATTTCATCTCTGCTTCTTTTCATGACTACTGTATTTTTCTCCTTTTCCCATTAACTCTCTCTTCTCTTCTACTACTAATTCCAATCCTCTTGCTCTCCCTCACTAACTGGGATTATTAAAAAGTGAATTTATTTTAATATATACTTACATTCAAGTGTTTTTACATACTTAATAACTTGAGTTATTCTATTCTATTCTATTCTATTCTATTCTATTCTATTCTATTCTATTCTATTCTATTCTATTCTATTCTATTCTATTCTTTCCTAGTCTCAAGTTGAAGAATATTTACTTTATTTCTGTATTATTTCTCTTTAATCTGTTCTTTTTCTTGAATAATCATGGTGCTGGACACATATTCCAGATGATTCTGAGTTAAAAGTAAATAGTATGTAGAAAGATTTAGGAATAAGTAAACCTCTAACATAAATTACATGTGCCAATGATGGTGAAGGACTATCAAGTACATCTTTGAAATAACAACTACATGAAACAGCAAGTTTACCTGCACACAAAATAAACAAAAGAAAACCAAATCCTTCTGCAGAAAAAAATATCTAAATTAGGCAGTTCTATTAAGTATTGTATAATCTCAGACATTCCACGGAAATTTTGCTGTCAGTTTACATGTGATAAAAACCCCTTAAGCATCTATGTTTGGCACTTTATTTTAGGAAAAAAAATGTATTTTGTATTTTAAAATTTTAGAGTTTTACTTAAACTTGTTTTGCATACATATTCTTGTCAATATTCAGTTACTCAGAGAAATTTATGACCTGGAAACAGTGTCTACATTCTATTATATGTCTTGTACTATTGCTTTTAGATTCTGCCCTTGCAGATATTCAATCAGTTTCTCTAGCTCTCTTAGAACTTTATCAAGACTTTAGATGTGAGCAACTGAATAATCCAAACTAGGACTGACAGAATTGCATACAAAATATAACTGCTTTCAAAAGATATCAACACAACCTTTACCACAGGATTCTCAATTTATTCTCTACTGGAAATAAGAGGAGTGAAGAGAGGAATGTTACTTATCAAGTTCCTCAGATTTCCACCGATAACACTGTAGGAGTAAAATGTTTTGAAAATGTTGTGATAAACATGGTTTTATAAAAATGACAATTTGACAACAAATAACAACATTCTTCATTATAATTAGGACCCTAAACCATACTAGAACTGTATGTGAAAAGATGTAGGCAAATATCTAGTATTACAGTGTAAAAATACTCTCAACATGTCTTTTCACTGAGCAGAGAATTATTAAATAATTAAATTAATGCACAAACAAGTCAGGATGAGTTTTTCATTGTTTATTTTAGTAACTGCCAAGACAGAAGTTATTACGACAGAGACAGAAAGATTATAACAGAAAGTTACAAGTATTTCTCCTCTACTTTCCAGATGCATCCCCTGTGGGATTCTCATACTTTATTGATTCTCCTATCTTTAATGTTCATTGCTAATCCATGTGATGGACAAGTAGAAGACTAACATGGATGAAGAACCTGTACTTCTTTCAAGCAGATTTAACAACAGCCTATAAATATTTGAAATGCAAATGACAGACTTTAAATCATATATTCATGAAATTAATGAGCATAATTGTACTGCAACTATGACTGTATTTCCAAGGAAATTGTTTGCTAGAAAGATAAGTCAGACTCACACAGCCACCATCCTCCATGAATATGAACCCTTCTTATAGCATAAAAGAGTTATCTGTCACTTTTCCTCATCTTTTTTAGACTAGTCTTTTTAGTGTCCATGGTATTAGAACGAACCTTTGATATGCTTGTAATATAGGAAAAAATGGATAAGCTCAGTTCTAACTTATAAAAATCCAGCTTGTTCAGATAGACTTTGACATGTCTGACCTGCTATTCCATTTTACCTCACTTGTTTATCAATGCGTTTCTTGCTCCACTTGACTAGAAAATGGTCTATTACCCTAGCATAGTCAAGGATTTTGTTGTACTGAGAAGCAGTGTTAAATTTCTGACAAAATTTTCTTCATGTAAGATTTTTCCACCTGAAGCAACATAAAGTAGGTAGATATTATTATTTTAAGAGATAGAATATACTCTATCTCAGTTTTGAGACATGAGCTGGTACATTTAACCATTTCAAGTCTATGCACAGATGGAAGCTAGGTTCTCAAATTTTTCACGCTGGATATACCTCTCGTTCTCAGTCAGAAAACGTCACACTCACTGTTACATGCCACTTTTCATTCTGGAGGCTGCTGGATCAAAAAATGTGAAAATGCCTCTCCTATGCACTATTGCAAAATGTAGATGTGGCCTTAAAACTAGTTTCATCAAAGTACCTAAGTAAATGCTTAACTTTTACACTATAAGAAGCCCCACTAACTTGTACAGCCTACTTAGTGTTAAATGGCTGCCTAAAATATTGACTAATCTTAATGAGCTCACGAATCAGGCCTGAAAATGTATGAAGGGCTAATAGTACTCCAAAATAAATTATATTAATGTGGCATAATTTTGCCTCTGAAAAGTAAATTTGATATTGCTTCAGTCTGTATAGTTTTTATTATTACTATTAAGTAAGAGAGTCTGTAGCCAAAAGACAGACCTCTAAGTTATAAATACCTTTACCAGGATATACTTGGATATAATAGGATACAAGCATATTAAAGTAGTAAATTAGTTTAAAAACAATAGTACATCAGCTTTCTGTAATGCTGTCATGGCATAGCTAAAGAAAATGTATCAATATTTTGCTTAAGTGTATGATCTGTGTTACCACCTAAGGGGCAAGAAAGTCATGCAGTTTCAAGCAGGAAGCATTAAAGCAACAAAATAGTTCAAGGAGAAGATAAACAATACAAGAGATTTCAAATAGGCAAGGCATTCTGAATGCATTCTATATCCAAGTACATAAGAAAGATTATGGAATCATAGAATCATAAAATAGTTTGTGTTGAAAGGGTCCCTTAAAGGTCATCTAGTAGTTTGGGTTGAAAGGGTCCCTTAAAGGTCATCTAGTCCAATACCCCTGCAGTAAGAAGGGACATCTTCAACTGGATCAGATTTCTCAGAGTCCAGTTCAAGCTGACCTTGAATGTTTACAGGGACATCTATCACCTCTCTGTTCCACGGTTTCACTTTCATTGTAAAAAACCCCTCTTCCTAATATCTACCCTCTATTGGTTTAAAACCATTATGCCTTGTCCTACTGCAGCAGGCCCTGCTGAAAGGTTTGTTCCCATCACTTCTTACTTGGGTAGAAGAGACCAACACCAACCTCCCTACAACCTGCTTTCAGGTAGTTGTAAGGAGTGGTAAGATGTCCCTTCAGCCTCCTCTTTTCCAGGCTAAACAGCCCCCATTCCCCCATCTGCTCCTTATAAGACTTGTGCTCCAGACCATTCACCAGCTTCATTGCCCTCCCCTGGACATGGTTCAGCCACTCAATGTCCTTGTACTGAGAGGTCCCAAAATTAACACAGTATTGAAGGTGCAGCCTCATCAGAGGCAGGGCGAGTGTATGATTACTTCCTTACTCCTGTTGTCCACACCATTTTTGATATAATCCAGGATGTTATTGGCCTTTTTGTCTATATTAGCACACTGCTGGGTCATGTTCAGCTGTCTGTCAACTTACACTCCCAGGTCTCTTTCCATTGGGCAGCTTTCCCCTTTTCACTTGTCCAAAGTCTATAGCATTGCATGAGGTTGTTGTGACCAAAGGGCAGGACCTTTCATTTGGTCTTGTTGAATCTCATACAATTGGCCATGGCTCATTGATCCAGCCTGTTCAGATCCCTCTGCAAAGCCTTCCTGCCCTTGAGCAGATCGAAACTCCCTCCCAGTTTGGCGTTATCTGCAAAATCCTCTCATCCAAATCATTGATAAAGATATTAAAGAAGACTACCCCCAACACTGAGCCCCAAGGAACACTGCTTGTGACTGGCCACCAGCTGGATTTACCTCTGCTCACCACGACTCTCTGGGCTCAGCAATCCAGCCAGTTTTACTGAGTAAAGAGTGCATCTGTCTAAGCCATGAGATTCCAGTTTTTCTAGGAGAATGTTGAGGGAGACAGTATAAACTTTACTGAAGTCTCGGGAGATGACATCCACAGCCTTGCCCTCATCCACTAAATGAGCCACCTGCTCACAAAAGGAGATCAGGTTTGTTATGCACGACCCCTCAGCACAAGAAGGACATGGAGCTATTGGAATGGGCCTAGAGGAGGGGTAGGAAAATGATAAGAGCTGAAAGAAAAGTCTTGCAAATGCAGTAATAATTATGAATATTGCATAGGAACTAGCCAGTAGCATAATGTATTGTTAATGAATAAATTTAGTAAACTTCATTATTTTTTCTTGTTTGACATTTCTCATCACAGTAGTGTCTAGATATCTGACATACATATGTACTCATACATAAAAGCATTAAAACTTACACAGTTGCAACAGTGCTAAGTACTTCACCAAAAAAAATCTGCATTATGTACCATTACTATGATTTGTTTGCTGCTGCTGAATTCACCCAAATGGACAAGTTCATAAAAATAGAGGGGGAGGGACAGACAACAAATTTATCAAGAATTTTATTCCGATAGGTTTACAAGTGCTTGTTCAAGGTAATGAAGCATTACTAAAAATGATAACAAGAGCCAAAATCCTGGAAACAGAAAGCCTAACACAGCATATTTTAATATTTTCTATTTTACCTTCCCATGAAAATTACATTAATTTGTAATTTGAAGCTCTTACAGTTTCATTCCAAATTCAGATTTAATCATTAACATTTAAATTGCTCCAGTAGATTTTTCTAAATGTTTGGTTTTCTTCAGATATGCTACATCATGGAAGAAACTACTTAGGAATTATGACTAGTTAGGCTGTAATTATTTTCTGTATTTTGCAATAACAATGAAATGTTCCATACATTATGTTAAGTTAGATTTAAATAATACGTTTTTTCAGGATGCCATGGGTTATCACTGAAAACACTATTCACAGAGCACTGATGAAAAAAAGTACTTTAATTTAACAAAGAGCTAAGCACACTGTCAAATCATTGAGAGTTTTGCCACAGAACATCAGATGCTTTCTTTATGGAAATATTGACTATACACTTATGTTCAGGTTTTTATCAAAGGTTGAAATATAAGTGTACCTTGTCAGGACTTTACAGCATAAATACACGCCTTCTTATGAATGCAGCAGATGTAACTAAAGACATTACTCTTGACCGCTATTGATGACCACTGATTAATTGGAGTTTACCACTCCCACAGTAAAGCCAGTGGAAACTCTCTGAGTATTCCTAAACCATTTCAGTGCAACTTCAAATCATTTTGTGTGTTTCAGTAGTCCAGGAGATGGTTCATGGCAACTTGGTTGACTTTTTCTAAAATATATTCTATTCTAGGTATATATTCTATACTAGGTATTCTACTACTTCTGCTAGTGAACCTTTGGGATATAAGAGTAGCTTAAACAATTCATTGCCAAAATTATGAAGTGATCATGTTCTCATAATCTTTTTCTTGTACTTTCTAGTAGCTTCAGTTTAATTCTCTAATCTTTCCAAAGCTCTTCTTCTTTTTCTTGGTTGTTATTGGAAACAGCAAATAAAGCTGCACAATGTGAACTAACTACATTTACAGTAGCTACAAGAACAAGCATTACCAATAAAGATTGTGTTAGTACATAGGCTGTATCTTTCATACGTAATTAAAGTGATATCCTGCTCCGTTGTATTTCTTACAGATAGGAACACTTAATTCTGTCTTCTGTTAGACATAATCTTAGAAAGACTGTATTAGATATCTCTTTCTCAGACTGAAAAAAAAGAAATGGATCCTATAATGACTTTAGTTTCAGCAGCTGAAGAACATGCTTTTTTGAGTCAAAGATAGGGAACTAATCTTTGCTATAGGGTAAATGTTCATAATGCTACTAATCTCAGTTTCAGATTCCTATGGCTTTCAAAATTCAAACATATAGACTGCCTTTATAGACATGGAGTGAAATAAGCAATTTCAGGATGCGATTCTTCTCACCCTAAGCAGGTCAGACAAACTGCATCCTAAGAATGCATCTTTATATATAAAATAAAGGAACCTTTGAGTGAGTAGTATAATTGTAGACAACTATATTAAGTTTCTGTTGTTGTGACATATTCTAAATTGGAAATCTGTCATAGGGACCAATATGAGTTTCTTAATGACTATTTTTATTTTCTCTGAAAACATTAAGGAGGAATTTCTTCACCGTGAGAGTGGTGAGACACTTGATCAGGTTGCCCAGGGAAACTGTGGCTGCCCCATCCCTGGCGGTGTTCAAGGCCAGGTTGGATGGGGCCTTGGGCAGCCTGGGCTGGTGGGAGGTGTCCCTGCCCATGGCAGGGGGGTTGGAACTGGATGGGCTTTAAGGTCCTTTCCAACTCAAACTATTGCATGATTGTATGATTCTGTGATTCAACGACCTGTGTAAATATCTGCAGATCAGATCTTTAAAAAATCAACTATTTAAATTTTCGTAACTTGCAATCAGTCATCTATAGACACTGTCATACCGATTTAATTTAATTTTGCCTTCTAAGTCAGTTTAATTTCATGTATACTTTTTCCCCAAAAATGTATATATGTTTTTTCCTCAAACAAATAATAAATATCTATAATTAAACAAATATGAAAATGTTGCAGAAAAAAAGAGACATAATGTACTTTAAATCTATAATAAGGAATCACGTTCAATTGAAATTTTCTAGTCCATTAGCATAAATATATATTTTAAATAAACATACATAAGCTGAAAAGGATAAAAATGTTGTAAAAGTTACAAAATCAGTAACTTAGAAAATTGTCTAGTTATCTGTACAGTATAAATTCAGACTTTTCTGTGTTTATTCCTTGCAGTTCTGGAGTTATGCAATACTTAGGTTTTCTATCCCTTCTCTGATCAGGTCTCTCCCCGGTTAACATTGTTCTTGTGTTCATTTCTCCACATTTAGTAGCTCTATTGACATAAAAATCTGAATACTTATGTTCAAGGTCAGTACCTCAAGCTAGAAAATGCTTACAGAATGAGGCAAACTCTCAATATTAGTTTTTGTTTACACTGTTCAGTGTGACTTCTCTACTTATCTGTTGTACTTCATTTAGTTTTTGCACTGTCTAGAGGATTTTGTATTTTACCAAAGGTCTTTATGCTTACTGCCCTTACCCTCTTATCCTTAAAAACCATTCATGGTCACAACATTGTTTTGTCCAGTTTGGTAGATATTATCATTCCTGTTTGACAAATTGGATCCAAAAGAATAAGGAAACTAAAGATTCTTTGCTAGAATTCCTTATTCATTAAAAACATTTTATTTCTATGAATTTGTGGAATCTGTGAAACAAAGATATACTTTCTGAACTGGCATAATACAAAATAAAATTATCATCTACTAGCTAATAAATAACTATAGTGCTTCCTATTGTACAAATTGAATTATAACTTTTAAAGTAAAATACTGTTCTCAGTTGCAGCCATTCAAATCCAGAGTGGGTACAGGTTTATGGAAACTACTTTCATTTATTTGAACACTAGAGGAAGGATTTCAGAATGCACCCCCGAGCTTTATTACATTTGCATAGTTGAATATTATTCTGGAGCTCTTTTATTAAAGAACACACATTACAGTATTTTAGGAAAGAGATGAAGCAATAATGGTTACCTAAAGTCTTCAGTTTTTATTAAAATGCAAAAAACATGAACATTCCAAATTAATATATGAAATTATTTTGCTACTGAGATTACTTCCTAAAACCTTCAAAAGTTCAGTATCTGGCTTTGGTTGCTTGCTTGCTTTGGGATTTTTGTTTCATGTTTGTTTTGTTTTGATTTGATTTGTTTTTTTATCTTCTCTGACATGTATTGGTAATGGATGTTAACCAAGTCTGAATTCCGTTCACTTTGTGCAAGTATAGTTCTGTATGACCGAATGTGAAAATATTTTCCTCAGTATTTATTATAATTACAAGATAATTAGAGGATATGCTAAAAAATGTGTAGAAGTAATTTGAAAAATACAGATCATAGAATCATCTAGTCATAGAATCATAGAACAATTTGGTTTGGAAGGGACCTTAAAGATCATCCAGTTCCAACCCCCCTGCCATGGGCAGGGACACCTCCCACTGGGCCAGGCTGCCCAAAGCCCCATCCAACCTGGCCTTGAACACCTCCAGGGATGGGGCAGCCACAACTTCCCTGGGCAACCTGGGCCAGTGCCTCACCACTCACATAGTGAAGAAATTCTTCTTTATGTCCAGTCTAAATCTGCCCCTCTACAGTTTATCCCCAGTGCCCCTGGTCCTGTCACTACAAACCTTTGTAAACAGTCCGCCCTCAACTTTCTTTTAGGCCTTCTTCAGGCACTGGAAGGTGACTACAAGGTCTCCTTGGAGCCTTCTCTTCTCCAGGATGAACAACCCCAACTCTCAGCCTGTCCTTGTATGGGAGGTGCTCCAGCCCTCTGATCATCTTTGTAGCCTCCTCTGGACCCATTCCAACAACTCCATCTCCTTCTCATGTTGAGGATTCCAGAACTGGACACAATAATCCAGGTGAGGTCTCAAAAGAGAGGAATAGAGGGGCAGAATCACCTCCCTCAACCTGCTGGCCATGCTGCTTTTGATACAGCCCAGGACACGGTTGGCCTTCTGGGTTGCAAGTACGTATTACCAGCTCATGTTGAGCTTCACGTCAATAAGCAAAGCCCTTCTCTGCAGGGCTGCTCTCACTCTCACTTTCTCTTTCACTCTTGCTCTCTCTGTGTATATATATATATATCTATGTGTGTGTGTGCATATATATGTATATATACATATAAGCATATTTATCAACTGTTAGCCTTATGGTCACTCTTAAAAAGAGCTATTTTAAGGACTTCGCTGTCTATGAAGTTCCTTCATGTCTATCCTTCCCCAGAAGGTACTCAGGTCCCACGTTTCCTGAGTGTTGCATTTCATCTTTTCTACAATTTGAACAGAGCTGTCATCCAAGGAGGATTTTATATTTTTATAGCTTTTTAAAAAAATCTACTTGTACTAAAAGACCCTCTCTGAAATATTATCCTCCCCAAGAACACTTCCCTAGTTATCCATGAAGCAGGTCTCTTCTTCTTAAGGTTTATGACCAGTATGCAAAAGCCCTAGACAAATAGTCAGTTAATAGTGCTTTTTAAAGGGTGGGATCAAGAAACAAAAAGTCTTAGATTTTTATTCCCATCAACATTTATATTGCTGTTTTCCTTGAAAATAATTTAGCTTAGTTGCAAACTGTACTGAAATTGATATAATGGGTATAGATATGTCACATGAATAAGTAAGGTTCTGATAGGTGGCAGAGGGATGATATGTGTAAGCCACCAGTCTGAATTAGCATTACTAGTGAGAGCCAAATCAGAGGTTGCCACCTACATGGTTAACAGCTGTTGCTAGAGAGACAGTTATGCAATGCCTGTCAGACAGAAAATTTCACAATTCTGAAACAACACGTAATTTATTTAAAGCATCGGGTAAAACACTTTCTGGACTGCTGTTGATAAATTCACTTGCTGCATTAGTGCTAGATGATTATAACCAGTTAACAATGATCATATCTATATTTACGAGAAGTAACAACTGGAACTCAAATTAGTGGTTATTTTTCCAGGGAAACAAAGTGAGAAGAGCATGATTTTACCAATAAGGCATCCCTTCTTGGTGGGGAAGAGAGATGCAGGCCTATTGACCCACTCATTAGGTAAGGTGGTCCCCCACAAAGAAAGGGTTTTCAGGTGGCAATTTTATACTTTTGAAAACTCTTTGGTGCCTCTTGGTGAGATAGAACTAAATCAATTTTTATATGTTGATTATCTTTTGACAAGGCCTGCTGTGTTCTCAGAGGTGGGATTCCATAGTTTGTCACATCCTAGGGGTGGGGAGCTCAGCATGCACTTTCCAGGGATGTTTCTTTTCTTAACTGAAGCAACATGATGCCCAGAAGCCTCTGCCTCACCCCGTGTCACTCAGACAATTTGATCACCTACCAATTTGATCACTCAGACAATTATATCACCACCCAATCCATCTGTTTTACCAGATAAATTTGTTCAAGTTGAAGAGCTTCCTCTTGAAAAGTCACAGTGATTTCAGCATTTGCCCCCTGTTGCAAAATCAGCTTTGACAAGCCATGAAAGTCCATTGTGCCACAAGATACTAAATATTACTAATTTCCTAGGTTATTTATGTAAACTTAATTTTCCAAGGATGGAAACCATTTTACAAAATTCCACAACTATATCCTCATAAAAAAAACCAAACCAAAACAAAACACCAAACCAAACAACCTTATTCTGAGTATTAATAGAGTGGATTTAAACAGGACTAATGCTATTTATACATTTTTTGAAGTTCAGTTATACTAATTAAAACTTGTTCACCTGAATAATAGAATAACAAAAAATTCTAAACGATTCAAAATGCCTTTCCCTTTTGATGTTTTCAGAGACACCAAACATTATAAAAATTTCCGCTCCCAGATGGAATTATGTGAGTGGTACAGTCTAAACCTACTTAAATTCTGATTTGCTTCCATAACTTATGTATATGTATTTAAGTATTTCCTTTTCTTCCTCAAAAATGAAATAAAAATTTTGCTCACAGCAAGGAAGAAATGAAGGATAGTGTTACTGACTATTACTTCTTGAGAGCCTCAATGCATAAACTTCTGCAATAAAGTCAGTTGGTTTTGGTTTTGGTACTATAAATTCGGTGTTGTATTTATCTTCAGGAAATAAAATAATTAAATTACTTTTTTCCACCAAAACATTTGACCTATAGGCCACTTTTCTTATTCTGGATTTGGAAAAATAGCTGCTAGTGGCCAAAAGCATGACAGTACTTGAGATGTTAATTTTAGTTCATTTCTACAAAATAGATTGTTCATATAGCCAGACTCACTGTCACTTCCAATCTATTCTTATATTCATCTTCCAGCTGTCATTTCCATGCTTGTTGAGCATCACTGCCACACAATACTTCACTCACAACCACTAAGGCCCAAATATACTCTTTCCGCACACAACAGGATTCCTGTGACAATTGTACTCATGCAAAGAATAATTTAGTTCATTGTCTTATAGTTATCAGTGTCATCAAAGAAAGTTTAGCTTGTTTTGCTGTTGTTTCATTATATATAAACTCAGTACTATCAAGACAAAGCAGGCACTGATTTTCTCC
Organism: Phaenicophaeus curvirostris; assembly: GCF_032191515.1. Classification (NCBI taxonomy): domain Eukaryota; kingdom Metazoa; phylum Chordata; class Aves; order Cuculiformes; family Cuculidae; genus Phaenicophaeus; species Phaenicophaeus curvirostris. Next base: position 18,509,388 of record NC_091393.1, read on the forward strand.
TATTTTAAGCTTCATTTAGCAAAATTTATCATATACTTTATTATAATTCTTTTTCAGTTGTCAGAAACATCTTAAATATTTACCGTCTGAATTACGAATAAGACACTTGAAATGTGTTTTATATAAAGAAAGAGAAATTCTGAGTTAATCGTGTCTTTGCAAGAAGTAAAATACTTTTTTTAAAATCCTACTTTCCTGGTTTTAAAAATGTTACTGGATTGAAAGCCATATAAATTCTGTCATATTCACCTAAAAAGTAAATGATCAAATTGTCAATGTCATTAGGAACTGTTCAAAACACATCAATGTAAATTAAATAAGAATGGAATGCATTAAAAAAAAAGAAAGGCTGAAAGCACTGCAAATAGAAACCTAATTTATTAAAACAAATCTCCTTTGGAATAGTCTTATTCTTTTCATTATAAAACCATATAAAATCAAAAGATTGAGAATTGTGAAAATCATAGGTAATATACATTGAAATTCTGATACTCTGATAACCGTTCAGTCAAGTTAGGACTGAAGAGTAAAACTTATTTTTATTTTTTTTGGAGAAACTGCTGTTTATATCACAAGTTAGTATCACTGGGATTAGATTTCCCCTATTTCTCAGTTGATAAACTGGTAATATGATCTGTGAATGTGTGAAAAAATCTAATATGTACTTCTATAAAAATATACTGGTTTTTGTAATGAAATATGTAATAGATGTATTCTCTATTATTAATATCCCAACAATGTGAAGGAAGTACAATCCTTAGCATGTTTCAACAATGAATTATGATACATTTCAGAGAGAAAAATGAATATAATAATTAAATATTATAAATTAAATAATACATTAATTAAACCATGAGTAAAGACTTTCTATTGAGATAACAGTGGAGTAGACTCTAAAATATCCTACTCTTTGCCAGAACTAGAATAAGGGAAGGTAATTATGGAGTCTTAGATATCTACTTAACTGTCCAATTATTCTGCTGGAGTCGCTGTAAACTGAAGAGTACAGAAAAACCATCAATAATATTATTGCCTATAAACATAAAAAAAAAAAACAAAACCCAACAAGAATTCCCTCAGCAACTTTAATAGGTGAAGAGAAAATTCTGGTTGAAATATGTGTAGTTCTGGGTTTGTATTCTTTGCAAAGAGTATAAATTACTGAATAAATTTTATATTGCAAACTAATATAAATTTCAAATATAACATATTGGCTAGTGTTTTCCCTAATATTGTGTTTTTCCCTCATTTTTGGACTTCGTAAATTAAGGCATGAAACAACTTAATCACCTCAAGGATAGCCCAGAAATCTTCAAAAATCTTTGAATACTCAGATTAATTACCTAAAGGTTAAGTGTCTTGGACCAACATACCTATGCAGCTGGAAGTCATGTTCAGGCAGCTGTACAAGTTCATCAGTAAAACATTCTTTTCCTTTCCTTTCATTGGGAATAAATTCTGTTCATCTCTGTTGACAAAGATGTTCTAAACACTCATTTCTCAGGCTTTCTTTTTGGCCTCATTTAAGTACACGCAGGCCTTCTTTTTCATTACAATATTTGTTGTCCCAGTTTTGTCTCTTCAAAATTTATTCACTATAGATTGCAACAGACAGCACTTTCATACAGTATTTTAAGATTTGGGATGAAGAGAAGCACCACAAAGAGGAGTCTATTTTTCTACACTGACTTATTAGAGATCCTTAGCCATAGAAGTTCCTAACTTGGTACAATATTTATGCATCCAGAATTAGATAGGATGAATGTAGGCCCCTGTATTCACTTTCATTATCTTGCCTGCCTTGCACTACTTTTCTATTTGAATTTTTTGGCTGGAAACTCTGAAATAAATGATAACTCTTCAGTGTTTTTTTATCCTAACTTAATTCTTGTCCTAATATTTATTTAGTTTTAGTTCATTGAATACTACATTAAAAATGTTTACTCAGTATGAAAATGCATGCTTCCCATGCTTTTGAAGGCAAAAGTTTTCTGGATTTTGCCAGCTATCTCTTATACTTTATTTGCTTTTCTTTTTCTTGAAATAAATGTTTCGAACAGATCAACGTAAACATTTTTTTTTTTCAGCAAAATCCAGCTTTTTAATAAATGTCATATTCAATTAAATATTTTGGAAGGAATGATGCAATATTCCCTTTTTTTTTTAACCTGCAATAACAATTGCTTAAATTGAATAGATCCTTCACTAGAACCGTGACCAAAAGCAAAACTAACTTATACAAGGTTATCTATATAAATAACTTGAAATATAGACAATTTCTAGCAAGATAACCACACTTCAAATTGTTTATTCCTTGTCAACTGGCAGATTAATCTGATCTAGTGTAGAACTGAGCTGAATAAGATGTAGAAAAGTACAATACATTTTTCCATTTAATTTTATTTCCTTCTAATTAAAGAGATCAAGAATGAGAGTAATAACTGATGAGTTAATATCTTATTCTTTTAATTTCTCTTAAGATGTAGCAAAATAAACAACAAAACAGAATTATTTGAAGAAAATATTTTCTTACTTTAAAAATTTGAATTATAATATTTAGAATTTTCTATATAAGGTGATATTATTGATTAGTAACTTTGTTTTTCTATACTTTAATATTATAAGGGAAAATGTATAGTAGGGGAATTCCCCTTCCCTTCATCCCATTCAGATAGAATTTTTCCATTTTTCTCCTCCATTAAGTTTCGCTAGTCTATTCTATATTTTTCTCTATAAAACTGTCTTTTATGCTTTGAGGTAATAATTGTTAAGGTCTTAAATCCACTTTTCAGCAAGTTTACTGTTTGGAAAGACCTAGGCTTTCATTCATGGGATGGAGGCTTTCTGTCACAAAGGAAATAAAATTGTTTGATAGTCACTGTTCTATCTATTTTATAACTGAAATAAATTCTAGCTGTATTGAAGCATTTGACAAAAACTGAAATCTACTGTTGCATAGGCTTTAACTTCTTAGAGTTGTTATAACAGTCATGAAAGAAAGATTTATATGTATTTGCAGATTGGGCCAAACCCTCAAATGCATAAAGACAAAGGGAAATGCAGTCAAACATTTTTTCTATGGAAAAATAAAGAATCATTCAAATCTAGATGGAATACAATGCTTTAAAAACTTATGGGAACATAGGAACATGTAATAGCTACCAAAGAACTAAGTATTTGATCGGTACTGCCTTTGCCAATGGAAGTAGTATTCTCAATTTAGTTTTATTCTGCTGTAGTGGCTAAAGGTAGATTTTGTTCTAATTTTATCATCATATGCATATCTTATAAATATAAACATACTTGCATTTCAAACGAGATTCAAGCAAGTCACTAAGACTAAGATTTTGCAGTAGAAGTGTAAAAATCTGATAATGAAATGTGACTCATGACATGAAGTATATGTCAATACATCCACTAGGGTTTTTTTTCTTCCCTAGGTATAATAGGCAAACTTCTGTTCTTCTGTGTAGGTTTCTGTATGGCTCACCTACTGTGACAGATGATTGGAATGTCACCTAACCAACCTTCCAGATCTAAGGCAATATTAGCTCAAGCTATGAATGTCCCAATAGATATTTACTTAACCTCTTTTTAATGGCATCCACAGTCACCCTGTATTAAACTATCACAGTGTTTCATTATTGTTGCCATCAGAAAGCTTTATTTTGACTGTAACCTTAGTCTCCCTTGCCCTGACTGAAACTCACTTAATATGGACGTAAAGAACTAATAATTCCCTTCCCTCTAGCAGTAACTTTTGATGAATTTGGAGAGCACTAACATTTCTGTACTCAGTTTTAAGTTCTAGAAATAAAATAAGTCCCTTTCTAAACCTCCCTTTATGCACTCTGTTTTAATATGCAACTGTTAAGTTGCGTTATTTTCATTTTGATCCATGAGCTGAGATTTTTCAGGAAGTGCAGTGTCCAGATCCAGATGCAGTTCCCCAGCAGAGACCTCAGCATTGTTGTGTAGAGTAGAAAATTCCCTTTCCATAACTTGTAGACAGGTCTTTCAAAGTTATCTGTTCATACATTGCGTGCTTTTTTGGTGGTAGAATAACAGTTTGATTTATGTGGAATTTAATCAATTTCCTTATATTAATTTCTATGAAACCACTATTGTGCTTATCCTATATTTGTGAAGATTTCTATTAGTAGGTCCAAAATGAGTCGTTTTCATCCCTATTGAAGACCTTTTACAATTTATTTCTCCAATTTCTTTAAATAATTTGAAATTCTAATTTACAACAAATGTTAACCTCTTCTGGGGTCATATTGTTTGCAAATTTAATGAGTTTATTCTCTATTTCATCATCTGTATGATTGCTGAAAATACTAACACTGTATTCAGTACAGGCATCTAAGAAACTTTTCTGATACTTCATTTGGTAATGATTCTTTAACAGCTTATAGCTAACTTTAACAGCTGAACACTTTAATTATGATTTCCTTATAATTTTTGCATGTATCCTATAGTAGTCACAGGAAGACATGATTTCTAATGCTACTGACAAAAATCACCGTATTAAACAAAAATCACAAAAAAGAAAAACAAATTGCCAGACATTTATGAAAACAATTCAACCTTATGTAGCTTTACCATACTTTTTTCAGCTCTAAATGATCTATTATCTGAATATAAATCTGATCAAAGTAACGTATATGCAATCAAATAAGATCTTAAAAGAAACAGCATTCATGTCCCTTGGAGTAGCGAGATATTTTGGATATCTTGTAGCACTCATCTTTCTGAAATATCAAGCATAAATATATGTGAATAGTAGAATTACAATTGCAGAATTAAGTTGATCATATTTAGTAAGTGTTTATATCAGAAATTAAAATGATCTGCAATTACCGTGATCAATACGTTTCTCTATTTAGCCATTCAGAAAATTTATTTCTATTTTAAACAAGAACAATTTGCCTTCCAGATATTTGACCCAGGGTGGTGCCCAGTTATTTCAAACTGAAGAGAAAAGCAAATACTTATTGACCACTGTATGACTTCCAGAACATTTTAGTATTATAACACATGTCCACTGTTTCAGCCTGAAATCCCTGACAGGCATGCATATAAAGGAAGTGGATTTTCAGTATTTCTCAACAAAGACTTTAAAAAATAACTTAGCTTATTATTTCATATTTTAAAGTGTTGAGATTTTTAAATAAAATATTGATATTAAAAAGCAAGTGTTTATTATCCCACTTGAAAACTGAGTGCAAATGACACAAATTTCTTTTAAAATCAAAATTTATTGCCAGTGTAAATCAACAGCATTATGTGTATAGGACCAGAGGATTTTTTCAAGGTTATTTCTTAGTGATACTATTTTACCAGCAAGAGTTGGAAGAGAAGGAAAAATAAACCTGTCATCCCAGGTGGATCTGACCTTCCAGCATTATCTTCCTTAAGTCTTGTCAATCATTGATCCATGAAGTTGGCTGAGAATTTAAACATTTATAAAGTAAATATCTCTCTACTACATTCTTCATTTTGGTCATAAGATACAGATTGACTCATTTTGATCCACATAAAACAAGAAAAGTTGCTGAGCCCTGGGCATTTCTGATGTGAGTTGCAAAGCTGCATGTTTTATTGCATAAATGAATAAGTAAATTTCCTGGTTACAGAGTTCAGGTGAAATACCTGAAGAGAGTTCAGTATTTCACCTGAATTCTGTAACTGATATATACTCTCTTCTTTGTGAAGCAATAGTAGTATCCTGTTAGGCAAAGTAATTCTAGTATTAAGCTGAAAGACCAAAATCACAATTATGTAACTAATCACAAACACCTGTACACATAGTTTCCCAACTAATATTATACTAATTTCTCTCTGGGTGATAAAGTCATAGGTGGAATTCTTTGTCTCTTGGTTACATCATCCACCAATTTAAGCCTTTTTTTTATTAGATATGACCATCTTTTAATCAGAACAAATTTTCTACATTATTTGAGATGAAATAGTCTTAATCCTAGTATAAAGGTAATAGAATATAGTAAAAAGAAAAAACAAACAAAGAAACCAAAAACCCCAAAACAAAACAAGGAAACAAGAATTCTGTGTGTACGAATCAGAAATGTGTTGTTCAATACTGCTTACGTGGTCACCACAGAAGTCATTTCACAAATCACAGGCACTGCAAGTTAGTCAAGGGAATAATTCTGTTTATTGGAAACACTTGCAGCATATTCTCTGCAATAATCAAGTAATGCAAGGACAGATGTAATAATTGCTACCAAACTAATCTTTAGAATTAATATCCAAATATCCAACAAGTGATATGGTTGAGAAAAAATGCAGATGAAAACTGAAGCTGAGTGAGGGATTCACACAGTAATGATTTAAGCTTTATTTCCTCATCCACAAATGTGTTTCAGTTCTGAATGAAACTAAGAAAGCTCTGTTTTGAAAACAGAAAATGGACATGTTTATTTTGGAGGGGGATAAAAAATTAAATTAAGGATTATTCATACTGTATGTATTTTCCTATTAACATTCATTTTCTAACTTTCGTATTATTTTCACCTGTTAGCTGTGAGCTGATACATATGAGTTATTCTGAGAACCTGTTTATACTGAATATCTTGCTAAGAAATAATAGTAATTTATTTTGTATTGTATTGCAGTGTGTTTTTTCAGAATAAATGTCTGATCTTAGTAGATACTAATTTAATACTAGTTTAGTATTGGTTGAATATATTTTAAATTATATATATACCTTTAAAAATAAGGTTTTCTCACTATAAAATATAAAATATTCATCTTTATTTACTCTATAATATAGAAGTAATGAGGTTCTATCTGCATATCAGTTTCTCTGTGTTTCAAGTGAGGTTAAGTTATTACTGACATTTAATCAGAATATCAATGCTCTTCAGCATTAAAAGCCAAATAGTTATCTGCTATATTTTACTTAGCTTTTTATTTGGGTTTGTAGCCCATTAAAGTTAAATTTAAGACCATTTCATAAGACCATAATAGGGTGAAAAATGTATGTACTAGTGGCCATATTAAAGATTGAATGGCTGGCAGGTATATTGATCAAGAGTGTGCTGCATTAATTCAATTATCTGTTTGGCTCTCAGCTACTTTTAAGAGGTATATCAATGGGGACTGCTTTTCTTAACCATTAAGGCAGTTCAATAGTATTCTGTCCTTGCAAATTCCATTAATGTCCTGAAATGGTTGCACAGTTCTCAGGAAATCATACAATAGACTGAACCTGATAAACAACATCAATTGAGGCAATATTTGTAAAAGACTTGCATATGTAACTTAAAACATCTCTAAACATAATATTCACAGGGGAAATACACATCTCCTAAATTTAACAGAGGAATCTATTTGAAATGGCTGTTCCAGCTGTAATCTCTAGTATTATATAGATAGTGGGAATTTAAATCTTTAGCTTATAAAGCAATTCAATAAAATTTAATTTGCAATATTTCTTATGGGCATATAATACAATATAGTAAAATTCCCTAGGGATTTGTGCTTTAAATCTGCTGTGTAGAAGAAAAACATAGATGATTTTCATCTTTTTTTTCTGAAGTCATCAATAAATTATGTGTTAAGTTGTATTTTAAAAGGAAGGCTTATGCTAAAGTAGCTGTTATTTGTTTCCCCCTAGAAAAAAATTTGTCTTATTGTTAATCACAGAGGTTTAGATTCAGGTTCTCAGCTGATTTAAATAGGCTCACAAACCTGAAATAAACAAAGCTAATGTGCAGCTAAGACAGCTGTGCTAGTGACAGCAAAGACTATGAGAACAAAAGAGATTTGTATAAAACAGCTGCTGCATAAGCAATATCAGTGGAGGAGACATAATGGTCTATACACAGAGCTATCAAGATTAAATGATGGAGTGACTGCTCCAGGGATAGAAGTACATATGAAAGATTATCTTAAGAAAAGCTTAAAGTGATAACTGATCAATGTTTGTGAAAGATAGAATGTATCAAAACCAGGCATTCAGGAGTTTATGAGTACAAAGGTACCCATCGAAGGCAGGATACTGCACTGTTAGTAAGATAAAGAGCTTTAGAAGACACCAAGCAAAAATGGGATTAAGAGACCAGGAATGTCTTTAATTGCTGGATAAACTGCTGTTTTCCCCTTTTTATTCAGATTCTAATCATTTTGAGAAAAAGATTATGCATTTGCAAAGTGTCTTGCTTAATACCATCTCAATCTTGTCAGTGTGCAATTTTATTTCCACTAATTGTGCTATTTATTACAGTTCAGTTGGTTCACAGCTGACAACAGAGAAAAAATCCTCCATTGATGGGCCCACTGATCAGTGCTCATGTTTCCTTTACTGCCTATATCACACATTAATAGAGAAACACTATTACCGAGATGTGCTGACATCATTGATAAGGCTTTTGAAGACACTAGAAAGTAAACAGAAACATTAATTTTAATTTTAAACTCCATTAGGAATTTGAGAGTAAAGCAAAATTGGTGCCTGCAGAATACAAGTGGGGCTTTCTCAATGGAGCAGCAGATATTTATTTTGTGGTTTCAAAGGAAAACTTCCAGAACAGATAGTGAAAGCACTTTTAAAAAATGAGACCATTTTCCCAACAAATTGTCTATGTAATTCAAAGATACTTATTTTTTATTTGCTACAAATTATAATAAAGTAGAGAAAATGAAATCCATACTTTAGTCAGTCATTATAAGGTACCACTGACAGGTATTGTTACCTAACACACTGATAATTTTATACACAGCAAGAATGTTTATAAACTTTAAGAACTGTAACTGAAGAACTGCGTCTGTTGAAATCAGGGTCAGTTCCACTATTTAATGAAAACAGCACAAGTTTCTATATCTTATGGTATTCACCTATGCTGATCATATGCCAGCTGTAAAATGTTCAGGTTCAGATTCTTGGCTAAAATAAATCTCAGCATAACTCACCTGAGATCGATGAAATTGAAGAAAGTAGAAGGGAATACAGAATATGTAATAAAACTAAACTCATGGATGTGGACAGGTTCTATTGTGGTTTGGGTAGCAGGGTTTTTTTTAGGACTGAATAATTAAGATATGTGCAGCATCAAGTTATAGATATTGATGATACCAGATACTATACAATTTTTGTCTATCAGATTCTGATAATGACCTTACACACTACACTTTGTCCACAGAGTATTGCCAGACATTTATTTTGTCATTTAATATTGTTATGACAATATCCCCCCATCTTGCAATATGCTATATTTTTTATTTTATATTTTGTTTTCAGTCTATATTAACTGACTAATTTTCTAATTTGAAAAGACAGGCCATGTTTGGAACAAGCTGCTTCTATATTTCTCAGTTTGTCATTTTTATTTGTATTGTTTTTAATTTATCCTTTCAACCTCAGTTTATTTCTATTAAAAAAAACAATCCCTTGTGATTCCTCCTGTTATACATGGACTACCTTCTAGAAATATTTTGAGTTTTCCTCTCCTCCTCAAAAGCTTCTAAAACTAGTCACCTTCCCTCCCCACTCCCAGTGTTGTGGAAATTATATGAAGATGATCGTATAGGATTTTTTAGACCTTCATGTGCTATATTTTCCAACCCAATATTCTAGCTAACTTTCATGTTTCAATATATATAAGGCATTCTGGCTATAGTTCAAAATAATTTATTAATCTCTTTAATATCAATTAATTATACAGCAATAGTCAAAAAGGGTTTTCACACCTGTAGAACAAAAGACAATGTGACAAGGACAATAGTGAAGTTTCTGGTATCACGTGTGTCTTTATGTAGTAGCAGTGTGAAACACAGTTTGGCGGAGAGTGAGATTGTGGATGATTATGATATGCCATAATGATAATCTATGAGGTCTGACACAAAAGCCCTGAGACTGTGCTTGTAACTCTTTTTATTTAACAAATTAAGAATCAGCCATGATCACCTTCAAAAGATTCCCTTCTGACTTGACACACAGCTGCATATGATGCTGTCAACATTCAAAGCAAATTCACGTATCATTTTCTGAAAGGCTCTTGAGGATCTTTGTCATTTTTGCTTTTGCAACTTCTACTGACAAAAAAAAAAAAAAAAAGTGGGTTCCTTTGAGCACCAATGTGATCATGGGGAAGAGGCAGAAATTGCAGGGAGCCAGGTCTGGCAAGTAAGGTGGGAATTCAAGCATAATGATGTTGTTATTAGCTAAAAACTGCTTCACAATAAAACCATTGTGGCCTGGCTCATTGTCTTGATATTAACTCACTGTTTACTCTTGTGCACTGATATTTTCTGACTGAGGATAAGAAAATACCTGTATTTGAACAATATCCACTTGTACTGAGTAAAGCAATCGAGTCGAGCCTTTACTTAAAATAGTTTTGTGGTTGATCCTCCTCTGAGGAGTAGCGATATCAGAAATACTGTGCTTGAAAGATTGACTGTAATTGGCTTTTTCTGCCATTTTTATTATTCTCGATGTTGAGTGTCATCTCTTTTCCCCTCTTTGTTCAAAAGGTCATAGAAAATAACTAGAAAGTACACTGAAGAGACCAGAATTGTCATCTGATAATTGTGAACATCAAGCTTGAACTCGGAAAACTATCACTTCATGAAACTAGGCACTCTAAGAATACTTTGACCCACCCCAACTTGAAATAAATGTTTATGCTGAACTATCATCTGACATTTCATGAAGCTGTAGTACGGGTTCATGTATCTCTGCTTGACTGATAATGTCAGAGAATCCATCACTCAGATAAAAAACGATGAATTATTCATTAGGTTTCATAAGAAAGCTGATGGTTCAAAACAACATTGATGACAGAAAATGAAAAGCAAAACATTAGAACTGCAGCTACACCGCTGGATCTTAGAGTTGCGTGGTCCATACACTCTGTCAGTGAATCTAATGTTTATGCTGAAGTACACAGCATGATCTTAAAAATACAGTTATTTTTTGTTGCTACAACATACACAAGATGTAATACAAAGTACCTTTGTTGACATCAGAAGCCCTATTAGGCTACAGACTGTTTATTATAAAAAAAAATTGATGGTCCCATATTAAAACCTAAGAGCATGAAAACAATTAGGGGAGCATGGAAGAGTTAAAATATACGGTCACTTTCAGATACCTTGCAAATCTCTGTGTATTTCATCTGTTGTATTGACAGAACTCATGCAGTGATTCAGTTATTTTTAGAGAGTGATCAGAAATATGCAGCAGCACTTTCCAGTACTAGATTAAGCTCATTGCCTTTTTTATTATGAATCCCTCTCTTGTTACCTTCTTTTCACTGTAGCCAGTATTTAATTATTAAAAATAATTAGTGTAACAAACTATGTACTTTTAACTGTTGATGTTCTAATTATTTGAAAGTTAAGGTTGCTAAAAATTTCTGAATCCACTTGAAGGCAAAAAATGAAATTTGCAGTTTTCATTCTGTTACTGTTCATCTAATAAATACAGTATATTGAACTGTTACGAGGATTTTAAAGATTAATGACTGAGAGACAGACAATTCCATCACATACCTTTTTAGGCCCTTTTTCTCATCAGACTACACTACTAAACGTTTGCATTCATATCCAATGATTTTTCAGTTTTAAGAAAGTTGTGTTCCAATTACAGCAAAGTATTAAAATCCGTAATTATTTATAAAAAAATCTTGGCTAATTCCAAAACCAGCAATTTTTTAAAAAAGATTGTATTTTTTCAGCAGTTAACAAAGATACTTTTTTCTCCTGCAAATTTGTCAGGTGCCTAGTTGTCAGTCATGAGATCTAGAATTGATGCTAGAGTGATAACCTTTACAAATAAAACAAATTATTTTGAAAAACATTCTGTGCCCTTTACAACATAGTTTCACCAATTAATATCTAGTTAGGAAGAGAAGAAAATCTGAGTATATTTTATAGAGCTTGACACAAGCGGGATGTCAGTTACTCTGTCTGTATCTGGGTATTAGGAAAAGGTGCTTCACTGAGTGGGTCAGTTATTTGGAATGGGCACCCCAGGAAAGAGTTCATGCAGCTAAGCCTGTCAGAGTTCAAGGAGTGTCTATACGATGCTTTTAGTCATGTGGTTTCGATTTATGTAGTTCTGCAAACAGCAGGGAGTTGGACTCGAAGTTTCTTATAGGTCTCCTACAACCTGAGATGTTCTGTGATTCTAGGATTTTATGATTTCCAGAATAAAGAAAAAAATCAGAGGGCTTTTTCTTTCTATTTCAAATCATCAGTAAGAATGTTTTTTTCTCCCATTGTTTTCAATATGTAAATATTACTACCCTTAATCTAAAGTAACTCTTTCTTAAATTTCTTTTGTTAAAGTTACTTTATTTGTACTGTCACCATGGTGAAAAATTATTGACTTTTCTATATTATCTCTTTGTCTGATGCTGAAGTGCTTTTAGGGTTTCAGGTTAGTGTTAGGGGCTTGTGTTTGGGATTGGTTTTCTTAGTTGGCTTTTCTTTTTGGTGCAAAGATGATATAGTTCATTGGTAGTTTAAATCTCAAAAAGAAAATACTTTCAGCAACTGAATATTTTCTAGATTATGATCATGGTGAACATATAGCACTTTGCCGGTGTGGATAAAGTGCATTAACACGTTATGCTAGGTTATTAAGTATGTCAATGGAAAAAGAAGCAGAATTATTTCTTTAAATAAGCGATTAAATGTATAATTTTAATATAAAATATCTAATGTAACAGAAAAAAAGAACTAGAGCAATCCCTCAAGGAACTCTCTTTCTCTAAGATGGCAGTAGAAAGGGTTTCCATTTCACATAGTATATTTAGAAAATTGAAACATTTCTCAGCAAACACTATCTTATAGGTCACATACTGCCACAGCTGATTCAAAAGTAGGTGAAGATTAAACTATTTTTACTTACCAAAGAGCTTGCATATTTCTTATGACTTAATTCCCATTTCATGAAAACTGAATTAGTCAGAAGGAGAGTCAAACCCATTACTGTGCTAACCTATGTGATGTGTTGGCAAGTACTCACGGGAATAATTTTTTAAAACATCAGCAAAGTAGGTCAGGGTAATTTCTGACCTCCCTTGGAGCTCACACAGTTTCTGACTCATTATAATTGTCAGTGTTGGTGTTTTTTTGTTTTGTTTTAGGGGTTTTTTTTGAAAAAAAAAGAAGCTCACGATGCTAGACTCAACTGCTGATCATAGAAAAGAATCGTTCTCTTAATATTGAAAAATAATAGAGGACTAATAGAGATAGTCTGGAAGACTGTGAAGATAAGTACTCTATTTCTATTCTGCTGTCAGAAAAGCAGCCAATAGGGCAGTGCAGAAAAATAATTATGAAGTTAAAGTGACAGACTAGGAAAAAGCTTTGCATTAGTTTTTTTTTGGCTGGTTTTCAGAAAGGCATGATTGCATTTCATGAAAGTAAATGGAAAGAATGTTTTAGTCAATCAAGATAAGAGATGACACACAAGGTTACTAGTGAAGTGGACCCATAGAAAACATGTTTTCGAGCTGTTATGTAGAAGAATCTGGCTAGCAAAATTATTAAATAAAAAAGGCAAGAAGATTTTAGGGTAAAACCTGGTTAAAGAAAAAAAAGAGAACTGAATTGAGACAGGTGGCTGAATTGAAAAAAAACCAAAACACCAAACTGAAATCATTACCTATTGTATTATTGTCTTTATAGCTTCATTATAAGATATTTTTACACTAGTATTTTTGGTATTTTTTGTGGGGTTTGTTTGTTTGTTTTTATTTTTGATAGCAAGGAAATAACACAAAGTGAAGCTTCTTCATTACCTTCTTACTGCAGCTCTACATATTATAACACCAAAACAGAACACTGGAAGAGTCATTTCAGTGTCAGGTGTGATGTGTAATCCACATCAAGGAGATTTTTAGGAGGGACGTATCACACAGTACTATTATAAATTAAAGGAAGACTAAGCAAAAATTTTAGCCCTATATTGTGTCACTGCAGATTTTTTATTAAAAATGAAAAGATTAAATAACATGAGTAAAAAAGTCATGAAAGGTTAACAGGAAGAATAATTAAATAAATGAGTATGCATAATGGGAAGTCTTGAGGTACGATACAGCAAGTTTATTTTACTGAGTGTATTCTGACTATAGCATCAAAGGGATTAAATTGTAGCTGCCTTCATTCTCAAATCAAAGAGTGCAGAGATTTTACTTGACATAAGAATATAAAATATTATATTTCTCATTAGAATATCTATTCATATAAGTAAATTTTTCTGTAGAATTTTGTACTGGATCAAAGCATGTACGGTTTACTTTTGCAAGGGAATTATTACAAAAATATTTAAACTACATTTTCTGTGGATTGATGCAGATTTGATATTCATTCCAAATGAGGTTTCACTGGGCTGGAAATTCTGACATCATTGAAAAGTCTAGTTAGTTCATTTGATTCAGGTGGGAAGAGATTACACAATCAGTCTCATCTGGCTGTCAGAAAGAGTTCACAGATAAAGGATGGAGGTGAGAAATAGACATATTTGGTTTCCCTGAGGAAAGTACAGCTGTGGCATGACAAAAGAATAGAAAGAGCAGGGATTTAAAAGTTTTGTTCTTCATTTTCATACCTTGAGCCCCATTTTTTGGTATCACAAATAATCTTACATCTGTGAATTTCATATAGGAAGTAAAAGTAGATATTGGTTTGATGCTTTTTTTGTTTTTTCACTGGTGCGTTGGATTTACTTTTTCTGGCTGCCAACTGCCCACCACCTACTCTCTCACTCTGTCTCAGTAGAAAAAGGGGACATGATAGGAAGTTGAACTCATGGATCAGTACAAGAAAGCAAAGGCTGCACACAGAGTAAAACAAAGAAAAAAAGATTTATTCTCTGCTTTTTCTCATAAGCAGCATCCTGGTAACTAGGGCCTCTGCACATGTAGTAGTTTCTTAATAATGAAATCCCCTGCACCTATCCACTTTTCCGATTTCCTCAAACTTATTTTGCTTAGCATGATAGCATATGGTATTGAAATTCCCTTTGGTCAGTTTAGATCTGACCCAGTTAAGTCTTCTCCCAGGCTTTTGCCACCCCATAGCCTACTGGCACGTGTGTGTGACACCACAGATGCTGCATGGACACTACTCAGAAACTGCTGAAATGCTGGTAATACAAATATAAAGCATAGCACTACATGTGCTGCTATGGGCAAACTTAA
The DNA here is from genome assembly GCF_032191515.1 of Phaenicophaeus curvirostris. Taxonomy (NCBI): domain Eukaryota; kingdom Metazoa; phylum Chordata; class Aves; order Cuculiformes; family Cuculidae; genus Phaenicophaeus; species Phaenicophaeus curvirostris. The sequence continues at coordinate 18,524,567 of NC_091393.1, forward strand.
CCCTATCCCAGCCAGAGTCTGTACAATTGAATACATGCATATTTATGAATTCATGTTTCATTTGGCAGAGACATCCTACTAAAAGGCAATTTAAAGTACTGACAGGAGCATTAAATACATAGAAGAAGGACTAAGCAGGAGTAGGGCTCCTGAAAATATTACACTACATTCAATGATCACGGCGCTAAGAAGCAATAGCCTTTCTACAGCAAATGTTTCAACCCAATTTTTGTTACTGTCTTTGCACTAAAAAATAATTTCAAAATCAGTCTCTAGCAATGCACATCCTAGAGCAGAGGTAGATTTTTTTCTCCTAGTTTTCAGGGATTCTTTTCTCTTAATACGAGTTCCAAAAATATGTGTAATATTCTTTAGTTTTAATCAGATGTAAATTATTACAAAAGATTGTCCAAGGCTCCAAGAGCCCTGACACAATTAATCATACAATAAATGTAATTAAATTCCCAGCAGTCTAAAACTGATTTCACAAGAATGATATTAGTAAATCAATCAGGTACTAACACTCTGTATCGATTAGGAACAAAATGAGTATAATTCCATAGAGACCCTGTCACATAGATCTATTTTTTATTATGGCTCGGGAATCATTTAATGTGGCCTCTTTTTTTTTTTTAACTTTGCAAAGGTCCCTCCCTCATATTATCCCCTTTTCCTCTCTTTAGCATGGGTGATCTAGTAACATTTTGATATAGTCTATGCTATACAAAATATTAGGTTTTGTCACATATTTAATTTAAACAATAAATTTCACCAATTTAAAAGATAAATAACAATATGATTTTTAGAACTGTGTTTGACAGAAAAAGGCTCTCTAAATAAATGTCATGTATGTATGCTGTCATTAAAACCAAACCAAACCAAAAACCGCACAAAACCCAGCTTCTTTCTATGTTGTCACAGTTTAGCCCTGTACCAGCTCAATTTGGCAGCTAAAATTGAGCAGTGGGGCTCCCATTTCCTTCCTCTCCCATTCCCAGGAAAAGGGGAAAGTGAAATGAGAGGATAAAGGCTTGTGGGTTGGAAAATAAAACTAAAACAGCTGTAATGAAATAATAACAGTGAAGAAAATACTATTCATAAAATAATAATAAAATATATACAAATGAAATTGCACCTCCAACCATTCGATGACTATATTTCACCACAGATGCTGCAGGCACAAGAAAGGTGAGTGATAGGAGGGGACTGGGCTCAGGAACTGACTTCAGGAATGGTCGTATCTGGGATCAGGGACAAACAGATAGAAGAGGTTCTCACTGGATTTCAGCCATCAAAGAAGAGAGCCAGATCCTTGTGACCTCTTAGTTTTATACCAAGTATGAGGAATATGGGATGGAATACTCTGTTGGCTAGTTTGGGATCACCTGTCCTGTCTGCCCCTCCTGTGAGCCTTTTTCATCTTTGACTTACGGCACTTCACCAGCTTGAGGATGGCTTTATTTTTTATAGGAATAAATCTAAATAATGGCCTTTCCAGATACCAATGCCATGTGTTGTCACTTGTTGAGATAAACACTGTCTGAAAAACATGCAGTTAACTTCCAGAAAATGAAGTTACTCAGACAAGACTTAGACGAAGTCAGAAAACTAATTCTACTTTAGCTCAAACCAGAACACATGTAAATGCAGTCATTTAAATAAGAAGATTGCTCTCCAAGCATTGTTGTTAATGGAAACAGAATATTTCTTCCAAAGTCAGAAGATTTTCTAAAACTATGAACAGAAGGAAAACCAGAAAGATCATTTTAGTTATTTTCTCACTTCTCTGGAGGAAAAATCATGTAATCTCTCTTTGGGTCATGCCCGTATATCCCAGCATTGATCCACATATTAGAAGTCTCATTTTGTCTGCATTGTAGGAGGTATGGTACAAGCAAGTAGTGTCCAAGGAAAGAAAATGTGAGAAAAAAGAGAATGCTAGAACACTGAAAGAACACTGTGAAAGAAGCAGTAGAGCTGCACTGTCCTGTAGTTGCCTTAAAAAAGTCTTTCTAGGACCCTTCCAGAATTACCTAAGGATTTAAGGATTAAGAGATGTGTTTCAGTGAGAACTACTTAATTTAGACTAACTGTTTTAGCTGACTCCACAGGTTTTAGTATCGTCTTCTAGAACCTAAAATTAGACTTGTCTATTAACAAGGAAACTCAAAAAAAAGTAGCAATGCAGAAAACAGAGACAGAGAAAAAAAATTAATTATGTTTCACATAATCATGAGATATTTCAGTTTTGAATATTCATGTAATGGCATCAGCTCCCTTTCTGTTTATTAGGCCCATCTTACTCAGCCTTTGGAAAACATAAGGCAATTTACAAATTATTTTATTTTTAAGGTTACAGTAATAATCATCAATTCAGTGGTAAAATATCTATTGGGACAAATAAATTGATATAAGGAGCTAATTTCTTAGTCCATGTAGAAGCTCCTAACAAATTTCCTCAGTAAGAGATGCTTAGAAGACACAAGATCTATTATTTATGTTGATTTTTTTTAAAAAAAAATATTAAAGGTAATTGAAAATTGTAAATATGGCAAAAAACTACCTAGAAACTTCAATTCATGTTGCTAATTAAGTATAACGAGTTAGACAGCATTATACTTAACTTCTAAATGAACATATCAAGTCAGGAACCCTCAGTAGGTCCACTCTGGTTTAAAAATGGCACAGTGAAAGTGATACATAGAAAACTGTATATTACTGTGACAGAAAGTGCACACCTCAACATTTTGTGATTTTTTAAAAAAATTATTTATGTAGAAGAAAATACATGATTTCATACTCTACAGACGTTACTGGTCTATAAAAAATAAATATTTTTGATACTCCTGACCTGCTATATAGCCTTGTGCAGTGATCAAACCTCTGTAACTTTAGCCCCTTCTCTCTTAAACTATTCTGTGTTGTTTATCCAACCCAAGTTCCCACAGGTGAAAAATGTTAAGTATATTTTGTACTGAGTTTTAGCTTTCTGTTCTTTCTTTGTTTTGTTTTTTTTAGCTTTATTCTAAGAGACTGACTCACAAAAGGCATAATAATACAACACAAAGGTAAGGAATAGATAATATATGTCAGCAAATGGAATTTCTAATACTTTTAAACTAATTTTCTCATTTCTTTTTCCTTTTACCAGGAAAATCATAGGGACCTTATACTAGGGCCTTTTTCCCTAAGTTCCCCCAACATATTTAGAAAAGTTTGGTAATAAGACAGTAACGTTAATGTATTTTGCTTTGTCATTACTTAGGTACTCTTTAAAAAATTTACTTTACTGTGCAAATTACAGGTATCTAACTTGACAGTAAAAGTTATATTTCTGCTCTTAAATTATATTTATACTTATTCTTCTGCCATCTATGTGGATTTCCAATATTCATTTCCAGGTACTATTGAATATTTTAAAATTGTCAGGTGTATAAATATGAGACGGTCCTTATTCTGACTGGGAACTTTTCTAAAAATTCACACTACACAAGGAATATTTTCACTGAGAATGCCTTGGGGAAACTATTTCTGCCTCATTACCATGCAAATATTCCTTATCCTCGAGAGGGTGAGTGGGTTACTGCAAAGGGAGAGAAATTTCTATTCAAAGATTTAGTAAGTTAAGAGATTTTTTTAAGGCTTTCTTGCTTCTCAAAATGATTCTAAATTTTAGCAGTTTTCTTATTATGAAGGTGACCTCTTTTAACCACATCCTGCTGCCAGGGGCTTCCTCAAAAACTGGCTAGAGTTTTACAGGGAAGCTTTCTGAGAGCTTTCAGGTCAGGAACAGCTTAAACTTTGAAGAGCTGTAAATCACTGAAAAAATAATCTGAAGCCCTTCAGTCTTCAGTGGGTTTAACTATCGTCATAGAGACTTTAGAAACACCTATGTGAGGCTTTATCTACATATTTTTAAACAAGTAGATATTAAGAGAAAATTTACTTGAAATTTACATGTTTTGTTTAGATTCTGATCATCTCAGACCCTTGGGATATTAGGATATGTCACTTAAATCTTATTACAAATTACAGTACGTGAAAGGTTCAATTAATTAATCATTAAAAGGTAGTTTATTTCATTGAGTCCACATTGTGTTTGATGAATATTTTATGTAATGGGTATGGATTTGGATGAATGATTTTTCAAACTACCATATTACCTTAATCAAAATAAGTCCCTTGACTTGATAATACACTCCAGGCATTTACCCTGATGTGCCATTTTAATATCTATATGTCTGTATCTCATATGCATATTTAAATGACTTTGCATTTTCATGCATTCTTCAGAAACTAATTTAAAATAAACTCAGTATTTAAATATTTAGATTATTGTACTTTTTCTTCTTTTTTTTCTTAAAATCTATGTAGTTTCCAGTCTAAATTTAAGTGTATATTTTCTCGGGTGAGAGTATTTTTCCTCTATTTTTGATACCAATGTTCAATCATTATTTTTTCTTATTTTTATTTCATTGCTATCCAGGCTCAGATGAACCAGTATTTGAGATTCATGGATAGTTACAGACTAACTGTTCCAAGAAGGTTCTCTAGTGAAGGTATGTTTTTTTCTTACAAGTTACTTAGTATCATACTAGGTCAGAAATAATTCATCTTGGAAAAGTTTTTGAGATTTTATTTGTATTTGTTTACCTGAATAGATTTAAGAGCTTTTGCAAGTTATTTCCACTGTAAAGTAAATAGCAGACCAACAGTCAATGCCTACATTAATGGGGTAACTACTTTCAATGCACTATTAAGAAGTGAGGTTTAATACTGGCTGTCCACTCCCTGTGTAGCTTAACATCAATTACAAAGGGTTTTGACTTCATTTAATCTACAATTTTTTAATTGTTTTATTGCATATTTCCATGAAATTCTGTAGTTCATCTATATTTTCTTTTTGTCTTGTTGGAAAAAAATTCTAAACAGCTGCAGTTAGTCTCTTACATGGTATGAAATGCTAAGGCATCTACTAGTGAATTAGACAGAGTAAATAAAGTGTACAGAGAGATTATATCTCTAAATAAAATGAACTGGGCTGGTGCATAGGTTTATCAACAGAAATAGAATCAATCATACTGTTCAATTGTTAAGGTTTTCCCTGACACAGCTTTGATGCAGGTCAGTAAGCTCAGTTCAGACAATCCGTGGCAAGTATGAATATTAATGTAAGCTGTGAACAGCTTCCAGGAATCAACAGGACATGTCTACACTGCTCTTGGAATATAGAGATATACCACAGGGGCTTCTCAGGCAAACAGTTGATGGCCTGTTTTATTTATTAATGTAGGTACAACAAAAAGAATACTCTTAAATGCAGTTTTTCTTCCAGCTAGAGTGTCCTCCCAGCACAATAATAGATTTGTTATGAAAAAATTAGCTGTTCTAGATTCTATCACAGATTTTGGTTTTAAACTTATCTGGACTACCTGGGTAGTTTTCTGCGTGTTATCTTCACAATACTTCCATGAGGTATATAAACACTGTTAACTGTATTTTGCAGATAAGGAACTAAGAAACAATAGTAGTAGTTTTGATAACTGAGCAAGTAACTGGACAATAACAGGTAATCCCTTGAAATTTGTCCCTTAGTTTCTTGAGTAACTACACATGTGGATGCTCTTGCTCAGCAGAATTGAGGTAGTTTACAAGGAGATATCATGCCTGACACTTTCAGCTTTCTTTCTGCACCCTCAAGCAGCAGGAATAAAAGGAAATGTCAAACTTCCTAGAAACTTTTCATAAAACAATTGAATTTGTTTGCAAATTTTGTTTGAATTTGGTTTTCCTTGAACTTTTTCCTTGTATTTTTATTTGTGTGTCTGATTCAAAACAAACCCAAAGATTAGTAGGGATGTATCAGGCTTTTTAATCACATGGTAGTGCAAACTGAGGTCTTGTACGCAGATGTAGTCAAACTATGCTTCCTTTTTGGTGTTTTACTGTGACAGGGTCATGTGAATATCTAATTATATGATTTTGTTTTTCATTAATATATACCATGAATCTTCAATAAATCTAGAGAACAAACAGTGACACAACCTGTGTGGAGAAGTTAATATTTCAAAAACAAGAACAGATTTTTCATTACTATTGTGTTCATTGTTTTTTTCTTTTCCTTTTCCTTTATCCTGCAGAGGTGTCAAACAGTTTTATTGCACTGATGCTTATACAGTCATAGACTGGCTATAGAGTAGTTTTTAACTAACAACTTTTTCTAAAGCTTTATACTTTCTTTGTGGAACCTAAATTTTTCACTTAAGGAAAAGACAGCTTTCATCCTAGGTGAAGCTTTTTATATAATATAGAGAGGATGCATGAGGCATGTAACATTTCTGGTTCTTGCTCTTTAAATATGAATTGAATAAGGATGAATTCTTCCATTCACTAACTAGCAGCTATAATACAAACTACTTTATGGCTTTAATATGTGGGAAGATTTTATGCACAATACAAACATTGTCAAGTCTTTCAAATTTGTCTTTTATACTATGCACTATGATTGAACAACACCATGCATGAAATAGGTCAGACTAAATTGATTCATAATGGAATATTTTACACATCTGAGAAAAAGCTTTGAATAATCTTCCGTCAACTCAGCCTGTTCAAATTGTCAAAGGATTTCTGAGAAGAGTCATGTATTATTGCTTCCTAGGAACTTAAAGCTAAGGTATATTGAGAAATATTTATGCAATTAAAGACTTAAATTGAAAAATGAAGTCTGACTAATAAAGGTGTATAGTATTTTTGAAGACTTTTCTTTCCTCTGATACAAGGCAGTTTCATCCAGGGTTTTTTTTTTCAGTTAAAAAGAAAGTACTAAGTAATATTTAAATTACATTCCAGTATTTCAACCACATGTAGTCAAAAGTATATCAGTGTTCTACAGAATAGTTGTTTCCATAATACGCATATCCTTATGGAAAAAAATTCTATGAGATTATGTTACATTTTGCTTTTACAGCTGTTTCAAAGTTTATCTTTCTTTTGTTTTACAGGTGAGTATGCTTGCTAGAACTATGCCAAACTTTGGACTTAAGTACATCCACAATCAACATAAATTCAATTAAATTTAACAAGTGATAAATTTCTGAATTTGTTAATAGGTATAAATATTGAGTGAGGAATAAAAGATATCATCTTTCTAGCAAGAAAGAAGTATAATTTAAGTTATCCAAACTGAAGTAATATTTGCTGAGAAGATATCATCACCAAAGTGAAATGATATTTCTCATGTGGTTTTTAATACTATGTGCCTAGACCAAGTAATTTACACTATCTGTAAAAACAAACAAACAAAACCATGATTTATCTTATTTATTCAATATGATACATGTTACTGCTTTCCTCTGTTGTCCTGTGGGTCTCTTCCAACCTGGTTATTCTATGATTCTATGAAACATAAATAAATTATTCTTCTTTGTAGCACTGCTTGTGAAACTGTTTTACTGATTTGAGGAAGGTAGTGTGGGTTTAACATTCAGCTTTTCTCCTTAAGTACATAGAAAGCGCATATAATAACATATAGAAATACATTAATATTTACAGTCAAATTAGTTTATTTTCTTGGCCTTGCTACATGTCTGCGCTATACACATATGCTAAGTTTGTGCCTGCTGTGGGTAAGCTTTGGCTAACAGCCAAACTCCCAACAGGTTGTTTGCTTACTCCCCTTCTTTAGTAAGATGGGGGAGAAAAGAGGAAAAATAGGAATGAGAAAGTTTGCAGCTTTATATAAAAACAGAGAGTAATGACAGGAGACAAGCACCAGTTACTGTTATCGACAAAGCAGACTCAACTTTGTGAAATTAGCTTCGTTTAATGTCAATCAATATGAAAATTTACTGATTCAGATACTGGGAAAAACAAGAAAAAGGAAACAATCGTTACACACTTGGAAAAAACAGCTTTCCTCCCCCTTTTCCTCCCCCTTCATCACTGCATGTACCTCTTTTTTCCCCTTTTCTATCACTGCAATTTATACTCAGCTGCTTCATGAGGTGACCAGTGGCACAAATGGCGTTGTGGTCGGGAGGCAACAGTTTCTCTCTGTATCTCCATACTTCTTCCCTCTGCTCCAGTGCACTCTGCCACTGAGTTGTTCCTCTTCCTCCTTTCATCTCCTTTGTCTTCCCTCTATCATTTTTCACTCCTTTTTTGCTCCTCCCCTCTTCCCCACTCTCTTCCAGTGTCTTTTCTGCCCTTTCTTACACATGTTTTCCCAGAGGTGCCACAACCTTGGCTGCAGAGCTCAGCTGTGCCCTGTAGGGCATCAATTGGAACCAGCTGGAACCAGCTGTTCTGGCACGGGGCAACCCTGACCTCTCCTCTTAGAGGCCACCCTGCCAGTGCCTGAACACCTGCACCCGGTACAGCTCCAGAAAGAACTGTAATTACATCTGCACTCAGCTGCCCAACAGTTATCACAGATATTTCCCATTCAGGCACGTTCCATGACAAAGACTTTTTTCAGCCAAAAGAAGAGAAGGCCCCAGGGAGGCTTTATAGCATCCTTCCAGTACTTAAAGAAAGCCTACAGGAAAACTGGGGATGGGCTCTTTATCAGGGAGTGTAGTGATAGGATGAGGGGTAACAATTTTAAGATGAAAGTGGGTACATTTAGATGAGATATTAGGAAGAAATTTATTCCTGTGAAGGTGGTGAGGCACTGGAACAAGTTGCTGAGACAAGCCATGGATGCCCCATCCCTGGAGCTGTTCAAAACCAGGCTGGATGAGGCTTTAAGCAAACTGATCTAATAGAAGGTGTCCCTGTCCATGGCAGAGGGATTTGGAACTGTGTGGGCTTTAACGTCCCTTACAACGCAAACCATTCTATGATTCTACGACTTGCAGCCATTTACAAATGACATTTCTGTGCATAACTCATCACCCTTTTGCCTGTCTGCTGTGAGGGGCCATTCCACAGGACTTTGAGGTCCCTTGTATTGCAGTACATCACAATCAGAACAAACAAAAAAGGCAGAGTACGCCTGACTCTTAACCTTTCAAAATTTTGTGGCCCATGTACCTTTGCCTTGGTTCTTATAAACCTATAGGTGAGCCAGAATTTGAAATAGCCTGAAAGTCAGAAAAATCACTGTGTTAATGTGGTATGTTTTACATTATATTCCCTAATCATGTGTCTTGTTGACTTACACCAGTTCTTATTTAATGCTTGTACTTTGCTTGAAGACTAGACGAAATTAATTACTTTCTGTGCTAGAAGACAAAACAAAGTTTCTGTGTAGTTGCATCTCAGTTTAGGTAACGACATATTATTTCTAAGGGCAGGATTTCAGAGTAAGATATATGTGGAAGAGGAAATGGGTAGTCTCTTAACACACCTTCCACTCAGCTGCCAACCTTGTGCATATTATGAATGAAATGAAACTAACAAAGGTGAAATTCCATGTTAGGAATACAGACTCAGCAGCTAAAATCTTCAGAAACAAGTAAATTTGATAGGGATGCCATTGAGGACAAACCAGTGTGAGGTATCACGTAGTGTTTTTATGGTCCCCTGTCTGATTAGAATCACACCTTAATGATTTTTATCCCTTATTGATGCACCATGCTCAGTGATTTATGCATTAACTCTCGAAATAGCACAATAAATATGTACTTGGCATGTGTTATTTTTCCTCTTACTGGATATTGACATCAGGAATACCAATACCATTATATATATTTCCCTGATGAGTGTGTTGTGGTACTCCTTGCTGTACTCACTGACTTTTATCACCATCAATTCCCTCAACTATAAGGAGAATTTAGCTTCTTGGGGAAAGCAAATATGGTTTGCTGAGATCATGCTTTAAGGAAAGGCACAATTGTATTGCACTATCTTGTGTCCTTCATCCTACTGTTTCCCTTTCTCTAGAACTGTTTTTTTTAAGTCCTGCCAGAGTACCATGTGGCTCATACTGAGAATTCCTTTCTATTACACTTTCATGTCTTAACACCTGCCTCACACATCACTCTTTTTTGTTAGGATGGGGGTGGTGGTGGGGGGTCCGACAAGCTGTCAATCAAATGAAAGAATAGAAGTACCAGTTTGTAGGAATGAAAAGTCTTGGGGTCAAATTCAGATGTGATTTAGCAAATACAAAACTTTCTCCTCAGCAGAAATTTACCTCTTTAGAAATTCTGCCATTTTTGCCTTAGAAACACTCATTGTTTCTGCATTCATTGCCAGTCACTAAAGTTACATGTCAGGAAACATTGAAGTTCTGCTAAATAGACAGACGAAAAGATAAATAACCTGGAAAAGGACAATTTAAATACCACCATCTGTAGTTAAGCTCAGTCATGCTTTCTACTGCACACAATAATAAGCTCAAGAATATTCACACTGCAATGATGTTTTATTGCCTTTGAGCTAAATTTTCTACTATACAATAAGATGAAGGAGTGTTTTTCTGATCAGTGTTTGTCTGTATCTTTTTCAGTAATGATACCTACTAAAGTTGTCATGAGCAATCAACAAAAGTAAGAATTACTAAGGGAGAGGCTTCCTACATTGATTGATTTTAATGAGGGTTTTTTTTCTTAAGACCTGCATGATTAACTCCATATGAAAAGTCTTGAAGGCAGCATTGAGAAGAAAGATATTTCAGCCATTCTAATTATTAATAAAAATATATAAAGAAAAAAGATCATTAAAATGTGTTGAATATCACAGTGGTTTTACATTTACAGAGTAAAAGAATGACTTCAGGGAAAAAGAGTTTTCTGGTTCATATTAATAATCTGGTAAATGTCCCAATTTTTTTTCTTTTTTTTTTTTGTAGTTTTAGGAATAGAAATGACAAATTAAATCATGCTCTGTCAGATTATTAAAACACAACTTTGTCTGTGTTATCAATGCTAATTCTAATTACATTGTCTTCTTTATTTTTCACTTTTTTTTATAAAAAATGGGTATATTGTGACTCATCTGCCTTAGTTTAGGTTTATTTAGTTGATTATTTTTATGCATATACTTGAAATTTTACTTTACATTTTACTTTATTGTTTGGATCTGGGTTGCTGTCTCAGCTTTTCTGATATGATTTTAGTAAGTTTTGAAAGCTTATACCTTATAAATTGAGATTTATTTTTGCTCAGGTATTTTTTTTTTAAAGTCAGAATGATGGTGAACATATATTTTAGTGAATTAAGTCTTGTATACTGCTGACTTCAGACAAACTAAGTGGAATCCTATACCTTTTCACAACTTTCAGTTAGTTAACTATTCTAAGATATTTTAATTTCATTTCACTAAAAATTAAAACCTACTTCTGGATGTGGTTTAAGAATTATTCTTATCTGAATAGTAGAACAAAATCCTTCCTTTCTACCTGTCCCACTACATTAGCACTCATAAATGTAGACTTCCTTGTTTGAAATACTGCTAGTAATGCAACTGTAATAGAATAACCCAACATATCCTTTAATCATCCCAAATTAGCTGAATCTTTTAAAAGTCTTCTACAGAGACAATAGACTCCCTATCACACACACAGAATCACACAGAATAACTAGGTTGGAAGAGACCCACCGGATCACCGAGTCCAACCGTTCCTACCAAACACTAAACCATATCCCTCAGCACCTCGTCCACCCGTGCCTTAAATACCTCCAGGGAAGGTGACTCAACCACCTCCCTGGGCAGCCTGTTCCAGTGCCCAATGACCCTTTTTGTAAAGAATTTTTTCCTAACGTCTAGCCTAAACCTCCCCTGGCGGAGCTTGAGGCCATTCCCTCTTGTCCTGTCCCCTGTCACTTGGGAGAAGAGGCCAGCACCCTCCTCTCTACAACCTCCTTTCAGGTAGTTGTAGAGAGCAATGAGGTCACCCCTCAGCCTCCTCTTCTCCAGGCTAAACAACCCCAGCTCTCTCAGCCGCTCCTCATAAGGCCTGTTCTCCAGCCCCTTCACCAGCTTTGTTGCTCTTCTCTGGACTCTCTCCAGAGCCTCAACATCCTTCTTGTGGTGAGGGGCCCAGAACTGAACACAGGATTCGAGGTGCGGTCTCACCAGTGCCAAGTACAGAGGGAGGATAACCTCCCTGGACCTGCTGGTCACGCCGTTTCTGATCCAAGCCAAGATGCCATTGGCCTTCTTGGCCACCTGGGCACACTGCTGGCTCATGTTCAGTTGCTGTCAACCAACACTCCCAGGTCCCTCTCCTCCAGGCAGCTTTCTAGACAGACTTCTCCCAGTCTGTAGCACTGCACAGGGTTGTTGTGCCCCAAGTGCAGGACCCGGCATTTGGCCTTGTTAAACCTCATGCCATTGGACTCTGCCCAGCGATCCAGCCTGTTCAGATCCCTTTGCAGAGCCTCCCGACCCTCCAGCAGATCGACACTTCCACCCAGCTTAGTGTCGTCCGCAAACTTGCTAAGGGTGCACTTGATGCCTTCATCCAGGTCATTGATGAAGACATTGAACAGGGCTGGACCCAGCACTGAGCCCTGGGGAACCCCACTTGGAACTGGCCTCCAGCTGGATTTCACACCATTTCCCACCACTCTCTGGGCCCGGCCATCCAACCAGTTTTCCACCCAGGAGAGTGTGCGCCTGTCCAGCCCAGAGGCTGACAGTTTCTCAAGCAGAACGCTGTGAGAAACTGTGTCAAAGGCTTTGCTGAAGTCCAGGAAGACCACATCCACAGCCTTTCCCTCATCCAGTAGCCGGGTCACTTTGTCATAGAAGGCGATCAGGTTAGTCTGGCAAGACCTGCCTTTTGTGAACCTAATTCAATTTTGTGAACTATAATGTATTAAGTGTTTTAGTAAAATATAACTCCGTCTGCCTTGACATGTGTATGTGCATATATGATTTTATTCAGTCACGCAAGGTAAATACACAGAAAATATGCTTCTCATTCCAAACTATCTTCACTGCTTGATCAACTAGTTATTCCTGAAGCCCCACAGCTCCACAGTTTTGTGTTATTTCTGTGTTCAGGAAAATTTAAAGACCATGAGACAAGGTAACAGCCTTCCAATAAATTAAAAGCAATTGAAGAGAGAGGACAATTAACTTGTTCTTTATTCCATTGGACCAAAATAATGGACTTAATTTGCAAGAAGGGATATTTAACTTAGACATGAAAAAAGATTAGGATCTGATTATTGGTAGTGGCAATTAAGCTTTGTAATATGTTGTCTAGGGGGCTTTTAGAATCCATAACATTGATATTTTTTGAAAAACAGGCAAAGCAATTGTGTTAAGTATAACTTGGCTAAAGCCGATTCTATCCTAGGGCAGACAATTTGATTATAGGATACCTCAACCTCCCTTCCAGGTCTATTTTCTGTGTTTTGTAACATTGCAAATACTGACGTAATCATATCCACTTTTCTAAGACAACACTGGAAAACAACTAGAAGGGATCAATATACAGTAGGACAAATAGCAGTATCAATTACAGAGTCTGGGCTTCAATTTAGTACATGCTGGCATGGATTTCTGAAGAGCCTTTACCTTCTCATTAACCTCTTACTACCCTAGTGTGTGACAGAACCCCGTGGCTGTGAGGCTGAGATGGTATCAATGACAAGCAGAGCAAAGAAAAGACTTTTAGCTAATTCTTGTAATTTGAGTGACTTTTAGTAAAAAATAAAAAAAATTCTAGCTGTTTTCCTATGCCTTGTTAATTGTGCCAACCCACACACTTTGCTTGTCTGTTTGTTTTTTTTGTTCAACCCAAGCAGATATACTGGTTAGTCAGAGAATGTTTCAAGTATTGTAGCCTAAATACTACAAATCCTGTACAGTTTAAACGTTCATAATTACTTAATCTGGAATTTCAGCTACTTTCATAAAAATTATGTCTACAGAAGACCCTCTTTAATGACTTATACTAACATAAATCTTAATATTCTGCCATATTCCATATTTAATCAGGGAATTCCAATTTTAAGTAGTAAATGTGGTTTCTAAATACTCCAAAATTAACTGAGAAGGGCATTTCAGGAACAAGAGTGCCACAAACATCTAACCTATGTATAAAAATAAAGTCCATTGTAGAATTTAATTGATACTATGGTAGCCTACATTCATGAGATTATACCAGAGGAGAACTGTATTACTGACAATATTTCCAAAAGTAATTATTCATGAATTATTATAAATAGTAACCCTAACAATCAAAACTTTTGTTTATAGTCATCTAAATCTGCACCAAAAAAATCAAGACCACTGCTTAATGCTTTATATTGCTTAATTCACTATAACTATTCAGCTACTAAAAAAACCCTCTCACAACATTTATTTCTTTTCTCAGACTTTCAGTGGAATAATGTACTTTTAACCGCAAACTGACAGGGAATGCTTCCACATAATTTTAATTATAAAATTTGCATTTGTGAGTGACTATCACTTTCAATGAAACATTTTTCAGTCTACGCATGCTTTGAGCTAGTTCAGTAAAAAATCCAAGTATTCGGTCTCAAGCAGAAATTGGACATAATACTGGATATCCAAAATTACCATAAGAAAAATTATGGGATACTTTTGAAATTGTGGGACTAAAGAGGAGAAGTGAGGTTGTCACTATTGTTTTTATTATTAAAATAAAACCACTCTATGATTCTATGATTCTGAAATATTAAACAAAACTGGCCCTGAAGCGGCATCCTGCACAGTACAACCAGCTGGTTGATTGAACCCTGAGGAACACCAATGGTGACTGATGACCAGCCAGATATAGCCCTGTTCACACCAACAGTTTCAGCTCTGCCCTTCAGCCAGTTCATCATCCAGTGCACAGTGAACCTGCTCATCGCACAGCTGTACTACTCATCCAGAAGGATGCTGTGATGGACAGTATCAATTGCCTTAATAAAATTCAGAAAAACTACATCCCTCACCGTTCCTTAATCCACTAGGCAGGTGAAATTAGTTAAACAGGGCTTATCCTTTGTGAACCCATGTTGATTGTTCCTGATAATTGCATTATTTGTAAAAAATTGATAGTCTAGGCTTACTCTTTTTTTAAGTGAATGAAATACCTTGAGTTGAAGACTTTTTATATGGGGAAATGCATTCAGGAAGTAATTTTGTAAATCATATAAACTTTCATGTTCTTGAACAATAGCATAAAGCTGCTAGAGAAGATGTGACCATAGATAGACCAGTAAAGCACTTCTTATTTCTACAGTGGACTGTTTCCTACATAATAATGCCTAACATCTACAAAATATTTTATACATTCAGAGCTTTGAGCAGACAATGCTTAGTCACAAATATATACAGAGCAATTTTCTTTTTGAGCAGTTCATATGTTGCATCTACACAAGCTTGGAACAAGTTCAAATTTGTTCTGTTAGAACTGCAGAACAGTTATGAAACACCCCCGGATATTTAACACAGGTAAATAATTCCAGTATTGAGAATAATACTGGTTACAGAAAGAAAATTACAAGAAAACACAGAATTTGTAGACCTTGCCCTTTTTCCTGCTCAAAGCTTTTTGAGGCAAAATTTCAACTCAGAATTGAGCAACCGATACCCAGAACTGAAACGAATGAACAGCTGGTCTTAAGAAGTGCAGTGAGAAAAGAGATTAAGTTCTTACTCCAGTTCAAACTAAGCAGGAAACTGAATGCCACTCTCTGTCATGAGGAAAGAGTGAGCTTCTCTGTAAGCTACTAGTTGCTCTAGGATCTAAACATTCCTGTTTTCCATAAGTAAAATTATGAAAGAAGTATCTTTATTGCACTATGAAACAGGGATATTGTTTTCCTGAGTACTTATGAGGAAGAAAATGGTCAGCCCAATACTGTTCAAAATTAATGAAAGAACTTCTGAAGAAACATTTTAGTGCATCCTACTTACTGCTGCTTAAGACTCTTCTATTTCTTTAGCACTCCTCTGTGTGACTATAATAATAAATGCATAAAACTTTACGTTATATAATACTTATTATCCAGAGGATGCCAGCACACATTCAAAATTGATATGCAAAGCCCCTACTGCATCTTACAGAGATCACTTCACACACCCTTGAAATGCAGAACCTTAGGTAAAACTCAGCACCTGTTTAACAATGCACAGCAAACCTCCCATAATATTTTACTAGAAGAAAAGCAAATGCAGTGTCTAAATAAAATGCAAGGGGATTTACTGGCACAGTGTAATTACTTGTATTGGAATTTATCCAGGACACTGGGGTTAATGCTCCTGCTGTTGCAGAAAATCCCACTAGCTGCTTAATGGCTTTAAATGGTAGAGGCTGGAACATGATTTGATGTCTGATATGAAGTAGGTGATAAGAATCTTTGAAAGGTCTTTGTGTTTGAGTCTGCTTTCACTCCAGTTTGAGGATGGCACAGCATTTACTGCTCCAGGTAGATACCAATCTGTACTAGCAAAAAGGCTGTAATGTTATAGTACTGAAAGTACTGGCTGTTAAGGTCAGGACTCAAAAATGCACCATCCACATGTGATGTAACATCATCAGGGAGACCTGAGGGAAGCAAGCAAGCCATTCAGGGCTATATTTCTAATATTGACAGAGTTTCTGCATTATTCTGAGCTGAATTGATATCTCTGAAAATAGGAACTTTCTACTTAAGATACAGTCCTAAAATCTTATTAGGGAAGGACCACAATATATACTCGAAAGAAATATTGGTAAACAACCCATGAAAAATACATTAATCTGCACTGAAAATCTTTCTGCTGTCCATGAGAAATTCACAAGTATTTAGGTCCTGACAAAAAAAAAAAAAAAACAAATTCTTACCTATCTAACCATTACCTCTATCTTAGTTATTTCAAGGCATCTGCTCTACTTATGTTGTTCCCAATCCTGCTATTTTCAAAAGTAATTGAAACACTCTCCTTTTGCATTAAGAATAAATAGACAGAACTGCCCTCTCTTTTCCAGTGACTAAGAGAAGAGCTAGACAGTTAGTTTAGGAGAGATGAAATGCTCCAAAAATTTGGATGCCACAATCTCCACATTACAACAAATAAGTGTCCCTGGAAATTAAGAGGTGCCCTTGAAAATCTACCTTAAATCTCACTGAATGGTAAAAATATTTATACTTCTAAAAGCACGCTTTCAAATTTATATTCCAAACTATACAGAAATGCCTTTAATATACACTTAAAATATGGAATAACCTTGCTTTTAAAAATGGCAACTATACTCCTAATTCACTCTCATCCTTTTAAGAAGGACGTCTTATAGTCTTTGCTATAGGATGAGCAAGAAAAATATCTGTAGCTCTTTAGATGTCAGGAGGCTAAGTTTTAAACATTATATATAGGTTTATAACCTGAGGTTCTTTTCCTCCTTCACAAATCTTTGTTGCAATTTGATGTTATTTTTTCCTTCATCTTTTATTTCACAGTATTAGAATAGATTTTAAACAACTTTTCTTCTCTGACAAGCATTGTGTTTTATAGAAGCCAAACACTTTAACCAAATAACTTACAATACAACTTCACAATAACTCTCAAACAATTATAACTAACGGTTCTAAATATAAAAGAGCTTTAGGACTTCATGTAGCTTCCTGATTAAAATATTTTTTAAGTTAAACCCCTGAAGTTAAGCACAGGAACTTTTATTCTACATTAAATAGAAGGCTATGCTATTGAAAAAGACTCTTCACTGTTGCTTGCAAAAGAAGTCATAAGATGACTTTTTATTTTTTTTTCTTGTAGTAAAGAATCAAAGATAAGCAGTTTTTATGAAAATGTCTGGCAAAATTCTTACTATATACTCAGTGGTGATGTACATGAAGAGAAAAATGGTGCTGTGATTAAAAAATAGTGAATAAATAGAGAAACGCTACAGGCGTTGTTTACAACAGATTTCTGAAAATGAGGGTAGGATCCAGTCTCAGGCTTGTTTTTTCCTTTCTAAGGAAAAAGTCATAAAGTGTTATTACATTGAACTGGGTTTTTTTAAGAGTTATTAAAGGTCTTGCTAGGAACTTGTCCATATACTGTGTGTGAGTTATGTGTAATACTAAGGACTCATTGTGTCAGAGACCAACCACAAATTCCACTTCTAGTTCTGTCTTTTCTACCTGCACTTTAAACTGAAGTTCCACCACTCTGTAATACAGGAATTAATGTAGGCAAAGTTCATGAACTTTAACAGCTCTTCATTTCAAGTGAAGTCTTTTTGTAGAAAAAAGCTGGTGCTTTTATATATATATATATTTTTTTCCCCCAGCCTGAACAGCAAAAAGTGGCAGTTTTCTCTAACAGGTTTGCTTACTATGTTTTTTAAAAAAGTTCTCCCAAAAAAAGCTCTTGTCAGAGTGCATTATGCTCAGCTTCTCCTATTCCCTTCAGTGAGGTGGTAGGCAGCACAGAAGGTTGGGATCTATGCATAGTGGTATCTTTCAGCTGCACAGTCTTATTTCCCTCCACTGCTCCTTGCTTTCTGCTGCTTCTCTCCACTGATACGAGTTACTCTATAGGCAGCAGTCTCTTCCAGGGTCTCCTTGCTCTGGCGTGGGTCATACATGGCCACAGGAAATGGCCTCAAGCTCCACCAGGGGAGGTTCAGGCTGAACATTAGGAAAAAAAAAAATCACAAAAAGGGTCATTGGGCACTGGAACAGGCTGCCCAGGGAGGTGGCTGAGTCACCTTCCCTGCAGGTGTTTAAGGGATGGGTGGACGAGGCATTGAGGGGCATGGTTTAGTGTTTGATAGGAATGGTTGAACTCGATACGGCGGGTCTCTTCCAACCTGGTGATTCTATGATTCAGTGTGTCAGGGGGATCTCCATTGCAGTGTACGTCACCCATGACTGCAGTCCTCTCAGAAACACTTGTCCATATGACATGGAGATTCTTCTTCCAAAAATGTATCCCCAGCTGTGCCCCCAGCGTTGTCCTCTTCCATATCTCCTTTCTTCCTCCTTTATTTCAACCAAAATGACATCTCTTCACAGTTCTCCTCTGTTGTCCTCTTTCTTGTGTCTGCCCATATCTCCTCTCACATATCTCTCCCCGGTGTATCCCCAGTTCTTTACTTTTGTGTCTTCTTTCATGGGTTCCCACATATTTCTTCAGGTGAATCCACCTCTCCTGCTCCTTGCAGGTTTCACCCTCTCTTAATTATGTCTGAGGAGTGGTGCTGTGTGTTCACTAGTGTGCCTCACTAATTACAATTTTGGAACAGGACATTTTGGGGTGTTCCCAACGACTGTCAAGCCGAGAGCTCAAGGCCTCCTCCCAGAGTAATGGACATTAACAGGTATTGATATGAAGGGCAAGAGCAAAGAGACCTCATGGTCTCATTTATGAGAAAGGGTAGCAGGCAGAAAGGTGACAAGAAGGAGCAGTGCTCCTGTCTGTTGAAGCCTTAGGAAGCATAGTTATATAGAGATGTAAAATGCTGAGATTGAAATACAGCAACATGGTACAGCACCACAGGCTGAGCTTTACCAGAGCTGTATAACATCTTCTAATTATTATTGCTTTTGTGAAAAAACAGACACTACTTGATTTAATTTTTATGAAAGAAACAGTACGAAAATATATGCCATTAAGGTCATAAATCACATTATGAAACAAATGCACGTAAAGAAGTAAGACACATTGTGTAATGAAGTTCATTTTTTAAAGCATGAAATCCTTATAAATTACAAAAACTACAACATGTTTGTTATCAAATACACACTAAAATACATCACCCTGTTATGTAGCAGATCCACCAAGTGCACAATTCTCAAATAAAATGTGCTGTTAGGTTCAAAACATGTTATATTAAAAATTAATAGAAATAGAACACTTTCTTTATTTTTCAAATAAGACTCGGCAACATTAGAAATAAGGTAATTCATTCAATTCCATTTCTTAGATTTAGCCTTATTATATCTAACATAACTTCAGCTTATGGGTCAGCAATACTTGTTTTGTTACGGCTATTAGCATAGAGCTGTGTTAGATCCTGACAGTATTAATTCTTCTGCTACCCCTCAGCTACAAGATGTAGTCCAGGTTGTGTTGTAAGATAGCTTCCTTTTGGAGAGAAGTCCAACCTTTACGTGGAAAATATAATTAGGAAGGAAGGTGTATAAAGTGTAGTAATGAAAAGTAACAGACATATCATTATTTAACTACTGCAGGGGCAAAAAAAAAAAGAATTTAGACTTTCTATGTTTATTGCATGCAAATGTGCCCCTGAAACAGAGGTTTCACACATGCTGTTTACTCAGCTGTGCCTCAGTATTTCCAGGACAGTGTTATTTGGCCTGAGACAAAGCCACACCAGGGATAGCATTAACAAAAGAAATGGACAATCATGGGCAAGAGCAACTTTTACAAGGGACAACAAAAATGTTTTTAAAAATACATGAACAACAAAAAGACAGTCAAGAAGTATCTCCAACCTTTATTGGAGGGTTTGGAGGGAACATTACCACCAAATATGAGGAAAGGGCTGAGGCGCTTAATGCCTTCATTACCTCAGGCTTTCATAGTCAGACCAGCTATCCCCAGGGTATTCAGCCCCCTGAGATGGAAGACAGGGATGGAGCACAGAATAACACCCCATAATCCAGAGTGATGCAGTTCACAACCTGCTATGCCACCTGGACACTAACAAGTCTACGAGATCAGATAGGATCCATTCAAGAGTACTGCAGGAGCTGGTGAACGAGCTTGACAAGGCACTCTCCATCATTTATCAGCAGTCCCAGTTAACAGTCCCAGATGACTGGAGGCTTTCCAGTATGATATCTATCTACAGGAAGGGCCAGAAGGAGGATCTGAGGAACTACAAGCCTGTCAACCTGACCTTGGTGCAGGGAAAGACTATGGAACAGTTTATCTTGAGAGCACTCACCAGACATATGCAGGACAAGCAGGAGATCAGGCCCATCCAAGACGGGTTCATGAAAGGCGGGTCCTGCTTTGCCAACCTAACCTCCTTCTATGACCAGTTGACAGTCTCTCCCATTCTCTCTCCTAGACAAGCCAGTGGCTCATGGCTAGGATAAGTGTACTCTTTGCTGTGTAAAAAAACTTGGCTGGACGGATAAGCCCAGAGTGTTGTGGTGGATGATGTTAAATCCTGTCAACAGCTGGTCACAAGTGACATTCTCCGGGATTCAATGTTAGGGTCAGTTTGTTTAATATCCTTATCAATGATCTGGGTGAAGGAATTGAGGGCTCCCTCAGTCAGTTAGCACATCTTTTCACTGTCCATTTTGGCTACAATGAAGTGAAAAGCAGTTGGAAATGGTAAACCTGATATATTTTTTTTACCAGTGTTTCATTACTCTCTTCTTTACATACAAAAAGGAACGCTCTCCAGTGAACTAGGAATGAAAACTGGTCTAGCATTTAGAGTTTAATGTATCTCCCACTTCCAAGATCTTTACCAATCGGGGATAATCTGTGTCAGGGACTACTCTAACCCATAACATTTTATAAACTCTTAATACTTTTAGAACCCTTATTTGAAACATATTACCACTAGAGATTTTTGCATCAAAAAATGAACCAGCAAGAAAACTAGCAGAACATTAGAGGCTCAGGAAGCAGAGATAGAGATTTTTTCGGATAGATTTAAATAGATATAAATATGTTCTAATAGTAGTTTAATTCCTCCAGAATATAATTCTGCCACAGAAGAGCATACTAACAGTTTTCAGTCTTTTGAGCTTAAGGGTAAATGTCACTGTTTCAGTAGACTTGATAGAGGGGCAAGTTATTTATATGAGGAAAAAGACAGTCAATAAAACACAACTCTAAAGCGTCTTGTAAGAATGGAGGGTAATTTAAAAATCAATGAATTATTCAGCTTCCAAGGAAGAGAAAAAGATGCTCTTTTTTCATAGGTGCCTTTGTAGAACTCTCTTGCCATGTTATAAATGTAGCATGCAAAAAACCTTTTCTTCAAATCTGTCTTTGCCTTCTGTTGCAACCATTATATGTCTAAATACTGCAATCAATCTAGAAGGACTATAAGACTGTCAGCTGCTTTGATAACTGGAGATGTATGTCCTTTCCTAGAACATGAAATAATCATTTCAGTTATTGTTATTGATCATTAATCTATGTTGAGCAAAATCTGATGGCTTCGGTTTTGCTGTTTTTTAAGTTCAAAATACTGTAGCAGACAAAAAAAGAAAGGAATCTAAAGTGTTGCATCCTACAACTGCAGAGCAAATGCATGCTTCTCAGAAAACAGAAACGGGAAACTTGTCAGTAAAGGTGTCATTTACCAGACTTTGAGAATTAGTGTTCCTGAACATGCCAAAATATTTTTCAATAAAAATTTTATAGAAAAAAATATATTCCAGTGTTATTAGAGTACTTAAATCTCTGGTTTATTAGATGTTAGCCTTTCATTTCAGAGGTCTTAAATCATCTCTTTCAGACAGTGCCAGCAAGGTTTTATGTATCTTGTAATCCCATTTAAATTCTGCAGCGAGGAGCTAATTGAGACTTAAGTGATGTGTCATCTCTGCACTGGCCATCTGCACAGGCTGAATTGCAATCAGAGGCAGCCTGTGAGAAACTACAGAGTACCCAGTTGCTGCTTGTTGGAAAAATAAGGTACACATTTATCTCTGCCTCATTTCATGTGGTAAAATGAATCACAGGCAGTTATAAAATGTTCCAGGCTTCTGTATATCTATATTTGTTGATGAAGTTGAGATCAGAAACTGTTTTCGCTATCTCCAAAGAAGCTCTCATTTGGGTGATTCTGGCTTAATCATTCATACCACTGTAAGGAATCCAGGAACTGGTCCGAAGTCTTTATTCTTTGGTGTTTTGTAAACACCAAATAAAGAAAGCAACGCTCCTTGGAGTTTTGAATACACTAGATAAAGAGGGAAAGTCAAATTGTAAAGCACTGTAAAATTACAGTCAGGTAATGTAGGATCATAACAGCTTCTGTGCAACAAAATTAATACAATTCCTTTTGAAATCCATAGGAGTTTTCCTCTGATAAATACATATAATATTTTAATAAAATTTTAATTTGTCCATCTAAAGAATTCTAATTCATGTCTTCAGTAAGCAAGCATTCAGTCCAGCCTATATTTTGGACAGTAAATGATAGCTCTAATCTCAATCTCTGTTTCTTATGGCACTTTCTAAATATGCTGGAATGCAGAAAAATAGAGGTAAAATATCTTGTGAGTGACTTTTCATCCTGACTAGGAATATCAAAGTAAGCAACTTGCTTTTTTGATGACAGTTATGAATAACTATGCAAGCACTGCTGGAAACCGAAAGACTAATTGGATAAACATCCAGTATTTGCATAGAGACTGAGCAATGAAATTAGTAATCATCAAGTGAGACAAATCTTTTCTAAAAGTGGATGTATTTGAAAATTTAGCCACTGGCATTGTACTTTTTCTGGGGTTTTTTATACATACAGAGATAGATAGATAGACAGAAAGAAAGAAAGAAAGAAAGAAAGAAAGAAAGAAAGAAAGAAAGAAAGAAAGAAAGAAAGAAAGAAAGAAAGAAAGAAGGAAAAGTAGTTATAGAAAAGGATAATAGATATCCTGTACATTCTGCATTACGGAGTTGTGATACTGAAATATGCCTGGAAAAGTAAATCTATTGAAGGTCAAAATTATTTTAAACATTTGGTTGTAGCGGGAGAGATTCCTATGGAGTATATTTGCCTTTTTCTTCTTTGAAATAATTTTCACACTTGGCATCTTTTCAGGTCATAGAATCATAGTATTGTAAAATCATAGAATGGTTTGGGTTGGAAGGGACCTGAAAGATCATCCAGTTCAGACCCCCCTGCCATGAGCAGGGACACCTCTCACCAGATGAGGCTGCTCAAGGCCCCATCCAACCTGGCTTTGAACACCTCCAGGAAGGGGACAGCCACAACTTCCCTGGGCAACCTGGGGCAGTGTCTCACCACCATAATTGTGAGTAGTTTCTTCCTAATGTCTAGTCTAAATCTTCCCCTCTCCAATTTGTAGTTGTTCCCCCTCGTCCTATAACTACATGCCTTCATAAAAAGTCCCTCCCCAGCTCTCTTGCAAACTGATTAGTTTCAGTAAACCTCTTTCCCATACCTGAAAGCAGAAAGGGTTGTCAAACTGAAAGAGAGATGACCAGTCCTGAGATGAAGGGTAAGAGTTTGTGTACAAAACTCCATGTGCTGAAACCCCCTTGTGCCTACCATCATTGTATGCTTTAAAGTAGCGGTAGGCATGTATATGGAGCTCAGAAAGGGCTTCTAGCTTAGGGATATTTTTACTTTGACTGACCCCTTCAAAGACTGTTTTAATGTATTCCTTGCCCTCACAGCACAAGTGCAAGAGGATCAAATACAGGCTGAATACTGGGAGGTTCTGTAAGAATATCAAGTCCTAAATATTTTGTTATGTGAGTTGAGGATATTTCATCTCATACTAGACTACTAGAGTGTTGGTTGACAGCCAACTAACTGAACAAGAGCCATCAGTGTGTCCAAGTGGTAAAGAAGGCCAGTGACATCTTGGCTTGTATCAGAAACAGCGTGGCCCACAGGTCCAGGGAGGTTATTCTCCCTCTGTACTTGGCACTGGTGAGACCGCACCTTGAATCCTGTGTTCAGTTCTGGGCCCCTCACCACAAGAAGGATGTTGAGGGTCTGGAGTGTTTCCAGAGAAGAGCAATGAAGCTGGTGAAGGGGCTGAAGAACAAGTCTTTCTAGGAGTGGCTGAGGGAACTGGGGTTGTTTAGCCTTGAGAAAAGGAGGCTGAGGGGTGACCTTATCACATTCTATGACTACTGGAAAAGAGGTTGTAGAGAGGAGGGAGCTGGCCTCTTCTCCCAAATGACCAGGGACAGGACAAGGGGGAATGGCCTCTTGTTTCTCTTCCAAAACAACGCAACTTTATTCTGAAAAATGAAACTTCAATCTCTTAAACTGAGTTGGTAATAGGGTAATAGCTAGTTTTTAGAACATCATCTATGGAGGAGAATGACAACCTGAGGCATTGAATTTAGAGTTCTCTTAAGGTGTGACAGCAATACTACCAAACTGAGATGTTTATCGATCACAGAAAAAAATATTTCATCCTCAGTTTTCATTTCTGTTTTTCTTGAAATGATTTTTTAAATGAAATATTTAGCAAAAAGCTCAGAATTTCATAAAAAAAATAATCTAAGGGAACAGCTTAAAAAGGTACAGTTCTTTTTTCAAGCCAAAATTCTTTCTGTGGTAAAATACATGGAAGAAATTCCTGAGGTTTTTGTCTTGAGGTCTAAGAGGGCTCGTAGAAGAATATCCATGTGGAGGATGCCAGTAAGTTGTTACTTATTATTCAAGATAGACCCACAAGGAATATGTGAAGGACATTTGCTGCCATCAAATAACACCTACTCAGTTGGCACTTCTGAGAAAATGAAAAATAGAACCAGTGTAACAAACTAGGCATTTATATTCAGTCCCATCACAGTGATCAAAACCAGACATAAGGATGATGAGGAACTGGCTCCAGAAAGTCTGCATAAGAATCATGGCCTGACCAAGACTGCATATTTAGATTTTTCTGTTAGAGGCATTTTTGCTTTATCTGTTGCTAAAACCATATCAACTTTCCAAGTCTTCTTTAATTATATATTCCTGTTCACTACCAAATACTAATAACCAAAACAAATTAAATAATTTGAGTTTTTTTTCTGCTAGGATCCCTCAATCCAGCTGAAGTCATGACTCCCTTTTTCTGGATATATACATGCATACATGAGAATAAGCAGGCAGAAGAGAAAGGAAGTTGCTCCTACTAGCTAGCAGAGAACTTGGAAAAAATTTAGTCTCCTGACACTTAGTAATATGGATATCTCAAATCCACGCTATAGTTTGAGTTCACTTAAATTTCAGGTGCATGGTTCATCAACTAGACAACAGTATTCTCTGAATTTACAGGAATACATTCTAGAGAAAGAAATAAAATATTTAGCATACATTGTCTACTTGTTGGATAGAAGAATTTACCATTAATATTAATGGGACCAATGTGGACATACAAATAGACTCTTCATTTACAGCATCTGATATGAAAGAAGAAGGATTCTGAAGTATTGGAAGAAGACTTGAAGTCAACCTAAAAGAGATATAAACCGTGTATTGTGACAATCACATTTAAAAATAATAAGACTAATCAGAGAAGTATTAGAACTGCAACATGAGATAATATCTTATAAATCTGAACTTTCAAAATTACAGGCTGTGATTTTTACAAATGCTTTTTTTATAGCATATATTAAAGCAGAGACAGTTACATCATATCAGAAAGATTTTAAAATAATATATTTCATAAAACAGGGTACATAAGAAAGGATTTTTTTTTATAACTTTATTTTTTATTGTTCTACTAGCAGATTTGAAGATAACTTCATTTAAAAAAGGCCCTAGAGTCTCATATTGCAGTCTTGAGTGACCTAATATCTTTTTATAAAGTAAATATCCTTAAGGTCAAATACTCTCATCTCTGGGTTAAAAGCTAAATCAAAAACTGCAACTATTTGTATCAGTGCATCGACTGTATTTTTTGGGTTTTGAGCTTTAAAGATGTAGGTATTTTTTTTTACGTTTTCATATATTTCATTGTTCTTGGCATGTAGTCCAAGTCCATTGGCCAGAGTAATGGTTCCAAGTGGCAAAAATGAAAAAGAGAAAATGAGGTAGAGATATACCTATCCTTCCAAAACAATGGGGAACTCTTCAAGGTTGAATCCTTAATGGCAGTTATTCAAGTCCCCTCACAGCTGAAATAAGATCGAGAGGTTTGATTTGAAAAGAGAGAATAATCTCCCAGATATCAGGGTCACGCTTTTTAAGTGCTATATAAAATGTTCTCTTATGTTATTACTCCCACATTTTCAAGTTGGTATTCAAGCCTACTTTGCTTGGAACTGAACAGTGGTGGCATTCACATTTAACATTGTATTTTATGTTACTTCTTTCTTTCATCTAGCAAATACATTTGCAATGTTTGTTTTATTCTATGTAAATTCATAAATTAACTAGCTGTGAAGTCACACATTAAGGAGTAAAAAAAAGAAAAATCATGGTTTTTTTTCCTTAATAGGAAAGCTTTAACACAAATATAACTAACCAGACAAAGTTATATTATGTGGCTGTATTTTATACTGTAGTACTTGAGAAAGACTAAAGCAATAAAGAAGCCACTTATAAAAATAACAAAACTTAAAAAAAAATTTCTAATTTAAAAAAGAACTTTTGCTTTTCTAGTGATTTTTACTGCTTTGAAATGACTGTGGGTGAAGGATTAATCATCTAAATTCATTCCAAGTGAAGCTAAGTTTAGTTGAAACATGGTGACACAGGAATGAAAATAATAAATTCATCCAAGTTAAGCTGAACAGCCTGAAACATGTATTAATTCTGTATTGGACCACTTGCCCACTGGCATATGTTAAGATGAAAAATCACATCTGGATAAGACTACCCAACTCAAGAGAAGACCTCCAACCTGTTCTCTCTGCTAAGGATGCAGAGAAGTCATCTAGAATAAGCTGTGTTTATCCATCACCTAGAACAAATAAATTCTCCTGTGGGGAGAACATTGTCCTGAATGAAAAGAAACTTGAGAATACCATTCTCAAGCCTTTCAGACATCTTTTTAAATAAATTGTTGAACCAAACCCTTGCCCTTTACAGATAAACAGTATAGGTAAAGCACATTCTAAAGTGTTAGGAGACTATGATGAGAAAGTACAAAACGGAGCACCATTTTGCTTTGTAATATAAAGTAATTAAATGAGCACTAAGGAACAGAACTAATGATAATGATAATATCATTCTTTAGTACTTAATAAAAAGTGTCAGCAAAAGCTTTTGTCTGAGAGTAGTAAAAGTTTCAGTGAAAATTCGGGGAGCTGAAGGAGCTAAAATCAACTTTCATACAACAGTTCCACATTGGGGAACAGAATTCTTGTCTACTAAAAGTGAGGAAATATAACTGCCTGCTTCTTGTATTTAGTATGAGATAATTTATATACTAAGCATACTCGTCAGACTTAATCTTATAAGTCGGATAAGTAGAGAATCTTTAATTTTGTAAATTATGTTGGATCTTAGATGTAGTAAGGTCACAAACTGATGACTGGTGTTTATGCTTTTTTTTTTTGGCCTTTCTAACAGAAGAAATGGAAGAGACAGAGAGAACAAAAACGTAAGTCCTCGTGCTTAAATTCATATGCCTTTCATGCTCTGTACTACGCCTTAAAGCTTTCTGAATCTATGTCAGAATAAGAGCTTATATGCACCATTCCTCTATGTAACCTTGTTTTCTTGGAAGAAGGGAAATCACAGTGTGGTTCAAAAGATCCCCTATTCTGGAGAATAAGAGAGCTTGAGTTTCACTGTCCTACAATTCAAATCTAGAACATAAATTACTCAGGAATCTAGGCCTAAGTTTTTTTCATTATTTTCCATTATTTTATTTAGAAAATGTGCACTGGCATCCCACAGAGGAAGACCAACTATCCTGAGCTCTTGTTAATGAAAGTAATACATCCTCTATTTCCTTCCACATTCCTGTCATAGTCTACTCCTCTTTTTCCAATTGTCCTGCTTCTTGCTTTAGCCAGGATCATAATCTGCTCTCATAATATCTTGGTTTGTACTTCATTCTGCCTTGACAATGTTCCATGAATTCTGGGCTAGGGAACTGATTAGGTTCTTGCATGACTCTCTGGGAATGTAGATCAGAAAGTCTGGACCTGTTTCTACATAAACCAGTATTTGCCACTGATATGTACTTCATAGATAACTGTTCAGATAGTGTGATATGGCTGAGATGCAGTTAGGTAACCTTCAAATAACAGTTATTGCAGTTGAGATACTTAGATGAACACTATAAGAAAAAAAATAAGTCAGGAAGTAGAAAACTAAGGGTATAATTTAAGTGACAGAAATAAGTGTTTTTGAAAAAAAAAACCCAACAAACTGTAGTACAGTGATGAAACAGGCTGTCTAGTTACAAGATATTTTTGCTTTTTTAAGCCTTATTCTTTTTTGCTTTACATAAAAAGGTGCAACTCTATTTACTGTGCAATGGCTAGTACAACATCTAGTCAGTGGATGTTCAGATTCTTAGCAAACAATGTAAAAATGTTAGTCACTATGCCATATATACGTAATGCTATATCACGACGATATACGTATATTATACAATGTCTGAGTTACAGGTATGACAACATGGAATATGACAACACAAACCAAGGTTCCTTGAAGTGCTTATTTAATTTATTAGGCTTCATATATGTATATATAATGAAGGGCAGAGATAAAGCGAAGTAATATCTATATAAATAAAGAGCTGTCAGCTCTAAGCCACTACCAAACATAAATCTATAGACAGTTCAATGATGGCTGTTCCCACTTTGCTTCTAATAATGTTTCCTTGAAATCTTGCCAGATTTAAGTTCTGATAGGAGACAGTTCTGAATTACTTTCTATTGTCCATTACTTAACATTTTTATGTAGCTTCAAATGTATGCATTTAACAGCAGAGTGAGAAAATATATGGCCCTTGTCCAAAAGAGACCAGCTCTCACAATGAAACAGAAATGATGCACACAGTTAAAGTGAGAATAGAATTACTTACAGATAATTTCTTTGGTAGTCCAGGTATGTTTTGTTTTTGAGAAATAAGGAAATTTAAAGGGAAGAGGGAGTATGAGAGAAGGAATTAATCTGTTACAAACCAGAGTACTGGCAAAAGGGACAGCAATATTGACAGGCAGGGAGAATTTTTGAGTTTTTCCTCTTCAGTGGTAGGCCTGAAATATAGCACTCACTCACTAATCCTTGTATTTCCTTTGATCTATAAACAACCTATAGAATTCATTAGCACTAGAATGACTCAAAGGTAAACTTTTGCACACACGTCTACGGGAAAGAAAAAGCACAATTACACATTAAATTTAAACTATGGTCCAATGCTAAAGATGTCCAAAAGTAGGAGTATACATGGCTGAAAGTTGTGTAACACCAAACACATCTACATGTCACTTTTTTAACAGTAAGGAGGTAGAGTGACAGACCTTAAGAAAAGTGGATATGAATGTGAGAATATGTAGATCTTGCATATCTCCCCACTTTATCCACAAGATGCAAAACTCAGCTGAAAGAATTTGATATTCCCTTAATACATTTGGATATTAGAAATAAGAATTATGACTATAGATTGATAAAGGTTTATTTGCAGTTTTATTTATAAATAAGTATACATTTATCAATCTTCAGATCAAATGTAAGTGTACACAAACAAACGTATGTTTTAGTATGTATGTTTATGACCTTAGTATCTATAACAGAATAAATTGACTTGAACAGTAGAGGTAGTACTGACCGTTAGTTTCAGCACTAGAAAGCTATTAATTGCAACTGTGTGCTACACTGCACTTTATGGATTTGCCTGTTGCCATGGAACTGAAACACATAAACCAAAATCAAGTTAAAAGTCTAGAGTAGAACATTTGTCTTGTTCATTAACTATTGTTCATCTGCTGCTACATATCCAAAGCCTGAAGTATCCTCATTATGTTGCTTATCCTGGGAGTTTGATTATGCCTCCACCAAATTCATACTTTACATTACTTTACAGCTGGTATAACTGTGATGTAGTAGCTGTGAATACCTTCTAACATCCAAAAGACAAAATGACTGTCTTGACCTGAAATTTTTGAATAATACTAATTCATGAGGTGATATATTTGAGATTTAATGGTGAAGCAATTTCCAAAGAGAACACTGTTGGTAGGATCCCCAGATAGCTTGCTATCTTGGTAAACTGAGCTACCTGTAAGGATAATTTGCTACAACTCTAGTTTTCCAAGATATGGTTTTGATATCTCTCATAATTTCCTTAATCTTGTGTTTGAGTAGTATATTTTCACATGTTATTATACAATACTTTTAAGAGAGAATAATTCTGTCCTACAGGGTAAGTGCCTATTTTAACCAAGTCTATTCAAAATGAATTCAGCAACAGTCTGTGATAATTACTATCTGTCTTCTGATGGTGTTTCATCGAAAATAAACAGCAGTAGCTTTTTCAAAACAGGAGAAGTTATATTCCAGCCATGATATCCAGCCATAATATCCATCCACACCAAGAACCACAATTTTTAGTGTGATTTATAATTATACCCTTTCCCACACATTTTATAGTATTGTTCACACCAGTTATGTATAGCATGACATCCTTAGAATGGAAGTAAGAGTGTAAGAGGTGGCCTTGGTACAGAAAAGCATTATGGCATTCATTGCTGGTAAGTTTTCTGCATACAAAGACCCAAATTTCACCTAATAGTGACTTCAGGTTCCTTCAGGCTTTGCTGACTGTTTTTAACTGTCTATTTAACTAAACTATAGGAGAAAAAAAAAAAAAAAAAAAGAGTAGTTGCCAATTCCAGTGGGCCTGGAAGAGTCACCAGCACAGTGATACCAAGATGCTTGATCCAGCTGTCTAGATCAAGATGGCCAGCTTGGGAAATCACCCTACTTTGTTCCTATCTTGATCGTCCCAAGGGAAGAACCAGGCTCACCTTGCATATTCAGAACAGTCACTGTGGCTTTTTGTCCTGCTCCAGCTACAGCAATCAAGAAGCCTAGCCATTTGCCAGCTGCCCTAACACTTAAAAAAAATAAAGAATTTTATCAAAATGAAAATATTTCACGCTAATATGACAAAACCACTTAAAATTAGGCCTCATATCTAGTCTGTTGTAATGTAATTTTTTTACCTCCTCACTATTAGCTGCCTCCTGGAGCTGTTAAAGACAGAACAAGGTCTTTGTTTCACTCACAACATGGATGTGTTCCTTTTTCCTTTAGGAGTTCCATAAAAAAAAAAAAAAAAGAAACTATACTTTTTAGCTACAAAGAGCAAGACATTTCTCAAAAGTCATTGATATAATGAATATTGTGAATAAGAAATAAACTCAGAGTAAATAGCACAAAGAGAATAGAAATAGAAAAATTTACCAGCATCTCTGTCCCTTCCTATGTGTGTCACCACTGGGAGTTTCTCTCTCTTTAGTTTGGTTTCAACTGCTCAGTGATTTTTGAGTTATAATAACATCCACATGGCCTTTCTTTGGTCCATTTGTAGCCTAAGAGTCCTGTATGCTTCTAAGGCTTCTCAGCTGTTTGTCAGTCTCTAGATAAAATTCAGACCCTCACCCTCTCACAGTGATTCTCTTAGTTCATGATCATTTTGAAAAATCTGATAATCCTTCCAGTTTTCTCTCTTTAACCATGCCCAGTTTCTTCCCAGAAGGAGCGAGCTCTCCCTTTCTTTTCAGAGACGATGAAGTAATTCTTAACAGTTTTTTATTTAACACATGCATTCTGAAAATCAGAAAAAGGAAAAGAACAAAAAAAAAACCAGACACCATCAGTCACAATGCTTCAAAGCACCAACTAATCTATATATTTTCAGTCTCTGTGTGATTTGTACTCTGCACATGATGGACTGAAAGAGGTTTCAAAAATAGAGTTATATTTTCAATGAAATTACTTTAAAATTATTTTATTTAGATTTCAACATAGTCTTAATTGTTGTCATGTTCAACTTTTCTTTTATTTTGCTGGATAGCTTCAACTGATACTTTCCCATAATTCAAAAAAAACCAGAATAATTTTCTTTTATGATTTCCTAAAAGACACTGTTGGAAACTCTTCAAGGTTTTTCTTTTTTCTAACTTTAAGATAAGAAAGATAAATGTGTATGCAATGCTTGCTATAAAAATACTATATATTATTCTTTTTGTGTTATGTCCTGTAATGGTACATTCTGGAAATGCTCCTTTTAGGAGGTTTTCAAAGCTACTGCAAAACACATACTGTGTGTGGGTTTCTTTAATTGGTTTTGGCAATTATTACTTTTGCCCAAAGAAGAACTGGAGGAGGTTGTCTAGAACAAGAAATTCAGATTGATATTAGTGAGCAATTTGGGGTAAAATATGGGAGAATTTTTAAATTAGAACAGAGTTCATTTTTGAAATGCCAACAAATTTTATTTTGACTGTTCAAAGAGAAGTTGTTTCCATTCAAAACATTCTTCAGTTAACGAAAAATCTGGTTATTTCTGAAGTTTTTTTGAAACGTTTGATTTAAAAGAGATCAAAATATTCAACCCAGAATTGCCTACATTGACTCTAAATTAATCTTATTTTATTGTTACTGTTATTGTTGAAAACAATCCTAGTCTTTTTCTTGAACCTCCTAGATGTTACTAAAAAATCAATAAGAAAAAATATTGATTTAATCTGATCTTTTTCTTAATGGAAATTTTAGTTTGGACATGGACCAATGAGAAACAATTTTCCAGTATTATTTAAGACTCAAAGAGTATATATGATAATATTATAAAGAAATTAATGAAATTTCCCTAAGCAAGCTTCTGTTAGTGGTTGGGTTTTTTGTTTTGTTTTGGGGGATTTTTAGTGGGCATTTTGGGGTTAGTACTTTGAGGGTTTGGTGGTATTTTTTTCTTTTGATTAAGGACAGTAGGTAGAGGTACGGCTTGGACCTACCCTTGACATAATCAGAAATTCCCTTTAATGCTGATGGTGAGGTCTAGTGATGGTGTTATCATTAGGTTTAAAACACCTAAGTATCCTGGAGATACAGACTTAAATCCCAGTAGGACTAAATCAATTTTTAACCTTCAAAGGCAGATAGATCAATGGCTCTTCTGTGATGTTTGGTTTAGATCTTTGAAATGGCAGACCTTTCTGCTCTGTTTGGAGAGCAAAGTTTCAGTGGCCTTATTCCTGAAGGAAAGGATTTGCTTTTGTGAATACAGTCAACAACCTTCCCAGAATTATGTAGTGGGTTGGAACAAATAATACATTTGTAAAATACCTTGGAAAGAAAGACCCTCGATCAATATAAAAGATGATCTCTGTGCATTTATATAAATTTCCTAATTAAATAATATTTTGGATCTCAGGTGTACTAATAAAAAATGAAACATATTTGGTATTTGAACCATGCTTTTTGTTTTCTGAAAATATTTTTGTGATATTTATTCATCTTATTTTAACAATCAATTAACCGTCAGAGGGAAATGCAACTGAATTATTTCTGAAGCAGAAAAAGATTCTGTTAAAGACAATTTTGAACTGTTGAAGACATGCATCAGCCTATATTTTGATATATGATACTTCTCAGTTCGTGCAGGCTGTGGTAAAAGATGCTGTATTTTAACAACAACAGTATTCTAAACTTCATATCACAAAACAAAAATATTTACACTTCTAAAGGAATGACTGAGTATGAAATAAAACCCTGAATTTAAATAGTTCCAGACTTCTCTGAATATGGAATTTATTGGAAATCTTTCCTCTTTGGATCTTTTTTTAACAATGATTATTGAACTTAAACACAAGAACTTAAAAAGTATTCATTTTTATAAACTATATATTTTATATTTTAAAGCCAAATATTTTGAGGAAGCAAAATACATCTTCTTCAGACTAAACACTTAAAATACAACATTAACTTTATAAACTTTACATATTGAGTAAATTGTCAGGTAGATTATTTACCTTCCCAGAGAACTTCCAGATAGATTACGTTTTACCAGTGTATATTTTTATAACATTAATGTAAATTCTTTGTATCTATTATTAAATTAATGCATTTGAGGCAATGAACAGTTTCTTCTTGTAAAGCAAATTGAAACCATTTGAAATTCATTCTTATTTCTTATTAACAGGATTGTTGCCTAGTCCCTCAAGCAGACAATCTCCAGCACAATACCATCTGATGCTGTCACTAAATCCTCAGCGTCAGGTTTCCGTAGCAACAAAAGAGCTCTCCCTGCTTCACTGTCTGCATTTGAAATCTGGGAAAAAAACCAGTTAATCTTATGTTGTTTTTCTACGTTTTCTTGACAGATTTAATCTCAGACCTTCTATATCTGGAAAGAAGTGGTAAGTAGCAGTTAAAGTTTGTGATTATTAAATTATAGAACTGTATTTTAGTCTCTGATGTACATGCACACCAGATGGTGGCCTGCTGTATTCCTCATCAGATTAGAAAGATAAAGTCTGGGCTATATCTAGGCCTAGACATGCACTTATGAGTTTACTTTTAGTATATATTTAAGATACCAAATCGCTGAAAGCTTTACTTTTGTTTGGTCATAAATTTGACAGGATGAACATATTCCCAAGGTGTTTAAAGTTAGTTTTGATGTTACTGTTTTCACACTATTATCCCTCTCCCTGTTGACAACAGCAAACAATACGCTACTTACATGGAGCGTACCTGGTTTAGGAGTTATTGTTCACAGAATCAACAACTATATTCGACTTGACATATGTGATAACAATTAAAAACTCTGACTGGAATTCACATGATTTCATACAGAAAAAATGCAAAATGCTTCTGAATGTGATTTAGAGACTGTACTTGCTAGCATATTCTAAATAAGAGCTTTCATATGTTCATTAAACATCAACTTTTTCATTTCCAAGACAGTTAAATTTCCCTAAAGCCAGTAGAAAGCCCACCCATCCAGCATGGAGAACTCCTGGATCAGTGGAGTTTTTGAAATTCGTTTTAGTAATCATCCATCCTTTCTCATTATGTTCTTAAGATGTTATTTTGTTATTGCAATTGATAACCTGAATGAAGTTTTCAAGGAATTTTGCTTAGAAGGAATATCCATTTCTTTGGATGCAATATTTATAAAAAAATGTAGTTGGTATATTTTTAAAAATACTTTCATATATATCCCTGAATTACTGTCATTTATTGGTGTACAAAATTTGGCTATGTCAAACAAAAACCTATGATCTAAGTTGAATAAAAATCTGAAGGTGGCTTTATTGCTTAAAAAGGATTGTGCCTTCATAATTCTGAAGACTGGAAGAAAAAAGGTAAAAGTTTGATATAATATACATTTTTTGGTTTTTTTATGAGAGCATGTTTTGCTGTTTTTTAACAAGACGGGACATCATTAAAAACAAGAGATAATGTAGCAAGTATCGAGAACTTCACGGAATCAGTACTTTTGCCTTTTTTGTGAGGCATCTCCAGTGATTATTTACAGATATATTTGTTTTGTACTAAAATCATACCATTATGTGTTATATTAATCTTTAGATAATTGTGAAAGTTGTTTAAATCATAATTTCATGTTTCATTTTTAGGTAGTTTGCTGAATAATTCTGGTGATTAGTAAGATATCTTTAAGTAATTTCATTATACTACAATGCTCATCTAATTTAGGGTCAAACCTTTTTTCTGAAGTAACCAGGACAATATAATCATTGTTC
Organism: Phaenicophaeus curvirostris; assembly: GCF_032191515.1. NCBI lineage: Eukaryota > Metazoa > Chordata > Aves > Cuculiformes > Cuculidae > Phaenicophaeus > Phaenicophaeus curvirostris. The sequence continues at coordinate 18,560,834 of NC_091393.1, forward strand.
TAGGGTATTTTTCAAGTAACATCAGTGTTTGTTGACTTTTGCTAATAAATGGCATGATATTGAGAGAGAGACATCATCAGATGAAAGGCATGCAAATATTTCCTGAATATATTTCATATAGGTAGAACATAATTTTTCATGATATATTTGAAATGGTCTAAATGTAGGAAGACACATCTTATTAATACATTGCTGTATTTTAGGTTAATAACATTTCACAACAAAAATGTCATTTGATTTTTACATACTTGTGAAAAGGAGTTAAATAAACCTATTAGAGGAGTCTGTGCATTTGAGGTATCTGGTTAGTACACTTTCCAACAGCAAAGCAAGTAGGAAATATCAGACCCTTGACTACACAGTATTATGCTAGCAGCAGCATTGAACAATTTGAAGATGATAAGGGAATGGAAAAAAGTCCATGCTTGTCAGATACGTGGCAAAGATCTCTCTTTTGCAGTGATTTGAAGATAGTAGTGAGAGACATCAATAGAGCAGCAAAACCCATGCACATCTTGGTCACATATAGGTCATTATAAATGGTACACAGTACTGAAGAATCTCAACTTCGTAAAGATCCCTGTATGTCCTTGCAGTACAGGGCAGCACTCTGAACTCATGATGGGTAGAATCAGCTGTAGATCTCAGACTACACTTTTACTAGTTTTCAGGAAGATTTTTAATCAGAACCTTTTTTTCAAATAAAGTTTTCTTTCTTAAGAATGGGGTGGTAGTTTTCTTCTATACCAGTGATCTTTCAATTAAATAATCAATATTTTGATGATAATATTTTGAGATATTTTGGTAATACAACTACTACTGGAGTTCTTTAAGTGCCTAGCTTGGATCCTTCTATTGTAAGCATAAAGCAACCGCCCCTGTTCAAAAATAATCAATTTTCCTCATGTGAACACAGTTGAGTATTTAAAGCTAAATAGAGGTAGAATATGTTTAATCATTAGAAAACTGCTTGACCTGAAGAACCAAAGAAGGGAGTTTGTTTGCATCTATTTTTCCCTTGTCTCATTGGTATCCATAACAATGTTAACCATTTAGTAATTTATTTTTTTTTTTTAGATTATAGAAAAGTAATCCAGCTTAAAAAAAAAAGGAGCAAATTTTAACAAATCATGAAAATACTTACAAAATGTGGCATCAATTTTTTACTTCTTGTGTGCATTTATACTGCAGAAAATACGTGGATATTCACACAAAGTTCATCCACATTTTTGTTCAGTTCCCATTCTTTATATGCATTCCCAACAGTACGAATAGGCAAAAAATATGTAGATTTTAATATTTATTTTTTCTTTAAAAGACTCCATCCTGTGAAAATGACATGGAATGAATGTTAAAAATGATATTCAGTAAACATAAAAGTAGACAATTTGTAGTCCCAAACCCATTTGGGAAAGTTGATTTTCTTCCTGATGTTATACATTATTTTGATTTGTGGTTTCTGATTAATCATTTATTTTTCATAAACTTTTGGTAAATAGAGAGAATAATATTGATAAGAAAATAAGTTTTATTACAAAGTGGACATTCAGACAGGAACTGACTGTGATAATTGCAACTGATATCATTTCATGTCCATAGTGCTACATTTTGTCACTATAGCTCTCCATTCTATTAGGCTAATAACCATTCTCTTGGTCCCATCAAATTAGTCACAACTGAGCCCTGAATTCCTGACACTCATTTATCTAGGGAAAATTGATAGAGGAAGAAAGATAATGTCACTGGTTTCACCAATCAAAACTGTTTCTCTAGAAAAGGTGTTTATAATAGAGTAAAATATAAAATTATAGCATTTTTATACACTAAGCTGCAAGCCTTCAGTTGTTTTGCAAAAAATCAGCTTTTTGTAAAGTTAGCAAGTCAAATGGATAGATGAATAATGCCACATCTACTGAAAAACTGCTTGTGCAAATGAAATGGCAGATTAGATCATATCTGTCACTCAAAGTTCTGATGATGTATATATTGCTAAGCATGCTTCAGACAAGAATTCTATTAAAAGTCACCTCTGTCCTAAAATGTATTTAACATAAATTTCACACTAAAGTGTGAAAGGTTAATAAAGATTTCCAAGGTACATGATGAAGAAACTGTTATTACCTCTACATATATCTTGAACGTTGGCTTTCTGGAATGGTCTAGTTATTACAGTAATTATAAATCATAATAATTATTTATTAAATCAAAAGAGACAAAGTGTCATTTTTTCTGTAAATGGCATTCACTGATGCAGGCTGTAAAATATCTTGGCATACTTTATATTGTCAAGCCACTGCTGTGTCTGTAGGTCCTTCCTGATCCCCCAATCTTTTTCTAGCTTTTCTAATTTTCTATGTATCCCAGACAGTTTGTGTTTCTTTGGAAAGATAGTAGCTACCATTGGTTTGTGCATTAAATACAGGAAAGCTTAATATATAAATAAATGCACCATGCAACATGAAAGCAGTGAGTAGTTAAGGCTGCTCACATCAAAAAGTGGTTACAAAGTTAGCACTCTATACTTCTTTTTTTTACTAGATGCTCATAGACATTGGGGTTTCTTTTGTCTTCAAGGACCTACAATTGTTGAACACAGGTAGTTTGAAAGATTGAGTGGAAGCTTCTTGCATGGATAATAAAACAGAGACAGGCCACTGATGGGGTATATGTATTAAATTTCCTAGGTAAAAGATAGAGTTGTACTCGAATCTTTCCCTTCTAGGGGGAAAGTGTGTGCGCACAACACACTGTTCTATTAAATAAAAAAAGGAGTAAAATTAGGCAGGAAATGAGAGTTATGTTGCTCACCTTTCATAAGGAGAGAGAATTTAAGATCTTTGGAAGATTTTAATTGACAAAAAAAGGAGGGATATCAAGTTCCCTGAGGATAGGTTTTAATTTTGAAACTTTGGATCTGTTTATTTCCCTCTACAGTGAAGTGATAAACATGGATTTCATGGGAGTCTCCTACTTCTTATAAGGTTTAAATTACTACTTGCACTTTTTTGTGGAGGGTCTTAGTCTGTAATTCATATAGTTCTACTGTTATTTGTTTACTCAATGGATTGTTAAGCATTTTGCACAATTTGGGTTATTTTCAATGTGTCACTGAGAAAAAATAAAATCTTAATATTTAAATAACTTTAAAAGGATGGAGAACAATTAGAAAATTCCTAAGCTACTTAGGCTAAAATGTTATATATCTTCCAAAATATTAGCTTCATGAAATAACTTCTACCTAGCAACTGTTGAAGATGGGCACGATTTGGGGGCTGTTTTGGGAAGAAAAAAACCCACGTTTTGTATCCTTTCATATCAAGGAATAGAAGAAAATAAATTGTCAGTGATTTATTTTCTTTCAATCTGTACAAATTGATTTCTGTGCTCCTTTACACCTATGTTAAGCTACTACGATAAAAGTATGGTGCTCTTCTAGTCTTATTTAACTACTTATGTTATCATGGAATTTTAAATATCCATTAGTACAATATTTGTGAAATGCTTCCTTCTCTAAACGATATATTTCCTTAAAGCAAATATGTTTATTCAAAAAATCCTTTCTAATGGGGAATTTCAATAGAAGCAGGTCAACTCCCTGATTAACAATAAAAAAAAAGAAAACAGATTAGACAAATGATTATGCACCTACATATGCTTCAGGTGAGACCATGGATATAATGTCATTTATGCTGAAAATTAGAAAGGGAGCCCATAAGATATGCAAAAGTCTTTGAGGATGTTGTTGAACATAACTGCTCATGAAGTCAGGAATGTAACTTCTCAAGTGAAAGTCCAAAAATTTGGCTTATAGTATCTTCACAGGGATGATTCACGTTAGGATGTTTTCAAAATACTATAAGCATAACTCAGAAACTGGTATGGAGAAACTAAAGCTTGAAGATGGAAACTGGGAAAAATTAAGTGGAAGCAAAAAAAAAACTGGAAAAGATAAAAAAAAAGTAAGACAAAAAAAATGTGGAAGCAAAGGAGTGTTCACTACCTGATATCCACCACAAGATTTTGTGTCTTTGTGAAATATAAGTACACGGTGAAGTGTAAGGGCAAGTAACATAGAAGAGATCAGTTACATCAAGCAACATATGGCTTGTCTGTTTCCCTTAAAAAACCAGATATTTATGTTTTCACACATAAAAAAAAATATATTTCTGTGTGTGGGAAAAGAGAGAATCAATGTAGTTTTTAGTATCTTCTGAATTTGTATGTATTTGGAGTCTTTTTTTTTAATATCAGAGTATTATTTTAACCCATTGAAAGTACTTCAAGTAAGGTTATTTTAAGTGTAAACTGATAACAATTTGAAGTAAAAGCAGAAAAAGCTGGTTCATGCTTTAAAAGTACTGCTCAGGCACAAAATGAATTCATGGCAGAAGTGTCACCAATAAAACACTGGGCAACAGGATTCATTCAAATAGCGCGGTCCAATTGGAGTGGATCTTGATAGTAAAACTCGTTGTGCAGAAATCTTGGTCTCCACATTATGCATTCCAGGATCTTTGTTTTGTATTAACTCTGTCTTTTACCGGGGGACTTGAATAGCTCTTAGCAGCTGGATTTATTAGTTATACATCAAGAGTGTATGTTCTGCATTCCTTTCTGCATGTTTCATTTGAAAGGAGTCCTATTCATGTGCTATGCGATGTGATCTGAAGCACTGTAAGTATGGACAATCAGGATATTCACTTAAAAAACATATTCTTAATCCAAAAAAAACATCACTATGCAGCACAGCTCCTCTTTCAGTTATATATCTAGCCCTGTACTTTCCCATTTCTTTGTGCACTACTGTGTCTTTGAAATTAAGTGCTTTTGTCTTCCTGTTTAACCTATGTTCCTCGAAGTCTCCTATTTGCACTTATTTAGTATATCAATCTCACCCTGTATTATTTGCAGTTTTGTCCATAAAGATTTGGAAAAAAAACATAAAAAGAGACAGAAATGAAAACTAGGAAAAGTAGATTTATTTCCACGCTTTTGTAAATTCCTTCTTTTTGGATCACATTCTTTACTTTTCAATTGTGTCCTGTGCAATACAGAATTCTTGTGAAAGATTATGAAACCTGTAGGAGCCAGGTGTCTGCACATCTTTGCAAATTCTGAGGACAACATTTCCTAGAAAAATACTTACTCTAAGAGCAATGTCCCTGCCATTGCATAAGGACATCAGCTTTACCTTCTATGGTGCCCTTTCTATTTATCAGACTAGTATTAGTTAAATAATTGTTGTCAGTGAGGGGAGCTTAAACTCAGAGCAAAGACAGATTTTCATTAGAGAGACTGCTTGTGTCATTAACTTGTCCTCTGTGGTGAGCAGTGCTACCCTATGGTCATCTCAGGTATAAACATAATTGGACAGTTTCTTGACATCTTGCAAACCATGTAGTAGCTCTTACGTAAAGTTATTGATCGGAATTTCTTCTCTGTTCTGCCTGCTTTACAGCATGTTTGTTCTTTTACTGAGAAATGAGGCAGAGCAGTTATTTATATTCATTTACATGTAAGAAAGACATCTTTAGGACATCTTATAATTAAAAAGTGTATGTCCTAATCATTGTACAACTACATGGATGAATTACTTTATGTTACAATGTGTCCATATTTTCACCACTTGTCACTGAGGAAATAATTTATTTGCATTCATCGTCAGGCTTTGTGTCTGTACCGGATGGATCAGTGTAGCGAAAATTAAATGGTGATTTATAACATAAAGGAGAAAAGTACTAGGACATTTTAACCTTGTCACTGTCTTGAATTGTTCTCTTGTTTTTCAAATGGAAGATAATATTGCTTCTTATCCTAAGAGACAACCAATATTTCTGGAATTGGACCCTGAAACACTGAGGTGGTTTTTCTGCTTCATTTGTGTTGAATAGCCTTTAGTCTTAAAGTAGACAACCTACAATAAAACTCTGCCTGCTTCTTTTGTTCTTAAATGTTAAGTCCCCTTCTATAATCACAAGTGAAATACAACATCATCTCACAGTCTTCAATATATTGATTTTCAGATTATCTTAGCTGAAGTACTATGAACTGTATTTAAAAACCATTAGTTGTATGTAAAGATGAAGAACCTACATGCTGCTTACACAAGGGTTATCATGTAATGGAGAATTAGTCTAGCTTTCCTTAGTCCTGTGGGACACGTACTTGTGTAAGTACGTGATAGAAGCTGGGTTCAGGTATAATTTTTGAACCAATGCTTATAAATAATGGTGTATTTAGCCATGTTCTTCTTCAGTTCTGCATTTCAATTGCTTTATTTCAAGCTAATGTCAGGCTATATCAGTTGTGTACCACCACTAGCAAGTTTTGTAAATTTAGAGCGTTGGTGTTAATGGATCCTAAAGAGTCAGCGCAGCATTATGACTAAACTTGTTAACAATAATTCTCATTGATGACTATTACACAGCCTAAAAGCCCATGACTACAACATAAAGAATGCTTGCTATGCCAATTAATTTCTCTAAATTGCAGAACTTTTATCTTCCTGGTTAATAAAAGAATATGGTACGGTATTTAAGTAATGTTAGACACTGGAATAATTTTGTATATTTTTTTTTTAATTTTGATTTCAGGAAAATATTATTGCCAATTACCCTAATTGCCAAAACATCTAATTAAAACAAAAATTATTTTGTAACATAGTACAAAAAGGGGTTGGAAAAAACAAAGCTTTTTAAAAAATCAGTCTGGCAGGATGGACTTAGCACCTACCCTTCTGATGCTGTTTTACAAATTGTTTTCATACCTACATGAAAATAGAGGAATTATGCCAAATATGTCGATTTCACCAAGGTCTGTTTTTCATCCCTACACCCCTTCTTGTTTAGCTAAATTAAAAGACTTGGTTTCCTGCCTGTTTATTAATTTACATAAGTAGCCTTTATCACTTAGAATACAATCTCTGCATGATGACTCACTGTGTTGAAAGAAGCACAGAGCTTCTTTCTGTTTTTGTGACTGATAATGTCTAAGCAGTCATCTCCTTTATAGCATTTGAAAGGGATGGTAGATGATAATTTCAAGATTATTAAGAAGGTGGGTTTAATTTTGTACCCTGTCAAGTCCTTACAATATTTTTTATCACATGGAAAGATACAATGTACAGTTCCCTTTTCTCATTACAATCCTTGTCATAAGAACAAGCAGCGGTATGTAATTCACCAGAGTATCTATGCAGTATAGGAGACTACCAAGTCTCTGTAAACTTTACAGCATTTTCTGAAAACTGCCACTAAACTGCCCCTTCCTAAGAGCAGAGGCTGTGACTGATTAGCAGACTGAACTGTACACTGTTGAAAAGGTTGAGATAACACTTCTGGCTCTTTCCCACCACAACCCACAAAGTCATAATGTACAATTGAAAGTGTTATGTGTTCTTAGCTTCCTGCCAAGAACAAATCAGTTTGACCAAGTGCTGGCCCACAGCTGGAGGGCTGCCTCAAGTAACAAAATCATGCCATACTAAAGTGTCTCACACACTAAGTCAGAAAGAATGTGATATAAGCATTGCACACAAAATGTGTCTTATGAAGAAAAAAGACAAAAGCAAGACGTAATCAAGACAGGACACTGAATTGCATACTTATATTTTATTGGATTTTTTCATATACAAATTCCTTTTTACACTATGTTTTAAGGGCGTACTTATATGGTATGTTACTCGCAGCATGTCATGTCAAAGTTGATAAAATAAGTCAATGGCAATCCATTCCTGTACCGGCTGCAAATTCAACACAATGAAACAGAGGTGTTAGTGCTTCCCGCACACCGTGCCATTCAGTGTATTCTTCATTTTATGTCTCCTTGCTTTTTGAAATTTGCTTTTTGTTACTTGGTGCATCTTTTTATGAGACTGATTCAAAGAGGATACATGTGCTTCTCACCCTCTAAGAATGGTAGAGTTTGAGCTCAATGTGTAAACTTGTTATACTCAGCTCATCAGCAGGATGGCAATCATTTTGTATACTCATACAAACAATATTCTTATACAGACCCCACTTTAGACACTGTATTGTACTCAAACCTGCAAAACAGTGCTGCTTTTCATCATCAAAAGGTCTGTTTTGTTTCTAACACTACTGCAGGCAAAGGTAATTGTGACATTCCTTAATGAAAATCAAGTCAGATAACAACTAAAAGTCTCTGAGATATCACTAGGACATCATTTTCCTTCCATTTTTACAGTCTTTTCAGTAATTATTAAGCAGACACAAAGCATAGTTTTCACCTGTGGCAGACAGACTCTGAAACAGTAATCTACAATATCCTCAAGTTGGAATTACCTAAATTGTGCTGTAGCAAAGATACATGCTACAGAAGAATTGCCATCCTTCTTGTTAGTACAGTACACTGCTTTAACCTTTCCAGAAGAATATATTGCCACAGTATTATGTAGACAGTTTCTTACAGAAGACTTGCCAAAATATATATATAATGCCTATATATTTATATATAAAAATTCATAGACAATTCCAGAAACTTGCAGATCTACTAAAATGGTCAAGTATATGTGTAAATCACTATCACCTTAGTTTCCTTGGCACGCAGAAGTGTTTCAGAATTCCAGATGAACAGAAACTTAACTCTTTGAGCTATCTATTCTTTTTACCTGTGACCAATTTCTATCACTTTAAGCAAGAGTGACAATGAAAAGTATTGCTTTTGCTCAAAAAGCAGCAAGTCCTTTTTTGTCTGTTCTTATATTTTTGACATGCTTTTTTACAGGTGTTTAATGTAAACACACAGATACTCCTCTTTCCTGCAGACCAGTGGCTTTGCGTATGCTGTACCTGCTTCCTCTCTTCCTAACAGAAAAAATAGGTGATATAAGAAAATCTGGATTTCCAGATTACAAAAGAACAATACAAAGAACTCATTACATCAGAGCATTAATCACAAGCAGATATGCACATATTAATTCTCCAAATTCAAAATAAACCACAGGATCATAGAATGTCCTGAACTGGAAAGGACTCACAAGTATTGAGTCCAACTCCTGTCCCTGCATAGGATAACCCCAATATAAATTATTTTTCAAATCTCTTAAGGAACAAACATTGCTGTGACAGGTACTTAGTGTACTTTATAATTCCATTTCAGTGAAACATAACACCTTGCCCTTCATACTCCATACAGAATACTATTTCCCTAATTAAGATTAAGAGATTTTATGCTCCTGAATTAAAGTTAATCCAGTTTCTAGGTTTTTAGGAATTCCATTCATATATATATGATTCATAAATATGTTCTGCTTTTTTTGGTTTTAGAAGTATCAGCACTCAGTCCTTCTATTGCTAAATGCCTTACATTTAGTTACTTAGCTATTTTTAATTTTCTCTTGCAATCATATCATCACAGCACTTGTAAGCCTGGTGAATTCTTTAGCCAGGAGCCATCATGTCTCCTGGCTAGCAGCTGAGTGTTAAAATGCACAGTAAATGTAGAAGAATGGTACATTGTCAAGTAGTTGACACAGCAACCTTGTGAAGGGCACTACAACTTAATATAATATTTGTCCTTTGAAAAAATCATTGAACCTACACAAAGAAGTTCAGTTAGAGAATCTGGTTGTTCAGGACCAATTTTGAGATGGTCCAGACCACTCAGCTTTCAGTTGGTTCAAGTAGCTCTATTTTAACTATGCTGAGATTTGAATGCTGTGATTCCCTGCTGTCTACGCTGGCACAGCTCTCTTCAAAAATTGCCCTAGATATGACTTTCAAGAAACTATATATGTAATTTTTTAACACAAACTCTTCATAAGAGATGGGATCACCTTGAAGACAGTGTCTGATGTCACTACCTGGAGAGATCGTTTTGTTCGTTAGGAGAACTGTATCAGCTAGCTCCTATAAGGCAGCATCCTGACATCATTAAGCAGATAGATAGCTAGACATGGCACAAAGACTCCATGGGTAAGATAAGAGAGACAAAAGCCAACTTAGCTAATATTTCAAGGGTCTTTTTGAATAAAAGTTTGAAATTAGTTTTATATAATCTATGTAGAATTTTAGTCTCTGCAATTGAACGAGTAAACTACTTTTCAAGTGAAGATGGAACAACTTTCTTTATAAAAGTAGGTAATTGCTCAAATGATATAAAGCACTGAGCAGTGGTGTTGCTTAATATCATCATGAATCAGTGTACTTTCTCTGCCTTCTTTTACTTTAAAACATCAAAACTGTAGTGAGGTAAAGGAAGAGTAACGGTGACTACACTTTGAAGATAATGGGTCAGTTCTGAATGTTATTAGGATTCCAGGACCAAAGGCAGATTTAGTGTCATAGGGTAAGGCATATGGGACAAGGCATGACTGTAAGAGTAATCCAAAATTGTTCTGTGTTAATATTTCTAAGATTTTTTTACCCTATTTATTCATTTCAGAAATGAGTAAATTAATGAGCTAGGTTTTAACCTCATTATTTTTTTTTTATGATAACTCCAAAGAATTGTATATCTAATAAATTAGTGAAATCAGGTTGACTTCTGTGTTTCTTCTGGTTTCCATATATTGCTTTAATGTAAACATGCCACTGCCTCCAAATGCAGAAGGTAAACAGTATTCAGACTAATAAAAAAATCTGAGTGATACATTGATCTACAATTCATAGAAATTATCATAGAAGAATATATATATAACGTAACAAAATGTACTGCTGTTGCCTTTTAAAGAATATAACTTGTTTTAAGTATTTTTTTATAAAACGACAAACAGACTTTTAAGAAGCGTTTATGGATCCAGACTGCAACAGCCTAAATAAATATCTTTTTCCTGGAATAAATCTTATTCTAAGACTTTAAAATGTTGTGTGTGTTTTATGAGCCCAATGCATGATGGAAAACCTTTCACATGGATCTTTGGCTGACCTGTATTTCCCAGTTTTTTAAGTTGATTTTTATGTTGGTCAGTTTGCAGCGAACAGGCCTTATAAAAGTAAGCAGGTGGCCAACAGGTGTAGATGTCCAGGTTACAATAGAATTACCTCTTTGTGCCTCCTGGTGTCAAAAAGGCTTGTGATATAGTAGCACGGTAGGAAGTTCTTGCTATCACTTTATCAAGAGCTTTTGGTCACCACATTTCTTGATATTACTGTGGGAACTGTGAAAAGGAGTATCAGTGTTTAGCTGGCATTTATTGTAGTCAATCTATGATCAAAACCAAGACTCTTATTTACTAAGGTAATTTGATAGTCAGCACTTCATCCCTTCTATTTAAAAAATGGCAAAGAGAATTTAAAAAACCTGGATTTATCATTTACAGAAATTGTCCCGCAGGAACCTTATTATGATGGTAGAGAGAAGAGGGATTCTTAGCGTTCATGGACTCAAAGGATGCTCATGCAAAAAGCCAAAAACAGCAATGTGGAAATTCCTGCTGGATTATTCAAATTAGCTGTGTTTCTATTAAGCTGTGTTTATGGAGTATGATTAATCCTATTCTGTGAACATAAGTTTCTGCAGTGCTTGAGAAATCAAAGCAGAGGGAGTTGTTTAAGCTTTGCAAAAATACAAGCATGAAGGTGTAGAGTTAAAAGTGTTGGGTGTAAGTATATTACAGCATGTGACATACATGCAAATTGGTAATTATGTTTTACTCTAATTGTTCTTTTACAAATAATAATTACATGATTATTGTAATTATATTCTGAAATCAAATGCTGACATAACTTTGACTAATACTATTCATACAGTCAAAGTAATCTCACTGTTGAAACCAACGTGGTGAAAAAAGTAGAGTTAATACATAATATGGTTAAAATAAGAATGTGATTCTTTGGAGATTTGTCTGAATATTAAGCCTTATAAATGTTAAATAGCTCTATGTTAAGACAAAAAAAATAACAGTAAGTTTATTTTTAGCAATGTTGGGTATTGATTTGTTTCTTCTTAATCTGCACCAAGAAAAGTTAGACATTACAGTAATGAGAAAAAATTTAGTGAGAATAAAATACAAAAATAAATCTATGCAAATAAAATTGGAAATCTGACAGTGAGAAAACCATGTTTTAACCTATATCACAGCTCTTTTAAATGTCATAGAAATTCTAGTGTTACTAAAAGTGCCCAAAACTTAAGCATTTTAAATGACTTTGAATTCAAAAAAATACATTTCTTTTCAGTAGAATCTTTTGTAAGAGTTTTTTTTTTTTCTAAAAGGAAAAGTAATTTGATCTGAGCACTTATAGCTTTACACTATATTTCTGCATTTTTACTTAACTTTATTACGAACAAGAGAGATTCCATTTTTTCTTTAGTGAGCTCATGCAATTTCTTCAGAGCTCCCTGTCTTTACTTTCTATGGACTCTTTTTAAGGAAAACTAATAAATACATTTTCATGTTTAGGTACCTGAAACTGATCTAAAATATTTTTAAAACAGGAAATCAAAGTGTAGAATGAAACAGTGTATTATAGTAAGGACATGTTCACTAAAGACATAAAAATGAAGCTAAAATATATATCTCTTCACTCAGCACAGTATCTGAGTGCTACAAGATTGCAATCATAATATAGTAATGAAAATGGATGTAGCTGATACCATTTCTCGTTTTCATTACCATCATTTTCATGGGAATGGATTAATATTATGCTATTTTGTATTCTCATGGCAATTTTTGTTCACAAAATGATCTCATGCCAAGCCATCTTCTGTTCCTGTTAATCTTTGTCAAGAAGGTAGGACACCAAATTTTTCATGACCCATCGAGTTTACAGGAATATGAAAAACTTTCACAGCCCTTCAGGCATCATATTTGTTTGGTAGTTTTGATAGTCTAACCCTATGTGATGCTCACTGAAAAAATAACAATAAAGAAGAGAAAGCACAAAAAAAATGACAAAATATAAAAGCGGGGTGTCGCAGTTTGCACAGCAATTCGTGCAGGCAGAGCTAATGGGGAGAGTGCTGGATCTTTGGCCAGAAGGACCAGAGAACCATGGTGGCCACTCAGCAGAAAATTAAGGCTGCTCTGAGCTCTGTACCAGCTGTGAGTGATACAGCCTCCCAGACAGAGACCCAGTGGGTGCTTGCTGCCTCCCAGATGCCCAGCTGCAGGCTGTGTCCCACTCTTGAATTGGTATCGGACACCAGTGGGGACTTCAACTGTGGGAGTTGCGCTCGGATATTGGAACTCCTCCACTTGGTGACAGAACTCAGGGAGGAGGTGAGCAGGCTGAGGACTGACAGGGACTGTGAGAGAGAGACTGACCACAGGAGCAACAACCTACGCTCCCTGTCTCAGTCCCAACAGGCAGCCATTCTCTCTCCATTCAGCTGAGAAGAGAAATTCAGGAGATGGAGGGGAATCGCAGCAGGTTCCTGCTGTGCACAGCCAGTGCATTTCCTCTGTGCCAACCTCCTCCAAGGTTCCACTACACAATAGATACAAAGCTCTGCAAGTAGAACCAAACCTCAGTGAGGATGATGGATGAGTCTCACAGCTTAGAAATGTTCCCTAGGTCAGGACACCCTAAGCCATCCATCAAAATGACCTCTGTTAAGAAGAAAGGATGGGTTATTGTCATAGAGGACTCCCTTCTGAAGCGAACAGAAGGCCCAACATGCAGACCGGACCCCTTGCATAGGGAAGTCTGCTGCTTACCTGGGGTCTTGGTTAGAGATGTAGAAAGAAAACTTCCAGCTCTGGTCAGGCGTATGGTTTATTATCCTCTATTGATTTTGAAGTAGGTAGTAACGAAATACAAACAAGAAATCTGAGGGCAATTAAAAGGGACTTCGGGGCCTTGGGAAGTATGGTGAAGGGATCAGGGGCACAGGTACACAGGTAATGTTCTCATCTGTTATTCCAGCTACGTGGAACAATGAGGGAAGGAATACAATGAGGCAAGAAATAAATACCTAACTCTGAATCTGGTGTGAGGAGCAAAACTTTGGGTTCTTTTCTTTAGTTGTTTGTTTGTTTGTTTGTTTGTTTTTTCTTTTTCTTTGGGCTTTTTGGCCAAGAAGGCTAATAGCACCTTGACTTGTATCAGAAACAGCATGACCAGCAGGACCAGGAAATTGATTCTTACACTTACGCTGGTGAGGCTGCACCTCACATACTATATTCGGTTTTAGGTCCTTCGCTATAGGAAAGACATTGAGGTGAAGGGGCTGGAGAACAAGCCTTACAAGGAGCTGCTGAGGGAACTGGGGTTGTTTAGCCTGGAGAAGAGGAGGCTGAGGTGAGACTTTACACCTGTCTACAACTACCTGAAAGGAGGTTGTAGAGAGGTGAGTGTTGGTCTCTTCGCCCAAGTGACAGGTGATAGGACAAATAGGAATATCCTCAAGCAGCACCAGGGGAGATTCAGATTAGGAAAAACTTGTTCACCAAGAGAGTTATCAAGCACTGGAATAGGCTACACAGGGAGGAAATTGAGTCATCAACCCTGGAGATATTTAAAAAGTAGCTAAATGTAATGCTTAGGGATATGATCTCAAAGGTCTTTTCCAACCTAGTGATTCTAGGAAAACACTAAGATATTTTTTTTCATCTGGAATTTTACATGTGCAGGTACGTGTAGGTATGTACAACCAAAAAAATGTATAGTATAGATAACTGTATTAAGCACTTAAATTATGACAATGAGTCCTGAGGCATGGATTATAATTTAAAAACCTGACAAAGGCAGTATTTCAAGAAACAGATATAATCCTTTATGTACATATGTATATTTCTGCATTCATGTGGTAAGTCATTGTGCTATTCAACTCTAATTTTGAACTAGCACATTTGAGTGAGTTTAATTTTTGCTTTTACTGTCTTTTTCTAATACTGTTTTGGTGCATATCGGATACAAAGCTGAAATATTCAGCAATAGTTTTGAACTAAAATAACTTCTTACCAACATTACATGACCATTGATATTACATGTCTTACAAACCAAATATATTTTTGCTTTTAAAATTACATACTGAAAGGAGGAGGAAGATAACATGGTAATTTAACAAGGGCAGTGGAAATGTCCTTGTCCCTACCTTTGTCCCTAATTCAGTATCTTCTGTTTGAGCTGCATTTAAAAGCTAATGGAAACACAAAGAGTAATCAGAAAGGATAATTTTACCTTTATTTGGAATGCTTCTCAAGTCAAGTCCGATCAGTCATCAGTTGATGAAGTAGGAAAGCTCTAAGTAGTATAGGACAGAGTATAATAAAGCCATATTTAATATCATTCCATAGAAAATTTGGAATAAAAACTGAAACAGTTGTGAAATCTGTGTTATCTTTATTTAGTTATAATGGAATCATAAGAACACCTTTGAGCCTCTTCTACTTTATCTAGTTCTTTCCACTTCGTAGCACCTTAATTCTGCATCTATCTGTTAAATAAAAGGTAGGTAAAGAAAGATCATTCAGTTACTACTGCTTGAAATGAACCAGCATATCATCTCTAAATGGGAACTCAATAACTCCTCATTATCTGGAATGCTGGACTAAAATGATCTCTTATTTCTAAAAGTGGCTGGTTTTAGCTCATCAAACTGAAACAAAAAGTCTGGGGTTTTGGGTATTTTTGTTTTTTAATATGATTGGAAAAAATCTAATATGAATTTAAGAGGAAGCACTTATTTTCCAATGCAAGTATCTGTAAGCATTTTAAACAGAAAAATCACAAGATTTCTAAATTCTTACTGGGTAGTCTTCTTCTGAATGCCTTTCAAGTTTATGAAGCCCCAGTTGTTTTCAAAGAAGCTCACCATAAGGTGGCACATATACTTTAATTTCCCTTAACATATACTTTGGAGAATCTTCTTTGAAGGTATGTCAAATCCTTTCCAGATAGCTTTCAGCATGCAAACATTAGACAGGAATGTCTGAAATGTTCGCCAAATATTTTACTACCTGTGGCCTTCTGGATGTTACTTTTCTCTCTGTATTCTAGTACCTGAGTATCATATTATGTATTTCCAAAGGAGCTAGATAGCTTTAAGTTAAATACCACTGTGACTCTGGTTTTTAATTTCATTTTAAGTTTTAAGGTTCCTATTACAGTATGGGCTTCTGTTAATTAAACAGAAGAGATTTCAACCGTTTATTTGTGGTATAAACAATTTTAAAACAGGAAATGCTGCTTATGTAATATCAGAAAAATGGAAAATAAACAGTCTTTGAGATCTTACCTTGCTGATAAATCTTTCCAAGTATAGCCCCTTACATATCTGGGATTTAATTATCAGTGAGCAAAGTTTTATTCAGGATATCTGCTTGTACTAGTATCTTTCATTGCTTGCAGACTTAGCTTTAGAAATCTTGCCAATCATTAAGCATTTGCAGCTGCCTTGATGCTGGTCTGTTTCAAGATCTATATATAAGTATTTGAATCAGACCGTACTTTAACTAATAGTTTATCCTTTTCATGGGAATAATTTGCCCACCAACCATTTCAGAACTTCAAATCACTTCAGCTCCTTTTTGTTGTTCCTAGGACATACGGTAGATACACTTCAATACATTTTTTCAAAAAAAAGGAACAAACACATTATTTAAGGTATTATGTTGCAAACTCATTTTTTGCTTGTGCTCCCTTTTTTTTTCATTTGTTTAAATTATATTATGCATGGAAATGGATATTCCCCACCCTTAAAAAATATGAAAAGAGTTCTCTAGTGATTAGTGAATATCTTCAGGTGCATATCAGATAGAAAACAGTTGCATATTTAGAAGGGGGGAAAATGGAAAAAGAGGTATTAAGATAATATTAAATGTCTATTATCACAAACGCTGATGACTCATCAAGCAGTTTCAATCTAAAAGCCAGGCATGCAAATGAAACAGAAGTGCTTGCTCAAGGGATTGTTGATTAAATAGGCCTCAACTATAAAATTCATATAACAGGTTTGGGAGCAAGAATGAGAGTTCCTGTAATAGTGAGCAGAATACAGAAAGAAACTAACACACTACAACACAGCTATGGACAAAAATTAATTCTAAAGGAAATACTTTAAATATTACTAACTTTTAAAGAGAAGCATGCAAATATGTTAGGAAAATACATAATTATATTCTCTGCATATTCATTACTCTTAGTGATCATTCAAAAACTTAAGTTTATTTCTTAGTCTAACATAAAGCAGCATATAAGTAACGCAGAAAATATTCTACAAACAGCTAAGGAATATAGATATTTTTTCTAAAGATGAAAACATCTAGAACTAGAAGAACATGTAAAAGCAATTCTAACATTTTAAGTAGATCAAGACTTCAGACAGATTTTTTGGGTGTTCTTTGTTTTATAAGGGTATAACATTTCACATTTTTAGTTCATATTAATTGAAAATCTATTTATGATTTGTATATGCTGTTTAGTGGTTCTATAACAGCTAGTAGCATCATATTATGCTTATATAAAATAATGCTAATTTATACAGACTATTGTATCATTGAAACCCTGTAACTGATTATTTTTATATTCAGATAAGCTGTTTTTCCTTTATGATTTTAACATGAGGTAAATAAACACACTGAATGCCTCTGGTTTTTCTTCATCCGTATTAGTCAGATGACCATCTTCAACAAGTGTTAGTTTAATTTCTTTTTAGACTTCCTCTTGCTATCAATATACTTTAAAAAACTTTATTTATTTTCTGATACAATACTGACAAGTTTAAACTCTAACTGAGCTTTGGTCTTTGGTGTCTTCTCCCTAAACATAAAACTCACAGCTCTGTAATCTTCCTGCAAAGCCTGACTTTGCTTCCAGAGATTGTACTGTTAAAGATTTCTTTGCATAAGTCAATTAAATTATTTTCTAATTTCAATTGTTTTACTTAACAAATTAATTTCCTTTGAAAAAACTTAAACAGTAGTAGTGAATACAGACAATATTGTTTAACAATAATTTTTTACTCACTTCTAAAGTTAGACCATGTATTATAAAATGTTAAACTGGTAAAACCCTGTCTAGCAAGGAGTACAGGAAAGAGGGGAAATTTATCTATAATTCTTTATAATATCTTTTTCTCTCCTAGAAATCCAATACAAGAAAATGTAAAAGACAAATAGAAATCCTCCTCTTTACTTTTCTTTAAATATGCCAAGTAGTTAGGATTCTGCTAGATGAGTGCCTTTATCTAATCTGCCTGCAGCGTTCAATTTACTCCTTATTCATCACTTTGATCTGCACTGTCCATGTTATATATCATTCAGCTGACAGATACAGTCCTAGAGAAAACATAAAGAGGCATCCTGCGTTTTGAGATTCAGTGTGTCCAGAAGCTCAATGCTATTTCAGAGTTCTGTGTCAACTGTTGCATCCTTCCAGAGACTCTAGTTTATTCAACTGATTAACAGAATGTCAACTGTCTAGAAGAAACAATCCTAGTCTGCTTTAATACATCATTTTAAGGAAGTCTAGATATTAATGGAAGTTCTTTTCCTTCCAGAAGTGTAAGTGCAGTATGAACAAATCATTATGTGGCTTCAAAATAGGATATTTCTATATAAAGTTTAATCTTCTCACTTTCTAGATAGTCAGAACACAACAGCTAACACTGAATGTACATGGGTAACCCTATGTATCATGATCTATTTTTTCCCTCTTCCCTTTACCAGGTTGCTCTTATAGCCAAGAGAGTTATATAATTTTTCCATTGCCAAAAAGTAGACTTCTGGTGTCCTTTGAAAAGTCCTAGGATTGTCTGGTTGGACTTTAGCTGCCAATCCAGAAGGGTTAATAAGTCTGTGATCTATCCACAAGTACAGTGTATGTGCCTCTGATATCCTAGATTTTCTCAAATGCTTACTAATGCTTACATACAGGCACCAGAATTCATCACTTATTCTCCTCATTTCATGTTGATGAGAAGCAAACGTCAGATATGCTCAATATTCTGCAGAATTTTCTTTTATACAATGTTATTATGCAAAATTATAAAAGTACTCATAGCTATTCTGAAGCAAAGGACAGATTGGAGAATGTCATATCCTACTATTACCATATGAATTCTTTTGAATTCCAAAATGTAACTTAATGCTATGTCATATTTGTAATACTATTTGCTTATATTTTTTAAAAAGATATGTCTTTTTAGTTTTAATTATACAAATATTTCAACAGTAAATCAAAACAGTTGCATGAATAAATTCTATAATTGCAGTTATTTGCACCAAAAACACAGTAGATGCTGAAAGCACAGAAGATGATTTAAGATGTGCCTGAAAATTTTGATCAGAAGGTAAATTTGTGATCAAAATATAATCTTGGACGTATTCCTTTAAAGTAGATAAAATACTAAGATTCATCCACCATTATACTAACTAGATTTAGGAACCAAAAGGAATTTTAATCGTGTTCCAGTGTCTTAAATTTTTAAAATGGAAGCACGTTTTCATAATCTGGCTTGTCTATAGATGTTATAATAAACCTGCTAATGCAACATATGTATTATTGATCTGAGCACTTAAAGAAGTTTAATTATATCAGCACTGAATTTTTCAAATGAGATAATCGATCAAAATTCATTTTATTTTTATATTGCAACCTAATTATTTAAAAGAATCATGGGATGTATTCCAAATAACAATATGAGGAAAAACAAATATTGGAAAATTAAGCTATTATTAGTTTAAGTTTCCTAGCTGTAAGAATTTGTTATAGAACAAGCATATACTCTAAGCAACATGTTCCAGTGTCTTACCACCCTCACAGGAAAAATATGCTTCCTAATATCTAATCAAAATCTCCCCTTTCATCTTAAAATTGTTAATCCTTGTTCTGTCACTACAGTTCATGATAAAGAGCCCTTCCCCATCTTTCCTGTAGGTCTTCTTTATGTACTGGAAGGTTGCTATAAGGTCTCTTCTCCAGGCTGAACAAGCCCAGCTCTCTCAGCCTGTCCTCTTATGGGAGGTGCTCCAGCTCTCTGATCATTTTTGTGGCCACTTCTGGACTCACTCCAACAGATCTAAGCCTTTCCTGTGTTGAGGATTCCAGGACAGAGCACAATACTCCAGGTGAGGTCTCATGAGAGACCTTCAGCTCTTTGTTAAAGTTTCTCATGTTCAAAGTACTTTAGATGTACTTTTGGTATGATTATTTCTCCTGCTAGCTGAAAATGCCACTTTACTTTCACAAAGAGAGAGAGGATGAGTAACCTTGCCTGGGGACCTTTGTAAAAATAGATGTTGGACAACAAACTTTCATTTCAATCCTGCACATTCCATCACAGGAATATATTCCTTGAGCATTTTCAGTATACGAGAAGTTAAAAGTAACTTAGAGAATACGAAAAAGAATTGCACAACACCTATATGAAGTACCAATTGTAGTTTGTTTTTAAAATTAGATGTGTTTGCAAAAGTGAAGATTTTGTCAGACTTACTATTTTTTTAATAGCTATCATAGAAAATGCATATAATAATATAATCTTCTAGGTTTGTTAAAAAGCTTTGCATGATGAAATGTTATTATGTGGCATAAATTACTAACCTATTCCTGAGGAAGCATAAGGGAATTTCCCAGTATTTCCTTGGTCATCTGCAGTTAAATAAATGCATTGAACACTTCTGTATCATGCCTCTAAGTGGAGACAGCAAAACCTAGACTTTTCTAAAGGCGAAAGCTCTATTGCTTTCAAAAATTCATTCAATAATGCTAGTCTTGTTTGTTTTTATTTTCTTTAAAATCAGTATAAATATTAGCAAATTTTAAATAAACTCTTCATACAAATGAATGAGATTCCTGTAATGTTCTAAAGACGCCAGTCATCCACCACAAAATACTATCCAAAAGGAAGAAAAAGTAATATTTATGAGAAGGTAACAGATTAGAGTATTTGTAGATAAAAATTAAAGTAATTTTGTCATCCCCTAAATTAAGTGCAGTTCATTACTGTGGTATCTAAGCAAATAACAGTAAGTGGTTTTGACTGAAAAATCTTTATATTATCTTCAGTGTAGTTCTTCATTTTGTGTTCATAATTCGGACAAGAACTGTTAGTATTGAGTAGCTTTCTAAAGTTTACTCTTACTCAAATATATTTCCTTTCCTGTAACAGTTAAAACTAAATCCAGATGATGAAAAACAAGCTAGAATAAAGCCATTTCTGTTTTAATGACCTCTATATTAACTCCTCTGCTATTATTGTTTATATTAAGATAGATGAATACACATTCCATATGCAAATTTCAGAGGTTTTATACATAAAATATACCCAGGATCAAATTCTTACAGTGTCATGATTGATTTTGTAAATAAAGGTTTTAAGATATTTTGTAAGTTGCTGCAAGAGGTTTAGCTGGGTTTGGTTTTGTAATTAAAAAGACTACCCATTCACTTCAAGACACTTTTAACCATTCCCAAGGTAGTGCACAAAGCTCTGTGATCTAAGAAATCAATACTGAGTTTAATAGAGACTACAGCAATTGACTGAGACTCTAGATTCTTCAGTGTTTAGATGACTAAGGCTTTTAGTTATAAGGCTAATTTTTAAGCTTGTGCTACTTCTCTCCTTATAAACTGATGTAGTATACAAAGGGTTGTACTTATAGGGCATTTGTAATTTATCAGCAAAAATAATTGTTTGGCAACAATCTCAAAAATACCAAAATAAGAAAGAATCGAAGTTTTAATCAAAATCTTTGTATCATATCATTGCTTTTAAGATCATGTCCCATTCTCCAATACCATAAAATAATGCTTCAAAAATTCTTTTTGTAACCTGACATTCAGCATGGAAACTTAACTATAATTGT
This sequence comes from Phaenicophaeus curvirostris, assembly GCF_032191515.1. NCBI lineage: Eukaryota > Metazoa > Chordata > Aves > Cuculiformes > Cuculidae > Phaenicophaeus > Phaenicophaeus curvirostris. The sequence continues at coordinate 18,582,549 of NC_091393.1, forward strand.
GTCGGTGCACTTATGTAATAGCAGATACATTCAATAATGACTGTTTCAAGTGAAATTTCTCTGAACCTCCATGTCAAAGCACATTTAAAGTCTTTCAAGCCTTTTGGGGCAAAGAAAGTGACGCTTTCCAGTTTTGGTCTACAGCCCTTTTGGTTTCTCTTTATTCTGAGAATAAATAAATTTTTTTAAAAGTTCAAAAAGACCCACTCATACACACTACTGCCACAAATCAACTGTCCTATAAGAAATATCAGGACCGGGATCCTGTATAAGCTAAACAAATTAGCATCTTTCTTCCATAACTGAAAACCAAGCAAAGCTTGAAAAGGTGTTTCAAGTTACCTGAGGGACAGTGGAACATTTCATAGATTATAGTACTGCATAGCTGAGATTCTTATTTTCCCCTCACTGTCAGTAATTCTGTTTAACACAGTTCATCTTAATTCTGGAAAGTAAAGTAAGAAACCTGGGAAGTGACACCAGTCCTGAACCCTTATGTTTTCCTGGATTGACCATCTATGCTAAAAACTAGCCTGACAAACAGGGTAAAAGTGCTTCCAGTTACCCAGACAAACCTAAAAAGACCATGTTCAACTAACTGTGTCCCCAAAACCTCTTAGCATCTACAACAAAACAGTCTTGGTTTTTGAAATATGTGGCTGCAGGTTTTCCTACAGAAGCTGTGAAGATTTAACTTGCCAGCAGACTACTCTTCTTTAGAAACTGTTACACGAATAGCCACTAAATATCCAGGATTTACAAAAGTTATACCAATACAAAATACGAAATGGATTTTTACATGCATCTACATATATCGAGGTGTGTTACTTATATTTCTTTAGGTTCTTTTCTTATAATCAACCTCTACATTTCATTGTTACCAGAGAATATTTCCATCTTATCAGGTCAAGGAAATATGAAAATAGACAGAAATACTGACTTTTGGAAGTTAATAAATAAATTTATCTTGTCTATAAAAGGATCTATTCAGTATTTGACCTTATATATATATAACTAAACATAGCTTTAAGTCTGTGACTCTGTTTAAACAGAGAAATAATTCTTTTGGTATACACTTGTTTAAGGTCAGTAATTGTTCAACTGTGCTATTGAACTGAAAGCTTCATAACTGGAAATAACTATCCAGCTACTCCTTTAAATTGTACTACAATTTATTTTAACTGCTTTCATTTTTCCAGTAAAGAAGCTTTACTTGCCTTTTATTAGCAGAATACAGAAAGGAGAAGGGCAAGTTCTATCAAATCGTAGATATTGTACTTTTTTTTTTTTAAACTAATCATGAAGGAAATACCATCAATGAGTTTAAGCTGATTGATAGCTTTAGAATTTGAGAGATTTATGTAAACCCAGCAGCCATACAATAAATATCACTGTACTTCTGGTATATACATTAGCATGCCCACACCATACAATAAAAACACAGTCATAAATCTGCTAGATCGAGCACTGCAGGTTTAGAAAATAACTGAATTCCAGTTCTTTAAAATCTAAATTAGGTTCCCTTATGTCCACTCTATGATACACCCTTGAGATGCACAATCACTTTCTATTTTTCCACAGTGTAGATCTGGACATATTTATGACAAAGAAAGTAACAATACATTCTTTTCTTTTAATTTTTCTGTTATGCGGACATGCAATCTATCACATCCCAATCATAATCCCGTTCTACAGATGAAGAATTATAAGGAGGTCAAAAAATACCTAATGGTTGTAGTGAACCAGTTTAAAATAGATGCAAAAGAATACTGTATTATTTTCAAGAACAAATCAGGTGAATTTTTGTTCTAAATTGAAAATTCATCATTGAAATCAACAAAAATATTTGGTTATGATGAATGTGATTCACTAGTATGATATAACTTCACATAAAGCAAAGTCATGTCGTGATGTAGGAAATGAAATATTTTCTCCTCTTATGAGGAAATTCAGACAAGGCCTAATGTATTTTTATCATATCAAGAGAGGTAAATAAGGTTTCCTTCCTTATCACATAATCTTATATATTTAAACAACGAACTAAAAAGAAACATTTAATACTATATATTTAGATTTTCTAACACCTGTGATCACCATTTTATGCAGAGGAGAATACTGCGTGTTGTTAATAAAGTAGATTAGAAAAAAAGCTGGAGATAATCTAGGAAGCAGAACAACAGTGGTTCTTACCGTCAATTTTCACTACTGTGTTAATTTGATAAATGCTTGCATATGGAAATGAGTATCTGATAAGCAAGAAAATCCAATTAGAGACGATAAATAATAAGTTCAGAAAATCTGGTCTCCTACTATCTGTGCCACAAATGTCAGCAATACTGCACTTCTAGAGGAAGAAAATTATCTTAACTTTTCCCAGTGTTTCCAAAATGAAAATTTCCAATGTTTGCCTATATGTAGAATACAGAAATGGGGAAATAGATTGTTTTTTCCATGATGTCATATGTTATTATTCTCTGATACTGTTAACAGACAAGAAGAGAAACAGAATATTTTTAAACACGTTTAGTTAAGCAAAACATTTTCAGAAGTTTATGTAGTGCTCAACATGGCTAGTAGCCGTGTTCGGGAGTACAGAGGATATCAAATATTTGTTCATGTTGGCTGCTTCACTGTACTGTCTCCCACAAACAGTCGAATTCTTGTACCCCTAATTCCAAGAATGTAGGAAGAGACCACTGTTGCTGACAGAGAGACACAAAAAATAAGCCAGTTTTAATTAGCATAGCATGCAGCAGTCATAATACAACAGATTTTCAAGCATTTGTAGATAACTCAGAAAAAATGGTTCTTCTTCAGAATAAGAAAGATAAAAAAATACAGAATATAATATATTTTATAATTGCAGTTGATTTTAAAAGGAATAAGTCAAGCTATTTTTCTTCAGAAACTTCAATTTCTTAACCAACATAATTTTTCTTGTTGGTTATGTTACTTACCTGGATTAATAACCCATGAGAGGAATAAGAGTACCAGATTAAGGATATATGATCTACCAAAACTATGAGAGGAGCTAAAGATTCTTTCCTTAATTCCTTGCCAGTAGATAGTAATACCTAATTATGTATATATTCTTCCTAAGAGACATTCTTCTGGTAAGGTACTTATTCCACCAAAATTAAAATGTCATACAATAACATAATTATTTATTTGCAAAACAAAAAAATACTGATATTTTGCTTTACAAAATAGATTTTTTTTTAATTTACTGAGATATTCAAAGCAGGAAAAATTAGGCATCCTATGTTTAGTTAATTCAATATCTATAACTTGTATATAACTTACTATAACATCTTCAAATTTCAACTTTTCTGTTCAGCTGCATATCATTTTCTTATTTTCCTGATATTTTTTATTCTTATTTCAAAGCCTTTATATTATTTTAAGTAAAGACCCAACCTAACCCCACAAGAATTAACAAATGCATTAGACTTTATTCAGTACTTTGATTTGCTCTGGATATTTTCAGGGGTCTCTTGGCATTTATTAATTAATAATTATTTACATCCTTATTTAACACTTCAAGTATCTGAGACCAGGAATATTTCCATTACTGCTTTTATAAAATATTTCAAAATTCTTTGTAACTCACCTGTATAGCTGGAAGTAGTTAACTAGAACTTATAAAATGATAATACCAATTAATATTTTCTTTTTCTTGTCTAATTCCTTTTTATCAAAGAAATATAATATAGGACTATGGGTAGAAAAAAAAAAGAACATAGTTGTTTCAGACAGAGTGCAACCCTTCTCTCATAAAAATCTCATTTAATTCAATGTGACTAGAACTGCAGCCATCTGAATCTCATTCATTGTTATTCATATATTTACATGCTTTTACAGAATTGTAGCAAATTATTCCAGCTCTATATAAATCAATAATAATTCCAGCACAATTTCATTATGAATCTGCTACTTGCTTTCTGCATCACCACTTCACAATTGTATCACTTCACCATGTCTTCCACTGTAAAGTATTGTCACAAATTTATGGAATGTAAACATTAAGTTTAACACAAAATGAGTAGACTAAAATGGTGGTCATCAGACAGCAAAGGCAGATTTTTCAAATGTAATTTTCCAGTATATGAGGTCACATTGCTGATATGAAAAAGAACCGCTGGTCATTTACAGATGTTATGAACGGCACAAAATTCCACAACCAAATGAGCACAAGGCAGATATAAATGCATATGTCTCATTCTCAAGGCTTGGCATGTGTACCTTAGTTGAAATAAAATTTTTAGGCCTCCTTTAATTGGTTCCTTGATGAAATTTTTGTCTGAGAAAGGTTTCAGCTTATTTTGAATATTCCCTGTTCACTCTCTGCATTCAATATTTGAAACTGGAGAGTTTGGTTTTGGCATTGAAGTTTCAATGACTGGAATTCCACGGGGGGATGCACATTTTAAAGTGGGAGAAAAAATGTTTATGTTTTGGAGTGGCCTATTCCATATTCCATTTGTGTACTAGACTTCATAAACACAAAATTGACAGCCCCTGTAATATTAAAAAAAAATAAATTGTAAAGTTCTTCACTTGCATTACCATGATGTTCTTTCTTTTTCTGTATTGCAAACTAATTTGAAAGGTAAACAGGATTCTGTGGCTACTGAGAACCACGAATTTATCCCAAATTGCCAAGAAAGCAAACTCTTTTTCATCATTTGCACCCCAGCAGTACCAATACCTTTGCTAATGCCTCTTTCAAACTACTTTGCAGCAAGTCTGATGCATATTATATCTACTTGAAGTCACATGGTTATGAAAGATATCATCATTTTAAAACCTAACTATAGTTGTGGACCTCTCAAAAGTTCTAGTTCGCTTAATGTTTGCCAGAACTCTCAAAATATTGCATCATAATTCACCAAACCCAGAAAGTCAACACTTCCTCTTGCAGCATATGACAACAGAAAAAATCCTGAAGAAAGTAAAACTTGTTCTACGAGCTTGAACTCAATTCTGTGAAAAAAAAAGATACTTCAATAAACTGCAGTTTTTAACTGCTGGGCTTGGTGATTCAGTTTGATGTTCTGGGGTAAAGAAAATGGGACTTCTAAAATGCTAATGATATTTTCATTAGTCAACAAGAAAAGCTGGGTTGTTTTGTTTTTTTCTTTAAATAACAGAATATAATATCACTAGGTAATACTTTAACGGGGGAAAAAAAACAAACTAAAAGAAGTGTATGACCATGGATTTTAGCAGCTTTACCTGCTATAATGCTAAAGAACACACAACCTCCCCCAATAAACCCCTCAAAATGTATTGTTGAGAAGGCAGTAGTTTGTGGCAAAATTATTAACATATCAATGTATCAATACTGATTAAAAAATTAAAAAATATTTAGGTAGCCAAAAATTTGCTTGTCTTAGTAAAGAATGCAATATATTTTACAATGGGATCTGAGCCAGCTGTTTCGTTTAGGCTTTGGTTCACAGGTGTCTGATAGATTTGGGATGCAAAACTCATAAAGGATTTTGCAGAACAGAAGGAAAAATATTGTAGATCATTAAGTATTAAGGCAGCAAGCAAGAGTCTGCTAATCTTTTAAGCAAGGAATTTTGTGTTGGCCGAATAATGGATTTGGTCTCTGTCTAATAATGTTGTTGATTTATGACTTATTACACACACAAAGAACGAACAAAACATCTCTAAATAGTGTATCCGATTAGTTTTGGTAATGGTTTGGTTATAAGTATTTGAAATTTACTTTCCATTTTATCTCAGTTTTGGTCATGGAATAGTAACTAAGGAAAAGTATTGCAGGGAACTGTCTCCTGAGGCAGAGCAGAACCACTTAAGCTAATATTCACTGCAGACCTGAGCTCCTAAGTTGGATTTGTATCACCATTCTTGCTTGTGTTACACAACCCTTATTGTCATCATGGCACAGATATCTTTTTGGTCTTCCTTTAAACAACTAAGTGATGTCAATATGTATAATTTAATTTTAGACTAACGTATTTCTCAGTATTTTCTTTCTGAGATACTTGAAAAGGGATCTTGCATGAGGTATTTCCGTTTTCTTGCCACTGTTCATGCTACCCTTTGACAAGAGCTTTTTTCCAAATTTCTCCTCCTTTAACAAGTTTGGCCTTGCTCTGTGTTGAAGTAAATGGCCTCTTGAGGTTGTCCATCAACAGGCTGCCCAGGGAGGTGATTGCGTCACCATCCCTGGAGGTATTTAAAAGACAGGTAGACGAGGTGCTCAGGGACACGGTTTAGTGGTAGATAGGACTGGTTGGACTTGATGAGTCCAAGAGGTCCCAAGACCCAAGAGGTCTTTTCCAACCTGGTGATTCTATGATCCTGTTCTATGGAATTGTCAAATAACAAATCAAACAGGAAGTAGAACACTTCCACAAAGTCCTGGATGTTAGATTTAAGTTGAACACTGTACTCATAAAGTCATAGAACATTAAAGTCTTGATTAGATCAAAGTAATAATAACAAAGAAAAAAAGTGGATCAAAGGCTTACACAAGTGAACAATTACTAACCATTAAAAAAGCCCCCCAAAACAGGTAAAGAATTGTGCTTTTTACAGTTACCCATAACAATGTAAGACCAAAAAATCCCTCCCTCTCTTTTTGAAATGTGCAGACTGTAAGGTTTAATTCAGTTATTTCCTCCCTCTCATTGCAGGTTTCAGAATTAGAAACCTTTTAAACTGAAGTCAACAAGCTCTCAATACGGTAATTATTCGATCAAGAATAAGTGACAAACAGCAGTTATTTAAAGGATCTCTAACTTTTTATAAGCTATTTATGAATCAAGAGCAATAATCACAATAATTTATCTCCATGCCTCTGCTCTCTGTTTTGAATGTAGATGACCTGAACCCATAGTAATGTTTCAGATACAAAATTCAGATGCCAGCACATTCAAACCCAAGAGCTCTGGGTTTTTTCTCTCTCTCAACATTAACTCTAGACTTAGCCCTAACCCTTTAAAAACTGTGCTGCAATGGATGGCTGCAAGCTCTTCAGAAGGTATAGGGAAAGAAGAAGAGACAGCATCCAGGATCTGTATGTTAGGGAGGGATTCAGTTGTATATAGCTCAATGATTGTGAAGATAAGGTCGAGTGCTTATGGGTATAGGATGAGGGGGAAGCCCAACAAGGAAGATATCCTGCTGGGAGACTTTTACAGGCTGCCCAGCCATGATGAAGAGGTAGACGAAGCATTCTACAAGCATCTGCCAGAAGTCTCACAATCTCTAGCCCCTCTTCTCATGCGGGATTTCAGTTTACCTGACGTCTGCTGGAAATGCAACACAGCTGAAAGGAAACAGTTTAGAAGATCTCTGGAGTGTGTGGAAGATAACTTCCTGACACAGCTGGTGAGTGAGCCTACAAAGGGAGTTGTCTCACTTGACCAGCTGTTTACAAGCAGAGGAAGATTGATGGGAGATGTGGTGGTTGGAGGCCATCTTGAGCTTAGCAAACATGAAATAATAGAGTTCTATGATTCTCGGAGAAGTAAGGATGGGGGTCAGCAAAACCACTATCATGGACTTACAGAGGGCATACTTCGGTTTGTTCAGGTCACTAATAGAGCGTCCCTTAGTAGTCCCGAAGGTCAAACTTGCCTAGGAGGGCTGGACATTCTTCAAGAAGGAAATCTTGAAGGTACAAGAGCAGTCTGTCCCTATGTGCCATTAGACACACAGGTGGGGAAGACATCCAGCCTGGCTCAACAGAAGGTTTCTTCTGGGACTCAGGAAAAAAGGACACTTTACTTTTGGAAGAAGGGGCAGGAAACTTAAAAAGTTAGGTCATGCAGGCAGAAAATTAGGCAAAAGCCCAGCTTGAACTCAATCTGACCACTGTTATAAAAGACAACAAAAAATATTTTTAAAAATGCACTAACAACAAAAAGAAAACAAGGAGAAACCATCCTTTATGCTACCACAGATTAGGAAAAAGCTGAGGTTCTTAATACCTTCTTTACCTCAGCCTTTAATATTCAGGCCAGCTATCCCCAGGGTATTCACCCGCTTGAGTTGGAAGACAGGGATGGAGAGCAGAATAAACTGTGCATTATCCAGGAGCAAGTAGTTAATGACCTGCTATGCTACCTGGACACTTGGGTCTGATGGAATCCATCCAAGACTACTGAGGGAGCTGGTGGAGGAACTTGCCAAGCCCCACTTCATCATTTATCAGCAGTCCTGGTTGACAGGGGAGGTCCCAGACAACTGGAGTCTCCCCAGTGTGACAGCCATCTACAAGAAGGGCTGGAAGGAGGATTTGGGGAACTACAGGCCCCTCAGCCTGACCTTGTTACTGGGGAAGATTCTGGAGGGGTTTGCCTTGAGTGCACTCACCAGGCACCTGAAGTACAACCAGGGGATCAGGTCCAGACAGCACTTGTTTAGGAAAGACAAGTCCTGCTTGACTGACCTGATCTCCTTCTATGAACAAGCCATTCACCTAGAGGATGAGGGAAAGACTGTGGATGTTATCTACCTGGACGTCACCAAAGCATTTGACTCTCTCTCCCACAGCATTCTCCCAGAGAAGCTGGCAGCTCATGGCGTAGAAAGGTGTACTGTTCACTGGATAAGAAAACTGGCTGGCTGGATAAGCCCAGAGAGTCATGGTGGATGGTGTTAAATCCAGTTGGTGGCCAGTCACGAGTGGTGTTTTACAGGGCTCAGTGTTTGGGGTCAGTCATTATCAATGATGTGCATGAGGAGATTGAATGCTTCCTCAGCAGGTTAAAAAGTAAGTAAGAAGTCCAACAGCGTCCTGGCTTCTATTAGAAACGGTGTTTGCAGCAAATGTAAGGAAGTGTTTGTCCTACTGTACTCAGCACCGATGTGAACACACCTCGAAAACTGTGTTCTGTTTTGGGCCTCTCAGTACAAGAAGGACATTGAGGTGCTGGAGTGTGCCCAGAGAAAGACAACAAAGCTGGTGAAGGTTCTAGAGAACAAGCCTTACGAGAGGCGACTGAGGGAACTGGGGTTGTTTGGTCTGGAGAAAAGGAGGCCAAGGGGAGACCTTATCATTGTCTACAACTAACTGAAAGGAGATTGTAATAAGGTGGGGATTTCTCTCTTCTCTCAAGTGACCAGAAATAGAACAAGAGGAAATGACCTCCAGATGCATCAGGGGAAGTTTAGATTAGATATTAGGAAAAAAAAATTGATTACTGAAAGAGCACTCAAGCATTGAAACAGGCTGCCCAGGGAAGTGGTGGAGTCACCATCCTTCAAAGCATAGAAAAAGCATGTAGACATGACACTTCGGGACATGGTTTAGTAGGCATGGTGGTATTGTGCTGATTTGATCTATTGGACTTCAGCTGTTGTTGACAGATCAGTTAGGTTTTCAGTATTTGAATTTCACAGAATTCAAGGTCTTACAAATATATAACACTGGCTATTTTCATCGTCTCTAATATTTTCCCTATACTGCAACACATAACTGAGTGATCTTCTTTGACTTGTTCAATAACAATACTCTCTGACTCAGAAGTTAAGAAAAGTTGCGATACTTCATATAATAGAACCATAGAAACATTCAGGTTTGAAAAGACCCTTCATATCACTGAATCCAGCCTTTAATTCAATGCTGTCAGGTCCACCACCAAATCATGTCCCTAAGTTTCATGTTTACACACCTTTTAAATACCTCCAGGGATGGTGACTGAAGAAATTATTCCCAATATACAAACCTCCTCTGGCGCAACTTGAGGCCATTTCCTCTTGTCTCATCTCTTTATATATTTTCAGGTTTAATTTTCTTTACATGAAAATAAAAAACAACCAAACCCCCAAAAAATCCCACATGCACCCAATAAAACAACACTGAATCCAAACCTAGGTGCATTAGAAACTTACAATGCTCTACTGTCTGTCATTAGAAAGTTGAAAAACAAAAGTTGTCCATGCAGACTTAGCTCACATCCACCAGGATACATATTAGGATAGAAACTTTTCACCTGATTAATTTTTTAGCCATTGCATTTACATTTGTTAGTGAAAACAATGCAGTAATAGTATTACTGAAGGAATTCAACCTTTGTGCAATGTAGTAGCCTTTACCATATGTTACTAAAAAAGCTGAAAAACAGAAAAGCTTTTAAGCAGACTAGATTTATGTTATTCTCCACATTAAATATATTATCTCAATAATTCATACGTTACTAAAATGTAATTTAAAAAAAATCTTCTTAGGGCAAAGAATGTACGAATGAATTAATACAAATTATTTACATTCTATAGATTCAGTGTTGACCAAATCTGCATGTTTCTTGATCAGTTGCTTGGTATAATAACCAATGAAAGGATAAAATGATTAATTTACATATATGAACAGGAAAAACAGGAACTTATTTGCATGCAAGACTGAAGAAGAAGGCTTTGAAATGATGCAGTTCTCAGTACATGAAAATGAATTTGACTATACAATATAAGCAAAATCATGCAAGAGACTAATGGACCTAAAATGTCTATGAAATTAATAAATCTACTAAGCTGATTGTACAAACAAATAGCTGGAATAATTCAAATGAAGAATAAAATATCGACATAGTCTTTTCATCACTTATTTCAAATTAGTTCTGCACACTGATGTTTTATGTTTGATATACATCATCTAAAGTACAAGTACTCAACAGCATTCTTAACTATGGTACAAGTCACACATTTGTAAAAAAATTATATTTGAACCCAGTTCTGCCTACATATAAAGCTAAACAGAAATTTTTTGTAAAACAATGTGTTGTTAGAAAAATACTAGTTGCTTCCTGCCATTAAGCAGAAACCATGTTATATTTAATAACTTTCTGGTCACTGGAAGATAAACCTTCAAGTGGCACAACAGAGAACTGCTAAGATAGATTGAGAATTTTATTTGCTGAAGTGCTTTTGGGAGCTGCAGCCCAGAACATCTGATCCTATTAGGATTTCAGTTTCTCAATCATGAATTTCACTGATAATTTTCTCTAGGTGAAAGACTGAGTTAACATTTCTGAAATAATTTTCCCATATTTTTAGTTGTTTGGGATTTTGTTCATACTGCAATGTAAACTCAAATCTATCCAGAAAATATTTCATTAAAATACTTTAGAACTACAGTTTCTGGATTTTCCTCATACTTTATTCTATGGGACATAAGGACTGAAGTACTTTGTGTGCATATTATAAAGTATAGTTCCTTAAAACAAAAATTATTATGACCACAACGTTTAGTCTGTGTCAGCTGAATAATAGTTAATGACTGATGATACACTGGCAGTTAGGGATACTTTTGAAGCAGTGACATTCAAACTATTCTGATTATATACCAGAAATATGTAGAAGATAATATGTTTTTTACATGGATAGAGTAACCAGCAGTTTTTGACAAAGAAAAGCAATAAAAATTACCCTCATAAGCACTGAGCTGTACAGAAATGATAGAATCATAGAATGGCTGGGGTTGAATCATTAAAGATCATCTAGTCCAAGCTCCTTGCAGTAAGCAGGGACATCTTCAACTAGATCAGGTCTCTCAGAGCTTCATCCAACATGACCTTAAAAATTCCCAGGAATACCTCTCCAGGCAACCTATTTCAGTGTTGCATGAGCCTCATTGTAAAAAATTTCTTCCTTACATGTTTAAAGTCTTTGCTGCTAGTCCTGTCACAACAGGTCCTGCTAAAACATTTGCGCATGGTTATCTTAGAGGTTAGGCTTAACAACTCCAATTCCCATAGCCTGTCTTCAAAGAAGACATATTCCATCCTTCTGATCATTTCTGTGGCCCTAGTCTGGACCTGCCTCAACAGGTCCATGTCTTTCTTGTGCTGACAGCTCCAGAATTGGATGCAGTACTCTGGGGAGGGAGGTCTCAGCAGAGTGCAGCAGAGGGGCAGAATCACTTTCTTCCACCTGCTGGATATGTTTGTTTTCATGCAAACCAGGATACAGTTAGCTTTCTGGGCTACGATCACACATTGCTGGCTCGTAATGCCCGTTTATCAACGACCAGTACCCCAGCGAATCATTGCTAAAAGTCAGACCTCAAGAGACATGTTTTTGATACTGCTCTTGATAATATTTTTCCTCTTTGAATTCTGAAAAATATTTTACAGCACCTGCTGTGCATATGTAGGTTAAAAGTCAACAAAGTAGGACTAAAAGCATTAAATGTTTTTATTGTCTGCATTTAAAGATTGCAGAAATTCCTGACTGTTTTGTACAGTGCTGCAGGTGTATTTTACTACCATAGAGAAACAACTTGATTCAAGATGAACTCAGAGGAACTTACCTTTCTCTTTAGTGAGATCTGACCCATGATCAGTGCTGTAGAAATGCTGACTAAGTGCTGCCCAATGGCTTGCAGTTCCTCCTCTCTGTTGTCCATGGCTCATGCCTAGTGAGGATGGTTATATGTGTTAACTAGATGAGTTTTCCTGTTCCTTTTAGTATTCTTCCCTGTCACTGACAGGATTTAGGAAAGCACCACCTAGTTTCCTGATCCCTCAATGAGTTGCCCCAGTGCCCTGAAGTCCTTTTTGGTTGCTTTTGTACTTATTCTTCTGGTTGCCTACCCTATTTCTATTAGTACATTATTTAGAATATTTTTAGTGTCTGTTAAGACTTTTTCTAATTTCTGGTTCAAATATTTCCACAGACAATGAACACCCATACATAACTCTGCCTGTATTAAACAGTAAAAACAGTAATTTTTTCTTTGCTGATATTTATACACTTGATGTATTTGTAAAGAGATATCATACTCCTTCTCTATCTTTCTTTTGCTAGATTGCACCTGATACAGACAGAATATTTCACTGCCTAGTTTCTAACAAAATAATAGTTCCTTGGTAATGCAAATATTTATGACAAGCCCATACATTTCACCTCTATAGTTAGCTGACAGTATATTAGAAAATCTATACTAGACTGAACCGGATATATTTTTTCCATTTATTCTCTTAAAACTATCTTCCCGTTCACTTTATCATAGTCATTGCTCTTGTCAGCGTCTTCTGTAGTTTGTTCCTATCAGCCTTCAACATGAGGAAAAAGAATAATATTCAGCATTTCAGAATATAATGAAATCTGATTCCCTGTTTTTTACGGAGAAAGTTATATCTGAAGTACCTTGGAATTTATTTTGTCTAAATGAGCCACACTGATAGCTCATTATCATTCCATAATTAGTTTGCATATTCAGGTGTTTCTTCTCAGCCACTTTCAATCAATAAACCCGTGGAAAAGCTGACAAGCTAGGTGGTATCGCCAGAGCGCAATTCATTCTAATGTAAACGTGCAAGACAGAAGGCAGACATCTTCTTGAGACTTCTTTCTGTTTTTCTTTCTTTCTTTCTTTCTTTCTTTCTTTCTTTCTTTCTTTCTTTCTTTCTTTCTTTCTTTCTTTCTTTCTTTCTTTCTTTCTTTCTTTCTTTCTTTCTTTCTTTCTTTCTTTCTTTCTTTCTTTCTTTCTTTCTTTCTTTCCATTAATTACGTAGATCCTGTAAATCAATTACAATTCTGTAAATCAAATTTGTATTTTCCAAATTAAATGAAGTCTAGTTTCATAATGTGTGTATATATATTTACCTGTATTTGGGTATCTAAGAAAATTTTTCATTTTTTTCTTGATATTTTATCATTCTTTGAAATTCTATTGTGTTATATGAAATTTCCAAGTACATTGGTATGGAAATATTGAAACCTCAGTATTTTATTTAGATTTGTGCTTTCAAGACTTAATACTAATAGAAGAGATAAAGCTACTTGACACCTTGAAATCACTACATTACAAGTAAGATGCTGAGTTTTCATTTTTTTTTAATTTGGTGTGTTGACCATCACAAATTTATATTTCAAACAAATCTGTAGAATAATGTGAACTCTAAATAAAACTTAATTTAAATAGCTCGTCAGCTGTTTAAAAGAAGTTATGTCACTATTCAAACATTTTACTGAAAATTCTTTCTTCAAGCTCCATGTGGAAGGGAAATGTTGAGGTTCAGTGTGTGAAGAATTATTTTGAAAATGGTATGTTCTAGAGAGATTGCTGACTATTAGCATATCAACAAGAAACAGCTAGAACCCTTCTGCCTTTGAAAATCTCACCAAATGTTCCTAAAATTGTTAAGGCAGAACTCTCACACAAGTTGATCTAATAATTTTGGGGTTTTTCTGTTCTACTGTATTTTATGTTATTGGATAGAAAATAGATAGCCTGACACGTAAACACTATCACTTTTATTATTTCAAATTCTGTTTTCCAAAACCAATTACTGAGGGGGACAGACTGTTTTTATGATATGGACACACAGGAATTAAGACAACCTCAAGAAATAAAATTTAATTTGTGAACTCACGAGGATATGAATTTACATCTCCAGTGACAAAAGGGAGTATTTCTTATAGTAACCTTTACATTGGATAACAGTATTCCATCATTAATGTGTTGTTATGTGATGTTTTGATGCTCCATGTGTTATTTAGAGTGTTGACTATAATATACATCTAAAACCTGAAAAGATTACAGTTCAGGTTTCAAGTTACTGGAAAATTATTAATGTACCAAATGGATTTGGCAATCACAGTTAACATATAAATACTACTACAGATCAAGGATATATACTTGAGGTTGCCACTGGCTCTAACTACACAATCATCTTCTCCACCTAGAACCATTGTTCCATTTTTTTTTCCTGTAATATTTCTTGACAATGAGCACTGCAGAGTAAGATACACACTCTCATTCATAGATGCAAATGATTTAGGGCTGTAGGTCATAGCAATGAATAATACCAAACACTTAAGGCACCCTATTTTAAAATAAAAAACTAAGTTTCTAGGTATCCTTATAGAATGTTTGTCATTCGTGGAAAGACTTTTAAATAACTCCCAGTTTATGGAAATAAAATCTGAAATTTCAAGAACTAAAAGTTATTCTAGATATTTCTTCAGGTTGGGTTTTTGTTCTCACTTCCTCCTTGTTGCCTTGGCTACCCAGCCTTGTTTATTTAATGCTGTAAAAATCTCAGCCAGCACATGAAAAAAAAAGAGAAGTTAGACATACTAGATTAGAAGTCTCTTTCTTAACCACAGGTGTTTCACATTTTTTTCTTTCAATAATATAATGTCATTGATTCTGACTTTACTGTTTTTTGACAATATATGACTTAGAAGAAAATATAGTAAGTCACTGTATATTCATTTTGTATCAATAGGACATTTCTATGGTGTCATGGTTTGGGCTAAATTAGAGTCAGTTTTGTGACTAGCTCAGTTGCTCTAAGAAAATTCATTCTCCGAAAGCTAACTGCATGTTTTTGAGACAGTGTTTTTTGCTAGAAGTGATAACACAGGGCACTGATATGCAAAAAAAGGCCAATGCTAATACTTATCCCTGTAGTACCCAAGGCCATCCTTGAGCTGGCAGGAAAAGGGCCACACTTTCAAGGAGAGGCAGACAAGACAGGTGACCCTAAACTGATCAACAGAGTATTCCATCTGACATACATCATACTCAGTACAAAACTGAGGGACCACAAGAGTCTCATCACTCTTCTGTGATGTCTGACATCCAGCAAAAACCTTGTCTGTCTGATTACTTTGGGTCTCGGAACCTTGTGTTCTTGAATCCAGCTCCTGAGTTCAGCTCCCTCCTAGCCGTGGACCCGTTCCCGTGTGTCTGTTCTACAGTATTTGTGGTGATGGATAGTCATCGAAGGGTGGGGATATATAATATATATATATTTCTATATATTTTATTACTTTCTAATTATTTTCATTATTATTACTATCACCATCATCATCATAATCATCTCATTAAGGCTGTAATTTTGGGTTCCAACTTGCAAGTCTTTTTCCTCTCATTTTCCCTTCCCCTTTCCCTGGGGCGTGGGACACAAAGGAGTTGAAAGCCCGATTATATGCTTTTTAGCTGCCAAAATTAGTCAGGTCAGGGTTACACCATGACATATGGTAAAATGAACGATAACAAATGATGATTGCTTCACATTAAAACTGATGGTTTTGATATTTACAATTTCAGTCAGATAAAAAAATTCTTTATTTATTGCCTTTGACTATTATCTAATGTTATAAGAGCACTGAAAATTCTTATGCCATAAGTGACTCAAATGTAGTCATAAACTTTTACAAATCGAAAATCACTTCTCTCACTGCCTACACTGTTTATAGTGTTATTTACCTGTTATACCAGCTTACCAGATGACCTGATTAAATTGTGTAAGAATCACATTTTGCGAGAAAACATAGTATTTCCTTGCTCCAAATGTAACTGAAATGCATCAGGAAAAAAAAAGAAAAGAACAAGTAGGAAAAACTTAAGTCTCCATAAGCAGAAATTTGTTGTAGCGTATATATGTTCAGGTTTCTTTGAGCAGTGGAGGATACATTGGAATGAACTTGCTTAAAGCACAGTAATATGATATTAAAAACATTCTAAAAATCCGTATCTTTATTGCTACGTACTTTTTCCTCGTTTAACAGAAACTTCATCTTCCACATTGTTCATATTACCATTTAATTTATTTTTCATGTTACTATTTCATAGAATCATAGAATCACCAGGTTGGAAGAGACCCACCGGATCATCGAGTCCAACCATTCCTATCAAACACTAAACCATGCCCCCCAGCACCTCGTCCACCCGTGCCTTAAACACCTCCAGGGAAGGTGAACCAACCACCTCCCTGGGCAGCCTCTGCCAGTGCCCAATGACCCTTTCTGTGAAGATTTTTTTCCTAATGTCCAGCCTAAACCTCCCCTGGTGGAGCTTGAGGCCATTCCCTCTTGTCCTGTCCCCTGTCACTTGGGAGAAGAGGCCAGCACCCTCCTCTCCACAACCTCTTTTCAGGTAGTTGTAGAGAGCAATGAAGTCTCCCCTCAGCCTGCTCTTCTCCAGGCTAAACAACTCTAGCTTTCTCAGTTGCTCCTCATAAGACCCGTTCTCCAACCCCTTCACCAGCTTCGTTGCTCTTCTCTGGACTCGCTCCAGAGCCTCAACATCCTTCTTGTGGTGAGGGGCCCAGAACTGAACACAGGATTTGAGGAGTGGTCTCACCAGTGCCGAGTACAGAGGGAGAATAACCTCCCTGGACCTGCTGGTCACGCTGTGTCTGATACAAGCCAAGATGCCATTGGCCTTCTTGGCCACCTGGGCCACTGCTGGCTCATGTTCAATCACTGTCAACCAACACCCCCAGGTCCCTCTCCTCCAGGCAGCTTTCTAGACAGACTTCTCCCAGTCTGTAGCACTGCACAGGGTTGTTGTGCCCCAAGTGCAGGACCCAGCATTTGGCCTTGTTAAACCTCATGCCATTTGTCTCTGCCCAGTGGTCCAGCCTGTTCAGATTCCTTTCATTTATATTAGCAAAATTTTCCATTTCATTTGAAGTGAAGTTATGAAACATTACCATTTAAATTGTTTGTATGCATACAACTTTTTAGTTAAGAGGCTGTAAGGAGAGTAGACTAAATTTTTATTCCACAGAAACTAAAACCTTGCTTTAGCCTGAAAACTGTATGCATCAGCACAAGTGTAATCATGCCCATGATGCTATACAAATGTAGGCTTCATCTCATCTGGAAAGTATAGAAAAAAGGCGTCACTATAATAACTAATCATTAAACCTGAGCAAGTAAACAGTAGCAGATAACACTTTTTTGCTTTTGATGAGCAAATAACACATTGTCTTGGCAGAAAGATGGTTTTAGTTTGGGCAGAAAATTATGTATACTGCTGCACTGATAAGTGTGTTGGTTTAAATGATTGTTGTATCCAACTGTAATGAGTTTCAGAAAAGTTGGAAAAAAGCTATTTTGTTTTGGAAATAGAGTCCAGAGGCTAGGATTCTCTCCTCATGTCCAAGGTATATCAGTCCTGATGGTGTGACAGTAGGTCAGGATAAGGAACTAATGGGGTATTGATTTTGCATTGTACAAATTCTACCTATTTTCTCAAATGTTTAAGAAGACATATATAGGTCACTGATGTGAGCACAGGCTGATGTTTTTCTCGTATAGGGCTGTCTGTCTGAGGTTTGGGTTTATGTGAGTTTATTAGTATTTTTTTAAACTATTTTGTTCTCATTGTAAATAGTAAAAGAAAATTGTGTCACCTCAAGCATTGGAACTGGCATTTTGTAATGGGAAATAGAAGTAAAATGTAAAATTTCAATACTTGCTCAATTATCTGAGGCTCTGAAGATAAATTAAAAGCAGTCTAATGTCTAACTTATCTATGCTTGATTTTTTCAGAAAATCAGTTGGTATAGTTTTGGACAGTGAAGGATAGAGTGTCTTTTATTGAAGTGCAAACATTCTGTGCTGTTTTCTTTTCCATTGATGTTTTATAGCAAAAGTTTACATTCTTGGTTAATTGTACACATAGACTCATCAATGTTAGAATACTCAAAAAATACTAGTGACCAGAACATATGCATAGAAGTAAGTCAATCCAGTACAAAAGGTATTAATTTGCCTGTATAATTTACAATGAAGGCTAAAAAGGCTAAAAAGGCTAAAAAGGCTAAAAGCGTGATGTTCTCCAACTTATTTCTGACTGCAGTAAAACTCAAGTTTTCATAAAAAGTAGTGTTCCTGAGAATTTCTTTGGACTAGACATTCTCTTATTGTATGTTCTTGCTTATAACGAAAGGAAACTACTTAATTGCAAGAAATTGTGAATAAAATTTACATCATTAAAAATGGCTAGAATAAAATTATTTTGCAAATTAAAATGTTGTTGTTCATATTTGAGTTTAATAACTGAATATATAGGCAGATGTTTTCAATCTTTCATGTTAGACGCAAATTTTCTGAAAGACTACCAATAGCTTCATTGATTTATTTGTGAATTTGGCATTTGTAGCAATACAAAGCAATAATTCACATAGAACTTGATATAATTATATTGTGTTATGTTATCCTACTGTCAGAAGTCTCATCAAAAGATATTTTAAAATATATTTATTGAAATATGAATTTCTTCCTATATAGTCTATAATTCAAAGTAACTTGGCAGACAAGTATTATCTAATATTCCAGTGAGAGAGAATCATAGAATCATAGAATCATAGAATCACCAGGTTGGAAGAGACCTACCGGATCATCGAGTCCAACCATTCCTATCAAACACTAAACCATGCCCCTTAGCACCTTGTCCACCTGTGCCTTAAACACCTCCAGGGAAGGTGAACCAACCACCTCCCTGGGCAGCCTCTGCCAGTGCACAATGACCCTTTCTGTGAAAAATTTTTTCCTAATGTCCAGCCTAAACCTCCCCTGGCGGAGCTTGAGGCCATTCCCTCTTGTCCTGTCCTCTGTCACTTGGGACAAGAGGCCAGCACCCTCCTCTCCACAACCTCCTTCCATGTAGTTGTAGAGAGCAATGAGGTCTCCCCTCAGCCTCCTCTTCTCCAGGCTAAACAACCCCAGCTCTCTCAGCCGCTCCTCATAAGGCCTGTTCTCCAGCCCCTTCACCAGCTTTGTTGCTCTTCTCTGGACTCGCTCCAGAGCCTCAACATCCTTCTTGTGGTGAGGGGCCCAGAACTGAACACAGGATTCGAGGAGCGGTCTCACCAGTGCTGAGTACAGAGGGAGAAGAACCTCCCTGGACCTGCTGGTCACGCCGTTTCTGATCCAAGCCAAGATGCCATTGGCCTTCTTGGCCACCTGGGCACACTGCTGGCTCATGTTCAGTCGCTGTCAACCAGCACACCCAGGTCCCTCTCCTCCAGGCAGCTTTCTAGACAGACTTCTCCTAGTCTGTAGCACTGCTCAGGGTTGTTGTGCCCCAAGTGCAGGACCCGACATTTGGCCTTGTTAAACCTCATGCCATTGGACTCAGCCCAGCGGTCCAGCCTGTTCAGATCCCTTTGCAGAGCCTCCCGACCCTCCAGCAGATCGACACTTCCACCCAGCTTAGTGTCGTCCGCAAACTTGCTAAGGGTGCACTCAATGCCTTCATCCAGGTCATTGATAAAGACATTGAACAGGGCTGGACCCAGCACTGAGCCCTGGGGAACCCCACTTGTCACTGGCCTCCAGCTGGATTTCACACCATTTACCACCACTCTCTGGGCCCGGCCATCCAACCAGTTTTCCACCCAGGAGAATGTGCGCCTGTCCAGCCCAGAGGCTGACAGTTTCCTAAGCAGAACACTGTGAGAAACTGTGTCAAAGGCTTTACTGAAGTCCAGGAAGATACATCCACAGCCTTTCCCTCATCCAGCAGCCGAGTCACTTTGTCATAGAAGGCGATCAGGTTAGTTTAAAAGGCAATCAGGTTAGTTTAAGAAGGTGATCAGGTTAGTTTAGAGATAAGAAAAAAAAAATCTCTACCAATAAGCATATATTGCACAGCACTCTTTCTCACATATACAATACTTAGCTTTTCTCCTCCTGAAATATAATCTGGATACAGTGAAACAAATTTATCCAAACTCTGGCATCTTTGAAGGGATATTTTACTGTGATCAAATACGAAGAAATTTTACCTTTTCTTGTCTAGGTATGCTATTCAGTTAGTTCTCTAAGAAGCATATTTATTTGATATAAGTAATAAGGTATCAGAACCACAGAGAATATGAGACTTTGACTGCTTGTAATTCATACATTCTCATAGCATAAACCATCTTTCAAGTAACTTCACCTCAACTCAGTCAGTCCAAATGACTCTAGGCTTCTGATTTATGTCATTTTAAAATACTTTATTAATTCCTACTTTCAATAAAATTATAAATTCCTAAATATTATAAATATATAGTGTAATATATTTATGTATTTTTTATCCTATTCAGTTATGTTTCATATTAATTTTGACACTAAATTAAAACTTCATAGGATATTCAAACATCCTTAGCCTCGTAAGTTACAGGAATCTTTAATATTCTTCCTACAGCATTACTCTTATCCCTTTTGTTATCTATAACATTAACTATAAATGAAACCTTTTAAACTAGAAGTATGTACTTTCTATGTAACCAGAGTGAGGAATAGTTATGAATAGTTTTAGGCTGTTTGGAATGTTTCTTTCCAACAATATAACATTGTGGTGGGTTGACACTAGGTGCACACCCACCACGCTGCTCTATCACTCCTTCTCGTCAGCTGGACAGAGGAGAAAAAATATAACCAATATCTCGTGGGTCAAGATAAAGGCAAGGAGAGATCATCCAGCCGTAAGGGTCACAGGAAAAACAGACTCGGCTTAAGAAAATTAATTTATTAACAATCAAATCAGAGTAGGATAATGAGAAATAAATACTCAATATTAAAACATCTGCCCTCTACTCATACCTTCTTCCCAGTTTCACTGGAATCACAGAATCACAGAATCACTAGGTTTGAAAAGACCCACTGGATCATTGAGCCCAACCATTCCTATCAAACACTAAACCATGCCCCTCAGCATCACATTCACGCATTTTTTAAACACCTCCTGGGGTGGTGACTCAACCACCTCCCTGGGCAGCCTGTTCAAGTGCCTAATGACCCTTTCCATGAAAAAAAATTTTCTGATGTCCAGCCTGGTGGAGCTTGAAGGCCATTCCCTCTCATCCTGTCCCCTGTCACTTGGGACAAGAGGCCAGCACCCTGCTCTCCCCAGCCTCCTTTTGGGTAGTTGTAGAGAGCAATGAGGTCTCCCCTCAGCCTCCTCTTCTCCAGGATAAACAACCCCAGTTCCCTCAGGGGCTCCTCGTAAGACTTGTTCTCCAGCCCCTTCACCAGCTTCGTTGCTCTTCTCTGGACTCTCTCCAGAGCCTCAAAATCCTTCTTGTGGTGAGGGGCCCATAACTGAACACAGTATTCGAGGTGCAAATAAACTAAGAACTTCAGTCCTAGTGAAAGTCTCCAAATTCACTTTCAGTTTCTCTGCCTCCTCCTCCCAAGCAGCACAGTGGAAGAGGGAATGGACATTATGGTCAGTTCATCATACATTGCCTCTGTCACTCTTTTTTCCTCACACCCTTACCCTGCTCCAGCAGGGTCACAGGTCCTGCCAGGACCCTGCTGTAGTGTGGGCTGTTCGTGAGGTCACAGCGTCCTTCAGGTATATCAAACTGCTGTGACATGGAGTCCTCTACAGGCTTCAGGGGGACAACATGCCTCACCATGGTCTTCACCATGAACTGTAGGGGAATCTCTGCTCCAGTACCTGCAGTACTTCCTCCTCTTCCTTCTTCACTGACATTGGTGTCTGTACAGTCTCAGATATTCTCACTCCTCTCTTCTGCCTACTCCTGCACCACATTTTTTTCCCCTTCTTTAATGTGTTATCCCAGATGCACCATCACTCTGGGTGATTGGCTCGGCTTTGGCCAGCAGCAGGTCCAGATTGGAGCTGGCTGGCATTGGCTTTATTACAGATAGGGGAAACTTCTAGAAGCTTTTCACAGAAGTCACCCCACTATCTTCACCTTACCATACAACCCAAATATAAGCATTAAATATTTTTTTAATTTTCTACTTTGGGCGATTCAGTGTGTTGATTCATTTTCTATGTATTAAAATACATTGAACTGGTGCATTAAGCCCAGAATGTTACGAGCTTTTTCCACTAAAACCCAGTGTGATGGTTACAAGAAATGGAATATCCAGCATTTCTAAGGGTGGTCTGCTCCATCCTCACTTAAAATTAAAAAAAAAACCCAACTCCCATAAGATTGAATGTACTTAGTTTCATTTCCAAACCAGTTATAAGTAAATAATGATGCTCTAAGGGGTCCCTCCCAAATCCACTGTTGCTGATCATGGTTTTCTGCTGCAGAAAGCTCTCCAGACAAGCCAGAGCACTACTGTTGAAGTAGCCGTTACTGTTATATAATCCAGATCCTGTTCTTATTCCCTAGTCCTGTCAAAATTTGCTTTGCTTTACAGATCAACACTTGCCTGATTGTCATGATTTAACCCCAGAATGCGTCTCAGCCCCACACATCCATGAGCTAACTGTCCCACAGGGTGATAGGGGAGACTTGGAAGGATAAAAGTGCAACTTGTATGTTGAGACAAAGACAGTTTAATAGGCAAAGCAAAAGCTACATGTTCAAACAAAGCAAAATAATGAATTCTCGCACTATTTCCCTGGGCAGGCATGTGCTTAGAGCCATCCCCAGGAAAGCAGGGCTTCATCACACATAACAGTGGCTTGGGAACACCGTAACTCCAAATATCTCCCTTTTGTCCTTCTTTATGCAGCTTTTATTGCTGAGAGTGACATCATGTGGTTTGGGATATCTGTTTTGGGCAGTTAGGGTTAGTTGTATCAGCAGTCCCTCCCTCTGCCCCTCCACCCCATTTCTGCACCCCTAGGCTAAGTGGTCTTGGCAGAGTGTGGTAAGCATAAGGGGGCTTGATGTTGAGTAAGCACTGCTCAGTAATAACTAAACCATCATCATCACTGTTTTCATCCCAAATCCAAACCACAGCCCCATACAAACTAATACGAAGAAAATTAACTCTGTCCTAGCTAAAGCCAGCACAAGTGGACAGTATACAAAGCTAACAACCCAAATGTTCATTGTGTCTTAATGATATATTCATATATTTGGTTGGTTTACAATACTTTGGTTTTCTTAATTATGCATGGTACATCTTGCCTGAACATTATTTCATTTACAAAGAGATATAAGGAGCGGTTATACCAAGATTCTATTTAAATTTAGAGACCAACCAAAAATCTTGGCTAGCAACAATGACTTTTTTTAAAAAGGGGAAAAAAAGAGTTAGTTTCTTTTTTAATATGAAAGGTTTTAAAATATATTTCAATGAAAAGAGTTCTAACAGCTTGTGCTTCTGTAACAGGATTTTTCCTGGCACAAAGGATTCTTACAGTGCCCCAAGGTGGCGATCTATTCTATTTATCTTAATGCCATTTCTATTCTGTGAAAAATTTGCATTTGTTGTCTTGAGCTAAAACAGTTAGTGTAAACACCAAACTGGAGATGGAATTCTTCACTATATACCAGGCAGTTTATCTTTGAAATAATTAATCATTCTAAGTTGTAATGAATTTGAAAAATACAGTTACATAGAGGGAGAAGATTCAAGCTGCACAGAAATAAAAAGGAGCTGACTGAAGCAAAAGGCTGTATTGGACCCATGACAGAATTTTTTCATGGAGTGACAGTCAAAGGTTACTTTGCTTCTCTGAATCACCTTTATAGCTGAGGTCTGTTGCAACCTTATCTACCTTCTTTCTGGTTACAGAAACTCCCCTCTCAGCAGCTGCATTCATTTTCCTGAATATTTAAATGATACACTATTGATTGGCTTAGGATGGATACAGTTTAGCACATTACAATTGCTGTTAAATGAGATCTTTTTTAGTATCATCTGCAATGCTGTCTTTCCCTTTTGCAGACTCCCTGTTTGCTCACAGACTAATTTTATTAAAACCAGTTATTTTTGTTTCATCACGGTTTTGGTACTGTGCATAGGTTCAAAGTTGAAGCACAATATTAAAATCAGAAAAGAGTGACCTTGATAACAGGCTTTGAAATAAGGTTTTTTTGATAAATATATAGACTTATTTTTAGAAAGAAAAAAATGAGGACAATTAATGTACATAAAAATTCCTTTTATTTTTAGAATCTAATTTAAATCCTTAATGTAGTTAAAATAATCATAAATCTTTCCCTTTGTCTATGATGAAGAATGCTGTCTTTACTAATAAATGCTTAGCGAGTTCTGTAGGGTTTTAAATATACAGGAAACATAAATTTAAACTACCTCTATCAAGAGACTAAGCAAGATTCTGTAAACAGTTTTTAATAAAGATGATGTATTAATTATTGGTTCATTCAATATATGATGGAGTTTTTATTTTTATAAAGGACTGAACAGAAAGTGAAAGTGGAAGAAGTCCTTACATATCAGAAACTGAGTACCAAAGGTACTCACGTTTCCTGTTCTTATACCTCTCTGATACAGCTCCAATATTAATGAGGAGTTTTATAAAACATGTAACTCAGGAATCCTAATGCATCTGGAAAATGGGAAAACAGTACTGGGAAATATAAAACTAGGGGAAACCTGGTCCAAGTTCATGGTGTTCTATGCCTCCTTTCATTTAATGAAGATATCATCTCTATCTTACAACTATTGAGTTTTCTCCAACTGTACTGCTAAGGTCACTGGGGGTGTCCCCTACAATCTATTATAAAGCCATTATTTTTTAAACTTGCCTCAATATATTCATGAGGCATGTATACCCTTTTCCAACATTAGCTTTTTCCTGCCTAATATTCACCTTCATGCATTATAATCATCAATCATATACCTTTCAGCCTTTATTTTCCTTACTTAAACAAGATAACCTCTGTTTTGCAAACACAGTGCAATTTTCTGTTTCCTTGTTCACAGCTGTGAAATCTGTATCAACTTTCCCTGTCTTCTTTCTTCATTACTGAGGATGTATGGCAGCTGAGGTCTCATTCACTAACATTATTACCTATGCGTTGCTTCTGGAGATGCTAGTCTGGACATTCAAAAACTAGAGGTTTGCTGGGTTTTTTTTTCAGCCACATGGTATAGTTGGCTCTTAAAACATCCTAGGAGACATTAGTCTACCTACATCATCTTCCTCTTCTGATGTTTCATTCTGAAGAATCCCTGATTTACAACAGAAATTCATACTAACAAATTCTTAGTAAAGTCTCAAGTTATTTCCACTTTACATCCTGTCCAAGATAGAGGTTTAGTCATCAGAGGCAGAAAAGAAAGATAAAAAGGATATTTCTGCTCATGTAAGACTAAAATAGTCTTTGGAAGTGCTGTTAAGTCTAGAAACAGTCTAGGTGGACCAAGGTCCCATGTATCTTTACATAAGTAGCTGAAATGCCTACTTATTGTAGACTACTGTGTAGATTGTACATGGAGAAGGCCATTGAATTCGTTGTCTCAGAAATAAACCATTGGCAGGTAGGTCAATAAAGCCACTAAAAAAAATGAGGCAGTTGTATTACATACACTGCTGTATCTTCTACGAAGGTAAAAAGGTTTAAAGTAGGGAAGACGGTTATTGGATATGATCCAAATAAAAAATAAGGCCAGACTAAAAGATGCAATAAGACAATAAAAGGAAAAGCAAAGAGAGTAAGATGTCTGTAGAAATATTCCTTTTTGATCTGAGAATAATTTTTGTAGAAACATAAATCACAGCACTAATCTAAAAGAGACATTGTGTGTTTTCTTTTAAAGAAAAGATAACAGTGATTTTTAGTGCAGCAGGTGGCAAAATTATTCATCTGATTCACTTCTGTTATGGACACAAATCAAGAGATTCCTGTGTATGCATCTTTTGTAACAATACAAAGAGGGGAATGATATGATCTAAGAATGTGAGTGAAAGTTCACTTCTGTCACTTCTTTCCCTTCATCTTTCTAATAGTGAGCCTTTTCTTGTGTGGACAATATGTGACTAATCAGAATTAGACCTCTGTAGAATTATTGGATGGCCACAGGGCTTTAAACTGTGGTGGTATACAAAGTGAAATTACCAAACCTAACCTAAATAGCTTGTGTCTCTCTTGGATTCCAAAGTCTGACAAATTAATTTAAAATTTTCATAATAAAATGAACTACAAATCTTGGAAAGAAAGACGGAATCAGGAAATCAAAGTATTTTTGAGCAGCCAGTTTTTCACAATGTTTGCCTCTATAAAAGAATGAAATTCTAATCTGAAGTTGGCATTACAGTAATTATTAAAATAGGTAATGTTCATTTGAAATAAAATCTGTCACTGTTCTTTATGTTAGGAAAAGCACTACTTCTCATCTGTAATGGGACTATGTATAAATCCCCCTGGAGTGCATCAGAAGTACTGCAAAAATTATACACTCCAACAAAGTCAAGAATAATTTCTGTGGTTATTTTGGCATCATTTCCTAGCCAATAATATATCTGAAATACTTCTATTTCCTTTCCTGAGAGTTGCATTGAGTAAGGTTCATTTACACCATAGCATCAAGTACAGATCAGGGCTTCATGAGTAACATTGGTTTTATCCTAAGAAATAGATAAAATGTTCTCTATAAAATGCCTCCAGGACCTTGTAAAACAACAATAATTACAACTCACATGACTTCTACATAAGTTTCACTAATCTGTCATTTTACTAGAATCACTCTCTGGAAGGAATAATTTTGTTCAACTGACTGTAGAGTGTAGTCTGTAAATTGAGGATCATCATTTAGACACTATGGGCAAGGGATTTAGACTGCTTGGACCGAAACAAGGCTTTAATAACTAATTACAGAATTATTTTGAACATTTAAAAGGAGAAAGAATAAAAAAACACAAACCCACAACAGCGTATTCTGTATAACAGAAACACTGATTTTTTTTTCTGTCCTAGAATTTTTGAAGATGTGAATGGTTTTTTTATCATACCTAATTTCAGTTCTTATTATAAAATATGGCCTGTATGGGTAAACTCAATACACAACAGAAATATAAATTGCTTTGTATTTGTATCCTCATGAAAATCCATCCCTTTGAATACAAATAGCAAAACTGAGGTCCTAGCCCATTTCTCTAGTTGGTGGAAGACGGTCAGTGATTTGAGCAGTGAATCCTCAATCTTAACAGGAATTTCTGAGTTTACTATACTGAAAATTATTATAAACAGCTTTAAAAATTACATTCCTACAAGGTCTGACACACACATACAAAAAAAAAGGGACTGTGCTTGTAACTCTTTTTATTTGACAAATTAAGAAAATCAGCTACGCTCACATTTGAAATAGCTCCCTTCTGAGTTGACACAGTTTATTTACAGTAGAAAAGAATCTGGCCCTCAGATAGGATCATTAATGGAACACACAAAGACAAAATATCTCCCCAAAACAAAGCTTTATATACTTTTTAATCTTCTTATGATTTTAAATGCCATAAATCTAGATTCCAAAGTAAGATTCCAAAATAGGATAAGAGGAAATACAGTATCAAGGCTAGTAATTGATGCTTCATTTTACCAAATTTTAGTGAAATAGTTACACTTCTGTGTTTGAAGTCATTGTAAAGATATTTTCATTTAAATTAAATGAACACACTGGGAAAAAAAACCAAACCAAAACAAAAAAACCTGAAGCAACTGCAACTGTTGGCAAGTTCTTTAGCTAAGAAAGTTTCTAATACCTGCTACAATTGCTGGTAGAGTGGTCTGATTTAGAACAGTTAATAACTCTGCTTTGATGTCTTTTTTTCCACAATTTGAATAAATTTGTCAGATTTTGAGTGTAGAGTTCCAGCTTGTGTCTTCATTTAAAGATAACTGAAATTATATGACTGAAACCTAAACCGTGCCTCAAAAACATAATTGATAAAATATTAATTTTGATTTATTAGTTATAGAAGCACCAATATTTTAAATTCAGCAGAATGACTTAAAAAAAAGAAAAAGGTCATAAAAGCAGCATTTGTCCTGTCTTCCTTATTGTCTTTTTAAAAGTTATATTTTAAAGTAAATGTTTTTGTTCAATGTCAAAGGCCAAAAACTGTAGAATCATTGGATCATTTAGGTTGGAAAAGACCTTTAAGATCATTGAGTCCAATTGTAAAACTACCACTGCCAAGGTCATCACTAAACTATGTCCCTAAGTGCCACATCTGCACATCTTTCAAATGCCTCCAAGGATGGTGACTCAACCATTTCTCTGGGCAGCCTTTGTACAATATTTAACGCTCTTGTGACTCACTTCTGATTTAAATCTTTCTGAAATCTCTGTCCTCTGTGTGTGGTTCATTCAGGATCCACCCAGGCTAAATATGGCTGTAACTGTATTAAGTTTGATGGGGCATCAATGATCTACATCATCCTCAAACCACCCACTGCTGCTTTAATTGCTTTGACAGGATTGTTAAGTCAATTGACATCAAGTCTCTACAAACTTAGTAGCTTCTGACTCTGCTCCTTAGAGTTTACAGTTATATTCATATCACAATTTAGATTTTTCTGTTACCAAAGGAAAAGTTTGCAAATTATTTTAAAGACAAAGCATAATTAAATTAGTATATTTTCTTATTTCAGTGTTCGCCTGCCTTAGTTTCATAGAGCTAATTATTCATATAATCTTAATGTGAATTCTTTTGCACTTGTAACATCCTTTCTATTAGTAAGCATGTTTTGAAAGCCAAGATTAACTGCATATTTTAAGAGTGAAGGTTATCAAGCGTCCTACAGAGAAAGCCAAGATAAAATTACAGAATCACAGAATCACTAGGTTGGAAAAGATCCACAGGATCATTGAGTCCAACCATTCCTATCAAACACTAAACCATGCCCCCCAGCACCTCATCCAGCCGCCTTTGAAATATCTCCAGGGAAGGTGACTCAACCACCTCCCTGGGCAGCCTGTTCCAGTGCCCAATGACCCTTTCTGTGAAAAATTTTTTCTTAATGTCCAGCCTAAACCTCCCCTGGCAGAGCTTGAGGCCATTCCCTCTTGTCCTGTCCCCTGTCACTTGGGACAAGAGGCCAGCACCCTCTTCTCTACAACCTCCTTTCAGGTAGTTGTAGAGAGCAATGAGGTCTCCCCTCAGCCTCCTCCTCTCCAGGCTAAACAACCCCAGCTCTCTCAGCCGTTCCTCATAAGGCCTGTTCTCCAGCCCCTTCACCAGCTTTGCTGCTCTTCTCTGGACTCGCTCCAGAGCCTCAACATCCTTCTTGTGGTGAGGGGCCCAGAACTGAACACAGGATTTGAGGAGCGGTCTCACCAGTGCTGAGTACAGAGGGAGAACAAGTGTGGGATAGGGAGAAAGCCAGCTGAAAACTGTCATGTTCACCTGAAATACATGATTTTATCTAAATGCATTCTACAGATCTTTAGCCAACATTTTTTGGAATGTTTTTTTTGTGAAAGCCTGTCTTTTAAGTTCTTTGGGTGATGTATGTGTAAGTCTGTACATTCTTGGCCACATACAAAGTCGAAGCTGTTGGTACTTTCTGAAGAACCTTTTAATTTTTAAGACATTATCTTTTCCTGAAAAGTGATTGTTTTATAACATAACAAATGCACCAAGAGTTACAACTACATTGTTACCAAACATTTTGTATTTTTAGAGTAATTTGTATTGTTAGGGTCAAAAGCTGTGCCCTGATAGTGTGTAAATTCTAACATTAAATTCAACAGAATTCATTGGGTGAAAAAAGTAAAAAGGATTTTGATCTTAATTTTTTTCCACATTATTTTTGATCACGCTTCTGGCCACTTGTCCTTTTATTGCACCATTTATTTAATGCTCCACCTGCTCTTTCTGCCTTAGATAATTCCTTGTAGAAGCGGTAATGTTTTATAGATAGTATTTTGCTTTTTTTTTTCAGTAGTTGTTGATGTTTTTACTTTTTTGCATTATACCTCCCTTAGCACACTCAGGCACATAATAAAGATTAAACTCCAAAATGTAAGCAAACAAATCCAGCCCAGATTGCAACACCCAGTGAAAATAAAACAAAGCCCCTTCAGGTTTGCTACAAAAGATTCATTTTACATCTTCAACATCTTATCCTTGAGAATACTAGGGTGCGTAAGATATTGTCATTTTCCTTCTCATAGTAACAAAAGCACAATGAAATCAATAATTGAGTAGGAGAGGAAACAGGTTTGTCTTGATCTTCAATTCATAGAATATTTACATATGACAAGTAAGATTTTCACCTTTATTCTCTTTCTTCACTGAACATCACTTGCCATCTGCTGGATGAATAACAGTTCAAGTGGTTTTGAATACAATTTTATTATTCTTGTTTGTTTTCCTAACTTTACTGTAATTTAATTTGAAAGAAATCAGCATATCTTGCCATTACCTATTTCTGAATTTTGCCTTTATTTATATCCTGAGCAGCCAGCAGGAACTTCACCACTAATTTCAATGCTCTCTAAGAAAACAAACAAGATTTCACCCATTCCAGATGTTATCAAAGTTGAGCGGTACCTCACTGCCTTCTGATATGAAGGAAAAAATTATCATAAACACATTTTAGACAGTCTTCAGAGAAAACAACCAACCGAACAACAAAACAACCCCTCAAAAAACCCAAGCAAAACCTCAAATGCAAACCAAAACCAAACAAAAGCTGAAATCAGAAAATAGGCTGGAATTAAATAATATCCATATATAATTATATAAAAACTAGTGTAAAAATTTGATTACAGCCAAATAAAGAATTGGAAAGTGAATTCACAGCTTTGTGGAAAAGAGCAAGGAAATTGAAAATTAATTTATCAGGGGAGGGAAAATTTAAACGTGAATTATTAAAAAAGGAACAGTAGCCTATGATTACTTAATATATTTATAAAATGGTGTGTTCCACCATTGTTCTTTGCCTGACATTTGCCTCATCATAGTATGTGGGCTCTTTGCTATCTATAACGGATTTGTTAACACAGATCCCATCAAAAGCCAGTGGTTATTTTGCAGAAGAACGGAGAAGTGACTCTGTAGTCATTTAGAACAGAGCAGGAGACTAAACAGCAATCTCCTTGTCCATGTGTATTTTCCTAAATTCCATCTTACTGAAGTTAACACGCTAAATTCAATTGAAATTAAGGTGACTCAAGAGGATGCAAATTAAAAAAGACTCAGTCCATAGGAAAGATCCAGATATATTTTCAACTGGAGCTCAGGAAAGAAATGTAGTGAATTAAATCCAATTGAATTGACCAGGGAGAGATCCTAAGTCTAAAATGCTAGTAAAACCAAAGCTTAGTCCAATATAAACATTAGGTTACAACACCCTGTAAGTTTTTCTGTATAGACTGTTAATCTCTGGCATAGGATATTCAACATCATGTTATTGATCAATTAATATGCCTAATAATAGAATAATCAATTTAACTTTTTGATCTCAAATTTTTAAGGGTGACTCTTAAAATGAGAGTGACTCCCTTTCCAAAAGTACTTTATACATAGTTTTTTTGATTACCTGAGGGATGAAGCCTGGTGGGTTTAATCTCATATGAACATTAAAACATTCACTGGAATAGATGAAATAGAAAGTTATTCAATCTCCTGCTTCACTGTCTAGTTCCATGGTTATTTAAGAATTACCTGTATGGCAGAACAGCGGGTCAAGGTCAGCACCCTCAATATGCACAGAAATACACACACTAAATAATTGTAAGTTTAGTAGCATATAAGTTATATTTAAGCTTAACAGTCAAATAATATTGGACTACTGAGCAGCAAACAGTTCTCAAGCAATTAAACCACAACTCTTGTGCTGGGGCAACATGTAATCAGCAGTGAAGCTTCTTTTGGCAGGGGGTTGTTAGACTGTCTAAGTGCTTAGTTGTGGAAAACAGCAAATTAACAGGGACTGCTGAGGGCTGCTACAGCTTCATTGCAGTAGGACTGAGCTGTATGTCTACTCTGGCTGATGTTTTAGTGTCTGAAATCTAGTCTCAGTTTTCTTTTTTCATAATTCTCCAAGATGTGTTATTTTCATTTATGTAAAAATTTATAACTAGCTGACAGAGAAAGGTTAGGCATGTCAGATAGCATGAAAAACTGTTCTCCTTTCCTAGTAATTTTTATGTTGCATACTTCAAGGAGTGTGACTGCAGTAATACTCAGACTGGTATGATATACCCATTGCCAAGTTAACAGAAACAAATTACTTGGATGAATATTCATAATATGGGGAAACATAGTGATGAAAGTAGTTTATATTTTTATTTTACGTATTTTATAATTTTGAAATTATACATAGCTGTACCATTCTAACACAAGACCTGTGCCTTGTCAGTCTTTCATTTCACTTTGGTTTCTTCTAGACTCTCCTAAGCACATATTTGCAAGAATAGTCTATGTAAAAGAAAACTTTTCCTTTAAAAATGTACCTTCAATACTGTCTTCTGATAGTTTAAGTTTGCAGCCTTTGCTAGAAAGCTATGTTCAAACTTTCAAGAAACAAAATATTTATCAAGTCCAAACTGCATTTGTCATAACACCTTCAAATGACAGAAGAGGCTGTCCTTATAACAACTAAATTAATGATTTATGATGTTATAGGAATATTGAGAACACATCGAGTTGTCTGGTCCTTTTTTCATACTTACCTGTGTTTTGACTGAAAGAATGTGATTAGTTCTATCAACAGGCAGTAGCGATCGACTCCCAGTAGCTGTAAAGGTAAATTATAAATATTCAGTAACTATGTTTTGGCACAAAGTTTCTCCTGATTACTGTTCAAATAAGAAGATCAGGTGATACAAATTCCTAACACTGTGTTTGTACACATGAAACATTTATTGTCTGAAAGGAAGTGCTTCCATTTCACCTCCTTGGAATGACAAAAGGTATCAGGGGAATTTATATATGTCACTAGGAAGGGGAAATCAGCCTGTGCAAATTGTTTTATCTTGAAATTCTGGAAATGGGAAATCATAACAAGCATGTTATCTAAAACACTTTCATAGACTTAAAGAGGAGAACTTCCTTCAATTCTTACTAAAATAAATGCAAAAACCCTCCTGAATCTTAAAGTTAAGTCTGCCTTATTCTGAAAGGACTTGAATGTTTCTACACATCTCTAAACACTGTCCTCTGATCATGTAAGCAAATATATTGTAAATAAGTTTAGCAAGACACTTTTACCCCACTTATTCCACTGACTTACTGCTCCACAACATTGGTAGTTTGAAGGTGAGAAATATCTGAGTTTTTTCCTAAATTTATTTCTGCTGCATTCATATTAATTTGTTCTTGTGCCAACATTGCACTTAAGCTCTGTGATGTATTTATGGGAAATTATAACTCTACGTAGCCTTCAGTTCAGTAGGATAAGTAAACCACTTTGGTTTAGCATATTTGTCTAAACTAGGCTAATTTTGTGATCAATCTTTTTCTGTATCTGAATAAATCTTTTAATAACGATGACTCATATTATTATACAACAAAGAGTTGCCCGTATTTCTTGCTTGAGGATTCTAATTTGGTTTTGTTATATGATAAAACTGTAAAGCAGAACATTCATAAAGATAATTCAGAATTTTTTCACATATTCTGAAACTTACTTGTTTCTGTTAATCACATAGGCAGACTTTTCTTATAACAAGGATGTTTCAATTAGAAACTTAAAATCAGGTCATAGCAATTCTTCCCAATATTTCAGATGAAATCTCATTTGTGCTTTGCACATAGGCCCCACTCCTTACTTACTGTAAGTGCAACCATTCAGATTACTTACTACTGTAAGTACAACCATAAGATCAATTGTTCAGAACCCTATTAGTTTTTCATGTCCTCATTACACTACTAGCTGGGAAATTAACAGAGGCTCAGAATCTCCATGCATACAGACTTCTATTATAAACAATCGGGCACATTATATTCCTATATTTCATCTCCATTTCTGTTCCCACAGACTTCAGTTTTTCCTGGTTTGTTCAGTTTCCAGTTTGTTTCTAGTTTTTCCTCTTTGTCAGTGAGCCTCTCCATATACTTGGGTTAGACAAATCTTATTAACACTTCGTTACCTTTTTGTTCTCAGTAGTGAGATCCCTAGGATAAGAATTTGCTTTTCAGCCCAGTTATTTCTCTTTGAATACTATTATTCTCAGTCTGCAGTAAACAACCCTTCCTCTGCAATTCTTTTTCTCCAACTTCATAAAAATTCCCTGTGTGGCTCTCCATTAAATGTTTTGTATCTTGTCTCTGTAGTTTAAGAAAAATAACAGGTGCATTACAACTTTTATCAGAAAAGCAACCTTAAAGAAATGAGCATGACATTCAGAAGCAGAAAAAGGACTACAAATTATTGAAAGTATATGTGAATTAGCTCCAAAAGCTTCTTCTGATATGTTTATTATTTGAATTGAGTTTTTTATGAACATGAATTGAAATATCATATCCATATAGCACTTTCTTAATCTCAGTTTCACATAAATATAAAATAATCAGGTAAATGTAACTCGATTAAATATGATTTGTTGAAAAATTAGTGCAATCACAATTAATTTTTCAAGTTTCACCACAGAATATCTCCAAAATATACAGTAATTAAATTATTCTAGGTACTTTTTACATTTGAGAGAGATTATCCATGAAAATGTTCGTATAAGTATTGCACTAGAGCCTATTTGTCACTTTTATGACCTGATCTACACTAATCTTACTAGAAAAACAGATAATCCAGTTACTTGCCTTTTGAGGATTTTAAAATGCAGGAGATTGTTAGTTGTTACCTAATGTAGGACATGATAAAAGTTCTCTTCCATGTGAGAAAAGCTGCTGCTTTTATATTATTGACTCTGAGGATGTTTTTTAATTGAAAGTGGTTTAAAAAACCTCCTCAGTTATGGAGCTGTGCCAATTTCGCTGAGCTGTGTATAGTGTTCAGTGTGACAGTCTGTTGAGTGGAACAATCTGCGAGTGACAGTTCTTCAGGAAGCGTTGATTAAATCACTTTTCCAAAATAAAAATAAAGAAAAATAACAATAAAACCACACCGCAAAGAAACCCCAGAAAACATTAAGATTCTGACATTTTTCTCTGCTTTCCTGCCATTTCTGACTCCTTTAATAAATCATTCTACAATACCTCAATTTTATGTTTTGATGTTAAATATTTTTGTATTTTATTTCTAAATTTAATGAGAATAAAAACTATTATTTTAAGATATATTAAAAATTAGAGTAATTGTAAACATTTTTTTTAGATTTTATCTCCCAAAGTCCCATTCTCAACCTCCAGTCCCATGTCTATTATCAGAAAATGTAGGCTACTTTTTCATAAACATATAGCAAGTATATTCTTGATACGACATCTTACAATGTGATGTTATTTAGCAGAGGTAGTAAAACTATCTCTGAAAGATATTTTATCTGCTCTTTCCAAAGAGATACCTTTTCTTTTTTTTCTTTCAGTATATACAGATACTTGGAGAGAGAGGAGAATATGCATCCACTTTCATGGACATATATTGCTTTCATGCAAATATTAAGTTAATAATATGAATTCTATTGACAAAGCAACACAGAAGAAGCAAAAAATTACTCAGGGATATGAAGACTTCAGGCTTTTGAGAATGTATTTGTTCAGCTCTTACTAATAGTAAATTTCAGGCTACTCCTCATCTGCACGTCTCTGAAAGCCTGGATAACAAAAAGAGCCAAACAGCTAATGAGGGTGAAGCCTCAATGAGACAGGAAAGAACAGAAGGAACAGGAATGAGGAAAATCATTGGTTGAAATAAAGATAGAGAAATAACTCATCATTTACTATCGCAGGCTGATGGAAGAAAACGGGACAACATGAAACGATCAATATGATCCAAGTGAAGCCGTTTTATTTTGGGTTCGTTCTGCTATTATATAATTGTTTAACCTTAGCCCGCCTTCAACAGCCAGCTTCCTAATTTGCATAAGACAACAGAGTGGTTGTAACCTCTTATAACCTTGAGGACCCTGGCTATGGCTTCCCAGCCCCTTCCAGCCACAGTGCTTGGGCTGCTCATTGTGTGCTGCCACCCAACAATTCCCCCGTTTTCTCTTTGAGCGACCCAAGCACCATTAAAAGCATCAAAACACTTAAAGCTACAATAATGGCAATCAAGATAAACAATCCTTGCTTTAACGCTCCAACAAGCCGTTTTCTTGACTTGTGACACAGCTTCAAGAGCTGCAACTCCTGGGGCTAATAAACCAGCGAAAAATTTTACCTCAAAACTCCAAAAACGTATTGTATACTTGGTGTAAACAACGTAACTTTCCCAAATAACAAGGTCCACCAACTGGTTTGCTGGGTATTCCGCCCCATGCTCTGTCACCACAGATTAGAAAATATCCGTGTGGAAGAGCCTTTCCAGAACCGTTATTCCAAATTCTCTTTTCTGTCAAAAGGCCACCCCAGTTTCTTCTTCCGATGTGAGGTCCTCTTGCTCCGTCATCTTCCTTTCTTTCCAGAGCTTGATCCACTTTTGTGGCACCCAGCGAGGTCCAGTATCTGTTAGGACACAAGCATAACCTCTTCCTGTCATTTTTAGTTCAACAGGTCCTTTCCATTCACCTGAGTCCCAGTCTTTGTATTGTACCTTAATACCTTGCTGGTCCTGGTTATTCAATCCTGATTCCAGTGATCGATGATGAATTACGATTGGAGGGCTGTTCCTAGTTCCAGTGAGGCGCAAAAAATTTAACACATAAGTCGCTTTTGCAATTCTTTCACTAGGGGGCAATACATCTGCAGGCCAAACAGATTTTACTTGGGGAATTTAACTTAATTTATTGCTGATTAACATAACATAGACAATTAAATAGTGATTGAAGTATAAAGAAACAAAGATGAACATCCTAACACTTCAGGAAATACCTTTCCTTGCCCTTTCTCAGACTCAACTTCATTGCAGACACCTCTCCTCCCCAGCTCCTGCTGTCCACACCCCTTTTTATTGCCATTGGTTACATGCAGTGCCCTTGGTGAAGGTGCCACAGGAGAAAGATCAGGGTGTGAGATTTTGCCTGCTGCTCTTTCCTTCTCACTTGTCTCTTCTGTTCTATCATGGGTTCTCTATGGGCTGTGGTCCCTTCAGGGTATCCCTGTGCCAATATAAGCTTTTCCATGGCCCGTCAGTCCCTTCAGGAGTGTTACAAGTTTTGCTCTGGAGCACTTTCTGCTACCTTGATGTTGTTCTCTTGTTCGCTTTGTCCTTCCCTTGTCCCTGTGTTTCATTTTCCCCTTCCTTACTGATGTTTCCTTATCTTTCTTAAATGCATTTTCACTGAGAAGCTACCGGCTTGGTAGATGGACTCAGTTGTGTTTTTGAGGTGACTGGAAAAATCTGTGTCCAGCATGGGGGTAGCCTTGACATCCTTTGACAGAGGCCACTCTTGCAGCCCCTCTCCTCTGCCTCTCTTACCCAAACCTTATCACTTCTGTAAATTAGCACTTACATGGACTTTTTTTCTTTTTTTTGTAGGACATTGTCAGCAGTCTAACCCAGTGTCTTGGTTGAATAACACAAATTTTATCACGACTGGTTTGCTCTTCATCATGATTTATTTTAGCCAAGTTAGAAAGATTGATGTGACTTCTAGGTGCCTATCTTTAGATCAGCCAAATAAAACAAGTAGCTGAGTATGATGTGATTCAGCTATATGCAAGACACAAGGGTTTTTTTTTACTGTTCTTTCAATGATCGAGAGACAGCTAACAGATAACTAGCCTTCTGCAAATCAGATGCTTAATTTATTTCTAAAGACAGAAATATAGAGCTTAATAGACTGGAACAGGAGAACAGTATAGCTTTTGTTATAAATGGATTCATTACTGTATGGTTTTAAACTGTGCACCCTCCAGCAAGATACTGTAAATACACAAGGAAGCAGATGCTACCTCAAAAGGCTTCAGCAGGTGCTCTTTGAAGGAGATCTACAAACCGCCTGAAATCTGTTATGTACCATTACCTGGCAATAACTTCTTATTCTTACCTTTGGCTAGAATTCTGTACAGGTAAATTAAGGTAAGAAGATTACAAAATGTTTAATACATAAGCTATTCTGAGAGTGGTGCAGTTGTATGTCAACATGGACAGGCAGTTTAGTCAAATTGTTCTATGAGAAAGTATCTTTTTAAATTAAATTAGTATTTTAAACACAAAGAATCACCAAATGATAGTACGTATCAGGTCTATAAATATAAGGCTCACCTGTCCAGTAATTTAGAAGATAATAAGAGGACATGAAAATGAGTTTTCAGACCTTGATACTTCAATCCAAATACTAACCCCAATCCATTTCAAGCTTTCAAACATTACTAAGTAAAATTTTCATCTCATTCTTCAAACCTGAGTGTCTGATTGTAGGTTTATTTTCAATTGTATAATATCTGTTTAATTGTGCAAAATACTTATTGGACAATATGCTTTCCTTTAAATAATTTGTTTTTTCTTACAAAGCTTATAAGGAAAAAAAATAATATAGAAAATAGTAGTAAATCAAATAAATAATACTACTGTTAATAAAATAACCATTTCTTACTCCATTCCAGCTCACATAGGTAAAATCTGTGATAAAGAAAAACATGCTTATATTCCTTATATTTTTTCACAATGTTTATTTACTTACATCATTTTTGATAACAATATAATTTACAAAAAACATATATAAAAATCTTACATCCTGTCAGCTTATTTACTTTTGTTTCACAGCAAAGTTTATTCTCTCTCAGCCATGTGTGAAGAGTTCTTCATCTTCACTTCTAAGATTTCCATCCTTAACTGCCTGTCAGCTTCTTACAGAATCACTCTATACCTTCATTCTCACACCTCCTTATGTCTTGCATCTGATCAGAAGGCTTGTATGCAAGGTCCCTGTACTCTGTATCATATCTCAGGCCCTCTTAGGTCCCATTTGTTTGATTCTAGAACCTTGTAGGCATTCAATTTAGTTAGTTTATATTTCTTTTTAAACCCATTCTCTTTTTATGGTAATTTTTCCCTTAATTTCTTCTTTGCCCGTTGAATGGAAATGTTTTCATAACAGGGATCATATTACAAGAGCGAAGATGTCTTGCACATTGAGAGTGCAAATATTAGAAGTGTTATTGATATGTAATGGAATACATGTATGACTAGAATATCCCAAATTTTGAGGATGCTGCAGCTTCTTATTTTGGAGTGAACTAGGATTCTGTTGGGTAAGCTGTCATCCTGTAAAAGTGAGAATTTTAAAAATAGGAGAAGATTAGAAGTATTTTCTGGACAAGATAAAACTTAGCTGAAAGACAACCAATGCTAGCCAGGCACTCCAGATCAGTATAATAGGAAAAGAAAGAAGAATTTGACCAGAAATGCGGGAAATCAATATCTTTGGGATCTAGATCACATGGAAAAATGTGTGCCACATCTCTCAAGCTTCTTTGAGCTTCTTTTTATTCAAGCAAGCCTTGAATAGTATTGTTAGTTCACAGGCTGCTTGGAATGGACTGTTTTCCCTTCTGTGCATGGATGAAAAGAACTCTTATTTGACATACAACCTCTTCAGCATCTGCACGAAACTGCCTTGTTCCTTATCTTTGTTAAGTAAAGTCTCAAGCATGCCCTTAGGTTTTGCTTTGCTTTTGCAGCACTTTGTCAATTAAACTGTCCTAGTCAGCCATGCAGGAGGGGACAGTAGATAGCTGCTTTTGCTATCATTCTTCTAATGCAGGTATTTTCTTTCATGGGTGAGTCACAACTTCAGAGATAACGTCCTCGAAAGTATGAGGTGGTAGAGCTTCTCTATGAAAAACTGCCTATTTTTTTTACATGAATGATGCTGATATTCATTTGAAATGTGACATTTTGCTACAAAGCTTCAAAACGCTGTTCTCTTTTAACTAGCATGCACCTTTCAGGTGCATCATTAAAAAGTAAAAAATATTTTAGATATAAATACTTTCCAAAAGAGTTTTGGAAGTGATGTTGCCCAATAATGAGTTAATTGTTTGATTTCAGTTTTGGGTCACTGCATTCAATATTGTCAGTTTACTATACTTGTGGCTAACTAAACATTTATAACAAATAAAACAATTTTAAACTCTTGCCATGCAAGTGAAATAACTTTATCATCTTCAAGTATATCACACAAAATGTGTAGATAAAGAATATTTGAGATGAAAGGCTCTACAACAGAAATAAAACTGAAATAATATGGATCAGAGTGGCAGTTCTTACCAATGGAATTGTTTCTAACACTTTCCAATTTTCTTATTCTCTGAAAATCAAAAGAACATCAAGTTCCTTAAGAAATCTTTGGGATTTTAATTTTTCATTCACTGATGTCTGCTATACTTATGCTATTTCCTTCATAACACTGATGATGGTGTAAGCTTACTAAAATGTCGGGTGTTGTATGTTATGGTTTACCTGGGCTGTTACTTTCAACAATGCAATTGATTATGCAACTGACATTGCAGAGATTATGCTTCTGGAGTACGTTATTTTTTGTTTTTAAAAATGAGACTTTGATGCCTAAATGGATTCTGTCACACAGCTATTTAGAATACCGGTTAAAATTTGTGATATTTTTGGACAATCACAGAAGTCTTCTTAACAAGTCTGTATTCTAGTTTGAGATTACTTGAGATTTCAGCATTGTTCTGAAATCACAGTGCTTTGAAATCTGTTTTCTAGTAACAGGAATAATTAACCTCCTGTAATGATTGTTTGCTCGGATGGGAAAGAATGAAATAAGTATTATTTTTAGACTAGAAAAAAGACCCCGCCCCTACATGATGGTGGGTTATTTGTCTTTTTTATAAAAAATTATGTAACGGATTTTTGCTTTATAGTACAGCAATATATAGCAACATTTCAAGTAATTGCTTTAATTGACCCTCTTCTTGCTCTGTCTTATGGCAATTGCTTCTGCAAATATCATAGAATCATAGAATCATAGAATCACCAGGTTGGAAGAAACCCGCTGGATCATCGAGTCCAACCATTATTTCCCCTCATCCTGTCCAGTGGTGACCAGGGAGAAGAGCCGAGCACCCACCTCACCACAACCTTCTTTCAGGCAGTTGGAGACACTGATAAGTTCTACCCGTCAGCCTCCACTTCTCCAGGCTAACCAGCCCCAGGTCCCTCAGCTGCTTCTCACAACCCTTGTTCTCCAGTCCCCTCCGCAGCTCCGTTCTCTTCTGCGGACATTCTCCAGCCCCTCAAGGTCTTTCTTGGAGTGAGAGACCCAAAAGTGACCCCAGGATTCAAGCTGTGGCCTCACCAGCCCCGAGTCCAGGGGGACAATCCCTTCCCTGCTCCTGCTGCCACCCCAGGGCTGATCCAAGCCAGGATGCTGGTGGCCTCCTTTGCCACCTGGACCACTGCTGGCTCATGGTCAGCTGTTCTCAAATGTATCATTACCTCCCAGTTACTAGGAGATGGTCTCAGGAGAGTTACCAACTTTTTTCAAGTTCATTAACTGTTCTCAGGATCATCACCCGAAATGCTTGAATGATTAAATCTCGTTTTCCTAAAGCCTATAGCTTACGTCTGTAAACTCATCATCTCCCGTATGTATGAGGCATCATTAGCACTCCATATATTCATAGGAAAGTGAAGTGACTTCTACCATAAAGACTATGCTTTCTGTCTCAGCAGAAGTTCAGTCAGTTGAAGGCTGGAATAGGGAGTTTTGAAACACAACATAAATCTTTGTCTTTCTCTCTCTTTCCAGTTATGTGATACCAAGATCATGGCAGACATACACAAGTGGTACACAATTTGTAGATGGGACACCTTGCCAGTAAACACATAGTCCTAAATACAGCACACAACAAAGTGTATTAGGCTGAGAAAGATTATTCTTGTAGCTAAAAGTAATTTTTCTTCCTATTAATTTGTTCTGTATTCAATATTTAAGTTCACAGTTTCCTTCTGTGAAAATCTCCTACATTACAAATCTCTATGTTTACTTTGAAAGAGTATCATTCATGTAGGGTTTATTTGCTGCCCTCTTTAGCAAAGGCAGGAAAATCTTGCACATCACTGATACAATTCTGCTGAAATTCATTGGGCATACACCAAGCTCATAATTCTTGGCATTTCATTTTAAGCCTAAGTACAGGAGGGATAGAGATTCAAAATGGCAGAAAATGCCTCTAAGTAGCTATTGTGATTGTGCTTATGCAACGTCTGCTCACTCTACAAGGAAATAAATAAGAACCTTGAAACAGGTCATAAGTTTACATTTGACTATTTCAGACACAAAAGCATCTGTGAGTTAAAGGGTAATATCCTGGCCTGTTCTGTGAGAACGATTACTGTCATTTAGCTGACCAGATGTTAGACCTATCTACTTTATGAGGAACTATTACCACTTTAAAATATTTTATTCTGACGGTGAGCTAACATCACATTTATATATAGTTGCCTTCCTCTTTTTTCTATTATATTTTTAAATGTCCTGTTGATAGACAATTGCAATTCTCAAATTATTTATCCACTTGTAAGAGAGAAATAGAAATTTCTACTTTTTTATCTGAGCAACAGAAAAGTATCTTTTCTATATAACATACAAAACATATTCTTCCTAGAAAAAAATAAGAGAATTTTAATAATGGAGAAAATCAAAATTGTATATATTTTCAAAATCTGAACTGCCACAAACATAACCCAGTTCTATACCATCACAAATTAAGCTAAATCTTTTGCCTCATATGACAATACAGTATTACATCTATTAAAAAACTCAAATAAAAGGTTTGCAGGGTTACCTGAGTGCATTGAATAATCAGTCTGAAATAATTATCAATTTAAGATTATTTCCAAAAGCAACATGTGCCTAAATATACGACTACAACAAAGATTTATTTTAAAGACATTCTATAGATTAGATAATGTGCTTCATAAATACTAAGTTCTGTGACACATCTTTGACTGATACTTAAAAGAAAAATTGACATATAATTCAAGAAGAACAGTATGACTCGTACCTAATTAATGACTTTTTAAATTATAGATAGGTATGTTTTTGCCTGTGGAAAACTTGTGGTAGGCAAGTGGGTTTCAAAACCAAGATCACTGTTTGAATGTACCACAGTGGGGCTGATTTTATGAAATCTTGCTTATCTTACTGATTGAGATTATGAGAGCTGAGCAAACAAAACTACCTAGTAGAAAAAAAAGTTGGTTTCAAAAATTTGTTATAGATGCTCATAAGATATTTCAAAAGTGTGTTTCTGTTGGTGAAATGGAGGAAAAGAAGAAAAACCACGACAACATGGAGAGGAAGAATGCAATCATTACCAGGGAAGTAAGGAAGATATATAAGGTACAGGATATTTAGGAAATTCAGGCTCTATTTACTATATTAGTAAATGGAATGATTCTAGG
Organism: Phaenicophaeus curvirostris; assembly: GCF_032191515.1. Taxonomy (NCBI): domain Eukaryota; kingdom Metazoa; phylum Chordata; class Aves; order Cuculiformes; family Cuculidae; genus Phaenicophaeus; species Phaenicophaeus curvirostris. The sequence goes on from NC_091393.1 coordinate 18,626,381, forward strand.
GATTGCTTTTTTTTTTTTATTATTTTTTTTTTGGTTTTTGGGGTCTTTTTTGGTCATTTGAATATTAAATTACTTTACATCTGTTTCAAAGTAAGGATGGTTCTTATTTCTGTGACAAACAGCTGTTTTCTAATTTACAGAGGTGGCATATTGAGTCAAGGCAAAGTACAGTAAACTCTGACAAAAGTGAAGTGGAAACCTGTATGAATTGTTTACGTACTCAAATATGCAGAAACAAATAACACACTATCAAAATTTATTGAATAAGATTCTACTCTGAGTGTCTTAAAATATTCAAAACAAGTTATTGTTTGATCAGCCCTCATTATGTATCAGGGGAAATTATGTTCCTAACCATAACTTACAAAAAAATACTGGATTTTGGTCTCTAAGAAGTATACTTATTTCCATTTCATTCTAAAGACTGTAGATTTGCTGCTCTAAGAATTCTATAGTGCAGTCAACCTAAATAATTTTAGGTGGCTCTGCAGTACATGCTTAGCTGGTTTCTCTTGCCTCTCTTGTTTGGTGTCTATCTGCATAATTTCACTATAGATTTGAAAGAAATGAATTTAATGTACTTCTGCTGCTTAAAGGATTATAATAATTTTCTATCTGAACTACAAGTATGATCACGGAAAAAGGAAACAGTTAAGAGGATTACTTGTGGGACTGTATTTCTATTTAGAGGCCAATGTCAGGCCAGAGTTTCAGTCTTAATTCTGATAGGTCTTGGTTTCATGGCTTAGAAGTCAATGCTTCAACAGTTTTAAATATATCCTTTTGTAATAACACAGTATATCCACAAAAGAAAGTTGAAAGATGCATTCATAAGACAAGGTCTAGGAACAAGGTGACAGCAAATATAGAACTCAAAAAAAAATCCCACTCTCAGAAAGGTTATTGCAGATATAAATGGGAGAAATGAGTAAGATATAGTAAGGAGATTAAAAGAAGCTTTCAGCCACTGTATGATGAGAATAAAAAAATCTTTTTGAGAAGTAAGATGTGTCAGATTGAGAAGTATAAAGGAATAAAATGAGGAGGGCAGGGTGGAGGGAGAAGGAAAGGGCTGAAGTTCTGCAGATAAATGCATTTTTAATGATCTGTTATGATTTTTTTCTCTAATATTTTTCAATTTGCAGACTGAGTCTGTGAATATACGTGTCTGTGTCTTTTATGTCTGTGTAAGCCAATGTATCAGAATCTTGTTATAACATTAGCTTTGAGAATAATATTCATTACAATTAATGAGTAATAATTAATACTGGTTATGACAAAGAGAAGAAACATACTAAGGCAGAACAGAAAAAATGCAGAGGTCAAAAGATTCTATCTTAAATTAAAATCCTAATTTAGTTATTTTTAAGTATTTTAGTGAAAACCATAGAACACTTCTAATAAAACAGATCAAAATATGAATGTAAATTAAACTTAGCAAAATATAGTAAACATAGCAATATGGAGTTCAATCACAATATTAATATGATCCCCATTACTTACCTCTATATTATGCTCACTGTCACAATGCTGGGTGTCCCAGACACTATCAAGGAAAGCACAGGTTGAAATTGAATTGAGCTCCTTGCTTTCATCAAAATTATTTTGCTAATTTCCTGGGGTTTATACTCTGCTGGGTTTAGGCATGAATTCACGCTCCTCATGCTGGTTTGGCTAAAGCATGGAGAGATTCACGCCTTTAATTAACTCAGGGGAAATATATTCACAAACTGTTGATAGTTCTTTATCTAAAACAAAGGACATCCTCTGATCCCCTTTGTGGTGAGAGAAAGTCAGCTTAATTGCAACAGCTATGGTCAATCACACCCTACATTATTCCCTGACTTTCCTGGGCACGTTGCCTTTGCCCATATCCTCTAACCCTTCTTCCATTGTAGGAATTTATTGGTCAGTCACAGCCATACTCATGTGAAAATATTTCCTGTGATTAACACTGTTTGCTTTTCATATTTTTGGTGGAGTGTTAGATATAAATCCAATAATCATGAAATGTACAGTGCATGAGAAAAAAAAAAGCATGAACACTTTATCATAACTTTTTCTAATTTTTCCAATTATACGTACATAATAAGTATTAATATAAATGTTACTTTTTCTTGAGGCTGTTAAGTAGCTTGCTTATACCTACGACTGATAATTATCCATAACCTTTCATATAGATGTTCATTTAATATTTAATACCACTCGCTGAAACCTGAAAATGCCTGTGTAAGATATTAAGATTTGTATAAGCTATTTATAAAATGGGAAGGTTTGTTTATAACTTTGCTGGGCAAATATTTGTATGCTTGCACACTCTTAGCCTTCTAACTAGACACCAGAAATCAGATCCAAGGAACTAAACTTTCTCTGTTTATGGCCTAGCCTGGCCAGTCATGAAGTACTTCCTATGTGAAAGATGCATAAACTAGTTAGATAGACCCCCCCAAACGTAGTACAGATCGTTATAAAGTTAATATACAACTTCTAGTTCTAACTTCTATTAGAACCTTGCCAGATCTTGCCCAAATCTTGATTGTAATAAAGCCTGTAGTGGCGATGGGTGCTCTGGAGTTATAAGGGGTCAATTATTCAGAGAAAAAAAATAAATCATAGCTTCAGATAAATAAGTGAAATCATGACAACTAAGAAAGCTCGGGGTTTGTGTTCACAGCTTTTGAATATTTTTAATACTGTAACTCTAGCTGTAAGGAATTTCATCTTCAAATCTTAAGAAGAATGTCATGACAGCAGCAGCAAGACTTAGCTTATGTTTTATTAAGTATGATTGGATAATTTTTTGATTCTGAAACACCAGGGACCATCAGATTGCCGCTTTAACAGTTAAGCTTTACATGTGAGTAGTGTCTGTTAACATATTTGTTCACTACTCTAATCTTAATGAAATGGAATGAAGCTACGTGAGGGGAAGTTCAGACTGGATATTACAAAAAGGTTCTGCACAAAGAAGGCGGTCAGTCACTGAAACAGGCTCCCTGGGGGAGCAGTCATGGCAGAGAGCTTGCAAGAGTTCAAGGAGTATCTGGATGGTGTTCTTAGTCATATGGTGTAGTTTTAGGTAGTTCTGAGAGGAACAGAAGTTGGACTCAATGATTCTTATGGATCCCTTTCCACTTGAGATATGATATGATTCTGTTTCTAAATCCATGGAGAAAGTGAATTATATAAAATTACAGAGATTTAAAGGATCGTTGTGACAAACCAATCTCCTGTTACTCATTGAAAGTATCCCTGACATCTTACAAAGGCAGGGGCTGGGAGAACAAAGAACTGCCCACTGTAGGAGAAGATCAGGTACAAGGTCATCTAATGAACCTAAAGGTGTACAAGTTCACGTGATCTGATGAGATGCATCTGTGGGTCCTGAGGGAACTGGTGGATAAAGTTGTTAAGCCAGTATCCATGACATTTGAGAAATCATGGCAGTCCATTGAAGCTCCCACTGACTGGAAAAAGGAAAAGGAAGACCTAGGGAAGCACAGGCAAACCAGTCTCACCTCTGTTTCTGGCAAGATCATGGAACAGATCATCCTTAAAACTCTGCTGAGGCATATATAAAATAAGGAGGTGATTTGTGACAGCCAGCATGACTTAACTAAGGGTAAATAGAGGAGTCGACCACTCCGACTCCTCCGACACCGTCCCCCGCCATGGAGGGGACTGGGCGATGGATCCTGCCTTCCTAGATATGTTCCCGGGGGGTGATTATAGCCGGCGACGTTGTTCTCGCCGCATTTCTCCATCCTCTCCATCCCCTCCTCCTCCTCCCGCAGCGCCCCGGTCCCTCCCCGCTGCCCCGCACGCTCTGCTCGCCCTCCCGCTGCCCCGAGGATGCTGCTGCTCTGAGATGACCCCGGCCTGGGCACCCGCAGCCTTCCTGGGGACACCAGTCTGGGCTTTCCCCCCTCCCGAGCTGGAGCTGGCGGGTATGGGGGGCTTCAGGGCGAAGATGCCCCCCATCGCCTTCAAATAAGGGGTGCGGGGTTGCTGGGCAGGGCTGGAGGGGGGTCTGGTGAAAAATAATGGGATTGTAGGAGGAAAAAGTGGGTTTTATAGCCTGACAAAAACATATATGTTTTTAAATCATGCCTCAAAATTTGGTAGCCTTTTGCTATGAGGCTACAGCATTGGAGGACAAGGAAAGAGTAACCAACAACATCTACCCAGACCTGTGCAAAGCATTCAACACTGTCCCACATGACAACCTTGTCTCTGAATTGGAGAGGAATGGATTTGATGTATGGACCTCTTATTGGGTAAGGTATTAGCCAGAAGGTTGCCCTGAAAGAGTTGTGTCCAACAGCTCAATATCCAAGCGGAGACAGGTGATGAGTGGCATTCTGCAGGGGTCAGTATTGGAACTAGTGTTTAACATCTGTTTTGCAGACATGGACATTGGGATTGGGTGCACGCTCAGCAAGTTTGCCAGTGACACAAAGCATATGCTCTGCAGTCAACATGCTGGAAGGAAGGGATGCCATTCAGAGAGACCTTGACAGGCTTGTGAGATGGGTCTGTGTGAAGAGCATGAAGTTCAACAAGGGCAAGTGCAATGTCCTGCACATGGGTCAGGGCAATCCCAAGTCAAATACAGGCTAGGTGGAGAGTAGATTGAGAGTAACCTTGAAGAAAAGGACTTTGAGGTGTTGCTAGATGAGAAGGCCAACATGAGCCAGCAATGTGCACTTGCAGCCCAGCAAGCTGACCATATCCTGGGCTGCATCAAAAGAAGCGTGACCAGCAGGTTGAGGGAGGTGATTCTCCCCCTCTGCTCTGCTCTTGTGAGACCTCACCCTGGCAGATTTAGATTAGATATTAGGAAGGATTTTTTTTCCTGTGAGAATGGTGAGGTGTTGGAACAGATTGCCCAGAGAAGTCATGGATGCCACATCACTGGATGTGTTCAAGACGAGGTTAGATAAGGCTTTGGGCAACCTGACCTAGGGGAGCATGTCCTGGCTGATGGCAAAGGGGTTAGGACTAGACGATGTTTAAGGTCCTTTCCAACTCAAACCATTTCATGATTGTTCCAACTGGGATTGAAAATAGAATTTGTCAAGCAATCATTCTTAGTGAAAGCGATATGAATTCTGAAACATTTGGGTCGTAGCCATAGAGCTAACCTCCTCTATCTTCGCTTTCTTCCCATCTCCCTCAGAGAGCTTGATGACCATAGTGGGTTGACCTTTGCTGGATGCCAGGTGACCAGCAAGCTGCTCTATCACTCCCCATCCTTTGCTGGACAGGAGAGATAAAGTATGACAAATGTCTCATGGATTGAGATGAGAACAGGAAGATCACTCACCAATTACTGTCGTTTTAAAAAGAGACTCAGCTCAGGGAAATTAATGTACTGTATTGCCAATCAAAGGTCAGAGCAGAATAATGAGAAAGAAAAATTAATCTAAAAGCACCTTCCTTCTTTTTCCTTGGCTCAATCTCACTCCCCATTTTCTCTACCTCCTCCCTCGGAGTGGCACAGACAGAAGTGACATTTGCTGTTAGTTCATCACACATTATCGCTGCCACTCTTCCTCATCAGACTCTTCTGCTCCAGCATGGAGTCCCACCTATGGGAGACAGTCCTCCATGAACTTCTCCAACATGACCCCTTACCGTGGACTGCAGTTCTTCAAGAACTGCCCTAGCATGAGTCCTGTCCATATATCCTACCCACAGGATGCAGTCCTTCAGAAGTGGAGTGCTCCAGCATGAGCTCCTCTCTATGGGTCACAGATCCTACCAGGATCCAAGGGCTTTTCATGGGGTCAGAGATTCCTTCAGGCCCATCCGCATACTCTAATGTGGGGTCCTCCATGCGCAACAGGTGAATAACTGCTCTACCAAGAATCTCCATGGGCTGCAGGGGAACGACTTACTTCACCATGTTCTTCACCACAGGCTGCAGGGGAATCTGCTTCAGAGAGTACTCTACACGTCTTCCTTCTTCACTGACCTTGGTGTCTGCAAAGTTTTTTTTTCTTATATATTCTTACTCCACTCTTCCATCTGCTCCTGCAGAAATTTTTTTCAACTTTTTAAATATATTATCCCAGAGGTGCTACCACGTGATAGGTTAGGACTTGGCCAGTGGTGGGTCTATCTTGGAGGTGTCTGGCATTGGTGCCAGACACCAGAAATGAGGGAAGCTTTTAGCATCTTCTCACAAAGCCACCCTAGTAGCCTCCCTACTACCAAAATTTTGCCACATAACCAGAAGGCTAAAAGAAGTTTGACAGAAAACTTACTCCTGGAATACCAGCTGATCATTTAAGGCATGTTGTATTTACAATTTACTTTCCCCAGTGTATGTTCAGACCATATTAACAATGTCAGTGATTTAATGTGTTTCAGTTTGCGCCTGGTTCCTCTTGTCCTGTCAGTGGGGACTACTGAGAAGAGTCTGTCTCTCTCTTCTTCATTGCCTTGCATCAGGTATTTAAACACATTGATAAGAAACATACCCCCCCAAAAAAACATTTTTGCTTCCAGGTTAAACAACCCTAGCTCTCCCTGCTCATCCTCATATGAAAGGTGCTTGAATCCTTTAATCATCCTAGTGGCCCTTCTCTGGACTCTGATATGATATCCATATCATTCTTGTGCTGGGGAGCAACTCAGCCTGTCCTCATATGGGAGGTGCTTCAGCCCTCGGATCATCTTTATAGCCCTCCTCTGGACTCGTTCCAACAGCTCAATATCCTTCTTATGCTGAAGATTCCAGAACTGTTCCTTCAGTAAGTTTGCACATAAGTTTGGGACCCTCAGTACAAGAAAGACATTTTGCTGCTGGAGCATGTCCAGAGAAGGGCATTGAAGCTCGTGAAGGACCTGGAGCACAAGTCATGTAAGGAGTCGATGAGGGAACTGGGATTTTCTAGTCTGGAGAAGAGGAGGTTGAGAGGAGACCTTACTTCTCTGTGCAACTACCTGAAAGGAGACTGTAGTGAGATGGGTGCTGGTCTCTTCTCACCAAGTTACAAGTGATAGAACAAGAGGAAATGGCCTGAAGATGCATCAGGGGAGGTTTAGATTGGATACTGGAAAAATTTCTTTACTGAAAGAGTGGTCAAGCATTGGAACAGACTGTCCAGGGAAGTGATGGAGTCACCATCCCTGGAGGCATTCAAAAAATATGTAGATGTGGCACTTTGCAACGTGGTTTAGTAGGCATGGTGGTATTGGTCTGACAGTTGGACTCGATGGCCTTAGAAGTCTTTTCCAACCTTAATGATTCTATGATTCTGCAGTACTGTTTATACAATGCAGAAGTGCAGATTTTACACAAAATAGCTTGTTAAATTAGTGATTTTTCTAGAGAATAGATTATAAACATTGTTCTAATAAGCAGATTTTCAGAGCCGGTGATGCTTAATTCTGATAAAGGTCCCTAAGAAGTGAAAATGATTTGTGGCAATTTAATTTCACAGATGGAAAAGTAGAGTAAAACAATTGCAAAACACAAAATCATGAATTAAATCACATATCAAATAAAAGCAATTGCAAATGTCTTAAATGGATATGGAAATCTACAAGTATACTTCATGTATTGCAATGTGTTATGGAAGGCAACAGATGAAACGTTTTAAACAGATCTTGCTTTTTAGAAAGGAGTGCTTATGTACAAAACAAGCTGACAAAATGCAAGAAAACTTACAATACCCAGAAGTAGGAATAAAAAATAATTAGATTGTAAATCTCAGTTACGTTATGAGAATGCCCTGATAAGTTAGTCAATATATCTGAAACTAATTCCTTTTTCATTTTACATTGTGGAAAAGAAACATGAAAGAAACAAACAAAAATTCCTCTGAACAGCAGAATAGGGTTTTTTTTTAAAAAAATAATTGCTGCACTTTTATCAACATGTACATTCCTTCAGAAAAGAAATTGTTATAGATTAAAAATGATTTATAGCTTCTAGAATGTTGAAACAATTTTCTGAAAAACTTCAGAAGCCATTTTGCAAACAGTACGCTAAATTACTCTTCAAATATTATTTACTTAATGGTAAATATATTATTCCAAAATCACTATGCTAAACTTTGCCTTTAAGTGTTCTTAATGCTGAAGACTATAATACTAATAGTCACAAATACTATAGTGACTGATGTTTGTAACTCTGGATAAAAAATCTAGAATTTAGGAAAAATGTTCAAGTGTCTTAATTTCAAATGTTGTGTAACATTTCTAATGCCAAATTAAAAAAAAAAAATAGAAATCCCCAAACTCTTTCCTTTGTTCGTAAATTACAAAGTATTTATCTTCCAGTTTAGATTAAACATTTACTTCTAAACACTCTTATTGACTGACAATATATCTGGTTTGCTTTTAGAATTTCTTGTGTAGTTATCATTTCACCAATTAATTTCATAGGTTTCTATCTAAGATATGTCTACCTTCCTCTACTTATGACAGGTGGTGTAAACTTCATTTGTTTGCTTGCATTTTGCTGTGTTTTACATAGTATGTTAAAATAAGTGTGACTGTGCAGCAGATAAGTTATGTATGTTCGCTATCCTAACTGATGCATATGGATACTTCTATGGAAAGAGTGAAAGGTCATGCTTTGTCTGATTGCAGCTCAGTATGAGTTTTTGAAGAGGTTCTCGCAATGCAGGTGGTGAGCAAGGGCCTCAGTAAGCAAGGATTGTCAAGCATGAACAGTAAGGGAGATCTTAGAAAGAACAGAGTGGAGGATTCAGAGACTATGGGAAATACAGACACTGTGATTCTGTGATTCTGTGACTTTTTACTTTCCTAGAGAAAATGATATAGATTTTTCAGTCTAAAAGACCTCTGAAAATTTCTGGACCACAGGAAAGGGTATACCATTCAATCATACAATGGATATTTGTAATGGTTAAAAAATCCTTCTCTTCTTGCCAGATCTATCCAAACTTAGAAGGTTATTCTTCTAACAATTCTGGAAATCCAAAGCCATCTGGATGATGAATAATAAAGAAAGAGGCTGTATCTGCTTCAAAGGTGATTTGGTGTCAGCTGTCATCACTCAGTTTTTACATTTAGAAATTCTGTAGAGATTTCACTTTTTTCCCATCTTTGTCAGATGTTCTAAAGGTTTTGTTTTATTTTACATTGGGGTTTTATATTTGTTTGGTTGGTTGGTTTGGTTTTTTTTTTGTTTTTCCTGAGCTCTATTCAGTTTTACCAAAGCCTACTGGGAAAAAGAAAGTGCTTTCAGCAGGAAGCATGAACCAGTTTCTGCTTTACTCTGATAGGTACAGTCACCATGCTTCCCTCAGAGCTGAAAGCTTGTCTGGTACATGCAACTCTTTCATAAATATCAGGACAATAGCAAGAAATCTCTAACAGTTGTGTGAGAAATGTTTTGTAGATTGTGATGAGAGTCTTAGTAAAATATATGCATTTTACTCATCTAAAATCTACCATTGGAGCAATGATTTAAGAAAAGTAAACCAAAGTTCAAATACCAATGCAAATTAATTTTGATGCATCAAGAACTTCTTTCCTTTGAGCCAGGAAGGATTGATGCTTTGACTATTAACACAACTATAGTTGAATAAAATAACTACTTGAATAAAAGCAGCATGAGGTTCAAACCAGATCTTTTCAGACAATTAAATTTGAGCACAATATCATCACACCTTTATAGCACTTCTGTCCTGAAGTATATTTCTGCACAGATGACAAGTTACCAGCTTTTTCACAAGTAGAGTTTGAATACTATTCCGGGAACGCTGAGACATGTATGTCAGCAAAAGATAACTCATTGTGATCATTATTTGTGATGAGAATCTGGAGGATATTGTTGATGTTCTTTTTATTTTTTTGGTTTGTTACCCACAGTTTTTCCCCATCATCAGTGAAAATCTGCTTTTGAGGGTTATTTGTAGAGCATTGATTATTCCCTGAGTGTCCATTCAGCTGAGGCTTTAGAACTGTAAAATGCTTTCTAACAATATGCTTGTTAGTTCCTTATATTATTTTCTCATCAAGACTGAAATTCTCTTATGCAATGCACATGTTATCATCTTCAAAATTTAAATTAAAATTCCATTCATCTCACAGAATCACAGAGTCACTAGGTTGGAAAAGACCTCTAGGATCATCAAGTCCAACCATTCCTATCAACCACTAAACCATGCCTCTGAGCACCTCATCCACCCGTCTTTTAAACACCTTCAGGGATGGTGACTCAACCACCTCCCTGGGCAGCCTGTTCCAGTGCCCAATGACACTTTCTGTGATTTTTTTTTTTCCTGATGTCCAGCCTGAACCTCCCCTGGCGGAGCTTGAGGCCATTTTCACTTGTCCTGTCCCCTGTCACTTGGGAGAAGAGACCAGCACCCTCCTCTCCATAACCTCCTTTTCGGTAGCTGTACAGAACAATAAGGTCTCCCCTCAGCCTCCTTAGCCGCTCCTTGTAAGACTTGTTCTCCAGCCCCTTCACCAGCTTCGTTGCTCTTCTCTGGACAAGCTCCAGAGCGTCAACATCATTCTTGTAGCGAGAGGCCCAGAACTGAATACGGTATCTGAGGTGTGGTCTCACCAACGCTGAGTCCAGGGGCAGAATAACCTCCCTGGACCTGCTGTCCACGTCGTTTCTGATACAAGCCAAGATGCCATTGGCCTTCTTGGCCACCTGGGCACACTGCTGGCTCATATTCAGTTGCTGTCAACCAACACCCCCAGGTCCCTCTCCTCCAGGCAGCTTTCTAGACAGACTTCTCCTAGTCTGTAGCACTGCACAGGGTTGTTGTGCCCCAAGTGCAGGACCCGGCATTTGGCCTTGTTAAACCTCATGCCATTTGTCTCTGCCCAGCAGTCCAGCCTGTTCAGATCTCTCTGAAGAGCCTCCCTTTCGTGAACCCACCTTTCGTGAGCCCGCCTTTCACGAACGTGTGAATCTCATGTTGCCTGGTGCAAGGCTTGGCTTTGAAAAACACTTTATTTTTCCATGCTGTATGTGAAAAAGATTTTTCCTGTGCACCTGTTGCAGCTTAACTCAGATAGAAAGAACTCAATTTAATTATTTACAGTGACTTGTAAATTCTTGACTGATATACACTGTTAACAGTGAATACTAATGACCTAGGAAGTTTTGATCATCTCCCTATTTACTTAGGTTTTTCAAAATAATACAGTAAGAATTGCAGGATTTCTGATTTTTCATTCTCATCCCTAAAATATAGAGGCCCCATAAGTTTTATTCTGTGAATTCACAGAAGAATTACAGTTGAGAAAACAAAAACTACACAGAAAACTGTACATAGCCATCACAGGCCACACTACTTTCCTTTCTTATTACTACTATTCTTTCAAGAACAGAGCTAACACATTGGATAAAAAAAAGCCTAAATTCCTCACCATCAGAAACAAGCCCTTGAGGTTAGTCTAGATGGGAATGTAATGGGAGGACCAGTGGAAAGATGGTTTGATTTTTCTTGTCCTTGTCAAGTAGTCAATCTCTTATTCAATTTCTTTGGTTTTCTAGATATTTCCTTTTACACTTGGTATCAAATGTATTAAGTCTTAACATTATAAGTAGAATAACTTAGTCAATTCTTTGATTAAACCGAAACTACTGTCACCTGTATTAGGAATTTTCAAAAAAAAAAGGCCTGTTAAGAATATATATTATAAACATTGATACTTAGAATGAGTTTGCATTCCTTATGAGTGTGCACTTAAGGAAGTGGATGAGTCACCATCCTGGAGGTATTTAAAACATGTGTAGATGGGGTACTTAGGCACATCATTTAACAGTGCACTTAGGTTTACAGTTAGTCTCGATGATCTTAAAGGTCTTTTCCAACTTAAATAGTTCTATGATTCTGCTATTCTATTTACACATTGTGTTAGAATGAGATTCTGGCACTATGTTAACCCAAATGTTTATCTGTGATTACATATTGAATGTTCTGTTAGTGTATGCTTGGCATACACAACAATTCTTTTCTTTTACAAGAAAAAAATGTAGTTACTGAACCTGAATTCATTATTTTTAGGATTAAGTAAAATACAGCACTTATAACCTGATAATTATCAATCAAATCCGTTAGTATTGTGAGTCAAAAAATGTAAATTTTTTGTCATTATTCACAGTCCAATTATTTTGGTTTTATACATGTAATGTATTTTAAAATACTATTAAAATATCATTCATACATTTTGGACATGCATCCTAGGTCATATATTCTGGACCGTATAATCTGGGCAAATAAATTTTTATGTAAACATGTACATTGCCTTTTTTCTTGTGCTTCTCAACTCCCTGAAATAATATAATCGCATCCCACATTAAGGGCTGAAGACATTTTTCTAGTAACTGAATATTCCCAGAGCCTGTTGTCTAGTCTTGAGGCTTAATGGGATTGTGTGACCTATCCAAACTTCTTAGCCTCCCAAACAACTGTCTGCATTTTGACTGTACACTGGAAATTATCCTTTTCCTGATACGTCACAAATGGCTCTTGAGAACTGACTATTAAAAGCAGGAGTTATCTGCCAGGGGCTGGAGATATCTCAAGGGGAGCACTCAATGCCACAGGGATGTGCAAACCTCAGAGGCTCTAGCCGTGGGCAACCCGTATCAGGTTTTGGGCATTAGAGAACTGAGCATCAGGAAACCATTAAGCACAGGGCAGCAGAAAAAATTGTGTAACATTCAACACCACAGCCCCTACAAGAACCCTGGAGGAATTTGGACAGACTCCAAGCACACATTTAGGTGTGGAGTTAATGAGTATTTATGTACATGTTTTTTCAATCATTTCACAGAATCACAGAATCACAGAATAACCAGGTTGGAAGAGACCCACCAGATCATTGAGTCCAACCGTTCCTATCAAACACTAAACCATATCCCTCAGCACCTCGTCCACCCGTGCCTTAAACACCTCCAGGGAAGGTGAATCAACCACCTCCCTGGGCAGCCTGTTCCAGTGCCCAATGACCCTTTCTGTAAAGAATTTTTTCCTAATGTCCAGCCTAAATCTCCCCTGGCGGAGCTTGAGGCCATTCCCCCTTGTCCTGTCCCCTGTCACTTGGGAGAAGAGGCCAGCACCCTCCTCTCTACAACGTCCTTTCAGGTAGTTGTAGAGAGCAATGAGATCTCCCCTCAGCCTCCTCTTCTCCAGGCTAAACACCCCCAGCTCTCTCAGCCGTTCCTCATAAGGCTTGTTCTCCAGCCCTTTCACCAGCTTTGTTGCTTTTCTCTGGACTCTCTCCGGAGCCTCAACATCCTTCTTGTGGTGAGGGGCCCAGAACTGAACACAGGATTCGAGGAGCGGTCTCACCAGTGCCGAGTACAGAGGGATGATAACCTCCCTGGACCTGCTGGTCACGCCGTTTCTGATCCAAGCCAAGATGCCATTGGCCTTCTTGGCCACCTGGGCACACTGCTGGCTCATGTTCAGTCACTGTCAACCAACACGCCCAGGTCCTTCTCCTCCAGGCAGCTTTCTAGACAGACTTCTCCTAGTCTGTAGCACTGCACAGGGTTGTTGTGCCCCAAGTGCAGGACCCGGCATTTGGCCTTGTTAAACCTCATGCCATTGGACTCTGCCCAGCGGTCCAGCCTGTTCAGATCCCTTTGCAGAGCCTCCCGACCCTCCAGCAGATCGACACTTCCACCCAGCTTAGTGTCGTCCGCAAACTTGCTAAGGGTGCAAGTGTGATTGTGTGATTCTTTTTCTCAAGGACAACTTACTATGTCATTGAGACAATTTGTGTATGTTGTAAAACACACAGAGGGTGGAAGTAAAATTGTATAGGCACTGTAATTTGTAGCATTTCCTATGTTATATGTACATAGAAAGTAATGCTTCAATATGAAGTTTTTAAAACTGCCTCAGAAATAAAGTATGCATGATTTCACATTCCTAGGGAGCAGTAAGTGTGGGCGGTCCTGCAGGTGAGGGGTGAGTGACAGTGACCTCAGTGAGAAGGGTGGTGCTGTGGGGTGGCACCCATGCAAGAAGCACAGACTGGGTCTAGGGATGGCACTCAGAGACAGTGAGCAGTCCAATGGTTCCCAGGCAGGTTCACAGCGAGGAGGCAGTTCCTGAGATCAAGCCAGTAAGTCAAATATTTGGGTAAGTTTCGAGGCCAAGTATGAAAGGTAGAAGGTCTGGTACCAACCCACTTGCAGCATAGCTCCCATGGAGACCAAGGACAAGATCCTGAGCTAAAATGCAGCTCCTGAGCAAGGTGAGAGACCCCCACCAAGCCCTCCCACAGTTCCGTCTCAGCTCTTTTCACAGCAGTTTGCTCCAAGGTCAAAACTCCATGTCAAAAGCTGGTGTCAAGCACAAACAGGCAGTCCACGAAATGTGCATGTGATGTGGGGAAGTGGCAAAAGGAGGTTTATTTCTGGCCCTGACATGTTGACATATATACTCCTAAACATTTTCTGGTTTATTCTTTTCTTTCATAGATTCTTTTTTTCTGAAAAGTTGTTAAAGTTACACATCTTCAGTGGTTATTTCTCCAGTCTCACTTAAAATGTACTTAGTTTTGTATTTAATAACTTCTATTAATAGAAAGAAAATATAATCTTTAAAATACTAAACTGGAATGCAAACGACTTAGGATTCATGTTTTCTTTTAAATTACTTCCCTGCGGCTCTACATAAACCTTTCTGCTTTAGTTATCCTTTAGTACAAGATAGAGCATTTTACTGTTTTTCATTCAGCCTTACATGTATTTAAGAGCTAGATTTTCTTCAGGTATCTTACTGTGTGTCCGTAGAAGTTCCAGTCTTGGACTTTTCATAGTCTTTATCAATTATATGTAAGCATTTGGGGTTATAGATAGGAAAATTTTCTCCTTGTCTAAAGCAGACTTGAGTATAAAAGCTCTCATATAAACTTTCAAATTTCATCTCATGACAACATTTATCTCATGACACATCCTCAGCATTTTGCAGATATTTAATTTCTTGGCTGATCATCTAAGTCTTGTATGTTAATATTGTAACTCTACTTAATGCATGGCTCTTTATTTTTCAAAATTTTTACTATATTACAGTTTTACCATCTCCCCCAGTTTTTCCTGCTGTTTTTGCAGGATGTATTTATTTACTTAACATTATTAATTGTAGTACTTCCACAATAATCTTTCATAATTATCTTTCTTTTGTGAAAATTAACCATAAACTGTTATAATACCACTCTTTACTTATTTTAAAATAATTTGGGATTTTTTCCCCATGCAAATATTGTGAGGAAGCAGATTTCCTTTAGCGGGAGAAATTAAGCCTCTATGTGTTACCAGAATGACAAATAATTAGATGAAAGAAGGGTAAAATATGAGTGGGCAAGAATTCTCCACGAGATATAAAATAGCTTTCTTTTTGAAGTGGCTAAAAACAAAAATAACCTTTTACAAATATATATTTTAGTGACCCCTGAGAAAAACTTAGTATGAACAATATAAGTAAAGATGGGTTGCTTAGTGTAGGATTTCTTAATATACAGTAGTACAGAGCATATCTTTTATTCCTGATAATATTGACAAATGTAGTAGTAGCTATAATCGTTATAAAAGTTCAACACTGCTACCTTAATATAGAAAATACTAAATGAGTTGAACTACATGTTTGATAGCACATCAGCTAATGGTATTATTGAACATCACAATATTTTGAAGATAATGGAATGGTCTCAAAATAAAACAACTATGAGTATTCTGTAACAACACTTACATGGGGTTTTTTTCAGATTCATGCCCCTCCCCCTTCTTTTTTTTTTTTTCCTATGTGGAACTAGATCTCAGATGTGGAAATTTGGAGGCAGAGAGTGGAATTAGAGATGAACATACTTACCTTATTGTAAAACTAGACGGTTAGAGTAATTCAGCTTTTGGAGGGCAGCATAGAGATTCAGTAATTAAAACAAAAACTATTCTGGGAGGAAGATAACAATCTACCTTTCCAAGTTTAATATTCTAGGTCTCAAGTGCTATTACTACTACTAGTTAAGCCTAGTCCACACTTTTCTGGTACTTTCAACGTCTTTAACAGTGCTTGTCATTCTACTGCACAAAGGTTCATATGCATGGCAATTTACTACTAGGGCATAGGTGAATTTTAGGTGTTTTCATCCCAATTTAAGTGACAGTAGGAGTGACTGAATACCACCCTTTGATTTTTTCCCTACAATTTCCAACAGCTCACAAAGTCATTTAATGTTCTCCAGCTCAAGGTTTCCTCAAACAGTATCTTTCCTGTTCTGGTTGATCTTTCAGTATCTATATATATGCTCCAAAATAGTTTTGCAGTACATGAGATAAGAGGAGGACATTTAATGAAATCATAGAATCATAGAATCACCAGGTTGGAAGAGACCCACCGGATCATCGAGTCCAACCATTCCTATCAAACACTAAACCATGCCCCCCAGCACCTTGTCCACCCGCGCCTTAAACACCTCCAGGGAAGGTGAATCAATCACCTCCCTGGGCAGCCTGTTCCAGTGCCCAATGACCCTTTCTGTGAAAATTTTTTCCTAATGTCCAGCCTAAACCTCTCCTGACGGAGCTTGAGGCCATTCCCTCTTGTCCTGTCCCCCGTCACTTGGGAGAAGAGCCCAGCTCCCTCCTCTCCACAACCTCCTTTCAGGTAGTTGTAGAGAGCAATGAGGTCTCCCCTCAGCCTCCTCTTCTCCAGGCTAAACAACCCCAGTTCTCTCAGCCATTCCTCATAAGGCAATGATGTAGTTAAAGTGGTATCATAATCCATGTGCACTTTAGAGACAGACCAGCTGTCTGTAGGTGTAGAAATGCACACATTCACATCATTCCACATGTTGTGTAAAAATAGAAAGAGTGTAAATAAATTTAAAAATACAAATGCTATTTTATTTTTATTAAACGGCTCCCCTTGTAAGATACAGTTTAATCCTCACAATAATTTAATCCTTGCAATAAATGGATAAAAAGGATTATATTTAAGGTAAATTAAACTGTTATTGACTCAAAGCTATTGACGATTTCTAAGGTATTAAACAGCATGCTGTGTTTTCATAATTTTCAGAACAACTCCAAGAATAAGTTTCATAAATTTATTTTGAATTTCTTTCTGTTGTGTAGAAACCCATCTCCATGCAATAAATATTAGCAGTTATATTGAAGAGCCAAAGAACTCTTTTCTATAAGTTAAATAGTCTTGAAGGACTTTCTAATCTCCTGGCTTTGACTGTGATACATCAAAAACCTCAAGAGCATGATTAGGGACATTTTGTTTTCAGATATGTACTTTGAAAAACAAGGCTTTAAGTAAGTGTTTTGATGAGTATATGTGAACATAAAAAAAGCAGAGGATGTGCTTTTACATTTTCTTAATTGAAGCCATAATTCACATGCCCACATCCTCATAAATTAATAATAAATCATCATCAAGCCGTGATTAAAGCTCACAACTAGAGTTTAGATGTTCTGCTTTACTACTTAGTTTTGCCACATATGTCCTATCTTAGCCTGGTTATTGTTAGTTTTTGATGTAGTTCAAATCAGTTAATTGGACTTATTCCAGTTTCACATCACTGCAATTAGACCTTGCTTTTTTGTATATTTTCTGGTTTTATAATGAGGCTTTGATGTGCAACTGTATTTGGTATGAAAACTGAAATATTTTTCTCTGCGTGAAATCCTAGGCTGCCATGGAAATCACAGATGAACAGAAGCTATCATCAGTAATGAATTAAGTGTGAAAAATAACTCCCCTTTGCCAGGTGAAACAATGACTACAAAATCAGCATTTAGCATGCTAGTGTGCTTTCTTCATCTGTGCATTGTAAATGGACAGGTAATATGTGAAAGACAAATGACTGCTGAATGGCGAGTGGAACCAAAACCTAATGTGATAAAATGGACACTAAGGGAAAACCTCTGCTCAGACTTTTACACTGAATGCTGGAACGTGAATAAAAGTATTACTGGGGAAATCTCAGAAGAAAAAAATCTCAATATTCCTCAGATATGCCCCTTACAGCTTCAATTAGGTGATAGTCTCTTCATCTCCTCTGAG
This sequence comes from Phaenicophaeus curvirostris, assembly GCF_032191515.1. Lineage (NCBI taxonomy): Eukaryota > Metazoa > Chordata > Aves > Cuculiformes > Cuculidae > Phaenicophaeus > Phaenicophaeus curvirostris. The sequence continues at coordinate 18,644,416 of NC_091393.1, forward strand.
CCATCCTTTCAGTCCTATGGAATGAATTTGGTAAATGTCTCCAAGGAAGAATTTATTAATTGTCCTAAAGCTGGTTTTCTCCAAGAACAGTTGATTTTTGTTTGCCAGATAAGAGGACTACACCAAGTTGATGCTAACTGGCTTGGTATTGGAACTCATTACTTTGTAGAACTTCATAAGAGAGGCCCGCTACTGTGCAACATGGGCCTTCGTCTGAACGTAACCGTGAAACAACAGTTTTGCCAACAGTCTCCAAATGCCCCGTTATGCTCTGGCCATGGAAAATGTCTCAGCCATGTTTGGGAAAAAGCATATAATTGCCATTGTTTCTCACAGTATTCCGGAAAATTCTGCCAGAAGTTTGATGTGTGCTCCACTAAACCTTGCCACAACAATGCCTCCTGCACTGAGAAATCAGAACTTTCTGGAGATACTTACGAATGCATGTGTCCTCCAGAATTTTCAGGTATTTATTTTCCTCTCTAGGAATAAATGTTATATAGATAAAACATTTTCCCTAGTGGGTAATAAACCAAGAAAAACAAAATGAGCAACGGTTTTGTATATTTTGAATGTCCTCTACAACACCTGCACTCAGTCTCCTTAACTTATAGGAGACTGTGCAGTCATTTGAGGAGAATTTGTACTCGCTTAAATTCATGTGTGCTTTTTGGGGAAAAACAGAACAAGTTCTTATCATTCTTCTTTCCCACTGAAGCACAAGACATAGGTAAGTACTTGTCAACTTGCAGAAGTAACTTTGTTTGTTTGTTTGTTCAAGTTCTTATACCAAATAAAACAAATTGTTTCAAGTTCCCCACAAAATAGTTAACCAAACTGCTGAAAAACAACAAATGATTTTGTTAAAATGAGTATTTCATTCAACCTGTCACAGAACCTCTGTTTTCAGTTTAGAGGCTTTTAAGATGTATTAGAATTTTTTTAAATCATTATTTTTTTTTATTGGAAAGCTAAACATTTAATTAGAAAAGCAAGAAGAAAACCTGACTCACTTTTTTCTTCCATATTGTTTTGAACTGTAAAATTCCTCTCAAAAGGAGTTTTCTAGACATACTCATCACTAAACTGAATATTTCACAAGTTAAAAATGTCATCTAATTTTGTCTAGAAAATAGTGTAGTATTTACCCAAAACTGATTGGAAAAAATGAGTCTGAGTTTAGGACTGGACTACCAGAGAGTACGGCATTATCATATACATTCTTACCTAACCATTATTTGCATTTCATGGAGGAAGAAAATAGGATGAAGGAAATTAGGGTATATTTTTCTTGCGTTCAGACCAATGATGTTAGGGAATCTTTTAGAAAGTACCAGAAATATTCATTCACATCACAAAAAGGATTGCTGGAGTTCTTTCTGTACTTGTGGAGCAGAATTCTAGCAGCATTCCTCTCATGGACTACACTTCTGTGCTCTCACAATTGTGATGCTAAGCTGTAACACATGGCTGATATGTCGAAATGAGTGAGGTTCATAGAACACAGAAATTAAGATTATTTTGCATAAAGTTTGACATAATTTATTTTAATCTCTTTTCAAACTGCACAATAATTTGCTTACTAATGCATTTGGAAAGAGAAAATTACACAGGCATAAATAAGAAAGTTATGAGAAACATTTTTAAAATTATTCAAAATTTAGTAAATAGTGGAAGACATTATTTCTGTGCAGTACATTTCCTATTTCTTTTATGATTTCTGGGGGCTGTTAAAAGACTTGAAAATAATTTAAAAAACATCTAAAAGTGTCTGGTACTACTTTAATTCAAATTAATGACACTCACAAACAATTCTCTAAAGAGCAATCATCGTGCTTACTGTTATCAACAAGAAATGATTAAAATATTCTGGTAGCCTAAATGGACAGTGTTGGCTAATGCCATAATTTTTGTACAGGTCCGGTAATTAAGATGCATATAAACAAGAAGAACTAGGAGAATAAAACATCATTTATAATGGATGTCGTTACACAAGAGTAAGGGAGGAAAAAAGTGATTTCCATAATACAAAATCTATTAGAAATTCAAAAAGTTATGTAAGCATGTGTAATGTCATAACAGCAATTCAAGTGGCAAGCATAATTATATGGTATTTAGACCCATATTCTGTAATAGCATAAACAACTTATAATTGGTATTGTAATTTCCAGAAAGCTGTGTATTAAGAAAAATTCAGTCAAATTGGACTCCACATGAGAACACCTTTTGTCTGCAGTTCTGGAAGAAACTGTAAGGTAGACTTATGTTAAAAAGAATAAAATTCTACAGTTACTATTAGCATTTCTGAAATTTAAGCTATATGTGAATTTGTAACTAGATGGCAGACGAGGTTGAGCACAGTAGTTCATGCTACAGCAGCTGAATATCTTTCTGCCTTGCTTTAGATCCTCCATAATTCAGGTGAAATCTAGCAACAAACATTAGCAAAAATACCTATCTATCCATACACTTACCTATTGTGTTATGCTTTATTTTACACATACATTTGATATTTCAGGAAAAATATAGGTATTTACTAAATTTCAATGTTCCTATTATCCCTTTCCAATAGGTAAAAATTGTACAGAAATAGTTGGACAGTGCCAGCCACATACATGTTTCAATGGCAACTGCAGTAATGTGACTCCAAATACTTTTCTTTGTGATTGTGACAAGGGCTTCACAGGTAAGAAACATCTCTGTTTCCTGTTTTATAACAGCCATTTCCTGGGCTATAATAGTGGTATGTAATTTTGCATTGCTAAAATTGTAACTTTAGATTATTTTTGCATAATTTGTAATTTCCTCAGGGTTTTTTAATTAGGTTTTGTAAAATAAATAAATTAAAATTCCTTGTGACTGTTCTAAAATACTTGAGCACTACAGTAAAACTGTATAAATCATAGAGGCTTTTCATAGTTGCATTCCACCCACAAGTACCTTTCTCCTATTGACAGTACAACAAAGAAAGACTCATAATGACTAACTAATTGCTTCTTAAATGCTTATTTCACGAAAACAGGATCAGAAGTTCTTGCTGGATGATTTAGAAAGATCATCACAACTCTATTCATAATTCCATCATCTTATTATTAGGTGTGCTAGGAAAATAAGGTGGAAATAATTTAAAAAGTGACTAATCTCATGATTTAGTTGTTTGTCTTGATAAAAAAACAAGCCCATATCTCTCTGAAGCTAGTCTGTTTACTTATGATGCATTGAACAAATAAAATACTTCCATAAGAAAAGCTTGAATTAGAAAATATATCTATTGTAAATACTTTTTCTCGAGGGTCAGGAAAGCATCCAGACTTAAAACACTATTCATTCTTGTACTTCACAGCAGAGATTTATTATGTTGGTATAAGAGAAGTAGCAGTACTCATAAGAACATTCTTTAAGAATGAGCTAAGTATAAAGCTAGCACTTTGAACATCCAAGGACATGGAAACTTTTAAAAATGTCTCTTTCTTGGAAGCATCAGACACTTACAGAATACAAAAAAAAATCATTACATTGACATGCAGATTTAGGAGATAAACAAAGCAAGGAAGAAAATAAAAAGCATAAAGGAGTAAGAGGGGTTCCAAGAGCCAATCTTTATTTTCATATTTGAGGGCCGAACATTCTTGTTGACATTTTCATTGTCTGTCTAGAACTGTACTTTTAAAAATGGAATAAACATGCCTAATTCTAAGTTGCTAGTAAATCTGTTTTATATTGCTCTTCTTTTACTCCTTTTCCTTCACTGTAGAAGGCATCATAGTCAACATAATTCTGAGAAAACTGAAAAAAAAACCCCAAACCTCACCACTCAAAAGAGTAAAGTCCATCAATAAAGTTTTCTAGAACTAACTTTTCACCCAATTACAGTCTACATGGTTTTAGAACTCTTACTTTTGTCCCTTTTACCACAAAAAGTATGGGTATGTTGCTCTTTAAGTTTTCCTCACAAAAATCTTTTGTATCCTTGCAATTTTGACCTAATGAAGTAGAGGAGGAGAGAGGAGGAGCATCCTTCTAGAACTCCAATGGATGGCAGCAATCATTGTAATCTGTTCTTCAGGTAGCTGGTACAGTCTACAAAGAAGAAAAGGAGATTACGAGTGTGAATTAGCTCCATTTTTATTGACAAGTTAGCTAAAAGAAAATGGATTATTTCTTGCTTGTAACCATAATAAGTATTGCAGTAGGACTCTTTTCAGACTTTCAGTAATTTACCTCTTTTTTCCCCTGTTTTCATACAAATTTTCTCAGATCCTACTGTAACAGGAAAGTATGTAATACACTAACATGCCTTGCAACAGGACTGATTGAGTACAGCATAACTTTGCAATTGTTTTCTGTCCACATATCGGGTTTTTTAAGTGTACATTACTTCCTCTGATCCTGTGTAAGTGTTCACTAGCACTAAGGCAATTTCAAGAATAGTTACCTAAAAACCCCTAATTAATGTGAAAGCAGACAATTTTCTATGAAAACAGACATTTTTCTATTGTTTTCTGTTGTGACTGTATAGTGTTTTCAAACAAGATAAGTCGTGTAATTATTAATCTTGTAGCCTGAATGCTATTCTAAAATTGGAAGCAAATTCAAGGCATTACTGTTTTGATACTGAACTTAAGCACAGCAAGCACAAATATAATACCAAGATTGTGTAAATTATTTTTAAGATTTGATAAACTTTGACATACCTTTTTTCCAAAATGAAGCAAAAGACTGGCAGTAACTAGTTCATATGATCTGCATGAAAGTATGAGATGTTCTTGTCATTGCAAATTGATGAGATTTAAAAAATAATGAATATAAAAATAATAAAATTATTTTATATTTTTAATTGCTTATGATTACTATTTACAAGTAGTTAAACAAAATAGATAAAAGTTGCTTTGTCCAAGTTACTGTGTTCACGATAACAGAATGGCCCTATTGGGCTAACAACATATATGATCATGTCAGTTATGTGTTTTTATTTTTTATCTGTTATTTAGTCCATTCACTGTGCTCTCAAACCTCTCTTCAGTCTCTTAAAAGGATATTTTTGACATAGCTTAATACAAGACAGCTAATACTTGGGCATGCTATTATTCTTATGATTGAATACTCCAACTCATACCAGAACTTTCACCCTTAAATTTATTACAGAATATTCAGAGGAAAGGGATCTAGATGAAACATGGATGAGATGAGTATAGAGGGGAAGGAGTTATAAAACAGGCTGGCTGTGAGTGAGTAGTTACTGGTCAATACACTTGTCTGACTGAGCCCTGCATTGAATCTCTGTAGTCTATCTTAAAGCCTTTCGTAACTCTCTTTTCATGCAATCTCACTCTCTTCCCATCCGTGGGTTCTGTAAGGTCATTAAAGTGACTGAATCTGGGGTCTGCAGTTAGAGTTAGACCACTGATAACAGTGGTCCTAATCTCTGTAGTGCCAGCAGCTGACATGAATGAAGATCTCAGCATCAACAGCTGAAAGTAGAGCACAGATCAATAGGAGTGTGTCTGCAGTGAGTGAATTTAGTGGTGGTGGCTGGCATCAGACCTTGGGTGAAGGTGGCTCCTGTGCCTGGCACCAGCTGGAGATGAGAGTACCAGCAACCGCAAGGGGAGAGAAGACCAAGAGCAACAGGGTCTGTGTGCCTGGGCATGAGCAACTAGGAAGACCAGAATGTTTCACATTTTCCCCTAGCCTCGTCTGTGTATGTGAACACATACATATGTGCACATGCTTATGATGTGTATGTGATATTCATTAGCTGACTTCAAGTTGGTGAATTACCTGGTCAGTAGGAGGCCTGGGATCTAGGCATCAGTATAGATGAGCTGAGATCCCACACTAACATCCAAAGTGTCCATGAATGTGCCTGTCTTTTCGAACTAGAGAGTAACGGGTTGTGAGTTTTTCCTAGTGAGCTTCGATCCTGATCAGTCAGAGAGGAGGAATGCATTTTGGTTGTTTGTATGTATGTTTTATGTAAGTTCTGGTGGTGCGTATATGGGTGTTGTAAAAGGCAGCGCTCTGCCTATGGCCGTTCTATATATGTGTCTGTGCTAGTGTGCTCTGTATGTGTGACTCTGGCATGCCTGTTCATCTTTGCTACTGACTGAGTTTGAAAATGGGAAAGCAGCAACTGCATCTATTGGCTTAGGACAGAGGGGGTCCCAGGTCTCTGAGTGCACCAGGCTGGGCTCCAGCAGCTGGGAAAGAGACTCTTCGGGCCCCCAAGTCCACCAGAAGACGTGACTCTTATATTCCACAAAAAAGAGGATATCTTAGGAACCAAAATTCTGATGGATGTTGTAGCCCTATTCTGAAGACACAAATTAATGTGACTTCACAAGTTATGGGAAACAGTAATATCCTAGATACTTCTCTAATATGAGAAGGATATGGAACCATTAGAACAGGTCCAGAGGAGGGCTACAAAGGTGATAAGAGGGATGGAGCACGTCCCACATAAGCACAGGCTGAAAGGGCTAGGTTTGTTCAGCCCGGAGAAGAGAAGGCTCCAACAAGATCTTAGGGCCACCTTCCAGCACCTGAAGGGGCTACAAGAAAGCCGGGGAGGGACTGTTTACAAGGCTTGTCCTTTTTACAAAGGACAAGGGGGAATGCGGCCTTGAGCAGCCTTATCTAGTGGAAGATGTCCCTGCCCACAGCAGGGTGGTTGGAAACAGATGGTCTTTAAGGTTCCTTCCAACCCAAACTATTCTATGACTCTATAATTGATGTTATGATTCTGTGATTCTATGATTCTAATGGTAATGCTTAGCACACTTACACTAGACAGTGTTTAATGGACTGAGAACACTATTTAATTTGAATGTTTTGTTCAGTATGGTGTGTGAAGTGTTTTACTCCTTAGGTGAGAAGGTGGGAGTTAAGAAAAGTGATTTAAAACAAAAACCTGCTGTGGAGCACTTGAAATTTTTTCACATATTTCTCTAAGGGAGACATACGTTTCCTGCCTTCCTCAAGGGCCCAATTATCTGCTTTATGGGTCACAATGAGTTCCCTCCTTACTTGTGGGATGGAGATACTGTATGAATTAGGTGGTTTTGCTTGGAGTCACTTTGATAGGGCTTCCATCAACCAGGTAGTTTAGTTTAAAATGGTCTATTCATGTAATCAGTGAATCACAACTGGAGTACTTTGGAAAAGGTCATAATTATAAAGGGACTTCTACATATGTATATGGAAAGAAGAATTTAGTATTTGTACAATCAGTGTTTAACAGACTAATAGCTCATTTTGTCTAATACTAACAGTCATAGCTCAAATTAATACCCAAAGCCTTTTTACTATACAAAAAAAGCCTACTTTTACACGTTTACATAGAATTACCTGCTTCCTCCTCCCAGGCTGTCAGCTGTAGCCTGGTAGGGGTCTCCAGGAACCTCCTACAATGGGCTACTGTGTGTCAGGCATTGACTGACGTGGGGATGGGGTCACACCTTTCTCAGTGGGGCCAGCCCCAGAGCTGAAGCTAGAGCAGGGAAAAGAGCAGCCGCTGAACTCCAGTATAGGGATTAAAAGAAACCAGACAAGTCCTGAGCACTTGCACTGACAGGTTACCATGAAAGTCAGCTTCGGATATTCCTCCTATACAGAATTTGTCTTTCAGTGTTTCACTAAGTAACAGGGATGACAGCAACAAGAATGATGGAATGGGGAAGAGTAGAGTTTATGTTTTTCCAGTCTATTTTAATCTTATTTGTGATTTAGTTTGTTAGGATTGTTTTGTTTTATTCTACCTTTTCTTTCTATTTATTTATTTATTTATTTTTAACTGACTGACTATAGTGTTATGAAATAGTTTGGCAAGGATGATAGTTTCCTTAGAGAATGCTGTAGCTGATGAGGATTATGATCCCTAGTTGTGAAAACATTCTTTGAAATATTCTCTGATCATTGTTCAATGTCACTAAAATAAAGAAAATATTGTCAAACTTTTTGGCCATTTTCATGAATGATACCAAAATGACTGTAAATCTTTTAGTGTTAAGGAAGAAAATTCATGTTTTATTTGGGGATTCCAAGAAGTTGATTTTTTTAATCATATCACTTCCTGTATGTTTCATATTTGTTTCAAAATAACTATAAAATCTGTGACAGCACGTTCAGAATAAGAGTTTGCATCTCTCCCCCATGATTCAAATATCACAGCAACATTTACTTTTTACTACAAAAATACTTTCTGTAGGATAATTCCATCTGATTTTTTTCTTTGTCTTTTCTACAGCTTATTTTTAACCTACTTTTAAAACACTTTAAAGTAGAGATTTCAAAGTTAGAGTTTCAGTCTTCAACAATGTCTATTACATTTAGCCTCTATCATAAACTACTATTCTGAAGAATGATTGTTCTATTGCACTTTGACCATGGTCCACAGGTAGTACTTGTCCTCACTTTCAGTGTATCCAAGTGAAGGAACTTTATGACAAGTGAAACTGATCTGACAATTAAGAGACTCAGCTCTTCTCCACACTACATACTCATTCCATGCCAGAGACTGTAACATTTATGAGTCGCATAGAACCCAGATGTGAAAATAGAAGAGTGAAGCCCATCTCCCTGTTCTCTGATACAACTACTTGCTATATATGCTTCTTTAGTAATTGTTCTAAATTCAGAGTCAGAGGGTTCGCAATATTTTATTCATGTCATGTTTGATTAGGGTACCTTATTTAAGGCTATATTTTCCAGTGGCTTGTTCTTCAAAAGAATGATCCAGGGAATGACCTTGAAAAGACAATAAGCAATAAGGGAACATTCTAATTTGAGATTTAAGGTAAACACCCTTAAGTTAGGTGATAAGAGTATGTGACAGGGCTATTCATATGGCTTTTGAGGCTTAAGCAGTTTAAACAGTTGTTACTTGACTGCTGGATAACTATAGCACAAAAAGCTATACTTTATCCTTATAAACACAATACAGATGAATCTTTCTTATCTTGTCATAGAGATATATGAACGGCAAACTCTTGTCAGAACTACATCAAGTGAATCATTTTGTCTGACCTAATAGATTCAAGTTTTCTTAAAAGTATTCTCCTGGCATGATTTCATTACACACATTTTTTCTTTAATTTATAGAAAACCAACACTGATTTCTAGATTAATTTCATATTTGTTGAGTATATCAGCTTAATTAGAGTACATTCAATCAATATAGTGATTGAATGCATCTGTGATCATACTTTAAAATAGACAAGTATAATTACGCCGAGACACCAGACATATACTCTGTCTGTGGTTTACTGTTAATTACTAAGTAGAATAGCTTCAAATGCTGAGCAGCTCAGTGATCCTTTTAAAGGAGCTGGCTAACTTGCAGTCAATTTTCCCTGTTATTAACATGTCATGGTAAATTCCAGTGACCTTTCCTGAAGTTAAATATGAATCAAAACCTTGGAGAGTAAATTGTACATTTCACTGACACTCTAATCCAATATGACAGCTAGTAAGTCTTTAACAGAATGAATTATAACAAATAATTAAAAAACTGTGGAAGATTACTGACCATGCGATGAACAACAATACTTAGTTCTACAGTAAAAAGTAGAAATTGCTCTGTTATAAAAGAAGTAAGACTGTCAGCTCTAAAATAACTTGGAAATAGATGGCAATGTGCAAATGTTTCTGGGTGCTATACAGATTTTAATTACATATTTTGTAAGATTCTTTGAGGTTGTATACTTAGACTGTAATGAAGTGAAGAGTTTGGCTGAGGAAATGCAGGATAGAATACAAAAAGATGACTCAATTCAGGAAATGTTTTTTTCTTTTATTTTCGGTTTTGCAAAGTACAGTTTTGTCAGCTCTGTCATCTTAAAAATTTGGAAGAAAAGAAGTCTGTATTTCAGTCTGTATTTACTTATCTGGCCTCGTAAAAAGACATCATGTCTTGAAACTTTGTTTTCTAGAGTTTTAGAAAGAGAACACTCTTGAAAAATCAGAAGAACTGATTTCTGATTTGATAGCTGCTTTATTTTAAAGTGAAAAAAAACCAAAACAGGTAAAGTGAATTTTTATCATTGGCTCAAAATTTATTAAAAGTTAAGACTATGCGTTACTGTCCATAGAACACATTAGTCTGTAAAATATATTTTTAAGGAAAGCTGGAGAAGAGAAGGCTCTGACGAGATCTTATAGCAACCTTCCCGTATCTGAAAGGAGCCTACAAGAAAGCTGGAGAGCGACTATTCATAAAGGTTTGTGGCGATAGGATGAGGGGCCACACGTATAAACTGCAGAGGGGCAGATTTAGACTAGACACTAGGAAGAATTTCTTTACCATGAGGGTGGTGAGACACTGGAACGGGTTGCCCAGGGAAGCTGTGGCTGCCCCATCCCTGGAGGTGTTTAAGGCCAGGTTGGATGGGCCTTGGGCAGCCTGGGCTGGTGGGAGGTGTCCCTGCCCATGGTAGGGGCATTGGAACTAGATGATCTTTAAGGTCCCTTCCAACCGTAACTGATTTCATGAACGCAGACATATGACCACCCCTGTTATTTATAATAACTGATGTGACTATTTGGTTAAAAAAAATTTGGATAAAATAAATCCCTCATGATTTTTTTCCTTACAAATGAATAATTTTCTGACATAATCTTCTTTAAGGGCAAGTTCTTTTACCTACAAAATTATTAATATCCTACTTCACAATGAATTTCTAATTGAACAAATTTTTGACTACTTCTATTAAATTAAATCTATTTATTTTAAAATAAATGGCTGTGGGTTTTCAGTAGTTGGAGAAGCAATGTAATTCTCACTAAATCTGAATTAGATTAAATCACTAAAACAATTGCACTATACATTTTAAATTAATGAGTTTGTAAGCCTACAGAACTCTCACTATAATAAGTGATACCATTATTTTTTTTAACACATGCATTCCCTTTGTTTTCTTACTGCATTAACCTCCTGTGCAGGAATGCGATGATAGAATATAAAAGATATTATCAGGCTGCAAATAAGATTAAATCTTTCCCACTTCTTAACAAAAAGAAACTCTTCTTTTGGATACCTGTGCTTCACTAGGGAGGTTCACTAATTACTCTTAAACTACCTTCTATTATTATACTTCCTGTTTTTTTGGCTTGTTTTGTTTTTTTTTACATTCTTCAAGGAAAAAAGATAATGTCTGCACATGGTCTTGCAAATGAAATGAGAAAAAATATTTTATATTTATAGGTTTTATCCACTAAGAAATGCTGATAACACTGAACATGGAATTAGAAATAATCTCTAAAAGATATTAAAGTGACTGAAACTCTAATGTATGAATGTACATGCCAGTGAAATACTCAGATAATTCTATCTTGTTTATGACTCCTGAGGTTCCTAGTTTTCTGCAAACTCCTTCTACTGTCTCAAAAAACATGAACTTTTTCTACTTCATTAGTAGCCTGTTAGTACTACATCTCTTTGAATCACAGTATGCAGCAAATACAAGTAGTTGTAAGAAAAAAAACCAACTCTTTTCAATATATAGTTGCAGCTCTTCTCATTCTTACATCTCAAACAGTGTATGTTTGAAAGAAGATGGTATTTCATCCTCTGATGACATCTGGGAGAAGACATATTGATTAGGTCAGGAATCTGAATAACTTTGATATCAAATATTCATGTAAGTTCCCTATTAGATGACACCAACTGACCTAGTCTTAAGTCATAAGTAGGTATAAGTAATAAGTCATAAGTAGTCATAAGAGTGGTGGTAAATGGTGTGAAATCCAGCTGGAGGCCAGTGACAAGTGGGGTTCCCCAGGGCTCAGTGCTGGGTCCAGCCCTGTTCAATGTCTTCATCAATGATCTGGATGAAGGCATCGAGTGCACCCTTAGCAAGTTTGCGGACGACACTAAGCTGGGTGGAAGTGTTGATCTGCTGGAGGGTCGGGAGGCTCTGCAAAGGGATCTGAACAGGCTGGACCGCTGGGCAGAGTCCAATGGCATGAGGTTTAACAAGGCCAAATGCCGAGTCCTGCACTTGGGGCACAACAACCCTGTGCAGTGCTACAGACTGGGAGAAGTCTGTCTAGAAAGCTGCCTGGAGGAGAGGGACCTGGGGGTGTTGGTTGACAGCCGACTGAATATGAGCCAGCAGTGTGCCCAGGTGGCCAAGAAGGCCAATGGCATCTTGGCTTGGATCAGAAACGGCGTGACCAGCAGGTCCAGGGAGGTTATCCTCCCTCTGTACTCGGCACTGGTGAGACCGCTCCTCGAATCCTGTGTTCAGTTCTGGGCCCCTCACCATAAGAAGGATGTTGAGGCTCTGGAGAGAGTCCAGAGAAGAGCAACAAAGCTGGTGAAAGGGCTGGAGAACAGGCCTTATGAGGAGCAGCTGAGAGAGCTGGGGGTGTTTAGCCTGGAGAAGAGGAGGCTGAGGGGTGACCTCATTGCTCTCTACAACTACCTGAAAGGACGTTGTAGAGAGGAGGGTGCTGGCCTCTTCTCCCAAGTGACAGGGGACAGGACAAGAGGGAATGGCCTCAAGCTCCGCCAGGGGAGGTTTAGGCTAGACGTTAGGAAAAAATTCTTTACAGAAAGGGTCATTGTGCACTGGCAGAGGCTGCCCAGGGAGGTGGTTGAGTCACCTTCCCTGGAGGTGTTTAAGGCACAGGTGGACGAGGTGCTGAGGGATATGGTTTAGTGTTTGGTAGGAACGGTTGGACTCGGTGATCCGGTGGGTCTCTTCCAACCTGGTTATTCTGTGATTCTGTGATTCTGTGATTCTGTATGACAAGAGTGTATCCTTTCAGAACAGCTGGTGTTGTTAGTCAGATCCTCAGTGAGCAAAAGTGAGCCTCTTCAAAGATGTTATTCAGTTATCATTAGCAAGTAGTTTCATCTGAATGGCTAATTCTGTAAACCTATATTGTGATCCCTCATGCAAAATGTTTTCATTGCAAACAAGTTTGAACTTTCAAGATGCTGGAGATTCATCTCACCTAGCACTGTCTTGTATCTCAGATAGCCATCCACAAAGTTAAAATTCTGAAATTGAAGTGTTTACATGTAGGTGTAAGAGCTAAACATCCAAGTTCCTGTTGCATTCAATGACTATATAAAAAATGGAGCTAAGAGAGTTTATCAACCACGTGCCTAATGTTTAGAGTTAGCTAAAGCACCCTCCAAGCTCCACTGACTAGTATCATCTTCTTCACAACTGAAAATACTGTGAACATAAAAATCATATGCAAGCATGCATAGATCTACTTAATTATGTAACCATACAAGCATGTAAATTTAGGTGTCAGCCTTAAAGATGGATTTTTTTGTCATGCTTGCTCGTTTTTGAAATACTATGTTTGAAATATCTTGAGTTTTTAAAGGAAATAGGCTTTCTTTTCCAGCTTTTCTACATTGTAATGTGGATATGATTAACATTTTTTATTGAAAAAATCTCTCCATCATTTACATTTTTATGGGTTTTGTTCAAGTGTCTGTGTACAACCATTGCAATATTCTGACATTACTTCAGCTGTGGTTTAAATAGTTCATAGTTGAATTTATAACTTTATAGATGTATGAATATTTATTAGTTCACATTTTAAAGGTTAAGTCTTGGAGAAGGAAATATAAAGGGTCAGGTTTATCCAGTAACTCCTCCCTATCTGCTTAAGATGGCATCAGGAATCACTATGAAAACAATCATTAATCATTACACAGAATCACAGAATCACAGAAATACCAGGTTGGAAAAGACCCCCAGGACCATTGAGTCCAACCATTCCTATCAACCACTAAACCATGCCCCTGAGCACCTCATCAACCCATCTTTTAAACACCTCCAGAGATGGTGACTCAACCACCTCCCTGGGCAGCCTGTTCCAGTGCCCAATGACCCTTTCTGTGAATTTTCTTTTTTTTTTTCTGATGTTCAGCCTGAACCTCCACTGGCGGGGCTTGGGGCCATTCCCCCTTGTCCTGTCCCCGTCACTTGGGAAAAAAGGCCACTCCCTCCCATCTACAACCTCCTTTCAGGTTACGGAGAACAACAAATGAATTAGAGGGAGAAAGTGTTAGGGCGTTCAGCCTAGAGAAGAGAAGGCTCTGTGAAGACCTTATAGCAGCCTTCAGGTACGTAAAAGGAGCCTATGAGAAAACTTGAGGGGGGCATTCTGCAAGGATATGTAGTGATAGGGTGAGGCCTAATGGCTTTAAACTGAAAGAGGGTGGATTTGGATTAGATATGAGGAAGAAATTCTTCACCTTGAAAGTGGTGAAACACTGGAACCGGTTGCTCAGAGAAGCTGTGGGTTACCCAATGGTGGAAGTTCTCAAGGCCAGGTTGGATGGGGCTTTGAGCAATCTGATCTAGTAGAAAGTATTCTTGTCCATGGCAGAGGGTTTGGAACTAGATGATCTTTGAAGTCCTTTCTGACCTAAACCATTCTATGGTTCTGCTATTCTACAATCCTATGATTCTATGATTCAAAGTGAAAAAAAAAGCCAAACAACGTGACTGAATGGGTATTTTCACATCGCTTGTCACAGAAGCTATATTTGGTTATACTTTTACTTGATAGGGACAGATCCTATGTCTGATGAAAATTTTTATCAGAAAGAAGTTCCTGTTTATCTTATCTTAACCTTAGTCATTTAATCACATTCAAACACCCTGTAGAAATATATTTTTTTTCTGTTGCTTTTGGATGAAGGAAAGACCACTTTAGTAGCAAAAGTGAAAATTCTCCAGAAAAATAAACACATCAACAGGGTTTTGAGCTTTAAAACACGTGATGTATATTGTTAAATTTTCTCCCACTCTAATATAGAGACTTTTACAGCTTCAGTATTCCAATTTCTGTATTAATACCCAGTTTTAATATGCACACAAAGGCATATTAACAAAGGTTGTTTTGTTTCTTTCACTTTTTCAGTCCCATTATTTCCTTCAGATACCTAACACAGGTGGCAGTAATGCTTATCTCCTTATCTCCTGTCTGTTCATTTTAATGCACTTTCTGTTTAAAACAATTATGTTAGGACACACTTGTTAAGTAGACACATTAAGAATACAGATTTCAATTCAAAGAAGCTTGGAGTTGAAGTGAGGGGGCTGGAGGTCCTTTGTTCTAGAGTTTTTCTGGGGCCTGTTAGTAAACTGACTCCTATAGTTCTTTGTGTTTTGTTTTGTTTTCTTTCCTTTCTGAAGTTAGGAATTACACTTAGATCTACTATTTGAGTGAAACAGCTCATATGCCAAGCAGAGACCTGAAGGCAGTTACATGTTTTTGCTGCAATGCAATAAAACATATTTATTTAAACATTGTCTCAAATTAAAAACCAAAACCAACCAAGCAAAAAACCCCCTTGTCTAGTTCTATCAGGAGGGAAGACATTAAACATAATTGGAAAGGTTACCTCTGAATATAATATAGTTTCTTTCTAATAGCCCGAAAAATTGTAAAGTCCCCCTCTCTTGCACCTTGAAGACAAAAACACTTGAATGGACACCAAGTATAGGTACGCTAGTATTTTTGGTATATTGAGAAAAGATAATCATAGACAAAGCAGTCCCCAGATGTTTGTACTACTTTTGAAGAAGGTAGAATTAGCTGTATAGTTTTAAGTCTACTTAACTCGTATGTTGTAACTGACTTAAATAGACAGTTACTAAATACAGTTAACCAGACCAATCAAACACAGTCAGAAAACACTCAGACCAAATACTAAATAAAATCTCCTTTAATGACAACGAAACAATACTTAGATATACAGCAATACATTGTAGGGTACCAGAATGATCACCTATGCGTACCTGACGCTGAAGAATGGTGTCTGCAGAATCAGTTCTTTTTCATGTAGCTTTGTTTACACTATAGAGACACTTCCAGCCATGCCCTGACTTACGGAGAGCTTCATTATCTTGTTACACGATTTTGTATCAGTAATTGGCCATTGGTGTGCATTCCACTGCAGTCTTTGCTATGTTTCTTTGCTTTCAAAGCTTCTGCCTTGAACTCACAGGGACCCCTGCTAGAGTCTTGTGTTAATCGCTTTTACATATCTGTCTAGTCTGCAATAGCTCACAGTGTTTAAACATATGGCTTTTAACAGCATATAACCTTATATATCACTTTCTCAACTAATTATTATTAATGTGTGACTAACTACTGCAACTTTTGTTATAGTTTTGGGTGTGATTATTCTCAGATTATAGCACAGTAATAATATGGTGTCAGTGGAGACAAACATTTAGATCTTAGTTGGTCTGCCCTAGAATTGTCTATCACTCCATTGACAATAATGATAACTACAGAAAGCAAGTTACTAACTCACATATCTCAGTTATATGCATAAAATCACATGTAGAAATTCTGTGGTTCTTATTTCATTAGCAAAGAAAATGGAGATTAGTCAAACAGAATAAAAAACTGGGGAAAAGGTGGAATGAGAAAATGTTTGGATGTTAATTCTAGTTAAACTTTAATTTTATTTCTAAAGTCAAGACTTAATAATAAATTTTTTTTTATAATTTAAGAAGAGGGGATGATACCATGAAGGAGACCATAGCTGAGAAACAGCAGAAAAATATTTTAAAAAAAGAAACGGGAAAAGGAGAATTTTTTTTTTCTATGAAACTGAGTTGTACAATTGTGAGATTTCATGGAAGATAGGCTCGGAAGATAGGCTCAGAAGATGGTATCAGCTAAGGGACTGAATAGAAATGAGGAATCAGAGAAAGATATTTTAAATATATTAATTATTATTTAAAGAAAAAAATAACCAAAATCAAAATACAAGATAAAATAATTAAAAATGAGAAAAGTGGTTGAAATAAAAATAGAGTGAGACTTTGCAAAAACCAGAAGTGAGTGTGGAGAATACCGGTTATGCGTGGGAGTCTAAGGTAGGCAGTGAGGATGATGAATGAGAGGTAGCTCAAATGTGACACTCTTTGTTAACCATAAAGCACAGCAAATACCAAGAAAAAAAAAGAGCTCTGCCTTGGTACAATTCTGGGCCTGAAATAGGACACATGCCAAAAGCTCCACTAACTCCAGAAAAAGTATCACTGTTGGTTTTTATGGAAATGATTGGATACTGGGGTGATGGATGAATTGACAGATAGATAGTACAACAAACAACGATCTCAAATGGTTTGACTATCATTATTCATATTTAGCAATCGTAGCTGGATTGATGAAGACAAAGTATATATTACAACATATTGAGTTAATATTGATGAAAATATTGACATGTAATATTTGTTTTTAGTTCTGCCTGTGCTGCCATTTCACTTACAGAGTTATAAATTAAATTTACTGAGAGAAAAAAAAATAAGGTGATATGAAATCTTAAGTATAGTCTGTATACTGAAGTCTCACAACCTTTGAAAAAGCAAATATTAAAAATAATATTAATTCTAGAAAGAGGATAAGTACTTTAGGAAATAATGAAAGTGATACAGTCAATAACACTCTGAAGAAGACCATTGAAAAATCTCGACATTAAGCAAATAACAAGTTCTTAAAAGAAAAATAGTTTAAAATCAAATCCATGGTTTAAAAGCAAAAGTGAAAGGCAGACATTACTATTTCATAGCAGTGTAATGCTGACAACTTATGAAATCCATACAGAGGAGGAAAAAAGAAAAAAAGACAGAATGCCATGAAATTGAAAAAAATAGAAGATATGGGTTCCTTCCCCCCCCCTTTTTTTTTCAGTTTGATACCTTACATTAATTCTAGATGTAATTCTATCATTGTTATACAAAGAGCTGTGCAAGTAAATCCTTCCAAAGACTTTATGACTGAAATGACATGTCAGCTGAATTCTAGGAAACTGGCTGAAGCTTCGAAGTCACTCATCAGGACGCTATAGGTGATAAGAATGCAGCTCAGGGGCCACACATAAATCCCTGATTATTTACTGTATTTCCTGTAAGCACTGTGGAATTCTGTATGTGTAAATGACTTGCATATTGCACTGATATATCCTAGTATGTATATGCAGGACATATCAACATAAGGGAACTGATTAACCAAAGTAAGGTTTCGTGAAAAGGGAAGGGTTTTGACAGCACCTACAATAGCAAAAAAAATATGCCCAACAGTAGAAATCACGGTACATGATTGCATACTTGTTCATAAAAATTAATGTTACTATGTTAATTGTTTCATATCCATGTGATTTTACTGCAGCTTTTCATAAGAAAATGTATAATTTCCACCTTGCTTAATATTACAAGTTGCTGCTGAAAAAACTATAGCAATCAAATGGCATGTTTATAAATGTTTAGAAGTATTGTGGTTTGCAAGTCTGTATTGGACAACCATGTAGAAATGTGGTTACATTTGGAAATTACACCTACAAAGACTGGTTCTTAGGAAAGTGAGGTGTGCAAACATGAATGAGACGTGATCAGCAATGATTTAACAACCCATTAATGACCCGAGTAAAGAAGGTAAAGCTGTGGTAACTAAATTTGCTAAAGATACCAGTTAGGATGCTCTGTCAATATAAAGGAGAATTAAAAAAAAAAATTACAGGAAGAGCTGTGTGGCCTGGAAGACTGGAGTAATATAAATATTAAATATTATACCTATACAAATTTTCTCAAAAAGGTACGTTCAAACCATAAGCTCGTCAATAGATGGAGAGGAAAGCCTGTGTATTTTGATTAACATCAAGGAAAGCCACACAGAGATACAATACAACAACAAAAAAAGAGCAGCTGTGATATTTTGACATTTTACTCAAGGTATTTTCAATTGACATATGGAGATATTCACACCTTCACAAAAGAGAGTAATGAAGGAAGAAACTCAGCTGACATATATTCTGTAAAATTCTACTTATCGTCACGTAAGAAAAAAATGAAGTTATGTGAGCGCAAAGAAGTGAAGACAAGAGCATATGAACTCCTTTTTTTGTAGTTTGGCAAAATAATGTGTGAGAAGAAATACAATGTTTTGTTTTCTAAGTGGAGTTTGAAAGACTTCTGTAATTTTGCTGCTGTCAAATTGTGTAGAAGCAAAAATATAGCTTGTGAAACAAACACCCATACTAATTGTAAAATGAATCATGGTATGGTTTCAGTTGAAATTGACCTCTAGATGTCATCAGGTCCAAAACCCCTGCTCAGGCAGGGACACGTAAAGCCAGTTTCCCAGGACCATTTCCAGATGGCTTCTGAGTATCTCCAAGGATAGCTTCTTTGGCTAACTTGTGCCAGTTAATCTCATGGTGAAAATGTTTTTTCCTGATATCCAGAGGGAAAAGAACCTCTTATGTTTCAGTTTATGCCTGTTGCCTCTCATCCCGTCACTGGGCATGGTGGACAGCTGTGATCTTTGCAACCTCCCTTCAGACATTCAGATACATTGATGAGATCCTCTCCTTATCAGCCCCTCTATGGCTTGTGTCAGGAAGCTGTCATTAGTGCTCCCCAAGAGCCTCTTGGTCTGCTTATGCCCTGCTATATTGTTCCTCCAGCAGATGTCAGCCTGGCTGATGTTCCCCATAAGGACAAGGATCTGTGAATGTGAGACTGTTTCTAGCCTTCTGGAGAAGGCACCATCTGTTTTTCCTGGTCAGGTAGCCTACAGGAGACATACACTACAGTGACCTACACCATTCTGCTCTTTCACTGCTAAAAGGTTTTCCCAAAACTCTTCTGTTCCCTTACAGAGCTTCTGGTAACTCTCTCCACCCCTATTTGTTTCTAATTGAAAGCCCTTCTTACTAAGTTAGGCACCCTGCCAGAAATAATACCTTTGCCCTCTTTTTCAAATGGATCCCATCTCTTCCACGGTGTTGCTTGCTCATTGTTAGAAAAGTGAATATGCACTGTGCTGCTTTCAAGAGGGCATGGGACTTCACAGTCCAGGAAGTCTTTTTAGCCTATGTATTCTCATGAAGAAATTCTAGCCTGTATTTAGAAACAGAAGGTTGTTAGCTGCCTGCATGTTTTATTACGTTTAGGACCTCCAATGCAAATTTGTGCCTCCAAGTAGCATCACATTTTCTGTACAATGTGATCCTGTTAACACCATGTAATGTTATCAATTCATCTCACTCAATATAATATTCATATGTTCTCAATGAATGCTAATTGGAAAAGGGAAGTCTGAAAGGGCAGTTAAAATCATTGGGGAGAAAGAAATACTGAAAAAAAAGACTAAATTATACAATTAAAGAAGACTGTGATAGACTTTGCTGTAAAAGAAAGCAAGGATTATCTAAGAACTTGTTGATGTAGAATAAACTGATGATTATTTAAGTGTTTATTAATATTGATTAAGGAAGCACAAAATAAATGATCCTTAGTTAAAATAAAAAAGAAAGAAAGGAATAATACCAAAAGGCTTACATGATAATGTAGTTGCTATAGCAACCATAAGAAGTAAAAGGCAATGATGTCACTGCTGACTTGTTCACAGAAGAAAAATAAATAAGTTTACATGTTCTGGAAGGAGAGACTGTGAATCATATCCAGAAGTTGTAAAAAGGTTAGTTATCGCTTTACAAGCCTACACATCAGACTACCTATTGTCTACTATACACCAAAGAAAATAACATACCAGCAGCACAGATGCTAAGGAGGTAAATATTTTCTTTATTTTAATAGGCGTTATTTCACTTGGCTTCATCCCCACAAATTAATATTGTGCTGGTTTTCTTCACATAGTAGGTCAGACTTGCAAAATCAACATTAAATCACATCAACATCCAGGAGAACACAGTCGTGGTAGTATTTGCTGAATTTGATTGGAGCATGCATGTTACCAGGCGTGTTCAGAAGAATGTTTTAGAAAATATCTTTAAAATAGAAATGGGACCACTTAGCAAACCCTCTGTTCCTCAAAAATGTGATAGTTAGGTCTACATTTCAGCACCACAGTTTCTACGAATTTTATTCACTCTGAATAAAATAAGGGTTTTTTTCCCTGCCCCACCTCCCCCTTCCCAAAGATCTCCTGTGCCAGATTTCCATCAAAATCTCAAACTATTTCCTGTATTTTATTAGACAGATAGGCTTTCCAAGAATTTCTTTATAGGGCCACCAGTAATTCATAATGGGATGATTTACTTTTGTGGCTTCTTCATGACAAATTAGTCTCATTTTTGTAGTCATTGTAATTTGCAGCCACAGTAATTTATGTTACTATCTGTAGCCAATTAATACAATAAAAGCCATAAAAATATTTTGTGCTTTTCACTGCAGCCACTTTGAATGGTGTCTTTTGTCTATATGGTTTGAATTAGTTTTTGCTCAAAGGCCTCAGCTATATCAGTATAGGTTCTCTGAGGTGGTATTGCTGCCACACAATTAATGATTTTAAAGATTTAGCTTGAACAAGTCTATGTATTATTTCATCAGCTTTCAGTTCAACCATTTATATATATTATCTGGCCAGTGAAAACAGGTTTGAGTAATCTGTTATTTGACACACAGATGTGTGGACTAGTGTATTTGTGCTTAAAGAAGCATACAGCTGTGATGCTGATCTCAATATTCAAAGCTGTTTTCTGTTACTTTATATCAGCATAATCATTCATACAGACTCATGTGAAAAGCATCCAGATGTTTATTCTGATGGCTGCAAGTTTCTTAGCTTCTACATGTTACATAAAACTGGTTTTGAAAGATGAATAAAACATACTTTCATTCAAAATAATTAATTTTTTTCTTTTTACTTGAGAGGTGAGTTTTTAATGTCCTGAAACAGAACTTGAATTCATCTGTATTGTCACCCATGTATATTTTATTAGTTATATTGTCAACCTAGTTAAATTCTTCCTAAGATTTTTCAGTTATTCAGTGGCAACACACAGATCTAACTGACTTTTCAGCATCTTCTAGCTTTTCAGTGTTCTGAAGCAGGGTGAAGACTTTAATTTCTTTTATGATGATGTGCAGACTTAATCACTTGTTCTTGTGATCCAAAGACTTTATACATCCTAATATGTACATAATCTTTGGCAAAGAGCAGCTTTCAGTGCAGCAGTTATATAAATTTTCATCTAGCACAAAATCTCTCTCATTTATATGCTGAGAAATACATATTCCTTTATGTCAACTGAACACTATGGAAAAAGCTACTGTTTTGTAACTTTTTTGTCACTGAAAGATGTAAGCAGCCTGCTTTGAACAAGGACATGTGCCCTCACCTATTATGGAATAAACTAAATATACATGAAAACTGTAGATTTTTTAACTGACCACATAAAAATTTTTGATAAATTTCCCTTGTTACACAAATTACATCAGCGTGATCAGTGTCCTGGTTTAACCCCAATAGGCAGTGAAGCACCAAACAGCTGCTCTTTCACTCCCCAGTGGTGAGAAGGGGAAGAGAAACAGAAGGGTGAAAATGAGGAAAACTTGTGGACTAACATAAAGACAATTCAATACACAAAGCAAAAATCATGCAGACAAGAAAAGCAAGATAAGGAATTAATTCACTACTTCCCATCAGAAGGCAGGTGTCTAGCCATTTCCAGGAAAACAGTGCTTCATCATGTGTAATGTTTATTTAGGAAGATGAACACCATAATCTTCTCTAGTACCAAGGCCAGGCTGACAGGCCTGTAGTTCCTCAGATCTTTTTTTCAACAATTGTTTTAGATGGGCATCGTGTTGGAAAGTCTCCAGTCATCTGAGACCTCCCCTGTTAACCAGAACTGCTAATAAATTATGGAGAGTGGCTCTGCAAGCTCCTTTGCCAGCTCCCTCACTACTCTTGAGTGAATCCCATCTGGCCCCATGGACTTATGAGTGTCCAGGTAGCGTAATGGTTCATTAACTGCTTTTTAAGCAGCTGACAGAATTTGATCATTTTCATTGAAATGTGCACCATCACAGGGGCATACACAATTTAAAGCCGTTATAGAATCATAGGATAGTTTGGGTTGGAAGGAACATTAAAGATCATCCAGTTCCAGGCCCCCTGCCATGGGCAGGGACACCTCACTAGATCAGGCTGCCCCAGGCCCCATCCAGCCTGGCCTTGAACACCTCCAGGGATGGGGCAGCCACAACTTCCCTGGGCAACCTGTGCCAGTGCCTTATCACCCTCATGGTGAAGACATTCTTCCTTATATCAAGCCTAAATCTGCCTCTCTCCAGTTTAAACCAGTTCCCCCTCATCCTATCACCACAAGCCTTTATGAATAGTCCCCCTCCAGCTTTCTTCTAGGCCCCTTTCATGTACTGAAAGGTCGCTAAAAGTTCTCCTTGGAGCCTTCTCTTCTCCTGGCTGAACAAGCCCAAGTCGCTCAGCCTGTCCTCGCATGCAAGGTGCCCTGGCTCTCTGATCATCTCTGTAGCCCTCCTCTGGACCCATTCTAACAGTTCCATATCCTTCTTTGTTGAGGACTCCAGAACTGCACACAGGACTCCAGAAGAAATCTCACAAGAGATGAATAGAGGGGTAGAATCACTTCCCTCAACCTGCTGGCCACACTTCCTTTGATGCAGCGCACAATACGATTTGTCTTCTGGGCTGTGAGTGCACATTGCTGGCTCATGTTGAGCTTCTCATTGACCAGCACCCCCAAGTCCTTCTCTGCAGGGCAGCTCTCAATCACATCATCCCCCGTTGTGTACTGAAAACAGGGATTGTTCTGACCCAGGTGCAAGACCTTGCATTTGGCCTTGTTGAACCTCATGAGGTTTTCTCAGCCCCAGTTCTCCAGCCAGTCCAGATCTCTCTGGATGACATCCTGTCCTTCTGATGTGGCAACTACACCACTCAGCTTGGTGTCATCTGTAAGCTTGCTGAGGGTGCACTCAATCTCTCTGTCAATATCATTGATGAAGGTATTAAACAGCACCAGTCCCAGTACGGACCCCTGAGGGGCACCACTTGTTACAGATCTCCATCTGGACTTTGAGCCATTGATCTTTGAATACTATCATCCAACCAGTTTCTTATCCACCGTACTGTCCTCCCATCAAATCCATATCTCTCCAATTTAGAGAGAAGAATGTTATATGGGACCATGTCAGAGGCTTTACAGAAGTCTAGATAGATCACATCTGTCAGTTTACCCGTGTCCACTGCTGTGGTTTCCCCATCATAGAAAACCACTAAGTTAGTTATACAGGATTTGCCCCTGGTGAAGCTGTGCTGGCTGCCATTAATCACCTTCATGTCCTCCATGTGCTTTACCAAAGCTTCTAGGAGGATCTGTTCCATGATCTTCCCAGGCACAGAGGTGAGGCTGGCAGGTTGGTAGTTCTCAGGGTCATCTTTTCTAACCTTTTTAAAAATGGACACAGCATTACCCCTGTTCCAGTCCCCAGGGACTTCTCCTGATTGCCATGACTTTTCAAATATCGTGGAGAGTGGTTTGTCAACCACATCTGCCAATTCCCTCAGGACTCTGGGATGCATCTCATTAGATCCCATAGAGTTATATATTTTCAGGTTCCTCAAGTGGTCACAAACCTGGTCCTCCTCTACTGTGGGAAGGGATTTACCCCCTGGTCACCATCTTGCTGTCCCAGGACCCAGGAGGGTGAGGAGAGCTGTTAACAGTGAAGGCTGAGGTAAAAATGTTGTTAAGTACCTCAGCCTTCTTCTCATCTGTTGATACGAGGTTACCATTCCCAACCATCAGAGTATGTACTCTTTAACCTTACTCTTTCAATTGACTGTAGAAGCCCTTCTTGTTGGTCTTTGCTTCCCTTGCCAAGTTCAGCTCCAGCTGTGCCTTGACCTTCCTGACTTCATCCCTACACAACCAGGCAGTGTCCCTAGACACGCACCAGGTTACCCGTCCCAGCTTGCACTGCCTGTGCAGTTCCCTCTTCTTCTCTAGTTTAACAAGCAGGTCTCCACTCAGCTACGCTGGTCTTTTCCCTTTCCATCCTGATTTTCTACATATGGGAACTGAGCGCTCTTGTGTTTTATGGAAAGCATCCTTGAATATTTTCCAGCTCTCTTCTGCTCCCTTGCCTTGCAGAAGCATGTCCCAGGGGATCCTACTGAGTAATTCCTTGAAGAGCTGGAAGTTTGTTTATCCTGAAATTTAAGGTCCTGACTATACTCCTCACCTGTCCCATATCCCTCTGGCCCTTGAACTCCACCAGTGCATGACCACTGCAGCCCAGGCTGCCTCCAATCCTAGTGTCACTGGTGAGTTTGATTGTATTGGTGACCATAAGGCCCATTATTGCATCTCCTTGGGGGTGTCTCTATCAACTGGACTAAGTCTCCTGGATTGCCTACAGCTTGCCAAGCTACTTTGTAGCAGTAAAACAAGTGTTTGATGTGATATCATGTTGCATATTGTTGATATTTATACTCTTCTTTATTAGCATTTTAAAATTTTCATTTATGGTAAGCAGCTTTTTTTTGTTTGACAGTACATTTTACTCAAACTGTGCTATGCTTTAACAGTGTTCTAATCAAATTAAAAACCAAACAAAAAAATAAAAAAGTCAGCCCCAGTATATTTCACATTTCCCTTTGACCAGGCAAAGAACATCCTCTGAGGTGATGCATGCTGCCTGGCTTGCATTCTGACCGACAAAGATCAAAGAAATATAGCATTAATTTAATCCCAGTATGATCTGCTCTACCCCTCTTCTCTGATGCAGGATCAGCTATGCGTGTAACATTCCTTATAAGGAAAAATACTTTCTTCTGTTTGGCTACCACAAGATAACTACCATGTAATTCCTAGTCAGTGTCCTTCTTGTCCTTTTTTTCAGCATATCCTATCACAATAGAAGGAGATACTAGTCTACTATGACCCCACTAAGAAAGGATTTTAGAATCTCTAAAGTATTGTGCTAAATGATACTTTAAAATTATACCTGTCAGAGCTAACAAAATAAAGAAAAGAGAATAAATGAACTTATATTCCTTTACATTCTGGTAACCCCAAACTGTGCAGCACTGAGCTGTCCTCCAAACCGTGTGCAGCACTCCACACTGACCCTGTTCAAGGAAAGGGTTACTCTATTTCGGTCATTCAAGCTATTATAGGATTTTCTTAGAAAGAAAATCTTGTAATCTTTCTTGTACTGGAAAATTGTTATCATATTACCCGTGAACCTCTTTTTTCTTTAAGCTGAACTCAAGTTCGTATAAATTTTCTCTGCAAATCATGTTCATTAAACTTCATCCTTCTTGTATTTTATCACGACTTCCTATAATGATTCACTTTTTTTTTCCACATAGAAACATATTGTTTTCTTAACTATGAAAAGCACTGTCAAATGCACCATTAAATTTAATACAAATAACATTGTGAGGCATATTATCCTTTATAAACCTACACTGGTTTAACAAGGTTTGTAGCTTACAACTCCATGTTACCTTTTATGTTTGTTGTTATACACCATCTTTATTGCCCTCCAGGTGCTTTCAAATATCTCAATTTTTGACATTTTCCATTTGATCTTTTTAAAAAGATGAACAGTATTAAGAATTACTTCTCCTAATTTCTTCTTTTGTGCTCTTCTGAGTTACTGAATATGAACCCTTTGATGTTTTTAAGGTGGTATTTAAATTACAGTTGTGACATACAGCACTCCATAGGTTGATAACCTGGCAAGCAAACTTTATCATACCAAGGTAATTCTGACATCTGCTAATTCCAAATTACCTTATGATGATATGACTAGCAAACTGCTATGCCTAGACTATGTACAAACCTAGAATTTTTGATTCTCATCTTGCTGAATTACTGTGATAACGATTACCAGAATCTCAGTGGGGTACTATTTTTGCTTTCTTCCCTAAAACTGTGCTTTTCTAGCTCCTTTTTTTTAAACTAGGATGTCAAGGGTTTATCATTTCACGCCATCAATATCATGACACTGTAAAGATACAGTTTACTGAACTCCTACACTCCTCTTCACAGTGAGTGTACTGTCTCAATAGTAGCAAAATAACCAGTTGGCTTTTTGTAACACCAATAGCTGGCCTACTAGTTCTTTAAGTAGAGAAATAATTTGTCAGTAGTCTCATATTGTTCATTTCTTCCTTTGTTTTCTCCCAGGCAGCTTCCATGTCTTCCAGTCAAGATTTGCTGGCCAAGCATTTCTAAATTCCAATTATGACATCTGCCTATCATTTTTGTTCTATTTTTCTCATTTTAGGAGTTAATATAACCAAGAATAAAAGGAATAGTGCAGCACTGCTTTAGAAAATATATTCAAATTATATGAGCATAGCAATATCCCATTCCAGTTTTTCTTTCTGTGGTTGTTAGTTGTTATCAATTGACACAACTAATTGAAACAAGTGGTTGGTAATGTGCAAATTGTTTGTCTGAATATGGTCAATTCATGTAATTTTCTCATGTTTGATATTAAAAATAGCAGAAACCTTTATAAATTTGGGTTATTTGAGACCTGACGTGTATGTCCATTGCTGGGAACTGCAACACCGCCTCATGGGGGTGAGGGCAGATTCTGAGTTTTTAGGACTTTATGAAGTATCACTGTTGATTTATTTCTATCTAAAGTCCAGCAGGCACCTAGGATCTGTTTGAACAGTTCCATAGGAGGGCCACAAATATAGTCGGATGGAACACCACTCCTATGAGGAAATGTTGCAAGAGTTGAGGTTGTTCTACCTGGACAAGGCTCTGGGAAGATCTTATTGCAACCTTTCAATACTGAAAGGAGGCCTGTGAGAAAGACAGGGACAGACATGTATCAATAGCCTGTGTCAACAGGATAAGGGGTAATGTTTTTAAACTGAAAGAGGGTAGATTCAGACTAAATAATAAGGAAAAAATGTTTTTACAGTGAGGGTTGTGAAACATTGGAATGCGTTGCCTAGCGAGGTGATAGATACCCCAACCCTGGAAGCGTTCAAGGCCAGATTGGACGGGATTTTGAGCAACCTGTTCTAGCTGAAGATGTTCCTGCTTATTGCAGGGGAGTTAGACTAGATGACCTTTAAAGTTCCCTCCAAAGTCAAACTATTCTATGATTCTCTGATCCTAAAGAAACTATGACTAAAGAAAAACAGTAGAAGAGCAAGCATTTCACAGGCTTTATTATAAATACTTTATTTGTAGAGAACATATTATGAGTTTTGCAAGTAATTTTTTCAACAGCTAGAAATTACTGATTCATATTTTGATTGTGGTGCTTTAAAAATGAAAGTCTTTTAAATACTGTTATTTAGCCAGTTATGGCATAGATGAGTATTCTTGTCTAATTGTAGGGCCCTGCACATTTCACTAGACTGCATCTTACTTTTCTGAAGTATTTTGAAATCCATATTCCAGAAAAAAAATCTGTCCCAAACACGTTAAGAATTTTTTATTATAGACTGTCATTTGTATCTAACCCCTTTTTCCATGTGACCAAAGTAATTTTATGGATTTATTTCAGCAATCATTTACAAAAAATTGAAACCCAAGTGAAACAACATTCTGTAAAGTAATACACATCTATAACTGCAAGAAATATGTTTTGGATGGAGTGCATTGCAGCTGCAAGATAACCATGGCTTTATTGGATGACTGGAACAAATAGCTTAAACTTACATTTACTTTTAGGAAAAAAATTCCAAATTGCTTCTATTTCTGTATTTCAGTTTTGAATACATTTTTGTACTTTGTGACTGCATTATTTACAGCAAACTAAACTTGATTTAATTATAGCTATTTAGTCTTTTTAAAAAAATGAGGTTCCTCAGTACAGTGATCTCTTATGTCCTCCAATAATATTAGATCAATGTTATTCTATTTCTAGATAGATATTTTTAAAATATTTGAGTTTTAAAGAAAAGATACATGCAAGTATTCTGCATTAAGGTTTTTTGAAGGTTACATGATCTTCTCCATAGCAAATGAGTATATCTTGGGTAACTGTGATTGCCCATAAATATTGTTTCTTTTGGTGTGGAGTGAATTCTTTCTGACTGGTATGAAAGAATTTTTCTAATTGTGTATGGCTTGTTGAACTTTGGGGGAAATTTAGAGAGGCTTCTAATTCTTTTATCTTCACTGAACATGGGTACAGTAACATCAGAGTGTCAAAATAAATTGATGTCCTTGGTGTATGTAACTTCAGTTAGAAATGATTTTGTCACTTAACTCTGTTATCTCAGTTACACAACAGAAGAAAGGGAGTGAGCACATCAGTCTGAGGTAGCTCGAGCCTAAATATGACATCTGCATGTTAGACAACATGCATAACAAAACTGTGATGCCTATAGAGTGTGATTGCCTTGATGATTAGGTGGTAGCTGTTTAGAGGATATTTTATCCAATTTTGAATAGAGAACCTTCTTGCCAAAGTTCTGCACCAAAATTGAAGCTTTTATGACCTCCATTCTGCAGTCTCTGCTTCTTCTCCATATCTAAAACCTGAATCTCCCATTCCTAGACTTGCCACTCCTCTTTGTTTCTTGTGAAAGATGCAATCACTGCACCTCAGAAAGGACACATACTCTCATCATTTGATTTATCCAACAGAAAACTATTTCACTGCAGGAATAAAGAGCTTAATAAATGTTCAGTATGAGAAAACTACAGTTTCACAGTTTCTTAGTGTTATTATTGGCCTTTAAAACCAGCGGGTATGCTCTACTCAATTAATCTTGTAGAAGATCACTTAGCAGGCACCATTTTATCAACACTTGACACCTAAAGAATGCATTGCTTATATCAGTAGGGGGTTTTGTTGCTATTGCTTTATAAGAAGAAAACATAATCAGAACTGTTCCTGAAACGAGTTTAAATTCAAAATACAGAAAGGCTTAATATGCTCTGCTAAATTGCTGTACAATTTGTAAACTTGGGTGTATGCTTGTTAACACAAGAAATCATACATGGCATTTGTCCCTATAGAGAAATTCTGCCCGGTAGGGGGAAAAAAATATTTTTAAATTTTGGAAACCATTGCAAACACAAGTTAGAAATATAAGGCAAATTGTATACATTTACTGTTGAGATGGATTCATTTTAAATATTTCCTTTTTGTTCAATGGTTGTCCTTGCAGAAAGTAAACTTTTGATAATTCTATTCTGACAGGACATTGAATGCTCTAGAGTCTGAAAAAAAAAAGAATTTTACTATGTTTTATTGATTTAACATATATTGTACACCTAAAATTCTATTCAGTACACTTCAATTCCTTTTTAAAGCAATGTTAATAGGGGAAAAAAATCACTGCTCTTAGTTTTCCTATATTTGAATTTTTCTTGTTGTTTTTATGGACTCGTTCTAGAGAATAATTTCTTTAATTTACCGCATCTGTTATTTTTCTCTTAGTTAAGCCCTCAGTGCTTGCTGGTCAGCTTGCAGTAGTTTGGTTGAATGTAAAACCAGAGCATACATGAGCAGTAATTTGAAATTCCTTTTGACACTAAGCATGGCTACAGGAGCATGTCAATCTATAGTCAGGAGAACTGCATTCCTTCTTCATCTCCTTTTGTTACTATGACTTATTTCTTCCCTCTGGCTTTTCGACTTTCTCCCCACTTAATGGGTTCTCAACACTAATGTCTTGTCTTGTCATTAATCACTCTGAAGTTAACAGATAGTATACCTTTCAGCACTATCTTGACTTTAACTTTGTCCACATAGTAATGAATTGAAGTGAAGAAAATATAAGATAGTGTCATTAGAAAGTAAAACTTCTTTTCTTTTTATCTCAGGTTGTTTTTCGTTTTAAGAAAATCTTTTTACATTGTTTCGAAAGAATGGCAGCTTGATAGAAGTTTGTGTATTAAAAAAGATAATTGTGTATACAATTAGAGAGAACAGCATTTCCTGTAAGTAAATTTGAATTAAGGAAGTTCTATTTATTATTTGGAGAAATGTAAGGCATTAAAGAAACATTATTTAATTATTTATCGTTATACATTCAGATCTTTTACCACGCTATCTCAAGTTAGAATTTTCATGTTTCATTCATCAGTATGTGGACAAACTATTAGTCTGTACATTCATGACCATACATTCTGTTTAACTACAGTATTTCAGATCAGGAGTTCCAAATAAAGAAGTTTTAATATTAAGTTTGCAAATTACTTTTAACTCACGGTTCATTTGGAATCCATCCTGAACATTGGTGTTCTTGCCTCAAAGTAGTCAGAAAGCTTAGTTCAGGGCAGAGAATGATTGTAGACCGACTGTTTAATTTCATCTCCAGATCATATTAATGTGTCATTACTTCAGAAGACGAATTACATAACTCCCAATGTCCCACTACTCAGAAGCTCTTCTTGCTAAATACAATATCATGTGAAATGGGATATCCCATTGATCAGCTGGGGTCAGCGGATCAAGCTATGTCCCCTCCTGGTTTCTTACGTACCCCTAGCCTACTTTTGTATTGTGTGAGCACTGCTCAGGCTCAGATAAACCACTGTTGTGTTCTCAATATTATTTTCAGAACAAATCCAAAACATAAACTCACACAAGCTATTATGAAGGAAATTAACTCTACTCCAGCAGAAAAAAACCCAACAAAAATGCAAAAGCATTGTACATTTGTAAGTGAGCAGAAATCAAGGATATGAAAAGAAAAAAGAAAACAGAATTTGAAAATATGGCAGAATGAAGGGAAAGGATTAAAAAAATCCAGCTTTCTTGATGGATCTTGAATGGATCAGGTGGACTTAGTGGTTGGAACTTTGAAAGGTTCTTACCTTCTTATCTTCTAAATCAGTGTTCTGAATAAAATTTTTCCATAACAGAATGAGTAAAATCAACAAGACACAGATATGGATGGCAAAGCAATAAGTTGTTGCATAATCTGAAGTGTTTTATAAAGTCAGTACCGCAAGTCCTTCAGCATATATGCACCAGATTGCCTTTTTCATTGCTGGTTAAAGGGTAAACATGCTACCGTTTAGCTGGCTGTCGTATCTTGCACCTGTCAGAGTGTGTAATGTTTGTTTAGTGAGCTGAATATGTAATCAACAGTAGAAGCCTTTGGGCTGTGTGCAGTGCAGAGGTTCAGCCTCACTTTTGTCTGAGCTGGGTTCTGTGAGTTTAATACCTGCTGGGGGCACAGTGACTGCTGCCTCCCCTGCTCCATCTTCAGCTCTAGGGATGGCCACTCTGAGGAGGGGAGGACACCCCCTCATCCCAGTCCCCACATCCAATGCCATACAAACAATTATCTTTGGGACAAGGGGAAAACTGGGAGGGCTAGGGACTGAAGCTTCAGCTGGCAGCCCAGGATTAGGAAGTCATCTGTGATTAGAAAATATATTTTAAAAAAAACCCAAAACAACAAAACAAACAAATCAAGAAACACAGACGCACAAACCTTAGACTTGAGACAGAGGAAGTCCCTTCGATGAACATCATGTTTTTCATCAAGAAGGCATCAAGTTGCCCACAAGTCTCATAGCTGAGGCTTGAACATTTACCTCCTTCTTACTAAGAAAGGCAGAAACTGTCAAAGTTATGCTCCAAAGAGACACTTGATGGGTGGATATGGCACCAGAGAAATGAAGTATTGGTAATTTTTTTTTTCTATAGGTATTTTAGGGCCTTTAAGTGTTTCTACATAAGTATAGAGTATGGGCTATTAGTTAAAACGTTAATTGAACTAAAAATAAATTATTGGATCATATGATGTATTTCCTTTTACCCATGCTATATTGTGCATAATATGTAGCTCACAGGTTCTACCAAATTCATAATACAGGTGCTTTGAAGTGATTTTTCTCCAGTCAAAATCTCTACCATATTGACCTTTGTGTTCCCTATGACACTTCAGTCATTGGTGGTTTAGCAACTTCATGCACCAGTTCTCTGAGGACCCATGGATGCATCTCATCCTCTGCTTTGTGCTCACATTGCTCACTTTTTTGCTCACAGCTTTGCCTAGATTCCTGCAGCTTCAGTTGTACCAGAAGTGATTTCACCCCTTCCCTCCAGCAGCTTGCTTCTAATACATAATGCAGTAGAAAGGAAAAGTTAAAACAGACCACATTCCTTTATGCTGTTCACAGACACACTTTAAAGAAGTTTGTAACATATACTAACTCATAGTACCACTTTATACATACTAAATAGAGACCTAAAAAGTACCTAACTGATTCATTTGGAACCCCCTCCACCAGAATTACAAGCTTCCTTTAAGAATTAGAGTTAAGTTTCTTGCATAATTTCATGCCACCAGAAGTTTGTACTCTGGGAAATATTTCCAGACACAAAGTCATAGGATTGATAACACAATTATTCAGAACACTAATCTTTCTCCTGGGCTAGTAATTTATTACCAGTGATGAAGAAAGAATGCTAGAATTCATTGCATAGTTTCTTCATTCTTTGGAATAAATATAGGAAGACTGACATGTTTAAAATCTCAAAATATTAGTCTTATTGCAAGATATTAACTAAAGTAAAAGAAAATAATTTTCCTGGAAGCAAAAAAAACAATTTGTTTTTCACTGTTATGTCTTTTGGTACGATTTAACATTACCATTTATAATTTGTGCCTTTAAGGGTCTTATGATTTCTTGCAGTTTTATGTATGAAATGTAACATTTTATGGTCCTGGATCAAGATCTGATTCTATGATAAGACCTAATAGCAGCCATCTAACCTCCAAGACAGGTTATTGTCGAGGTGAAGTCAGACTTGTCACAGTAGTGCATGGTGGGAGAATGAGAGCCAACAGATATAAGCTGAAACAAGACGGAGTCAAACTGGATGTTAGAAAAATTATTTTCACTGTGTGGGCCACCAAGCATCAGTACAGGTAGCCCAGAGAGTTCATACAGTCTCCATCCTTGGCAGTTTAGAATATTAGACTGGGTAAAATCCTGGCTAACCTGTTCCAAGCCCACAGTTTATCTTGCTTTGAGCAGAGGATTGGACTACAGACTTCTTAATATCCTGTCCTATACCTTAACACAACAGTGGTAAAATAATCTTAAACCAAGAGTGAACAGCAATATTTAGAACCACTGTTAGTTTCAAATTAGAAATAACATTGGAAGAAAAGATAAGTCAATTTTATGTCATTAAGAGCAACCAAGAGCATTTATATAGTAAAATGGTTTTTAAAGTGACAGTTTGAAATGTTATCATTTTCCACGGAATTTACAGAGGAAGAGATGTCTACCTCTGGACTCTGGATATCAGGGCAGAACACTCATCTTTATCTGATAAAGGAATAAGATTCTTGAACATATTACACTTTTCATCATTGCTATATAACCTCTCTAACCTCTGGAAAAAAAAGCCATATTTGCTCACATTTTATCCCT
This sequence comes from Phaenicophaeus curvirostris, assembly GCF_032191515.1. Taxonomy (NCBI): domain Eukaryota; kingdom Metazoa; phylum Chordata; class Aves; order Cuculiformes; family Cuculidae; genus Phaenicophaeus; species Phaenicophaeus curvirostris. The sequence continues at coordinate 18,678,590 of NC_091393.1, forward strand.
ACTTTCTTGCTCATTAGATATGCAAATCTGTACTTTTTCTTAACAGAGTTCTGAAAGTAAACATGTTGAACACTTTCTGACTTACGTACTTTGAATAGTAAAAGATACATACACATAGTGGGGCTTTTACATTTGCGTACAAATAAATTATGGCTTTTCATAGTTTGAGGGCTTTATTGAGAGAACACAGCCCATACATTGAAGTGAAGCATGGTCCTGAAAGCAGGTGAAATCTCAGGGTCTCTGTGCTGCTGGACCTGCGTTGCCACTACAGTGTTCTAAAAGCAATCCAAACTTTGTTATCCTATCTAAGATCTACTATTTGATATTTCAATACTTCACAGAGACCATCCCTCACTTGTCTTTGCACTTGAAGGATTAGTTCAACTTCAGATTTCTTCTCCATACTTCAGAATGCTTCAGATCTAAACCTACCCAGAGGCAGTGTCCAAGTGATTTGATCACTAGGTTGTTAATACTTGAGTTCATGTATGAGACTGTTTTCTGATAACAGTGTACCCTTCTTGCACTGTTACCTTAGTTCCAATATTCCCTTGCCTGACATGAATCAGTAGAAACAAAGCAAGTAGCTCTCACATTCGCATGCAAGAAGGTAAGAGAAGAGCTTTCTAAAAATATTTAACAAGCATGTTTGAATGAAGAAAATCTCTGTGACAGACAAACAATTCAAAATTATGCAAGCACAGTGGTAATTATATTTTTTTCATATTTAATTAAAATATGAAGGACTGTAAGACTTACACACTCTAGTATTTATTTCAGGGTGTGGGAATCAATGGCTTGATACAACGTGTCTTGAAAGTAGCTGGCTGTTGACATCATATTGTGTATAAACAGAACGCGATACCTAATCTACTTAAGTAATGAATGGAATTCAAATGCTAGAAAACATGAAAAATGTATGCAGTTATTTTTTTGCTTTGAATAGGTTATGACTATATACATTTCAAAATTAGTAAGACTCTGTTACTTGTTTTAGGGAATTAACAATGAAGCAGAATTTTACAAATGACCTCACTTGCTCAAGGAGGGATACAAACCAGTGCATAGAATCAATACTGCTGCAAACATTTCACTAAAATTATGTCTGTTGTCTTTTAAAGGGAAATCCACTTGGTGTATCTGATATACAGACTATTATATCGGGAAAAAACCCAAATTTATCTAACAGAAGATAATGACAATCTGTGAATTATGACAAAAAGTCACTATTTCAAAAGATTTTCAGAGTTTTCAGAAAGCTTTGAGGATTCCTTTGTTCATTTTGCTAGTAGATTTAAATCCTTCAAAAATGAATTGAAGTTCTAAAACTTCTTATTTGATGAATTGTTCAAAAATGATATCAATGAAATTAAACCTGGGTCTTTTATATTTAGTTAATTTTCCAAATGAATGGGTATTATAGATGAAAATAAAAATACTGTTTAAAAATGAAAAGGTTACATTACCCATTGTTGATTTTAATTTATTAGTTAGTATACATGTGAATGAAATCCACAAACAGATAAGTAGGAATACATCATATTTGAAGTTGATTTTCTTCCAAGATGTAGGACCTCATTTCATTGGCTTTTTTCCAGACGGTAACCAGTCATTTCAAAACTTGTTTTGCCACCTTGGCAGTAAAACTAACAGATGAAAAAAGATTATTTTTATCAATTAACCTTTGCAGCTTGCTATAAAGTGAAAGCTTCTGAAGACAAATCTGTGGTAAATCTATATTCTCTCATTAGTTTTAATCCATTCATTTGGCAAACTTTCAGATATTCTTCATTGACTGATTGCATGTTATTTAGTATCAGCTGTCTGGAGTTTGGTATCTAACTTGAAACATTTTTTTTTAGTTTTCCCTGCTTAATTAGAACAAAGTAGGTATCCCAGGAACAATTAACTGTATCTGTTCTAGTAATCTTTTTAGATGGAATGGTCCACATTCTAGAGGTGTCCAGTTCAAACTGTTAGTTCTAACAGCAGTTAGAGTGAACACACAGTTCTCATATGGACAAAGTTAGATCATATGCATTTTATATATTACAGAGCACAGACCTCCCAAATGGTGAGTGATAAAACAGTCTTCTGATGCTACAGAGTTCTCGCTTACTGCTCAAAGGATCTTCTTATCAACACAGCAAACGTATTCAATATTAAATTCATGATGTTTTCTTTTTTCACTTTTCCTGGCTTTCATTTAATTCTGGTTTGCTTCTTGCTGTCATTATGTGACTCAGTATTCATTGATATTTGAACACAAGGTTCTGGAAAAACACTGTTTAAGTAAAGCCAAAATATTATAATATAATTGAAACCTGGAATCATCTGTGCAGAAAATATTTTAATACAGGTAAAGTTCTTACATGTATTCTTTTTGGTTTCTATCTCTTCTCCAGATGCTATGCTTATCCTTTTCTTACCCTTTTTACTGCCATCGGCAGCAGGTGTGCTATGGTGAGTTTTATTGTAAGCATCTGGAGTCTTTTGCCAGGAGCAATATAATGTTTATGCTGATGGTTTCGTCTTTCTTGCTGTAGGACCTGCTTAGGGTCATGTTCATATGCTAACATGCTTTTATGCCTTTTTTGTCTTCATTCATTGGGCTGCAGTTCCACATTACATCTAAATCTACTATATATTGCTATATATTAAAGGATTATATATGTTAAATACTATTCTTTTGTTATTTTTGTTGCACTTAAGACCTGTTTTGTCCTGCTCAAGTCTGTATTTCTTTAACTGTTCACTGGTGAGCTGTTTACACCCATAGGGTCTCTAGTGTCAAGCCAGTGTGTCACCTCAGTATTCCATACCTGTACTGCCTTGTCCTGCATGCTGGGTCTAAAATTTTCAAGGCCACCTTTACCATATCAGACCTAAGTTTCTCTGTATTGCATCACTATTTTAGAGCCATAAACCCATGGTGGTACCATCAGCTTTTGGGGATGGCTGTCGTTTTTATGAGAGACCCCCAGACTGTGTTCATCTCTCAGTATTAGTGGCCTGGCATGTGGCCAGGCACTGAATATATTCTATATCTACAGTGCTTCCAGAATTGCCACATGCTGCCAGGCTCTGCCCAATATCCAGGGATTTGAATACTCCCAGTTTTTCCAATTAAATAATGATGATGGATGTCAAATTTGGCCTCAGGAAATGGAATTATACCCAAAGAACATTGGAGACTAAAAGTTACAGTTCTAAAAAGCTTTGAAAAAAGCTGATTTTCTTGCTAAGGGTGTAATAGTCTCAGAGCCTAATAATATCATCAGCCGCTACATTAAGCAGACCCCATGCTTCTCACTGCAATTCTAATAGAATGTACAGATGTACAAAACTTAGTTATCTAATTTTAATTAATATTAATTTATTTTTTCTGGGTTTCTTCTAAAGGTACTCCTAAGAAATTATTTTTTTCTCAATATTAATTAATTCCAATAAATTAATGCATAATCTAGAAGATGAGAATAAACATTTGGATGATGAGGTGATGTGATGTGGCAAAATATCACTCATGTTAACCATAAGAACAGCTTTCATTTTAGGCATTAATACAACAGAGCCGTCCCGGAAATTTTCATGACATATTCTTAAAATTTAATGGTTAACATAAAAAAAAAAAATCAGCAATATTGAAATAGTGAAATTAAAATCAGTATCTTTTTCTCACCAAAAACATAAATCATAGAACCACAAAATGCTTGGGCCTAGAAGGAATGTCTGGAAATCATGTAGTCCACTCCCCTTGCAGCAGTCTGTACAGGAGCATGTCTAGGTGGGTTTTCAATATCTCCAGAGCAGACTTCACAACCTCCACAGGAAGCCTGTTTCAATGATCTGTCACTGTCATGGTAAAGAAGCTTTTTTCTCATGTTGAGGTGGAACTTCCTGTACTCTTGTTTGTACCCATTGGCCCCTGTCCTGTTGCTGGGCATGGTTGAAAAGAGTCTGGCCCCATCCCCTTGGCACCTGCCTGTTAAATATTTATAAGCATTGATAAGGTCCATTTTTAGTTTTCTCCTCTCCAGGCTAAATAGACCCAGCTTTCTCAACCTTTCCTCATAAGAGAGATGGTCCAGCCCTCTGATCATCTTCGAGGCTCTCTGCTGTATTCTCTCCAGTAGTCCCCTGTCTTTCTTGAATTGGTGAGCCTAGAACTGGACATGGTTCTTCAGATGCAGCCTCACTAGTAGAGGAGGAGGTTAGCCTCCTTCAACCTGCTTGCTACACTCTTAATGTACCCCAGGACACCGTTGGCCTTCTTGGCCACGAGGGCACATTGCTGGCTCATCATCAACTTGTTCTCTATGAGGACTGAAAGGTCCTTCTCTGCCGAGCTGCTTTCCAACTGGTCAACCCCTAACCTGTACTAATGCATGAATTCAAGGGCTCTTTTTGCTCTCACTTTCTATACTACAGTCTCTCTCCTCCTCCTTCTCGTTGTACTCAATTATTGCTGCCACAGGCTTCCCTCTATTTAGCACACCTCTGGTCTCTGCAGCTGCCTAAGGACACACCTTCCTGGAATATATCTCTATCATTTATATCTCTTCCTCAGCCCTTATCTTATTGAATTTCAAGCAGATATGTCTCCTGAAGATCTGTTTCCCAGGTCCTCCATAATTGTCTCAAATTTACAGTCATGTTTCTGAACATTGTTAAGTAATTCAGTAGGGATTCATTTCACCCAAAATTCTCGCTCACTGCAATAGAAGAACTTCACCATTTAGACTTCTCATTTCTGAGAACCATGGAAAAAATAATATATCTATATCTATATCTATATCTATATCTATATCTATATCTATATCTATATCTATATCTATATCTATATCTATATCTATATCTATATCTATATCTATATCTATATCTATATCTATATCTATATCTATATCTTGAAAGTATAGAGATATGTAACTTTGCCAAAGACTCGAACATCCAACTATCTTCCAATAAGGTTATTTCTCATGTCAGTTTCTTTTGTCATGATTAATTGTAAAGATGTTTCTATAGTACTGCAGGTTGGAAAAAGAAGATATATAGTCTTTAATGATAACAATTAATTACAAAACCATAGAGACAAACGAATCACTGGCTTCAGTCATTCGTGGTTTTCAAACTCATTTTGGAATTAATTTTGTTAAGGGATTGATAAGAATTAGTTAAGTTCTAAAGGTTCAAACTCTTTGGGGGAATTAAAGGGTTTAAACAACTGCACGTTGCTGAGGACTCCATCTGAAAACTTGACAGTGGTGAAAATATGTCAACATCTCTTTCAAGTTCAATATTTACAGTTGTATATAATAGAATACTGCTGAGAGCTGCATTTGACTAAAGAAGTATTTTGTTGTTTTAAAGTTGATATACAAATACATAAGTGGCTTGGTACTTGCTTACCCAAGCTTTTTGTCCTCTCACACAATAGAGTTTTGACTGCAAACAAGAGAGAAGGTCAAACTACATATGATATCATTTGTTATGGAGGAAAGTGCATGAGTATTTTAATGATCCATTTGATTTTTCAGACCATATATATCTTTTGTCATCTGTCAGATGGTTGTGGTAATTTTGAGGAGAGAAGGCAAAGTTAATCACCTGTGATATACTTCTAGAACGTCTGTATATTAGCAGAGAAATACCAAAATGCCAACTTTCCTTCTGCTGCTTTATTTAAGACTCATCCACCTGGATTTGTAAAACTAACTGAATTGCTCATGATCAATGTTTAAACTACTGCATCTTTAATTTATCCTAATTTCAGAGGAATTCTTGAAAGTATCACAACTGAAAGAACGGAAAGTGATAATAATAATAAAAATAACAACAACAGTTATGAAAACAATAATAATAATACTAAAATTACTAATAAACCTGAATAATTTTAGAGTTCTTAAAAATTTATATTTATTATGTTGTAGTCATGATTGCTGAATGTTGGGTTACATAGTACAGGCATGTTAGAAACAATTTTAAAAAGTGTTTTAGAGAGATTCTAGTTTCAGATCAGTTTCTTTTTGTGCATCTCAACAGCTTAAAGATTTTGGTCTCCAAATATCTAAAACCTACTTTTGATCTGATGATTTTTGCTCTATAGGAAAGAACACTGAGGAATTTTCTGAGTCTATTTATTGTACCTAGTGATGCATTTTATCAATATCAATTCATCAGACTTTATAGGATTTCATCCGATTTACAATAGATTATGTGAGGTAATACTGAGATAGGTTAGCAAATAAACAAAATGGTGACTGCCCCAAAACTGAGAACTGTGTCATTTTCCATGTTTGCCTAAGTGAATTAAAAATAATGGAAAAAAAGAGATAAATTTTTAAACTGGGGTTTCATAGGATATCAAAATATCTAAGCCACCTCAAAAATGAAATCTAAAATTCAATATGGAGTTGCCAACACTACTTCAGATGAGATATTATATACAAGATCTGAAATAGTCCAACTATATTAGAAAAGACTTCTATGTGATCTCGCATAGCACGTTTATTTTATACGTCATTATTTAAATATTTTCAAAACTACTACCCAGGCTTTCTATGTGTTCTTTAAAATTTAGTCTGGTTTTACAGTGCTAGAAATGTAAGTGCTAACAATCCTAAATAAAGATTTTATGTAATGTGACTAAAATTATTATTTGTGTTGTGGACATTTATAAAATGAAATGTCTAAAAGTTTTTTGAGCAGTTCAATGCAATTATGTATGCATTGAGTCAAACATTCAGTGCCTTCTGAAGGGGTTTTGCTCTTTCTAGTCTTTTGTCAGTCAATAGTCTAAGTAAAAATAAAAAGCCTAAAGATAATTAATTTCTTTGTTTAATTTAATTTTTTTAAAATATTGATTTTCCACATTATAGTCTTAGGGTTTTTATCTGTGAGGAGCAAAATCTACAAATAAAACAATATTAGTGGAAGAAAAAACTACATTTATTAATCTGACAAAAACAACTGAGAATAAAGGGATCAAATCAAACCCCAGTCTTGGTCTATAAAAGATGTTTTTTTTCCTACAAAATATCTTTTGCTAAATAATATCAAATATTTTAATGTTCCTAAAAAGACTACTAAAGAGTTAATACTACCAATATACTACTAAGAATCTCTTTTTTTTTTTGATTTTTAAATAACTACTATTAGTATAGCATCTAATGTTTAAGGTAATCTTTTTGAGTAAGATGGAGTGTTCAGTATCTGAGAAAATAATTTGTTCAGTTTTGCCATACATATTACTTATCAAGGTTTTACTGATCTGGTAAAATTAAGCTGTCATGTGATTTTGTGAATCTCAAGCAGTAGTACAAAAAAAATGTAAGAAATTTCTACATTGTCTGAAGTAGAAGCAAGAAAATTCTATCTGCTGTTTACTCTACTGATCTTAGGTTTTCAATGAATACAGAAATGATGATGACAAATGCAAACACATTATTATTTCCACTCGTTACTTAAAAGAAGATCTAGCAAAATTTACCACTGCTTTTCATTACATTTATTTTATCCTTGAAGTCACTGCTTTTCATGATAGTTGATACTGAATTTTAAAAAAAAAATGAAATTAGTGAGAGTGTAGTAGGCAAACATACAATTTAAATTAGGGGGAAAGAACTATTCATTCATTTAACACAGTCTTGAAAATCTATGCCAGTGTCATTCTGCATGCTGTCAAAGGTGAGCCTTGCTGCATCTTTTAAATGAATATCAAGTGTTTCTACTAATTTTTTTCCCTACTGACATCAAAGACTTTAATCGTACTTTATAACATTTATCTGACCTCATAACAGATAACAAATCATCTTCAAATTGTTAGAATATCGCATTAAATTTTAAGAGATCTACTTCTACATTTCATGCTTTATCTTTATAGTACATCTCTTGCTTATTTTACCTGTGAAGCAAGCAGACTGGCTGTTTGAGTGGAATATATAGATCTGCAATTAATTGACTCACAAGTTTATAGCGTTCTTGGTTTTGGTTTTTTTTTTCCCTCCCTTGCATTAATCTCTCCATTAGAAATTTTATTGTATTTAAATGCAACAGTTTATTAATGACAACATTTTCCCCTACTTTTCCTACTCAGTATATGTACATAAGCCTTTAATACAGAGATTGCTCCATTTTGGGATCATATTAATGTATTTATATTGTCATTCCCAGTAAATTTTATTTTCTTCTTTCTTTCTTTTTCTTTATATCACACTTTTCTCTTGGTATACTGTTTGTAGATAAAAGATCTAACTACTGATGTAGTCTTTTTAGTAATAAAATATCAAAATACATAAGATCTTAATCTTATTGTAATCATGATTAATAAAAATATGTACAAACTTTTCTCATTATTTTGACCACTATTCTATTTATTTGTTGGCATACATTGAGTCTTTTCAGCTTATATAATTGTTTACTTCCTTGCAATCACAGAATCCCTAGTTTGGAAAAGACCTTTGAGATCATGAAGTCTAACCATTCCTGTCCACTACTAAACCATATCCCTAAGCGCTCCATCTACCCCTCTTTTAAATACCTCCAAGGATGGTGACTCAATCTCCTCCCTGGGCAGCCTGTTCCGGTGATTTTTGCCCAGTGTTTGTTGCCCATGCTGCACGCATTTGTGTAGATGCACTTCAGCTGGTCTGTTGACTCCGCTACACTGGTAAGGGAAATAGTCTCGGTTCCTAAGTGACTACGCACTGAATTTTCTAAGCCATTCTTAATCTTTACATCTGTGCTGCCATTTTAAGTTCTATTCTCTGTTTCCTCTCCGGTGGCAGCAACTTCTTGCACCGTCTGGCAAGTCGGCAAGTACCAACATAAGAAATATTAAAAAAATACTTTATTTTACTTGTAATAATGTCTAAAAAACATATGTGAAAACAGTCTTATTTGATAAACATATAACAGGGAATTAAAACGTGAAGATCTCGACCTTTCTTTATTTAGTGTATTAGTCCTGGAATAAATTGAGAATCTATTTATTTTTGCAGTTAATAGATTTGCTATATTGTAGAAACTTAAAGCCTTTTAAATACCCCAAACCACAGATTAGACAACTTTGGCATCTAAAGAAGTATTTTGTTTCATCTATACAGGTGCCTATTGTGCTTACTCCGGAGAATATTAAAGAATACTTCTGCCCTATAAGAAAATCTGTACCTACCTATCCTTTATCCCTCACTCCCTCCCTTGAATAAAATATCAGGAAAAAGCTCCAGGCTTTAATTCTTCTTTACAAAGGAAAAAATTAAGAATATTTTACCATCATTATACGTAATGATCAAGTTATCCTCATTTCATTTATTCAAAGTTTCATCTAGAAATTGCTGTTCAATGATTCAATAAAGAAGGTATAAGTTCCAAACATACTTATGGGATATGGAACTACATTATTGCTGTGTTTCCCTTGATGTGAAATAGTTATCTAAGCCAAAGACCTTCTATGGTTTGACCTTTGGATAAGAGGCAAGTTGAGAAATCAACTGAACAACTCAGTCCCTAAGGAGAAGGAGAAACCCTAAGGTCTCCATGACAAAGAAAACCCTCAAGCAAAAGGACTTCAACAGGCAACTAATCATCTCCACTAAGAAGTATTGAAGATACTCCTCATTACTCCACTGAACAGAAAAGAGGAAAATATGGTTTGCCTGCTTCACAATGAACAGAAAGGATCACAACCTTTCAGTTTCCAATGGTGTTTTTATGATATCCATAGAAAACTTTCCCATAGAGAATTTAATAGACTTACAGTGTTCCTTGAGCCTTGTTCCATTTCCCATATTATTAAACTCTTCATGAGGGATGTTGCTTTTCAGTTCTAGCTGGCCATAAAAATATAGGCAATAAAGATGTTCTAGCTATAACTTCATTTTCTTTCAGAGTTTTGCACTATCATTTACTAATAGGTTTTACTAATAGTTCCACATCTACATGATTTTTTAACACCTCCAGGGATGGTAACTCCACCACTTCCCTGGGAAACTTGTTCTAATGCTTGACCACTCTTTCAGTAATGAGTTCTTTTCTAATAAACAATATAAACCATCACTGGCACAACTTGAGGCTATTTTCTCTCATCTTTCAGTTGCTACTTGGGAGAAGTGAAAAACACCCACCTTTCTACAACCGCTTTTCAGGTGATAGAGAGCTTGTGAGGTGCTTCTAACTTTATTTTGTTTTACTTCTCTCTTCAGTCACTCACTTTTGCTATACTTTGTGAAAGAGATAGACCTGTAAAAGTTGTGGCATGTGTTGTAGACTATGAGTGCAAGTACTGCCTCAGTATCTTGATTTAAGATTAACTCCCTTGACCTGAGTAGGTAATTAGCTCTCAGGTCACACTAAATGCAATGTTTTGGGGGATTTTTTCCAAAATTAGCAGAAAGAAAAATACAATTTTTTGCCTTTTGCAAGGATGCACCAACCAGCAAAGTAGGTAAACACCTTTTTTTTTGCCACTCATTAATTGAACCATGCATTTTTTCCCTGGTACATCTCTCGTACTGTGATTAGTAACATTTCCTTATCTCCTTTCAGTTTTATGTATTCCTTTTCTAGTTACTTTTAACGTTTCCCAAAAGAAAGTTGCACTGTCATTTCTCTTTGTTTATTTTTCACAGAACAATACCTTTTCCCTGGTTTTACTGCAAATGAACACAGCATTACTGAAATGGCACCTCTTTCATCTGATTTTCCCAAATGGCCTTCATTGTTAGGTGTTATTTTGTTCATTTAGTCAGGAGCACTCATTCTTGTCAAATGAGTCAAATCAAAGAAAAAATAATTAGGATAGATGTTGATATATAGCCTCATCTACGAATACTGCTGGAATACAATATTGTATTGAATTATAACAAAATAGTTAAATACTAAATTGAATCATAGAAAACAATTGACCACTCCACGTTATTACACGTAGCAAACATTCTCCTTCATCTGTACTAACAGCAGTCAATAGCCTTGTTCTGCCGAATGCCCTCTTAGCTTTTTCTACTAGCAAGCCCTAATACCTGCAAGTTACAATATATTTTTACTGTGATTTTGTTACTATGGTGATGAGGGATAGCAACAAATTCATGAAAGATTCTTTAAATGTTCAGTGATGCTAAAGTGATGTGAATAATCCTAAAAGATAGATTAATTCATTTTGTCTTACCAGAACAACTATTTCCAAAGGATTGAGTCATAAAAAGGAAATTATGTTATGACCCTTTTTCTGCTAGTGGGATTTTCTTGTATAGTGTTTGTTTGTTGTTGCAGCTGTTCTGATATACAATAAAGATGGAGTGTGATACTTGGATTTCCTGGCACATACTTCCAATTGGTCTATATAGTAAGTCTGTGTCTGTAAGGAAATTATTAGAGGCTGACATGCTTATCTATTAATTGGTTTAGAATTAGCTATTTTTATGTGACAATTCACAGCTCTGAGTTAAAAGTATTCTCTTTACCATTTCAAAAGTATACACCTTTTTGTAAGGTATAATTTATTCTTTTATGAATGTCTGCTTTTAATTTAGTTGATTCTAGTGACTAACAAGATGTGGAATCAATACATACTACTGCTTCAGAATACATTTGTTCTGAAGTTAAAGTTATTGAAACAGCAAGTTATTGAAAAATGCTTCTGATGTAATCTGTAAGCATGTATTAGGAAGGTGTTTTAAATCAAAGTCCCAAAGTACAAAATATGTAAAAAGTGTATTTCCTATATTATATTCCAGAAGTAAATGAAAATAAATTCTTAGCTCCTATAATTCTGCTAGATCTTTGATGTTCACAATTGCAAAGAGTTCATTGTCCAAAACACTTAGGCAGATCAGAACTGTTGGGGTATGGAGATAGATTGATAAAACCCCTGTCTGGGGTTACAGTGACTGAACAGAATACAGATAATTAAAGGAGGGGGCAACTGAGATCTTTTCAGGAATTATTTTCTGGCAAGACCAACAAAGCCTGGGTAACGATACTAGTAATCCCACAGGAAGTCAAGATTATCTAGGTAAATTTGTGTAAGGAAATGACAAAACCAATGGGGGCAAAAGCTTAAGTAAGTTGTGTTTTGTTTTTTTTTTATCTGGGAGACAAAAAGATCAAAAAAAGTAGAAATTAGGGTTTATGGGGGAAGTGCAAATATGAGAAAATGCAGACAAAAGATAATAAAAGAGCTGTTTGAGTGTAAGCAGGCTGCAATTAGTTATGTTTTTCTGGCTGAGGCCTGCATCTGATAATTACAGTCTCTTTTCTTTACTATTTCTATGTTAATACCCTTCCTAGCGGGCAAAGGTTAGGCTGGACTAGCCAACAACTCGACTGTTACACAGATCTGCAACAACACAATGTCTGAGCCAGCAAGTTGGCAAAAAGTCTGGGATTTTAGTGTGGATATTATATAGACTTAAAACCAGTGCTAATATTTGATGGATCCATTAGTGTGGGTTTCTTTGTGCATTTAGAGAGTGAAGGAGTGTGTATGTTTGCTGATGAAGTTCAACACTGACTAGCCAGAGAGGAGGAAAATGTTTCAGTCATCATTGCTGCTTGTGCTCATCTGGTGTAGGCAAAGACACTGCTGTTTATGTTGAGCCATGTAGCCACTGTGTCTGTATTGTTTCTCTGTGTGTGTGTACACATACACGTGTTATTGTGTCCACACCTATGAATGAAAGCACATTCAGCATCATGACTGGCTTGATGTATAAATATGAAGGGGAATAACCTCCCTTAATAATAACCACTGTGAAAGAGACATTCAGTAACTCTTCAGAGTCTTCTGGGACTATGGTTCCATTTCTTATGCTCCTTTTGCTACAGGTGAGTTTACTCACTCTCATACATGTCTACCATGTCTGTTCAACAAAAACAAGCAAAATTTACAGGAATACTTTCAGTTATTTGTTTTTCAAATGGTGAAAGTTTGCAGGTGTCCCAATCAGTAAGTGGTGCATCACAGTGTAGAGAATTTAAGAAAACGATAATTAATAAAAGCTTCTCAGTCCCTCCTGAAATTAAAAAAAATAGAAATAAAGAGAAATAATAGGGAAACACAACATAGTGACAAAGTCATGTTTATGTGTGCATACCAAAAAGTACCATCCACTCAAGCACTCTCAAATTTGTTATGCTTATTTATTTTAGGTCCATTTTGTGAGGAACCTGGTGATCCTTGCGCAGCTCAGCCATGCCAGAATGGAGGCATATGCCAATATAATCAGTCTGGATATGTCTGTGATTGTCCTGCTGGTTTTCTTGGTCACAATTGTGAAATTGATATTAATGAATGTTCTTCAAGGCCATGTCAGAACAGAGGTTCATGTATCGATTTGCCAAATGTAAGTATTGTAATGTAAGTGTAATCTGCAGAGATTCATATTAGAACAAAAAAACATAGAATCACAGAATTGTAATATCGTTTGGGTTGGAAGGGACCTTTAAACGTCATTTAGTTCCAGCCCTCTTGCTGTGGTCAGGGGCAACTTCTAATAGATCAGGTTGCTCAAAATTCTATCCAGCCTGACCTCGAATGCTTTCAATGACAGGACACCCACAACTTTTCTGGGCAACCTCTTCCACTGTCTCATCATTCCCATTGTAAAAAATTTCTTCCTCATGCCTGATCTAAGCATATGCTCTTTCAGTTTAAAACCTTTGCCCCTTGTCCTGTCACTCAAGATCTTGTTTAAAAGCTTTTTTCCTTCTTTCTTATAGGCTCTCTCTATATGTTGAAAAGTCATAGTGAGGTCTTCCCACAGACTTTTCTTCTCCAGTCTGAACAAAATCAGTTCTCTCAGCCTTTCTATACAGATGTTTTCATACAATTCTTTTGGACTCACACTAAAAGGTCCGTTTCTTTCTTGTGCTGGCTTCCCAGAGCTTGACACAGTACTCCAAGTGGTGCCTCACAGGAACAGAGTAGACAGCATAATCACCTCCCTTGACCTGCTGGCCACACTTCTTTTTATTCGTTAGAGGATACAACTGGCTTTCTAGGCCACAAACACATGGTTGGATCACGTCAAATTTGTCATACACCAATATCACCAATTCCTTCTCCACCTGGCTGCTCTTAATGCATCCATCACCCCGTCTGTACTGATACTAAATTGGGGTGAAATTAATACCCCAGCTCAAGTGACTCTACCCCATGAAACAATAGGTTTTGATTATTAATGAAGTCAGGAGGGGAGTCAGCAGAAGCACTGCCATGGATTACAGGAGGATAGACTGTTGGCCTGTTCAGGTCACTGGTTGAGAAATACCCCAGGTAAGAAGTCCGGAAGTCAAAAGGGATCCAGGAAGGCTGAACCTTCTCCAAGAAGGAAATCTTAAAGACACAGAAGCAGACCGTCCTCATGAAGCACAAGATGATTTGGCAAGGAAGATGTCCAGCCAGGCTTAACAGGGAGCTTTTGCTGGGACTCAAGGAGAAAGAAAGAATTTACCACTTTAAGAAGAAAAGGAAGGTAACTCAAAATGAGTAAAGGGGTCTTGATAGATCACGCAGGGAGAAAATCAGAATGACAAAAGCACAGTGTCAAAACACTATGATCACTGTTGTAAGAGAAAAAAATATGTTTTGACAAATACATCAACAACAAAAGCAGAACCAAAGAGAACATCCATCGCTACCAAGAAAGAGGAAAAGGCTGAAGTGCTTAATGCCTTCTTTGCCTCACTCTTTAATAGTCAGACAAGTTATACCTTAGGGTATTCAGCCTACTGAGTTGTTAGACCAAGGTGGAGATCAGGATAAAGCCCGCATCATCCAAGAGGAAAGAGTCAAAAACCTGCTATGCCACCTGGACACTTGCGAGTCCATGGGGCTGGATGGGACCCACCCAGGAGTACTGAGGGAGCTGGCATAGGAGCTTTGCAGAGCCACTCTCCATCATTTATCAGCATTCCTGTTAACAGGAGAGGTCCCAGAAAACTGGAGACTTGCCAGTGTGACACCCATCTACAAGAACCAGAAAGAAGATCCAGGGAGCTACAGGCCTGTCATCCTGACCTTGGAACCATGAAAGATTATGGAGCAGTTTTTCTTGGGTGTACTCACAAGGCAAGTGCTGGTCATCCAGGGATCAGGCCCAGCCAGCACTGGTTCATGAAGTGCAAATCTGTTTGATCAACCAGAACTCCTTCTATGACCAGGTGACCTGCAAGGCTGTGGATGTTACCTCCATGGACTTCAGTAATGCCTTTCGCACTGTCTTCCACAGCATTCTTCTAGAGAAGCCAGCAGCTCATGGCTTAGACAGGTGTAGTCTTCGATGGGTAAAACACTGCCCGGTTGGCCAAGCTCAGAGACTTGTGGTGAACCAAGTTAATTCAAGTTGGCAAATGATCATTAGTGGTTTATACAAGGGCTTGGTATTAGGGTCAGTCTTGTTTAATATCTTTATCAAAGATCAGCATGAGGGGATTGAGTGCTCCCTCAGTAAGTTTGCAGATGACATCAGATGAGTGGTTGAGGGAACTGGGATTGTTTAGCCTGGAGAAAAGTAGGCTGAGGAGAGACCTTATTGCTCTCTGCAATCACCTGAAAGGAAGCTGTGTCAAGATGGATGTTGATTTCAAATGATAAAATGGTCTCAAGCTGCACCAGGGGCAGTTTAGACTGGGTATTAGAAAAAATGTCTTTACTGAAAGAGTGCTCGAGCATTGAAATAAGTTTACCAGGGAAGTGGTGGAGTTACAGTTCCTGGAGATGTTCAAAAAAGCATATAGATGTGGAACTCTGTGACATGGTTCAGTAGGCATAGTGGCGTTGGGATGGCAGTTGGACATTATGATCTTAGAGGTCTTTTCCAAACTTAGTGATTCTATCATTCTGTGATGAATGCTCTGACACAGATGCAGAACTTTACACTACTCTTTGTTGAACTTCACATGGGTCCATTGCTCAAGCCTGTCAAGGACTCTCTGGATGACAACCTTTCTGTTTAGTGAATCAACTCCAACACTCAACTTTCTACCAAATGAAAACTTGCTAAGGGTGCACTCAGTCCCACTGTTAATGTAATTAAAAATATTGAACTGCACTGGTCCCAGTACAGGCCCCTGAGAAATACCCCTTGTAGTTAATGATCTCCATTTAATCATTCAGCTTTTGATTAGAATGCCATGGATACAGCCATCCACATAATTACTTATCTATTGAATAGCCTATCCATCAAACACATATCTCTCCAATCTGGCAACAGTGGTTTTTCGTTGGACAACGTTAAAAGCCTTAGAGAAGTCAAGTCAATAGAATCAGTTGCTCTTCCCTTATCCATCAACATGTTCACTCCGTCATAGAAGACCATCAGATTAGGCAGGCATGATTTTCCCTTAATGAAGCTATTTTGACTCTTTCTAATCACCTCCCTGACATTCCTATGCCTTGACATAGCTTCCAGAAGAATCTGTTCTATGGAACTGCCAAAACATTTAATTCTAATATAACTTTTACAATTAGCTTTGCATGCTTCATGAAGAAATACAGCATTGTCTGAATTTGTAGCATTTCTAATATTTCTGTGTTTAAAAAGCCCAAATTCCATATTTTCGGTTCAGGTTTTGGAGGCTTCTTAAGAAACTGTTGACATTTCCTTTGCTTTCTATCTCTAATAAAATCTGATATAAAGTAAGGTATTACTTTTCCTCTAGTATGTGGGTTTGAATTTTTTTTTTTTAATAGAACAAAGTAATGCAGATTCACAAGGACTTAATAATACTCATAGCTGGTATTTCAAACTGCATTGTCAATTTTCTTTCATTGCCATAACTGTTGCAAATAATGGTGATTCTAAAGAATGAAAATAATGAAACAAGAGTTCCAAAGCTCAGTTATCATATACAAGTGCTACATAGACACTCCGAGAGAGAGAAAAAAGAGACATCTAAATTACCAAACAAATTGATAGATTTCTAAATTATGCAATCTGTCTAATTATTTTGTTTAGTAGCTAAATTAACACATACTCTATTGTATGAACATTTCTACATATAAACAGATGTAGTAGTTCATTTCACAAATTGTCACAGTGGAATCTCTCAACAGATGTTAAAATAAAGGTCTATGATCAAGCTTTAGACTGATTCTGAAGAAAACCTGAACACTTCCAATGTCACTGGTGCAATAAACCCCTATATATATTTATTTTACTTTCTGACATCAAAAGAACATTACTTTATTTAGAAAAATAAGGCTGAGAGAGTGTCAGTTTTAATAAATATTTTGCTTTATAAAATAAGTTAGTGTTCTTACTGTGTAAATTGCAGGTTGCAGTTACTGACATGACTTTCACTGTCATAAAGAAGCATAGTCTCTGTGCTTCATATTAAAGGGGGAAAAGGATACACAACCTCTCTTTCATACTTTAGTTTGTGTGTACTGTTTTGTATGAACTACCTTGTGCACTGTTCCTGTTTGATATATGCAAGCATTACATTAGGGCAAACTCAGAAATGAGGAAAAAACATAAACTATTTATGAAGCTCCTTCTTGATTGAGTTACAAAATCATAAAGCCAGCTAAATTTAGAGCTGGTATATTCTCAGCTAGCAAACCCAGCTCTGGTGCAATCTGTGCTGAAAGCTGTATTCCACTTGCTATAAATTATGTTTGTAAACTGTTTGGAGCTAGGACTGGTTTTTATTCTGTCTTCGTAAACTGCTTAATATGATGAGACTCTGTCTTTGCTTGAGTCACTATAGTAATGGAAGTAAACACTAGTTTTCATAATGCCTTGGTTACAAGAAATAATTATTTCTAATTTCCTTCTCTTCTACAGGATGTGGCATGTACCTGCCTGCCAATATTCACTGGCAAGTTCTGTGAGAGAATACTGAATCCATGTGAATTGTTGCCTTGCTTAAATAATGCAACTTGTGTGGCTCAACATCAGAACTATAACTGCCGGTAAGGTTAGAAATTAATTTATTTCAGTATTTTGTTGGACCACTTGATGATATCCTATTCCTTGCAGAAAAAAAGACATCATCAGTCACAGAGAACACAGAAAACTATAAACTTTTAAATTATTTTTATTTATTTTGGTACCCTTCTGTGTTAGTCTTCTTGACAACTCAGTGTTACAAAAAGACTTAAAACATGAAAGGAGTAATATATTGTTTCGTCATTAATTCTGTAAGAGAAAATATAAAAATCCTTAAACATTGATGACAAGTGAAAACATTAAACTACAGGTACCACTCCCATTCAGTGTGTATGATGTTTATGCTATTCTGAAAGGATAAGAGAATTAATAATCTCTAATTCATAGACATGAATTAGTAGGTCTTAGATGGATCCTTCCAACAGCATATTAGGAAGTGCTTCATTTGGAAAGACCATACTAAAATCTATCCATTTGAAAATAACAAAAGTGATCCAATAGGTGTATAATTTTATTCCATTTAAAATACCTATTTTAGATGGTTTTTTACATCACTAAGGAGTACAATTTGTACTCTTCATGTTTTCTTTCAAGTTCTGCCAAGCATTACTGATGTGTGGTAAACACCTTTCAAATTTCAGTACATTCATGAAAGCAGAAAATTGAAAGCTGTGGCACATAAAAGCCTGAAAACATGTTATGAATGAACTTAGAAGCTGCAAATGAATAAAGTTACAGTCCATCAGAAGAGATTCATTTGAGAAGACTGGAAATTAAAATATAAGTAGAACTATGTTTACAATTTCTCCAAAGAAGAACAATGTATAAATGTATACAGATGTTCACACACAAACATATGCAGAGATAATTCTTCCCTGTGCCTTCTTGTACCATGGAAATTAGTTAGCAAAAACAGCTATAGAAAGGTATGATGGTTTAATATTCCTTCTCTTGATACACTGTGTGAGAATAAGAGTCATTATTTAGATCAATATAACAGAAAGTAAAAATGGAGAATTCACAACCCATTTATATTGATTATCAAAGCAATCAGTCTCATTATATGGTAAAATTAGATACTAGAGGTTTCAGGTTTGAGTTCAGATAGTACAATCCTGTGACAATTACTATCAAGCGTTAAGATCCTATTAACGTCAGTGGTTCTTGGATTTTAATTTTAGTGTTTATGTATTAGTCATGCTTTCTGTTGTGTTATCTGTAAAATACATGTTTGCCTAGGTAAGCAAGACACATTTATGGAGAACTAGTTTAAGAAATGGGATTATGTCTAGTTACTCCATAATAAAACAGTATGGGTTTCATGTGGTTTAATGTTACCACCTGGTATACTTTTACAGCTTTATAATACTTTAAAAACATGTAATGGTATTTAACTCGCATGCATATACAAATTCAATTAATAGTTGAGCTGACCTATTAATCCTTTTTGTTTTGTTTCCACTGTCCCTGTTTTCTCTGTTTCTCCTTATTCCTAAGCTGCATTCTTATATCCATCACCATCTCCGCTTCCATCTATTTATCCTTTCTTCTTTGGAAAGCAATTGTTTTCTATCTTAAAGATATAACCAAACAGACTCAATATAATTTTCTTCACTTCAGTTATGATGTACGACTATCTTGTATCCTAATTCCATCCTTTCAGTCTTTACATCATATACAACTTTGTGCTAAGAATCTAATAGCAACATTTTTTCTTAAATGTCAAAATTTACAATGAATTCAAATAGACAGTGAACAAGGATATCCATCATAATAAATTGTGATTGTTTCCTTTGTATCTTCTTGTATTATTCTTGTTCTGTAGGACAATAAAGAAGAGTCGCAAAAAATGTGAGATAGTGTTCTGAGAAAATTTGTTCTGTTATTGCCATTTTGGAACTTTACTGTCAACTTTGTTGCTGCTTTGTTCTCCGACATTGATAATGTCTATTGCAAAAGAATAGCAACCAAAAAAAAGAAAAAAAAAGAAAATGAGCAAAACCAAAAATTAGAAGAAACAGTTTCTAAACAGGCTAACAAAATTATCTATTCAATGAAACAGTCATAAACAAAGAAAAGTAGGAGCTCTTTCAACTGATTTTGGATCACAGGTAAAAAATTATCATTAAAACAAACATTGCAATTGAGTTACTCTGATTTGAGTTTAAGCGTTATTTAAATATGAAGTAGTATAACAAGATCCATAATATTTTTTTAACTTTATGTTTCTTCTCTATATAAATATAATATATAGATCAATGGTACTATAATATAAAGGAAAAAAAATGCTATCTGTTGATATGAGTACTTTTATTCAGAGTGAAAAATAAGTATATAACTATCTGATATCTCTGAACGTACAGAAATAAAATCAGCCACACATTATTACCTACAATAAGTGAACCAGAAATTTGATAAAAAGAGACTTTGCAAGATTTTTTATTCCAAGTACTAGAAATGATAGCAATATCATGACAGGATTTATATACAGCAATTTTTCAAGAGTATTATGTAGTCCATTCTGGATTATGTAGTCCATTGCAACTCGCATAGAGTGTCCAGTGGTTTTGTCTATACTAGTCTCAAAAAATATAACTATTCAGAGAGGATTTACCCATATCCATCTAGCTCTATCCAAATGGTCCTATGCAAGGACTGCATGGATGCTCTCCGGAGGTTTCTGGAGAAATTGAGCTTGTTTAACACTTCACCAAAGGCTAATAAGTAACTTAGGCCTCTGAGCATGCTAGATGCCTCTGTGTCACCTTCAGGTATATAGTCATATCCACTGATTAAGAATCTTTAACTGATTATAAAAGTTTGGTTGACTCAGATATTTGCTACTGATTTTCATTACCTGACCATTTGCTACTGAAAATATATCTTTTCCTTTTAAATGCTACATAACTGCGAGAGCCTTCAAGCATTCTGAAAACAGGGATGGTGTTATTTTTTAAAAAGAAGAAACATAAGCAACAAGACTGAATCTCATATCTATTAAGAGTGAGGACACAGGAAAACCAGAAGCAATTCTATTTAATCTTCTTGGCTTCCACCTTGTGGGCTGAGTTATTAGACAAAGTGCTCAGAAAAAAAAAAAAAAAGAAAGAAGCTTCCCACTTATTACTTTTCGGTTCCTCCACAAAATGCAATTTTTCTGCTAAATGACCATTTCCTTTCTCTTCTACTTAAATGTTTTCTTTCCTTGCTACTATAAAGAGCTTTTAGACAGAGGAACATGCTAAACATGTCTGTAAGAACATACTGAGTGAACTTGACAGGGATTATGAATCTATCAAAACACAAAAGGGAGTTTTTTTGCAGTTTGGATTTTAATTTTTGCACATTTTATGCAAAACATAAATATTCTTTTTTTTTTTTTTTTTACACTGTTCCATTATTGCTTTAGCACAGAACCTTTTTAATGTCCACTTGGATCTTTTTTGTTTCTGTGTGGGTAGGGGATTATTTCAAACACTGGAAGGCTACATAAGTGAAGGATTTGCTTCTACTAATGACAAGTGAAGCAGAAATGAAAATGAAATTAAGCAGAAGAAATGTTTTACCATAGAAGATTTATCCATGCCTCCATTGGCATCACATGGAACTGACAAACTCTCAGAATAGAATGCTGGGTTTCTCCTTTAAAGGAAATACTGAATCACAATTCAGCAAACGCAGAAAAAAACATGCATTGTCCTCTCTAAACATTCCTTACGTTGTTCATTACATACATATATATGTCATTATTGACAACTATTCCTTGTTCACTAGTAGCAATTGATCCTAACCCTTTTAAATCTCATTTATCATCATATTTCTAATTTCCCTCTCTGGAGGTTTAATTGACACATACTTTCTTATACATTTCTGAAACCTCATTTATAGATTTTACTAAATATTCCCTCACTTGAGATTGTTTTGTTGTTTCTGGAAGTTTATGTGAAATACTGATATGAAAATGCTTTACTGAATGAAAAAAATATAGAGGAGAAAAACTATCTAGAATCATGCAACTGATGTTTACTTCCTTAAAAACATGCTCTGTTTATTTTAAATAACATATCAAGTCTGTTTTGTTACCACAAGACCATTATTTAATAGAATTATGGAACATAATCAAATATGATTAACTTTTAAAATGTAAGTCATCTAAAATACACAGGTGTATTTGCAGCTGCATGCCAGGATTCACTGGAAAGAACTGTGAGGAAGTAATTGACTACTGCAGACTGCTCAGCATCAACTGTCTGAATGAAGGATTGTGTCTTAATATAATTGGAGGATTCACTGTAAGTAATTTAATACATGTTATACTAATTCAGAGCTCCAAAGTATAAAAGCTTCAGACAAACAAAACTTAAAATGCATTCATTACTCTAAGGGACAAGAGGGGTATACATTTATGTGTTTGTCATTTATTTAAATCAATAACACAAGGAGGATTCACTTGGGTAATATGGGGGTTTTATTACTTTTCTACTGAGACCCTGATATGTACTGTATCAAGGAAGAGAACCAAGAAGTATTTTTGATAGTAAAAAGAATATTAACCATACAGATGATAAAGCTATGTCGCAGCCTTTAAAAATACATTGCTCTAATTGAGTACATCTGTTGCTGTTGTCTCAACCAAAATCAAATTAGTAATTTAAACACAGGCACATTTATTCTTAATAAAAGTTTAGTAGTTTGATGAAGAAACTGCAGTGTGGTGAGCTTGATTCCAACTGACAACTTGAAAGAAAACCAAAACTCTGCTTGTTCTAACTCTCAAAAAAACTCCTGAAAATGTTAGAGCGACCATATACCAAGATTCTCCGGGGCATAGCTTGTCAAAAGAGAGGAAATAGCTTCTCCAACAGTAGTGATTGAGAACAACTTAAAAATTACTCTGAGAAATCACTTACTCTGCAAGTTACAGAGGATGATTATGGAATCATAGAACAGAAGTCAGAAAGAGCCTCTGGAAGTCATGTTGTTCACCACCCTGCACAAGCAAGGTCATCTATAGCCATTTATCTAGTCTTAGTCCATTTGTGTATTTGGTTGTTCAGAAAAAATGTATTAGGATTACTCGTTTCTTCAGGGTGCAGGAAGAGTAGTGTCCTCTGTGAGGGAAGGACAATTGGAACCAAGAGTGACAGCAAAGCTAGCAGGGACAGTGTCCTCACCAACAACAATTCCTTAAAACTCACAAGAACACAGCTGATCCATAGATTCAGCCAAAGGTCCAGAGATCACCAGAAAAATCCTTATTGATGAAGTCTATTGATAGTCAAGCTTGGTAGTCAAGTCAACAGATCAGAATCAGCAAGATTCAAAGCTAGGTACAGGCATACTGACAATGAAGCTCAGGAAAGGATACAGTGAGAAGGCCTGAATTTAAATGGAGTTTGTAAGTAAATGAAACAAAATGTGGACATCTCAGAGGTGAGTTTGATTTTCACAGTAGGGTGATCCAAAGTGACGATGTTGGGCCACGTCAGAGCTGGCCTTCAATACATGCAGTTAAACCTGTGTGACAAGGGAAAGAGGTCACCAACGAAGAGTGCACAAAAAGATTATGTTAGACTGGTCAGGTCAATTAGATCCTGTTGATGCATATCCTGACAGTTTCTCTGAATATTCCTTGCATGCACTTTCTCATTCAGTCCAAATATCATTGCCTTTCTTGTAGGTAAGAAAGCCAAAGAGGCATTGATATAATTTCCTCTCAACATTTTCCACCCAACTCATTGTGCTTGGTCATGTCTTACCTGATCTGAAAACAAGTATATACAGATGATCAAGGAATGTTTCTCCTATTCATTTATAGGATCAAAGAGAAAAGAAACTTCCAGTTATTTTTTCAAAGCCCATATTTTTGCACTTACTCCTGTGTGCACGTTCTGTTGTGGACTTTTCAAGTGTCACTAAGAATTAAAATCGTACTGCATCACAGACTCCCAATTGGTGAATCTTGTCCTTTCCCTTAGTCCCTGATCTTAACTGCCAGGAGCAACTGCTTAGGTTGACCTCTTATTCTTTAAAATCTTTGAGCGTCCACAAATATGTAATCAGAACTATAACAGATCTCTAATGAGAATGTTATTCAAGAGCATGATAAAGTTAGTGAAGTAAGTACATGTAAATGATAGTTTCAGAAACTGATGAATGCTGTATTACTGAAAGAAATTATCTGCTAAATTCTTAATTCTGATGAAAATTCTTTTAAAATTTTTATTTTAAGAACATTTTAATACTATCTATAAAAATACATTGAGTAGAGTAATAGTATATAAATCTAATTTCATGAAAAATCTGAAGTAATTTGCAAAATATTGTATGTGAGAGATTTACGCTAGTAAAGTACTGAACAGAAGCAATTTTTTAAAAAAAAATCAAGGTGCCGAATCTTAAAACTTGATTTCAAAATTCTTTTTTTTTGACATTAACCTCCAGTTTAGTTTCAAAAAGTAGTGAATTCTTATAATTGAAATGCTACAGGTTTTTTTTTAAGTATTGCTGTAACAGTTACTGGCATGATTTCTTGATCATTAATAAGTATTAATTATAATTAATTGTAATATTACTAATTACTTGGCAAATATTTATTATATCCAACAATTTTTTATATGTTTCTAAAATTATTTCTGCCTGTGTTAAGAAATCCCTCTGACTAGTGTATGTTGTCTTTATGCTTGAAAGTAACACTTTGTTATGGGAAGTATTTGTTGATGATGCTGTTGTGTCAGATAAACATGAGAATTGTTACTTCATAGGAAATGGAATTTTTTGCATATCATGTTCTCATATTTCATATTTTTATATTTCAAGTCTCATCATATTTCAGACAACAGCTGTAGTAGTAACAATCTCCTTTGTTCTTTCTCTTGTTGCCAATCATCCTGGGAAACAAAATTATCCTGTATATATTGAGATAGGATTTATCAACAGAAAAATAGAGTGTAGTTGCATAGTTAATTTCAATTAATGTAGCTCAATGGAAATAGATAGCATCAGACAAAGTAGATGGAATGAGATGACCTGACATATAGTGGTGAAGAAATATTTTCTGCTGAAATTAATTAATTAAGAAAAATCATTTAATGGAGCGATTTCAAGTTGAAGGAAAAAAAACCAACCCCTAGAGCTTGATGACATTTTAATTCATATAGTCAATCAGAAGTATTGACACAGGAAAGCCGGTTTGTTTCCAACTAGTTAAATGCTCTGCTTTTTGTAGCACACACACACCACACATCCCCCTGGCCTCGAGATGAAGCAGAATATACCACAGTTTGTGTAGCTAGATGCTAGTGTTATAGCCAACTCCTAAGATGTAAAAGAGCTAGATTTCTAAGATAAATTTGGGATTGTTTTCAAAATTTGAAAAAGTACAGACTGATTAAAATATTATTACTATATGATTGGTCTTACAGGCTTGAGGATCTATGAAGAAGTTGTTACTCTAATTCTAAAATTTTACTTATTTTTAAACTATATTAAATTAACCAACAACTGTCTGAAAAGTCAAAGAGGAAAATAATCATAAACTGAGAATTATTGTCCTCTGTGAGTGTTTTTAATGGACTTCATGACAATTTGCTTTTGGACTACTGACTAGTACTTTGACACAGCAGAAAATAAAAAATTCTTCCTGTTGAAATGTGTAGATGACCACAGGAAATGGTAGTGTAGTTAATAATAAGCAAATTTGATTAGGTTTTCTTGGTAAGCTATGCTACTTAGAAGAAAATGTATTCTAAGAGAGGCAAATGCAGGAAATCTCAAAAAACCTAGTAAAAATGAGTTTTATTGATAAACAATATTTTTAAACTATATTCTCAAAAATACATACAGAATCACAAGATTGAGTCTGTCCACGGGCTATCAGTTTTCCTTGGAACAAAAACATTGGAACAATTGTCTTTAAAATATTTAGCTCTGGGTATCAATAAATGTTTAAGCAACTTTAGCAGGGATTGTTGACAGTATTGTGCATAGTTCTCTACAGATGCTTCTTCTATGCACTACTGATTATACCAGGGAATTGTTAAAACTTGTTAGGTAATAAAATATGGTGTAGTTCAGTGTATTAGCAGTTTTCCATCACATCAATGCCAGGTCACATCTGTCCTGTCCTTGCGAATAACTTCACCAGACATTAATTTTCATAAGGATCTATTACTATGGGATCCAAACCCCAGAATTCCCACAGGCAGCTGAAGACTAGAAAACTTATTGTGGATTGCTTCTAGTAGTCAATGAAGCAGACTCATTCCACTGATATTAAAAGACTGGGAAAGGATTACATTTCCCAGAGTTGCCATGAATATTCAAAATATTAAAAATCTCTCACTTTGTTTGGGCTCTGTAGAAGGTCAAAGATATGATGTTTACTTTGTTATCTGTTTTCTAATACATATCAAGTTAAGACTGCAGCTTTGCTTCAGCTAAAGAAATCTCAATATCATTTGGAAACATCATGTTAAGAGATGACAAATACAGTATTTGAATATTACCCATCTTCCTTTTTGAACAAATAATGCTGTATAAAATTCTATTATTTATTATTGATTCGTCAGTTATTACAAGAATACTGCTATTGAATTTCTCTTGTTTTGCAGCTGCAGTGTTGAAATGCAATGTTTTAAAATCTGTATAATCACTTTTGAAGACAATATAATGTAGACTGATCTTCTTTGATATCCATCACATAGGAAAATTTTTAATTAACACTCTCCTGATTTGGCAACTTTAACTTGAACATCACCATCTACTTAGTATTAGAAGTCAAGGGCCATAGTTTTATGAAAAAAAATTAAATTAAAATAGGTTTAACATAAATGATAATTGTATAGTTACTAAAATGCAAAATAATTGCAATTTCCAGCAGCAGTTTATTCAATAAAATTATTCATCTGCATTATTTTGACAATATGATAAACTCTTTCTTAAAAACACTTAAAAACAATCTGCCTACAGAAAGTCTGCCTTCAATAGAAATGATTATTCTCATGGCATCTTTTATTTTTCTTAAATGTATCATATAAATGCAAAGTCAATGTTCTCATTTTAAAGTTACCGTTATTTCTTCAGTGTTTCTAATCTGAGCGTCTAAAAGAGTTTACAGCTATACGTATCTGTTATCCTTATCTTTAAGTGAAGACAGGAAAAAGACAAATGATTTCCAAAGGAGAGTTGACAGGGAAGAAAGAGATGTTGTTCTTTTCATGCTAATCATACAGCTACCGCGTGCTAAACATCTAGGGGCATGTAGTTGTTTGGGTAGAGTTATCCCAGTGAATTGGAATGGCTCCAGTGAAACTTCTAGCAAAAGAACACTGAGAAGTAAAAGCAGGTAAGAGGGCATACAAACAAGAAATCAGCTGGGCATGTAAAACTTTACTGTAGGTCGCAAAGGGGAATCAAGTATCTAACTATTCATCCACAGCAAGTGGCTTAGATGAAGGCGAAAATAATCATTACTGCTTAAGAACCCTTGTTTTTTCCTGAATCCTCAGTATTGCAGCAAAAGAACCCCAACCAACCAAGCAAACAAAACCCAAAAGATACTGAAAAAAAACATATTAAAGAAATTTAGTGTAAATTATGAGGACAACAGAACTGTTAATTATCGAAACCCAGAAAGAAGAGAAATTTTTAAAACAAAATTGTAGGAAAATCAAGCATACGAGAACTGTCAAGTTCCTGGCATACCAACTGTCTTTAATTTCTAGGAAGGGACAAGAAATTGTGTTATTTTGTTTCAATCATTGAATTACATAAAATTTACAAGTACATAGGCTGGGGATGATTATTTACAGAAGTTCATTTGAGGGAGAAGAATGTACAGCCCTGCAGCAGCTGCAAGCAGGAAACTTGGAAGAGCTACACACTCTTTCCTATTTCTTCTCTGCCATATACTTCTTATAAAAGACCATGCAGATTGAAAATGCACTCTGCTTTTTGCAGGGTGCAAAAATGCTCATTCACATCATTTCTTTTGAGTAACAATTCCTTACTATGTTACAGTCTTTCAACTTATACCTTCTGCATAGTGTATCCAGGTCAATTTCGTCAATATGCCTTTCTCCCATCTTCCTGACAAGACCATGCAAGGTTATGTCCTTACAGCTAACGAAGGATTTGAGCTATGTAGGCACAAATACTGAAGTTAAAAGATGACGTGAAAGCAATGCCTTTGTAGGGTCCATTCCGTTTGCATGCACTACACTTGAGACAAAGACTGAGCAGATTATACATAGTGCCTGAATAGAGGGGCTGTGTTGGTGAGCAAATAAATGAATC
Organism: Phaenicophaeus curvirostris; assembly: GCF_032191515.1. Taxonomy (NCBI): domain Eukaryota; kingdom Metazoa; phylum Chordata; class Aves; order Cuculiformes; family Cuculidae; genus Phaenicophaeus; species Phaenicophaeus curvirostris. Next base: position 18,706,777 of record NC_091393.1, read on the forward strand.
AAAGAAAGAGCCAATAATCTGTGTTATCACTCTGGGGTTGGTCACCCAAACAAAATATTTAAATTTCCTGTGTGAAGCTGTAATGCCACTTGAATGTGAAATTTTGCATTGGAATCATTGTCAATTAATGTCCTGGTGCCAGTTTCTGGCTAGTGTTCATACAGTGCAGTGGAAGTAGATTGTTCTGTTAAGGGGGAGTGAAGCCAATGAAAATAAAGTAATGGTTTTAATTTCAACAAGTAATTTGGGGGTTGTATGTTCTGGAAACATCAACTGTTTGTATATGCCTGGGGAACACTGATTAATGAAAATATGTACCAACGTGAATACTTTCCAGAGAACTGCTCCCCAGTCACTCAATTTTTGCTTTCCAACATGGACATGCATTTAATAGTGTATATCAATAGTATGATCCACTGTAACAGAGTAGGAAAGGCAATATAATAGAAAAGATTGGTATCCAAAATCTTGCCCTGCAGATGTCTCTGTAGCTGTTCATGTTATATTCTTTTGATCCTTTTCTTCATAACCACAAATCAAAGCCATAGCTGTTATATTTGGATTTTATGTTAAACCTGAGATAGTTCAACAATGAAGTGGTTGATGTAACAAGAGGATGTACGGTTGGTAAAGTAAAATTTTGAGTACAAATAAATATTCAGTAACACCATAGGTCACACCATTGTATTTTAAGTCAAAAAAACCCACAAAACCAAACAAAAATAGCAATTATGTATTGCCGAAAGATTATCAAGTTCTCTGATAAAGCAGAAGAAGCTGGCGCACTAACACAACAAACTCTCTTTGCCAACAGCAATACATTCCTTCTGGGGGAATGAGTGAGGGAGGAGAGAGGAGGAAACCTGTATTTCTCCTGTCTTATTTCCCCATGACAGAAAATTAGTACCTGGTACACATTCAACAGAACTTGTGCAGAAATTACACTTGGGCAGACAAATCTCCAATTTTCTTCCCTAACCAGATGAGGTTTGTCCTTGTGGGTGCAGAACCAGATCCATCAGCCAGCTGTCAGGCTGGGAATTAATCTGCTTCTTTTCAGAACACTGGTAAGCAGTGCTAAGCCCTGCAGGCCTGCAGTACATCCTACACCAGCCTGAACAGCCGTTGTAGAAACTCTGCTACCACTGTTCCCCTTTACCACTTTGTAATTTCTTCCCTGAGGAGCCACTCTCAGTCCTAATGCTCTTTGATAATACTTTATCCCCAGAAGTCTGGCTGAATTTATAACCCAGAAGCAAAGCATTTCTATGCAGAATTAGCAATAATCTCCAAAATTGAGCTACATCAGTCACACTGCTTAGGTACTGCAGCCCTAAGAAGGGCCTCAGATTTATTCTTAGAGAAGGCATTTGTACTTATTGCATAAAAGGATAAATAAGTTCTAGATAACATATCCAGAATTAAGAGGAAGTACAGCTGAGAGAAAATTTTACCTTGTTTAACAAATTTAGTTCTTCTTTTAAAAAAAAGCCTCTAGGGCTATTTTTTAAAACCCTCTGTGCTGTATCAATCAACATTTCTTTTCTGAGTATAAAAAAGCCATAAGGAAACAAACGTTTAATATGTTTGGCATGCCATATAGTAAAGCAGTTGGTTGGAGTCATAAATTTGTAATGAATATTTATAACAGCTCTACTAGCAAACCTAGAAGCAATGGAAATTGGCGCTGCAAAATCTACTGCTCTCAAATGCAACTTAGATACTTATGTACAATGTATAATACAGATTATTGTCATTTCCCTCTTAAAAAAATCTAGTCTCTCCTACTGTTTCCTCCCCATAGACTATCTTAAGCAATATAGTCTCATCTCTGTCGAGCCACTTTGCTACCACTATTAATTCTACTGATGTCTCTTGTCCTTCCAAATGTCTATTCAAACAACAGTAGTTTAAAGTCAGATACTTCCATTAGGGACTAGTTTTGCACAAGTTAATTAGTCCATTTCCTTCTACAAAGTAGTAGTAATTCTACAGAAGACTTCACATAAATTTTAAGATGTCCTGTATATGTTTGTGTTTCTTCAGTATTTAATTTGAATTGTGCCAAAACAGCCTTTTCATGCTTTTCTTATTTTATTGACATAAGCAGCAGCAAAGTATCCTAGGTACATTTCAAACATTCTGTTAAGTATCTCTGAGCAGTACAGAAGTTAATGAACAGTAGAATTTTTCATGTAATAAATGAAATATCTTGATTTCCAAGACTTAATTGAAATGAAAAATATTTACTTAAATCTCTGATCACCGAGTATCTTTACAGATCTTTGTACGAGGTGTCTCAATTGATCTACCGGAATAGAATATAATTAAATATAAATGGGCAGTAAAATACACTAGAAATAACCTAGAGGAAAGGGGTTTGTGTTTTTAAACAAAATTCTGAGAAGATGACACAGGCTTTTTAACCTATTGTCAGTAAATTAAACAAAAGCATAAACTAGTAAAAATAATGAAAAGTAAAATACTCAGATTTTCTAAATATCTCACTGAAATACTATATCAGCATTAGGAAACATTTTTTTTTTTCTAATAGATAAAAGACTATGCTACTTCTATGAACTGTATGAAGAGGAAAAAGATGATTTTGAAATAGTGAAAGAAAGAAATAGTATGAGTTTTAGACAATAGAAATGGAATGATAAAAATAGCTCACAAATTTCAGGGAGAAAGAAAAAATAATCTTAAGGAAATAATGTTCAAATAGAAATAATATCAATATTGCTTATGACTTTTGTAGTGTGAAAATAATTCTGTATCAAAGACCATATCACATACAGCCCAGGTCAGATGCTTCAACTTGGAGAAATGGAACAATATTTCATATGAAAGGGAGATGAAAACTTGTACCTGACAGGGTTGTTAATCAATAAAGAACCATATCCAATCATAAGTGCCTGTAATGCACTTCCATGTTTTAAAAACACAGGAATTAAAATTCTAATAAACTAATTTATTTGTTTTTCAGTAAAGAATTATAATTTTTACTGCTTATAGTGGAGCTATAATGCATGTACATGAAAGTTTAACATTGTGGACACTAAATAGATGCAATGTTAGTAATTCTAGCTCTTAAAAAAAATCTTTATTAAATAATTATTCAATGAGCTAAGGTCCTATGTATTCAATCATATACAATTATTTTCTAACATAGAAGCTAGGCAACTGTAACATTAAAGACTATAGAAAAGATTAATTCCACCTGGTACCAAGACGTTGTCTAGCCAAGGGGTATATTTTGGTCATTAGCTGAGATTTTTTCTGTTTCAATCAATGTGTACCAACAGACACAACTTGTTATGAGAGACATTTCTGTCGGATATAGGGAAAATGTTGTCACCATAGAGTCAGTCGAGAACTCAAACAGGTTGCCCAGAGATGTTGTACAGACTCCAAACTTGAACGTTTTCAAGGCTCAAACAAATAAAATTCTGACCAACCAGGTCTGATTTTTTGGTTGACCTTTGAGCAGGTGTTATTACTAGTGATCTTCTGATGTCCCTTCTCACTTGAATTATTCTACGTACTACAGTGTGCACTAAATAACTAATAAGGTGATCTACGAAAACCAAAACAGAGCAACTTACAAATAACATGTCCAATTTTAATGTTTTCAATGAAATAATACTATTATTGAATAATACATTCTTAGTGCATAATATAATGTACTTCTTAAAAATATTCATGTGATTCCTAAATATCTTTATTTCCATTTCCCTTACCAATGCATGTGTTGAGTTCTTATATTCTCAATGCTTGAGTCAAAATTTCACTAAATTTCTCTGCCCTAAATCTATGTTAGAAACCAGTGTTTCATTTTTTCAATGAAAACTATACTAGGACTGGAAATATATGGTTATACAAAATGCACAGATCAATCAACTATTCCCCACAGTTATCTAGTTCTGGTAAGTAACATATAGAATCATAGAATATCTCAAGTACGAAGGGATTCGTAAGGAACAGTGAGTCCAATTCCCTGCTCCTTGAAGGACTACCTAGAACTAAATCATGTGACTGAAAGCATCATCCAGACACTCCTTGCACTCTGACAGGCTCAATGACTGACCGTCCCCTCGCTGAACAATTTTTTGTAATAATAAAATGTAGTAATGTACATCGAAAACATGTTAGTACATTTCAGTGTTGACTAGCTCAAGGTCACAGTTAAGCCTCTAAAAATTTTGTTGCTTTTTTTTCCTATAGCTATGCTTTCATTGATTAGTAGAAAATTGTAAACATATGATGTTATATCAGATTCTGAGATATCAATGCGAATCAAAATATTAAACAGGCATCAAAATGACAGGCTGTGACCAGAATTCCCGTGTTAATCTTAACACTTCAGCTGAATATATCTGAAGTCATTAGGCAGCTGTGCAAAGTTTAAAATAAAGTTTTTATCTGGAACTTTCTGTTTTACAAATTTCCTTTTCCAGCGTAGAAACTAGTGGATCAGAATCACGAAACATTTTTTGTATCTTAACAGGATCACAAAAAGCCTCTACAAAACTACAAAACTTTTATACAATTATTATTTTAATGAAAAAAAAAATCATGTGGAAATAATTATCCTCCAAACAGAAATAACATGTGGAATGAAAACAGCATCTAGTATTTCTTTTATGTTGGTTGCTCAAACCAATCAAAACAACAGAATACTTTTGAATACTTTTAACATTGAAAAATAATTACACTAGTTTTCCAAATAAGATATTGAATAATCTTTGCCCAACAGGAATTCAACTGGCATCCCAGAGTAGCAAAGGACCACTCTCATGGCTGAACCGGTATAAAAGAATGTTTGCTTTGGGGTAAAAGAAAAGAAAGCCCTGGACTCTAAGAGTCCTGAGAATAACTGGCAACCTAAAAAGAAATATGGACTTAATTTTACTACTGCGTTACTTTACTTTTATTAAGAACAGATAAACATTTCACTGTAAATAGAACAACAGGTATCTTTCATGTCAGCTGAATCATAGTGGCTAACAGCAGAAGAAAACATGAACTCCTCTCCTCCAGTCTCCACATTTTAAGATTTTATGACAAAATAGTATGTAAAAGACTGTTGCACCTTCACACACTTGGACTGTGCATGTGAAAGCTGTATGCTCAGCCCCACACCCTGCATAGGAAAGTAAGAATTTAATAATACGGAAGTGACAACTTCATGTAGTATTGAAATAAGTTCTTTTCTCACATCTCACGAAAATTTCAAGGAATGGGCAAGCTAGCAGAATTTGAATTATTTTTTAACAAAATCAGTTAAAATTAAGCCTGTGCTCAATTTTAAAATACTTTTCAAAGATACAAAAATTCCCCAAACCTCTTGGGACCTCCCTATTTAACAAGGAACTGGTCTCTTGAGATAAGCGGGATGGCTGTAGAAAGATTTCATAATAGTTCAGCCAGCCAACTCAGCACTGTGCATTTCTGAAGTACCTAACTTATAAGAAAATTATTCAACCTGCTTATTTAAGCGACTAAGACAGACACATATTATCTGTGTGCTGTATAGATTTTGTGGTGCCTTCAGCAGCTGTTTCCAATACTGCACAATAAGTTTCTAGTGCATGCTACAGCTTCTTGCTGATTATTTTTCGTTCTTCAATATCTCCCCTTTCTTCCTCTGCTAGCAAATGTTCACCCTGTTTAATGACAAATATAGTAAGTTAGGACCAACTAATTTTCTCTTTTTATGCTAAAAAAACCTATAGATGAATATCATATTAAAAATTTTAGTATTCCTTCTTTTTTGTCATTTGGCAAAACAGCATGTGCTGAGTTCTTTAAACTTTTTGTCATAAACCACTCACTCAAGTTCCTAATGCTGAGCATACTTGTAGGAAAAACTGAGAAAACAAACATCAGTGAGGATTTGCAGAATGCTTTCACTGTATTTGAGGAATGCGTGGGAGCAAAAACATAAACCCATGAAGAAAACATGATGGTAGGGAAAAAGAACATAAGATAATTTGTAAGGCAAAATAAAATTTGAAAGGTTTCATAGCCAGTTTGCTCTCTGAATTTTGGGTTGAGTTAGAATATTCTCCATGTATTTGAAACTACCTGAAAGGAGGTTGTAGAGAGGAGGGTGCTGGCCTCTTCTCCCAAGTGACAGGGGACAGGACAAGAGGGAATGGCCTCAAGCTCCGACAGGGGAGGTTTAGGCTAGACGTTAGGAAAAAATTCTTTACAGAAAGGGTCATTGGGCACTGGAACAGGCTGCCCAGGGAGGTGGTTGAGTCACCTTCCCTGGAGGTGTTTAAGGCACGGGTGGATGAGGTGCTGAGGGACATGGTTTAGTGTTTGATGGGAACGGTTGGACTCGATGATCCGGTGGGTCTCTTCCAACCTGGTTATTCTGTGATTCTGTGATTCTGTGATTCTGTGAAAAGCAGCAGAACATCCTGTACACAGGAAAATCTTCATTTTGTGAGTCATCTTACCAGGCAATTGACAACTAAGGAAAGAAAAAAGGGTTATTATACCTCTTTTAAGCAAAACTACCAGTATGCTTATTATGGTTGTAACCAATGTCTTCCTTTATTTGTCAATAGTGTGTCTTGGTTCTTGAAGAATATAAAAAGTGAAAAGACAGCCAACATGTTTCTCTCATAATAATATTTAATATTTGTTTTATTATAATAATGGAATAATAATGCTATGTTTATTCCTATGTTTTAGCTCTTTTTTTTTTTGTAAATGAGACTCTTTATTCAAAGAGTCATGATTGTATTTTCATTGTCCCAAACCATAATACTACCAAAGATATCTCTATTACTCTAGAAATTTATTTTTCTAACGGAGAAGCTCTAGGCTTGTACTCAAAAACTTCACTAGAGAGCTTCAAATCTTCCTCTGAAGATTTTTTATTTGTTATTGTTTTCATTTTAGATAGGGTCAGAAAGTGTAACAGAAAACCCACATTGTTTTTTCTCATTATTGATTGGGCACTGTGTTTGTATTGCAGGCTGTGTTAGTGTCATTGATTGGTTTCTCCCTCACTTCCAGGCCTTTTTAATCCTTTTTGCACACTCATTTCTGTTCCTGAAGGCAGCTCCATCCCTTACAGCTGCTAATTATCTTTGCCATTTCCTCCTATTCATGTGTTCTCCTTTCCCACACTTCTTCAAGAGAAAAAGTGAATGAATTCCGCCTCTCTTGACTGTTTTATCATTTTCAAATATAGGCATGATGAATAGCCTCAGCTGGATGTAACACTTTGCATTCTTCTCTACTTTTACTTGTTTGTAAAATACAAGACCCAAAGATATTTCTAAAAACTTCCACATTACATTTTCATTTTATGTTTTCTTTCTTTTTTTTTGTTTTTGTTTGGTTGTTTGTTTGTTTGTTTGCTTGTTTGTTTGTTTGCTTGTGTGTTTGTGATATCTAGTGCCTCTGTGCACCTGGATGGACAGGAGAATTTTGCCAGTTTGCTGAAAATGCATGTTTAATCTACCCAAATATTTGTTCTGATGGAGCAACTTGCATAGATATGAGCCAACTGAGAGAACAACCTTTGTTTCAGTGTTTGTGTCCTCATAATTTCACAGGTAAGACATATACAGATGATGTAGAAATTTTTAGTTTCATTTCCTGTTAAATATTCCACTACAGGAATACTGAATAGTGAAATGTTTGGAGGACTAATCCCAACTCTTTGCATTTTCTTCCCTCTGCTGTCATGCCTAGAAAATCTGTATCAAACTTACAGTTTACTTTTCAGTCTTCCACAATAAAGTTTTAGTACGAATAGTCCTAAAGTAGGCTTCAGACCTAGAGCAGGGTTTGACTTCAGTTTGAGAATAAGCATGTGTCTATACGTAGAAGTTCTGCATGTGAGCAGAACAATTACAGAATAGTTTGGGTTGGAAGAGACCCTAAAGACCATCTTGTTCCAACCCTCTGCCATGGGCGGGGACATCTTCTTCAAGATCAAGTGGCTCAAAGACTCATCCAACCTGGCCTTGAACATCTCCACACATGGAACATCCACAACTTCTCTAGGCAAGCTGTTACAGTACGTCATCATCCTTACAGTGAAAAAATTTCTTTGTAATATCTAATCTGCCCTCTCTCAGCTTAAAACTGTTATCCCACAACCTAGCACTACCTGAAACCAAAAGTCCAGGGACTTACATGACTCAGTTTGGGGTGGGGTTAACAAATTCACTTTACTTGACTTTAGAAGTCTATATTAGTGTGAGTCCTAGTAAATAAGTCTTCCAGGCTCTATGTAATGTTAGTGAGTAGTCATTTTCATAGGGGAAATAAGACCACATGTGTTAGACACCTGTTAGTGGTTGAAACACTTTCTTCAGCAGTGTTTCTCTTTCTGTTGGTTACAAAAGAAGTCTAGAAAAATCACCACACTGTATTTTAGATGGCAAACAATTTCTAGCTTTACCTCTTTGATAGAAGCTCATTTCAGTTGGATTCTACAGTCACTAGTATTTATTTACAAAGGGTGCTGGAAGAGAAGCATTGTATGTGATTCATTCCAGCTTTAGGTAACACTAAGGAAAGAGATATTAGCCATATGTATGTAAATCTAAAGACAAGTGTCAGATAGATAACCCAAATTTTAAAAATAACCATTCAAAAGACAGAAACTTAATGTTTATTATCTAAAGAATGAAATTTAAATTAATCTGAAGACGTGCTAGTAATACACAGTGGAAGCAGATTTTGAATCTACTGACAGTGACATAGAAATTCCAGAGAGTAGTAACTATCAACCTCCTTTTTCTCTTCCACCATATCACTTGTATGATTTTCTTCTTTTCAGTCTAATCTTGGCTTATTTTTTAATTGGTGTGACAACTAAAATTATGGATTTGTTAATAAAAGTAATGTTTCAGTTCAATACTTAAAGGTTTTTGAAATAATAGTGAGGTCTCTACTGTGCAAGATAATCATGAAACAAAAGTCTGACAGGCTATAGTAAACTGCAGTAAATGTATCTAATAAATAAATGTATGTAAGAAAATGTATGTAATGAATTTTAACCTGGCGAAACAGTCATTGAAACAGATTATTGTTATTGTAATAGATCTTTCTTTCTTCTTCCTATTTTTAAATAATTTGTTACTTCTTCACTTATATCTGACAGTATTTTTCATTTATACCTTCTTATTCTTTTATTTATCCCTGAGAGAGGGGAGGACAGTGCAGAGGAAATTTTGATATGTTTATTTGACTCTGTTTTAAATAACATCTGCAACCAAAAAGGCTATTTCAGTTTAAAATCTAATTGTTCTTAATTTTGTTTATAAATTATAATCAGACTGTCAATAAGGCTGTTACAGATACAGCCTTTGCATTAACATTCAAATCATATTTGGAGTATTCTTATCTTAGGGAAAACAAAGTATGATACGATGTAATATTCTTAGCTGTGAGAAGCCAAACTTTGTTTTAAAAACTAATAAAAGCATTTTATTTTTGTTTCATACTCTTTAATGAAATCTTGCAGAAACTTAGCATATATACACAAATGAAATTTCACACCACATTTCTTACTTCTGTTTATATATAAAATACATCTGGGATAATTAACTCAGAAAAATATCCATTTGTTTGGATTAAATTCTCAAAGGAAAGAATAAAAAGTTTACAAAATGTAGATATTTTTGTTGAATAGATGTCATGAATTTTCTGATTTCCAATTCCTTCTTTAGTTTGTTCCTTATTTTGCTTTTTGTCTTCTTGAAAATAGGTAAAAAAATCTTTGTATCTAGAACAGTGCACAAAAGTAACATGGCTTATGACATTGAAATGAAACAATCCATGTCAGCGATTTCTCAGGTTTTCCACAGTAGACACATTGTCCTTTAAGAAGCTTCCTCTAATATCTGTCTTTCCTTGTGTGTAAAGCAATAATATTAGCAGGAATTGATTGGGCATGTTAGACACTTCATTTAGTTGGAAGACAGGTCCTTTAATTAGAATAATCTCACTGCTGCTAAAATGAACTGCACCCCAAGCAAACTCACCAATCAGAATTTAAAGTACTACTTTAATTACAATCTTTTTCTCATTTTCAAACTTTCTTTTTAGAAGACTCATTAAGATAATTCACAGATCTATCCACAATTTACTTTTTCTCTTTATCTCATTGTTTTATTGAGTTGGGACAGCACTACTAATTTCGACAGGTATATGGGAAACGAATACAAACAGACTTGGATGAAATTTGCCCTATTGAACTATGTAGGTGGTTTGAAACAGTCTTCTGTAGAAAGAATCTTTGGTACCATAGTACCAAATGAAGTCCTATGACTTTCACAACCTAGTTAGGCAACGTTTATACTAGCAAACAAAACAATGACATGGCCTAATCTAAACTCTTTTGTCTGATCAAAGCCACATTTTAAAATTCTTTTGTTCTATTGAACCCAGTGCTTCCATGGTTTAACACCGGTGGGCAGCTAAGCACCATACAACCAGTCACTCACTCTTTCCTAGTGGGATGAGGGAGAGAATCAGAACGGTAAATATAAGAAAACTTTCCAAAGTTGATGTAAAGACAGTTTAATAGGTAAAGGGAAAGCTGTTTGCACAAGCAAAGCAAAATAAATAATTAATTTATGTCTTCCTATTGGTAGGCAGGTGTTCAGCCATCTCTGGGATATTTGGGCAAGATTTCTATTTTATGTTGAAGTACAGTGGAAATCTTAGAAATATCAAAGATCAAATAGTTAAAAAGAACAATAACTTTTCTTTCACAGATCTATTCCCTGTACTAAAAGTGAGCTGGAAAAGGAATTTCTGTAGCGTCATGGGAGGTCCCTATATCGCAGGAGTGTCACTGGAATTACACAGCAGTATATGTCTCAGCAACAGATGCTGTCATTTTAAGCTTTGTTCATTGCACTTCATGTATTATTACCATTGTCACCTTTGAAAGAGAAATTGTTAGTGCACGCAGATTCCAAACATCAATGACCAAGGACTGAAATAATGGAATAAAAGAAGTTACTTGCTAAGAATTACTAGAGGAATTCATTTAGAATGCTTATCTTCATTAAATGAAGAAAAAAGAAACAGCTTGCTGCTTTGCAGAGGATTCAATTATCTGTTAAAGAATTTTCAATAATAACTGACAGAAAGCAAAAGTAACAAAGTAATTCAATCTCTAATACTCTTGAGCAGATATCTAGAAATGTTTCTTGCTGTTTAAAATGCCTTTTTGAATAGGGCATGGCTGAATATTAGTTAGGGTGAAAGGCAAACAGTTTTATCTAGGGCATAAACCCTTAAAAAATTCTCTCACCTAAGAAGCCAGCAAGCTGAAATGGTTTAAACCCACAGCCATACCACTCCATCCAGAGCATTCCACTATAGTAACTGAGATACAAAGATACAGATGTAAGGAGACCGAAAATGAAAACAACACAGTGAACTATGCTGACTTAGTATTTAATTTGAAGGAGATTATCCCTAGAACACTAAGAAAGGGATAATGTCTGAAGTTGTACAGTACTTGTGTGAACTCCAGGCAAATTGTGACCTACAGCAGTTTAAATCAATAGTTTTTCTCAGGTCTTGATTTCCAGAAAAATACTAAAACTACTGACATTGTCATTCTGGAAATACCTTTTTTGTTCTATGGCATGCAGAAAATGCATGAAAAATCAAGGCTTTAAAATGGTTTATCTGATATTTCAAAGAGAAATATGATATGGGTACTTAAGTTCTGGCTGATTTAAAATGAAAAAAAAATGTTCCAAATGCACAGAGATATTTTTGAATATATTCATATTTCTTAGTATTTCAGTTTCCAGTTTAAGTTGTTGTACAGTGAATGTATTTGGTCTGTATGAATAAGAAAGATTTTTGACAGAATTCTTGTCCATTGAGAATAATTGTATATTACATGATTGACTTAAGTTCATTGTAGTTTGTTAAGAAGCATTTATAGTATAACAGAATAAAGTTCTCAACTGAAAAAGATGCTTAAAAAAGTGCCCTTGACATATAAAACTCTTTAGTTGGTTATATCTGCTCATGAATTCCAACAATTAGTTTCATCCTCCTCCATCATTTTTTTTAAAAAAAACAAGGTACAAAAGCTTGAGCTTTTATTTTCTGTGACTATTAGATCAGCAGTCGAATGACAGTGGTGCTCTGTATCACCAACTGAATACTTAAAATCTAGCAAAATTTCAGAGACGTAGTGGGGGTGTTTCCTAATCACAATGTGTTCACCTGAAAGTCTGACCTCAGTCAGGTACATGTAAAACCGACTACTCTACAACTTTCTTCTCCTGTTTTCCACTTTCTATCCATTTATCGTGGCTCATTTTATATAGGCACACAACTCCTAGATTTACTCTCCTCGTGTTTCTAGAACTCTGTTGTTTTGCTTCAGCTACCTGTCTCTTCTGGCTTTACATTTATCGATGTCTATTCTTTCCTTGGTTATTCCTTCAGAGTAATCTTGAGGTCTTTTCCACATGGAAAGTTTCATAAGCCTCCCATTGAGAACACCAGTGCATTATTCATTCTCATTACCCAGCATATAGATCTGCTGTAAGTAACAAGGGAAACTATGAATTTGCAGCTTTCTTTAAGTATTCCAAGAGGCAGCTGAAGAGATAGAGTACATTCAGATTTCTGTATTTGACCTAAAAAAAGTCATCACATCATCAATAAGAAACAAGAAGTATGCTTTTTATGTAAATTCAGTCAAAAAAGCCTTCAGAATACGATGTTTGAAGTAGGTTGTGAAGTTGATGATCTATAATAGCCAGAGACATTTTTTTTTTCTGCTTCTCAGCTCTGTTCTAGTCACTGACAATATTTGTATATTCTTCTAGTATCCCTGGGAGGGGGATTTGAACAAGATTTCATAGTGAGATATAGGAAGGGCACTCTGTCAACAAAACAAATAGCCACTTCCCACACAGAGAACAAGACCCTGTTTGAAAGAGAGGTCTACAAAAGACTTTGCCAAGAGCTATAACTTTAAGGCCAGATTTCCTGTTAAATTTCAGAGGCAGCTAAGAGAAAAGACAGATAATCTATTAGGTGGTCAAAAGTCAAATTGTATGTTCCAGAATAATGAGTTCATTTAAGAGCCAAGGTTAATAAAATACATTTCAAATAAATTTAAAGACTTTCTGTAAAAAGCAACTCAGCTGAAAGACTCTGTGCTAAAACAACAGTTACAGAAGAACTTTCAGGAAGGACTATTCCTAAGAGTTCTTGAATGATTAATTTTATTCTGAACTAGGTGAAGGTGAAATTTGAACTGAATATTTAACACTTGAGAATATATGACCACAATTCATGCAGCACCAGACAATGAGGCTAAGTCATAAGCTGACTGTGGGCAGTAGAAGCCTTTTGACCTTTTCAAAACGATATAAATTCAGCTCCATGTAAACAAAATTATGTTAGACAATAAAATTTGAGAATAGGCATACTAATGTTAATTTTGTGTTAAAATTTGGATTCTTTTACTCTGTACCAGTGACAATAGTGACTGAACATTTGTTTCACTTCAGCTGCCTTCACTTATTAGAACATGTATGTCTACCATGAAAAGCTTACATTGTTTTCATAAGAGCAGTATCTTGCTATAACAGTGATTCACTGTAAGGTGTAAATCTGCCTAACATCTTTCACCTAATCAGATTTAGTAATTGCTGAGTTCCAATCTCATACCTGTTATTTGCAAGCCCAACAAATTCTTGTTTTTTCCTGAGGTAATGGAAACTATTCCCTTTAGATTTTAATTAGGAAATTATTAATATCACATTTCTCTTGAGCTTACCTTCTATAGGCCCTACCTCTCAGAAAAATAACTCTACTTCACAGAGATTTGAGGAAAAATAACTTAAAATGCAGATACAAATAATTTTGGAAGTAAGTGAGAAATTATCATTAAAACCACAAAGCAGAGTTTATACAGTTGCAAGTATCCTCAACTCACTTATAGCAGAAATCTCTCCACCACTGGGATGAATTGTATGTTACTATTTTTCAGGTTTAGCTGCAGAGAGAGTCAAGACTACTCTTTTTTTAACAGTATACAATTATCTTTTATTCTAAGAGGAGAGAAAATATACATACGTTGATTAGAAATAAATCTTTATTTTCATATTTATGATAACTAGTTTATTAAAGATAGATTTCTCATGTAGCCTATAGTAGAATTTTCAAATTCTAATGATAAAACCAGGTCATTTCAATTTGATTGTTCAACTATGTGAGTCACAGTCAGGCAGACTCTTTTAACACCTACATGTGTGAATTGTTAGATCAGGTTTTTACTTCTGTTTTGTTGTATTCTTTACTCATTCACTGAAACGGCTCTGAAAAACATAAAGATTAATTACTATACCTCGACTTCTCCAAGAATACATTTACTGCATAGTTGGACACAACTCCTAATGAATATGAGGAAATATGCAGAAAGAGTGAAAATCTATTTTCCAAATTCTAGTGGGTCCAATAAAGATTACTGTATTTATTGTGCTTCAAAAGAATTCACAGAATCACAGAATCACAGAACGACCAGGTTGGAAGAGACCCACCGGATCATCAAGTCCAACCGTTCCCATCAAACACTAAACCATATCCCTCAGCACCTCATCCACCCGTGCCTTAAAAACCTCCAGGGAAGGTGACTCAACCACCTCCCTGGGCAGCCTGTTCCAGTGCCCAATGACCCTTTCTGTAAAGAATTTTTTCCTAACGTCTAGCCTAAACCTCCCCTGGCGGAGCTTGAGGCCATTCCCTCTTGTCCTGTCCCCTGTCACTTGGGAGAAGAGGCCAGCACCCTCCTCTCTACAACGTCCTTTCAGGTAGTTGTAGAGAGCAATGAGGTCTCCCCTCAGCCTCCTCTTCTCCAGGCTAAACAACCCCAGCTCTCTCAGCCGCTCCTCATAAGGCGTGTTCTCCAGCCCTTTCACCAGCTTTGTTGCTCTTCTCTGGACTCGCTCCAGAGCCTCAACATCCTTCTTATGGTGAGGGGCCCAGAACTGAACACAGGATTCGAGGAGCGGTCTCACCAGTGCCAAGTACAGAGGGAGGATAACCTCCCTGGACCTGCTGGTCACGCCGTTTCTGATCCAAGCCAAGATGCCATTGGCCTTCTTGGCCACCTGGGCACACTGTTGGCTCATGTTCAGTCGGTTGTCAACCAACACCCCCAGGTCCCTCTCCTCCAGGCAGCTTTCTAGACAGACTTCTCCTAGTCTGTAGCACTGCATAGGGTTGTTGTGCCCCAAGTGAAGGACCCGGCATTTGGCCTTGTTAACCCTCATGCCATTGGACTCTGCCCAGCGGTCCAGCCTGTTCAGATCCCTTTGCAGAGCCTCCCGACCCTCCAGCAGATCAACACCTCCACCCAGCTTAGTGTCGTCCGCAAACTTGCTAAGGGTGCACTCGATGCCTTCATCCAGATCATTGATGAAGACATTGAACAGGGCTGGACCCAGCACTGAGCCCTGGGGAACCCCACTTGTCACTGGCCTCCAGCTGGATTTCACACCATTTCCCACCACTCTCTGGGCCCGGCCATCCAACCAGTTTTCCACCCAGGAGAGTGTGCGCCTGTCCAGCCCAGAGGCTGACAGTTTCCCAAGCAGAATGCTGTGAGAAACTGTGTCAAAGGCTTTGCTGAAGTCCAGGAAGATACATCCACAGCCTTCCCCCCATCCAGCAGCCGAGTCACTTTGTCATAGAAGGCGATCAGGTTAGTCTGGCAAGACCTGCCTTTTGTGAACCCATGTTGACTGGGCCTGATCACCCGTTTCTCTTGCATATGCTTCATGATAGCACTCAAGATCACCTGCTCCGTGACTTTCCCTGGCACTGAGGTCAGACTGACAGGCCTGTAGTTCCCTGGGTCCTCCCAGAGACCCTTCTTGTAGATGGGCACAATATCAGGCAGCCTCCAGTCCAGTGGGACTTCCCCAGTCTTCCAGGACTGTTGGAAGATGATGGAAAGAGGTTTGGCCAGCACATCTGCCAGCTCCTTCAGTACCCTAGGGTGAATCCCGTCCGGCCCCATAGACTTGTGGCTGTCCAGAAGTTAAATGTAAAATTACTGGGAGTTGAATAAATCATGGCTAATTTTTAAATGCCTACAGTGTAAATATCTGTGCCAAGCTTGTCACTCTGTTACAAGACCCAAACCGTGTGGCCCATTTTGGACCAGCAATAGGACACAAGGGAATGGTATGAAGCTGCATCAGGGAAAGTTCATAATGGACACTG
Organism: Phaenicophaeus curvirostris; assembly: GCF_032191515.1. Taxonomy (NCBI): domain Eukaryota; kingdom Metazoa; phylum Chordata; class Aves; order Cuculiformes; family Cuculidae; genus Phaenicophaeus; species Phaenicophaeus curvirostris. Next base: position 18,723,031 of record NC_091393.1, read on the forward strand.
GCAAAAGTTTCTTCACTGAGAAAAGTGGTCAGTCACTGGAACAGGCTCTCCAGGGAAGTGGTCATAACATCAAGCCTGCTAGAGTTAAAATTGTGTCTGGACAATGGAGTTAGTCACGTGATTTAGTTTTAGGTACTTTGCAATGAGCAGAGAGTTAGACTAGATGATTCTTATGGAACAATTCTGAATTGAGATATATTACCATTCTATGAATCACATAATCACAGAGTGGCTGAGGTTGGAAAAGAATACCCAAGGGTATTGGAGGAGCTGGCGGATGTGCTGGCCAAACCCCTTTCCATCATCTTCCAACAGTCCTGGAAGACTGGGGAAGTCCCACTGGACTGGAGGCTGCCTGATTTTGTGCCCATCTACAAGAAGGGTCTCTGGGAGGACCCAGGGAACTACAGGCCTGTCAGTCTGACCTCAGTGCCAGGGAAGGTCATGGAACAGGTGATCTTGAGTGCTATCATGAAGCACATGCAAGAGAAACGGGTGATCAGGCCCAGTCAACATGGGTTCACAAAAGGCAGGTCTTGCCAGACTAACCTGATCGCCTTCTATGACAAAGTGACTCGGCTGCTGGATGGGGGGAAGGCTGTGGATGTATCTTCCTGGACTTCAGCAAAGCCTTTGACACAGTTTCTCACAGCATTCTGCTTGGGAAACTGTCAGCCTCTGGGCTGGACAGGCGCACACTCTCCTGGGTGGAAAACTGGTTGGATGGCCGGGCCCAGAGAGTGGTGGGAAATGGTGTGAAATCCAGCTGGAGGCCAGTGACAAGTGGGGTTCCCCAGGGCTCAGTGCTGGGTCCAGCCCTGTTCAATGTCTTTATCAATGACCTGGATGAAGGCATCGAGTGCACCCTTAGCAAGTTTGTGGACGACACTAAGCTGGGTGGAGGTGTTGATCTGTTGGAGGGTCGGGAGGCTCTGCAAAGGGATCTGAACAGGCTGGACCGCTGGGCTGAGTCCAATGGCATGAGGTTTAACAAGGCCAAATGCCGGGTCCTTCACTTGGGGCACAACAACCCTGTGCAGTGCTACAGACTAGGAGAAGTCTGTCTAGAAAGCTGCCTGGAGGAGAGGGACCTGGGGGTGTTGGTTGACAACCGACTGAATATGAGCCAGCAGTGGCCCAGGTGGCCAAGAAGGCCAATGGCATCTTGGCTTGGATCAGAAACGGCGTGACCAGCGGGTCCAGGGAGGTTATTCTCCCTCTGTACTTGGCACTGGTGAGACCGCTCCTCGAATCCTGTGTTCAGTTCTGGGCCCCTCACCACAAGAAGGATGTTGAGGCTCTGGAGCGAGTCCAGAGAAGAGCAACAAAGCTGATGAAGGGGCTGGAGAACAGGCCTTATGAGGAGCAGCTGAGAGAGCTGGGGTTGTTTAGCCTGGAGAAGAGGAGGCTGAGGGGAGACCTCATTGCTCTCTACAACTACCTGAAAGGACGTTGTAGAGAGGAGGGAGCTGGCCTCTTCTCCCAAGTGACAGGGGACAGGACAAGAGGAAATGGCCTCAAGCTCTGCCACAGCAGATTTAGGCTCGACATTAAGAAAAAATTCTTTACAGAAAGTTTCATTGTGCACTGGCAGAGGCTTCCCAGGGAGGTGGTTGATTCACCTTCCCTGGAGGTGTTTAAGGCACAGGTGGACGAGGTGCTGCGGGGCATGGTTTAGTGTTTGATGGGAATGGTTGGACTTGATGATCCGGTGGATCTCTTCCAACCTGGTGATTCTATGATTCTATGATTCTCTGGAGGTCATCTTGTCCAACTCCCTTGCTTCAAGCAGTGTCAACAAGAGCTGGTTGCCCAGGACAGTGTCCAGATGTCTTTTGATTATCTCCAAGTACAGAGACTCTATCACCTCTCTGGGCAACCTGTTCTTGTTCACCTTTGTCATAAAGAAAAGTTTCATTATGTTCTTGTATAACCTCAGTTTATGCTCATTTGTGGTCACACTTTATTTCAATGATATCTTGGACATGGTATTTGCAATTTAATGATTTATTTCATAAGAACACACTTTCAGATAAAAATATGTATAAGATCACTTTTAAAAATAAACAGTACAACAGTAAACTTATTAATCAAGTTATTCTCCCTCCCTTTTATGCTGTGTAATTTCTTTATTTTTCCCTTTGTTCCTTGTACATGGTGAATTTCTTCCTTATGGAAGAATAATGTGCTTAATTGCTCAGAAAAATCTTGAGTTCTCTGAATATTGCATTTCTCAGCTATTCAAGCCTCACTCACTATGAAGTGATAATTAGGCATTAAAAGCTAAGTGGATTACCATGGAGATCTCTCCTGACATCCATTTAACACTTAATCAGATCTTGGTACCATAAATTATGCATTTCTCAGCAGTATTCAGATTTTAATAAATTTTATAACAGTTTGGAGTTACTAGGTTTTCTTGACCTTATTGTGGCAGGGAAAAGTTATAAAGTTCACTTTAATGATACAGTGTTATAAGGATTTCAGATTTATAGTAAAATAATTCTTTTAGCCAGATTGATTTTAATAATATTTATTCATAAGGGTTTCTTGGACAATTCCACCTTCATGAATATAAAAGAAAAAATGAATCCAAAATTCATATTGAGTTGAAGTTTATTCCCAGGTTTTTTTTCCCCAGTTTTTCCTTCCAGACTTCATTAAGAAAAAAGTGAAAAACTCACATTTCCTAGGAGAGGGCAACTTCCTCAATACACTAACTTTGAAATGAAAACACCCATTTAATTTTAGTATGTCTTTTTTATCAATCAATATTACATAAATTTACATTTTATAATTCTCATCCTGGTTCATAGCATGGCTTTCTAAAGTAGTGATTGTGATAATGGTACCTCCCATGAGATCCAGATACATACAGCTACAGATACATACAACACAAGCAAATGAAAGTCTTGTAAATGGAAAGTCAAATTGTCCATAGTTGCCAGTGTAATATTGCATATTATTCTATAATAATAAATAGCAAGAAGTATCTAAATTCCCATTTTCTGTGTTTTAAAAGTTTTATAGTAATAATACACCTTAAAAAATATTTCTAACTTGGTAAGCTTTATAACTTACAGTAAAATGAACACTTGGCTGCTGTAAAATCAATATATGTTAATATTGGATTATTTTTGGCTGAGGAGTAAGGGGATAAAATAAACTTTAAAAGTCTGTACAACATACTGGTCAGCTTCTGTTTTAATACATGAGACTGCACACATGGTTCATTAATCTGAAAGGAGATTGTATCGAGGTGGATGTTGGTCCCTTCAGCCAAGTAATGATGATAGGACAGGAGGGAATGGCCTCAAGCTGGGCCAGGGGAGGTTCAGACTAGACATCAGGAAAAACTTCTTCACTGAAAGTGTTATCAAACATTGGAACAGGCTGCCCAGGGAGACGACTGAGTCACCATCCCTGAAAGTATTTAAAGACAGGTAGATTAAGTGCTTAGGGACATAATTTAGTTGTATACAGGTAGGATTGGACTTGATGATCTCAAAGGTCTTTTCCAACCTAGGGATTCTATGATTCTACGATCTGTTGGCCTAAGAGAGAGATTTCTGGCCAACAATTCACAATATTAAGGCCTTAACAAATTAATCCTTATTTACATTTATAGAAATCCATAAAATCAATCTTTAGGTCTGAGTTTGACACTCCATCCCAGCATATTTAAAGATACAGGGTATGTTTCTCGATGCTTAGGAATGGTCTAAAGTGACCAAAATTTGCAGAAAAACTTTGGTGAAACAGAGACATAGTAATTTCCTTATCAAATTTTATACTGTTAATTCATTTTCCCTTGAGGTCTCTGGCTTTAGATCAAAAGGAAAGCTTATTAAAAATTTAAAAACAATTTAATTCTTTGAAATTGGAGTGGTTTTTTTGCTACATGAAGAATTTTGAATAGAAGACTAACTTTTGACATAAAGTTTTATAGAAAATATTTTCTAATTAAAGAAATTTTCCCGATTCCTGTACCTCTCTCCTGAATATTTTTCTCCTGTATAACTCTCCTGTGTTTTCTAATTAAGCCTCTGAGTGAAATAATTTTGATTACAAAAAATTGGTGATAAAAACATCACTAATTTACTCATTTTCTTTTCTTAATTTTCCTCTTTTAAAGATTTTGAAACTCCTTCACTTTTTCTAGTTTTCTCAGCAGGGAAGACTAATTTATTTTCATTCCTCTACTCTTTATCTTTTGTAAAATTAAAAAAAGAAAACTACTCAACACCTGCTGTAGAAAAAGGAAATTGAAAATAAAAAATGTAGAAAAGAACATTATCACACCAATAATAATAAAAAAAATCTCAGGAATAATTACACAGAATTTGGTATATTATTTTCAGTACTAAAAAGAAAAAGGAAACAACGTGCTTTCGTTTTTGTCAAATCCATGGGGTTTCCAAGACTCATAGTAAAGCTGATGGTCTTCTTTATTCACTCATCACATTGACAAAGATATTTCTTTTCAGCATATTTTAGAACTGTCCAGTTAAAATTTCAGTTACTTAGAACCATAAAGTTACATAATTTCTAGGTTGGAAAAGACCTTTGAGATCATCAAGTCCAACCATACCTGTCTACTACTAAATCATACCCCTGAGCACTTCATCCACCTGTCTTTTAAATACCTCCAGGGATGGTGATTCAACCACCTGTCTTTTAAATACCTCCAGGGATGGTGATTCAACCACCTCCCTGGGTAGGATCTGCCAGCACCCGATAACCCTTTTGGTGAAGAAATTTATCCTAGTGTCTAATCTGAACCTGCCCTGGTGCAACTTCTTCCTTCTGAACTAAAAAACAGTCTTCAGCCAGATGGGCAAGACAAATGTGAGCTAGCTCATTTTCCTGTCCAGAAAGGAGTCTAGAAAAGACATAATGAAATATATACATAGTAGAATCAAAAGTCTTAAGTGTAGATCATGGTAGACTTGTGCAGCAGCAAAAAGCAGAAGAAGCCTCCATTTCAGATACGTATTTTCAGTGAAAATTCCCCCCTTCAGCTCTGTAACCCCATTTGGATTCCATCTAAAATTGCTTTCATGTGCTGAGAGAATTTGGTTTGGCCTTTTTTTAAGTCCTTGTATTTTTTTTTTCAATATATAAGTGTAGAGAAAGGGTTCTAGAAACTTAAATTCTTTAAATTCTATCTAATGTTCCAGAATTATTATTTAAAGCAATTGTTATTTTACCAAGATTGCTAACATTGCTCAAAGGATTTTGGTTTTTTAAGGACATGGTATTAATTCTTGACATTTTTAAGATTTCTTTTCATCCATAGGAGAATTCTGTGAGGTGCAAATTGGTAATTGTGGGTCCAATTCATGTGAAAATGGAGGAACGTGTGTTGACGCTGAAGAGCATTTTAAGTGCATTTGCCCCGTAGGTGAGTCATTGCAAATCTACTGTGCTTTCTAAAATGAAGAAAGAAAATGTTATCCTAATATTTAAGTTTAAGAAATAGCAATATAAAAGTAGCAATATTTCTCAATGAATGCAATAAATATTTTGATTAAGGATCCCACTTTTCCACTTGTTTTAGGAAATAAAATGGCCAAATTAGTAGAACAATGTTACCTGCTAACACTCTCAACAGACATAATGTCAATATTCTGAATGAACTGTGATTAAACATTCTCTTTGTGGTGCAGGTTTTGAAGGTGAAAGATGTGAACTGGATATTGACGCCTGCCTATTCTACAATATAAGCTGTGCCCCAGGAGCACTGTGTGTGGATAAATCTCATGGATTTAATTACACATGTTTATCACCATGTATTGGAAACACAGAGGTAGGATAAAGTGGCATATTCCCCCCAGTGTTTTTGGAAAATCAAACAAGTTATTCTAAGAGCAGTGAGCTGAAGAAGCCTCATTTCCCATGGGTTTCCTAAACACAGTACTCATTTTTGACATGTTCTCCTTCTAGCCTTCCTCTTCCTTGTGCCACATGCTCAACCAAAAGAGTGTAATGTGACTAGAGTGGTCATTGTCTGACAAATCATGTAACAATGTCTCCTTCTATCCCTTACTTTCTGCTGGTATATTGTGAAACTTGTAGGATGTTGAATTAAAATGTCTTTGGAATTTTTCATGCATTTAGAAGATTTAGAAGTTACTAGAGAGAAGGCTGATAGTATATCAATTCACAGAAAGAATGACAGAGACTTCATTTCCATTAAAAACAAAAATAAAAAAGAAACCAAACAACAACAAAAAGCCCCAAAGCAAGAGTAGCTAAGCTACAATAAGAGCTGAAAATGCAGTTAGAAAAAATCAAAATTCTCTTTGACACTTACTCTTAAATCTTTGCAGAATGTAGTAATGAATTCTATTTTTCTAAATTTAAAATATTCTAGAAATCTCTAAATTAAACACTGACATTGCTTAGGCCATCTACTCTGTACCCCAAAGTCTTTAAGAAATGTATTTACTGTACCCTTCTCATGTCCCTTTAGTGACCACTTCAATTAAGTTACTGGTTTGGGTAGGATTCATTCACCTGAGGCAGGACTACAAAGCCAGGTCCTTGAGTTACTGAGATTTCAAGGTGGGATAAAGTGAAACACTGTTCCATTTTTAATTATGATAGTTATTTTTAAAGCTATGTACACAATGCTATATAGCCTTTTAAACAGCTGCCTAAACATGATAACCAGTGTTTCAAAGGCCTAATCAATTCTTTTATTGAAATATACTCACCATAAAAATATAGTATGCAGAGCAGGCAAAGTATCTGCAAAGAAGCAATCAACATTTATGTCACCTTGAAGTCCATGGGTATGTACTTACCAATGAATATGAAATGTAACATTAAAATACGCATTGACTCAAAGATTTATATTTAAATTGTTCAGCATCTGGTAAATTTTAACATTTTTATGATTTCAAGTGTCATACTGAGTGCAGATTTATTGTACATGGCATAACACCATAATGATGCAATAATCATTATGGCTAGTTAGGATGGGAGGTGATGGTGTGCCTAGGATGCTGATGGGAGCTACTAAAACATTTTACTGTAATATTTTCTTAAAAGCTCTCAAACATCTTTCATTTATTCATACAAATGTTTCATGGACCATCATAAATATAAAGTGGGAAATAAAAATAATTTTATATACATATATATTTTTCTCTATAGACTCACTGCATAACACACTTAATTTGAGCATAACATGAATAATTAGTAGATTTTCTAAAGGAAAGGGAATAGAAAATAAAATAAAGGATTGATATATTTGTTGTCTTAGCCCGCAGGTCATTAAAACAATATAATTTGCTTTTTGGAAAAAAATAAAGGCATTATGCAAACAAATTAATATTTATGTATTTTTTTTAAGAATCATAATGTGAAATTAAAGGTTTCTATTATTCAATTAAATATATAATTCAGCATTTAATTCATTACTCATTTTTGTGGCTGGAAAGTAAATACATATTCTTACATTCTTTCATTGCTTTTCCATTTTCAATAGTACCTCAGTTATGCTGAATTGATTTATCTCTGTATGTTCAGCACAACAGACTGAAAAGAATGCTGCTATTTTTAATATTTTCTTAATAACTGTATAAAGAGTGAATTTAAGTCATCAAGTCTCTTTTATCTTTACATAAGTGCATAATGATATAAGTGTATTTTTTTTATTTCCCAGCACAACACTTAAAACATTGGGGTTTAAATAGTATATTAATTATATTTTATTTCAAAACAAATATATATAAAAAAGAAATGTGAATGTATTAAAACAGAGGATAACTGCCTTTACATTTCAAAATCCTAAAATGATCTAGACCTCCAAATAAATCAGATTTTTGACATCTTGAAGTTAATGACTTCCAGCAAGACCAAAATTTGCCACTTAGTATTATAGTATCTTTTCTTTCCTCATGTACTCAGGAAGATGTCAAAAGAATTAAAGAAAATATCCTTGTCCTAATATAAGATATTACAAACCCCTACATGTTTATCAGCAGGAGTTCATAGACAACTGATAAAAGCAATAGCAATAACAAATAAATATAGTTCAATGTACTAAGTGTAGACCACGTGGAATGGTCATAATGTCACAGAACAGTCCAGGATGGAAGGGATCCCAAAAGACTATCTAGTCCAACCCTTTGCTGGAAGGGGAGCCCAGGTGAGATTAACTAACAGCCTGTCCAATCGAACATTGAAAATTTTCAGTGATGGGGACTCCACCACATCCCTGTGGAGACAGTTCATTTCAAATGACCACCTGTGACCCAAACAATCACAAATGTGGAGGGATTCTAAAATGTGTGACTGTTTTTAATGGCCATGGCTAAGTCCTATTGAGCAATTTAATTGTTTTATTCAAAACACTACTTTTTCATAATTCTGTCAGCAGCCTGACAAAATCATGGCTTCCACTACTATTTCCAGTGAAAAGATTTGAAATTATGGAATAATGGAGATGTCAAGATGTTGGTCAATATTTATTGGTTTTTTTCAGGAATTATAGGATTTAAAATTACTTTTCAAACTTTTTATCCTGTTTTAAGTTTTAAAATATAAACAGACGCACGGAGTTGATTTATTAAAAATAATTCCTGTACAGGTTAAGAACTGAACCATCTCAGAAATATCCTTTCAGAGTCTTCTATATATATATACTGTGTTCAGTTCTGGGCCCCTCACCACAAGAAGGATGTTGAGGCTCTGGAGAGAGTACAGAGAAGAGCAACAAAGCTGGTGAAAGGGCTGGAGAACAGGCCTTATGAGGAGCGGCTGAGAGAGCTGGGGTTGTTTAGCCTGGAGAAGAGGAGGCTGAGGGGTGACCTCATTGCTCTCTACAACTACCTGAAAGGACGTTGTAGAGAGGAGGGTGCTGGCCTCTTCTCCCAAGTGACAGGGGACAGGACAAGAGGGAATGGCCTCAAGCTCCGCCAGGGGAGGTTTAGGCTAGACGTTAGGAAAAAATTCTTTACAGAAAGGGTCATTGGGCACTGGAACAGGCTGCCCAGGGAGGTGGTTGAGTCACCTTCCCTGGAGGTGTTTAAGGCACGGGTGGACGAGGTGCTGAGGGATATGGTTTAGTGTTTGGTAGGAACGGTTGGACTCGGTGATCCGGTGGGTCTCTTCCAACCTGGTTATTCTGTGATTCTGTGATTCTATGTCTTTAAGGTGCTAAAGTTGTGTCCAACTGTTGAGCTCCACTTGCATAATTTACTTGAAAGTTGTTTCTTCTCTTCATGAATTAAATTATCCCATTACCTGTCACACTTGAAATCAGAATCACAATTCTAACCTCCTGAATTGAAATATATGTGCTTAATGCATACTTGGAGTTCAAAGGAGCTACCACTTTCAATGATTTTCAATAATAATTTTCAATACCACTTTCAAATTTTCAATAATTGTTTTCTGGTTGTCGCTAAAGTTATACCTACAAATAACTCTCATCAACAAATCCCTGTTGTTTGGGGTGCATGCAACATGATGTAATGTTTGACTTTCAGATGGACTTTGCAGTTCTGACACGTTTCAAATACTACACAGATAGTTTGATTTAAAAAGATCTTTAAATGAAATGATGAAAATCATTTATGTGTGAGTATTTTTTAATCTAATGAATTTATTTCTAAAGAGAGCGTGTGGGCTGCAAATCTTGGTGATGTTTTCAAGTTATGCTTTCTTGGTTTAGGTTAAGTTTTTTAACATTCAAACAAGAAAGAAAATACTTAGATGCTTTAATAGATCACTATGGGGAACTTTACAAAAAAATTGGAAGCTGTCTTTAAACCACTAGTTGTTTATGTTTGAGAACCTGTACAGGTTAATGCAGAGAGGAAAATTAGGAAAAAGCAGCTTATTTTATATCTTATATGGTTATATATTATATGGTTCTTTATTCAGAAATCAAGGGTTTTTTGTTGTTATCTAACGGAAACTCTAATTAACATAAATCAATTTAAAGTTTCCGGAAAAAAAAATTATATTTGTAAAGAAGTTTAAAAAAATAAAAGACAAAGGGAGGGTTAGGTAGCCAAAAATTGACAGAAATGAATCACATTTATTTCTATAACAAGAAGTAGTAAAGGTGAAAATCTTTTACAAAATATGAAATAGATCATCTCCTCTTGTAGTATTCTCGTAAGGAAGCTAGCTAAACAGTACACTTGTTTCATCTTGATGTAAAGCAGAAAAGAAAATTATACTCAATTATTTTAGAAGTAGTTCCCTGGACAAATGTTCAAGGGAGATAGTAAGTAGTGTTCTGCCAGGTCCTCACCTGCACCCAGTTTCACTCAAAATTTTCTTTATGAATTGTGGAACACATTACGTGTGACAGAACTAAATCTGATACCATGTTGGAAAATGAACTGGAAAGGTAAGGTGAAATTTAGTGTGCACATTTGCAAAAGAGAAGTGACATTATTGAACTTATGGATTGTTATATGAAATTAAGGTCCAAAATAAATTCAAGTCCTTTTCAATTACTACTGCTAGTAGGCATTGCACATAGTATATCAGAAGCTGACCAATATAGCTTAGTGTTTGATGGGAACGGTTGGACTCGATGATCCGGTGGGTCTCTTCCAACCTGGTTATTCTGTGTGATTCTGTGATAGCCTTATACAGAAATATATTTTCTGTATAGCTGTCTTCAAAGCTGGCTTCTTAGAAACTGCTTTCACAATATTTACTATGCTTACAGAAATGAAAATTACTACTTACTTTTTAGGAACTGGAATAGAAAGTTTGAATAAAAGGAACCGAATTTGCCTAAATTAGGAAAACTAAGTTATATTCTGAAGTCCAGGAAATGCATCAGGTTCAGCTTGTAGGCACCCTAAGGATTTTAAATGTTTGATGAACAAGAAACAATTCAATAGCATTTACAATGTAGATAAAAGTTAAATCTATAGCAGTTAAATTAAGCAGTGTCTTCTTCATGTTAATAATGCTTTTCCATTTTTTATTTTCATACTGTGTGTATGTATATAAAGAGTACTGCTTCATTCAAACTGCAGAGAATATGAGGAACGAGTCAGATGGAAGAAATGCTAGGAAATACCAATTGCACTGAGTGAGATTCTTCAAGTTCAGTGTTTTATCTCTTACGACGGACATTAAGTGATATGTGGAGAAGAGACAGTGATATTGAAGTCTCACTTCACTCAATTGCTGCAGAATGAATAAAGGAGAAGAATAAAATGCAACCACCTAAGGACTCCTTTCCTCACTGTAATCACATTTCCTCGTTCATATTAGAAGGAAGTAATTCTTAAGATTTTTATCAAGACTACATAATAAGACAGATTTGTTTTAAAGAACTTGTCATGAACAGTAGTGTGGTGATCAGACAGACCAGCAGAGTCCTTGTTTATGGCCTATTAAATCCTAAGATTTGTGTTTAATTCTAAACATGAGGAAGATTTAGTCAGGGGAAAAAGAAAAGGTGACTGACAAGAGTATACTGCTCTTTCCAAAATTAAGTTTGTTTATTTATTTTCCTGTAGAAGTATTTCTTGTATAATAAAGTAACAAACAAATCTTTGAAGTGACTTTAGAAAACTACAATGTGGGTTTAAAGCTTGGAAAACCACAATGTAGAGCTCTTTAGTTTGACTTTTGTAATAGATTAATGAATGTATTTAGCCTTAATTTCTTATAAAATCCTTAATCATTCTAACTCACAGTTTTCAGTATTTAAACTGATAGGGGATTAATTTTACAGCAGAGATAAAAAATCTATCTGATAGAGAAATCTGCTAACTAAAGTTGATGCTAAAAATATCTTCCATAGCTTGAATTTGAATTTAAAGCTGCTTTAGATTGCACTAACATCTTAAAGGGTAACATTTTTCTTCACAGTCTAAAGAATCAAAAGGACATAAGAATATAATGATTCTTATATTTTGGTAATATTGAAATATAAATGTTACCTGAATTCTCTAAATATTTTTTCTAGATGGTTTTCTTGAGTGTAAGCTTATTCGTCCTGTTTGAGCTTTGAGAAAATAGTAAGCCTTAGGACAATATCTTGCAGAATTTTTTAAATAAAAAAGTAAGGAGAAACATAAAAAAAATAAAATCAAAAAAGAGAACAATTCCAAACCTAGATGCACATTTTTATTTTGCATTTATATAGAGAAGTGTTTTACTTCAAGAAGTTGTCTTATTAAAAACCCATCCCAAGTCTAAAACACAGTATACTGACATCATAGCAAAAATCTCTCAATTTTAAGGTCAATTTAAAACTTAATCAAAGCTAAGGACTATTAGAGGATTTCTGCAAAGAACTGTTATTATTACAAATCTTAATGAGATTGAAAAGAGATTCAGACTCCATCAAATTTAAGTACTAGTGCATTAGCTCATCTTCTAGACACTATTTTCTTTAGAAACCAATGGATTAGGAGGAGAGGTCTTAATTGCACTAAAATGAAAATGTAGCTATTGAATTTTGCACTGGTAAAATTTTCATGGAAATTAACCTGGTTCATAAAAGTAGAATGAAAAAGTGTTCATTCTAACCTAGAACTTGTAATTTTTGAAGAATGCAGGAGATACTGTTTGAGTAAGTAATATTAGCAAATAAAAGCTAAAAGAAAAAATGCTGTTCCAGTCTAGGTTTATTAATTTTTTGATATATACATGTTGAAATAAAGAAGGTTCTGATCTTCCCAAAGCATAGATGTAATATATCTATTTTGAAATAAAAAGGATCCTAGGATAGATTGCGAATCAGAATCATGACTAAAGTTAAGAAATTATTCCTTTTTTTCTCCTCCTGATAAACACAAATTCATTAAATTATACCTGGATTTTAAACACAGAAAGAGTTGGTTTATTCTTTCGCTGGAAAAATAGCAGTCAGTTCACAATCATCCCTCCTTAAATAAGTACATTTTAAGGTCAGTTATAATGATGGCACTGTTAAACTGAATCATAAATGCCTGTTTCCATTAAAAATGAATTAATATACTGATTTAATGACATCCAGTACTTAAGGTTCTTGAAGATCTATATTCTTTAATATTATAACATCAAAACATTAAATGACCATACTTGATATCAATGGATCATTCAGTTAAAGTGGGAAAAAACTCCAACATATAGAGAAAAACCTCTTTATGTATTTGTACTTCTCGTCTTCAGGTATGTGCAAATGGTGGTAGTTGCTTCTATGATAAAGAAGGACAGAGATCTCACTGTCTCTGTACACTTGGATGGACAGGACAAACCTGCCTAGAGAACATTAATGACTGTGAGGTAAACCAGTGTCAACATGGAGCCACATGTGAAGATGGAATGAATACATACAGGTATTAACATGGTGCTTTCATACAAGTCTTCACAAAAAAGTGTATGCCAGTATGAAGATCACACTGAAAATATTTTCTTTCAACATGAATCACAACGGGAATTGCTATTATATTTTTCTCAGATTTTAAAATGTCATGAATGCCAACTTTCAATAAGCATGTGCATTCAGAGACTGGAGTGTGATATGGAGTAACTTCTCTTATTAAATCGTGAATTTTAATTTTCAAGTGAATAGTTGAAAGTCTGCTTTATATGTGGCAGGGTTTTTTTAATGTATTGAAAAATCTATCAAAAACTGTTACATACGTGCTTTCATGTTACAGCTGTAACATGCTCTAGACATTTGAAAATAACATGCTGTAGAAGAATGGAGGTGGTGGTGCAGGAGGAAACAGAAGCAGGCATTCTTTGAGTAAGCACAGTTCAATCGTTCTCATCAGATTTGAATTATTTACTTATATCCTCTACAAAAAAATAGTATAATTTAAATCCCTCCATAATGCTATGAATATATTTTGAATTGATTTAATTTTATGCTGTGTCCTGCAATTATTGTTACAGTGGTTTTATTTAGAAAAGCTTGCAATAGAGGAGAGAATCATTAAAACAGAAATAAAAATTTTCTCTCCTCACCTCTGTTATTATAAAATCTGTAAATAAACACTGAAATCCTCAAACAAGCAAACAAATACAGGTAAGTATATTGTCAATATACCAGATTTAAAAGGAATTTTTGCCCCAAAGTCCTAATGAAAAATGCATCATTCCTTCTTGCCAGGTTACAATCAACTGGCGTAGCGAATTAATGGACATTTTATTTGACTGACAAATCTGAGGTTTTCCTGTCTGCATCAGGAAGAGAGTTCTGTTAGAAGAACAGAGAAATATTTACCTTACAAAATCCACTGGCATTTACTGAGAAATGAGTATGTGCGAAGACTTCTAGTAAAACAAGAACTTTTGAGTTTAGCTCCCTAATTCAAACTCAAGCTATTGACAGAAAACACTTAACTCTTACTTTTTCAGTCTTTGAAAGACAAATTGAATTTATAGTTTATTCTGTTTATTTAACGAAAAAGAAAACATACCATTTAGAACCCAATCCTAGATGTGTTAGTTGATAGTTTCATTATCAGAGAACCTTATCCTAGAAAAACACAATTGGTTAGTCAATGTGCAGAGTGTTTGCACTATAGTAGCCACTCTGTCAAAAGAAGATTGTTAAAAAAAGAAGATGATAGTGAAGCATTTATTAAGAGAACTGAAATATTTCTTCCTTAAAATATTTCCCAACAGTTATTTATTGTCAGCAAATGAAACAATGAAACACTGTCTTTGTCCCTTTCTAATACACTGTTAAAACCAAAGGATTAGTGGAGCAATTGCTGAATATAACAGCTGTAATCACCCAAATTTTTCGAAAGTCTCTTGCAATTTGCATTTCTATCCTAAAATGGGCACTATTTTTGATAAGGTACTTATCAAAATCTGTATCTTATGCAAAGTAGTTTCAGGAAGACATAAGAAAGCTGTCAGAAGAATATAGGGAGAATTAGATGTATAAGTGCCATTAATAAGCCTCCTGAGATTCATTGTTAAAGCTATTACAGTAATTCAAAATATTACTTACCATTATCTCCTCTTTATTACGTATGTATTTTAATTATTTGTTAATAGTCAAAATTTTATATATTATTTTCTTATTTATGGAAAAGAAGAGTAAAACTCAAGACTTATATTCTAGTTAAGAAACCTTGACTCTTAACTAATTCTTAAACTTTGATCCTAATATTTCAGTGGTGTCCTGTTACAGCAACGCTAAGACCAGGAAAGCCTGGGAAGGATTCGGCTTAACTTCAAGACATACCTCACCTTCTTAACCTCTCCCTTCTGAAAGCTCTCAGTTTTTTTCCCAATGGAAAATAAGCATTCATCTATATTCAATTTTTCTAACTTTCTATCTCTTTACCATGGTGTAGTCTGTTTCTCCTCCCCTTTTAAAATTACTGTTCCAGACAGTAGTATAATAGGGGTGTATATCTAATATATGAAGAGAATTTCCTTCAAGTTCAGCACAAGGAATTGCTCTAAATGAAGGAGGAAGATTACACTTCATGCTTTAGAACTATGATATAGTGTAAAGCTCAGTAAAGCAACATAATAGGAGCAACAGAATCACAATAATGTGTCTTAGAAGTTCTATTCTTTTGGTTTAATGAGCTTTTTCTTACAAAAAAAGTGACCTCAATCACAATGACAGAAAGCTTCTTATTTATTAGAATTAATTATTATACTTCCAGCTGAGCCTATGCAGTTTGAGATATCATAAGCTAATCGGCATGTATTTAAAGTGATACGTCCTCCAAAGAATTAGTGCTCTTATCACTGGGTTGATAGTATAGCAGTCTATATGATGAATCTGGCAGATATCATCTACCAGATCAGTTCTAGTCATATGTCAAAAGACTATTGACCTTTGATCACATATACCTGAGATAAAGAGAAGATTCATTGCATCAGTTATCACACAGTGTTGCTACACAAAAAGTATTCAAATTTTTCTCTCAAAACTACCTCCATCTTTTCATTAGATTCTCTGTACGAGAGAAAAGAGAAGAAATGATTAAACATGGCTCAATATGGAGCATATAATGAATAGTTAAAGTGAAAGAAGTCTTCAAGGTGTTGCTCTTTCTGTTTTAAAATACAAGGGAGATTTTATTACTGTTTTCCTCATGCTTTTAAGTTTATTCCTTGCCAAAGATATGCAGGATCCTAATTGAAATCCTACTAGATATTCTACTAAAGTCTATTTGGTAAATGGAAGCAACAGAGGGAACAGAATTAAAAACTCAATATAGCTTCAATTACTTGTCATGTTTCTCTGGATCTTCATGGAAACATAGAATGGTTTAAGTTGGAGGTGACCTTTAAGAACATGTAGTTCCAACTTCTGCCATGGGCAGGAACAGCTTCCACTAGATGAGGTTGCTCAAAGCCTTGTACAACGTAGCCTCGAACACCTCCAGTGATGATGGGACATCTACAACTTCTCTTTCCATTGTTTCACCATCTGTATAGGGTAGACTTTCTTTCTTACACCTAATATAACTCTTCACTCTTTCAGTTTAAAGCCATCACTGCTCATCCTATCAATACATACTCCTGTAAAAAGTCCTTCTCAAGCTTTCTTATAGGCCTCCTCAAAGGTCCTTGTTAAGTACTGGAAAGCTGCTATAAGGTCTCCCTGGAGCCTTATCCAGGCTAAAGAAGCCCAAGTCTTGCATACTGTCCTTGTATGAGAGGTGTTCCAGCCCTCTGATCATCTTTGTGGCCTTCCTCTGGACTCACTAAAACAGATCTGTGTCCTTCCTGTGCTGAGGACTCCAAAATCACACAGAGTATGTCAGGTGGGGTCTCGCAAGAGTAAAGTAGATAAGGGGAGAATCACCTCCCTCAACCTGCTGGTCACACTTTTGTAGCATTCTAGGATATGGTTGCCTTTCTGGGCTGCAAGCCCATGTTACCAGCTCAAGTCGAGCTTCTCATCCATCAACACCTCTGAGTCTTGCTTACATGGTTTCTCTTGATCCATTCTCTGTCCATCCTGTATTTGTGCTTGGGATTACCCTGACCAGGTGTAGAACCTTGCACTTGGCCTTGTTGAACTTCATGAAGCTTACACGGGCCCACCTCCCAAGCCTGTCAGTGTCCCGCTGAATGGCATCCCTTCTCCCCAGCATGTTGACTGCTCCATGCAGCTTGGTGTCATCAGCAACCTTCCTGAGAGTGCACTCAATCTCATTGTCCATGTCACCAACAAGGACCTTAAACAGCATTAATCCCCATATCAGCCCCTGAGGAATGCCACTTGTCACTGGTCTCTACTTGGACTAGCTGTTGAGCACAACTCTGAGTGCGACAATGTAGCCAATTTCTTATCCATGGAGTAGATTTTCAAGAACATGCAATGTTATGCAGTAAAAATCTGAACTACTCAGGTCTCTAAGTTTAGTGCATTTCCTTTTAGCTTAATAAAATGAACATATGCTTGTTTCATTAATGCATTATGCAGTCAACAGTACTATGTACAAAGCATGTTTGAATCACACTGTGTATATTTCTTAAATTTAAGGGATAATAATGCAAGTGTAGTTCTGAGGGCTTTGGATACCAGCAGCTGATTGCATTTATATCTAGCTTTAACATTTTCATATGATTCTAGATTATCCAAGATGTGTAAAAGATTTTATTATCTCATCTATAAATCAAACTATGAAATAGGTCTTGAACACAGTTTTGTTAAACACTGTGCTGGCATAACACTGACATAGCTGAACTTCAAATATCTTTTCCTGTCTTAGAAATAATATCAAGACCAATGATCTTGAATACAAGATACCAGAATTTCTATTCATGAGTGAATCTCTAGCCCAAGAAACATGTGTTTTACCCTTATCAGGGGGACATCTTATCTGTGTGCTGACACATCCGTGTAGGGGTTCAGCCTTATTGTGGCCTGAGCTGGATTTCAGTGGTATAAGCCCTGCCCTAGGGCCTAGTGACAGCTGCCTTCCCTGCTTTAGCTTCAGATCTGGCAATGGTCCCTCTGGAGGGGGAGAGACACCTCCGGGCAAGGACCAGGAGATGCTAGTGGCACCACCCAACTACTTGCTAAAAGAAGGCTAAAACTTCAACCTTACAAACTGGGGAACCATCAAAAGGATGTGCATGGTACCAAAGAAAAGGTACCAAATACAAAGAATTTTTGTATTAACATTACTTAGAATAACAGTAATTTCTTAGTTTTGTGCATGTCTTCTTTTGTCCATAGCAAGATTTTGAGTGTAACAGATACTAGGAGGGAAAATCAATGTCTCAGTTCTTTTGATGCAAATGTGAATTTTAGTAGCTGACACCAAAAATCAAGCCACAGTTACCCTATTGTGGATTGCTGTGCCCCTGTATATATCATGCAGATGACTGTACACTGCTGTTCTTCTGCCTAAACCTAGTAAAAATTGCACAATGATTTGATATGCTTCTGAAATACATGAT
This sequence comes from Phaenicophaeus curvirostris, assembly GCF_032191515.1. Taxonomy (NCBI): domain Eukaryota; kingdom Metazoa; phylum Chordata; class Aves; order Cuculiformes; family Cuculidae; genus Phaenicophaeus; species Phaenicophaeus curvirostris. The sequence continues at coordinate 18,741,403 of NC_091393.1, forward strand.
AAACAAAGCTGCGTATAAGTCAGACATGAAATATAGTCTGACAAGGAACATATTGCTTGAATGCAGATGGTTATTGTATAGCTGCCTTGTGTTCCTGTCAATATGCAGATGGATTTAGCTTCTTATCACTGAAGATCCAGAGCAACAGGTGTACAGGTAAGTAGACTGGTACTAGTTAGTCCAGCTGGGGCAGCTGTCATAACGTCACCACAGATTGCCTGCCCCAAACAAATGCAGTAGGATCAATGCTGGTAAGTAAATACCTATGCACAACCTATGAATCTTTAAAATGACAAAAAAATATATCCTAACACAGACCAGACCAGACCAGTTGTGGATATTTTCAATCTTGAGACAGAAGGCCCATAGGAGCACTGAAGCTTGGCATTAGCAAAGGCTTCACAGTATCCCTCTAAATCGTCTAAATTCTTTTTTTAATAAATGCTTTGGGTTTTGGTTTTTGTTTTGTTTTTAATTATAATAGTCCAAGCAGATGAACAGAATTTACACAGTTTTAGTTATGATGGTTTTTAGTTGAAATATGAACTGCACTCACATTCATAAATGGACTAAAACTTTATTTAGTTCCACTTTGGATCTTTTCAAGAATCTGTATTCTCTGCAGAAAAGCTGTTCTATAACTTATTACAGAGATATTCCCTAAGAAATTGCGACATATATTCACCTACCTACTGGAGCTGTAGCAAAGCGAGGAAAAAGTATTTTTCCATTTCTCTAGTGGGAGAGGCTTATTATCACTACAGAAAACTGCATATATCATAGTACTGAATTCATATCACACTGTGAACATGGTCCTGCAGTCAAACTGCATATATACTATAGGATGAATAAACTCAAAGATGGAAAATTAAGTATATGTTAAAAAAAAAGAAAAAATCAAACTGCCTAATTTATCAAGCTTCCAGAAAATAGAAAAAGTCAAGGAAGAATAAAATGATAGAAACTTTAAATTCTGTGATGCTCAAAATTGCCTAAGTTATGTTTACTTTTCATAACCTTGCTGGCATCAAGCAAATAGTTTCATATTTTAAAGTATTTTATTTAACCATATGTCAATAGGTAAGGCTTTACTCCTTCCTAGGGTAGTCAAGACTAAATTATATGTGCCAAAATTTACATAGTGAATGCTAAAAAATGTGTTTGCAATTCAAGCTTTACTGTATACCAAATCTAACTTCATAATAGGAAGTTTTTCTGCATGAAAATTTATAAAATGTTGAACTCAAAGCTATATTAAGTTGATTGGAGCTTAGCAAATGTGATGCTTATCTTGAAGAAGAGTCAGAAGAGGATCCAGGGAACCATAGGCCTGTCAGCCTGATCTTGCTGCCAGGGAAGGTTGTGGAGCAGGTTGCCTTGAGTGGCATCATGCAGCATGTACAGAACAATAAGGTTATAAGGCCCAGTTAACATGGGTTTATGAATAGCAGGTTCTGCCTGGGTAATTAGATCTCCTTATATGACAAGTTGACCTGTTTAGTAGATGAGAGAAAGCCTGTCTACTTAGACTTAGAGAATGCCTTTTACATCATCCTTCACAGCATACTCCTGGAGAAACGGGCTGCTCAAGGCTTGGACAGGCAAACTTTTCATTTGGGTAAAAGACTCTGTATGGCCAATAAGCTTGATTTATCTACTGCAGGAGATTAATGTTATTAAATTGAAAGACATCCATTTATAATTTCACAAGGAAAAAAAACCAAAACAACAAAGGACATTCCATTCTCAGTTTTTTAGATTTCTTCAGAAAATGAAATACTGAAGAATATAGTACTCATAACATCATTGGTGGTAGTGTAGAATAAGAAGCATGAAACAAAGTAGAAGAATTTTTAATTTTAGATCCTATAATTTTCCATTACATGTGTTTCTGTGTCTTTGAAGATGATCTACCCAACTAGTGAAAATAAGGAAATGATACAAATTTCCTCCTTTGTCCTCTCTTTCTTCTTAATGAAAAGTGTAAGTTAAATATTCTGTTTAACAGTAATAATGAGACACATTTTCAAAGAATGACCTAATAGGTATGTTTTCACAATGTACACGCTAATCATTACTGCAGACCACACAACAGTTAAGGAAATAGAGATCAGGTGCATCAGAAAAATTAGTACGACTAAGTGTTCTTTCCATGCTCAATTTTACTGTTGCTAGTTCAGAAATTGTGCAGAGAAAGGTAACTAAGAGAGCACATGCTTTGCATATTTATGCAAAATGGAATTTTTTATAAAGAAACACTTGCATTTAGGGATAAAGCATCTCTATGAGATGATTTGTCAGAACCCCATTCCTTTAAAAAGTGAGAAACAGAATCAGCGGGAGCTATCAAGACCTCTTTTCTAAGGAGTGACTGAAGTTAGAAAAGAGAAATCAGTAGCTGTACTTACTTGAATAGTTGTTGAGGTGGCATAGTAATGGATCTGTAAAGTAGTGCTAAAGGACTTACAGCTACACTACACAAGACAGAGGTTTTACTTCAAGCAACCTCTATTTCAGCCCATTAGCAATTGATGTGTATTAGCTCTATTCCAACGAGCACATCTACTGATTTAGTTTCAACTGAAATAAAACTAGTTTTTATGTTCTGATACTGCTTTGCAATCTGATAGAAAACACTGCAGTTTGGAACAGGCAGGAAATTAATTGTAAAAGTTTTCTCTTCATCTGATCTATGAGTTATGCAGATGCATGTGGAGAAATGAGGGAGCACAAAGCCAGGCCTGAGGTATTATGAAAAAAATTCATAATAAGAAAAATTTAATTTTCCATAATATTTAATTTTTCATAATGAAGCAATATTTAATTGGATTAAACACTAAGAGCTATTGATTTTATACATAACCCTTTTCCCTGTTCTTTTTTCTTCAAAAATATTTTATTAGTGTTATGTAAGTGGAGCTTCCATGGTATTCTTCCCTTCCTGATCTCCAGTTTGTACATAGACAAAGTCCTTTGCTCTTTTAAGTTCTCTCTTGCCAAAAGAACTGTAGGTAAAATTGGAGCTCAGCTGAACAGAGAACAAAGTATACCAGTGGTCAAAATGGTTATGACTTCCTTAGTCCAAAACTTATACTGCGAAAAGATTTTGTGAAACAACATTCAAACCATCTGTCATCAAGCTATCATTTATGAGATCCTTTCTGTATGTAGAATCTTACACGTGGTCTTTTTCTTACTGATTTATGATTATCCTGTTGGAAGTTCAATAGGGATATAAAAATACCTAGTTTGAAATTTCTACACATCCAACAAAAATGAAGAAATAATAAGCAAGGATTGAAGGTTATATGCACATAAACATTTATTTCTCTTAAAAATATAGAGAAGAATATACTTTCTGCCAGATGGATCAGTAGGGAAAATTGCTATAATCAAGGCTTCCTTAACATGTTAGTTCTTTCCAGCTTCTAGATAACAACTCAGTGGATCAAGAACATATAAGTTGATTGTAAGATTATCTCCCCCCATGGAAACAGACCTCTGGACATGGTAAAGAAAAGATCAGTCTAAGAAAACTTTGACAAGTACAAGGGATTTTCTAATTTTATGAGAAGTGGATAAGCTATGAGATAATTCGATTTTGTTTTCGTTCACCCATAAAATCATAATCATGAGAAAAAGAAGCATAAAAAAATCATCTCCAGTCTTATACAATTTATATGTCATCCTATATTGTGGGAAACAAATATTCTGCTCAATTTCTTAAAATTCTATAAATTGGTTTATGTTTTGGTTTTTTTTCAGTAACAGATAGAAATTGAAACCTTTATTCCTAATGATAAAGCATTTTTATACTGTTTCTTTCCCAGACCAACCATGATGTGATGTTGTGGGGTTTTTCTTAGTGATATTGTAGAAAAAAACTAATACATTTCAGAAAATAAGTTCTTAAAATACATAATACAGTACATATCAGTTTTCTATTTGAATATTGTCATTGGAAGCTTGATATTAAAAGCTATATAGCTACTAGTTTGTCTCATCTAAATAGCTAAGATTTTGATTATTGTGCTGTTCCATTAAATTATTGAAAGCAGTCTGTGTGAAACAAAGTTACTTAATGACTAAGCGAAGGTAAAGAAAGAAGACTGGAAAAAAATTGTGATGCATTTGTGAGCAATTCAGATTTAAAATATTGTCAACATTATTAATCATCACTGACTTATATATTCAAGATTGCTTTTTTCCTCCTCCACCCTTCTTATTTCAATAACAGGTGCATATGTCCCCTTGGTTACACTGGCAAATTCTGCGAACTTGATATAGACAATTGTATTGGAAACCAGTGCTCTGAATACGGTTTTTGCCAGGATCACTTGCATAATTACAGCTGTAACTGTGTGCCTGGATATGAAGGACCCTTCTGTGAAGTTGAAATTAATGAATGTTCAAGTTCACCTTGCAAAAATGGAGCTACCTGTATGGATTTAATTGGCCACTTTTCATGTCACTGTGCTGCTGGGTTTAAAGGTAAGTTTTGTCTTTTTAAGTGACTTCTACTACAGATAGGATTGTCCAATTCTATGTAAGTGATGCTTATGTGATTTTTTTTAATAACAGTTATATGTATGTATTTGTGTGGGTTTATGACTTCCAACAGTTTTAATTGAATTAACATGGAAACTCTTAAACTGTTTCTGCTGAACAAAAGAAAACAATTGTTTCCAGCTTGTTTGTTCACACATCCTCTCTGCATTTGAAATACCTACTTCCATTTCCATTCCTGTGGTTCCTACTTTATCAGCACAAGTCCAGCCTGTAAATGCAGCTCATATCTGCTCCCACATCTCTAGCACCAAACAGGGCTGGGCTGCACTGGGCATGCAGCTCAGGGCACTGGGGAGTACGGCATCCACAGGAGCTCTGGCTGCCTTCTCTTAGGGAAGACTCTGGTTATCCTTGGCACTCTGTGCCAATGCAGCCTGCCTGTCAGATGTACAGTGTAATTCCACAGGGAGAGATGAGTTGGACTCCAGGTGATTTAAAGCTGAAGAGACACAGACTTTCTCTGATTTAAAAGTCTTTCAGCGAAGCTAAGCTGCTGAAGGTATTTAAGACAAGATCATATAAATCAAGTTGGAATAAGTGCTCACAGAAACGTTTACACTGTATGAAGTAAAAAAAAAAAAAAAATAAATATTTCTGGATTTTTAACTACTGCAATTTCTTACACAGAAAAGACCTTGAATAAAAGAAAGAAATTACAGAGCATGTAGAACAGCAAAGTTGAGAAAGGGAAATTTCAGTTAAGTTCACTAAGGCCATGTCTGAACCATCTGTCTTGTGATTTCATAACTGCATTTTCTGCAAAGTAAGCAGAAATTATATTCAGACTGATACCTATCTTCTCTAACACAATAACATATCTTGCTTAGAAGCTAATGGAATTATATCATTTATTTTTAGGTATATGACTTGAATGCTTTATATTTACGTACATTTTACAGAATGGTGAACAATAAGGTAGCAGTATTGTGAAGACAAACTTCAAATATATTGTGACTGTTTTGGATACTAGTTGAACTGTAAAAAATACTTTTTTCAGCAGTACTTCATTAAGATTTCATTAAGTAGAATTTAAAACCCTTTGCTTTTCATCTGATCTGGGAATAGGAAGATCTAGTATGTGTCCTGAAGTGATATTTCCTCAGGTAAGGAGTTTTAGCTAAAGAAAAATATTCTTAGTCATACTTCTTTTAAATTGTGACTGTTTTCTCTGGCTTTTAATTATCAAAATTTGTATTCCATTAAGCCTATAAAAAAAATTTGGTGTAAATAATTGTCATGGTTTAGCCTCAGCCTAGCCAATTTCAGCAGCTAAAAGCAAGCATCTGGGCTCCCAATTTCCTTCCCCCACCCCCAGGATAAGAGAAAAGGGAAATGAGAGGACAAGACTAATGGGGTTGGAAACTAAACTGAATCAGGTTTAATAAAATAGTAGTAGTAGTGGTAGTAATAATAATAATACATACATACATACATACATAGACACACATGTATATGAACTAGTGCCCCAACTCCTTGATGACTATGTCACCACAGATGTTGCAGGGTAGGCAAGGTGAGCAGCAGGAGGGAGGCTGGACCGAGGAACTGGATTCAGGAATGCCCAAATCTGGGATCAGGGTCAAAGAAACAGATAAGGTCCTCATTGGACGTCAACCATCAAAGGAGAAGAAGATCGAGACTCTTGTGATCTCCCTGGTTTATATCGAGTATGACATATAAGGGATGGAATACTCTGTTAGTCAGTTTGGGGTTACCTGTCCTGTTTGCTCCTTCCTGCAGACACAACCCTTCTTTGTCTTTGACTAACAGCACTCGACTATGTCAAGGTTAGAGAACCAATTCTACTTCAGTTCAAACTGCCACAGCAGTATGTAAATGAAACCTTATAGTCTGATATTTTTGCATGTGTTTTGTAACTCTGACAGAGATGTTAAAAGTAATGGTTGCAGTTTACAAAATGGATGTCATTAGAATGCAGATACTTATATATGATCTGTATTACATAGAGAAAATAAGCTTTCAAATAAATCTCAGTTTTATTCTAATGTCTGAATATTATATTTGAGAATATTATGAAGGTAGACCTATTCTAACACCAAAACAACAAAACCAGTTTTGTTGGTATTCTACAAAATATAAAAAGAGTTCAGTTATTTCAGATAAAGTAAAAGTTAAGCTCTTTTGTCAGTACAAATGAAACAACTAAAAACCTGAAACACTGAAAGGTGCAAAACATCGATCCAGTCATTTTAAAGCATTGCTGGTGCTTTTAAAGTGCAGGAATATTCAACAAGGCTTCATCAATTTTATATATGAAAAGCACTGTCTGTTTGTTGTCTTTATTCTCGTTATATTCACCGGAGAACTTCAGAATGTCTCCATTTGCTGCAATAGTATGACTTTTAAAACAGAAAAAGTTACACCAATAAAACTGGTGGAGAATTAAATACCTTTACCATTTTTTATAGCTTGCACCTACTCCAGGTACTTAGACTCACCTGAAATCTTTTGTGTTCCTGCATAACAATCTCTCTCTTGCATATCATCAACGTGCCAATAGACAATGTTGCTGTTAAATATCAGGCCATGCAATTTTTAAGAGTGACGTATTTTTCTAAGCAGCTGTAATTATTTCTTACATATTTTAAGAACACTGCAGTACTATGCAGGATAAAACACACTGTAAAGTTAATAGAAGCGGAAGTAGCTCATGATCAGTTTTAACATTCTGTTTGTACTTCAGGATTTGGTCATGTGGTGCCTATAAATCATTTAAGAATTCACACCCTAAGCTATGATATGTTAGATAACTATCTAAATATTATATTTTACCACTAATTATGTTTAGATATGTTGTATTAATGCTAACCTTAGAAGTGTAAACCCAGAAAATACTTATATTAACGTACCTTGATGTTGAAAGTAATTTGTGGTAAATTAGTGGGTTTTATCTCATGTTCAAAGAAGGTTCTCATCTTCCATTTCAAATGTGTATATGAGATTATTTGCATACTAAAAAAAATAGCTATATTATAAGTGTGCAGGATCTCAAATACTCAGAATAGTAGCTCCATAAGTAGCTCCATAGATTCCTTGATAGTCTCTAAAATATTTTAAAAATACTTTCCATATACTGCCTTCATATTTTGAGGACATGCATTCTTGAATTTCTCTAGAAACTCTTTGCAAGATGTTTTGGGACATGCCTGTTGTCAGATGCCACTATTAGATTAATGACACTCCATGTTATGGCACATAATTTCCAGTTCTGGAATCCCCAATATAAGAAGGATATGGAAATGTTGGAGTGGGTCCAGAGGAGGCTACAGAGTCAATCAGAGGGCTGGAGCACCTTCCATACAAAGACATGCTGAGAGTGTCAGGCTTGTTCAGCCGGGAGAAGAGAAGTCTCCAAGATCTTATAGTGACCTTCCAGTATATGAATGGGGCTACAAGAAAGATGAAGAGGGACTATTCATAAAGGCTTGTGGTGAGAAGATGAGGGGGAATGGGTATAAACTGGAGAGGGGCAGATTTAGGCTCAATATAAGGAAGAATTTCTTCACTGTGAGAGTGGTGAGGCACTGGAACAGGTTGCCCAAGGAAGTTGTGGATATCCCATCCCTGGAGGTGTTCAAGGCCAGGTTGGATGGGGCCTCGGGCAGCCTGATCTAATGAGATGTCCCTGCCCATGGCAGGGGGATTGGAACTAGATGGTCTTTAAGGTCCCTTCCAACCTAAACTATTCTATGATTATATGGTAATCGGAAAAGCTAGTTATTGCCTACACTACACAAAAAGAGAATACCTTTATTTTCACTTAGTGTGCATTTGATTGGCAGAAATTGCAGTACAACATGATGTCGGTTCCAAATTTTCACACGATTTTTATATATGAGAAAAATGCTCTCTCCTAGTCTTTTCTGAGATGTTCAGAATTACTAAAACTGAGTTGTTAACTTTTTTATAAAAAATAATATCAATTTTTCATATCCATAAATAGTATATTTTTCTGTGGCTAGATAGCAAAGTCAGAAGGAAGAAAGTGATCTTGAAGGAATGATAAAAGATGTATAGAAACTCAAGTCTTAGCTGTATATGTCAACAATACTGCAAGTTTGTCAGGAAAGAAACAGTGAACTGTATTTAATAAGTTAACAACATTTTCAGCTGAAATATTTCAGAAAGTTTGATATTTTTTTATATAATTCTGCAAGCAATGTTACCTAGCACAACTTGTAAAGCAGTGAGTGGTTTTCACAAATATTTTCATCAGTTACAAGAAAGGTATCCTCAATGCTTGATAACTCAGATGAGGCTGAGTGGCGTGAAATTGCTTCTTTGTCAGCTAAAGTAATTTAGTTGTAATAATAGCCTCCAGCATAAAATAAGCACCTTTTTCATCAGAGCAGGGATGTTTTTTCCCCATTTCCATGTTCTCTTAAATGAAGAATGAAATTCATGCATAACTAACACGTCCATAGATAAATAAAAGCAAAATTCCTGAAAACAGATTATCTGTTATGCAAGTAGAGCCTGTATTTTTCTACTGTACAGTGTTAGTTTGGACATTTGGGATTGATTGTCTAAACTGGAACTAAGTCTTTTAATCTATGGAATGTTGCAATATAGATTATATAAGAATATAGAAAAACTATACTCATTTAAGTCTTAAGATAACGTGGGTTCTTGACATCATGTCAGAAAGGAAATCCAGTTTCTGATGCAATTGGTGAGAATTCCTTTGCTATATATCATAATATATCTTTCTTTTTTCTAAATGAAAATAGAAGATAAATTATCTTTTTTTGCCTTCTTTCTCATATTGACAGAATCATTTTGTTTCACATCACAGTTAGAATAGAAGAATGGCTTTGACTTCTTTCTCACTTTTTCTACACAAAATCAGATTTTGTCACTACTCATCAACATGGCTAAAGCTCCAATATTCATTTCATGTCCTGGATTCCTTTGGCCTTCATTATTTCATCACTCTCTCAGAACTCCCCTAATGTTGTATTATTTTATGTAATTCAGTCAAAACATGACCAAAGAATTAACCTTTTGATCAGGTCTCATTCTTGTTTTGAATTCCTCAAGGGTACATGTTACCCAACGCATATTATTTTTTGTTACTTTTTGGAAATACTCCTCAGTTGACAACTCCCCTCCATGTCTTTGTCCTTTTCTCTTATTTCCTACCATCCCCATCACGACTGTCAACCTGAATGGTTAATTTATGGTGCTGTTATAAAACTGTTCCAACTGTCTCTGCTATTGTCCACTTCCTCCCTAAGGACTATTTTATTGAGGCAGAATGCAGGATATCCTATAATGCATTAGATACTGACATTCAGGGACTTTCACACTAAATTCTCAGTTTTAAAGTATGGATCTGTAGTTAGAGCCTACATGTAATTGACTCATTTTCCTGCTGACTGCCACACTCAATTTCCTATCGCAAAATGAAAAGAAGATCAAAGGAGATGGATAAGAGCAGGTAAAAAGAAATTGTAGTAATACCTGCTACAGCCATGTCTTAAAATTATGATATTATCCATTTCAGGGAGATACCTGTACTGTGTTAGTTTCAAGAGTAAAACAAAGCCATATTCACAAATCTTTGATACCATGAGTGAATGACGATGATCTCATTCCACCATTTTCCATAGATTGTATTTGTGTTATGTTAAGCACTTATTTTAGGAAGTACACGACTAAAGTGAGGTGAAAGAATCTGTTCCAAGGAGTTTTTTCTTATATGTGCTGCAGCTTACCTATGGCTTGTTGCTAGATAATTTACTTCTAGAGGAAACTCTGCACTAGCCAACACTGTCTATGCAGAAGAACAGAACCAGTACCGAAGCATCTCTATTTATCTTCCTTAAAAGACACCTTCCATAACTGGGTGCTTACCCAAAGAAATGGATCTGAACCAGAAATGCAATGAAAGCAAAATATTAGTATCAGATCAGAATGGTTGCACATAGTTTTGTTACCTTATAAGCACTTACAAAAAATAAAATAAAATAAAATAAAATAAAATAAAATAAAATAAAATAAAATAAAATAAAATAAAATAAAATAAAATAAAATAAAATAAAATAAAATAAAATAAAATAAAAACCTTATATATATTTTGACTACTCCTGAACATCTGTGCCACAGCATACCTGACTCAGCACGCAGCAGTCGCTGCTAGCAGGTAGCTTTTTAATTTACTGAGTTAGCCTAACTCTCCTTGGTCTCTGCTTGTGTCTTCCACTTTTCATCCAGATGTCTTGAAGTCTTCTGGAAAATGCTGAGCATGTTTAGAGACAGGGGAAAAAACCTAATAGGAGCCACTCTGGCATAAGTTTATGTGTGGAACAGAACCTCAGTTCTATTATGGGCTTTTCCAATGAAGACCTTTTATATCTAGCAGTTTCACAAAATCCGGGCTTTAAGAGCTGACTGTCTTGGTTCATAAGATTGTAGGAGAAGGCATGTATGCATGCTGCAGATAAGAAACCAAATATTTTCCTCAGTGCAAAGAATTCAGGGGAATTTCAACATTCATTTTGGGTTTATCTTCTTGTGTGAGGTTCATAGAAAGCACTGCATGCTTTGTGCACTGCTGATCTGTGATAAGCAGTGAACATATGATTTGGCATTATAATCCTGTGGCTGGAAATAGCTTTTCCAGTTACAAATCAAAGCAACCCCTACAGTAGATAACAAATCTACATTTCACTATACTCCTATCTTTGCTGTTAATTATTTCATTTCTGCTCATCTTCAGTGATTTGATTGTCCTCATTTCTCTTAGGTGAAGAAAAAGAAATATCTGGTATCACAGTACTTACAACTTTCTGCAGAACATAAGCTGAACTCTATTGTTACACATAACTCTGTAAATTAATGTTGGCCTGATTTTCACATGCAATGATACTTTACCGTTCTTTTCTAAAGGAAACTGTGAGTGAAATGAAAGAAAAATGATTGACACAACTGAACAAAAATTGCTTGAATATAGTAATTTTACATAATAGAAAAAAGCTCTGGATTATGCATACCCTCAGTAGGAGAGCTTTCTATTTTTCTGATTGTCATGCTTCCAACATTGCCTGTCAAAATGGACTGTCTTGAAACCAATGAATCAGAAAAATTCATGACAGACAGGATGTCTATCAGAATCCATGTGTACTCAGTAAGTGCACCTTGGCCAGTTGGGTCAGCATTCAGACTGCGTTAATCTTATAGTACTTTTTCATTTCAAATATGTCTCTATGATTTGAACACATCAGCCTTTTATTTATTTATTTATTTTTAAAAATAAAATTTCAGGAGAAACATGTTCTGTTCATACGAATGAATGCCCAGACAGACTCTGTTGGAATGGAGGAACCTGTGAAGAGGACATAAATGGCTTCAAATGCACTTGTCCATTTGGTAAGCATTTATATATTCCTATAAAATTCCTAGATTTTCATAGTGTGTGAGTTCTACGTTTGTTAAGTAGGTGCTATGAAATCTTGTGTGGTGAAAGTATTTTACTGGTATTGTGAAAGGTACAGGTCTAGTTATTCAGACTAATAAAATGCAAGATTTTTTCAATGTGTGTCCATAACAATTTGCTAATGACTAGCTTTTATGAATAACAGAAATACTTAGATTTAAAAGTACTTATGGCATTGAAACATACATTTTTTTAAAAAAAGTATATGTTTTGGGCAGCAAACCATGTCGAAATTGAACAAATATCTAGAATCTCAGTCTTTGGAATCATGTTCTACTGGCAACACTACTCACACCTAATGAACCAAACACTGCTCTGAAGTATGAATGACCTCAATTTGGTTGCTGAAGCATGTGCATTTTGTGACATCTGAAGTGCCCTTAAGTATCCAAGATATTGTATGGGGTTGGAATATGTGGTATAGGATATCGGTGACATTCAAGAGGGATCAGGCCAGGTGACACATGAGCTAAGCACACAATGTAAAATGACTCAGCAAAAATAAGATAGCAAGAAATATAATGTTGAAGATTTTGCTTTTCTAACTATGTATATACACTGTATAATTTGAGATTTCGCAAGTTAAGGTATGTTGATTAAAATCATAGAAAAGAGCAGTTTAAACATTCTAAGAATGTCATGGTCATGGTCTAAGAAGGCTTACAGTGTTTAGAGGAGAAACTGATAGTTATCAGTAAATCCTGTTCAGAGTGCTGAAGCCTAACTCTCTAACCATCTCACTCAAGCAAAGTGACTGATTTTAAGATGACTTTAATAACTTAATATCAAGAGATCCCTTTACGGTGTTATCCTGGTTGAGCTGGGAACCAAAGACAATACTGATTTATGTCTTCAAAGGTAAGATGATGTTTTCATGTTAGTTGCTTCATTGGGACAAATGTAGGCATGTGTTTAAGTGTTTCAATGAATAAAGGCTGTAGCTAAATATTAATACAAACATTACCTCTTTTGAGGATGAGATTCTCCCATTCCATGCACTGCTTTACTATCCCATGGCTAACTCCCTTTGGTGTTTATTAACACTCTTACATACAGTGGATTTTAGATAAAAGCACCTTGTGCTTTCTTCCACAGATCTGAAAGGGATGTTTCACACAGCAGAATGTGTTTCAGTGATAGGAAAGAAAATTGTTGTGATATTATGTTAGGAGGTGATTCCTGCCTTATTTTTAAGTCAGTCATTCTGTAGACAGGCCTTATTCAAATAATTTTTATTATTGTTTTTTGGTGTGCATGCACACTTATGGTTTATGTGTCTGTATTTTGCCTCTGAGGTTAAACCAAGTATTCATCTGGAACATTGAGGTTTATGTAATGGAAATATATACTGACTCTACTAAAATGCTGTGCATACCAGTGGTTCTTTATCATCATTGATCAAAAGATCAAGTAACTCACAGTGAACCAGAGGCTATCTGTAGAAATAATGAGTTATTTTTGAGAAGAACTAAGACTTTCAGTATTACAATTTGCAGCCACATTATTAATATAATGGCAAGTTGAATGAGAGACGGGGAAAATTGTGTAGTGATATGCGTACTTAAAAAGGGGCTGAAAAGAAGAGAATTTTAACCTAAGTGTGACAGAGATTCCCTTTGTGCCCTTTGGTAGATTAATTAGTATCCCAGTTACTCTTCTCTAGGTGAAAGTGTAGATAAACAAATGTAACCATCTAACAAAGATGTTGCAATGATTAAACAGGTTATGTCTTCAAATTGCCTGAAAACAAAAGTTCCTATGTTACTGGATATTTTTACTGCTAGTTTGGCATCACGTCAAAAGATAAGATAGCTAACTCTAGCTAAACCTTAAGTGAAGATGGATGATTTATGCCTCCACACTTTAATGGACAACTAGTGTCATGTTGGATTTCTGGAAAAAAAAAAGTAAAAAAAAAAAGGTTTTGCTTATCAGAGTACCTATATTTTCTGGCTTTTAGCAAGTAAGAAATAGTCAATAAATAAATAATAAAAACATTGTATAAATCAGGTTTATTCACTGACAAAATGCAATGGAGCACAGAGAATTTGGATATATCCTAATGATCAAGTTCTTATACATGAAAGCGTTTGTATATGCAACCGCCTTTATGTTTAGACCACCAATGATTTGGTTTTCATTGCCTTATTTTCTTTGGAATACATTTTTATTCAGAATGTACATGACTGTTATCTTTCCTCTTTTCTCTTTTGCCTAGTGTTATCTGAAACAGTGTCTCAGTGCTTCTTATTTTTAGGTACATGGTGATGTCTTCCCAAATTGGACCTTACATTATTACCAAATGTGCTACAAATAATGTACATAGAGACTTCCCTTTTTATGCAGTAGAAGATCTATTTTTGTTTTTATTACAATTATTATTATTTTACAGGTAATAGTAATTCTGTTTTGCTAGATACAGCTTAAGACACATTTGCTGAGCAAGAAGTATATCGGTAGTACCTTTGCCATGTAAAAAGTGAGCAGCACTATTTTTTAACTTCAACTAAAAAATCAAAAAGGAAATCATAGTTAGGAGTTAATGGATTTTTTCCCCTCAAATTATTCCATAACAGTTATGACATTTATTTGAAGATATGAGATCATAAGTTATTTTGATATACAATTTAGAATGAAAAGGATTAATTTCTTTTTAGTTTTTCCTTCAAAACTCTCGAAGCTAAGCTAAGATAAATCTGAGAGGATTCCAGAAGAGTTTTTTATTAGCAGTGGGTGAAGATAGCTAATGAATGATCCTGGCATGGCTTAATAGTTAAGAGATGCTACATAAATAGTAAACCCTTATGATTTGAACAGAAAGTGTTTAGTACCTTCTTTTATCTTACATGGGTTCTTAATGCAAAGTGGATGTAATAGTAGGAATTTTTACTATTAAGTTACATATGTTTACAAAACTTCATATTATCACAAGATACATAGAATTGTATCTAGACATGGATAAACATCCAAATGAGAATGTGTACATGATGGATTAAAGACTGGTTTCTTCACTGTATTGTGTGATGTAAACATTTGGTTGGGTCTGAAGCAAGCAAGCTAATAAATCTGACTAACGAACAAGGTTTACTAAAGCGATAAGAAAACGATGCTGACAATTACGCTGCTTCTGGTACTAAAAATAGTAACATAAGTACCAAAGTACTATATTGCTTCATTGGCAGTCCATACAGTACACCTTTTGTCAAATTATATTTTAACCCTCATACAAAAATACTAAATCATATTTATCCCAGATTTTCCTCAAAAAAAAAAAAAGAAAAAATCCCCAAACTTTCTTGTGCGCAGGCAAATTTCCATTCTTCGTGAAAGAAGGGTCATGACTTTGGAACTTATTGTTAGATGCACACTATGAAAAACTAGAACAAAAAATTGAGACACACCAAATTCACTAGTCGTGTTTTAGATATCTAAGTCAAAGGTTTAGAGGATGTGGTTGTCTAAAGTGTATTGAGTTTCCATAGAAAGGAACTGTCAGTTGGGACTGCAAAGCCAGCCTTGTGAGGAGAGTCTGGGGCTGGCTGTTGGATTCTGACAGATCCAACCAATGCATAGCCACGTCATATTTAACCCCACAGCCAAGTTGGCGGCACCTCAAGAAAAACATATTTAAGAAAGGAAATAATATGTGAGAAACAGCCCTGCAGATAGCAAGATCAGAGAAGAATGAAGGGGAGAAAGTTGTCCAGGAGTCAGAGCAGAGATTCCTCTGCAACACCATGGAGAAGACATCGTGAGGAAGGTTGTCCTTGTGTAGTTCATGAAGGAGCATATTGGGGTGGATACCTACACTCAGCCTTTGGAGGACCCCATGACAGAGCAGGTGGTCGTGGTTTGAAGGAAGCTCCAGCCTATGGAAAACCCAGGCCGGAGCAGGCTCCTGACAGGATCTGGGACCTGTAGAGAGGAAAACCATGCAGGTGCAGTCTTTTCCTGAAGAACTGCAGCCCTGGAGAGGATCCATGCAGGAGCAGGTTTGTCCTGAAGGGCTACAGCCCATGGGAAAAACTCATGCCAGAGTAAGAAGAAGTGTGAAGGAAAGAGAAGCAGTGAGGAGCACTTATGATCTGACTGCAAGCTGCTTAAATATCTTATCCCAGAGGAGTTAGTACTGTTGCTGATTAGCTTGGCTTTAGCCAGCAGTGGATCTGTCTTGGAGCTGGCTGGCACTCTCTCTATTGGATACAGCAGAAGCTTCTAGCAATTTCTCATAGAAGCCACCCCTGCAGCACCCCTGCTCAACCAAAAACTTGCCACACAATCCCAGTACAAAGGCAGAGAGAGAAAGTGGCTGACTGGGGATCTGACAGCCATCAAGAGGAACCCATCACACATCCACAAGCACAAGCCTTTGCAATCAGGAAATAATAAATAATAATAAATAATAATAAAAGAAAAAAAAAAGCCTAAACCTTTAAGTATTTTGACCTCCTCAATTATGCCTTGCACCTTAGGACAATGTTTGTGGAAAGAAAGATCTAAAATATTTAAATCCAGGTTAGCCAGTAGTACAATTAACATGAGGAATTCTGTTTAATATTTTTGAAATGTGGTGAAAGCACAATAACAATAAGCTCTATAAGAAGAGGAGAAAGACCCAAAGCAAACTTTCTGCTCTGTACTTTGAGAGGCCAGTTTTTCACCTAGGACAGAAGATATTGCTGGAAAATGTCACTGGAAAAGCCTGGAATTCCAGGGAATCTGAAATCTGAGTTTTAACACAGCAAGGAATCTGGCATTTTTAAATAATATCTTCTGGAAAATTGTTTTCCACCAATTCTGCAGGAAGAAACTCCTGTCTTTTTCAAACTCCAGCCAGAACTAAAGATATTAAGGAAAACATTACAGCCACTAACAGTATGTCTCTGTCTCCATCACTCACAGTCCTCATGAGATCTCTTCTGTCAGAAGCAGAAGTACTGATCAGAATTGATTAATTTATATTCCAAATTTAATGCAATAAAAGAACAACATAATGTCATCTTCATCAGAAGAAGGAATGGCAGAGGATATTTCAGTGATATGTATGCAAGTAGTATATGATATTTGATTTAATATGCAATTATTATGGAGTTAATATGGTGTTGGCTAAATATAAAGTGAATGCAAATCTTCACACATTGTGTCAAGAAAACTGAAGAGCAGATCACTGATTAGGAAACCC
The DNA here is from genome assembly GCF_032191515.1 of Phaenicophaeus curvirostris. Lineage (NCBI taxonomy): Eukaryota > Metazoa > Chordata > Aves > Cuculiformes > Cuculidae > Phaenicophaeus > Phaenicophaeus curvirostris. Next base: position 18,758,613 of record NC_091393.1, read on the forward strand.
TAATGGACAATATTTGAACCTATGTTGTGCTCCAAGGTTTGCTAAGATTAATGTTTCCACAAAACATTTTAGCTCTTGTTGAATCAACATTCTTAGCAGGAAAAAAACATAGTGTCAATGCAGTGTTAGATGTGATCTCGTTCTGAAAAATAACATGCATACTTTCAAACCCCATGGCTTAATTGCCTGTATATTTTACTGGCTTGTGGCTTCATTGTACGTTCTCCTTCTTTTATGTGGCTCAGTCTTCAGATTGTTCTTATTTGTCTTTCTTTTTTTTTTCTTTGTCATTTTGACACTTTGCATTGCTCTTTGAAACCCTGTTGCTTTCTTTGCTTTTAAGCTTTCATTATATTCATTGCTTTATGTTCCTTTGTAAAGATGTGCCACTGTTGTGGTTTCCATTCTTCTCCCAGTAGTACTTAACACTTCCTTTGTTTGATGATAATTAATATTTTGAAATTTTTATTTGTTGCAAGTATGCTCATACAAATTAATTAAACTTCTGTTTCTTGCAGGCAGGCTAGTTATCAAATGTTTTTGGTTTTCTTTACTTTGTCACTGGAGGGTTCCTTTGCTGATTATCCTGGTACTTATTTTGTTTACTATTTCAATTTCAAGTGGTGTCAGTTTTACTTCAATTTTATAGACGAGCTCTGTTAGTTGATCTTTTCAGTTCATATGTAATTTTCATATAGAGCAAATAATTTCATATTGCAATAATTTCAAATTCAAAAGTATTTCATATTTGAGGGGACTGTTTATACATATTTTCTTTTTCCTTTACTTCACTGTGGGTAAAACATTGTCTAGAATGCCATGATAGCCTTTTATAGAGAGAGAGTGAGTAACTCTTTTTCTCACCTTTCTCTTTTAATCTTTCAACTAGATGAGTGTAGGAGTAAAATGGAAGTTTTCATTTTTGTGTGTTTCAGCATCGATGAAAATGCCATTAGTCATTGCTTTGCATCTGAAAAATTCTTACCATAGCATCTTGTTTCAAGAAAAATAAAATCATGAATGACTTGAGGAAGATAAATTTATTAAGATAACATAAAGATTAAGCAGCAGCTAAATAAAATTTTAGCAACAAAAAGATTACCAGCCCAACTGTTTCCATGACAACCTCCCTTCCTGGAGTTTCAAAAACCATTTCTGCATTACTCCTGTGCTACTCATCACTTTCATTGTATGGTATATCAATAGATGGATAGTTCTATTTTATCCATGTAAAAAAGTCAGGTAAAATACATGATAAAAGATATTTCTTTAGCTGTATTATAATAGCATCCATGATGGCTGATATATATTAAGAACAATGCACTTTATATATGTGTGGTTTTGTTTTGTTGTTTGTTGGGGTTTTTTTTCATTACACCTTTAGGGTTCCAAAAAGGGATCACCTACTTTAACAAAGCACAATTTTTTGCTTTAATCCACTGACTGGATCTGAAAAGAACAAATGGAAAATGTATATGTATTATAAGTAAATGTGACTCATCAAACTAATAAAATGAGGGAAGTTATGTGCACCAGGACAATAAGAGCAGAATTGCAGTCCCTATATGACAGTGCAAATAAGCAGTAATAAACCATCATTAAAAAGTTCAATAAGATAAAACATCACAAAAGCTACCGCCTAATTTCATTAAGTTCAACGTAATTGGCAGACCTTTTAAAGAATAACTCAGGACTGAAATAGTAAAGCTACTGCCTGAATAACTGACGTTCATTGTCTGTGTTTGAGGCAGACTGTACACTATCTGCATATAGTATGCCTCCCACAACTGAAAACAAGAATTTAAACTAATTAATAGCATAGTCTTACTGCAGCCAAATAACAGTTAGGCTGCTCATATTACTCATCAGTTGTAACCTCCAGCTGTAATTGGAAGTCTTCAAAGTCAGCCACTCAGGCCAAACACAACCACAAATGCCTTAGATCATATTCATATGGTTCACTTTGACTACAATAAAACAACGGTGAAGCAGTTAGCAGTGAAATAAAGATTATCAGTGCTTAATTTGGCCTAGCTGTTTCTTAAGAAAAGAGCACTTTCACGACTCACTGGGGTTTACTAAAGCATTATGTACCCAAACTAGGGGCAGCTCTACCAATGTTACTTGTTATGTTCAGCTTTAATTATTATCTTCATAATTAAATTGGTTAAAAGGTCCATAGATTTTTCCACCAAAAATTCACTTTAATTTGAAAACCAGTTACATCAACTACCCTTCATTATGTATTTTCTTAAATCACTTGTACACCTTAGACAAGTTGTCCATCTATGCACATCTACGTTGGCATATTTATCTTTGGTTGCTGACTGACCTTTTAAAATATGTAGTATCTTACTAACGTTTTTCCTAAATATGGTTCAACATAGCCTTAAAATATTTCTGGTTATATGTATAGCTCCAGATTGGGATTTGTTGATTTTTCATGAACCCTAGTTATGTATCAACAATAAAATCATGTTTGTATATACACAAACTTGTTTGTAAAATATGCATATAATATATTTCTAATTAACTCTTATTAATACCTATTTATGAATGCTAATGTAAGTAATGACATTTGTTTATGGAAATTTATATAATTTTACAAACAAAATCACAGTTTGATGGAAAGGGTCTGTATGCATTTGCTTGGGGAAATATTTAAAATGAAAGTGCACTGACTTTCATCTTTTCTACAGGTGATGAATTTTTCTTATTGGAAACAGCTTTATGAGATGTTTCTTTCACTAAATTGTACATAAATTTATTTACTTAACTTGCCCATAGTTTTGTTCTATCTTCTTTATATTTTTTTAATTGAATGAAAAATATGTTTCTATGTGCTTAAGCCTGGATGCTGTACTTCATGGGAATATGTCATCACTCTGCAACGTTTCCATGCCTCCTTTTATTACAATGCTTATATTACTGTATGAAAATGCAACCCTGCCACATTTTTCACTTCTTAACTATCTATCACTTGAAATTGGTAACAACGCCAGAAAAAGACACTTCATATCCCCATAGACCGACTTAGAATGGCAAATTTGTCGTTGTTGGACATCGTCACATGATGAAAAATTAATCAGTTGCAGTTAGCAGTGCAGAATATCTGTTTGGATTTCTAGTCTGTCATCACAACTAGGCATGGCTATTCTCTCCAGTCTATTTTGGATAAAGCGTGGTTAGATAGGAAATTGGCTATCTCATTATTCTTTCTGCTTACAAGGCATGAATCCAATGCATAACCCATCTACAAGTAATCCCTGAGAGGACTCAGCAGCTTGCTTCTCAAGCTCATAATTCAGCCTATGCCAGTTGTGTCATCTGGACTTCCAGAGAATAAAACGCATGCTTCTGACAGCTGGATGGAAAGTCTGTGTAACAATTCACAGAGAAACAGGGCACAGTACAGATTGCATATAATTACAAGAGAATTATTCAGCTTTGCTAACTAGGGTTTAGTTTAAAAGTGCTGTTCTTTGGACTTCTTGGTCCAATTTCAATTTCTTTTTCTAAGCTAGTCCATTTAATATCTTTCTCATGGAATTTACTTCCCGGTCACTCAAAGACTTTATACTGTTTTTTATCTGCATTGGTTTTTAGCTGGGATGGAAGTAATGTTCTTCATACTACCTCATATAGTACAATATTTTGTTTTTATCACCAAAACAGTGTCAATAACATACCAGTGTTTTAATTACTGTTAAGCAGTGTTGTTTGCACAGCATCAATGCCTTTTTCTGTTTTTCAGATTGTCGTGCTGGAGAATAGTCTGGGATTGTATAAAAAGTTGGGAGGGTACAAAGCCAGGAAAGGTGACCCGACTGATCAAAAAGATATCTCATAACATGCATAAATTCACTTACAACCATTTATCTACCATGAATAAAAGTATATTTGGGACTGGGCGGAGGGGGTCAGTTTTTATTGGCAATTTACCATCTGTGAACTTCAGCCAGGGAGCTTAGTTCTTTACTTAGAGACATCACTGTAATCCCCAAGAAACTAAAGGTACCTTCCTGAAAGTAAAATTCTCTTCTGGTCTCTTTAATTAGACAGTGCATTTGTATTTAGTGATAGGATTTATTTATCTTGGTAAAATTCTAAACTGTCCTTGCTGTAACTGACATATTATTTGGGGGAGGTATTATCTGTAAAATCTTTAATGCTTGTCTTCCTTGTGTATTTTAGAATTCCCCATTAGTGGAGGCCTAAGTCTTCAAAATATATAAATACATTTTTTTCCTCATCCTTATGCTTATGGTATGCTTTTATTTCATTCCTAGAGATTTTCAATTTCTTCTTCAAAAGTATCCTAAATATTTGCTAAGACCTACTCAGTTATCTTTGTCTGCCACATGCATCAGTCAGCTGCTAGCAAAAGCAGTTTGTATTTTAAAAATTCTTCGTTGTGGAAAAAAACATGCTGAGATTTCATAAGCAATTCCCTTTGGCTTATATATAGCCCAATCAAAAAATAAATCTCAAACAAAAGACTTGCTTATCCTTTCCTCCCTCCTTTCCACTCTGGGTCAAAACTTTTACAATGCGCTATCAACATTCTTAGTTATTATAGTCAATGGCTTAAAGATGTGACTAGATGAGGACTGAGGCAGAAGTTTAATCCTTTATTCTGTCTCTTCCACCAAAAATTTAATCATCCAGATCTTTTCAGCTATTCTTGCCATTTCTAGCTCTACATCATACATGAGAAGAAAGACATTTGCTAGCAACTAGTTTGACTGTTTCACCTGGGATAGAGAAAAATTCGGGAGTCAAATTTATGTATTCATAACACAACTCAAAATCTTATTTTGCCAAGAAAAAGAAAATAAAACTTGTAAGACTCATTTCATGTAAGGTTTACAATTACCCCTGAGTGGTGATTCACAATCTGTTAATGCCTTTGTTTTTTCACCAATGTCACCAAGTCATTAGGAAGACTAGATAACTGTATGAGGTAAATTTGCACTGCAAATATGGTTAGTAACACAAATGCCATTCTTGGTTGTTAATTATCTGAATTTTGTCCTTCTCTCTCATGTCTCTGAGTTAGTTGTCCTTTTATTAAAAAAGAAAGAAATGCTGGAAAGGTATATTTGGAAATAGCTTTCTCTTCCCACCCTTTTTGCTTGGAATTAAACAACACAGATAACATCGTGTATCACTGAGAGCTGAAAAGCTGATACCAGTATTTGCATATCTGAATATCATGACATCCTTATCATAGACTCTAATTTTTTGTCATTTAAGATAAGTGGCATAATTTTAGCCACATGAAGGCCAAAATCCCTAATGAATTCTCTACTGTGTTGTAAGAAGAGGACTAATGGTAAAGCTTTTCAGTCATTAGAAGCATCAGAACTCAACTCATTCACTTTCATGGGTTATATAGAAATAACACATTTAAACTTATGACTTTCTGGAATTTGAAATTAGTTGGTGAATTTAATGGGCTTTTTCATGCATCATGTAAAAAGCATCATTACATAGTTTACTTCATAAAGCACATAATTGCATGAAGTTTGTTTTGTAAAGGAATCAGGATAAACATGATAAACTATTTAAATGTTTAAGATATTATTTCTTAGTCTCCATTTTCTAATTTTAATTAACTGCCAAATTTGTAGCAAAGATAGAAATTTTTAAGAAGTTAAAAAGAACAGATTTTTGTACACATTCTAGCATTTAAAATGCTATCGTGCTTTGGAAGGAGAAATTAACAGCCAAGACTTTCAAGAAATAATAAGACTTGACATTTCTTAAAGAGCTTCATTAAAGTTTAGAGAAAAAATAGAATAATCTTAAATTTCGGGAAGATTTATACTTAGTACAAAAGATAGGCTATCAGGACATGTATTAAGTTGAATACACCAGCCATCTTCTTGTTTTTTATAAAGGCAGCTAGTTTTCAGGACTTCTGAAGCAGTATCATCAAAAGAGTGCCAATGTCTATAATTGTACTCTCATTTATTAAAGTGTATTAATCAGATAATTGCAGTTGCTAACTGTGTATGTGAGTAATCAAATTGCTGTTTGTTCTACTTAATAAAATCCACAGAAATCATTAGTTATACTAAATGTCTTCTAATTATTCATTTTTTAATGCGAGAATTAGTGTATTTAAAATCATCAAAAGACTGATCATTAAAAACTTAACTTTATTACTCAGTGAAATGCAAGTGAGGTGTTTCCAGAAGAACAATCCTAAAGCAGCAGAAGGTATATTATAAATGAGTTAATTAGGTTTTTTGAGGAAGAACCTGCTGACCTGTTGAAACTGGTATTTAAACTTCTCATTCTTTGCATCAAAAATACCATATGGTTTCACTGATTTTCAAATTAATATGAGAGAAACCAGAATGGTCTTACAGGCTTTTCAGTACTATGCTCTGAGACACTTGAAAACTATTTAAAAGTCTCTTTTTCTCAAAGTATTGCTCCAAAAGAATAAGAATAGTAAAGTTTCTAACTATTCTGCAGTACACGCGTGCCTCCCTCTCCCGCCCCTCAAAAATACCACCAGCCTTAGAATCATAGAATCATAGAATGTTAGAGGAATCATAGCAATATTGGAGGAAGGTTGCTTGATCACAAAAGACCAAGTAACACAGTAGTGTTACTAAGGGTTGTGATTTTTTCGTATTGTTATGTATCTGTTTTTATTGCAATATGCATTTGCATAGGAATGAAATAGAATAACAATGTTCAATAACTGAATGCATCTTCAGAAGCAGGATCTTAATAGAAAGATTCTAGAAAGCTGAGGTAAAATCTTGACTCTGTTGAAACAATATGGACTTTGTTGTTTATTTACAGTGATTCATGTGTTTTCCAAGATGAGTATAGCTTTGAAAAAAGAGCATATTTTATGAATTGCTAGCTTTGGAAACACTCGAATAATGTCAGAATGCTAAAATGTTACCTTGGCTATGAAACTGCATTCAGTTTGAGTACATCTCTTTTTCTATGGGGAAAAAAAATACGTTTTAATAGAAAAAATGTTTTGAAATAAAAGATGCCTTTTAGTCCGAACTAAAGCAAACAAAAGAGTGGTGTTTCCGTGTTGCATCATTTTCTTTATTTCACAAAATACTGTCTCTGATTGTTATTTCCATCATAAATCACAGTCTCATAGCCACATCTTGGAAGCTGAATCCAAGCTTTCTCAACAGTTTAGGCTGATTTGATAAAATGATTCAAAGTTAAAATTTAAATGCTAGCCCTGACAAAATTGATAAGATCCATGTGTTACAGAGGGGTGAACACTTCTCTGGAAAAACAGTACAGAACAGTTAAGAAGAGACCGTAGATATGGCCTGTAAGGCCTGGAGTGGAGAACAGACTGAACTGACAGTGAGTTAGCTCTATAGACAGCAGAGGGCCAAATCAGAGAATGGATAAGAAGTGTGCAGCTATCAGCAGATAGAAGTGGGGTAGCTGAAGCGTGATAACATTAGATATACATTCAGCTGGAAAAGGTACTAGAGCTAGGGAACCAATACAAGAATTTTCCTCCTCAGTAAAGAACAAGAGAAGAAATATGATACTCTGACAACCTCCAGCAACAAATCAGGTGCAAGATCTGAAACTATGGAAAATAGCTATTTGTCAAATGAATTGTTTTAGTAGCCATCTATTGGTATGACAGCTTGGTTAGAGCTTTTATCTCAATCAGACTAACATATCTTACTGGATCCCTTTTACTGCAGTTCTTTTTCCCTTCTCAGCTAGTAATCGTCTCTTTAATTTAAATATTTCTTCTTTTTTTTTTAATAGGGAAAAAAGTGCAATTTAAGAACCCCCAGAACTCATTTTTTAGGGTATCTCTAGACACATGCAGTACATTGTTTCTTTGTTTCACATAATTAGCTCTATATGTCACTCCATTTTCTGCCACTCTATTTTCTTCATGTATTTTTTTTTAATATTCATAGTAAAATCAATTGGTACAAAATATTTTTAGAAAGAAATACAAGACTCAGAGCTAGGTAACATCAGTGTACTAGGCTTTCTCTGCATTAAGAGGAATATAATAGGCTTGTTACACGCACTAGATACAGGTTAGAAGTTTCCATGTATTAACAAGAAAGATTAACTCACCTGCACTTAAAATCAATTGAATTCTATATCTTCTGCAGCTTGCAGACAGACCTGTTACTATTTCTTTAGTCATTTTTCCGTTGAACACCCTCTCTCACTTCCTCAGAAGGCCCTGTCTTGACATCTGGTTTTACTGGTAAATATAATGAAGGTTGTTTCTTTCGGTGTAAATGGCAGAAAGAAGATCCTGACTATAAAAGCTTTTTTGTCATTGAAGTGATATTCCTTATATTTATACCAATTCCATATACTTCCTTTTACTAAAAAAAAAGCTAATAAACATGAACATATTTATGATTATTTATAATATAGGTTCATGGTTTCTTTAAAAATAAAATATCTGAATATAGAAATACAATGACAAAAACCGTGAGGCTGCCCCAAATTCTAATTTGTATATTTTTTTCAGTTGTGGATTTGGTGCTTATTCTTATTAAGACCAGTTTAAAATAGTTTTGTTTTATGGTGTTCAGGATATTAATGGATGAATCTAGCTGTTAACCAACCATGATAAAAAAGCTTAAATAACCTAGTGCTTCAGTATTTCCTTACAACTGGGTGTTACACACATTTTTGAAAGGACATTTCATGTTTTCTTAATGCTGAGGGCATTAATCAAAATGGATTTTTTGCTATTACTCTTTCAGATGAATTCAGTTCTTTCAGTTGAATTTCAATGATTACTTAATCATGCTCTATGATTACCAGCTTTTTTAGTAGTCTATCACTCATGAATGATATTAATATTCCAAGAAACCAACTGCTCTTTGAAAATATGGAAAGTAACCTCAAGATCTGATTGCCTGGCACACAAATAGGGACTGTAGGATCAGTATGCTGACCCTTAATTATTATGTAAGATACCTTTATTTGAATATAGTGAATTGTATTTCAACAAAATAAAAGATTTAAGGACATACACATCAGAATAAAGACTTTAATTCTGAGGCTTGGCCATGGAGTAATATAGGAATGTGCCAAAATACTATTCAAAACATGGTGTGACATTACTTTAATAGCTGTTTTATAACTTAGTGGATTCTCTTTTTGCTGTCTTTGTTTAAACTTTTAAGTTTATTGTAATTGCAATTACCATTCAATTAAGACCAAATTGTGATCATAGTATTCAGTCATATCTGCCTCAAAAATAAGTGTTAACATTACAGGGCAAGAAACTTCTGTAGGCCATCAATACATTTTTAGGAAGTATGAGAGAAATTGAAGTATAGGACAGGGCTAAATTATTTCCCCAATGCAGTTAAAGTTAAAAGCTGTAATTTAGAGTTAAAGAAAAAAATTTAAAAAAATCATACTGTGCATACGATTATATGGTGCTTTGAAAGAATTCCTGAGGCCTTTTCCAACACTTTAATTATATTTGTTGTTCGCACAGACTGAGAACCATGGTGTTTCACCTTGCTGGAAACTCACTGCTGTCTGTAGACATACTGACTACTGGGTAGTATGGTTTTGTATTCTTATGTGGCAGATTCATTGGCAAAAGCCAATACAGATTTAGCAAAGGTAAACTAGGTTTAGACAACTTCATTGCTTTCAATGATGAAAGCTTGTTTACTGGATGATGGATAGGAGAACTGCGGATGTTATCTACCTTGATTTCAGTAAGGTATTTGACACAGTCTCCCACAACATCCTTGTTGACAAGTTTTTCAAGAAATGGATTGGACAGCTGGACCACAATTGGAGTAAAACAGTCTATAATACTGAGTTCAAAGGATAGTGGTTTGAATTAAAACTGGCACCCATTCATGAGTGGGTTTTCTCAGGGTTTAACACTTCCTAGATTATATGCATGATGAAACCGAATGCATTATCACCAAGTTTCTGGATAGCACCAAAATGGGTGGAGAAGTAAGCAAGTCAGAAGGCAAGGCGTCCATACAGACAGACATCAACAGACTAGAAAACTAGGCCAATAAGAGTCATACAAAGTTCTGCAAGGATAAATGTAAGGTCCTATAACAAGAATAACCCCAAAGAGCAGCACAAGAAAGTGTCTTTAACCTTACAAACAGGTAGTGGTATATCTCTGCCAAGAAGGTCTCGGGGTCATGGTTGACCAAGCTGAACTTGAGCCAGTAGTATGTGCCTCATTAGCAAGAAAGGCAAACCATATCCTAGGCTGCAACTGGTAGTTTATAGTGAACAGATCCAGGGAGGTGTTTACTCAGCTTCACTTGGCATTTCTTAGGAAACATCTGGAATCCTGTGCCAAATCATGTTTCTCCCAGCTGAAAAGAGGTGGAGTAAAGTTGGAGAGTGTCCCACAGAGGGCCTCAAAATGATCAGTGGGTTGAGGAACAAGGCAAATGAAGAAGTTTGAAGGAATTTGGTCTGTTCATCTCAGAGGATAGATATCTGAAGGGGGATCTAGTCACAGTTTTCTAATACCTAAAAGGTAATTACAAAGAACATCAAGGTACTCTCTTCACAAGGATGCTAAGTGACAGAAGAGGTAAAAGGGAATAGTAGCTTCACTTAAAATTCTGTCTGGATTCAAGAATAGAATTCTTCCTGATAACAATTAACATTGGAATAAATTGTCCAGAGAACTGGCAAAATGACCCTTACTGGAAGTACCCAAGGCTTGTTTTTTTCAGAGCCCTGAATAACCAGATTTAAGACTCTGCTTTCAACAGAATTTTGGATCAGGTGATCTACAGAGTTGTCTTCTGACCTAGACTTTTCTATTATACTATAACATTAGTTGCATCTAGATGCGCTGATTGTAGGTTGCATACATGTAGAATGTGGGCTTCTTCTGAATATCAAGGCTTTATCTTTTAAAGTAGTGTAGACATATCAGACTAATTCAGTATGCTTAAATGTATTTATAAGGATTTTATTTCAAGATTAATTCAGTGAGGAGATCCTGAGAGGGAGACGCAGCATTCTTCATGAGCTCTGGCAGCTGTTATCTAATGTGAAAGTAGTGTAATACAGTACATTGATTCTGACATCTGTGATACCATATATATTTCCAAATTTTTTAAGTCATATGGACATATTTTTTATCTTACATTTAACTTGGTGTATCTGATATGACATTATTAAAATTATCATTTCTGAAACGAATAGCAATTTTTGTCATGTCAGAAAAGAAACAGAATTGACACAAGGTAATGCTGGAATTGCACAAAACTGGCAGCTCGCTTGGCTTTGATCAAAATCACAGGAATGTTTACAAATAACACTTTGATGATGACTATTTCACTAGGCAGACAGTTATTTGGTAATATTTCACTAACAGGTCTGGAGGTTTTTTCTTTCCAAATATAGTTGTTCAGAATGGGTTGAATAGTCGCTAACCTTTTAGATATGCCCCTGTGCTTCCTGGAGCTGCAGTACCATTCATTATTCATAACTAGTCCTACAGTCTGAATGCTTTCTGAACATCCTCTGAGAAGTAAGAACTACATAGAGTGGGACTGGCAGTGGTATGCACAGCTTCTCCTATGCCAGTTCCTAAAAGATGTTTTATCTGAACATATCAACATATGCTTACATTACTATATCCAATTATTTTCCAAAATATATCCATGAATAGAGTTAATTACTCAAAATGTCATACTGAACAATTTACTGTACAAAAATAAGGAAAGACATTACTTACAACAGGTCAACAGTCCTTGCAATATCTGCAGTGTCATATTTCATAGTACTTCATAGGATGCACTTAATTACATTGTTATTCACTCAGTAAAACAACATCTAGGAGTCCATTTTCATGAAAGTATTAATAAAATGATGTTAATTTGCAGTTCATATATATGCTTAACATATACAACACATAGGAATCTTTTTTTTCCCAGTGTACTGTAATAATTGCAAAAAAAATGCTAGAAAGTTATAGATTTAGAGAGTATTATCTAGAAATACAAGAAATAAAATATACACTATCAACATATGCATAGGTAAATCAATCACATTCAAAAACTTCCCAAACAAGTTCCTCTCAGAAAATATAGATGTCTGCAAGTAAATAATTTTATATCTCTATCTATCAGAACTTTCTCCTAAGGCTGGATGTGTGTTTGTGGATATGTACATAGGAATGAAATGACACGTCAGCTTGGACTGCTCTAGGTTTCTATTGCAGTGAAACAGGACAGCAGAGATAAGACATTGTGATTTAGCAATTAATTCAGAGTTCTGGTCGTTCTAAGACATTTCAAAGGATATCCTTTGAGCTATAAGTTGCCTTCCTTCATAAACACAGCTCTAACTCAAACATATCTGAGTAGTGGGAGAGGAATAAGAATTTATACACATACCTTTGGGTATGATTTTAGACTAACCAGTAAATGGAAGTTTGAATTGAAAAGGTTATTTCACAATGACAGCTCACAGAGATGCTTAAAAACTTCTGGTATATCTGTGGCAGTTATATCTACTATATATTAATGTTTTGGATCAACCTAGAAAGATCTTACAGGAGTGAAAGCCTGCTGACAGCAACGTGTAAATAACATAATTTTGTTTACTATGTGGTCTTCCTCATTATATATATTTCTATATAATAGAATTCCAATAGCATTTGAAATATCCGGTGTTTCTCAAATTGTTATGGAGTTTTACTTCTATCTTCCTATTAAAATATGCTTACATTTTTTCTTGCAAAAAAAGGGATTTTTCAAGTCTTACCTCTTTTAAATCACTTCTATATGAATACAACCAATGTGAGGTGTAATCAAAGTAGGAAGGGTTGATTATTATTTTTGGAAATAGTTAATTATTCCTTCTGTAAGTAGTGCTCTGATATGACTTAATGAATTGAGAAAAATGTAGGCTTCCTCCTGTATTTTCTGTTTGTATCAATAATTTTGGTTAGAAGGACCTCAAGAAGTCATCTATGTCATCCTCCTGCTTAAAGCATGTCTAACATGGAAGTAAGATCTGGTTGCTGAGGGGCTTGTCCAGTCAAGATCTGAAAATCTCCACTGACAGAGATGCCACAGCATCTGCGAGTGACCTGTTCCAGTAACTGTGGGATCAATACTCCATCTGACTCCCTCAGCAGATTCACAGATGACAACAAATTGAGGGAAACAGCTGAAATGCTGGAGGGAAGTGTTGCCAGTCAGAATGAACTAACCAAGTTGGAGAAATGAGCCAATGGAGCTTCATGAAGTCAGACAAAGACAAATGTGAAGCTCAGCCCCTGGGATAGAAAAACCTCGTACACCAGTGCTGGGACTGATATGCTGGGGAAGAGCACTGCAGAAAAAAGCTCTTGAGTGGGTGTTTCTGTGAACAAATTAACATGAGCCAGGACTGCACCCTTGTGGTGATAAAGGCTAAACACATAGAAGGCTGCTTCAGTGGCTTGACCCCAGCTGGCAGGTAAGCCCCCAGACATCTGCTGGCTCTCTCTCCTGCAAGAGGTTGGGGAGAGAATCAGATGGGCAACAGTGAGAAAAACTTGCTTTGTTCGAACAAAACAAAGTAAGGATTTTGTTCATTACACCTTGTTGGCAGGCAGGTGTTTAGCCTCTTGCAGGAAAGCAGGACTTCAGCGCACAGAATGGTTAACTGGGAAGACAAACACCATAAGAACAAATGTCCCCCCTCCTTTTTCTCTTTCTTTTCCTGAGTTTCCATTGCTGAGAATGATCTCCTATGATATGAAATATCTCTTGGGTCAGTTGGGGTCAGCTATCCCAGCTGTGTTCCCTCCACACTGTGAAATCACTGCTCAGTAACAGCTAAAACACTGGTGTGTTATCAACATTGTTTTGATCAGGAATTCAAACAACACCATACCAGAGGCTACGAAGAGAATTAACTCTGTCCCAGTCAGACTCAGTATAGCTGTGTTAGTCAGATCATTGTCAGCTGGCTGGGGGAAGCTGTCATTGTTCTGGGGAAGCCACATCTGAAGTAATATATCTCACTCTGGGACCCAGTCTGAGAAATATTTTGATAAAGTAAAGCAAATCCAGCAGAGGATCATTAAGACAGTTAAAGAACTGGAATACATAAATTGGGATGAGAAACACAGGGGCTTTGTTTTGCCCAAGATGAAACAAAGTATAGGAGGCTTTAATTCCACTCTAATGGGAGGCAATTGAGAAGAGCAGAGTTTTCTCTGATGAGCTGTCACATTAAATAGGTACAGCTCTAATAGGTGGCTGAGGGATGCCCTCCTGTTCAGTCATAAGGTTCAAGATGTATCCCTTCGCTTTGTAAGCTTCCCCTCAGAGAAGAGCCTAGGTATGGCTGGATCTGTCTGTTGTCCTAGGCTTTGTTGACTGTTTATGACTAAAAGAATATGTGGAAATAGGTATATGAGGTAGTAACCAGTCAGAGTTAGTGTCACCTGTGAATCTCCACAGAGACTGTCACCAACAGGGTTGATACTTGCTGTCAATGAGCCTAAGTGGGCTGTCACCTGAGCAGTTTGAAAAGTTTCACAATGCCTATCAGAGAGAAAATTTCACAATACTAAATTGTAGGTAATTTATTTAATGTGAGAGATAAAACAAGTTCAGGATTACTGTTAATAAATTTACTTGCTGCATTAGCATTCAATGATTATAACAGGTTAACAATGATCATATATATAAAGTAATAACCGAAACTCGAGTTAGTAGTTATTTTCTTGGGGAACATCCGACAAAGTCAGAAACATGGAACTCTTACCTTAAAGGTGACTCTTCTTGGGGGGAGGAGGAGACGTCCAGGCCCATCAACCACCATCAGATAAGGTAGCCATTTTTCTTCCTACAAAGAAAGGATTTTCAGGTAACAATTTTATACTTTTTGAAAACTCTTCAGCCCCACTTGGTGAGGTGGGACTAAGTCAATTATTAGGTTCCAATTATTGATTGGAAGTTGACAAGGCTGCTTTAGTTGTCAGAAGCAGGGACTCAGTGGTCCACCACACCTTCCGGGTGGGGTGCTAAGTATGTACCTTCAGGGTGTTTGGGCTCTTAACTAAAGGAACACCAGACTGTGAGGCCTCCTCCTCAACCCAGGTGTCAATTAACTGATTTAAGCATTAGACCATAACCTGATGCATCTGACTCACTAGATGAGGTTTTTTGTTGTTCAAGTCAAACCACTCCCTTTTCCAAACAACTCCCTTTTACAAACCCATGGTGAGTTTGGTTTTTGCAGTCTACAAGGCCTAGCAAGTCTGTTATACCACACGTGTACAACAAAAGGGCAGGGCATGATGTTCAATATCTGCAGCAGAGCCTCTAGAGAAGTTGTGGAATCTCCACAACTGTAATTGTAACTGGAATTGTAACTGGACACAGTCCTGAGGAACCTCATCTGCTTTTGTAGGTAGATCTGCTTTGAGCAGGAGCTGAGGTAGGTGTCCCCTCTCCTTGCAACATAAATGACTCCACAATCCAATAAACTGACTATTTCAACTCCCTGTTGCCCACTAGACCAGTTTGGAAGAAAATATATGATTTAGTTCTCTATGATCCTACACAATAGAGATTTATTTTTATTCTTCTTTATTTCAAAGACTGTCTCTTCTGGATTATTTAGAATATAAATATAAATACAAATATAAATAAATATCAATATCAAGACATTAAATTGGAGCATCTTGTGAAGCTTCCTGAGCTGTTTCTAACACTATTTCCATAACAAATCTGCTTCTTACAATTAGTGCAAAACTCAGTGGTTTGATGCAGTTTTCCACACATGCTAAACAAACAGTTGTTTTCTACCTGGTACAAAATTCGTTTTCCTACACTAATATCTCTTCAGGGAACATGTTTTTGCTAGAAGTTTTCCGCTGTTACATTTAAAAGTACTATTTTTTTAAAAAAGAAAAAAGGACATTTTTAAGCTCCTTGAAAGGGAGCTAAGAGAATAAAAGAACACTTCTTGTAATTTTATCTTTGAAGTGAAACCTTTACGTAAGTAAACATGAGTCATTCAGATTTGCTACCTGCTGAATAGAGTACTTGCATGCTGTAATACTGCAGATATATATTGTTTGAATTACAATTTCTGCAAAATTGAGCTTCTGTAAAGGTTTGAACCAGTGAGAGGTATTGAAGATGTTTAATGTGTCCTTTCCTGAGGCACCTCCTAAATGATGACAAATAGTGATAGGATGAAGCCTTTATTAGACTGCAGTTCATAGAGTATGAAGCTGTAATACAGGGATACTGGAAAAGAGTAAAGAAAAATCATTAGGAACCTTAAAAGAGAATATAAGTTTTCCTTTATATATCAAGAAGCTATTATGCACTACTGATGTGTTCAAGTGTTTTTCCACGGTTTCATTATTAACCTTCATTTTCAAGAATGTTATAACTTAGTCCTTTTAAGTCACATTATGAATACATCTTATCTGTCCATGTGCATGCATCCCAGTTTTGTTTAAAAAAATTAAACATATTTAGTCTAAATATATTGACATTATTGGCTGAGATTTAGACAATAGTAGCTGCCTTATAAGATGTTGCTCTTCAAAGATCATGTGCTGAACTGGTAATAATAATTCAGCTAAGGTCAAATTTGAACAAAGCTTAGTTAAAAGTAGTGGGTTGGACTCTCCTGTCAAGCAATTCTGCCTGGCAAATAATCAGGAGTTAAAAAAACCAACCTAGACAAAAGAGATAATGATAAGAAAACCTATGAGAAAAATGAAATGTCAAGGTTTGAAACTGCTGAAAAAGGTAGCTGTGAGGTCTGGAACTATCCAGAAACTGAAGTAAATTTTGGCTTCATTTAAAACTGTGATGAGCAATTCAGGCCACTAATTAAATTAAAAATGGACTACCCACAAGCTTGATCATTACGTATATGGGTCTATTTTTCAGAATGAATGTAATTTTCACAATCTTACTTGAAACTTATTTTTGCCTACACACATCATGAAGTTGGGAACTAATTTCACTGTTTCCATTTCCTCATTTCAAGAGATAATCAGTAATCAATGTTCTCTTGAAAACCAGTAATGCAGGGAAAAGGTACACAAAAAATGCATACTATTGTTTGAAATTTTGAAATACATTCTGATTTTTATTACTATTTTTTTAATTAAAAACCAATGACCATTAACAGTAGCATTAATTGTACATTTTCCCTCATCCAGTATTAGTATCCAGTACCCAGTATCCAGTATCAACATTCACACCTAGACATAAAAGCTGACTGAAGAATTACATGGTCTTTTAGTTGCTGATTAGTACATTTGAAGTTGAGATATTTTTAAGGATTATTGCATGAATCACTAAATTGTAAACTGCTGTGTTTGGAATCCTTTTAACAGTGTATGCTAGAACCTAGCAAGGAAAAGTTAGTATGTATGTTTATTTATAGGTGTGCTGGGTTACCAGAATTAATTTGAGAAAGTGATTGCCAAAATTTGCAGGTTATCTTCTCCTTCCACCTAATTTGACTGGCTACTCAATAACCAGCAATATAAACATTCTATTAAAAAAATTAATATAAAGTTAACAATTTTGAATGAAATAATACAGTATCGGAAAGTGACTTCTGGGTCTGAACTTAGTTTCCTGCTGTTGCAGATGAGCACGTTTTATAATTCTTTTCACAAACTAATGAAGTTCAATTTAAAAGAACTATAAAATGCGAAGTTTGGGTTTTTTCATGACTTGTGTGAAGTTATTCTGCAAACTCAGTCACTCTGATGGCTTGCAACCTTGTTTCTATTCAGTCGCAGCTGATTTATACCAGTTTATTCTCTGCCAATATTATCCTTTTCATATAAGTATATTTTAAGGAGAAAACATAAACATATTTATGCCTCTTTTGTGCTACAATGGCATAATTAGATCCTGCCGACCTCTATTAAAAAGATAAACCTTTCTTTTCTGTCAGAATAATTGTATATATATGCTTTTTCATGTACATAATTTGTGGGGGTCACAGGCATCACATTAAGAGGGGAGTTCCATGTAAAATGGATGTGAATGGAGATACGGTAATTGTGAGTGATGTGGAGGTGATGAATGGTTAAGATGTGTGATGATTTGGGCCTCTGAAGAAAGTCTGATACATAACGTTATTTGTAGAAGAAATCTATCCTTACCACAGCAATAGGCACGTGTTGTGACCAAAGCTTATCCAATTGTTCTGTTGTTCTGCTCATGCACAGACTCAGCCCTGGTTTTGTCAGGTCTCCAGGAGTTGACCAGTTTCACAGGTCTGTACCAGTCTAATATGTTCCTGATTTTACTAGGCAGCTGTTATTCATTCTGTAATCTAACCACTCTAAGTGACTTTGAATTGCTCTGAATTCTTGTCTAAGCATGATCTATGTATTTTTGCATATGCTTAATATGTAAATTACCTGCTTATGCATTGCATAATTCTATAGCTTACCAAAATCATGGAAGCAAATAAGTATCATGCTTTATGAATCTTCTCTTTTATTTATTTTCCATCAAATACTCAACTTCAGACTTTTCCGAGGTAGACAGACTTTTAAAAAACTTGTTAAATTCACCTTACAACTATTTTTCCCATACGGTGTTCCCATTTATATATCTTATAAATGTGTTATTTTGCATCTGATAAACACTGAGTTGTACTTCACAACACTCAGAACACATTTATTTTGCACTATGTCAGAATAAATGCATACTGGGTGCTCCAACATTTTGTTCGCAGTTTCTATTGACTTTACATTTCAGCACGACATTTACTGTTGCTAAGTTTATCAGCACACTCCAAAATGAAAGCTTGGCCTTCTAGTTAGAATAAGAAAGCGATATCTTGTAATATAAGTTGCATTGAAATATATTCCTATATTCATAAAAATATATTTTATCACCTTTTTCCACCTGTCTGTTTTGATAAATTTCACACAAATGACTATTTTTATCATAATAAATTTCAAGGATAGTGTAAATATTCATGAATTCATCTCACCTATATTAAATTGCTGGGTTTTATTCACATAATAGGGAGTCTCTGATCCATCTATTATCATTTCACATACCTTTTCAACTTGACACTGGTAGATGAGATCCAGGAAATACATGCTTCTTCCACTCATTAAATTTAGAGAGTGATAATAAATTATTACAATTAGTCATAGTAAGTTTATAATTATACGGCAGAAAACAATTCACACAGCAAAGAGTTTCAATCCTCTTTTTAGAGTATTCAGAATATGTGCATTAGAAGATCTGTGTATTCAGTTCTGTGTGGTTAAGGATTCTGATAGGTTTAATATTTATTTAATTCTCAACCTTATATATATGCCCATATATAGTAAGGCTAGAACTTTAAGTAGAGAGAGGAAAGGGAAGGGTAGGGAAGGGAAGAGTAAGCAAGGGTAAGATCTTGTATTCCTCTTACACTCTAAATCAGTAATGTGGTTGTTTTTAACTTCTACACACAGTACTGCCAAACAAAGATTTTGAAGCCTGTCCATGTTCAGTTGCTATTATGATAGTGATATAGACTAGTTTGCTAGTAATGTACTTTATTTTACTGGAGTTACAGAATCACAGAATCACAGAATAACCAGGTTGGAAGAGACCCACCGGATCACCGAGTCCAACCGTTCCTACCAGACACTAAACCATATCCCTCAGCACCTCGTCCACCCGTGCCTTAAACACCTCCAGGGAAGGTGACTCAACCACCTCCCTGGGCAGCCTCTGCCAGTGCCCAATGACCCTTTCTGTAAAGAATTTTTCCTAACGTCTAGCCTAAACCTCCCCTGGCGGAGCTTGAGGCCATTCCCTCTTGTCCTGTCCCCTGTCACTTGGGAGAAGAGGCCAGCACCCTCCTCTCTACAACGTCCTTTCAGGTAGTTGTAGAGAGCAATGAGGTCACCCCTCAGCCTCCTCTTCTCCAGGCTAAACAACCCCAGCTCTCTCAGCCGCTCCTCATAAGGCCTGTTCTCCAGCCCTTTCACCAGCTTTGTTGCTCTTCTCTGGACTCTCTCCAGAGCCTCAACATCCTTCTTGTGGTGAGGGGCCCAGAACTGAACACAGGATTCGAGGAGCGGTCTCACCAGTGCCGAGTCCAGAGGGAGGATAACCTCCCTGGACCTGCTGGTCACGCCGTTTCTGATCCAAGCCAAGATGCCATTGGCCTTCTTGGCCACCTGGGCACACTGCTGGCTCATGTTCAGTTGCTGTCAACCAACACCCCCAGGTCCCTCTCCTCCAGGCAGCTTTCTAGACAGACTTCTCCCAGTCTGTAGCACTGCATAGGGTTGTTGTGCCCCAAGTGAAGGACCCGGCATTTGGCCTTGTTAAACCTCATGCCATTGGACTCTGCCCAGCGGTCCAGCCTGTTCAGATCCCTTTGCAGAGCCTCCCAACCCTCCAGCAGATCGACACTTCCACCCAGCTTAGTGTCGTCCGCAAACTTGCTAAGGGTGCACTCGATGCCTTCATCCAGGTCATTGATGAAGACATTGAACAGGGCTGGACCCAGCACTGAGCCCTGGGGAACCCCACTTGTCACTGGCCTCCAGCTGGATTTCACACCATTTCCCACCACTCTCTGGGCCCGGCCATCCAACCAGTTTTCCACCCAGGAGAGTGTGCGCCTGTCCAGCCCAGAGGCTGACAGTTTCTCAAGCAGAACGCTGTGAGAAACTGTGTCAAAGGCTTTGCTGAAGTCCAGGAAGACCACATCCACAGCCTTTCCCTCATCCAGTAGCCGGGTCACTTTGTCATAGAAGGCGATCAGGTTAGTCTGGCAAGACCTGCCTTTTGTGAACCCGTGTTGACTGGGCCTGATCACCCGTTTCTCTTGCATGTGCTTCATGATAGCACTCAAGATCACCTGTTCCATGACTTTCCCTGGCACTGAGGTCAGACTGACAGGCCTGTAGTTTCCTGGGTCCTCCCTGCGGCCCTTTTTGTAGATGGGCACAACATCAGCCAGCCTCCAGTCCAGTGGGACTTCCCCAGTCTTCCAGGACTGTTGGAAGATGATGGAAAGGGGTTTGGCCAGCACATCCGCCAGCTCCTTCAGTACCCTAGGGTGAATCCCGTCCGGCCCCATAGACTTGTGACTGTCCAGTCGGGCTAGCAAGGCTCTGACCACCTCCTCTTGGATCATGGGAGCCTCATTATGCTCCTCTAGCTCCTGGGTTTGTACACAGGCGGAACGACCCTCCTTACGACTAAAGACTGAGGCAAAGAAGGCATTAAGTACCTCAGCCTTTTCCTCATCCCCTGTTACTGTTGTCCCTTCTGTGTCCAATAGGGACTGTATGGTCTCCCTAGTCCGCCTTTTATTATTTATATATTTGTAGAAAGATTTTTTGTTATCTTTCACTGACTTGGCCAATCCAATTTCTAGCTGAGCCTTAGCCCTTCTGATTTTTTCCCTACACAATCTCACTTCCCTCCTGTAGTCCACCCAAGAGGCCTGTCCCTTCTTCCAGAGGCCATAAACATTTCTTTTCTTCTTGATATCCCTCAAGATCTCTCTATTCAACCAAGCTGGCTTTCTCCCCTGCCGGCTTTTTTTCCGGACCACGGGGATGGCTTTCTCCTGAGCTGCTAGGACCACCCCTTTGAAGAGCTCCCAGCCCTCCTGGGCTCCCTTGCCCTGGAGTACTGTCTCCCATGAGACTTCACCAACCAGCCTGCTGAAGAGATCAAAGTCTGCCCTCTGGAAATTTAATGCTACTGTCCTACTAACCACCCTCTTCACTTCACCTAGAACAGAAAATTTTATAATCTCATGGTCGCTTAGTCCTAGGCGTCCACCTACCGCCACATCCCCTACAAGGCCTTCTCTGTTCACCAACAGGAGGTCCAGGAGGGCACCTTCCCTGGTTGGTTCATTCACCAACTGTGCAAGGAAGTTATCTCCCACGCACTCCAGGAACCTCCTAGACTGCTTCCTTTCTGCTGTGTTGTACACCCAGCAGATATCAGGCAGATTGAAGTCTCCCACCAGAACGAGAGGCATCGATCTAGAGATTGACCGCAGCTGTTTATAGAAGAGCTCATCAGCTGCTTCTCCTTGGTTGGGTGGTCTGTAACAGACTCCCATCACAAAATCTACCTTCTGGTGGGCTCCTCTGATTTTGACCCACAGGCACTCAACCTCCTCATCTCCACAATCCATCTCAGTGATGTCCAAGTCCTCCCTTACAAAGAGGGCTACCCCACCTCCTCTCCTACCCTTCCTGTCCCGCCTAAAAAGCTTGTACCCCACCATAGCCGTACTCCAGTTATATGAGTCGTCCCACCACGTTTCCGTGATGGCAACAACATCATAGGCCCCTTGCCCTACGACAGCTTCCAGCTCTTCCTTCTTATTTCCCATGCTGCGTGCATTCATGTAAATGCACGCAGTTATTTTAATAAATACGGAGTTATTTTAATAAATGTATATAAATAGAAGTCTTAGTAAGAATAGATATAAAACTTCAGTATTTATGTTCTAAATTGATTGGAAGTCCCACTTAAATTTTCCCCAAACCTTTTTTCTTACCAATTCACAAGTATACCAGTCTTGTCAAGATCTGGGAAGCGCAAGAGAAACATTGAGCAAAGTTGAGTACAGATTTATAGAGTTCTTATCCTTAAGACTGTTTCTGAAGATGAATGTATTCTTACAAGGTGCCTATCACAGGGAACTTTACAAAAAAAAAATAAATTGGAAGTTTTGCTTTTTTTTTTAAAGTTGTTCTAATATTATCATCACAATATTTATCAATACAGTAGTGGTCATGATAGTTGCCTAGTTTTATCTTCCTTTATTGACATGCAAGTACTGGAAAAGTATCTTTCCATTTTTACTATGCTTTTTTTCTGATGTTCCACGTGTAGAAGTCTGGTGAAGGGAGGGTACAGACTTGTCTTTGTAAGACAATGAGTTGCTCAGGTGGTATCAGACAATAAAATCAACAAGTTCTTTTACTAGCAATCAGAGTTCTACATGGCTGTTATTTCAATAAATATAGAGACCTCAGGGGTCTTAGTACATTTTCATTAGGTCCATGCATGACTGAACTGAGAAAATTCTCTGTAAAGAGCAGTCCTAAAAGAGGGAAAGAAAAAGTGAGACAAGGATATGCATAAAATTAGATAAAAGACAGAAGTGCTGTGTGATAATCTACTGGTTTGGCTTTGTTTAGTGCCGTAAGATAGTGTTACTTCACAGACGCCCCGAGCAGTTAGGCTGAATTCATCTCACAGATATTCTCCTAAGATCTAGATCAGAGATGACTGCAGCTGATGCACGTGGCTGAGTAGGCATGGCTTGGGCCAGGCACAGCCTGCCTGCTCCCCTGGAGTGACAGTATCACTCCTGTGCAAATATGTGTGATTGTATTGACCCAGTGACTTGTTGGATCCTGATACTTCAGACCATACCTAGCTCAGGGATGTCTTAATTTCTTCACTATGCTCCAACTTGTATTATAGGTCTGTCCTTGAATATTTTTTTTTTAACATGCACATAGATTTTTTTTGAGAATTGCCTGTATTGCTTTATGTTAGGGTTTGCTGCAGCAGAAAAACATTGCATATGTGTTAAACTTTCTGCACACAGTAAATTTTCAGGAGCTGGATACTGGTATTTGGATTTAGATCTCAGCAAGAGAGGCTTGTCTATGCTACAACATACATATGCATGCACTTATGTATCCATGTATATGTAAATAAGCAAGTTACACTGAGGACATATGCAGATGCTACCTCATAGAATACCCCTTCCAGTAAATACTAGTTTATAGAGTCCTTATTTCAGTTACCATTCAGCAGAAGAGTAGTAAGACTAAAATGTTCATTCTCATACCATCTATTCTGCATACAGGAAAATGAAGCTGCAGATTATTTCTTAGAGCTGCATCTATGGATATTTAAAGAATGCTCACAAAAGCATTCACTCTCAGGCAAAGAATATGGCAAGTGGCTCTGCCACCACACAGCCCTTCAACCTATAATTTATTTAGTCATATGTTACTCAGCTGATTTCTTTAAGCCTACTTAAAGTTAACCATGATATGCCAGGCATTTTCCTAGTAGTAAATTTTGTACATTTCTTTATACTGTAGAGAGAATCTGGATCTGAATGTCCTAAATTAAATTACCGTTATGTAACAATCTTCGCCTTGAAAACTCTGTATAGAAAACTAGGTCAGGATGCAAATGCCGTATCCTGTAATAACAAGTACAGTCATTTTGCAAGCAGCGACCATGAACCTATTAGTAATTTTCTTTACATTCAAATTGCAAAGAATTGTATTAACATCTCTCCAGGCTTCCTGTAGAGAACCATTTTGAATCAGACCTATGAAGGTACAAATTAACAGCGTAAGTACGAAGATATTCTGCTTCTGTGTGTCTGGTGATAAGGAGCCATACCCTGTAGTTGGCCATTTCCTGGGTATAATTAAGACATAGTTAGGTAACATACACTGAAAATGCAGTACTAGATGAATGATAGCAATTTAACACATCCTGTAGTAGAAAACTAGCACAGTACATCAGATGAAGTAAAAGAAACTTCCCTCTGGTACAAAATGTCTCTGACAGGAATGTGACACATGTAAAGCAAAGCCTATAAGCAAAGGTAAAAAGAAAGAAACAACAACTGCTGCCAGTTTTGGGAAAGGATATATCTAGTGATTTATTGAGTGAATCACTGGACTATATTTCTCACTATTTACTGTGTAAAACTGCTGATCTTGATAGTGAAAATTTATTCCTTACATATTTAGTTTTGTTGTTTTTTTTTTAACGTGCTCGAGTATATGGTACTGGTTGCAAATTGATGTAAAAAATTAATAAAAAGCACATTTCAGTTATGCAATCTTTATATTGGTAAAAATATTCCTTTACAGAGAGCCTTCTTATTTTCCTTTTAAGCAGATACATGTTCCAACAAGCATTCTTGTTCCTATCAGAAAGATTAAGCCATAGATTTCTAAGTTAAGTCCACGCCTAGCATTTAAATTTCTTAAATGTCCATAGGCATTTATTAATTTGAAAGTAGAGTTTGGGACATTCAAACAAAGGATATAATTTTGATGGATGAGGACTGAAAACCTACATATAGCAAACTAAATTGGCATCTTCCATTGTTGTTTAATAAAAAAAAGAGCAATAGTACATTTTTTTTCTCTAACAGCCCTGTTTACAAGAACAATGACATAGGAAGAAGGGCACAAAGTTTTGTTTCCCTATTCTGCTTACACCTCCCACAATTGAGAACAATGCCAAGCCTTATTTATTGGACCAGCATATGACTTGGACAATATTCATAAACACTTCTTTTAGTAACCACACTATTGCACAGTGAGGGTTTCACGGCTCACAGATGTGAGGAAAAGCATGTAATAGAGTTCATGCTCCTCAGCCACCTATTAGTATTCCCACTGAGAGTATGCACTTGTCTTCAGCTCTTGTTCCCAGTATTGTTTTTGTACTTTACTACCACCAGATCTCAGCTAGAACAGGTAAATTCAAACCCCCATGTGAACTCGCAGTCACAAGCCTGTACTTCACATTTCTCTTTCCCAAATATTGTATTTGTTGCTTCCCATTCCCAGAATAAAGCTGGGTACAGGGATCTCATAGTACATGCTCTTGTACGGGGCTCAGTGCTGTAATAGTCAAGCTTAAGCATCTTTAGTTGAGAAAATACACCATAATGTATCTTTACCTTGCCCCATGAATACTCCATTACAGAAATGTGTAACACATATACATAATGCATAGTTCACCTTAAAGGAAGAATGTCTTCAGTACTTGTCTTTCATGTTCTGGTATGTATCTTGGTTAAACGCAGGCACATTTAAATCTGAAAAGAAATTGCTTCCCCGTTTCCTACTGACTTGTATTCATAGCTTGCTGCCTGGTGCTCTGATAGCTACAAACTGTTTGATTCTCACTCATAGAGACACAGCTTTGTTGTGTTACTCAGGCAGGTTAGATAACCAACAACTAGGCCTAGTAAAACTCACCAATAATGTAATTTTATGGTTGTACCTGTAAAAAAACCAAAACACTGGAGAAAATTATCATTGAATATCGTCTTTTGAAGAAAACAGAGATGAATAACATTCAGTTTACATGTTCAGGCTTACTTACGTGAACGTTAAACCTGTGGTTATGGAGAGCTCTAATAAACATAAAGAATACAGTAATTAATGAACTATGCTTAGTGTAAAGCATAGGCATTTATCACCACAAACCAGTATAACATGATTTGACGACATTTCTATGAGTGTGTATGCATGCATGCATGAGAGAGGAGGAGAGGTAGTTATACTGATTTGGTTTAACCCAATGTTGATTTATCAGAGTGACACTTGTATACCATTTGATCCCAGATTTTACAAAAAAGTCTACTAGGAAAACATATTGAAGACATAGAAATTGGAAGTCAGATAGAAAAATCTTTTTCTGTTATTGTATTTAAGAAGGACATCACAAAACTGTACTTGTATTTGACCTTTTCAGTCCTGACGTCATTGATATGGAATTATAAATGTGTCGACCTTCTGTAAATCATGAAATTTCTGCCTTTGTTATAAATTGAAATATATGTAAGGCAAATAAGGAAAGTAAGGGACTGTCTTAAAAATGTGAATTTATTGTTCTGGCCACTACAGTCTCTTGTTCAAACTTCATGTAGTCTTTTCCATAAATGAATTTCATAGCTGTCATTTTGATATATTGATTTGTGTAAAACATACCTCAGGGCTCTGTGGCACTCTTCCTCACCAGAAATAGCAACACAGTGGGAGGAAAAATTTGCAGCAAATTGACATTAAGGATAGCAAAAATTTGTCAGTAGAATGACAGATCTAGTTTGATTGGGCTTCTCAAGCAGTCTGTATAGGAAATTATGCATCTAATTATCTTTCAAAATGGCTTGTATTATACCATGCACTATTCTATGTAGCTTGAAATGATGTCCTCACCACTGAATCTTAGGTGGATGATTTGCTCTCTGATGTTGCTTAGAGCTAGTGTCTGTGTTTTGCAATTTTTATTCCACGCTTCTCTATCTGCAGATATTCATACTGCATGATTTATAATTTCTCAGAGGATTTTTTGAGAGAAGGAGAACCTTTCTCTATAGATCTTTAATTTTCCTATGCATTAAAAAAATAAAATATTGCCCCTGTACAGAAATGTATGCATGAATATCAGATACAGATGTATTTTGCTCCTTTCCTTGACTTGTGAGTACCTCAAGCTTATCAGCGTAACAGCAAACACTAACACATCTGCTGTTCCAAACCAAATGCATTATAAAAGTGAAATACAGCATCTATGCTCTGTTTGTCCCTTTAATTCTCTCTTTCTTTGTAAAGCATGTCCTCTCAACTTTCTGTGAGTTTACTGGTACAGAGTTCTCAGATGATTCTAATTCACATATAAGTGCACAGAAAACAATTAAAAATGACAACGTGGTAGTAAGAACCTCCATTCTTCATGTAAAAATGACTTGATATAGCTATACTGTAAGCTGTTCTGAACTTGTCATACCATATACATATAATAGCTGATCTGTTGGCAGAGGTGGTAATTTATACCACAATTTAAAACTAGTGTGTTTTTATTAACCTCTTACATTGAAATACACTGTGGTAGGTAGCATTTGGAATTCTTATTGTAGGTGGAAATTGGCGAGAGGCCTACCTGGAAGACCTCAAATGTCTTTAGGCAAGAGAAAACATTTAAGCTTGGTCTTATAGTTGCTCCACCTTGAATGTTCAGTTAGTGTGCAAAACAACATTTTGCATTTTTTATAATTCTATTACTATTACTTGAACTTCATGCTATTACTGGGAGATAGGTGCCAAGTGTTGCCCATATAAGAAACTGGCTCCGGGCTTAAATTCTGTAACAAGCTTAATACAATCTCAGCCAGAACAGGGGCACATTAAATCCAAAATTCAATTCCAAAATGTTCTGAGAAATAAAGTGAAGAATGCTTTGTAGCCCTGGGGTTAGGTCATTCACTTCAGAAAACTCTTTCACAGATTTCCTGCAAAGATGCAGATCTTGTCAAAACCATTATAGTTCTGTCTCTAATGAGTTTTTTAACCACTAAGCTAAGAAGTCATACATTTTGTTTCTATTTCTACATTTTCTTTGCCCTTTTTATGTACTCTTTCTTCGCCAAGGAAAAGAAAAAGCGAAGGTCGACTCTTTTGCAAAGATACCTGATGACCTTGAGGCTAGGACACTCTCCTGGTAACAGAAGATGTCAGTCAGTGTAAATTATTTCAGGGTCTGAAACTTTCTGAATTGAAGGTCTGCGTTTTTTTCTACATCATTGTTTAGGATGCAAGCCATAAAGCTATGAAGTAATAGGAATGAAGTGAGGGTGCACCTAGCAGAGGCAGTGCTCCACAAAAATAGGCAGGAAGTTGTGGGCAGAACAAAGGGCTGATGGCAGGGGACAATTCAGACACAACGAGCAAAGAATCAGGTCCAAGGTCCACTGACAAAGTCCAGTTAGGTGCAAAAGGAAACAGAGCCAAAGGCTACAAGATGGGTGTGAACAGTCCAACTACCAACAATGTAGGGCTGAAGTCCATCCAGGAGAAAGGGGAAAGACACAGCTGCAGACTGACCCTACTAACAACATGGTTGAAACAGGGATTGGGATCACAAGGGGCTATTGAGCCCATGGGAAAGGGATTGAGGAAATAGCACAGAGGTTGGTCAGGACCACAGAAGCCTGTTGGTGCCCTTTGGGCCTGACACATGCTTGTCAATCTCTTGTATCTTATCACTTGAAACTCTGAAAGGAGATGAATAGAAGTATTGATTCTCAATAAAGGATTCCAGGCTTTATTCTGGAAAGGGATGAAGGCAGATAGCTAGACATGAAGTGGATTCATGAAATGGTCATCTGGGGATATTTCTTATCAGCCCACACCAGGTGATTCCACATGCAGTATGTAATTTTTGGCATTTCACAGTATCAGTGTCACCTCAAATCCTGATATGAGAACCTTAGTATTTCACTTTACAATTTTAATGTTAAGGTCATCTATTGCACTTTGTGAAAAATGACTTTCTGAAGATCTACAATTCTAGGAGGAAACCATGAACATTTTGAATATAAGCACAAATTGTCACATTGAATCAAGGACAGGCAATAGCATCCTTCAGTACCTCTGTTTCACCGCTGTCTTTAATTACGGTATAGAATGTGAATTTTGAAAGCTAAAGGTTCAATAATAAAAAACAGCTATTTTATTTGGGAAGAAACATACCAGACTTCTTGTTTGGCTTGACTTTTTTAACTTCCAATAAACCAATGCAGTCTCCAGGTATTAATGAGACTCTCTTGCACTGAGATACTGAAACCTGTCTGCTCAATAGGAGTTCAGTATCTTGGAAATTAAGAAACATGATCGTATGTCCTCCTATAACATTTACTCAGTTCTAAAGTATGAAAAGCAATTTTCTAGTTTCAAATAAATTTGGTAAAAGGAAAAAAAAGTAAGACTAGGGTTTCCACTTACTTAAACAAAACAATATTATTTTATTTGATAAAATAAATGTGCAATATTCGTGGCAGCAACGAACTATGCACTACATAGTTTGCAATTAGTTTGAGTTTCAGATATTGGAAAGATTTTGTGAAGTTAAGTACACAAAACATATTTTAAAATCCATCCATAGCACACTACAGAAGTTAAAATGTTGTCTTTGTGCCAATATTCAAAGGTATTTGTTTTTAATTACTAAGCTTATACGACTGCATATGGATTGTGGAAGAATTGATTTATGAGAAAAAACAACAAATATTAATAGGATTTTAATTACCACTGCCTCAAAATTAGTAATTTAGATTATTTTTTCATATTTTATGTCAAAAATAAATAAATTTATTAAATGGATATTTCATTTAGCTCTGTTTCATGCCTGCACAGTCAAGAAAAGATACCTAGTCAAGCAAAGGTTGTAGTCAGATAATATGTCATAGCATTATGTGCAAAAGGACCAGAGACTGATTCAGAGGCAAAATGACCAAGTTTTCATAAATGCCAAATGCTTTTTTCAATATAGTCTCTGTTTGCAACATTGCTTTGTCTCTTCTGCTCTCTGCTCAGTAGAATTTTTCTTTTTGCTGTGAAACCATTATGCAGCTACCATTATTCTCTTGATTATAAGCTACCTCCACAATTAGTCTTTTCTGTTTTGGCAAGATTCTTTATATAGTAAGGATTTTTTTTTTCTAATATGCTTAAAGAGTATTAATAAAATCCTTTGGGAATTTTTCCTATAAGGCAAACTTGTAATAAAAACTTTAATTTTGCTTGCTGGCCTGATCTCATTGCATCTTTACATATTAAGATCTAGATGTTTCAAAACCAGGTCAAATATCTCAGGCTAAAAGTGACAAGATTACTATGATTATGCAAAACATCAGTAAATATCTAAAGGGCTATGTCAACCTTTTATAAAAACAAAGGAGGTTCTACCAAGATTTGTAAGAGACTGCTTTGTCTATTTCTAAACAATTTCATCTCCTGTAAGCCTCTGTTCAATCATTCCAGGCTGCTGAAACTGAGTACGATGGCCTCTATTATTGTGACTGTTAGTAAATGAAATAGAATTTGACTTCCCTTCCTTTTTTTTCTAAAGCAAGGGCTATTTTTTCAGCAGGATTTAGATCAAGCCATAATTAATTTAAGAAAAATAAATGTTCCAAGAAAACAAAATTCAACTGTACACCAAACAAACAATGAAAAAGAAGAATAGGAAATTAAACTTATTTTTATTCCTTATTCTATTCATAAAATCACTAACCAAAAACTTGTTTCAGTAAAAAGCAGATTATCCAAAGCCAGCAGCAAGGCGGTATGAACTCCTAGCTCTCAACATAATTGGATCTCTTAAACATAATGAAAAGATACACAAGTTTCAGTATGCATGACATTTGTAATTGAAAACAGAGACTGAATACATATGAAGTGATATGTACTCACATATGAGGCTAACCTCCCTGTCACAACAGTGTTTTCCTCTATTCTTTCCTGTGGTGTCAAAAATCATTTAAAAGAAAGTTGACTTTATACAATTTGTTGTTTGATTTTTATTGTAGATGCAATGTAGCTTTATCCTTATACAGTTTAAAATGTTGTCAAAAGAAAAGAAGAAGAACAAAGAGAATTATGGAAGGATCTGATCTCATCCACTGATGATCTCATAACCTATAGAGGTGGTGGTTTGAGCTAGACAATTGGGGTTATCTGTGAGAACACATAGCCAGATAAAAATATCTATGAAAGAAATATTATAAATAATTTAAAGTACTTTCTTCAGAACGAATAAGATTCCTTATTTCCTCCCTCTCAATATGGATTCTTTGGAAACAAATCCTTTTTTCCCCCCTCCTTTTTTAGGGAGGGAAAAGGGGCATTTGTGGAATTATGACCTAAATATTTATTGGGTAACGACAATTCTAACAGAGCAATCCAACCTTTCACAGGCTAATTTCTATTTACCGTGAATAATCCCTAGGTGTTTAAAAGTTGATAATCAAAATTACTTAAGTAATTCAGAAGCCAGGTATCATAATTATCTCCAGGCAGATATTGTTTAGACATTTAACTCTAGGATATATTTTTCACGTGTGATCCAACATTCTATTTTGTCTCATACTTTAAAATGAACTATAACTCATGTTATCATTGAAAATGTTGGTCCATCTGCCTCAAAACTTTAAGTTTACAACATAGTAAATTCTTTCCCTTTATTTATTCTAAATAACACAGGCTAAAACTAAAAATTCATGCAAAAAATACATAATGCTGGTATCCGATGCTAAAGATGGATTTTGCATGGCTAAAGGAAATTATTTGCATTGTTTTTACATTACATAGCCACATTGTAATGAAGTTCTCCAGTCTATTATAAATATATCTATTAGCCTAGACAAGATTGGTAATTCAATGTCTTTTTGTTATGTATATTCAGTTTCCCTCACCCTTGAGACACTGACAGGGTAGCACACTGCACATGTTGGAGTGGACAATGCTGAATGTCAAAAACTGACTGAACACTTCATAGTGGAAAATGTAAAGAGTTCAGTTTATCAGAAAGAAATAATGCAGGGTTGTATCATAGATCATAAGAAAACTTCCATGATGTAGAAAGCAGGCAGAAACGATCTCTTTAGGGACAAAATCTTCAATGAACCTATGTATTTTCTAGCTCCTTAGCTGCAAATCAGGCCACATGTCTTTCTAGAAGCACTGAGTAAACTGTAATGCCCTTTCATCTACAGAAAGTCAGACCAGGTCGATGTCACTTCTGTCCTTAAACTCTACACACAACATACTTTACTTATCCTTATAAATGCTCTGAACAAACAATAATCAAGTAGTTCTCTTCAGTATCAGTAGTTAACAGAAGGAAGTTCTCAATATTGCTAAGTGGACCTTGAATGTCTGCCAAATGAAAAATGATGGAGTAGCAGGGAAAACGATTTTCATTCTTCTGCCTCTCTGATTGTTGAGGAACTAAAAAGACAAATTAAAATTCTGAAAGGTGCTTATTGATTTTCCCTGTCAGGCATACCATCTGAGAGCTGTCATTACATTTTATGAAAATTTGAGAAGATAATTTACATTTTTATTGTGAAACAAAATGTCTACATTCTAAAAGTTCTAAGTGTAAATTTTTTAAGAATGTTATTATATGTTTAAAAAGCAGGTAGATGGAAGGTCTAACAAAAATATGCGTGCTTTTAGAGTACGTAAGTTAAAAGGCTAAGAAAAAAGAAAGCCCAAGCTTAATGTTTTAAATTATAACCCTTGTTTTCTAGCTAATATTGTTAGGAAAATCATGCAATTACCTAGCTGAAGAGTAACGGCCTCCAGTGACTTATGAAAACTCAGTTAAAATAGAAAGAACCTAGTTGTGCAGATATGTGTAAGAAGTAGTATTTCATATGTCTCTTTTTCTGTTTGTGCACATTTACTTCTACTGTTTACAATAGCATCTGTTAACTTTGCAAATGAAAGAATGGCAAAGTTCTTAAGGAATTTGAAAAAAAACAACAGGGGAGCTTATTCTTTCCTTGGGGTGAAAATTGTGATAAGTTATTTCTTCAGTATTGCATAGTTTGAAAAATTCCATCATGGAGGATTTTTATCAAAAATTGTTATGGAGTTGCAAGTTCAATATCTGAAATGTAATACTGATTATGAAAGGAAGATTTGGTCTGATTAGACCTTCTGAAGATCACCTAGTCTTGCAGCTTCTCAGAACAGAGCTGCATTCAAGTTGTTCAGAATCTTGTGCAGTATATTTTTGAAGATCTCTTGAAAGGAAACATTCCTATCTTCTCTAGGCAACATTTTCTTTGTCTTTTCCATCTTAAACAATATTTCCAAAGTGTTATTTTAAACTGTTAAACACAAATTGGGGCTTTAAGTGAAGTCTTGTCCTCTTTTTAGAAGAATAGCTTTAATCACTTTTTTATTTGTTTCTGCTCTTCCTTAATGGGCAAAATCGTGGTGTTTGCTTTTTAACTGCTGTGACAATATGTTTTAATATTGATACTGAGCTTCTATGTTTTTTCTTAATTGAATATCTCAGTTTACTCATCTTTAAAATATCTGTAATAAACCACTCTCCTCCCTCACAGGGGTGTTGTAAGGTTTAAAGGCATAATAATGTGCAATACTCAAGAACTTCAGAAAATAGATCATGTGTAAGTGTAAAGCATTAATTATTATTATTCCTGCCCCTGAGAGCATACTTTAAATTCAAAATCTATCAACATGAGGATGTTTAAATTTTCTTTTACCAGATGTTTTGCCATGAGTTTTGTTGAGCAATGTGCTATAAGTCTTATATATCTCCCAACTAGATATATTTAATTTTCTGGAGTTCATACTTCCCAAATCTATGGTGTATAATAAATCAGAAAAAAAAAATGCTAAAAGTCTCATTTAGGTGTGCTATTCCATTCAGATAGTAGGAGAATTTCTGTTCAATAAAACTGGAAGATCATACCTTCCTACTTAAAAAGTGTACAGATTGATTCAGAGAAAGGGACTATGAAAACAAGTCTTCATTTATTAATCTCATATTCTGCTACCACAAAAAAAAGTGTAGAACTAGTTTCTCAAGCTTATATGTATGCATGTCTAACATTTAAAAAAAAAAAAATGACCACCTTATAATATCCAGAATTCTAATTATAAATTGACTGAAATTTTATCTGTCAGTCGGTGCCAAGACACAGATCATTGCCCAGTAAATATGATTTCTGTTATTAGCAGAATGAGGGTTGGCTGTTTGCTGGCGAGGCAGTTCAGGGGCTCAGCCTCACTGCAGCCTGAGCTGCGTGTTGCTGGTTTACCCCCTTCACTAAGGCCAGTGATTGCTGCCTCCCCAGCTCCAGCTTCAGCTCTGAGACTCTCGTACATACCACAGATTGCCTTGTATCCCCTCTGAGTGAGCCTAGATTAATGTAAAATAGACCGATTACTTCCACAGCACTTGGCCATATTTTCTTTAGCTCTGTGTACAGAAGCCATTTTTCAGTTCAAAGTGCCTAAAGGGAACAAAAGGTGAAGCGTAGCCTAACAAAATATTGTAGACTAAATGCAGAACAAAAGCTTGAAATCAGAAATACTTGTTATCTGCCTTAGAGTTCAATATGAAGACATGTGGCAGAGCATGAAAACACACTCTTCTGGCCTAGTCACAGAGGACTATGGAGGGCTGGAAGAATTAGATCTGGTTCGATCTTGTTCTTCGAGTTTAGTTTCTTGGGAGCAGCCTGTGGAATAAACCGACGATCAGTCCTGAGCTTTGCTTTTGAGATACCCTGTTAGACACAGCCTTGCAATAAATCAAGGACCGGCAGCTACAGAATTCTAGACGTCCTATTAGCCTCCTACTTTTCCAAGGGCAAGTCATAACCACCGGTAGAGCAGTAATGGGATCCTCCTCAGCCTCAGCTGCCATTGGGAAGCAGAGTTCAAGGAAAAGAAGAAAGATTAGACGGGTGAAACTATGATTTCTAGGATGAAGTTTAGGAGGTTTAGCAGATATTTTGGATCTTGTGCTCCTGTTTCACATTAAATGCTGTTAAGGTGAAAAGGAAAGAAGAAAAAGGCATGATAATTAAAAATTCCTATTTTAAAAAACAATGAAGATCATCAGAATAACACCCAAGGGTACATTGGCTATTCTAAAAGTGGACTAAGTGGCTTTTCAATTTGTATTCCTAATGTAGCCGAAGGATCGTAGAATTTTCAAAAGCTCAATATTGTTTACTTTTCAAAGAATACTGGAAGAGTTTCAGGAACATTCTTGGAGAAAGAGCTTAGGAAGTGAGAATAGTTTCATGTTGTACTGTTCAGAGTCAGCAGTGACTCACATGTCCTGATCTCAAGACATGCATAGACAGGCAGGGCAGAAGGAAGGGCACATTTATTCAACCTGTTGATATTCAGCTGGTAGGAAAATAATTTTAAAAAGAGGGGGAACAGTGTGGCTAAAGTATATTGGATTTTTTTTTTCTAAATTACTTTTTATACTGACTTTATCTTTTATCTTTTGTTCATTTTTTCTTGGATTTTTTTTTCTTTTTAAATTGGTTCACCTAAATGTGATACAAATCTGGAAACAAATTTTATTATGAAAAATACACCAAAGACACTGCTACCTATTAATAAATAAAATAAATAATCAAAACTAAATATCAAAGCATTAAAAAAGGAACACTTTGATGTCAAACTGTCCTTAATGTTGGTGTAAAATGTCACTATTACAAGTCAAGTTCCTGTGCTTGATTGTTTTCTCTTTCTCTCTTCCCCTGCCCCATATGTATGACATACAGGCTGTTAAATACAACTGAAGAATTGTTTTTTCAGATAACTCTATCTGTTACAAATAGGATGTGTTCCATTAAGAAGGTTGCATGCCTGTGATCAACCCCCAGCATTTAATTTCTGCTGAAATCGCTTATAAAATATTTTTGTATAAAATCATATTCACTGCATTTAATATATGCATAACTAATTCTGTTAAAGAATATATACCAGTGTGCAGCAATGCATAACAATTATGAGCAGAGCTTTCAGAAGATAGTGCTGTTCTAACGGACTTAACGTCCACATTTCCTTTCCATTTTGTAGTTGTTAAGGGGATTTTTTTGTAGTTAAGCCGTGAAAAATCTTTCCATCATTTTCATTATCTTCAACATCTCCAAAGAAAAACAAGAGACATTACTTAAAAGTGGATCTTCTGAAGCAATGAAAATGACAAGACTATTATTTGGACCAAAAACCAAATTACATAGCATAAGCAATACTGCATTTGGAGACTCATTCACATGTTCACAACATGAACAAATCGCAATATTGACGGTAGTTAACCACCCTTGTCTTTTTTTTTCTCAGAACTGATAGTTTAAATACATTTTTAAAACAAAATTTTGAATAAACCCATGATCACCAGCCACTGTCAATTGTATAAATATCATGAAAACACACATAATTTTAGACATATCATTACATGCATTTTGTACTACAATGCTAAATTTCAAAATCATTAAAGGTCTTCTATTTTTATAAAACTTTACCCAAGAATATCTGCTTTCTATCTTAGCTTTCCTGAACATTTCTTTCCACCAAAAAAATAAAGAGTCTCCATCTACTTGTATTTCTCACTCCAGGCACTTCAGAATGGTCTGATTGATTACATATATTGCGATGCAGGCAAGAATTATGCGCTCCTTCAGTAAGATGTTGCCTTTATTTTTACATATTGTACAGAGACAAGCACCATAGAGCAGAATGAGTCAGTCAAACTGAACTCTGATGAACTGAAAAAAAAGCACCACTCCCACAGAAGCAGGTCTTCATTTTATAGCTTGGCCCTACCTACAGATTAAACAAAAAGGCTGACAGATAAAATCTGCCAGGTTAGTACTATAACAAACAAATTGATTTTGCATGGGAATGGAGACAATTATTCTCTATCCTTGTCATACCCTAATGGCATAAGACTTTAAAATTTAAAATTAATTTCCTTATATTAATAAGAAAAAAGCTGTAAGTCGAGAAAATTGACTGGTTTTACACTTAATTCTTGTGTAGTTGTTTTAGCTACCGAGAAGGTTTCCTATTGTGTTTTCTTCATTTATATTCAATGAATCTCAGCTGAAATGACTTTGCAATTGCACCCCACAAGTAGAGTAAGTGTTCATTGAGCTACTAAAATGTCTATTGCCATGGAGCTTTCCTAAAGTGTATATAAGATCCGAATACCTGATGGAAGACACACAGGGAAACTAACTTTGAAACAAAGCTGCTGCTGCTTCTTTAAGATTCTGATCATGTTTACAGTAGAGTGCGATAAGTGGGCCTGAAAGCAAAATGAAATTTTTCATAGTTTCTCACGTCCC
Source organism: Phaenicophaeus curvirostris (assembly GCF_032191515.1). Classification (NCBI taxonomy): domain Eukaryota; kingdom Metazoa; phylum Chordata; class Aves; order Cuculiformes; family Cuculidae; genus Phaenicophaeus; species Phaenicophaeus curvirostris. The sequence goes on from NC_091393.1 coordinate 18,796,074, forward strand.
TTTTTCCTCATTCATTCCATTGGATATATATTAGGAAAACCTCTCTCAGTTATGAGAGCCTCAGCCTTTTCTACTGAGAGGATGATCTCTCCACTGTTTGAGGATGATCTCTAGGCTGTATGGAACGCTTGCAGCTGTCTTGGCCTTCCTTATCTTTGGATAAAGCATAAGCACTTTAGAAGCAGAATTAATTTTCTACTTAAAACTGCTATGAAAGCATATAATGTATTTCAGTGTTCAGTCTTGCAAGAAAATTTAGGACTAACTGTAACAGACATGTTATGAATCAGAGGCAGCTTCTATTTCACCTTGAATGTTAGACAAAGTGGGCTAGATTCTACTGCTTTTATAGGTATATGTGTACATTTTCTGTGCAGTCTCTTTAGCTTCATGTGACATTTGAAACAGGAAATTGTTTATTTTTACTGCAGGTGTAATAAAATTCATAAGATTTGGGTAAAAATGTAATCCATGCTTTTTCTTTTTTTAAAAAGTAATAAGAAAAAAAGAAGTTTGCAGGTTACTTTCTAAAGTCTTCTTCAAATTATGCGTTTCACATGTTAATGCTTCTAATATTTCACTAGCAGACCAAACACTAAGACCATTCAAATTAAAAACATAGATTTCAAAAGATATTAACTGATATTACTAATTTCCCTAAGTAACTTAATATTATCCTCTGTTCCTGAAGTGTCTGTAATTCATCATGTTTTGGGAAACAGTCAGAGCTTCAGAATCTGTGCCTGCTTTTCTGTCTTGAAGGAATTTGTTTCTGATTAACCTTAAAAAAATATAGGAGATGTCATTACAAGAAATAAGCCTTGATTAATTTAATATTATCCTGAGATAATTTGATACATATTTATCTGTAGAAGAAAAAATATTTTTTTTGGTTTGGGCAGGGAGTATTTTAGTGACCCTTTACGTCAGTGATACAACTTCTAAAATTTTCATATTGAATTTTCTGATTTTTTCTGCTGTCAATTCAATTCTTACTTTGTTGTAGTTTTAATGTTTGAAAACAATCGTACAAAATCAGATCTATGCTGCTTTATACTCTGTGCTGTCTCTGACAGGATGGAACTGGGGATAAATTTTGACTCATATAGGTTCCAGTAAAAAAAAAATCAGCAAATAATCTGATCAAGGTTTTCAAAAAAATTTTGGAGACTCAAGTTTGGTTTTGTTTTTTTTTACATCTCAATTATTAAATGGTCAAGATTGTAATTTATCTTGTTTTAGAACTGAATTTTGAAGTGAAATATACCATTTATCATCAGTATAGTCCCTCTCCAGGATTTAAAATGAAAAGGTTAATTTCAAGCACAATTTGCAGCATATGATTGTAAGGAGTATTTCTCACTGTGTGAGCTTTCAGAATGAAGCACTTTGTAAACTGGATTAATTTTTTCAGTAACTGTTTCACAGTAAATCCAAGAGCAGTTCATAAGATGAAAACATTTAACACAAAAACAGTGTGTTGTGATTAAAAAGTAATGATTAATGTTTATTTCTACAAGATAGAATGTGTATTTAGATCTATCTCCAAGGAATACTGAATTGTTCTTCTAGCATTTTCTTTCTTTTAATTTAATTAAAAAACACTGGAAAACCGTCTTTGTAAATGACTAGTCTCAAGTTGTGAGCCTGATTAACATGAGAACTATCTGGAAATATCCAGGCAAAAGTCTATTTATGAATTCTGTTCTGGTTTATAGAAACATCTCAGACTTAACAAACTTTTGTCTAATCACTGAAATACACCAAGGTTTCCAATTACTCTGCTAGGATTCAATTCTCTCAAAGCATGTTACTTGAAGTGAACTTTCAGGGCTTCCAGGTGCCCTAGTAAAGATCCCTAGGTCTGTTAGCCCTGGGTGCCCTTGGAAAATCCCACCTGTGACTCTGTATCCAGGCTCCTTTGACTTTGCAATGGAGTGAAAAGCTGTATTTTCTAATAAACGTTACAACCTGTAATGAAGAAGAATATAAATACCATTTGAAAATGTTTACAGAACAGGAGTATGTATTATCTTGTCAACATTAGGGACAGTAATTTCCCAAATTATTCTTTTTCAGGCTTTCTATTCCACAGGAAGATTTACAATTGGTTCATATTCCAAGACCATCTGAAATATAGTGTGACTTAATTCTCATCTCATGAGCTCTCAATCTGTGAAGTCTATATCCATAAATTAGAATAGAACAGACTATTTCAGTTGGAAGGGACCTAAAATGAGCATCTACTCCAACTGCCTGATAATTCAGAACTAATCAAAAGCTAAACCATATTGTTAAGGGCATTATCCAAATGTCTCTTAAACACTGTAAGGCTTGAAGCATCAGCCATCTCTCCAGAAAGCCTTTTCAAGTATTTGAACACCAAATCATTAAAGAAATGCTTCTTATTGTCCAGTCTGAAACTCTCCTGACTCAGGTTTGGGCCATTCCCAGGCATTCTGCCACAGGATACCATCAAGAATACATTGGCACCTTCCTCTCCACTTACCTTCAACAGGAAACTAGAAAGCAATGAAGTCACCCCCAGCCTCCTTTTCTTCAAACTGGAAAAACACAGACTCCTTAGGCACTCCTCATAAGACATTCCTTGCAGCCCTTTCACCAACTTTGTTGTCCTTCTCCAGACACAGTCAGGGACCTTCACATCCTTCTTAAATTGTGAGACCCAGAACTGCACACAGTACTGCAGGTGCTTTTATAGGTATTTGTGTATATTTCCTGTGCAGTCTCTTTAGCTTCATGTGGCATTCGAAACAGGAAATTGTTTATTTTTACTGCAGGTGTAATAAAATTAATAAGATTTGGGTAAAAACATAATCCATGTTTTTTCTTTCTCTAAAAAATAATAAGAAGAAAAGAAGCTTGCAGGCAAATGGCCCCTTTCAATGGCTAAGATCCTTATTAATATTTTCTGCTAGCACATATATTATGTCTGTGGCTGCTATTGTATCATTAAACATATTTTACTTATGGCTTCCTTGGAGTCCTCGGTTGTATTTGGAACTGACTTATGAGTGAGGGGAAGCAAAATCAATAGAGAAAAAGAATAAGCAGAATTTTGCTAAACCATGCAAAAAGCTCAGAAATGGCATCTGTACAGTACCTAGTCCCAGTCTGTGGATCATCCTAGGCTTGTTTGACTGTGCTTTCTGTAATTCTCTACCTCACATGAAACTCCAGGTTTGTAATTGTCCTGAACAAGAAACTGAAGGTTAAACTTGCTAGCCTACAGATTTCAGGGAGTTCACCAGAACAAATGGCATCCAGCCTGAGCTTTTCAGTGCTGCTTGATTTTCACAACTATTACTGACTTGGAAAACCTTGTGAATGTAAGTATTGAAGTTGTCTTCAGTGACAGCTGACTCTTGTTCTCAGCATGAATGAGAAACAAACTTTCTCTGAAAAACTACTGACGAATTGTTCTCATTTTTTTTCTCATTTTGCAAGGCCCTTGTAAATTGGGATTAGTTAGTATACACTAGATAAATTAAAATGAGTTCATGTATATTAAAGGAAAAAGAATACCATGCATAACTGCAGCAGCAATGGTGCAGTTAATTTTCAAGTTGAATGAGACAGATTAATTTTAAGAAAAAAATTGTGTTTTCTCTTTATGGCACATGTCCTGTATTGTGTTCAAAATTTGTCATAGAATTATAGAATCATAGAATAGTTAAGCTTGGAAGGGATCTTAAAGATCATCTAGTTCCAACCCCCCTGCCATGGGCAGGGACACCTCCCACTGGACCATGCTGCCCAAAGCCCATCCAACCTGGCCTTGAACACCTGCAGGGATGGGGCAGCCACAGCTTCCCTGGGCAGCCTGTGCCTCACTGCCCTCATGGTGAAGAAATTCTTCCGTATATATAGTCTAAATTTGCCCCTCTCCAGTTTATACCCATTGTCCCTCGTCCTATCACTACAAACCTTTGTAAACAGCCCCTCCCCAGCTTTCTTGTAGCCCCTTTCAGGTACTGGAAGGTCGCTATAAGATCTCCTTGGAGCCTTCTCTTCTCCAGGCTGAATAAGCCCAACTCTCCCAGCCTGTCCTCATATGGGAGGTGCTCCAGCCCTCGGATCACCTTGGTAGCCCTCCTCTGGACCCATTCCAGCAGCCCCATATCCTTCTTATGTTGAGAATTCCAGAACTGGACAGAGTACTCCAGGTGAGGTCTCACAATAGAGGAATAGAGGGTCATGTATGATTTTGTTTTTATAGCCAAGCATAAATAATTCATATACACAAATATAAAACATACTGTGCTTCCTTTTAAAGAATGGAAGATTATTTTTCTTAATTGTGGAAATAGTTGCAAAAGTTTGAATTCTGTTAGAATAGCACAGTTATTGTAGATGGTTATTTTTAATTATGTAATTGCAGAACTAGCATATAAGAGGATGTTTATGAATATAAGTACTTATATCTATTCTGATAGTCTTCTTTTCTCTTTCTTCCTTGATACATAAATACTTCCCTACAGACGTTTTGACCTATATTCTACTCTCAGCTATAGACTAAATCAGTGAAATAATTTTATTTAAATCCTTGGATTATCTGTTGAAATTGATTGAAAATTGTTTTGGATGAAATACTTAATTTTAAAACAACATTTGATCCAAAGATCTGGCAGAATCTTCCACATCACTTAGGTGAAATAACGTAGCATTAAGTAGTGAAGAGGAAAATTCATATTTAACTTCCTGACAATGAAAAGGAATAGTATACTTTATAAAAAAAGGAATCATTAAGAAAAAAATCAATGATCTCTTGTGAAGTAACGGCTGACTGTGTAAATTAGGCTTGACTTTAGTACCTATGCAATTACTTCAAAATCTGATTTTTTAGTCTTTGATCAAAAAAACAATAAGGTAAGAAAAAAGCTTAAACCTTAATGCACAAAGGTAGAAATGTTCTTATGATAGTAAAGGCTTCTTTGGATATAGCAACATACCAGAGTGCACACTGAATGAGCAAGAGGGCTTTAAGCAACCTGATCCAGTGAGAGATGTCTCTGCCCATGGCACAAGGGGTTGAACTAGACGATCTTTAATGGTCCCTTTCAACCCAAATACTTATACGGTTCTGTGATTTTATGATACTATTAAGAGCTAAGTAATGCACTAATGGTTTATTATTATTGATTATTGGAATATTGTTTTCTTCCATTAATTTTTTCCTTCTTTTTCCTTTCATTTGTTTCATTAAAATTTTTAATGCTTAGGGTCCAAACACACAGATTTTCTACTGTATGTACTAACTATATTGTATCTGTGATACAACTTCTTCTCTGTGTGAATATAGTCCTTGTAAAACTATGTAAAACAATTCAGGACATCACAAGCACTTGGCAGAGGTAGAAATGACTATAAAAGCTTTTGAGAAATAAATAATCAAGATGTCTTTCTGCTCAATAGTTTTTTGCAAGCAGAGACCTTGCCAAGGTGCACTCAAGCTTTGTCAGAGGAAAATGCAAGATTGTGCATAATAGTAATTGCTACATATCCTTGTATCTGCAGCAGCAAACAAGTTTGCATGATTCTGAAATCAGGAAAAAGAGGTAAAGAGAGAAGAGTGATCCTTATCAAAAGTAGTTCATTTCTGATAAAGGCAAATTTAAATGTTTCTAAAGAGTATTGATGCAGATTAAGTTATCTGCAGTTGTAGCTGAATTTAAAGAAAGTATCTTTTTGTGATATTAATTTTTTCAAGATAAATTATAGGCAGATTATCAGTCTTAGATTTAGCATCACTTCTTCTGATAACTTGTGCCCTTTAACAGCTACAAAAAAAAAAATATTTTCTTGTAAAATATTTTAGTAGTAAGCAGTTGAGGCACAAAACATGTATATTAAAAATTATATTTACTTACAGTTAGCTTAGTTATTTCCAGATTAGAAGTTCTATCGTATGTCTGTGATAATGAAGACTTCATTTTAACAGGTCATATAGAGCAAAATATTCCTTGTTATTAGTCTATGTTCATAATATGAAGTACATTGTTAACTACTTTTTAAGAAGTAGGTAAACAAATTGTTCTGGTACATCTTTCCAATAAAAATCATCAAATCTCAATGACCATACTGCTAATATAAGCACTAACTTAAAAGAACTGGTTCATTATAGACACCGAAAACTGAAGTGTAATCTAGATTTCACTTTGTTTTATACATCTCTTCTCAATCACTCATTATGTAAAACCTTCTTAATTAAGAGATTATTCCAAACCAAAGTGTTCAACATTGATGTAGTAAGTGCTAAAATTTGTAATCTTAGCCTTAATGTTGCTTTTTCATATTTTATGAAAAAGATTTTATCTTATGATGAAACCTTGTACTAATTCTCCTTGAGGAACTGAAGCTGTCATAAAGCATACACTGATCTGACTTTTTGTGTCACTCCATTATTATTTCTGGTTGTGTGCTCTATCTTAGCTTTCTGTGCATGATGCAGCACAATTTGGCAACTCACAAAAGTTTCTGAAAATGGTAGTAATTTGCTTCTTATTTTTCTATTTTTACACCTTTGCAGTGAACATAAACATAGTTAAAAGGCAAAACCTACAGATAACTACTTAAACCCCATATTTAAAGTGAAAGAAAATTGTTTGCATTATTTAATCATTTTATTGATAAAAGAAGATGCTATAAAAAGCTAGAGAGATCAGATATTTAAAAAAAAATAAAGAAGAAGAAAGGTAAAATAAAGGAAAAAAAAGTTTCAGGAATAAGAAATTATATTGCCGGAGCAACTCAGAAAATGAGTCAAACAACTTGAGTTTAATGAAGGAGTCTGGAAGGAGTGCACATAGCCACTTCTGTAAGAACTGTTTTAAATGAGAAGAATAAGTTTACCCAGAACAGCACATATGCACAACTCTAGTGAGAGTGATAATGTAAGAAGAGCTTAATTTTTGCCAAATGTTCCTGATGGTGTCTTGCTGTCTGTTAATAATCCCTAGAAATTCTTCATTATATATGAATATCAACTCTGCTTTCTATTTTATTTTATTTTTATTTGTGGGAGGAAGTGGTGAAGAAGAAAAGTTATAGAGAGTGTTATGCCAGAAGGTATCATCAAAACATCTGTTCCCACTTTCATATTACAAGCTCTTATCTTCCTCCCACCTCTCTATATTAATCACTAACATTTAAAGCATCAGTCCTCTGGCAGAGTTTTAGGGCACAGCTTATGAAAAGGAAATGTAAATGCAATCGTATAATCAAGTTAAAAGGAATATATTAATTTGATGTCAGAATAAAGTAATAAAAAATACTAATGCAGAAGAGAACTGCAAAAATTTGAGATCCTTAGCAATATAGCATACAGCAAAATTCCTTCTCAAAGATAAGTACAATGATCAATATGACCACTGCTACATAAATAGAATGTCGGGTACAGAAACAGGATTTTAGTGCCCTCAGTTCCATATCTTGTCTAGTCTGTAATGTTTCCAGTTTCAGATAACATGAAATTCCGTAGTAGTTTTGATCACACCTAGAGAAAAGAAGAATATGTATGAGCCCTTTAAAGGTGATCAACAAATGAGTGGTTTTGGCTGGGTGATATTTTGATACCATTCTTCTTTCCACCAGCTTACAGAACAAACTGTATCAGATAGGATGTCTGCTAGGTCTTAGTTCCAACAAAAACACACAGGAATTATATCGATCCAGAAACTTCTAGAAGACAATATCTACCTATGGAAGGTTTTCCCTCAAACAAAAATTCTTAGGATATAAAGAAAATCTGATGCTAGTCAATCCTTTTGACAGCTTATTCCATGTAATCAATTACTACTTTATTGTTTTTACCATTTCCTGTCCCCAGTTAATAATTAATCTCAGTGAATATGATTTAAGAATATCTGATTTATAAGAATGAGTATCTGTTATCCAGACTGCAAAATGACAGGAAAGAAGTCAAACTGTCTTTAACTGTGGCTGAGAGTTCATACATTAACGGTGATTACCTGTCAGCGACGGCTTCTATGAGAAACATGTACACAGTGCTTGCTGGTACTCTGTATTTCATGTTTTCAATGAGTTTAGTATGGCTTGCTCCTAGCAACCTAGACATTGCCTTCAGTTCCTCAGTTGTCTGGATTTTGGTTTTTTTTCTTTAATATTTTGAAAATGTTATGAAGTAGATTTTCCTTGCAACTCTATATAATGTAAACAAACATGAGTTACCATGCCTTTAACTCATTACCCATGAATTTATGGTAAATTCAGTAAACTTATGGAATGATGGCCTGTAAATAAGTGTTTTCTTTCTTTTGAAAACAAACTAAAATTATTGAAATATTTTCATAAAATGTGTTTGTCTATCAGAGCATACCTCAAGGAAGTTGATTTATAGATCCTGGCCTCACTAGGACAGTGTTAACTGACTTGGCTTATAATTTCAGTATAATTTTTCTTAGTATGTTGTAAATCAGTAAGGATAATTTATCTGTAAAGAACTATTTCCACACAAAAACTTGTTTCCCTACAAAGAAAAAAGATTCCAAGGTTCCTTGCTGTCCTTGCTCCTGATCATATTCAGTAACTCTCTGCTTTGAAGAATTCAGCAGAGACAAACAGATGCTGGTTCCCAAGCATGAGCTTTTCTCCCTTGGGTTTATGTTCAATATTCCTGTTGCTTAGTTTGTTCGATGATGTTGTGGGTCTTTTTCTGATGCCAGGGAGGACTTTCTGCCTAGTTGTGTAGATATCATCATTCTGTGCAGTGCTAGCACATGAACAAATCCAGGAAAAAAAAGACTATATAAATATAAAATATTTATTTTATAAATAAATATGAATCTATTAATATAATTGTAAACAGAATACTACAATTCATGTGAAAATGAAAATTCAGGCTGAATTGAATAAAACTGTCTAAGAGATTTGATACATTCCCCACTGTCTTTGACGATGTCATGCTTTGTAAACTTCCTTTCTTCTTTATTATTATAATTTGATTAAAGTCAAACAGTCTGTATCTTAAAAATCTATATTGCTTTCCCTTATATATTTCATCTGCTCAAGTTTGTAGCAGTTATTCATTAATGGTGTCCAGCCCAAACCTTCCTCCAACCTCACACACTTCCAGCAGAGGTTCCTTGCTCTGCCTCACTGCCTATGAAGCACCTTGTGTGCCTTCTTTGAACTGTTCTGGAGTCTTTGCTTTGTAAACATCACACTCCCCAGTACCAGACCCTGCCCACAATATCATCAATGATCGTTACAAAATCCCTCATGCCCATATGGAAGGATACTTGCTTTCTTAGTCAGCACTGCATTAAGGTGGTCTAGAGCACCCATTATATTGCCTTCACAGCAAAATTTTCTCCACACTTCTCAGTTCACCTTCTGGTATGAAGGAGAAAATAGGGGGATAAAGTTCAGTCAGTTTGGACTGTTGAACAAGTTGCTCTTAGCCCAATCTATCACTTTGGATGTGATCTGGTCTCAATGGCTGGACCAGCACTGAGAGAGACAGAAGTACTGAGAGACACAGTGATTGAATTTTTTTGCATAGTTCCTCTTTTTTTTTTTTTTTTCCAGATGTTTTACTTAACTTCTCACCATTATAGCAGAAGTATGGAGGGAGGAATGTAAAAGTTTGCCTTGCCTGCCAGGTCTTTGACAGCTCTTGATGATGATACAGTGTACTTTCTACTAGCTCCTTGTTCTGATCAAGAAGATAGAACTGACTCGTAGTTTATGCATATCTTCTTTACATAGGAATAGACAGATCTGGGCTACCTGCAGAGAGAAAACCTGTAAACAGAGAGACTGACATTTCTCACTCACAATTGTACATTGGCATCAACGAAATTCCATATGATTTACCCCAGCACAAGTAAGCATATAGCTGGTTACTTGCATGTTTAGAACCATCTCTTCCAATTAGTAAACTATTGGATCACAAGTTAAGTGCCATAGCAGCTCTTGAAAAGTCAGAATGCTGTTTAAGTAGAGGAAGCGTGTCTGGCAGCAGCACAGACTCATTCCCACCCTGTGACCCAGGCGCATATTGGTGTCAGCATGGACAGAGGGACACTGTACCACTGTAAATTGCTTAGACTGACTAATAAATCTAACTTGCATAATTTTTTATTTGTCAAATTAATTTATACCACAGTACCGCCTTATCAAGATTTTGGCAAAGTTGCAATCACCTCACTCATTCCTGGCAGCCGATTAGTTCCTGCTTAAGCCAGGGTGAACTTTGACAGCTCTTTGCCCTGAAGCAACCTCTTGAACTCAGTGATGCTTCACACACTTGCTCCTGGGATTTGTTCATGACTGAACTCTGTTGTTAAACTCTGCTCTGTTGCACAACCTACTCATATGTACAAAGATATTTGACACTATAGGAGATCCCCCAGTCAACTTTACAATTCAGATCAGGTCTGTTAATCAAATGCAGAATTTCATTTTCAAACTGATGAAGGGCAGATATACCTATTTTTATAATTTCCAGTTTAATAACAAATTCAACATAAAATACATGCTGGTAAATAGTAGAATGCTAAATATGTGGTTAATATGTGATGAAAATGTAAATACAATGAGAATTTATAAAAACCGCTAAAGGTATATGTTTGAAACAAGTAGAAAAGCATTATATATATAAAAACGTACAGATATCTATTGGCTTGTTAGAATACTTAGGTCTTTCATGGATTGATAATAATGTTGGCTTTGATTGCCTATTAGATAAGATCCACAGTGCCAAATATTAAAAGTTTGAAAATTCAGTGTCTGATGTCTTAAATAATTGCAGAAGACAAGTCATTAGTCATATGGTTTACATAATTATTCACTCAAATTTTAAAGTGCAGCATATTAAAAACATTCACTGTGTTGTAACTCCTGATTTCCTGTTAGATCAACAAAATTTACAAACACTGCTTCAGTGCATTTATGATTATATGTATTTTGCTTGAGACAGATCTGACAGCCTGGATATCTATACTGCAGTCATCTATTCTCTCTCCTCATACAAACAACCAAATGAAGATTAGTGTTCCTTGCACCCAGAAGGAGAATAGTCATAGTTTTTTTATTATTATTTTGTTAGTTTTCTTTCTTTTTTAACTTGCCACGCGCGTACTTTAACTGTCAGGTTTATACTCTCACTTGCACCTGATGCAGTCCACTTTTTAGTTAAGTCACTGGACATTTTTATATATTCTAATAAAAAACTCTTCATGAAATGTTTTCCACCCTTGATTAAGCATATTCAGTACAGAAATAAAATGAAATGATTTAAAAAGAACTCCTGGCAATGTGTTTAATTGCCTGTTTTTATAGTCATGATACAATGGGAATTCAAACTGACTTGGATATGAATGGGGGTTGCAGAACAATGCCTTAAAAGACCAAAAAGCTGTAGTTAGTTTGTCTGTTACTGTGCTATCAGAAGGAATTAAGACGGATTCCTAAAGTCTTAGCATGTTGATACCATACAGAAGAAATTGAAATAATTGAACTACTGTAACCAAAGAAATTATTGCTTAAACATAACATATCAGATAAGATATATCATGATACAATGTTGCTATTTTAATTTTTAAAGTAATTATCTTACAAAGGCACAGTCATAAATATTTTTGAGTTTCAGTTTCTTCATATAACTGATATTCTAAAAAACACTAGTGAATTTATACCTGTGTAACTATTCTGTATATTTTATTCAACTAGAAGAAAAACTATATGCAAGAGAAAATATGGACCTTCCCCACAAGTTTTATGATCAAGGAACAAACTAGTTCTTTCTATTATAAATCCTTGTATTTTAATGTCATTAATAATTAAATTGCCAACTTCCCTATATCTTCATACAATCTTCACTTCATTCTGCCTAATGAGTAATGAGAAGTTATCACAGAAAGTGTAATAAATATGAGAATGTGTGGAAAACATTAAAAGACCAACAGATGTGGTTGTATGAGTCATCTTCTAACATTTAATTAAGGAACTATCTGATTTTCTGTCAGATGATTTTATGCACAGTTATAGCTATTCTGATTATAATGCAGAGCAATTAAAATTGAAAACATTCTTTATTATTCAAAGTTTAACAAATACATCCCAGAGAAGCATTGTGTCATATTCCTCTATTGGACTAGCAGGTGAAATCTTCACTATGGAAGTCTTGGCTTGGGGTAGTTAAGATGTAAGGCAAAGACAATTTAAATTAACAGAGAGAATCCTATTGACTTCAGCGGTATCAAGACTTTTGAGACCAGCCTGGAGGACCTCAAAGCCAGCCAGCTAACCCACATCTATCCACCTCTTCCCAGGCTGCAGGTATTGTTTTCCTAACAAAACAATCTAGCTGGCACCCATGAGCCACCTGGCACTGGAATTGCCTGACAAATATTTCGTAAGTCTTCTTGCATAGATAATAAAAACAAATATACTAAAAAATCTGCTGGATTTCTGTCTGGCTTTTTACACCTCAAGTTATGAAGTTTTTTTAAGTTATCTGAAACCTTTAAATAGTTGGATCTTAGTGCTTTTTGTTTCTGTTTGGGAGATTACTTCTGGTTATCTCAAATTGCATAATTCTTTGATATAATACATAGATTAAAATGATTTAGCAGCATACCTGCAAAAAGGTATGCCAGTCACAGACAAAATATGTAATAGCGTAAATGGTTTATTTAGGAATGTTCCTGGAATCAGCCCAAGATTAAGATTTCTCCCCTTAGAAAACACATTATCAAAGAGCAATAATCTTAGTTTTAAAGCTGCTCTGAAGAGTATAAGAAAAAGTGCCCTAAATCTAACACTCTAGGGTAAGTAGCTTATGTTGGCTCCGTGTGACTGGAACAAAAGTACAGCAGGCAAGTTTTTCTAGAGATATTGTAAATTATCCTGTATAAATTATTATCTCAAATTGTGCAATATTATAGTAAGATAAAGTTATAAGTCTTCTTTCTATGAAGAGTGTAAGGTCTTCAAGCTTTTAAAACATTTTCTCTTTGCTATAGCCTGTATCTCCTTCTGTCTATAGTCTGATTTTCAACATAGTAAAATATAGTCAAAAGGAATGCTAAAAGTAAATTTACAGAACAAAATAGTAAAGGGATAGATCTGGTAAGAGCAACAGCTATATCCAGAATTTATAATGCAGAATATCTTGAGTGTACATATTTCAATAGAAGCAGTAAAGCTCTATTGTAAAGCAATGAGCAGAAAATATATGCCATAGAAGACCTTATAAATTTTCAGAAAACCAAATATGCCACTCATTTACAATGTAAAAAGTAAAACTAAGAAAGATAATTATGTTGTAGTTAACCAGCGTTAAGCAAGGATGTAGGTAGAAGAGAAACCACTGTAAAATTAAGCTGTGAAAATCCTGGAATGAAGTACATTACATACAGTTCAATGAACTGAATAAAGCTATCTTCAGTGTTTACTTCCATAATATTTACATTTTTAAGCTTTTTCTTACTGTGCATTGGTTTTACACAGTTGGTTTGGCTATGTTACAGCCACAGGAATGTATGCTGTAAACACTGAAAAATCTGGCCCTGTACTCAATACATTGCTTCTTTAGTAGCATATAGGCACAGTCCACATGCAATATGACGTGTTGAACCTTTCTTCTTTTCTTCTAATAAAGAATAATCATGGCATGTCATATATCTGGTTGTGTTACCTATTGATAAGTGGTGATTTCTGGTTTTTTGCTGGACACTCTTTATATCCGCCCTCACATAAAAATGCAAGCCTCAATCTTCCTAGCCCAGCATCCAGTTGTAAATGGTTAGGTATAATATACTGCCTGTCTGAACAAATCTGACATGGAAAACAATATTTGAACTATTTCTCGTTCGTCTTCAGAATACAAAAAATGCAAACTGGTTTTGTTTCATCTTTATTTATGCATCTTGCAGAGAGATTCAGCTGCATCATTTTCATCTCTGGTTAACGAGCTGCAGCGCAGCCTACTGGCTTTTAGATCCCTCTGTTCTCTCTGAAGCAATCGCATGGTGTTTCTTATTTTCTTTTCTCATTTGTAAAAACAAGAACTAACAAAGTCAGAACTATGAATCATGTAGGTGAAGCTTGGATTGCCCTTTCAATTTTACTGAAGGTATGAGAAATTAATTTTGTTGGGTTTATGCCTGTTTCCATTTCTATGCTTTCCCTGCCTTACCTATGTGGGTTCTAAGCTACAAGAACAGCCATATTTGAATGAGTTACACGTATGGCAGAATTCAAACATTTCAACAATCTGGAATTTGCAATACATTTAGCTAATAACGGGAAAAAAAATAAGTGTGAGAGAAAGAAGTTTAAATATGGACACAATTTAGAAATCTCTTATCAATAAGCTTATTTACTTTTAGACAAAGGCTTTTTTTTTCTTTTCATAGAAATTATTTATTGTTCTTGTTTTATATGAAAACTGCCTAGAAGATTCTTTGAAATACTTCTTGAGTTTTGATAGTTACAAAACAAAACCAACAGAAATAAAAGAGTCATGGAGCAAAATTGAGAAAAAAGGAAAAGTGAATGGACTGTAGTTAGTTCTTGAGTGACATCTGCACCTGGAATAAAATATCATGAACAGTATTTCAGATAACTATGTGAACACGAAAATATTCAATATAAAGCCAAAAAAATTCAGACAGGAAATGGCTAAACTACAAAAATAAGTATAACGAGTTACTTCCAGTACTGACTGACTGGACTCATAAGAAGAAATACATGTTGACAAGCCAGTGCCAGTGTAGTTGATTGGATATTTATATATTCCAAAACCACGGAAGTTTTAAATAGCACTTTAAAGAGGTAGTGCTGACTAATTTCCTAATATAATTAAATGGTTATGTAAATCAAAAATATCAGAACAATTTAATTACTACACTGTGAATATAACTTTAAATGAGTCTGTCTCATCAAACTGCTTCAGCAATTGTTCAGGTTTGTAAGGTATTCAGTGAATGTTTCTGCAAAAAGGAAAAGAAGGCAGAGGAATTTGGGGCTGAAACAGACTGGATAAAAAGCTAAGACTTTAGATTTTGTGGTAATCTCAGAGAGAAGCTGGCTGGATAAATTCCACATGCATACGCCAAAGTCATTTATTTGCAAGTCCTATAAACAAGCATGTGCTAAAATACTATGGCATTCTAAATTAATACCGCTAATAATGTTTATATAAACTCTTTGATCTGCTTTTTAGCATACTCTTTTGACACAGAGCTTTAGAGACCTGGGACCCAAATGATCTCTCTGATGTTTTCCTCAATGTCAAATGACAGTAAACTGCTATAATGTCAGCATAATAGCTCTATTTCCTGCTTTGAACCAGCACAAAGAACATTAGATGAGGTGAGCTAGGGAAAAGACACTAGGTAATCAAGACTAGGATGGAGCAAGTTAGCACTGTGCTGCTGCCTAACTGAACCCCAGAGAAGCCCATTAGCACGCTCCTAGAAACAAATGGGTGCACCCAAGGACACCCATCTCTGGACAAGTTTCTACTCTGAAACCTTCCTACCCACCAAGAGCCTCTTCCCAGCACAGGACCCAGTATGACTCCCAGTTTGGAATATAGTAAATGAGTTTCCTGCACTCATTCAGTGGCTTCTGTGAGTTCCGTGACAGAGATTATTCCCTGGTTTACACTGGGTAAAAATGAAGTGGTCCGTTCTGGTTTCAAAAATGACAGTAGAAGAGAAGATTGTTTTAAAAATAAAATAAGGGATGATACTCAGCCACAAAATTCTCTGGCTGTGTGATATGTTTTATAGTCAGGCTGGTGTCCTATTTTCAAAACATGAATAATTTGAGCACAACCCCATGCTGGAATCTCTGTTTTGATAGTTTCATGGGATTTTTTTTCATTCTGCTGTATCTGCATTTCTACATAAAGGTGAATTTTATGCCATGCCAATGTCATCCAAGTCTAGCAGAGTATTTAGTCACCTGAGTAACTCTAACTATATTATTATAAGTGCCTCCACTGAAATCAATACCATTCCTCACATGCTTAACTTGTACCCATACTTAAGTGCTTTCTTGGATTCAGGCCTAAAATACTGCCCTTAGAAAACATGTTTCTCTGTATTTCAGATCAATGTAGCAATAAAAGGGTATTTCTGGAAATCTTTCATATCTCAGAAGAACCTCATGCATTTATAAAAATTATAAACAAACAACATATAATTTAATATGCCTGTCAACTTCATTTAAGTAATTTGCAAAGCCAATTTTCATTTAAAATGTGGACATGTTTACTTAATATCACTTCTACAACACATACTTCTGTATGAATTAAGATGAATAAGAATAGATGTTATTTTTTTAAAGACTTCATTCAGACCTGAACAGAATGATGCAGTTTACTGCTATTGCCATTTATTTGTGAACCCAAGGAAGAGCTGCTGTTTGGCTGAAAGGCAGCATTACAAAATTTCCATCTGAGAAGTAAACATCTAAAAGTAAATAGAATCGTTAATAATCATTAACTATCATTACTACTTGAATGAGCAAAAAATATACATGATATGAATGCTAATAGTTGGTTTCCTACATCTTTCTGTTGTTTGTGATATTTCATTTGTTCAGATAAACTATATTGACTGAGGCTTTTAAGATTGTCTTTGCAATACAAAGTTTTGAAGACCTGAAGCTTTTCAAAATAATTTTAGAAGAAACGACTTGAGGAGCAGAGAAAGGATTGTCATAATGGTCACATGGGTACAGTTCTTCCAATTTATCTAAATCTCTAAGAGCCATGCTATTGGGACTCAGCATAGCAGTAAAATATGTACCTCTGCCATCCAAACTTCCAAACTTTTTCTGTTATTCCAAGTTTTATTACAATTAATATTAATTATCAGAAATGACTCAGTTAATTCTTTTAATAACCTTGAATGATCATTCTGCATCTGCCTACACTAAAAAAATTTAGTACATCGAATACTCATCTTTTAATGTTATGCCTGACACTGATGAAATAGAAAATATTTCATGATCACTATAAAAATAGGAATAGTTTCTAAGTTAAAAGTGAAAACTTATCTCTTTAGTTTAGCTCCACAGTATTTTTAATAAATGCTTTAACAGTCATAGGTAAAAATAAGTTTCTATTCCTTAATGAAAATTTTGTAACATGTCTGTATGTAAAACATTTTTCTTATCAGTATTTTACCAATAGCATGAAGTATTTTATTTATTACTAATTTAAATCTTAATCTTAGTTGTACTGCTTTGTAATTCCAGTTAAGTAAGGTAAAATTAATATCTTGGTCAATCTAAAGTAAGGGATTTTTAACATGATTTCTTTATATTTGCAATGTCACAAGTAATACTATTTTTTATGCTTTCACATAAATATATGTAAGAATGACCTTCAGATCTATAGCAAAATGTTGATGTATGCTATGTTAGATAGATGTGATGAGGAAAGATTATGATGAGATTTTAACAGACTGACAACATTTTACCTTGTAGAGGTACATATGCTTCTTGAAAGCAGGGAAGGCAATTTACCCTCCACTGTGACTATTTATTAGTTTTTTAATTGTCTTGGACTAGTTCTGTACAAGAAATCATTCAATCATTGCTGAAAAGAAAGGATGTGCATGATGAGTGGGAGCATCTGTGTTGTTAATTTCTAAGTAAATAAATTGCACCTATTCAAACACTATTTTTAACACCTATTCAAAAGCAATTTAAGCTAATATGATATTCTTCGTCGGTTACTTTTTAAGCAGTCCTTGCTGGGATAGATTACTGAGTTGAATGAAGAAGCAATCCTATAGTCATAACTGTCCTCAGCTTCGTGGCAGGAATACTCAGAGACAGCAATTTAGATGATTCTGTAGAAATAAATTTTGTCTTAGAATGAAAAAAAATAATGTCTTGAGGAAAAGTTCATTAAACAAAGTAGGTTGTCATGTTTTATTTCAACTAGTGCAATAATAGTTTACTATAAACTTAATATCACAAGAAAAGCTTATTGAAATTTATGGGCCAGAAGTAGTTTAAAGTGTGTGCTTTTTGAATCAAAATCTAATAATAAGAAATATAAGATTAAGAAATATAGGAATTAGAAATATAAAACAATGCTCAAGAAAATCTACTCGTGGTAAAGGATTTGGCTTAAATCCTTATACAACAAAGATAAATTCCTACATCCCATTAGACTGCGGAATTACAAAGCAACTCTTGCAGATCTTGGAATCTCATAGGTGTTTTTCTACTTTGTGTGTCTATCAGACTGACTCTGGTTTTTGAGAACAGTGACAGGAGGTGAAATTTAACATGGACAAACCTCATGTGACAGACACAATATACAAACTGCATGCCTGGGCATCTCTCTTGTTTTGATTTGGATGGATTTTACTTCCTGACATTACCTCAGACTTTATTTGCTTTTTAAATATTTCATTTATTTTCAACTACAGCATAGTGAGTATTCTCAAAATAAAATTTGTGATCTTAAAAGCATGTGGATAATACGCATTAAATCTACCCTGGGCATCTGATCCTTGCTGCTTTTCACAGTCTTAAGATTAAGTTTAACCGTGTGAACTTACCTTATCATAAATGCTTTAATGAAATCTCAAGTGTGAAAAAGTGCAGAACTGTTCTTTTCTCATTTTCTGTCCTCAACAAGACTGTTTTCAAAGCCTTAAGGACACAGGTGCCTGATTTCCACTAACTGCTAAATGCATTTAAACACCTAACTTCCCCTTGCAAAGTAGGTACCTTTCATTTAGTCTTACTGAAAGTAACACCACGGGTCACATTTCTAAGAACTTAATTTATTAATTGCACTCAAGGTTTTTTCTCTGTCTGGTTCTTTATAAATATTAACTATTTTTAGCCTTCCTTTATAGCACAGACCATCCTCAGATCCTAAGATAATCAGGAAGTTTCATCTAACAAATTCTCTGCTTTTACCTAATCTAAGACTTGAGTCAATCTCTCAATCTCTAATATTTTTCCCATCGCATAATAGATTTTTTTGGCACAGATCTTAATTTTATGACAGTGTACTGAAAAGATTTTTACAGGGGGTGTGAAGAAAATGTTAACTCTCCTGAAAGAAGCATTTATTTCATGATCAGAGGCTTTCAGGACTGAGAAAGCAGAAGATGACTAATTCAATCACTTCATTAGTTCCTGCCAGTTATGTGTCTATGTGACTTATGCTGTTTCCAAAATTAGCTGATTCCCACAACATTTCCCTGGAAGAATATCTACTGTCTTTTGAAGATCTGTTATCACCATTGATCTGCTTTTTAATTGAATACTGTTAGTTTAATTAGATTAATAACCCATAAATAATACTCTCAGAAACCTTTAGTGACTGATAGGAATCCATGTGATAGGAATCCATGTTTAAGCCTTAGGAAAGGCTTAAAGTAGTTACAATCTGTAGTCTCTTTAAATTTCCATCAAGGATTATATATTTTTTGGAGAATTCACCTAGTATGTTAAACCTAAAGTGAAAGTTACTTTTAGGATGTGTAGGGACAGTAATATGTATTTTATATGTCACATCCCAAAACTATATTAGTATTCAAGTGATTATTTTCTTCCTGATACTCAAGTGACCGTAGAGCTATTTCCTTTGGTTTGCTTCTTAATTCACCACACCATGTTTTCCCCCTAGTTTCATTAATAAAATATAACAGATATTGGAAAATGAAATTCATTTTAACACTCATAGGATGTTTCCCTAAAGCCTGAATGAGTTGCATTGTTGAGGATACCTGTGGGATGTCATTGTGCTTGCTTTAAGCGCGTGTATTTGAATACAATGCTCATTCAGTATTTTCACCAGGACGGTGTTAACTTCTTAAATGAAACATTTCTAACTGCATAGCTAACAGAAAACAGAAGTCTTGGCTTTTCAAACTCCAATGCTTTGCATTGTGGAGCAACACACTTGAGACACTTTTTAATTATTCTCTTACCTGTTGGGGAAACAAGCATCCTTGCAGAAAGCATCAGAAGGTTCTTTTGTTACCTGGTAAAGGGCATATGAAACAATACTGAACAAGTTTTTAAAGCAGAAATAAATTTGGATAAAAATGGATTATGTAAAAAGGTAAAAATTTACAAAATTTCTGGCAAAATGGCAAAGGACAGATTAATGAACAAGAAAATATAAAGTCTAGAAATATTATGAAACAGTTTTTAATTTGAAGTCCTAGAAAAAGTAGGTCTATTAATAAATTAAATTACAATAACGTTGACTAAGAAATGCTTCAGGTAAGTGAGGCTTTTATGAGAAAGAAGAAAATAACCTTTGATCAGTGAGTAAGGAAATACTACTTCCTTCCTCATCATGAAGGGCAAATAATGATATACTGTAAAATATACACATAACTAGATGTGTAAGTGCACCTGAAAGAGAAAGCCCAAAATGATTTTGTTAACAAAATAACTCCAAGTTGGCAGGTATGTAAGAATAATTGGATTGGAGAAAACAAATGGAAATTTGAGTAAGTGAGGAGCAGATGTTCTATTTTTTTAGATTATGGAGACATGGATAATTGATTTCTAGTTACGTGGTTTTGTTTGTGTATTTTATCTGCACAAGGTGAGCTTCTCTTGAGGGTAAATTTGCAAAGAAACATCTTGATTCAGCCTAAAGGCAGAATTTTTATACTAAGTAGAGAAGAATGCATGATTAACTGAAGGTAATTCTGATAATTTACTTTTATACCAAGTTCTCTTACACTATACGTGAATCAAATCTTTGTGGTTAGACAGAGCTCTACTCAGAATACAGGAAAAGAAATGTTTGCATTTCAGTTGCTATATATCATTAACTCAAGCTGGAACAACACTGTCACGCGGTACAAATTTGAAGATTTTTTTCCTCATCATAATCTCACACTGTAATGCCAGCGTGATAGACTCATAATGGGCTCCCTATAGACACATACAAAAATAATTTTGTCATTATTATCTCACCTTGTAACAGCTCTGAAAGCAGTTGTTCTCCACAGTCTTGCATTAAACCATCACATCATTGTTAAAATTTCTCTGTTTCAGGAAATGGTGATGGTACATCTTGAGTGCTGTGAAAAACAAGTACTTCATTGCCCATACTCAGTAGTTTTGTAAAACCATATTACTGTTTACTATTCTAATACTAAATCTAGGGGCAATATTTATGTTCCTGGAACCTGTATTTTGGCTTGCTCTGATTTTCAAGCCATTTTAAATGTTCTCCAAACATTTAGTTTTCCCTTATGATTATTTAATTACTCCTAAATATAGCATAGCTACTCCCCTCAGAGGAGACTTACTTGATTTTTTAAATTTCTAGGTACTCATTTCTCATAGTACCAGAAAGCAGTAGCTGTTTAACTGTACCGTCAAGATATGTTAATTAGATGGACTATTCTTTGAGTACTTAGATAAAATATATCTGATATACCATGAGCATGGCTAGGAGTCATTAAGCAGTCATCATAAGAGGGGTTCAGAGTGGGACAGGAATAGCCTCTACCAAAGCTGATGTAGCAATGGTGGTGAGGCACCATGTGGCCAAGACTCCAGTCTGGGGTGGAGTACAGTCCCCAGAACACCAAGAGCCTTAACTCAGACTGAGCTCCAGGGCAAGATCTTGCCATTCAAACCTCGGGTTGCAAGCAATGTCAGGTGGCTCCACCAAGTCTGGAGTAGGGAGTCGCCTCCCTGATGATGGAGGCACCTATTCATTCACCTGGTTTGATGTCCATAGTGGTGTCCTGCTGTCTAGATACCTGAATTTAGAATGTTGTGAAGAAACTGCTGAGTCTGACTGGACCTCAGGATCTGCTGCTCTTCCTCATGGGAACAGCAAAAAGAAAGAGCATTAAGACAAACTATGTGCCTCTGGAGGAAAGCAGCCAGGGCATAGGGACACCTATGGCAGTCTCATTGATCCTGCTGATCAAGGGGCAAGGCTTAGGGAGGAGCAGATGGAACTAGGAGAGGTTCTGACTAGATATACTACAAGACTGAATAAAGGCTTGAGCAACCTTTTCTGATTTCATAGTTGACCCTCATCAGAACAGGCAGTTGAATTCGGTGATTGCCTGAAACCTTCATGATTAATTCTATGATTTTTTGATTCTATGATAATAATTAAAGACAAACGATAATCCAGTTTTCCTATTTTATTTCAGTGCAATTATTTTGTCTTACAAATACAGAAAAATACGTCTGAACTATTGTATTCATATTTCTATTTGATCTAAATTGGTAGTACTTAAAAATTTTCTGTCGTTTATTAGTTTACTGGAACCATCACAGTATATTCTCTTTTATTTTAATATCCTATTCTCTCATTTTAGGCTTAGACTTTAAATTCTTTGGGGTGCTGATTATATCTTTGTCTCATAAGTCTTCAATGCAGATAGTTGCAGGGCTGTGTATCAACTGGCATATAATTAGTAGAAGAAATCAAAGCATAATAAACTATTTCTTTCTCATAAATACATTTCTAGCCTTCAAAACCCCTCAATAAGAATGCCATTCAACTACCTCCTTAAATCTTCTGGAAAGCTAAAATGAATGAGTTAAATCAAACTATTACCCACTGTGATTTCTTAGGTCCTCAAAAGACAGCAAATTATGAATTCCATATTGAGGTATCATTTAGAATAAAATAAGTAATATATTACTTATCATTACTTTATCAGCACTAGAGTTTAATTAGAGCCAGTAATACAGCTGGAAATACACTAGTGGTTCTTTGACAAATTGTGAAACTCTTATTTAATTGTTGTGGTGGGCAAAATTCTATTCACAGAAATAGTAGTAAGGATATTTTAGAAAATATATAAAGAATGTTTTTGTGATTATTACTTCTTAAAATCTTATCATTTATTTTTCTGCTACTATACCCTTTATTTGATAATTTAGAGAAATTCCCAAATACACAGCTGAATTTGCTGATGTCAACTATTTTTTCTGAGACGAAATACAAACCACAAAACATGAGGAATTGGACTAGAGGATCTTTGAAGGCCCTTTCAGACTTAAATCATTCTATGACTCTGTGGTTCTTTGATTATATGATTCTATGATCCAAACATGGAGTAATTCTCATCAAGACCAATGATGATAACAGTAAAACAGCAGGAGAGTTTACAACCAGATTATGACTACATTGATAAGCAGTTGTATTCTGGATGGTCTATTATATCAGTATGGAAATTAATGTATCTCATGCAACACAGCCTTCAAAACCTTGTAAAGAATGCTTCTCTTGCCAGTATGATATAGGCTTTTAGATAGAAATTAGTCATCTTGTGTACTCTGCGTTTATTGTAAGTAAAGTGACATTCTGTGAGAAGGGTAGTCACACATTTTCAGTCTCTTCAAAATCACATCTTTGATTCCAATCAAGCCACTGTCATGAGCAACAGTATAAATAACAGCTTATAGTGCATCTGTATAATAGGCTTTATTTAAGAACAAAGCAGTTCATAGCTCTTTTCATACTTCTTTATCCCACATACTCACCCACTTGCACACCTTCAGCATGACATTCATCATATTTAAATTTGTGGCAAGCTGAAACGGGAACCCATACTGGTTCACACAGAGCTGCTGCTCAAAGTTGTCAGTCTTGGACATTACCAACCATGGTACATGTGCATCACCTGGCATTTGTTTCCACATGTCTCTGATCTCCAGGTTCTTCCCACACTTCCAGGATCTTTCCTCCAGCCAACTTTTCACCTTCTTCTTTACCTGCCCCCCTTCTTTACAGCATCAGCTTTATTTTTCAGGAAATATTTTTCAGCAGCAGCTTTTCTCTGTGAAGACCTAACTCCTCAGTTCCCCCAGTCTAAACAGTCTTTGCACAGAAGCACAACAGATGCTCAGATGGGTGATGGTCTCTCATATCTCTCCAAGAACTGGAAGATTCAAGACATGCAACTTTCATCTGGTCCAGTTGTGATCAAAATTTACAATAGGGCCATGCAATGACTGTAGCTAACAAGTTGCAGGCTTCTGCTAAAGATATTTACCCATAACCCCATCCACAATTATCTGCTGTTTGCTATGATTTACAATTTATGTTATGGGTTTTTTTACTCCAACTTGACATTAAGGATTTCTGTTTCTGATGAATGGTTATCAAACTCCAAAGATGTCAATTCAGCCAGTTTCACTGGAAGTCATGTTCTCTATAAGAGAACATTCTCTATATATGTCTCTATATATTATGGGAAATTAGGAAGCCTTGATTAATACTTTATATGATAGACTTAGTGTAGAATTTACCAGTAAGATGCAAAAATTAACGTTCAAGTCCTAGTTCAAATGCTACATACTGTGAATCACCTGTCATTTAGATTCAAGTTTAGTCTCCAGACTCTTTCTAAACTTATGTTTGAGTTTTTCCTAGGGTAACATTGTGTCCTGAATAATTTGCTTATAAAAACAGCTAATTTAAACAGACTTATGAATCTAAGGAGTTGTGGAATTATTAATATTCTATTGAATTATTTAAAAGAAATTAGCAATTTTTCATAACCCATGAGATATTTATCTGGAAAAAATGGCATCTGTGTTGTGCACCTTCTGGGCAATGAGCATATCACAGTTATATGCATGAGAATTTTACTATCATAGACAGAAAAATTCCCATCCCATTATTAGAGCCCAGATGTACATCTATTATTTCTAATACAGTTTCTCCATTGTATTTCTTTTACAGTGAATTAATCTAGACTGTTTTTGTTTTATTTCAGTTTAAAATCTATTAGAAAAATAAATCTAGAATAAGACATCACTACAAAGAAAGAGAACAACAACAACAAGAAAGGAAAGTGGAAGCTCAAACAAAAATTTGCCAAAAAAAAATAGTTCTTTAAATCCTTGAATATATATTGCCTTTAATACATTTACACCAGGGCAAATTTTGGCTACATAGATGTGTTGTGTTTTCTTGCAGCTGTGTGCACCTCATAAGTTATTCCTTTTATTCAAGCTCTAAATCTTATTTTTCTTTTAATTCAAGCTGTAAGACTTGAATACAACAAATTTAGGAAGAAGTTCCTCAGGCCAAAAGATATAAATGTAACAATATCTTTCCCTGTGCTGACTGTGGTAGCAGGTATGTTCAGCATCCTGCTCAGAACAGAGCTCGTTGTGCTGGCATCTGTAGCTTTTTATCTGTGGGAGGTACTCAGGTGCTGCTCATGCATCCTTAGTTTTGATGTGGCTTTATAAATTTGTCTGCAGTAATGACATCTTCTCAAAAAGGCAAATACTGAAGTCACAAAAAAAAAAAAATAAAAGCTGTTCTTAACAGAAATGGAAGAACCACTCTGATGCTTTTCATCTTTAAAATAAAATTTCATGCAGCATTTGAAAATTAGAATGACTTAAAAAGAAAAGCCTAGAAGATGTCCTGCTGTAGCACAAGTAAAATCAGTAAGCCACAGCTTGCAGGTTTTTTTATACAATCATCCTGTCAGGGGCACAGTTTTCTATTCAGGCCCACATTGCAGTTTGTGTGACTAGCATTTCCCACATGCAAGTCTGTCTTTATTTTTCTCTGCAAGGGCAAACCATACAGGGATTTTTTTTTTTTTAATGATTGAACACATGTACTCTCTGCTATATGTTTGTTCTTAATTCCTGTTGAAATTTGTTCAGCAATCTTGAACTGACTCTCAAGAAAGCTTTATCTCCTGTACAAATAATTCTAACCCTTGTACTAGATAATTCTAACGTATCTGTTGTCTCCCTGTCCTAAAGTTTTGTCGTACTTTGGTATTGTAGACACAGACTACTGAGTGCTTAAATATTAAAATTCAACATGAAATTCCATAGGGAATGGATAAGTTATGGATGTCCCCTTTTCACTCCTAACCCCATGGAGTTTGTAATGACTTAACCCCAAGTATCCAGAGATGTAAAACAAATCATCTGGATGCAGATTTAGAAAACTGAAACATCTGGGAGATTCTTTTCTTTAATGCTTCTAGATTAATCACCCGTATTCTATTAATTTGTTTTAGATTGGTTTTGTCACTACAGAGTTAAACATGTGGGCAGAGTCCAATGACATGAGGTTTAATAAGGTCAAATGCCGGGTCCTGAACTTGGGGCACAACAACCCTATGCAGTGCTACAGACTAGGAGAAGTCTGTCTAGAAAGCTGCCTGGAGGAGAGGGACCTGGGCGTGTTGGTTGACAGCGACTGAACATGAGCCAGCAGTGGCCCAGGTGGCCAAGAAGGCCAATGGCATCTTGGCTTGGATCAGAAACGGCGTGACCAGCAGGTCCAGGGAGGTTATTCTCCCTCTGGAATCGGCACTGGTGAGACCACTTCTCAAATACTGTGTTCAGTTCTGGGCCCCTCACCACAAGAAGGATGTTGAGGCTCTGGAGTGAGTCCAGAGAAGAGCAACAAAGCTGGTGAGGGGGCTGGAGAGCAGGTCTTACGAGGAGCGGCTGAGAGAGCTGGGGTTGTTTAGCCTGGAGAAGAGGAGGCTGAGGGGAGACCTTTCAGGGGAGACCAGAAAGGAGGTTGTGGAGAGGAGGGAGCTGGCCTCTTCTCCCAAGTGACAGGGGACAGGACAAGAGGGAATGGCCTCAAGCTCCACCAGGGGAGGTTTAGGCTGGACATTAGGAAAAAAATCTTCACAGAAAGGGTCATTGGGCACTGGCAGAGGCTGCCCAGGGAGGTGGCTGATTCACCTTCCCTGGAGGTGTTTAAGGCACGGGTGGACGAGGTGCTAAGGGGCATGGTTTAGTGTTTGATAGGAATGGTTGGACTCGATGATCCGGTGGGTCTCTTCCAACCTGGTTATTCTATGATTCTGTGATTCTGTGTTTGTTGGGGGCACGCTCAGCTGGAATTATTCATCCTATGAAGCAGAACAGTTTTCCATGTCTTATCCTTTGCACAACTAGGAACTCTATTCTTTCCTTGTTAATACTTAAATGTGCCTATTATGTATATACTCAGAAACTGTATTAGAAGAATGATTAGGGTTTCAAAATCTAGAAAAGCCAGAACTGATGTTACCAGTGTGATTCCCTGTGCAATGTCACTTCCTCCCTGTGCAAGTCCATTATAATGTGAAGTGGAATACTTTCTTTTTGCTTACAGTATGCAAAATACATTTAACCCAAGAACAGATGTGCTTACACGTATAATCCAATATTTTTAGGTGTCAGTTAAATTCCAGAACACTATGGATGACTTTTGTTTACAGGATTGTTTAAAATTTTAGATTAAGTGATAATAGCTACTTTCTCTGCTTTTTCCTGGATTCTAACAGCTGAGGAGTCTTCTTTATTATGAATAATACTTGGTGTAGTGTTAATTCAATCATAAACCTAATCTTGATTTTTAGAAGAACGTTTTCTTGTGCCACATTCAGGCTGCTGATATATATTGTTAATACAACAAGCCTGCATGTCATGATATGACAATTGTCTTGTAAGCAATTTTATATCCTCTCGCTAATACCCAATATGATCATAATTCATTTACGCAGATTTAAGAAGCTCATGAGAAATGATGAGTAATTTTGTAAAAAGATGTAATGAATACATGTATATAGCAAGCAGAAACAGCAAATCTAATTTTTACCTTCATATAATAACATGGATGCATTTAAATCTGAAAGAAGTTATAATATACTTTTAGATAATTTAATAAGATGGGTGAATAAGGAAATATGTTTTGTTTCCCTGATTGTGTTCCTATATTTGGTGCCCAGTACACAAAAAACAGCCACATAGTAGAGTGGGTCCAATGGAGAGTTAGCAAGGCGGTTAAGGGGCTGATATAGGTTTTACATGGAGAGGCTGGGAGAAATGGGTCT
Source organism: Phaenicophaeus curvirostris (assembly GCF_032191515.1). Lineage (NCBI taxonomy): Eukaryota > Metazoa > Chordata > Aves > Cuculiformes > Cuculidae > Phaenicophaeus > Phaenicophaeus curvirostris. The sequence goes on from NC_091393.1 coordinate 18,823,919, forward strand.
GTTCAGCTTTAAGAGGAAAAGATTAAGGGAGGTTTTATTACTGTCTAGAAGTATCTAATGGGAGGCTACAGACAAGGCTGAGCCAGAGCCTCCTTAGAGGTGGCAAATGATGGAGAAGAGGCAACAGACCTCTCCAATCGCCACAGGCTGATTTGGGGTGGGGGGAAGTTGGTTGGTTGTTTTGTTTTTACTACAATGATGATTGTAAACTGGTTTCTCATGATAGTTGTGGAAGCAATATGCTTGGATAAACTCAAAGCTTAACTAAGCCAAGTCCTGAGCAAACTGATCTAATTGGATCTATTTTGAGCAGAGGGCTAGATACGAGTATCTACAGGGGCTCCTTCCAAACTTTAATGAATTTGTGATGCTTTACTTTAAGACTGACAACATGTCAAATATGCATCTACACAGGTGCTCCAAATATTGGCATAAACTAACATTTTGGACCCCAAAACTCCCCAAGGCAGCTATACTTTGCAGATGACTTTAATGGTCCAGAACATAAAATCATAGAATGATTTGGGCTGGAAGGGAGCTTAAAGATCATTCAGTTCCAGCACCCATGTCACGGGCGGGCAACCCTCCCTCTAGATCAGGATGCTCAAGGCCCCATCAATTCTGGCCTTGAAGACTTCCTGGGAAGGTACAGCCACCACCTCTCTGGGTAACCTCTTCAAGTACCTCCCCACCTTTATCATGAAGAAATTCTTTCTAATGTCTAATCTAAATCTTCCCCCTTACAATTTTAAGCCATTCCCCTTCATCCTATCACTCCATGTCCTTGTAAAGAGTCCCTCCCCAGTTTTCTTGTAGGCCCTCTTCAGGTATTGGAAGGCAGCTGTAAGTTCTCCCTGGAGCCTTCTCTTCTCCAGGCTGATCAGGCCCAACTCTCTCAGCCTGTCCTCAGAGCAGAGGTGCTTTAGCTTTCTGATCATGTTTGTGGACCTCTTCTGGATGCGTTCCAACAGCTCCATGCCCTTCTTTTGCTGAGAATTCCAGAAGTGAATACAATAGAAGAAGGTGATCTCAACAAGAAGAGAGTACACATCATTGCTGGATATGTGGACAATTCAGTTTCAAAACGAATTAAATTTTTCAGTGAATAATCTGCGTGCAGGAGATTCTCACAAAAACTACTTTATTATCTGGCATCATTTGATATTTGAAGAGTCGATACTTTAAAGCTCATAACACAGAATATTTTTCAGTTTTATGCTTTCATCCTTGGAAAATGTCTAGGAATCTCATCACTTCATAAAACTATCAGTTTGATGCCAACAGTCTGAATGCAAACTCCCATGAAGCTGGCATTAGACCACATTTATATTAGTGTAATTTTGTGGAAACTAATGGAGTTGTGTAAAAGATTGTGTATTGTTTCCTTTTTACAAATAGGCACATTATTGAAAAATATGCAATAGCAAACATTTCTTGCCTTCAGTAAGTCAGGATGTGATCTAATAGGTTTAAGCATCCAGGGATTTCTTGTTAAGCAGGATGCCTATGGGGCTCAGTAAATCTCTGATTCTTTTCTATACTCATAATGCAAGTTACTTTTCTGTAATTCTGGCCTTTATGCTAAGAAAGACAAACAATTATTTAGATCTTATTTAAGGTGGAATCATAATTTTCAAGTATCAAATATTATATAAACATATTCATTCAACATTTTCTAGCAAAACAACTCTATTTTTTAGATTTTGCCTAGAGTTTCTTGGATGATTTATGATATACTGAAAGTATTTTTTCTTTTTATGATTTATTCCTTAATAATAGTCTCTGAAAAACAAAATAATGCTGAGGTTTTGATAATGAAACATCATTATGAGTCAGTTATCTGCATATATGACTCCACAGAATATCTACTATTCTATAAAAATTACTACTTTTTAAATAACTTCATGCATGTAGAATACTCTTGCAAGCAATGTTGCTTTCAAAAGCTGCTTCTGAGTGAATCTTGTTGGATCTTTCCATCCATTTTCAGAAAGGATGTCACTGCCGTGAGCAACAACTTCTCAGAGAGTTGTTGCGACATCCCAACCGGTCATGTTGAGGGCTGGGAGCTCTTGAGTCACTATAATTTTCTCAGATTTCAATTACATCCACTGGTAGGACCGTTCTTGAGGGTAGTATTAAAATTTGTGGGATTTTTCTGAGTTTGCAAGGACAGCAGTTGTTCCTAAATAATTTCCACACTTTTAGTAAAAATTTATTTCAAAAATTACCTGAGTAATCCATTTGTTGGTGACTCTGTTAAGAAACTCTCTACAATTGTTGGTTTGGGGAGATGATTTCTGAAGTAGGAAGTGCTAGGAAAGAAGAAAGTAATATTGAAAATCATTTTTTTTTTCATTTTTAAGAACAAGATGCTTTACTTTTAGCTTTTTCATTTTTGTCCTTTTAGAAAAAAAAAAGTTATTTGGACCAGCTAACTACATTTTCAATCTGAATTAATTTCCACTTAGTTATCTAGCTCTCATTTAATTTTAGGGAATTGTGAGATGATAACAGTTTTAAAAGGGTGAAACTGCTAGTAGAAAACAATTCTAACTACTTAAAACTCTAAAAAATGGCCTACAACAACTATATTAAAATTATAGAATACTTTAGGTTGGAAAAGACCTTTAAGATAATTGAGTTCAATTGTTAAAAGGTAGGTTTCGTAGCTATGCTTAACTACCTTAATTTCCCTAAAGATAAAGATATAAAAACCACAGTCAAAAGGGTGTCTTTCGTATTTCATCCTTTCTGAGGGAAGCAGACAGTCTTTAATATTTATATAAAGAAATCTAACAAGAGATCTCAGCTGCCTAATCTTTGGAGGTAAACTGAGCTCTGCATCTTCATGTGAGCTCTGTGGAAGTGATGGTACAGAATACTTCTGCAGGGAAGAAAATTGTTAGATTTTAACAGAATCGCTTTAAAAACTAGGGTTTCTCAGAAAGTAAGATATTTTTTCACCCTGTAATTTGTATGGGTAATTTTTTTCTTTTTTTTTTTTTTTTTTGACATGTAATGCCACATTGTGAGAAAAAAATGTTGTAAGATCTTCAATACCTTTTCTTTTTTCTTCCATTATTGAGCACTTCTAATACATTGCTATATCTACTTCTTTTTCTTTTAGTTTGGTGACCCCCTTTTGTTGGACAAATGATAAAAGATGGCTACTGCTACTGTGAAAGATGAGAAATTATCAAAACAGTAGTGTTCTCTCATCTTTTTTTTTGTGCAGAATTGTTCAAAGCGACCAAATCATGAAGATTCCTTATTATAAGAAATGAAAGTGATGTTAACGTGACATTTTGGTGGCTAACAACAGCAGCTAACGTACTGAAGAATTTTCTTTATCTCTCACTGTGTTGAAGGAATATCTCTTTTTATTATAGCTTTGTTTCTCATCCCTCCTCTTTTGCTCTAAGACATCAGGAAACTTATGTTCCTTCTAGCAGGAAAGAAAAGCGGCAAGAAGTTGTAACAATAACAAGTGCTGCTTCATGATTCATAATATTTGACTTAAAGAAAATAAGTAGCAAAAGATTCATTTCTCCCCATTTCAATAACACACCATATGGAAAAATAATGAAGTTTAGGCCAAACTTCATACAAAATGCAGAGTGAAGTGCAAAAGATACTAAACATAAACTTGCTAAAGAAGTAATTCTTTATTCTACCTATCAATTAATAAAATAAAACAAGAAAGACTTGAGAAATCAGGTATTTGATCCGCTATCATTCCCCTGAAAAAATATTCTTTAAATGGTTTCTGAGAAATCTATATATCTCTAACAGGAGTGAATAAAGGTTCCTATCTGCCTTTAACAATCCAACTTCTTGAAGATTTTGAACATTCTGAAGCTGGCAGGAGTTCATTTGTTAGAATTCCTCCTGTATGTCTGATTGTACATCTGCAGAGCAATCATATACAACTAACAAAACCTTGAAGTTATATATTTGCCGCTTAAGAAAGAAATAACGTAATCGTTATTACTCTGAGAAAAGATCTGGTCTCAGAGATCTTCAGTTTCTACAGTTCCAACTTGTTATTTTTTCAAAACTTAAAATATTAAATTTGAACTTGTCATGATTGGTACTACCCATGCCTCAAAATTCACTCTTCTGGACTTTTTTTGATAGGAATGGTTGGACTCGATGATCCGGTGGGTCTCTTCCAACCTGGTTATTCTGTGATTCTATGATTCTATGATTTAAATCAGGAACTTTGACAGTCCTATGAACAGCTAACAACTTCCCTGAGAATCCTACAAGTTCTTCAAAGATCCTAATTGACAATACACTAGCTAATAAATTGTATATTATAGAAAAAATAAATGTGGTAAATTATGTATGTGGTCTGCTAGAATTTATAATAAAAGATCTATATTAAATGATTTTGCCTCTTTTTTTTTGTTTTCATGATGTTTAATTTCATAATACATTGGTAAATGTTTGTATTTAAAATATGAAATACATATTTTTTTTCTAGTCCTGTCCATGGTAGAAAGAACCAGACAGTGGATGAGAGAATTGATGTACTATCTTTTGTATTAAATGACAAAATTAAAAATAGGCATCATAAAAATACTAAAGTGATTTTGACACGAGAGAAAGACTTGAAAACCTGTATATTGCTTGCATGCTTTTATGAATACCTTCGTACTTTCTAAAAGAACTTCCTACTTAATTTATTGCTTTATTCCAGCAATAAAGACACATTTGTAATATTGAAATATTACTTGAATTGAAATATTATTGAATATTTATGAAATAAAGAAACCTTGACTTTCAGCTTACTTTTTTCAGGAAAATATGGATCTTAAGACCTCTTAATTTTAGTCACCAAACAACATTTGGAGTACAAGTTTTATGTTGCCATGGTTTAACCCCAGTCAGCAACCACACAGACATTCACTGACTCTTCCCAGGTGGCATGGGGTGAGAAGTAGAGAAGTCCTTGACTCTGTGTAAGCACTGCTCAGCAATAAATAAAATATCATTTCATTATCAATGTTCTTCTCTTACTACGTCTAAAAGATCAGCAGCTTTTGGGGTGAAAATTAACCCTAACCCAGCTGAAACCAGGGCACATGTTAATAACACCCATAAAAATGAAGAAAACCTAAGCTTATCTTGCTTCATTTGCAGGTTTTTCTGGCCAGTACTGTGAAATAGAAATGAATGAGTGTGATTCAGCTCCCTGCCTGAATGGTGCTGTCTGTCAGAGTGATGTCAACAGCTATGATTGTTTTTGTCCTGAAGGTAAGTTGTTCAAAATAATTTATTTTTATTATCTTTGACAATTTTCATAATTGCCTGCAGCCTGCAAAACATCTTTTTGACAGTCTTCAAAACCATTGTTAAAATTTCTTTTCTATTAAAGTTATTCATTCTTTTATGAAGTATCATTTGCATTTCTGTCCACAAGAGCACCCAATAAAATGAACACACTCATAAAGAATGGAGGCAGATATACATATATGTGCTACTTTTTTTTTCCAGATAAAACTTTATTATTTTAGCAAAGTGTGAAAGAGTGGAGAAAACAAAAAATTGCAGTATGTGAAATCCACAGGAAATTTATCAAGAAACTTACAAAGAAAATATTTTATCCTGGTGTACTGTCTTGTGTCATTGTGACTGAGCATAGCAGGTAAATTACAATGGCCTTAATAATGACTGTAATGTATCTTCCATACAAAAACTTTCACAAACAAAACTAATGTGATTTTCAGCAATTTTGGTCTATTTCTTTAAAAATGAATATTGTTAAGTGTTATCAGAAGTGGATGAAGAAGCGAGAAGTTTCAAGAAAAAGTAGTTAAAGGAGAAACTTAAATATTTAAAAACACTTAATATTGCAGTGCATTTCTGAGATGCTTAAAAATGTGTTTCTTCTGAATATCTGTATTTTTTTAAATTGGATTTTTAGTTAAAAATAATATTGAAATTGTGATGTATAGTGTGGTACTTTTTTCTGCATTTTAAATTTTCTTATACTTGATTGATTTTAATTTTAAAATAATATTTGGTATGTACATGATGATGAGTTGATTTAATATTTTTTAATATTTCAGGAATTTATATATTAATACAAGCATTCTAGTGGCGATAAGTTCAGAAACTTATCACAAAAGAAGAAATTGTTACAACTAATTCTCATAAGTACAGCCTCACTCATTAGTTAGTTTAAATAAGAAGCTAAAACACGTATTGGAAGGCAGTTGAAAATTAAGCTTAGAAAAGATCATTATGCTGTTTAGTGCGCCTGACCAGCTTAAAGAAAAATAAATCTTGGGATCTACATTGATAATTTTATAGCTTGCTTACTACCTGTGAGACATTGGTCTGATCAAACTCCAAATGCAAATGAGAAATGTTACTATATACATTATTAATGAACTAAGAGTAATTCTAAAGTTTTACGATGTAGGGATCAGTGGAAATTGGTTCCATGGTCAGTTTGAGAAATTATGGGAATATGCCTTGTACTGAGGGTGCTGATAGCTTAGCATTAGTCATGGTCTTCCTGCAGCCATGGCCTGTGACAGCACTAATGATAGTCATTTTGTAGCATGACCACGAATTAGAGTACATTTACAAGAGCGTAAAATGTCAGATACTAGAGTGGAGTTTCTCCAGCAATTTCAAGTACAAAAAAAGCCACTGTTTGACTTCTGACTGTGCTAAAAGTCACTGTGACATGAGCAAAAAAAATGAGAAAAAGTAAAGAAGTAACAATTTGAGAACTGATTTTTAGAACTATAATTAGATGCCCAAAATCTTCATCATTTACCTTCATCTGCAATGCCCTCAAAATGGCAGAAGATATGTAGATTATGAATTCTCTGCTAAAGGTCAACTAGATTAATGAAAATCCTGAATCCTAAATTTGTTCTTTCAATTATTAACTACTTTTAAGGTATATTTGATGGTCAAATGTATTTTTCTATTAGCGACAGAGCAGAAAAAGCATTTAGAAAGATCTTTCAATAAGACTTCAATTAATTTTCTTACTAAAGTACATTGAAAGCAATGTATTTTTTAGAAAAGGGGATCCAAAGACATACTTTAGAAAAGAAGGCACAGATATAGCTGAATAATATACAGCTCTTTGTTTTTCCCAACCAAGGATTTGAAGGTCTAAACTGTGAAATCAACTTTGATGAGTGCACTTACGGCTTCTGTAAAAGCAATTCAACTTGTTTAGACCTGGTTGCAGACTACAATTGCGTTTGTCCTCCAGGATTCACTGGTAAGATTTATTTTAACTCTGGAAAAGACAGTCATAGTTATACTTTTTATTTCCTCCTCCGAAATGAAAACAAGCTCTTTTAAGCTGCATTTTGTTCACTGTTTTAGCATTAAGAATAATAATTCAACTCAGTGTTCTGTGCTATTGATCATCAACTTTAATTTCCCTACTGATATGATAAAAATTGAAGGCAGTGACTGTGCTGTCTGATTAAATGATGGAAAGCAAAACCATACTTTGCCTAGGAAAAAAGTTGTTAGAAAACCACCTAGTCTATGAAAATTAGAGAACAATGATAGCTATAGCTGGTGCTGTTTGTCTTCAGAAGATTGCATCACAGCTGTAATTGACTGAGATAGAATTGAAAATCAGTTTCAGCAAGAGTACGCTTTGTCCTCTTCAAAAAAGATACCATCAGATCCTTATGATAAATAGCTTGTAAATTGCACAATTATTTGTGTGTCTAACAGGTTTAAGAAATTAGTTCTTGTGTCAGGAATAGTCTTCATCACCCTACTTTCTGCCAAAAGCAGAAATAAAATCATGGGGAAATCAATAAAAACTGTTTCAGAGAATATGTCATCTTAGCAACTAATATGCTGTGATAACAGAGACTGGAACACACTGACTTTCAGCTGCTGATTTCAGAGAGGCAAATGGAGCAGCATTAGTCATAAGTGGAAACAGGAAGACAAGCAGTGGCACTCAGAAATCATACACTGGGTGTTGTAATAAGAAAACAAACACATACGCATTGAGAGTTCAAAATCTGTGTTGGCAAAGGAGAGGGAAGAGAAAAAAATGAAAGAAATTGTTATGGAGAAATGAAAGGTCAAAGAAGCAAGCAGAGCAGTGAATGATAAGGAAGAAAAATTAAGTTAAAAATAAATAGTGCATTTCAGGTTGATAGTAACACCAGTGATATTCAGTTCAGGAGTACTTCATACATATTTTGTCAATGGTTAAAAATAGGCAGATGGGACATAAGGAACATAAGATGATACACAAATATGTAGAATCTGGGAAAGTGATAATAGTTGCAGTTCCCACAGACGTCTGTGATTTTGCTCTTCCATGCCAACGTGTTCTAATACTATTCAGTATTACACAACTGAGATGTGCTCTAGTTCCTACAAGATCATATTCTCCTTTTCTTTTTTCTTTGATAACTGTCTTTGTTGTCATGAATTTGCATAGTCTGTGCCTGTTCTGTGTCAATCATTAAAATAATCGAGGTCATTACAAAGCATTTGTTCATTTAAATAGAAACATTTTTAATGTAGCATTTTTAAAGGAAGGATTTTTTTTTTAACTCTTACTGCAATGCTGCAAGAATCAAAATAGAAAACATTTAACTTTTCAGTGGTAGGTTGCAAACAGTGTGAATTAAGGAATGCAGGAAAAGCTGTTCTTTTGAAAATAGGCTGCACTATTTTAGGATGTGATAGGGTTCACATTACAGAATCAGAGCTATAAAATAATGTGTGTGTGTCATCAAAGAATAGTGCAACAGGATATGTTCTCCTTAGGAGGAACACTATATCCTGCCTTCATACTGATGCAAACGGTTTGCTGATAACCTATCTGTTCATACCAAGACTGAAAGGAGTCAAGATCTGTCAACAGTAAAGCAGCTGTCAGTGTATAATAGACAGATTTTAATGGATACTGCAAAGCCTATGCTGAAGTTGCAGAAGTTCACATGTCTATATAATAGACTATTAGGAAAAGCCTCTATTTTGTCCTGCATTTCCTGTGTGAGAGAATTTTCATCATGAATGTACTATTGATCTCACTTCACATTGACTTTTTATGTGAGACAGGACAGCTCCCACAAGAAAACAAATTAGCCAGTCTACTGACCGTAATTGGAGATGAGGATCCTCCTGATTACACTGAATATTTTCATCTGTTCTCACGCTATTTGTATGAAATGCACAGTCAGCCATCATGGGTGTCATTAGGTCTGCTCTTTCTAGGCCTTCAAACATCTGCTTCAGCCTCCCTAGAAAGAGTTTTTGATGCTAAATACATGAATGCTTGAGCTTCTGCCTTCTAAGAGAAGCAAACATTGCTAGAATAGTATCCCGTGTCCTGAGTTCTAGACTTTATGTAAATGGCCCAAGAAAATATTGCCATCATCACAGTGACGCAGTCAAAACCTCTTTAAATGCAAATGGAAACACAGTGTATATATAAGATTTTTTTGTTCATCCAGTCGATAATTTAGCAAAGTAGAAATCCATATTATATAATGAATGTAGAAAAACATTAACAGCATAGTCAAAAGTATTATACTGGAGAACATATTAATACCTATCTATTCTTTGATGCTATGCTCAACTTTCCAGTGTCCCTCTGGGTCCTAGAGGTGACAGTTTTACTCTTCTCAAGAAGGTGTGGAGGGGTTTAGACCTTAGTCATCAGCATTTTGAGCCTTTTCCCAACAGAAAGATGATGTTCATGGTAGAGGTTTGTTCCTCCCTAGTGAGGGGTCCAGCTGGGGTCATTTTTACACACTTTCTCATCCAGTCTGTATCTCTTGTTCTGCAACCTGCAGCCTGGCAGTGCCCCTCAGGTCACTCATCCCCAGGCACATAAAGGGCTATGATTTGTCAGGCAGTGATGGACAGGGAAAGTCATCCCCCTCCCCATCAGGGCTGTCCCCAGAGCTGAAACTGGAGCAGGGGAGGCAGAAGTCACCAGGGTGTCTCAGTGCAGGGGTGAAATCACAAACACCCAGATAGCCCATGGTGAGGCTGGCACACAGCTGGGCATCCCTCTGCTGAGGGCAGAAATCCTATTTACTGGGCTACAACTATTTCTCTGACTATGTGAAGGCACAAATTCTTACAGAAAGTTCATCAACAGATCTGCTAACTCCATCTCATTTACATTTAAGATTTTTCTGATGAATATTCATCAAGGACACAAAATTAGAACAATTCCAGCAAATGTATAGGGCTGATTTTTTTTTCTTTTTAGTTCTTTCAAACACATTTTTGTTTTCATAGCATGCTAAAAGGCATTTCCAAACAAAGCTTAGCTTTAGCATCTGAGTTCATTGGGCACAAAAACTGCCTTAGGCGTAGTTGTTTGCTTGTCTTACATCTACTAGCATCATGCCAGCAGCGTCACACCAGTTTGGTGTCGCATAACTGTGCACGCACGCTCTGCTGGAAAGGCAGCATTGGACAGGAGGGAGACAGCTGCCTGTTAAAATGGCCTTGGCTATGGTTTTCCACAGGCATTGGAACCCTTTCCAGCCTAAGAAGCTTGTTCCTCCCCTGGGAGCAGAGCTGGGAAGAGGCAACACTATGTGTGCAGCAGGGAACAGGTCTGGATAGAGAGAACAGCTCGCTCCTGCTGAGGAAAGCCAGCAGGACAGGAACACCCAAAGCAACTAACAGAGTCCTGAGAGGAGCAGTGTCTTCTTGCAGCTTTTGCTCCCAAGTGCATATTTTATTGCTAAAAGTGAGCACTTGACTGCTGACAACTTTGCAACTTGCTGCTTGGAATTTCCTTTGCTCTAAGCAAGAGAGGTAGATGGAAAGAAGAAGCTCCAGAGAAAGCTGAAGACAAGACTTTCTTTCTCTCTCTATTAAATCAAAGCTTGCTCTCAAATGCCCTCTTGTGGGAGTCAGCATACACAGGAGTACTGTAATTATCACATCGTAAAGATCTACTGGACAAATGGACAGATGGCAGCACTGCCACCTCCTTCCCTCACAACCTTTTGTTTGATTTTGTCAATTTGAAGGATTTCAAGAACATCTGGTGGTTAAAATAGGTAAAGACAGTCCAGGTCCGACAACCTGTCAAGCCTCAGAAACTGGATAAAAGATTTGCTCAGCACATCCAGACTAGATAATTCTGGGCATTATCAGACCTGAAGATAAGTGAAGTAGGAAATTTTGTTATTGAACATTAGGATACCTTTAGTACCTTGGGTAATAAGATACCTTGAATGAAAGCATCAGTCAGGTAGGCTGATATGTCACTTACCAGTGATGCAGGAGGAGGCAATTTTATGGGAAACTTGACTGTTTTCATTATTTGGATGGATTTCCTGTAGTAGTATTGATAAGTCACTGGAACTCAAGAATTTCATGAATCAGTGCTCTGGGAGGAGAAGGAATGTTTTCTTTTCATTTTGAATAAGTGACAGGATTATATTTTGTCCGTTTTAAAGCCTTTGTCTATTTTAATTTCTAGAAGAGATTATTAATTAAATGGATTTAAAAACTGTGCATGTGCCTGCGCTCAGAGGTGATACTTATGCTAGTGAGGTGACACCAGTGAACACTGGATTAAAAAAAAAAAAATATTCCAAAGGGTTTTTCACTTTAACATTTAGCACTGAATTTTGTTGTAATTTATCTGCAGAGGATTTTTAACCTTCCTCATTTATATCATGGATGATATAAATTTTCTAAGAGTAACATGATCCTTGTTCTAGGTTTTGCCTGTCTCTTTCATGTTCATCATTAACAAGAAGTAATAATGTTGTTAAAAGTCCCTGATATTTTTAATATCTTAAAAAGGATATCTTAGGACCATCAGATAGACAGGAGATCTACACAAGATGGATCCCAATTAATTATTATCTTTAGTAATTATAGTGGTAGGGGGTTAAAGTTTGTTCAGCTGTATGGTTAGATAACAGTGCAATTTATTAGCATGACTTTTGAAAAAGGAGCTGGACATTTAATGAAATTCAGAAGTTCCAAGCCAAAGACTTAGAGATACCACAGTTTAGAGATAGCACCAATAACTGAGAGAAGACTGGCAGGAGTCAGGGAGGATTTAACCAAGGAGTGAACTTGGTAGGCAGTTTTAGGGGTACTTAACGCTAGAGACTCCTAAAGAACACAGTGGGACATGCACAGAAAGTGAAAGGAAATACTTGGCATTTATTATAATTATGTCTAAATGTATGATTACATGCATGATGAATAATATATAGCTTTGTTTAACTTTCTGTATAAATGATGGTGACAAACCCCTTGAGATTTGAGGGAAAAATAACAATAAAACCAAAACAGCAACCTCCAAGCACGCAGCATTTGCACAAATCTGCCTAAACAATCTCACTCTCAGGGATGTAGTTATTAGCTTATTGCACACTGGATAGCAGAATCATATTTTAGACAACAATATGAATCAGCAGTCAAAATCTACCATCAGTCACATGTTGACTTGAATAAGTCCTTAGGCTTTACACAACAGACTTAAGTACGTTTGTAAGCCTTTTAATACGCTTTCTGAAGATCAAATCTATATCATTTCCTCTGGCTTGTCTCATATGAGCTTTCAGAAACCTGTAGTAGCTATTGTGGCTAAACAAGTGGTGCCTGAAACATGGAACATCTGCAAACCAAAATTCTGAAAGGTTATACATTGTCTTCTAGCTCAACTTACACCATCAGGAAGCAAAAGGTGATGCCTTTTTTTTGTATTTTCAAAAATCTTTTCCTGTTCCTTCTTGGTCTAAAGATTTCTAAGCTTTATTTTCAGTAAGTCAGCAAAAGCTGTTCTATTTTCAGCAGCTTTAAGACGACCCAGATGTTTGTAATTAATGTCAGGACCATTGCAAAGTTAAAATCATTGAGTCACCCCATCCTCCATTCCAGGCTAATCATAGAATAACCAGGTTGGAAGAGATCCACCGGATCATCGAGTCCAACCATTCCTATCAAACACTAAACCATGCCCCTTAGCACCTCGTCCACCTGTCCCTTAAACACCTCCAGGGAAAGTGACTCAACCACCTCCCTGGGCAGCCTCTGCCAGTGCCCAGTGACCCTTTCTGTGAATTTTTTTTTCTGATGTCCAGTCTGAATTTCCCCTGGCAGAAGAGGCCATTCCCTCTTGTCCTGTCCCCAGTCATTTGGGAGAAGAGGCCATCTCCCTCCTCTCTACAACCTCCTTTCAGGTAGTGGTAGAGAGCAATTACTTCTCTCCTTCAGCCTCCTCTTTTCAAGGCTGAACAACTCCAGGCTAAACCTCCCCTGGTGGAGCTTGAGGCCATTTCCTCTCATCCTGTCCCCTGTCACTTGGGAGAATCATCTCCACTTCTGTTCTCAACAGTGAAAAGGGAAGAATTGGCTTAAGAAATCTATTGGTGCTCACCCATCTTCAGAGTCAGTCACAGATCCTCCATCTTGCTTGCACCTCATGCATCAGATTAATGTTCCACATGAATGGCCCTTGCAAAATAACCCAAAAGCCATTCATTGCTTTCTCTGATGTCCCCTAGTGACTGAGTTCGCATGAACAACATGCCTGTGTCTGATCTGTAGTCAAAGCCTCAGGGTTTTCAAACCAACATAAAATCTAGAAGCTGAAGACTGAAGAAGGTGGGATCCTTTCCCCTGCAGAGCTCTGATTCATGGTAGGCCAGTGGTGACACAAGAGCAGAGCAAAAGGCTGTTTGCCTTTCCCTCTGCTCGGCTAAGACAGTAGTAGTGGGCTGCTGGTGTTCAGGAAAACGCCATAAGGTGGACTTAGAATCATAGAATCATAGAATAACCAGGTTGGAAAAGACCCACCGGACTTCCCACAGTTAGGTGTGCAAACTAAATATGCTGGAAAATAGATGGTATTTATGCATTTATACATGGAAATGTATTCAATATGTATTTCTGTGGTTATTAGAAAAGGTTTATCATCACGTTTAATGTGTAACTGTACCTGTTCCCCCTGGAAGGAATTCAGGTTAGAACACTGAGAGAGAGAAAAGAAAGATCAGCAGAGTGCAGAAAAGTCTGTTTAAGTTTCATCATGCTGCAAATTACATTACATAAACATTTTGATAAACTAATACATAAAAAAAACTATTGGATTGCATGGAAGAAAAACAAATAAATTATAGCTCAGTAGCAATGTTTTTTCCAGTCATCTGAAAAAATGAAGTTTTGTGCGTTTTTTTTTGGTTTTTTGTGAGAAGGCAAATGGCATGTTTTCCCAATAGTTTTCCTGCTACAAATACTGACATGGTCTGTTTAAATTAGGAGGTGAATGTTAACAGTTGGAACCTTCTGAAAAAAAGATAAGTTAGTAGTTCAATAAAAAATTTAATTAGTTTTCATGGAATTTACTTTATCATTGCTCAACTGAAAGTGTTATGAGATTAATTTCGTATTTCAGTTTATCCCCTATATTTTAGATGTAATAGGGTTTTTCCAATTGTGATGCCAATTGCTATGCATAATATAAGGTATGTAGAATACATTGATATTCTTCTAGGTGTGACAGTTTTTAATTATTTTTAGAAAAGTTGGAACATAATTATTCAATATGATTAGATGCTTTTTTCAATACAAAAAATATTGGTTGCTGAATAAAAACTGAAAAAATGAAAAGCAATCATATCTGGAAAAACTCATACAGTGATTAAAGCACACACAGAAAGAAGACTGGAAAAAATGGCTGAAATTTTTGTCTTCCTGAGTTACTGTGAGAAAGCAAATTTTTCCTTCACTCTATGGATTTTTATAAACTATTTTTCTTTTGTCTTTTTCTTCACAAGTGTTTTCTATTTATATTCTAAATAGTTCAGGTTATGGATGACATCATACTATGAACAGTAGTACATCACCAAAGTAAGCACAATTTTTACTTTTTACATGAGTGCATCTGTAAAAAGAAAATGTGGATATCAATACAGAATTTCCTATTGGATCAAGATTTTTATTATAAACGCTTCAATTAACATGTTAGCACTAAATTTTCTGTTATGTCATGAACAATCAGTGAATGAACTCCAACGTAAGAAAATCTGCCTCCAGCCAACTTTTCCATCCACCCCAGATACTCTGTTAATGAATTTGAGAAATGGAAAGGGAATCTTATGTAAGAATGGTTTTCCTTTTTTTTTTTTAGTAACAAATTTCCTCTTCCGCAAATATCCACCAAATCCCATTCTGTTGTGTTGGAAAAATTCCGTTGTTCAACACTACCATTGCACCAGAGGTTTTTATACAAAATTATATTTCCCAGGCTGCGCTGTGGTTTCAGCAAGTTTACCTTTGGGCACCCTCTTTTTTGACAGAGCCATACTATAAAAAGGATGACACTGTCAGTTTTAGTGTGACCACATTGAGCAGTGGCCATATTTGGTGACATCTTCAGTAACTTGTTGACTTCTTCACTTTAGCCTTTTTTTCTTTTTTTTTTCTTTTTTCTTTTTTTTGCCTTTCTCAGTTCTGCAACTCCCTATAACTACTGATTTTGCTATATTTGAGGCATTTTACATATGTTAAGCATTTTCCCTTTGTCCATTTTGTTATTCCTAACACTGTTTTTGCCCAGCTGCTATGTTTGCTTTACTACCAGTAGCAGGACACACGTGAGCTGTTAATAGCCTTGGAGTTTCCAGCATTATTCTATTAATGCAACTTCGAGGCCTCTGCTTTCTTATCTGTACTTCATCATGCTACAGCCTTACTCTAGTGTCTACACAGCATAATTGCTTACCATTCCTGTCTACATCTTATTAACAATAAGCATAACATGATGCAATTGTGCAAAATTAAGGACAATTAAAACAAATGAGGCAAGATCCACAAATGAGGCAAGATCCACAAATGAGGCTAGTAGACAAGTCTTGAGGCCCCTGGGATTTGCTTGACCCCAAAGGTGTGGCCTCATGCTAGGAATTGCAGTGCCATATGTACTGGGCTACTGTGCTGCAGTGGTGATAATGGAGATATTATCCCACAGGTTGACTCTCTTCACTTAAACAGTGCATTGGCCAGAGGCTACTGTTTGCCCAGACCTGAGGAGTCTTCAGGTGATTAGGAGTAACTGTTAAAAGTAGAGTGATGTTTTTAAACCTGTTTATGTAACTTTTACATGATTTTTTTTTTCCCTTGGCACTTCTGCAGTCAGGCAAGAAACAGAATTGCATAGATTATTTGCTCTGTTAGCCCCAGAGCAGCACCTCATAGCCAGCTTTCCCAAGAATTTCCAGAACCAATAAGGACAAGAAATATATATTTAACACCGTGACAATGATGTTACAGAGACCAGTTGACTTGGGGTGGGGTATTACTGTCACAGAAATATATACCCATTCACAGAACTGTCCTAACATTTGCCCAGGAAAGATGCACAGAAGGCTACAGCATGAGTGAACTTATTTAACAAACCAAGGACAGCTAGTTGTATATATTAGAAAGTATGTTCTGCAAAGTTCACCACTAAACCATGTCCCTAAGCACAACACCCACACTCTTTTTAACCTGTTACAATTCTTGACACCCTTTCAGTAAAATAGTTTTTCCAAATGTTTAGTCTAAACTTCCCCCGGTGCAACTTGAGGCCATTTCCTCTTGTCCTATTGCTTGTTATTTGGGAGGAGAGACCAACACCTCACCTTGTTCAGTAACCCAATTACTTAGTTTTGGTTAAAGCATACAATGAATTCAAAAGTGTTAAATCCTGATTTAAATGCATGAAGAGAAGTCAGAATTTCATCAGCATTTTTTTATAGTAATCACCATCAGATTTAGAAGTTTATATTAAATATTTTATTTAAATTTTTGTCTTCAACTTTGAGTTATTGCATCTCATTACCTTTTCTACACAAAATGAAAAAGCTTCTTGCTAACCAAGTATTTTCTCTTTGTAAAGACACTTGCACACTGTAATCAAGTCACTTCTTGTTTTCGTTTATTCTAAATGAAACAGATGGAGCTCTTTAAGCCTTTGCCGACAGCACACTTTCTTCAGTTGCTGAATAAATTGTGTAGCTTTTCCTGCACCCTTCCCACTTATTTTTAAATATGGAACATTGTAGTCAATGTTTTATGCAGAGGTATTTTACACATAAATATTCCTTCTTGTTCTTTTTAAATACATCTGCGATTTTTCTTTTATTCCTCACAGCTCTGCAATAGGGCTCATATGCTCAGGTCTTCAGCAGCCCTTTTCAAATCACTTGTTGTTTCCTCACATATAGTTCAGCTACAGTTCAGTAGCTATGACCTACATATCTTTTTCTTTGCTTATATCTGGCAGCTGCAAGTGACCAGAAGTGACCTGCAGTACATTGAAAAATGTACTGTTTAACTAAACAGAAGTTATCACAAGGTTTCCGTTAGTGCGTATACTTGGTCTCCTGTAGGAGAGAAATACAGGATAGGAAGTGAGAGTGGAAATGCAGAGTCTGTTTAAAAGACAGTGCTGAAATAACAGAGTAAGGACTTTTCACATTCACGTACAGAAAAGGATGCTTGGGGAAGTATGACATGCCTCATTTGTCTCATTATGATTTTCTCATGAGAAAGACTTGAGATGTGAATATAGGTTGAATGCGCCAATAGCTGTACTGCTTTCTTTGTACGAGTAGGACTTTCTGTCCTTCTATATTTTTGACCTTATACATTTATGAGCACATAAGGACTGTGTTTGTCTCTGCCTGCTATTGTTAATATGTTTATCCTCTGCTTGTCTTATCTGCTTCATTTCTGGACTCACTTCTTTCTTCTCTGATACAGAAATGCATTTTAATGGAGAGAGAAAGTGGAGTCACAGGTTTGGATAGAAGCACTAGATTCCAAAGTGGGAGCTCTGTTATCACCCTCAAGTAACTTAAGATCTTTACCACGAAGCAAAATAAATTTCCAGACAATCCAATTCATCATATGAACATAAAAGCCTTTGGACCTTCTTCAGTCTTATAAACAGTGTCTGTTGTCTAATTTGACTTTCACTGCAGTTTAAATGCATTACTTCTTATCCTGTCTGCTATGAACACAGAGAACTGAAGACATTTGCAAAAGCCTTTTCTCACTTTATGATTGCCATCACATTTCTATTCAAATCTTCCTTATTAAGGCTTTACAGCCCTATTCATTTTGTTTATCCTAAGAAGTCATGTTTTCGAGTTCTTTGTCATTCCTGTCATGTTCATCTGGACTGTCTTTATTTGGTCCACATTTTTCTTGAATGCAGCTCCTTGCATAGTGCAAAGCACTCCAAAGGCAGCTTTACTCCAGCTAGATAAGAACGGAAGGGCTATACGCTTTTAACTGGATATGTTCCATTTTATATATCCGAGTATACTATTTGATATTAAAAAAAAAAAAAAATCTGAGTTTTGTTCCTACTTAACTTGTGATTTGCTGTATTGTGATATCTTCCACTCATTCTGATTAGATAACATTCGATATTTCAAACTCTATTTCCAAATTGTCGAAATTTGTCAGAACTTCTAATCCTGTGCACAGCAACTTTCTTTGTTGCTTTCAATAAGCTCACTCTGTTGTACAGCATCCAGACTGTTTTTGTGAAAGCTGCCTGGAGGAGAAGGACCTGGAGGTGTTGGTTGACAGCCAACTGAACATGAGGCAGCAGTGGCCCAGGTGGCCAAGAAGGCCAATGGCATCTTGGCTTGTATCAGAAACGGCGTGACCAGCAGGTCCAGGGAGGTTATCCTCCCTCTGTACTCGGCACTGGTGAGACCGCTCCTCGAATACTGTGTTCAGTTCTGGGCCCCTCGCTACAAAGCAGGATGTTGAGGCTCTGAAGCAAGTCCAGAGAAGAGCAATGAAGCTGGCGAAGGGGCTGAAGGACAAGGCTTACAAAGAGTGGCTAAAGGAACTAGGGTT
The DNA here is from genome assembly GCF_032191515.1 of Phaenicophaeus curvirostris. NCBI lineage: Eukaryota > Metazoa > Chordata > Aves > Cuculiformes > Cuculidae > Phaenicophaeus > Phaenicophaeus curvirostris. Next base: position 18,842,789 of record NC_091393.1, read on the forward strand.
GTTCAGCCTTTAAAAGAGGAGGCTGAAGGAGAGAAGTTATTGCGCTCTACCACTACCTGAAAGGAGGGAGATGGCCTCTTCTCCCAAATGACTGGGGACAGGACAAGAGGGAATGGCCTCAGGCTGTGCCAGGGGAGGTTCAGGCTGGACATCAGAAAAAAATTTTTCACAGAAAGGGTCACTGGGCACTGGCAGAGGCTGCCCAGGGAAATGGTTGGATCACCAACCCTGGAGGTGTTTAAAAGACGGGTGGATGAGGTGCTGAGGGGCATGGCTTGGTAACTGATAGGAATGGAAGGACTCAATGATCCTGAAGGTCTTTTCCAACCTAGTGATTCTGTGATTCTGTGAAACTGAGTGGAACTAGATGGGTAGTAGATCCGTTTCTGAATCTGCACAATTAATTAATCCGGTTTTGTATTAAAACTACTGATAACTAATGTATGAGCATAGCTTTCCCACAATTTATACTTGTCTGATAATATTCTCTTGTAGTTCATATCTAGCCCAGTTTTCAGGATTTTTCATGAGAACACAGCAGAAACACTAGTGAAATCAAGGGGAATGACATATGCTACTTTTTTGCTTTTCTAATCCACATGGCCTGTCAGTCTAGTTTAGACATGAATTAGTTTGCGTATATAAGGCTCCTTTTTTTTACAAATTACTTTATACTTGTACTTTCTTACAAGTAATGACTTTAGTAACTTTTTTCCATATTTCCACCAGGAACTGAAATTACACAAGTGGATCTATAATATCACATATCTGTCTTTTACTCCTTTTTTAAAGGCTGAATTTATTGAGTCTTCAGGTGCTTTGCCTGTCTTCTGTAACCACTGAGGCTTTTTATCAGCCAGTAGCCAATGGTGAAGTTCATCAGATCAGCCTATCTGAACATCCAACTCATTTGACATACTCCAGCCTGCCGTCTTTATTCAACACTGAAGTTTCACCCTTTAATCCTAAGTATCAATTATAACAATCTGCTTGCAGCTCACATTTTACTGATGATTGAAACAAAAGAAGCATTGAACAATTTGGCATGATTATCATTGTCAGTAGCAATCCTTCTCCGTTGATTGGCAAAAAATACCTTTCCTTCAGCATGATTTCTTTTTACCCTGACCATCTCATGACAGCTACATCTTATTCAGTGCCTTAGCTGGTCTGATTTCATGTCTACATACTTCTTAGGTTGTTCTTAGTATCCTGACCTACGTTTTGGTTTTTGGGTATTTTCATCCTTTGAAAACCAGGAAGTGCCAAGCTGGTCTCCAGTGTCACACATCTGGTGTCTTTCTCCCACAAAAAGAGAGTTTGTCCTTGTCTACTCAAAAAGAGCAGCAACTTTCTTAATTACTTTTTTATTTTAGTTTAGCCTCTCATCATTTTTTTATGAGAATTTTTCTGCATTCTTTGCCATTTTTCTGTTATTGTAGTTCTGCCATTTTTTGTTATTATATTGTTTACCCTCTTCTTATCTCCCTTCCCATGGATCTTGATTGCTCTCATACAAGTTCTTCACATTCTTTTCTTCATATTTAGAAACTGTGTTTCCCTTTTACATTATATCAAATCCCAGAAAATCTGTTTGTAGTTGTCTTTTCCACTATTACAAGAAAAAATTGCTAACAGTGCATTCAAAAATCCTTGAATTTTTTAATGATTCCTTTCCAAAATAATACTTTGGTAGTTTAACACCCTAGTTAAGTTCTGTGTTCTTAAAGATTCTCCTAGTTCTTTTATTTAATTAAGACATCAATCAAACAACCAACAAAAACCCCTTGACCCTAAGCATTCCTTCAGCTAGTTTTACTGGATTTGGGATCTGCAGTGAATAATTAAATACAGTAGATTAGCTGTGAGTATGCAATATTTCCTTCATTCTTTTAATCTTACCTAGAATCTATATTTATCCTGTCTATAGCCTTCTGCTTCATTCCCCTCAAAGCTTTTTTGAAATATTCTTTCTAGAGAAATGGTATAGAGTGGGTTTTTCCTTCCTCTGTCTTCCTGTCAGTTCTTCCCCTTCCTATTGAATTTGACCTTTGTGTAGACTTTACTTTTATGTGTTAGCACAAATAATATTGTATGATTAAGGAAGACAAAATTGTCAGCTGACACCATCTCTTAGTCATGTGTTTATTGCTGAAGTGGATCCATGATTATCTGAGCTCTGGACATCCAAACGGGACACCAGAAGCCCTACATGATCCTTTTATTCAGTAGCTCTTAAGACTGAGATTCCTGGGAGGCATTACCTATCTGGTATATCTGATTTCAGCGATACAAGGATCATTCCATCACTTTCTGGGTAAAATATCATTAATCATTCTGCTCACTCACATCAATAACAGATACAGTTTTACCTCTCTGCCACTGGAGCAGCTTCTGGTATTCATGGGGGTTCTTCATCTCTGCAGTTGTCCTTTGATTTTGGATCAATTTTGGATCATAAAGATCCCATTATAATTTATACCAGGTTAGAGCTTGCTCTAAATTAATGCAGTACACAATCAAAAGATAAGGGACTGAAGATTCTCTTTGATATGCCCAATGAGTTAATTTTTTCATTAACTGCTTATTATATTGTCTTCTAAATATTCTCTTCTATATGACTTCTGGACATTCTCCTACATTTTTTTATTTCATTTTTTAATTAATATGAATTACAGCTTAATTAATTCTCTTTAAAAGCAGAAAAAATAAGAAATGGTTGAGTGAATTTGTCGTTTTCTGTTGAGATCAGAGAGATGGGTTCTTTAATCTAAACATGGAAGCAACTTTGAGAAACTTTTTTTCTTGTTATTACTGAGTTTATTAAATTTATAGAATAGTTTTTAATATGTGGCATATAATCCTAGCAATTACAATGTGGAGATGGAAAGCTAGAATACATAAAGAATATTTTTACAAATATAGCTCATACTTATTCCTTTAAAATACTTAATTTGTTAACCATCAGCTATGATCTATGAATATCTCTATTTTTAAAGCTGTCAAGCAGAAATAAATAGTGTTTCCAACCTGGAAAAGTTAAATTATGCAGTTGTCACTTGTCCTGTGAAGTAGCTTTTCTGTTTCCCCCAACCCAGCATGATTTATAGGTTTAATGTTTAATTTTCTTTTCTGTCAGACAAAAACTGTTCCACCAATATTGATGAATGTTCCTTCAAGCCCTGTGAAAATGGAGGCCAATGCCATGATTTGATTGGTGAATTTTACTGCAGCTGTTTGCCAGGTAAGAGGTCAGGTAATATTTAAGTGAGAAATGTTCTGTGTTATTCAAGAAAGAAATACATTCACACAACTAAGTAATCATTTGTTTTGTTTGAAAAGTAAAAAGAACCAAGCAGGTATTCTTTAAGCATACTCTACAATTGTTGTACAGCTGGTGTCAGGAGAATTTGTTCCCAAACATAATCTATATACCAGAAGTCCTGCCCTGAAGACTCTCAAATGAAGGCTTAGAAGTCAACCAAAACTGTCTGTGGTATTCACCCCACAATCTTTGAGTAATTCTGAATTTTCTTCCTTCCATATCTGTAGAATGATTTTGTACCTCTCTTTTCTACTAGCAATATTATTTTTTAATTTTTATATGTTACATCGAAGAAAAAAATGGGGAGAATTTATACAGCAGTTATCATAAGGGTTGCTTGCAGGGATAAAAGAAGCTGTTAGTCTCTGAAGTTGTTGAATATTAGATCGGCTAATGTTCTAATCGGCTAATTGGCTAATGTCTTCTTATGGCACATATAATTTTTATCAAATATAAATTATCTTACAGGTATATATGAACTTATATGCTTCATTGTGGCTTTTTCTCTACAGAGCTAGGTTGATACTATAAGCCATTTTTTATACGTTGGAATGTAAAACCTCTTAATAGAAACAGCTAATTTAAATTTGTGCTACTTGTGTAGTATGAGTAATTGTTGATTTTTCCTCCTTGCTTTCTCTATTGTGGGTCTACTGGTCATCATCCAACAGGAAAGTAGAAAGTAAACATGAAACGACAGTGCTTTTTCAGTTGCAGTTTTTCACTCCCTTAAGTTACTTACATTGCATTAAACTTGGTTTAATCATGTCAAGTTAGCAAAATAATGGTAAAAGGATCAAGCTTCTCATTGGACAGAAATATTTTCTTATAGTGGATAGGAAAAAAATTATGTTAAAATTATGTTCCAATAAGAATTATGTATGCTTTTATGTGAGAGATTTTGAGATGTATACAAGCTATTTGAAGTCTAATGTATAAATAGCTAATAGCTTGAGAGTTATTGAAGTGAGACATAGAGACAGCACTTACAGCCATCACTACCACTTAATCATCATGTGTGTGCATAAAAATAGCTTAAACATAAACACATACAGATATTAGAACATATAGAAGTGTATACATGTGTGTCTTACACATGTACATATACATACTGTACATATACAACTTCTTTTAAGACCTAAAATTCCCTCAACAGACTTTCAGGATGCATAATATCTCAGTGTTGTTATTTACTATGGTTAATATTTTAAGACTGGATTCATATGTTGATGTAATAGAACACTTCTGCTTTTTAACCTGCAGAGTCTGTGACTGTATTTCATTACTTTTAAAGGTGTGGATAAACGAAATGTGATATGTCATTTTGCTAAAGAGTATTTTGCTTTGTGCCATCACAAACATAACATTGAGTATAAAAACATCTGCTTGCTTTATGAGACCGGAAAGATGAGATCACATTCATGAAATGATTATTAAACTGCTGTGAGAAGTACACATGAATTTTCAGACTACATATATTTTCCACTAATATTTTTTAACACTTGCTAGGTACTTTCTTTGTGAAGAATTAACATATCTACAAAATACAGGAAAAAAGCTAATGATTTAGAAGGTATTTAGTCAAGGAAGTTATGAGGTTATGCATGCATGATGTACTGAACTTGAAAAAAGAAGGCTAGGATATTTATAAATAAAGTAGACAAATTATATATAATGATTATGTACCGTAAGGACTATAAGCAGGTAACACAGATGAACCAGTTGTCACAGCTGTTTCCAGGTTTATCCAATGAACTGCTGGAAATGTCTTCTTGGATCTTCCTCTTGGAGCAACACGTGCTAGCAGGCTGCTACACTGCATGAGCAATAGCTTCTGGAGGGCTTTGCTTGTTACCTGTTTCTTTTTTAGGCATGCTTGTATACACTGTATACACCTGACTGTAATCAGGGAGCGCTGAGCAACTACTCACCTGAAGCTTGGGGAAAAAATACAAATCTGGTAGAAGCCCAGTTCTTAGAAACCAGAAAATAGAGGCCTGTCAGTTGTTGCAAGATGGTCCTTGAAACTATGCTCAAGGCTAAAACTTATGCAACAGTAGTGGTAATGGTAAGACAGTCTCCAGCATCAGCTGAAGAAAATACTCTGAGCAAAACTGAAGCCTTGATGCAGGCAGTACTCCTGAAGCATGATGATGTTGGCATGTAGGCTTTAGGCTGCAGACGATACCTCTTTCTGGAATGAGAGTGATGGTGGCCTTACCTGTGAAAGTGTTGAGCAGAATGCACATTGCCACAGAGAATGAATGCAGGAAATCGCTAAGATCTTTCAACATAACCTGTAGGCAAAATCCTGAACCACATGATGGAAGGAAGGATGGACAACTACAGATTATGGTTAAAGGAATAGGGCATGGAGATTCCCAAGACTGGTGGTGTTGGAAATTTATGACAACAGAGGGAATATTCCTTCTTCACCTGCACACCTGCAATTACTTAAGAGGTACAGCGCCCTGACAATAGAAAAGGACAAAGCATATCTATCAGACAAAGCACTGAGGCCAATGGAACCTGAATCAACTGCCTGCACCAGGAACAAGTGGTGAGTAACAGAGATTTCCTTTTGCAAGGGGTGGAGGAACCCATCTGCTTACCCGTCTTCATTTCTTGGAAATTTTGCCATATGTTGGGGGCTTGGACTTCAGATGCTCTGGAGAGACTGCTGATGTTCAGTTTGCCTTCAGACTGCTACTGGTTACCCAGACTGTTACTGGTTGCCCACTCAAATGGGAACCAAGGGAAACCTGGAACTGTAGAGTGACTACAGAGCACTAGGAAAAGTAAAGAAGTGCTTGGAGTCTGTGTACTGTTTTCCTCATAATTTTCAGTGAAAAGGCTTAGGTTGGCCTGTCTAGTATTTTAACAGTGACTTGGACAGTGGGTTACATTCTCAGGAAATCCACAGGTGATATAAAACTGGGGAGAATGGCAGATATGCCGAAGCCTAGATTTTCTATTCAGAGGGACTTAGACAGTCTGGAGAAGCAGGTCAATAGGAATCTTGCAGAATTCAACAAACAAAAATGCAAGTCCTCCCGCTCTGGAAGAATAATCCCATGTACTTGGTGGCCAGATGGCTGGGAAGCAGCTTTGCAAAATGATTACTTGAGAGTCCTGGTGTTCAACAAGTAGAGCATGAGCCAGCCATGTGTCCTTGTGGTTAAAAAGCATCCTGGGCTACATCAGGAAGAGTGTAGCTAGCAAGTCTGGAGATGATTCTTTTTCTACTTGTGATTTGCATCTGAAGGACTGTGCTTAAGTTTTGTTTTCTCCACTGAAAGGACATGGCCATGCTGGAGCAAGTCCAGCAAAGAACCATGAAGATGGCCAGGGGCCTGAGAAGCTGATGTACAAAGACAGTCTGAGGTAACTGAATCTGTTCAGCCTGAAGAAAAGGCTAAGAGAAGATATTATTACCATTTACAACTACCTCATGGGAGAACACAGGGAATACAAAGCAAGGATTTTCTCAGAAGTAAAACTTGTAGGAGGACAAAAGGCAGTGCACAGATGTTGGAATACAGGAGAAGTCTCATCAGATAATTAGGTGGAAAAAACTCTATGGAGATGGATAACTATCGGAACAAATTGTTTGGAAAGCTTGTGGAATCTCAGTCCCTGGAGATATAATCAGACCTTGACAGAATGGTTCCCTGAACTGCCAGATCTTCCTGTCAGTGAAGATTAGACTAGGTGGCCTGAAGTCAACTGTAACATAAATTATCTTGTGATTCTATTACTAAATAAGGAATCTTTGCCAAATTTTATGCATATTTTACAGATGTAATACTTTACGTTGAAATTGAAGTACAGTATCTATGGCTCTATACAATCTTTAAGACTGCAAGGATTTCAACCGTATCAAAAAGTCTCCATAAACTTCATTAGGATGTGACCTTTTATCAAATAATTCTTTTCTGAAGTCAGAATTTGTATGAATATTTTAAAACATCTCAAATATCACTTTTCCCATATGTTAATTTAGCCTTCCTCTAGGAAATGGCTTCATATCTACACTGAATTTTAATAGGGGGAAAAACAAAAAGAAAAACAACCTCTACAGTGGTTTAGTAAAAAGTTTATTACAACAGTAGTCTATTATCTGGAAATGTTGCCTTGAAATGTTAAACTAAAGAAGTGCAGTTTGAGCAAGAAATGAGGAATCACTCTTTAAAGTTCATAACTTCTCCCCAGATAATGATATTTAAAGGATATCTTGAGGATGTCAGAGTTGTAGCATGTAATCAGAAAGTCAACAAAAGTGATTAATGGAATAGAGCAACTGCCTTATGAAAAAAAAGCAAAATCCCTTTAACTCTGTAGAAGAAAAGTATAAGGGAAAGAGAGGAAGCTTTAGAAAGAACATAATGAAAGCAAGGCTGAGATGAAAAAAGAACTGTTGTTCTCCAAACTCTGTTCACAAAAAAACAAGAAGGCATTTGAAGAACCTAGTGGGATTTTGGACTAAAATATATGAAAGAACTTTTAACAGATGGCACTACATTTCTTAATTTGTTACAGCAGAATGTGATGTAGCTAGAGAGTTTCTTTTGAAGGTTTGGTAAGGGATTAGACAATTTCACAACAAAGAAGGCTGTCAGTGGATAGGAAAAGATCCTCTGACTTCTTTAATACACCTGAATGCTTGGAGCTTTCAAAGGGAAGAGAGTATTGGAAGTGGCTAAGCTAATATGCTCTCCCTAAATAACCTCTCTTTTCTGCTCTTAAACATTTCCAGGCTAGATGAACAACTACATTAGCCACACAGGATGCTTCTTAGGTTCTAACGGGATGTTCTCAAGTTTTTGTGTTCAACAGAATCTTACATATACTACACTACTTGTTTCCCATGCGTGTTCATACCTCACTGGTGTATTACCCCTGCTACACCTAACTGAATAGATATTTTTTTTTTTCAGAGGCATTAGTGGATGATGAGCATGATTGCAAAAGTAGACTGATTTAGAAGCAGAAAATCCTGTCAGCTGAGGTGCTTGGACAGATGTTTTCAACCTAGAATCAATTTTTGTTCAACCTAATACACTGAATCAAAGGAGCAGTACTTCTGATTAAGAGTAAAATCACACAGAGAAAAATTGTAAATCAAATTCTTCCTTTTTGGGAGGTTCGCTGTTATTAAAGTTTACTGTACCATGAAATAAGATTGTGCTTCCTTTTAAACCTTCCCAGCAACCCTTATTATGAAGTAGAATCTTACACATGAAAGTTTTTACTCCAGGAAGAGACCTTAGGAAAAGTGTTGCATGCTGTGACTCAAAAAATAAAGTGAATCATCAATATTACAGATGGGAAATGTTTAGGAAATCATTCAGCCCTTCATGCTGCTACTGAACAATCTCTCCTAACATAGATTTTTCATGAATATTTTTTTTGCTTCGATTTCGAAGTTAAGAAAGAAAGTCTAGATTTTTTTACATTAAACTGTTGCTTAGCTTGCCAAAAACATTACCCTATGTGTAGCTTAAAATTCCTGTTATCAATTTCTTGCTCCAAGTTACAATTCTTTTATAATTTATAAGGTCATATAGTTTTCATATGCCTCTAATATCATAACTTATACTGGGATTGCATTCTTTCTAAACAGTTTCATCTGATTAGATGCAGAAATGCTGTTCAGCAGTCTGCCACTTACAGAAGATGCTTTGAGTATGCATATAGCAAATATGTAAAACAGAACTACTTGAAGGCAGTTGTTAGTGTGCTAAATATTTGAGGGAAACAAAGGTTAATATCTTCACATAATATCAGCTCTTTCGCCATGTTTTATATTAAACTATTATGGACAGTCACATCCGTGAGATACCAGTGCTGCCTTTGCCCAGGAAGACTGCTGAGGCCACTGTTGGAGAAGCAGTTGTTACGCAGATGGCTCCTCAGGTGCTAAAATAGAGTTTCCTCCTGAACCCTGTGGTGAAGACTGTGGTAGGGGAGGCAATCCTCCTTCAGACCACAGAAGACCCCATACCAGAACAGATGGATGCACAAATGAGGCTGCGACCCATGCCAGAGTAGGCTCCTGGTAGGACTTGTGATCCTGTGGAGAGAGGAGCCCATGCCGGAGCAAGTTTGTGGGCAGGACTTGTGACCTCATGGGGGACCCACAGTGGAGCAGTCTGTTCCTAAACGACTGCATCCTGTGAAAAGGACCCATGCTGGAGTTCATGAAGAACTGCAGCCTGTGGGAAAGCCTCACACTGGAAAAGTTCATGGAGGACTGTCCTGCATGAGGAACCCCCCACTGGAGCAGGGGAGGACAGTGAAGAGTCCTTCCCTGGAGGAGGAAGGAACAGCAGTGACAACATGTGATGAACTGACTGCAACTCCCCTTCCCTAACCTCATGTGCCACTGGCAGGGGGGTTGTAGAGGATTCAAGAGGGAAGTTAAGCTTGGGAATAAGGGAGGCATGGAGGGAAGCTGATTTAAGATGTAGTTTTCAATTCTTATTGTATTAACCTGATTTGATTTGCAACAAATTGATTTCCCTAAGTAAAATCTGGTTTTCCCCTAACAGTAATCGGCAAATGATCTCTCCTTGTCCTTATCTTGACCCACAAGCCTTTTGTTATATTTACTCTCCTCTCTCCTGCTGAGAAGAGGGAGTAATAGAGCAACTTTTGTGGTTGACAATTCTAAAGCTGGCAGAAGTTATGAAAACCCTCTTTTATTAAAAAAAAAAGGCCAACAAAGAAGTATTTTAAGGTATTTTCAAAATTGGGAATTAGAAAAGATAATCTTCTTATGTCATTCTTTGCTTTTTCACTCTGCAATGTAGTGGTTAACCTGTCCTTCCTCTCTCCTACTCAGTAAGTCTACATCACGCTATTTCAGCCTGGTACAGAAAAGACTGCCATTTAGTTAAGCTTTCTAAGATTTATGAAATAACATATTAAATAAATTGTTATGTCCTCATGAAACTCATACATTCCTATAGGAGGGTGGTTGCTAGAATTTTGTGTTATTTATCAGTGAAAACATCAGAAAATCACACATTAATTGTGATAATACAACAGAAGAATGCTGATCAGCCCTAACCTCAACCTAAGAGAATGAAAGAGGGAAGACAATAACAAGGCTAAGCAAAAACTGTTCCATTTGGAGACCTAGGACAGAATCTATAAAACAAATATGTTACCCATCCTTTCTGCAAAGAATATCATCCATAACATCCAGCAGGTCTGGAGCCGGAAAATGTGAAAAAAATTGTCTATCTTTAGCTTCAGTATCTTGTTCCTTTCCTCTGACACTTTTTTTGTTAAGTGGGGAGGTATGTGGGTGGAATCAAAAACAACAAAACAAAACACTCATTATTATTCATTATTTGGAATTGTGAAAGCTATAACTAAAAAGAGTCCCTGACCTTTTCATCACCAGAACGGAAAGACTCGAAAAGAAAGACTAAAAAAAGAAATGAGTCATTAAAGGGTATTAGTCCAAAATAAGGGACTGATTGTCCCTGTGTATTGAATCTAGTTGATATTAGTTAATTTTCTTCATAGCAGCCTATAAGGTGCTGTGTTTTAGACTTATGACCAAAACACTGTTGATAACACAAGGAAGCTTTATCTATTGCTGAACAGTTCTTACACAGTATCAAGGGTTGTCTCTTTTTCCTCACTCTGCTCTGCTAGTGAGTGGGCTGGGGGTGGCCAAGAGGCTGGGAGGGTACATGGCTGGGACACTTGACCCCAGCTGACCAAAGGGACATCTCATACCATACGGTGTTGTGCTCAATGATAAAAGCTGCAGGAAAGTTATTTTAAAGTAACTGTTGCTCAGAGACTAACTGGGCATTGTTCTGCTGTGGTGGGAGATGGACAGTGACTGTCTTTGCATCATTTGGGGTCTTCTTTTTGCCACTTACTAAGCTGTCTTTATTGTGACCCATCAGTTTTCTCATTTTTGCTGTTCCAATGCTCTCTCCCATCCCACTGGAATGGAGTAAGTAAATGACTGGATGAGGGCTTACCTGTCAGCCAGAGTCAAGCCACCCAACTCTGTTTGTTTACTTTTATACTTTAAAGCTTCCCTTCCACTTTTGTCACAGATTTCCACTTTTACTTTCAGGCTCTTTTATTATTATCGATAAACTTGCAGTTACGTTCTGATATTAATTCTTATGAGCTTATCTAGTTTTGGACTTGTTCTCAGTTTTTTTTCAAGACTATTTTATCTAGACATACGTTTTAATCGTAGGTTTGATCTTTTTAAGTATATAGCACATACATTTACATAACTAAAATTTCTTGAAAGATTCATTGCTGTCATTTATATTTTTCAGTTTAAATTCTTTCATTTTTTTTCTTATAATTGTGCTTAATTTTGTAAGATCTGTCATTTGAAAATTAGTATACTATACTAGAGCTTTTCAAAAAAAGGTAGATATTCTTAACAGACATATAATTACAGTTAGATTTCTGATGTGGAATAAAAATTAGTGACTCACAGTAAATTTAAATTTAACCAGCAGAAGATTAATTTAGGTTTGCTTGTTGGTTTTCTTAATTTAGAGGCTATATTTGCATATTAATAATAAATAAATGCATTCAAAATGTTGTTTACGTCAATGCTGTTTGGAAGCATTCTCTGTCATCTGGTTGATGTCTTCGTTGTCTCTTCTGACACTCATGTATGCATAGTAATAGACATGCACACAAATCTATGTGAATTTATGTACGTATATGCATATGCACATGTACAGAATCTGTTCATATATGCTTTCAGAATATTTTCCTATCAAAGTAGATTATCCTGATCTTTGTTATACTTGCTAAATATCTCTATTATATATAAACTTAATGGAGATACAGTTTAATATGCAATACAGTCCTTCAAACGCAGCTCTAGGGACAGTGACAGGTCGTAGACTTGTTAATAACATCTAGATAGGCTCAACTAACATTTTTTAATGCAGACTGTACTTTTTTAAGAACACGGATACGTTTATATAAATTAATTCTGCCAGTCATTCAGTTTTAGGAAACTGCAGTGATATTGCTGTTTGTGGCTTATAAAATGAAAAGGCAATACCAAGGCACCAGGAAGACCTCGGTTTGTCTGTTTTATTTTTTTAATGTCTAAAGAATTATAAGGATTTTGTAGCGTAACATTCTCCTTCTTTTAATCCACATAGAGGATTGGAAGTTAAAATACTGATGTATGGTATGTGTAATATATGTAAATATATGTAAATCAAATTTTGGGACATACGTACCTATCCCTACTTAAATTTTCGGTAGAACTACATGGCAGCACAGTGGAGTTTTATGTTTCCATGCTTGTAATTGTCATACTTTCGTTTTAAGTTGCCGTACATATTTTAAGTTGTAATGCAGACCTTAATGTACTTGCTCCATGCAAAGGAAAATCAGGACTTCAACATTTATGGGAATAAAAGTACTGCTAAAAAAAGAACATATTAGGTCATTTCTGAAGTGGTCATGTAGCTGTACAGACACTCTACTCAAACTGTGTTATGCTGTAATGCATAAATGTGTATTCTGTGTACCACTCAAAACCTTTGCTTCTATTAATTTATATTGTTCCCAGAAGCAAGACAAAATTTTAATTTTTCAGCTGAACACTGTCATCTTTTTAAAAGTGGACATAAACATATAAGAACAATCAAAACTGCCATTTCTGCTTGTGTGAGATTTCATTTTATTATTCTTACACAAATAAGCTTTTAGTGAGTTTTTACACTCAAGAACTGAAATACGTATAATTTTGGTTAAATAAAGAGAGGTGAAACAAGATATTATGATAAAAAACATTTCTTGAACTAAATATACCTTTTAAGAACAGACAGTGTTAACAGAAGATAAGAAGTAAATGGGGAAGGAAGAAGAAAATTCATGATAGCATTGAATACCATTCTATACACTAGCACATACTAGGCAGTATGAAGAATCATGAAACCAAATGTCAGAGAAGGAAAAATATGGAATCCCAAAGCATTGTGATGAAAATAGGAAATAAGAAGATAAAAAAAGGGCAAATGAGAAAAGTAATATACTTTGCAAAGTTCATTAAAAAGTCTCTTACAAGGATTTGATGTTAAGGGAGGCTGTGATGAAGAAAGAAAAAGTATGATTAAGAGGACAAATGGCAAAGTTTTCACTGTTGTGAAAGGAACCGAATTTATTAGGTGTAATAGCTTTACAAAGTTACTTTCTCTTTTATGTATTCCAGTTTTCTTCCTCTGTTCCTGTCTTTATCAATATAGTGCTTCATGCTAGTGGAAAGTGAAATTTTCCTGCAATAGAACAAGACGAAATTGCTATCTTTCTCCCTTTTTCCAAAAAATGTGCTGTCATTTATGTGGCTAAAAATATATTTAAAAATATATCTATTGATTAATATTTCTCTCTTAACATTAATTCAATCCTCCAACCCTAACAGATGACTCATAAATTTGACATTTTCTAATAGAAACAACACTATTTATTTCAAAGTAGATAATAAGACATTGAGTTACTGTTAACAAAAGCAGACACAAAATAGTCATCTCTTGAGAAATCGTGTAAGAACCCATTACAAATTCCCCAGGTGAAGAAATATCTCTGTGACAGCCTTTAGCTTGAGTCTATTAATTTGAAATACTATTATAACTACAGTAACAGAATGGAATGGAATCATCTGTTCTTCCAGTATTAAAGAGCTATTTTAAAATCTTGTTAAAACCATCACATCTGTATTTCATAATTCACGAAAGTTATACTCTTCTATGAAGGATTTAATTCCCCAACAATTCACTATTTTTTCATTTGCTGCTTTTTATATTTGACATATATGCATTTTTCTTAGTGTCTGCTATATTAATGGAATACATCATGGTATTTAAGTGTACCTTATTAATAGAATGAGCTCATTCAGATATAATAAAAAACAAATAATATCACTCCAAACAAACCAAAAATGCCCCTAAGGTTTATTACTCAGATAAACAAATGAATCAGATATAGAAAGCCACTTAATTTCCTTTTGCATGTGAAAAATCTCAAGTTTTATTTATATTCAAGTAACCTCTGTGGACAAGAAGAATTTGAGGTGTGGCAGCTCCAGATATCTACCCCAAAGTATTTTTTTCCTAGTTGAACACAGTATTTTAAAATATGATCTTAAGATGTAAACCTGCCATACAGAGTCACTACATGATATGACTGGAAAATGTGTGTTATCAATCATTACCTATTACACAAAAACTATGAATATTCATTGCTGTAAAGGATTTGCATCTCTGTATGGAGTTATAGGAATTCAGATTTTTATAATGAAACAAAGAAAAATGTCATTATTATCCATAATGCTGGAATTCACTGGTGAATGAAGATTTTTATCAGAAAAATACCAGTGTTCAATAAGTAGCGACCGAACTATTAGAGAACAGCCAATTACCATTAGAGAAATCAGTTTAATCTGTCGGCTTGTTAATTTGTAAAAGATGAAAGTGAGTGAGTGGTAAGCAGAAGGCAGACTGACTGCTATTTAAGATTCCTTTCCAGACTAAATTGAGCTTAAAAGATGTAAAAAAGGTTTTGCTGAAAAAAGTTGTTTTTCAAATTTCTTGTTAGAAAGTCATAATAAAAAATTCAAAATTAGTTGTAATAATGACTTTTCAGCTGTCAGTTGAGATTTTTGAGGAATATCCAATGACATGTTATTTCATTAGAAAGTGCTGACATGATGGGATAACAAATGATTTTTGACCTAGGAGGTTTATTTTCTTCACTTACAACTTAGTTGACAAAACATGGCAAAAAATATAAATCTGTTGAAACATCTCACTTCAAACCTGAATTGCAGAAAATTTTGAATCTATTGAAATGATTTTGACTTAGAGTATTTATCTATTTACGTCAGGAATGGAATATGTAGGTGAGAAACTGAGGTATAAGCACCCTAAATACTGATAACAGCACATTATTTGAACATGTTTTAACTTTCTTTCAGGTTGTGTGTACCTAAAAACAAGCTTTGACTTGTCCCCGAGCTAGACTGAGAAATAAAATGAGAACGGAATCTCTCACAGGAACAAAATGCCATTTCTCAGATTGCAGCTGTTGTTAGATCTGGAAGTCTGCTTGTGAAAATGAGCACTCTGGAGAGACAACAAAAGCTTTCTTAAAGTCATGTGTGCATAATTTCTCAGTCTTTTTAATGTTGAAATATGAAATTTTTAAGACTTTTCGAGAGTAATTCTGTTATTCTAATCTAATTGGTGAAGTTCAAATTTTCTTTACCGAGAATTAGTTGGTTTTGATCTCCAGGTTCCAGAAACCAGATTCACAACAAGGATGCAACACAGAGAATTGAATCTTACACTGTCTTTAATAGATGTCACTGGTTACTTCAATACAGCAATCACATGTATTTATTAGACCAGGTGGTCACAATGAAACACTTCCTTGTTGTATTGTCTGTGGCAACAACAGCATTTTTTCCCGTCTTTCATCCAAAGGCGATCATTTTTCCTCTTTATTACCCTTTCTCTATTTTGTTCAACTATGCTATCAGTAGCTACATGTTTTTTATGATTTTTGCATTTGTATATTTTCGGCAATAAGTACAATTTTTATATTTAAAATTCTAAAGGACCCAAGAAATAGTCAGATTTCATTATGAAAGGTGTTGAATGGCAAAAGCAATAATAATCAGTCTATCTCAGGAAGCAAATTAATAAAATGGCTTGTATGTTACTATCACATCCAGCACAAGTAAGGAGAAATTAGCAATTCGTTAATATGTAAGAATCTTAATAACATTGACAATAACGTCTAGGTCTAAAATATTTCTTTTTTAAATTCTGACATTTGTTTCTTTCAGTGTGTTTAAGTTTTTCCCAGCTGTAATTCTATCAGGAGCCATATAACTTTTTCCCTAGAAGTAGTATTTGTTCAATAAGAGTGAATGAATGCACATCAAAACCAGCTGGCCCTGACAATAACCCTTAATGTGAGGTTCCAGTTAACAGCTTCAGATGGACCTGCCATCCAGAATATAAGGAGCCATGTAGTGAAATTGCCATAAATCACTGTGTAGCTGGACTATGTCAGAATGGATCATACTGCAATGATCTCCCTGGAGAGTTTTAAGTGTCACAATCTGACTACTAAAAATCACTTTTGTCATGAGGCATTTGAGTTTGTCAGAAAGAAATGTTTGGAGAATGTAAATGTGGCATTTCTGAAAAAAAAAAAATAATATTTTGCTGCAAAATTTCCATTATCTAAATTCATTAAATATATTTTGAGTATCTGTAGCAGAAAAATAAATTGACACTTGCTTATTTCTTTTTGTAGGAAATAGTATGTTCTTAAGTACTGCTGCTGAATCTATTTTGATTACAAACTGCAGAAAAGCACGTTTGCTATCAAAACTGGGCCCTGAAACCATCACCCTTTGTTCTTCAATTCAGTATAGTAATTTCAGATAAGTTTGGTTCGCGATGAAATATTTTGATAACTCAAAACAGAAATAAAAGCATAAATAGGTTAAGGTCTTTATTTACAATCTGTAAAGTTATTATGAGTATTTGGTTTTAGTTTGACAAACAAAAACTTTATGTTGGTTCTTCTGCATTCAGTATCTCCAGTTTGATGATATTCATATAGCCAGATATAACAGTTATACATGTATCTGCGTATAATTGTTACCAGGCGTTTATTTTAAGGCCCTTCACTACAAGAGTCATGGGATCATGGAATCATAGAATAGTTGGAGTTGGAAGGGACCTTAAAGGTCATCTAATTCTAACCACCCTGCAACGGGCAGGGACAAGAAATTGAGGTGCTAGATTGCATCCAGAGGACAACTATGCTTGTGAAGGGGCGGGAGAACAAGGAGCTGAGGGAACTGGAATTGTTTAGCCTTGAGAAAAGGAGGTTGAGGGGAGACCTTATTGCTCTATACAACTACCTGATGTAGAAAGGAGGGTTCTAGTCTCTTCTCCCAAGTGACAGGTGATCGGATGAAAGTAAATGGCCTTGCACCAGGGGAGGTTCAGATTGGACATCAGGAAAAAAAATCTGCACTAAATTGGGCACTGGAACAGGCTGCCCGGGGAGGAGGTTGAGTCATTGTTTAAAAGATGGGTAGATGAAGTGCTTAGGGAAATGGTTTAGTAGTGGACAAGTATGTTTGGGTTCAATGATCTCGAAGGTCTTTTCCAACCAAGTGGTTCCATGATTCGGTGATCCATTATTGAATAATGTTTGCATTTCAGTTTTTTTATCACAATTTTTATATTACTTTTATGTAGTACTTAAGTAAGCAGATGTTAACATCTATTCACGAAGGCAAAAATAAGATTCTTAAATTTTTAATAGCAATCTATAGGGAGGAAAACTCAGCTGTGTAAGAAGCTTGTACAGCTGGTGTTTTCAATGGAATAGAAACATAGTTTGAAGACACCTTTCTGCATCTGATGAATTAGAATCCAAAGTGATTATTTGTGTAAAGAACTTATAATAGGCATTCTCTTGCATTTATACTACAAAGAGCTGCCATACCAGCCAGGTTTTCTAAAGCACAATATGTTTCAGGAATTTACCCTTATGGTCAGAAGTTGCTATCCTACTTTATCTAAACAGCTGTTTAAAAATTAGGAAATCTTCCAGATCAGAAGATCATCAGTTATGCACTAAAATCATGGTTTACATTTCCTTTGATCTGAAAACTGTGCTACACTTGGCCCAAGCATACTGAACTTTAAACATTTTGTAATAATTTGTTACTCTAAATCTGCACTTAATAAATGTTATAAAATCAGGGTATGCTTAGTTTCTGAAGTTACCAAAACACACTGTAGAAATCAGATTTGTTTGAACATCTTTGACAAAAGATTTTTTCCTTTTCTCCTTGTTGCGTAAAACAGTGATGAGCTCAAGGTATAGACTCGATGCACTAGAATCTGTTCTGAAAGTAGCTACACTACTGGAGCATGACATTATTTTATGTTTTTATTTATTTTTTTTTAAATTAAACATGAAGATCAGATTATCAGCCAGACTTGGCATCCAAGTTTGTAAGACACTGCAATTAACAGTGTTTAGCTCACTGAACTAAATCTCTGGTTTGAGTCATTAAAATTTAAAAAAAAAATATTTTGGAGGTTTGAAAACAAATATTTTTCAGTGAAACAAAGAATATTTACTTTCAACTATTTGTGGTGTATGTTTTAAAATAAAATGCTGCCATCAATGAGCCATGTGATTTTCTTGCTGGATGATGTCTTCAGAAATTATAATGCCATGGCCAACATACCCTAAGTATAAAATGTAACCTTACCTTTGAATTTCTTTTTTTAAATTTGTGCAGATGTAGCCATCAACAGTAAATGTGGATGTTCAATGTTTCACAAGATTAGTTTTCTCACTAACTATAAGTCAACTGGTTCAAAATATCAATACCAATAAGCTGTGAGACCTGTCAAATCTTCTAATATCTACTTTATAATAAATGTATTTTCTTTTTTGGCTTGGAAATGTAATGTTTTCTTAGTGTGGTGTACAGAACACCACACTAAAAATGAAATGTCTTTTATCAACTGTGTGCTTTCAGTAAAATTCAACAAAATTAGGAATATATGCAAAAAACTACTTGAAGTAATTGACATCCTCAAATTCTCTTGAAGAATTATATCTTGAATGGGTTTTATTATTATTGCAAGTATGGCTTTATTATTTAATCCCTTTTTTCCCATTTAGAATTGTTTTGTATAGGAAACTGAAATTTTTAAAGAAACCAGAATATTTTACTCTATATGAAATATAAACTTGAAATATAAGTAAAGAACACAAAAGTACTTAGCAAAATCGGTCTACTATTTGTCTGTTTTCTCAGACTAAATGTGATAATAAAGTTTTTATGTCTTCTGTTACTCTATTTTTCATCAGGTTTTACTGGGCAGTTTTGCGAGGCAGATGTTTCTGCCTGCCTGTCACAACCATGTGGAGCCTCCAGCATCTGTAAAGACATATTGGGAGGCTACGCCTGTTTCTGTGCACCTGGTTTTATAGGTGGGTTCAAAGGAGTGTTGTTTAACATCTGTTTGAGTCAATACTAAATCACAGAAAAGAGGATTATCCAAGAGTAGCAACGGTTATAATTTAGCAGTGTGCCTTTGGTTCAGGCAGAAGCAACTTTTATTTCCTGGCACACAAAAATATTTGGCTGTGTGAGCGTATTCAGCTGTAAAAAATACTGACTACAAGGGACTGTTTCCACTCTAATAACTCTCACTTTATACTATTTTAGACAGGGTGTCTGTCTTACAGTAATGTGATTGTAACTCCCAGCCATATGCAAGTTGGCCTTTAATTTAACTGCTTTGTGCTTCCTGTAACAGTAATGCTGCAATAACAAGGGCCTTAACTGCCAAATAATCATACAAGATCCAGGGCTGGTTTAACTACTCATGCTTAAATCTACCCTGCAGCTCACTGTCCTGAGTAAAGAGTCTGACTAGGTTAAAATTAATTTGGTTATGTCAGCATTCTGTCATGGTAATTCCAGATTGTAGTGAAAAATCTAGATACAGATTTGGATCTTTTTCATCACCTAATGATGAAATAATCAAGCACAGTAGGAATTCCCTGGAGTAGCACATCAGCTCTGTAGCCAAGATTCATTCAGTCTAACTACAGGGACTTTGTTGGGGCTCCTAATGCAGGAACAGAACACCTCTAGAATCTTTAGGAGGACACAGGCAACCAGAGGAATTCAAATCTTGAGAAGACAACATATCTCTTGAATTGTCGCTCTATGTCCTAATGTAGGAATCCATTTAAATGAAACAACCTGTAATTTAATAGCTGCACTATTTATATCTGTATAAAATGAAATGCTATTTCTTGTTTCTATGCTTGGTTTATTTTGTTATTATTATCAAAATGTAAACTACAATTGTTTGATGGTATTTATGATAATTCTCAGCGAGGTCTCATTTTATTGAACTGATTATATAAATTCTTATAGTATCTACATAACAGGGGATTAACATTTTTATTTTATACTTTTTCTTTGGCCAAAGAAAGTCCTCAAGACCTCTCTGAAAGAATCAGGAAGTTTTTACCTGCCTTTTAGGCATGAGTAATAATAAATGTTAGTTCATTGTCATCTGTTTGGATAATACATATACAAAATGCAAATAAATACTTTCCGGCCTTAAGGCCAGAAAAAAATATTAAAAAAAAAAAGTTCTCAACTAGAAATCAGCATGTATGGGTTTTTTGTCTGTGTATTTAAGAATAAATGGCGTTACTTAATATTTTGAATATTAGATTCTGAAAACTGTTATTAAAACATTTGTCATTATACAGAAATCTGTCTAAATATTTCCCATGAAAATCTTAATAAAAAATCCAGAAATTAAAAAATGAATGAAAAAAATACTGTGGAAAAGGATTGTGATATTTTTGTATTTGATCTAAGAAATCATACTTGAACTTTCATGGTTTCAAGATACCTCAAGATTTTACTGCCCTTAAAACATGAAATGACTCAAATTTGTAAGTGCATCTATAAATTAATCTATAAAATTCCCATCAGATCTCTGTTGAACATTGTATATTACATATATATTTCACTTCTGCCTTTAATCAATAAGAAATTAGTTCCCTGAAGACAATTTATGGCTCGTTGGTAAAAGTTCCCTGTACTTAACCTCAGTTATTTCATTTTGTTGTTACTGCTTGAACTGGTGACTCACCAGTGGCATGTTCCTAATGAAGTGAATCCTTCACTTGTTTCCAGGTAATAACTGTGAGATTGAGGTAGATGAGTGTCTTAGTTATCCTTGTCACAATGGGGCTACTTGTGTTGATCATCTGAATGCCTTCAGCTGCATCTGTCCAAATGGATTTCAAGGTACAAAAAAATCCATAGAACTATAACGTCGTAAATCTACTTTGAGTCTCACATCAATTTTTTAACATATTAGCTGAGATGCATGTATAATTATTTTAGTGTCATCTGAAGATACAAACATGTAAATTCAGCATAAGTGCATGTCATCTAAAGTTATCTGCTTTGTTTTTATGACAGCATGGAGCTAGGTGTTTTCTGTGGGCCGGTGGCTTAGCTGTTGAAAATGGATCAGTGGAGTTCAGTGGAAATTTGCAAATAGTGTGTACTGTTTACTGTAAAGTTTTTATACTGTTAGGAAATTTAATATAATAGAGTCGGAGAAAAAAACTGTGAGAAATTGTGGGTTTTAGTATATTTGTACAATTGATATGAAAAATGTAATCAGTTTGATAAGTTTAAGAATTAGTATCTGCAGCTGTTCTTTGCTTTCAGCTCAGATTAGGAATTAAAAGTGCATTCATTTTCTTTTTAATGCATAATTTTAAAAATATCATGTATTTTTAATCATTGAAATACAAAGCAATCTATAATTCAAATGTCACAGAGCAAAATATTACATTTCTTCTGCTAGTTATATTCTGAATAACTATCACTTTTTTTTATTAAAATTATTTGAACTCCCCAAACCTTGGAATGAATGTCATTTTTCATTTTTTCTTCAAAAGACGAAAAGTTAATTTCACTCAGAAATATTCACAGTAGGATATTTTTATACTTTAAGTAGCTCTAGTCTAGAATGGAATAAATCGTGTTCTTTTCTACATCAGATCTCTTTATCCGTTGTCTAGGAATACATCTTTTGTCTTATTATGAACACAAGGATATTTCCTGTCATGTCATTGCAATGCATTCTGTTATATTTAATCTGCTTTTTATTCTTCTATATTCATATAATAGGAAAATTGCTTTAAGCCTTAGGAATCTATTCATTGACTGTACATTTTATCTTTTGGGAAAATTAGTGAATAGTTTAAATATTAAAAATATCAACACAGTGTCATAGATGCCCACATTTGAATATAAAAAGGATATCAAAGTGATTCCAGTATGTGAACTGTATTCAGTTTAAAAAAATGTTATTTAACTATATGTTCTATGCAGTAACATCTCTCCCCTTTGCCTGATTGCATATATATAGGCCCAAATTGTGAAGCAAATATAAATGAATGTCACTCTTCTCCATGTCTTCATAATGCATCATGTGCAGACCTTATTGGTGGCTATGAATGCATCTGTCTGCCTGGCTTTACTGGTGAGTTGTATTCATAGTAAACCTTATTTTCAGCAGCGAGGTAGTCCACAAAGCATCCATTAAGACAACACTGAGTAATTTGCTTGTGTTTCCTTCTCATTTCTCTTTATCTGCCATGGTCTAATGTTTCATTTGCATTCCAACAAACTGGAACACTGACTTCATCTGTAAACTAAATAGCACATGATAAATTAGTCTGCCTTTTAAAAGGCCTTCAAAGCTTAAGCACACAGGGAAGATTAGTTACCATTTAGCAACTCCAAAATAATTTCCTATTTGTGGTGATAAGAATTAAATGAATGCTGACATTAGTATGTCTGGCTCTTTATTTTACTGATAAATGTCAGTTTCTCCTCACAAGTTGTTTGAGATTCTTGTGGCACAAAGGGATTAATAATTGGCACCTGATTGTCTTACTAAACATTCAAATCTTTCGTCTATTCAAAGGTGCAAGATGTGAAACAGATATAGATGACTGTGCTTCATTTCCCTGCAAGAATGGAGCCACCTGCATTGACCAACCTGGTAATTACTTCTGCCAATGTGTGGCTCCGTTTAAAGGTAATGGACACCAGGGGAGAGGGGAAAACAAACATAATTAACTTCAGAAAGCATTTCTGTCAATTGTCTGAACTCATTTCACTCTTTCTACAGCATTATTAGTTCTTCATTTTCTCAAGCAAAGCTTTTAAAGTGACCAGCCAATTATGCCTTAGGCTGTAAGTAATGAGAAGTAAACTGTGTTTATTAACCTACTAAAACTACTTATTAATCAAAATGGATACTTTAAGATCAGTTTGTTAACAGAATTAGTTTATTTATAAAATTAGAGGCATATGCCCATTAAGATCTCATCACAAAGACGGCTTTCTTTTCTACAATTTTTTCTCTCTAATTTGATTGGTCATGGAATTCTTTGAATTATTTTTTCATTCACAGAAAACAATTTATGGTTATCTTGGAACTGATAAATTGTTTGTGATTGTTTCTGTTGATGTTAAAGGAAATACACATAAACCACAATCTTTATCGTGACCTTTTTAATAGAAAATATAGGGTTTTGGTTTCAAGCACTCACTGATAAAACAAATCAAAATAACAAATTGTGCAGTGTTCTTGACCAAATCTAGTTCAAGATAATCTCAGTTAAAGGCATCTGTTGATTTATAAACTAAATGTAAACACATTTTTTCCTCCTGCAGTTCAATACAATGACACACAGTTAGGATTTCAGAATAATCATTAAAAGACATTTTTCTTGATATGTTGAGACAGCAGGGCCTTTCCCCTTTGGGGAAGATGGTTGCACGAATTTAGTCATTCATTAGAAAGGAATGGGCTCTAATGTTTGTTCTTATTATTTTAGTTAATGGTCAAAATTTAGTTTGTCATTTTTATTGGTTTTAATTTAACTTCTGCTGAATAAAATCAGTATAATGAAAAGTAAACAGGTACTGCAGTATCAGAATTGCCTCTGTTCAGATAGATGATTTCACTCATTTTCTAAACAATGGTTAGAAATACTGTTCTATGAAATACTTATTTCTGAAGGAGCTAGATTTTCAAAGACTTTGGTTTTCATTTAGGTATTCCAGTAAGTGATTAAAATTTCAGAAAGTCAACATTTCTGTAGTCATTCATCAAGAAGCTAGCAGTGTCTAATACTCTCAATAGAAAAGTTAAACCCTGTTGGCAAGATCCATAAATGGTAGCTGAAATCCTGTAAAAATATAGTATTCTTGGTACAGGATACTTAGTATCTACTTAGTATCAGAATTCTCATTGAAATAAAAGATTTTTTGAGACTGTTTACTTCTTTATATATTTACTTGGCACCTTTCAAGTTCAAGTCCTTGTATTAATGTTATCCAGATTTATGATGGTATAAATAAAAGCAGAATTATTTTTACATGAAAACTCTACCTCAGCCTCATGCCATCTGTTTATTGAGTATTACACTGCTGTAAAAGTACTCTTTAACAGATTCACAGTAGGCCAACATGATAAGTACTTAAACTATTTTCTTCTAATTGTGTGGAAATATTCAGGTTACTGTAAAGAATAGTTACAGTGTGTAACTGTTATTAGTGTGCATCAATTACAGATAACAGAATTGCTTTATTAAGAAATTAAATATATTAATATAATGATAGAAGTTACATAGGATTATCTGTTTTATGTTTTCACAGATTTTCTTGCTTCTGTTATTCTCAGTGTAAAAGCATAAATGCTATATTGTAGATGCTGTAAGTTACTTGAAAAGCAGTCTGAAGTTGTATTTCAATAATACATTGTAATGATTTCATTCTCCCATCACAAAATCTGACTTGAAGGGTATGCACCATTTTTAGGAACATATACCAGTTGATGAGGATGTGTACAGCAGACTCTGCTACACAGAATGTAGCAATAAGGAATTCTGAGCAGTCCTCCTGCGGACACGATTCTTTTTAGAAAATCTAATTACCATGGTAAATTCAATTCATGGAGAGCACTAGAGAAGTGTGTCTTCTGACGCTGTTAACTCTAACCCTAACAGTGACAAAACTAATACACGCCTCTCCTCTAGTGTTCCCCTGACATAAGATTTCCCCACAGTAAGTGTAGATTACTGCTCTTTCTACATATGCTGGCATTTCATTGGAATCATTGCCATTGAAATTGCTAGCTTTGACTTTTCCAAAATTTTCACCTGAACTTCTTGAAGTTACTAACAGTTCATCTGCACACAATTTAAAAAGAAAACCTATAGAAACTTATAAAACATCTGGGTATGAAAAAAAAAAAAAAAATCCCTGTCAACTTCTAATAATGTTCTAATTACTCTATATGATAATTTAAGACTTGTCATCCTTTTTTCAGCCACGTTCCTTGTCCTGTGGAAGAGAAACTTTCTGTTTTTTCTAAAATCATAGACCTTTACCTGTAGTCTTGACAAGGTATATAATAATGAACTTCATATACTTTTAAATCATAACTCTTTGGACCTTGGTTTGGAGGAAGCTCAAGATTTTATAAAAAAACGGTCTGTAGCATTATGTTATTACTGAAGATATCCCTGTGTAAACTCACACAGATATCCTAGAAGCTCCAGAGTTTCACTGAGCATGTGTTGTAATAAGTTAAAATAGAGGAAAAATAATAGCATCTAGATTTATATAGTATGTATAATACATTTATAATTTATAATACAGTTATCTATGTCACAAATACTGTATATTTTTGTGAATATGTTCTAATTACCCCAATACAACAGTCCAGACTTTAAAGTCCAGTTCTCTGTTTCTATCCACTTTCACTAATGTTCTGTTATTTACTTGTATATTACAAATTACTATTACACCTCATACTGAAATGCTGAAATGTTATTTGCCATTCTACCACTTGCACATACCATACTATAATGTTCTTTTCATTTCATACAAGATTTAACCTAAGTACATATCTGGTACAGTTGCTTCTGCCTGGTTCTAGTGTATTAGTCCATGAAAATATGTTACTATTTTAGAAATGTCTCCCTCTTCCACAAGTTTTCTATCATGTCTAAGAATAACACTGATAGTCACATATATTGGATATTTTTTAGTAGAGGACACTCTGAAGTTCAGTTGTTCAGAATCAAGGAAAGGGGATCAGCTGGTTTTCTGTTGCATTTCCTGCTGATAAAGTAACACTTGGAGTTGGGAGCAGAAAAGAAGATAAACTCAATTTGGGTGCAGGACAAATCAAAGATTTTAATAGCAGCAACGAGACACAAACAGATCAGAAGTATATAAAGCTACAGTTCTGACCAGTATATCACTGATAGGTTTTGGCAGTAATTTACCTATTACAGTGTTAAATAGACTCTCAGCCCTCACGTGAGCTTGATTCCATTAAAGTATCCTAGCTGGGGAGTTATCATAATAACTTTTCTATTATGATATTGATTCTACAATTGTAGCCTTTCTATAATAGAATCACAGATCTTATGGAATTGATATTAAGTGTCTCAGAAGACAGCAGTGTGTGTGAGAACTTGACTGACTCGTCTAAAGGTCTGAACAGTTTCATGAAAGCAAGAATGAAGGCTCCCATGTCTCTATCAGGAAATACCATCTTTTCTATTAAAAACTCACTCACAGTTTGAGAAGAGTGTAATTAGTAAATTTTATAGTCCCTGTTTTTATGTTTTATATGCATATAAAGTAGATATCAATATTTTATATATATTTATACCCATTCTGTTTCTTCCATGTTAAAGTAGATCTGAAAATATTTATTTACTGAGAATAATAGGAAGCGGAAGTTGATAACAATCATATTTTGAAATCAATATGCCCTTCAATTTTCAGTGAAAGGGAGAAAGACTTCTTATTCTTTTACACTAAGGAGTAAAAAAAATTATTAATCCAAGCCAGACACCTACCATCTTTTTCAGTCCCTTGCTGGTCTCCATTATTTTATTTGCTTTCCTTAGTTTTAAATCTTCATATAACTTACAGCTGGAAGAGCATATAATTTTACAGATTTTATCTGGCTCTTGCTCAGTTGTATAAAGGGAAAGAGAGGAATGCCTGCAATTCATTTAACTGTTCAAAGATATCTCAGTATGAGAGGTGCTCAAATGCTCCCCTGATAAACTCTGGTTTACTGGTTTATAGTAAAATTTGTCTCACTCATAGTAGATGAGACTTTCATATACTTTTGAGCTGCACTAGCATTTTATGTCTGCTTTTGCTTCACCCCAATCATTAGCTGTTTCACCCATATTTAGATGTATTGGAGGGGTTTGGTGTTTTATAACTTTGCAGTATATTCAAATACTCTTCTAGCAGCCGGGTCCATAGTAATAAATGTAAATTTACTGAATTCAGCTTTGAAGTGCCAACATTTTTATGTATCACACTGCCACATCTATGACATTAGTCATAACTGTTAGACATCAATCCTTGCTGAGAATGTTGCAAAGTGGGATCATCCTTATATGAAGCAACCTGCTTTTCAGCTTTCTTAGCATAGAAAAGGAGAACTATCCCACTACAATTTCGAGACCAGGTCTTTTTTACAGAAAATAAAGTAGGACTTATAAGGCTGCTTTATTCCTACTTGGGATTAAATGTTAATAACAGATCTTGCACTTCCACACCAGGATTGCAATTTTTTCCTGTTTTTCACACCAGTATTTAAGGAAAAGGTAAACTAAACTACCAACATATCTGTCACCTATGCACAGAGCCAATATTCTGCTGTTCTGAAAGAAAGCTCAGGAAGAATTAGAATCTCCTTTTTCAGGTAGAGATTGTATATTTGATATCCCTGTAAGAGATTTCATGAATATTACGAATATTTTAATTTAAAAAAAAACAAAGCAAACAAACAAAAACTAGCCCAAAACTATTTAGTACCTTTTTTTAAAATAAATGAAGCAATGAAGTTTATCTTTTGATCCAAATTTATTACATGAATAATTTTTTTGAAAAAAAGCATTGTACGTGTTTGGTCTAGATGTAAGATATGACCTTTTGAATCAAATATATGTAATTGTAGAGGAAACTTGAAATTTAGTTCTGAGGAAATGTGTACTAATTTGTTGCAGCCCTAATGACATGTCTGCAAATGTGTTCCAATTAAGATTAAAGCAAAAATGGTAATTGGCCATTAAACATGTTGCAAAAGAAAGTAAACTAGTAAGAAAGACAACTCAGCAGAAAAAAAAATGCTTAAGTCTGTTGGAAAGCAAGAGTAATAATGGAGTTTTCAGCACAGGACACTCTATTATGGGAACAGCTAATTACAAGACAGAAAATAAGTAAGAAATGTAAGTGCTCATGAAAGCAAAAAATTATTGTAGAGATAATGGAGCAATTACTTTTTCAGTGCTCATAGGCCAAATCTGAGTCTTTCCTGTGCCAAGACTCATGCAAAAAGGCAGTTCTGTAAGACCTGTGGCTCTTTCTAGCATTACTCTATGTTAGACTATAAAAGAATATCTCCTGCTCAACACCAGTTTATATCAGGTTTTGCCACTCTCTAGACACTGAACAGCCAAATATAATTTTATTTAGGGGAAAAATGAAACTAGTGCATAGAGCTATGAAGGGCAATTTGCATCACATAGGGGCTTTATGCGGGCAGAGAAGCAGAGTGGTCACATTTTATAATATATTACCTAGAAAATATGCATTGCCTCTAAGCAATAAAGAAAGTTGATCTAAAAGGCTATGCAATGCCTAGGTGGGCATCAGTATGAACTGGGGCTTAGTGTTGGCTCATATACTAAGCCACTGCAGAACTTCTTCAGGTTTTTTTCTGGTATTTCTACTGATTTTTCTATCGTTTCTTAAAGTTGTCATCTACAGACATAAATCTAGGTATTTCTCCCTGAAAAAAATGAAGCAACTATGAAAGCAAGTCTTATACCTAGCCATTTCTACTGTGAATTTAGACACTCTTCCGTATATTAGATATCCACAAGTGTCTGGCAGATATGTCATGATCTGTAGAAGACCTATGACCTTCCAGAACAGCACTGAGAACCCAAAAGCATTTCTCAAAGCCCTGGCTGCTTAACAGTGTTCAGACAAGTTCAGTGAGGTACATGTTGCAGTTCCAGCTCTGCTTTCATTTTGCACCCTGGGACACATCTTGATCCACAAGAAAAATTTTCTATGCCTTTACACCTGTGAGAGTACAGGTAGTACTGCATGTGTAAATCCAGACTTCTACAGCAAATAAGGGGCTTGGATTTCATGAGTTATTCTGAGAACGGTGTACAAGAATGTTGGCTACATGGAGATTTAAGTTATGTAGATGATACAAGGTACATAAATTGCAAAAGAGAATGTCTATGTAATTATCCTGTAATTTTCCAGAAAGTATGTGCAAACTGGATTTTTTCAAAAACTTAAAATGTAGTTATGTTTTTCCTGGTTGCCCTACAAGTTATGAGGGCATTGATGTTAATCTTAGAAAAGTTTACCAAATTTTTGAGTCTTTTTTGACTAGTGCAAAAAATGTTTGCCATTTTATATTCCTACATGACAGGCTTATTTATGATGCAGCATCATCTATTAATATGTAAATAAATAAATTAAATAAATACATTATCAATACCATCATCCTTGTATAAATAATTCTGCTATAAATAATGTCTGGCCAATCTACCAAATTTTAAGAAAATGAAAGCAGGATTTCAAAAAACCAAAGAAGCCTGGAGAAGAGAAGGCTTCAAGGAGACCTTATAGCAACCTTTTGATACCTGAAGGGTCTATGAGAAAGCGGAGGAGGGGCTATTTACAGAGGCTTGTAGTGATAGGATGAAGGGAAATGGGTGTAAATTGGAGAGGGGCAGATTTAAGCTAGACATAAGGAGGAATTTCTTCACTACGAGAGTGGGAAGGCACAGGCACAGGTTGACCGGGGAAGCTGTGAATTCCCCATCCCTGGAGGTGTTCAAGCCCAGGTTGGATGGGGCCTTGAGTAACCTGATCTAGTGGGATGTGTCCCTGCCCACGGCAGGGGTGTAAGAACTACATGATCTTTAAGGTCCCTTCCAACCCAAACTATTCTACGATTCTATGATTCTAAAGGTTAGTCCATCTGAACTGAAGGTGGCCATTACTATATCTGAAAATGACCCACAGGTCCTAAGCTGTATAGAGTTTGATACCAGTTGTCTGTAACTTTTCTGCATATGTTAGTAATTTCAGTTGAATTCTCATGTAGTAAAAAAAAAAAAAGAAAAAATCATGAAAAACAAAGCATTCCCATATATTTCAGTAGAAGACATTTGTGGTGATTTATTTTCCATAGTATCATTCTTCTGTTATTTTCTGAGAAAGACTGAAGTATGTTTTTATGTTAAAATATGAAAAGCACAGATGTGGATACAGATGTATTTTCACTGTTTAGTGATTATAAGCTTGTATATTTCAAAAGAAAAAAATGCACTAAGTAATATATTCAACTTCTGGTTTTGTTTATTTTTACAGAAATTTATACAGGTATGGACCAATAATATATGCCTCTCTGTGTGATTTCCATTTTCAATTTTGTGATGTGGATCTATCTCATGCTTTGTTCCAGCATTGTTGCATGGTCTACATTATCATATACAATTAAGGAAATGTTTTTACTTGAAAAGAGCTAAGTATTGCTTTTCAAATATGCTTCCACTAAAAAAACTAAACAATCAAACGTATTGATAAGTATGGATTTCACAGAAAATGCCTTTTCCATGGATTATATATAGAATCACAAAACAATTTCTTTCATATAAAACCGAATCTGCATTCCAAGGAAATGAATGGATTTGCTATAAATTTGAAATTTGAACTGGAAAAAAAAAACTTGCCATATTTTTAAACCATTAGAGTAATACTTTGCTGAATTTTAAGTAATAACAATATATGCATGTTTCTGTGAGTATTTTTAATTCCTATCCACTTTTGAGGTACTTCTGTGTTTTTTGGGTTTTTTTAATTTATATTTAGTATTTTTTAATCATCTCAGTTGTGGAAGTGTTTTTTTTTCCTATGCTACAGACTAGGTCATGCTATTCAGTTTATAAAATAATGGCAGGCTTAGAGGTATATATGAACTTTTCAACATTATAGAAAATGAAAATATTGAATTTTAATAGAGGCAATTCCATATTTAGCATCAAGAACTTTAATTTTTAGAGTTACAGGGACCTCAAATTTTAGGCATCTAGAAGCTGATGAAAATCGTAATTCAGATTTTTCTTAAGCGATCAAATAATTGTTTAAGTTAAAGCTATTGTATCTACTACTTTCAAAAGAAGTCTTGTGAAAAACAGAGAGTTGCATATAGATTTGGGGCAGGGATTCAGGGGTAGGGTTTTTTGTTTTTACAAAGCCTCATAGTGCCTTTGTACACTGGATTATCCTCCATAACTAAATACATTTTTATTTTTGTTGAATAGTATTCAGTTTACTTAATTTACCTTGGAAAACAATGATTATTCACTATTAGTGTTAGCAGTGTCTTTCAGCTCTATTTCTAAAAAGTGAGCTACAGAAAGACTGAAACAATGCTGTTGCAGTGATGTTATGATGATAAAGAAGAAAAAATAGGAAAACATACAGAACATCTAAGAGATTATGTTTATAGCTTAAGATTCACCTCAGTCTTTGCCTTTTACTTTGTATACAAAATTAAACTAATTAAACTATAGTGTCATTTTGAAAAAATGGTTGCTATCTTCTGAACCTGAGAATGTAAACTAAATAACATAATTTTAAATAAAAACATTCCTGACTTAACATCCATCTTTCCTTACTGACATCCTTTAAGCTGGTATAATTATTTCATTTCATTGAAAAAATGTACTGTTAACTTCTTCATATGATATGCTTTCATTTTAACCAAATTTATAACTATGGTTAATAGACTCTAAGTAAGTCTACTGAAATCCAATGATGCCATTATCATAAGGTTACTGTAACAGGATCCTAATAAAATAAAATAAATTATTTAAAAAACTTTTAGCTAGCCAGTGTCTAAAGATCAATTGCAAAGATCCTATAATCACCATATTTTCTATCAGAGCAGCAAGTAGAACTGGGACTGTGACACTCATTTCATAACTTCGCAGCACAACTACTTCCTCTGCCCCCAGTCCAGTGCCCAAGGGTAGGTGCTGCTACCTGGCTAGTTCTTCATCTCTTGTCCATAGCCCCAAATAGACCACTTGGCAGTGACGACACTTGGTTTGTCTTGAGAACTATGCACTCATGAGTGCATATTTAAAAGCAGTACCCAACTACCTGGTATTATTTAGGAAATTGCCATCCAAATGATATACTTGTTGTTCCAGTACTAGAAATAGATTGATTCAGTCCATACTTTTATGGCAAAATGCTGACTTTGAAAGTCGTTGTCAGATTTAATTCCTTAAAGTGTTAGGAACAACTGGCTTTTTTATTAAATAATTTTTCAAAAAGAATAACAACATTGAAGAGACGCCATTTCTGATTATAAGAGAATTCTGTGGTACACATCAAAACATTTCATATGCAGATTTATGCCGAGTAAATTAAACAAACAGATGTCAATATTTTGATATAAAGAAATGAAGGCTTATATCAGGTGATATATTTTCTATGTAATTTTTCTAAATTATGCTTTTGACTTTTAATAATGGCCTTTGTCAGCAAAAAAAAAATAATCTATTTTCAGTTTTCATTTATGATATCTAGAGATTTTGTGGTAGAAGTACTATAAGCAAACACAAGTAGAAAAGAGAACTGACTAATATTCCCAGAATTACTTTTCTGAATATGCAACACACT
Source organism: Phaenicophaeus curvirostris (assembly GCF_032191515.1). NCBI lineage: Eukaryota > Metazoa > Chordata > Aves > Cuculiformes > Cuculidae > Phaenicophaeus > Phaenicophaeus curvirostris. The sequence continues at coordinate 18,875,566 of NC_091393.1, forward strand.
TCTCATTCCTCAACAAACAAAAAGATGATTTTCCAAATAAATTATTCATTATTTGATACATATTGGGTGCTAATAGAGAAGCATATTACTTTTTCTGTGTATATGCTTCTAGAGAGAGAAAGAAAAATATAATATTTAATCCAATACACTGTGTCACTTAAAAGAAAATTGTCCTTCAACTGACTGTAATTTAATCATCTGTGTATAAACTTTCGGGGTTTGTTTGGGTTTATTTTAATAGAGAGGCTTTAGCTGTCTTATAAAATAAAGGCAATCTATTATTGTAGTCAATAAAATATAGCCAAGAGTTGAACAAGCAAAAAGATCAAACTTGTCTAAAGGAAGAACAGACATTTGGAAAGATGTGCTGAACTTATAAATTTATTAATGAACTTCTGTGTTTTATTCTTTACATTTGATCTATTGAGAGTAATTTCTTTCTCTTTTTTACTAGCTAACTACGTTTAGCTAATATCACCCTTTTACCCTGTGATGACCAGCTGAAAAATTTTGCTATGTTAGGGGGAGAAGACAGTTTATAAACTGCTTTCCGGGCACAGTATTCCTTTCTGTCAACAATCACAAACTTCATCTTTTTAATGTTTTCTTACACCATAAAATATAGTCATTGGCAGGTGGGGTGGGACCACAATCTCAATTATTTTTCTGTATTTTATTACTTTCTAATTATTTGCATTATTAGTTAATGTTATTAATTAAATGTTATTATTATCATTTAATTTAAGCTGTAGTTTTATCTTGCAATCTGTAAGTCTTTTTTCTCTCATTTCCCTTTCCCCTTTCCCTGTGAGTTGGGGAAAGGATCTTGGAAGCTCAACTGTATAGTTTTAGCTACTTGAATTTAGCCAAGTGGGGATAAACCATGACACTATTGCCTTTTCATTTCCCAATTGTTCACCAAAAACATGGCAGCATCTGGCGTTGGAGAAGATTACTAAAGTAGGAGAAAAATGATGCATTGGGGCATGACTTTATCTGCCAGAAAAGTCTGACCCCACAAACACATGGCATATAAGACGACAGGTGTTTTTGTTTAAATATTCTTCTGTCAACACAGAATTAAAACGAGTCCTGCATTACTGGATCATCTGATAGTTCCATTTAGGGTTTTGTTCCATCTGCTATGCTTATTTCTGTGAGTCTGAACTCCACTTTAGGGATCAGCAGGGTTGTCAGTCATGTCAAGCTGATGCGATATGAAGATGAAAAGTTCAAGGCAAAATATCAATGCACCATGTGGCAACTTTTTCTATGCAATTTCATGTATTCCAGACCTCAGACTGTTGCATCACCCAGCACTGGAGAGAACACTGGTGACATAAAGACAAGGAACAACTTGTGTCTTTTTCTTTTTTCTCTTTTGCGAGCATGACTGCTGGGTTCAGAGGCTTGTTGGTTTTGGGTTTCTTCCCCTCAATTCTTGTTGCTTTGCTATTGGAAGCCTTAAGGATTCAGCCTTTAGATGACTCTCCTTTACAGTAAGGAATCAGCTAAAAAAATCTTGCAAACATTTTGGACAGTGTGTGTTTCATTATTATGACAAAGGCCTTTTCACAGCCAATGTGATACTATGTGATTAATAGTTACTGTAAAACAAAGGCAGGCGGCTAATGTGGAATAGGTCAACAAAATTTTGTCTATAATTACACTACTAACAAAGGAGAGATACGTGGGTTCAGCTGGCTGCAGCCAAAACTAAACATATAACTGTGCACCTGACCCTCCTCTTACATAGCAAAGCCCAAATCATTTTACTGGCAATGTACCTCAGTAAATATCAAAGTACATATCACAAGTTAAAGTTAAACGACATTCAGTCTCATGGACACCTTATTACTGTTGTCATCCAATGGGTGTTTTTCATCCTTTTACCGTATCCTACAAATTTAAGTAATATTAAACTTTCAAACAAGTCACAGAATGGAGTTAAGTGGCACAGTAGTTTGATCTCAACAACCATTTTGTATTTAAATCTTGTTCTTCTGAAATCATAATGAAATACTCAAAATTCTTCCACAATAAGATAACTATTTAAATGACTGAATTTCCCAAATGTGTATCCGAAAACCTGTATGAATAACCAGTCCTGTTAGTTAGCAACTGGTCTACAAACTTAAAGCTGCCATATACTATAGATGACCTGTAATTCTGGCTGATTTTTTGTCAGGAATTCTTGTCTGATATTTCAAACCCTAAAATAAATTGAAAATTCTCAATACTGCTATCCATCTCCTGCACGTGGCTTGCCTGACATGCTGGATGCAGGAGCTGCAGGGCAACCTCTGTGAGGAGAAGCTGAGGCTGCCCCATGCTGGACAGATGATTCCAGCTGGCTCCAACTGACCCCCTGTAGGTCACGGCTGAGCCCTGTAGCCAGGATGGCAGTGCCTCTAGGAAAACTCCTTTGAGAAAGGCAAAACCTTGACTATGCAAAGTGAGCAGTGAGGAAAAATGTGTGAGAAACAGCTCTGTGAGCACTGAGGTGGGAGAAGGAGGGTAGGGGAGGAGGTGCCTCGAGCAGAGATTCCCCTGCATCTGGCTCCTGGCAGGAATTGTGGTCCATGGAGGGTCCACGTTGGAGCATGGGAATAGTGTGAGGAGGAAGAAGGGGCAGAGGTGAACTATGATGGACTAACCACAACCCTCATTCCCCATCCCTCAGTACTGCTCAGGGGTGGGGAGGAAGTAGAGGAGTCTGGAGAAAAGGAATGAAATTGAGCCTGGGAAGAAGAGGAGGATATTTCTCACCATCTCATTCTATTTTTATTTGGAAATAAATTTGATTAGTTTTTCTCAAGTCAAGTCTGTTTTTCCCCTGAGAGTAAACTGGCAAGTGATGTCCCTATCTTCATCTTGACATACAAGCCTTTCTATCTTATTTTCTCTACCCACCCTGCTGAGAGGGAGTGTGAGTGGTTGGATGGACACCTGGCAGCCAGCCAAGGTCAACCCACTGCAACATAATGATACGGACTTGACTACCCATTTCCACATTATGTTGTAGTGCCACATTGCCCTTCACTGGGTTAAGGTTACAGCCTAAAGAAGAGGGAGGTTGTTTGGGCAAGGAGAAGCCGGTCCAGGAGGGGATGGCTAGGCAACTATAGCTCAGGCAACACCATTGCAGAAGTGGACAGAAGCCTTGGAGCACAACAAACCCTGGGCATCTCCACCAGAAAGCATATCATAGGCACAGCCCAGCCTCAACAGTCACAGAGAGGCAGATAGCTTCAACGGGCCTCAGAAAGGCTTGTGGAGTTTGTTGCAGCCCCAAAAGCCGTCAAGGTTTGTCTGAAACTAAGCCTGAAAGAACAGACTTGTCTTCAGAAACATTGAGGGAAAAGGAAGGCAGCTTTACAAACCTAAACCTGTTTGATCTCTGATATCTCTGCTGTCATCATTTTGAGTGTCACCAATGGAAAACATGGATTAGTCTTGCTTATGTTCTGACAAACTAAGACTCACTTTAAAGGGCCTTTTAACCCTCTTTGATCTATTTATTGTAAATTAAAGATTCCAATGAAGGCATCTGTGACCTAAGATCACCATCACATACTTCCTTGGTTGGCCCAGATAAATGTACATAATCTGTTATACATTAGAGTGTTTGTTCGGAGAGAGTAGAAAAGGACTATGTGAGATTCTCTGTGTTACGGGTTTTTTAGAAACAATGAAGTCAGTCATTATTATACACATAATTTCAGTAAAATAATATGTGTGTAGTCACAAATTACAAGTAGGACAATTACACAAGGTTACTTGCATTTCATTTGTTTTTAGGATTGTAGGTTAATACATAAACAGCTCGTATAGTGCCTGTGACAACAGGGTATTAGGGAGAAATAACAGGGAGCTTCAAAACAAAATTCATTAATTATTTTTCAAATCCACTTTTTGAGCCATTTTAGAGGACAAAGATAAAGAGAAAAAATACAAAAGACATATAGGTAATCATTATGATTTTAAAATACAGTGTCTTTTTTTGTATGCAACTCTACAAGAAAATATGTGTTTCTGCATGTAATATGCATTTGTGTACTTCTGAGATCATCCAACTCAATTTTAACTGGGGATATAAAGAATACACAAGTCATAAGAAGCAGCAGCTGCAGGGTTATGTTCATTAGTTAAACAATGACAGCTTTGCCATTTTCCTTTTCAGGTTTGAACTGCGAGTTTAGGCCTTGTGAGGCCAGCAATCCCTGCGAGAACGGAGCTGTGTGCGTAGAAGAAATGAATTTGGACGTTTTTCCCCTTGGATTCCAGTGCCGGTGTGTGAAGGGCTTTGCAGGTCCACGCTGTGAGATCAATGTCAATGAGTGCAGTTCTAACCCTTGCCTCCACGGATACTGCTATGACAGTGAGTTCAGTCTGGTTACTCACTTTAATGTAAAGTAGTCTTTCTTTTGAAGCATCTGTAGTTACTGAGCTGCTCTGGGGAGAACAGCAGATAATTTACTGAAATGCTGCTTGTCTAAATCTCCACAGCCAGTACCAGGAGAACTATTTTTGCCAAAATGCTTCAACTCTTGGCACTGGGACTTGTGCATTTGTGGGTCAGAATTGCAGCTAATGAGAAATTTTAATGAGATTTGCGCTGTCTCCTTTGATACCTACATTAGCCAAACACATCTTACATTGTATATTCAATGAAAGAATATAGTCAGGTGCTGAAAAGGAGCTCATGGAACAGTTAGGCAGGGAATGTCATAATTCTAACATGTTCAAAAACTGCATTAAATACCAAATTTATGCAAAATGGAGTGTCTGTTTACTATTTAGCAGCTTCTGCCACATAACTGTGTAACTTACACTTCCACTGACAGACATACTTAAGGATTTTAGAAGCAACTTGACTAATTACTCTATTATAATCTGTCTGGACTGAGCAGGCTAAATTTCCTAGCACCCATTATGTGTAGAGCACTTACTGGAAAGTTTTCTGGGGCTATTATCACATATCAGACATTTTCTAAGCTTTGTGAAAAAAAAGCGAAAGTGGTGATTTTCACAGAATCTTATAATGCTGGCTGGGAAGCAGACTGACATCTGGAGGTCATATAGCTAAAACTGCGTGAAGCTGGAGTACCAATAATGCTAGAACAGCCAGTCAGGTTTTTCTCTAGCTGAGTTTTGAAAGCCTCTAAGGATCAACAGAAATTTCACAAAGTTTTTGGAACGATGGACTATTCTTTTAGGGTTCTTCCCCTCCTGATCCCATCTGAATTTCCTAAGTAGTAACTTTTAGCAATTACCTCTTACTGTATCATCTAATATTATGCAGAGGAATTTAGTACTGAGTTTTGTGCAACTGCTCTTGAAGCTATTGTGATATAGTTTTCTAACTACTAACCCTTCTTGGAAGGGACTAATACAAAGCGAGCATGGCTAAATAAATTTTTGTCATAGGTCCCACACTTTAAGCACTGAGCAACTATGTTTGTCTTCTGCTACATTTCCCTTCTGTTTCCCCACATTGTTTTTAAAATGAGGATGACTAGAAAACTCCTCTGAAATTCAAATATTTTACTCAAAGTTACAGAAGATCTAATCAACTTACTGGTTTCAGATGAGATCTTAAAAAACTGATCCCAAATCACTAAATAGATCACTGCCTGAAACTCTCCAAGTTAAAAAACAATCAATAAGTTTCAATAAGCTTTAAGAATTTTGTCTTTCTGTACGTGGGAATAAGGTGACCCACTCCATATTTTGTCTAGTAAAGGATATTCCCTAAAATTTTACAGATTTTTTCTATATACTCTATTTTGGTTCAGAGATATTTTTTATCTGGAATTTAGATGAAATGCAGTAAAGTTCTTCATGGTCACAAAGTGCCAGAACTTTTGGGGACAGCTTGTCTTTTTGGTGCCTCTAGACTTGAGTTGGATCATGTGGACATTATGCTTCCTCTGCACGTTGTGCACTGGCTGCAGAAAGCTGGAATCCTGAGGAAGCTAGGAAGCTCTTAGCAGATGAATAATGCTCCTCCTCTGAATGACTTAAGGCATTTAATGAATATAATAGCAGCTACATGTACAGACACAAAGGCAGAACAGATTTCATGGTAAATCTCAGCAATAATGAAGAATCCAGGGACCTCTTTGAGGTTAGAATCAGTGCAGGCTTGTAGGAAGTGCGATTATTACTGTCACAAGGTTCTTATATGAATGTAGCACTCTAAAGATTTCTCTCCGTTTGGATCATTGATGATGCAACAGGGAGAGGATTCTTGTCATTATCATGTTAAGATTAAAATGAAGCATGGAAATGAAACATAGGTTAAGCTGCTGAATTAAACTTACTTAAGTTTTCCTCTAACATAGTGATATAATACGAGCTTTTCCTTACCACATCCCCTCCCCAACAGAATAACATTTAATTGCTCCATCTCATTTAGGCACAATATCGAAGATAAAATTTTTGTACTTTGTGTATGAGATCAGTAGCTTATAAGATGCCATCACTTTTTCAGAAGCTAATAGTGGATCATATGATTTATAATTCTTATGTCAAAGTATTTTAATTTTATAAGTAGAAGTCAGTACATTAGTCTGCTTTCATATTAAAAAGGAGTTCTGATATATTGCATTTAATTTATGCCAGTTTTTCAACATGTCCACACTTTTTATGTAAAGTCAGTTGAAATCTTTTCCAAATAGAAGTCATAACTGTAACTTACTTAATTTTACTACATTCATTTGTTATGATAAAACACTTAGTATTAAAATATTATCTCTCTTTCAGTTGTCGATGGCTTCTATTGTTTGTGCAACCCAGGATATGCAGGATTGAAATGTGACCAGGACATTGACGACTGCATAATCAATGCTTGTGAACATAATTCTACATGTGTTGATCTACACCTGGTTAGTAGAGAATATTTTTTTTAATTTAAATTATTTCTAAGTTTTACTTTCCCCTGAAATTTAAAGCAATACTGTTCTGAGTTCTAAACCTCCACTTAATCCATATAGCTGTCAAAATTTTTATAATCATGTTTTTCAGTCACATTTTTATTTGTAATGACATAGGCAGTGGGAAAGAGGAATGTTTTTATCACATGAAAGCAGATATTTAATCAACATGGTTATTTGGGGAATTCAAAAGGAGAGGAATACTTTCAGCAAGGTCTGTTTATGACCTCTTTATAAATGACAGGAATACTTATTTACACCATTGATATTGGCTTCAAAGGGGCTTAGAAAGTATCTTACCCCCAAAAACGGCTTTACTTTAAAGACTTCAGAATTTATTTTCACAATTCTTCAGCTTTATTAGTTCCTGAAACATGAAAAGTGTTAAAAATGACTTGTTTCTTCTCAGAAATAAAATGATTCTATCAACTGATTCCTTTATGGGAAGAAATGAGAAGAAAGACATTCATATTGTGTAAACTTTGGCATCAGATTTGGCCCACGTTCTGTATCACTCCCTCCAGGAACATGTGTGGAACAGAGTTGTTTTCAACATACTCAACAGAGACAAACTAGGACAATAAAGTATGAATGTTGTCCTTACAGAACATTCAGACTGTCAGAGAAATTGGTTGTGGTTACAAAAATGGAACAAAGATCAACATTTTATTTCTTTTTCTAATTTCTCACAGCATATTTGAGAGGAAAATTAAACTAATCAAATGTTAAGGCAAGGTGTAGAATATAGATTAGTATTAAGAAAAATCCTGGTGGTAACCTGCAGCTATCAGTATTTCCTAAGCTTGAACAGAAGTTACATGCTTCAAAAGATTTTTCTCAAATCTTCTACTCTAGTTTCCCGAGGTGTTTCTTCATTTCACAGTTAGAATACTTTATGGATTGCATAATCTTTTTTTTTTTTTGTAAGTATACTTCAAGAACTACTGAACACCCTGAACAAAATTAAATGCTTGTTATAGAGACCACAGAGGTTGTGGAGCTGCCATTCTTGTCTTTGGATCCTATTGCAAACGTATATCTTTACTAGTAGACTGCAATTAATATTTCAAGCTCACATACTAGAGACATACTGTCATCTTATAATCAGGTTATAGAGCACTCCAGAAATAAATTTCATGATCTCAGGACATATACTCTCCTGTTCTGTATATGTAGGCATTCCAGATGTTATTTCTGTCTGCAGATGGTTCTTTAACTGAGACTGATAAAAGGGAGCTGTATATGTAAAAGTTTAAACTATATTCTCCCCCTAAAAATAAGATATCAGAAATGGACAAGATTATGTTTTAAAATAAGCATATCATTCCACCAAGAATGTTTGCTAAGCCTCACTGAATGAGTTGCAATATGTCCTAGTAGACTTTTTAATTTGGACAAAATTAAACTTGACAAAGAATGGTAGCACACTGCAACACAGTTTTAGGTTTTTCTACATATACCTCTCGTGCCTTTCTTTTCTTGATTAATTTGCATATTTTTGGCCTGCAGTACCTATATATTTCTCTTTTTTTTTTAGTCCCAGACTTATGCCATTTTATTTTAAATGGACTATGACATAGCAAATCAGTGAGATACGTGGGAGCTCATTGTTTCAAAGAAACCCTGACATGAAAAAAATCTGACCTGTGTAGATTAAGTTACTGACTAGAGTAAATAAGTACTCTAGAATCTTAGTGACAAGGTGTCATTTTAGATCTTGGATTTGATCTTTTTCAGAGAAAAACCTGAGAAAGAATTCTGAAAGAGAATCTATCTTTATCAACATAGCTCACCTATGTTGTCAACATTACATTATGTTTTTAATACTGAAGTGAGCATTTGGATGTTTGTTCTTGCGCATATGAAAGATCTTAAGTATTTCTTCATAAGATGATTGTACATTCACAATTAAAACAGCACACAATTTTTTACTCAATCCCCCTGAAAATTAGTACAGAATGGGCTCAGCTAAATTGAGAAGTTAGTATCAGCGTATTTTCAAGACAAGAAAGAGGGAAGTGCTAGTAAGTTTACTCTGCCATAGCAATAATATTGCACTGAATTTTACTTACTGCAACTATTCTGGTACATGAGTAAGAGGAGCTAATTAGAGTAGGCACTTCATCTATTAAGTCACCCAGGCCAGCAATAATTAAAAGCTGGTAATACTTGTAATACTTATTAGCACAGATGCCTATCCTATACATTCTCATCTAGATGATGCAAAAGAGGTGCAGTACTCACTAACAGAGGAAAAGAAAAGGAGTGAAGCTTTCTGCATTCACTGTATAAGTAATGAAGAAAAATAGAGTAAAATTGAAAGATATGAACAGTAAAATATTTTACAAAAAAAGTTAATAAACAGTAAGTTAAGAAAAATGTGGAATATTAACCTCTGCCTGTGCTTATGATAGCTCAGAGTTTACCAGAGTAATTTGAAAATTCTTCTAAAAAAAGTGAAAAGATTAATTTAAAGTATTGAATCAAGTTCAGTTGTTCTTAATCATCAGCATACAGTCTATATAACATAAAACATTAGTTTGGGGTATTTGCATTAAAAAAAACCCAAGGTATTTACTAGCTTCACAGTAGCTCTGAATTCAGTTTTTGTTTTTACTGTTCTGTCTGTCAAAATATAGTGCAAATCCTGTCACTTTGGTGTATTATTCATGCAGCAAATTGAAATATAAGTTTCTTCCAACCTTTGTTTCTGTAAGCCATTATTTCTGTGTACTTGCCACATAGTAAATTCAAAAATACAAATTATGTAAAGTTACGGGATAATAGTATATACTAAATACTGTATAGTATAAATATATAACAGTGCTTTTATTGCAATCCCATATCCTTCTTATAGTTAACTTTCTATCAGTGCTCGATTTAAAACACAAATATTTTCCTTTCAATAACATGTAATGTTATGGAAATGAGCTGTCCAATACATTAACAAAATATAGCGTCAACCTAAAGAAGCAATGATTACTTATTTGGTTTCTGTTTTAAGAATTGTAGAAAAAAGGACTCATTACAAGGTGAAATTCAGTATTTCGGGTCTTTTAGGAACCTACATTTTGGGTTGTAGGGAAGGTTTATGTGAAAGGCAGAGGAAGAGTATTATTTATGTTTTTTCAACAGAAAATGTATTCAAAATTAACAGACAGGAGATCAGATTACACAGATTACATTACAAAAGAATAAGGTAGCTCAAGACCAAGTAGGTTAACTCATTACATAAATTGTGAAAGGACAACTAATTGGAAGGAACTATGACATTGAGAACTATGGTACAAAGTAGTAGTTAGCACTTTATGTTAACCCAAAAAGAAATTATTCACACCTTAGGACTAACCTAAGAATATTTCCTAAATTTGTCGTCCATCCTTGATTTCCATTTCAAACATAATCTCCTTTACTTTCTGCTAAACAGGGAGAAAAAAAACAGTAATCTCCAAAAAGTTTTAGTTTAATTTAAAACATCCAGAGAAGCTCAAGATATAAAGTAACTGAGCTTCAGGAGGCTCTTCCTCCTAGCTGATTATAGCAGGTGATCCAGCACTTGAAATGAGAATGAAAACTAGATACGCCTGCATCAATGTGTTCTAAGGGAGTGGATATTCTCAAAGGTCTCAATAAAATAAACAAGCTCTGCCAATTGAAATTGGTCTGAAACAGTACCTTGGTTTAACTAAAGGTCAGACCACATACCATGAATGGCACACAGTACATGACAAATAATAAACTGTTAACAGTTCCAAGGTCACATCAATTCGAGTCACTTAAACTTATACATTGAATTAATCAATGCATGGAGAGAATCCATGTGCTGTTTGACAAATCAGTTTCAGATTGCCAATTCCACACTCCAGAAAAGAGCTATACAGCAGCTGGAGTTCATTTTGGAAACAAGAACAAGCAGTACTATTTCTGCAAAGTACTAACTACTGGATGAGGGAAAAGCTGTGGATGTAGTCTTCTTGGATTTCTCACAGCATTCTGCTTAGGAAACGATCAGCCTCTGGACTGGACAGGCTCACACTTTCCTGGGTGGAAAACTGGTTGGGACCAGAGAGTGGTGGTAAATGGAGTTAACTCCAGCTGGAGGCCAGTGACAAGTGGGGTTCCCCAGGGCTCAGTGCTGGGTCCAGCCCTGTTCAATGTCTTTATCAATGACCTGGATGAAGGCATCGAGTGCACCCTTAGCAAGTTTGTGGACAACACTAAGCTGGGTGGAAGTGTCGATCTGCTGGAGGGTAGGGAGGCTCTGCAAAGGGATCTGAACAGGCTGGACCACTGGGCTGAGACCAATGGCATGAGGTTTAACAAGGCCAGATGCCGGGTCCTTCACTTGGGGCACAACAACCCTGTGCAGCTACAGACTAGGAGAAGCCTGGCTGGAAAGCTGCCTGGAGGAGAGGGACCTGGGGGTGTTGGTTGACAGCGACTGAACATGAGCCAACAGTGTGCCCAGGTGGCCAAGAAGGCCAATGGCATCTTGGCTTGGATCAGAAACGGTGTGACCAGCAGGTCCAGGGAGGTTATTCTCCCTCTGTACTCGGCACTGGTGAGACCGCTCCTGGAATCCTGTGTTCAGTTCTGGGCCCCTCACCACAAGGAGGATGTTGAGGCTCTGGAGCGAGTCCAGAGAAGAGCAATGAAGCTGCTGAAAGGGCTGGAGAACAGGTCTTACGAGGAGAATCTAAGGGAACTGGGGTTTAGTCTTGAGAAGACAAAGCTGAGGGGAGACCTTATTGTTCTCTACAACAGCCTGAAAGAAGATTGTAGAGAGGAGGGTGCTGGCGTCTTCTCCCAAGTGACAGGGGACAGGACAAGAGGGAATGGTCACAAGCTCCACCAGGGAAGGTTCAAGCTACACATAAGAATAAGAAAATCACAGATACTGTCATTGGACCCTGGAACAGGCTGCCCAAGGAGGTGTTTGAGTCACCATCCCTTGAGGTGTTTAAAAGACGGATGGATGAGGTGCTGAAGGGCATGGTTTAGTGGTTGATAGGAATGATTGGACTCGATGATCCTGGAGATCTTTTCAAACCTAGTGTTTCTGTGATTCTGTGATTCTACTTCTAATAAAATTCACTGTGCTGCCCTGAAGATTTGACTTGCTGACATTGATCTATTTCAGCTTCCACCTACATTTAGTTAAAAAAGTGAAAAATGTCTTCATAGTCCTTCAATGAAAGTTTTTTGAACAAGGTATTGTGAAATAACTCCCTCCTCTGACTTGTATCCTCTGACAGTGGATATAGCAGGGGACAGACTGTAAACTTCATCATTATGGGGATGTACTTCTTTATGCTTTAATAAGTCCAGTTGAGTTAAAGATATTGGAATACACAAAATTAACTATTGATTTACTGGCTTAAGATAATGTCCTTAATATTGATCCATGGAGTTATACGTGGCTTGGCTGAAGTAATTATGATGTCTTATGCCTTACTCATCTAATTAAAAGTTGAAGCCAGCAAACAAGCATCAACTTTCCATTAACTTGTTTTATTTATTGCATTATTTTTAGATGCTTTAGTGTTATGTTTTGAAAGAAACTGCAGACATGAAAATTTTAGCTTTAACCAATGTCAATATATGCCATAGGAGAGAGTGTCTTCTATTGCCTTTTTCATAAACTGAATTTGAAATACTCTATAAAGCTGAGTAAAACTGTTACAAAGTAGAGGAAATGGAGATTAAAAGGAAGTTAAAGACGGTCTTTCCAATGAAACTTGTGAACAGATGGCAAATAAAGGTGATAAAGATAAAGGAAGGTGATCCCAGATGGTATGCTGTAAATTCTACCAGCAGCAAGGAGGCTGGACAGGGAAAATCAGCAACAGCAGGGAAAGAGGTTAAGAACTTCACAATGTAAGGAACAGGATGGAAAACTGTGGCCTGTTTGGGGAAAGCATAACCCTAAATTTGATATTTGCATGATACAGAGAATAACATTTTGTTTAAGGCAGGACATGAAGTGTTTGTATTTTCAAAGCATTAAAAGACTGATAGTAGTATTACAGAGACTGGGGACTATAACACTTCATTGACTCATAAGGAAGAGAATTCTACATAAAAGGATTTAGCTTCAGAGAAGCGGGTACAGTAAATTGTCTGCATTTAGTAGATTTATAGAGCAGAAGCTCACAGAAGTGCATGGGTCTACAAGGAAGTTGCTTTGAAATAAGTTAAATGGTGAAATTTATAGGTCATCTATCAGCCTTTGAAAACTGCCCACATATATGTCTTTACAGCACACAAGAATTAAGATTAAATTTATTTTTCAGTAAAGGGATGATGAACTAATCCATTTACTGGGGGATAAGTCTGAGCATCAGGACAATTACTGAAAGGAGGATTCAGACTGTAATTTCACACCCAAATTTTATTACAGTAGGACAGGGCCTCTAAAGTCAAGCCAGGTGATTCTGGAGAGTAATTTTTGAGCCTCATCTACACCTTACTTTGAGAATGGCACAGCCCATTTTCTCATGATATATTTGTGTGACATTTGCCACTAAAGAAGCTAAGTGTCTTGCAAATACTTACCTTTAAGACTCAGCTCCCATTGGCTTCATTTGAAGGTGTTAAGTGTTCAGGAGTCCTGAAAATCACAATGCAAGCTAAAAATTTAGGAAGAATGAAAAGAAGGAATTGATTTCTACCTATAAAATGATACTTGCTACGCTAAAACAATCTCAGCTAAACTATAATTTATTTTAATTTCCTTAGGGAAACATTCAGACAAAAAGATAAAACTAACTGTTCTTTTCTGATTTCCTTCTTTATTCTAAGTAAAAGTGAACTGAAACAAACCTATTTCCCTTTATTGCACCTCAAAAGCAGATGCGTTTGCTCATGCTCTCTTATGCACTGAATGAAGTAATGTAAAATTATTTAACCAATGATAATAAAGACTCTTTCACAGTGTTTAAGTGGAAAGGGACACAATATGATGAATCAATAAACCCCTATTCATTCTGGCATTTCCTAAATTTTGAATGTATACAATTTATAAGTCCTGCATTTTATTTCTGCATGTATTTTTATATAAAACAGATGTAACGGATCCAAATCGTTACACGTATTTGCTTTAGTAAGGAAACCATTTCTGTCAACCATATAGTAGATGTCTTTAACTCTTAAATGTGAGCAGATGCTACACATATTTGCAGTACTTTCTGAAAAGCATTCAGCTCTGACTTTGCTCTGGTCCCATTGTAGCTGATAGAAATGTTGCTGCTGATTTCAGAGCTCCGCCAGCCAAGTATATTCGAATTCCAGGGTCAGCTTTTTGCATAGTGGCAGACACTTGATGGATGTTAGCCCTTGTGAAGCAAATCTTTTACCTTCTTTGTGAAAAAAAACCAAAACAAACAACCAGAACATTATTGATGGATTATCTTCTTCACAAGTACAGTATTAAAGGAGAAAAGAATCTAGAATCTAGAATACCTCTGACCCCAGGTCTGCTTATCTTTTTACCTGTTTCCCACAAAATATTGCTATTTATGGAAATGGTCTCCATTTGTTTTCTCTTTTCATGAAAGAGGAATAATGAGTTTAAGCAAATTTTCCTACATTATTAACTCTTCTTCAAGAACTTCATAAAGGGAAGTTCTGGTGCTTAGCTTTAGAGATACTGTTGGGCTCTTATAATAAACTGATAATCAAACATCAAACAAAATCGAGTTGTCTAATAATCCTTCTCTAGCAATATGATTCTTGATCCTATACTAGCAGGTGTACCAATTACTGTATTGCTGTCAGAAGGGAGTTTGCTACTTGGACACCCCAAAAGCAGATGATTACTCTGTATCTGAAGCTTTAGAAGTCTATTAGTTTTATAGTGCCCTTAGGTTACTTGTCTGATGAACTTCTGATTGCCATGTTTGGTTGACTTTTTCAGAAGTCATATCCAGGCTTGAGACATAGTATTGTCTATTTTCAGTACAAAATTGGTTCAAGATAGACATTGTTATGCTGAAACCATTTTCCCCATGTAGTGGAAGGATTTTTCTCTTTTGCCTAAAGGGCATGAAAGTGTTGTAACTGACTCAAACTATTTTTGTTTCCACATAAAGTTTGAATGTTACTTCTACTCCATCAATTATAGATTAGACTACATTGTCTCTTCCATAACAAAATAAGTTCTGAAGGAATAAATAACAGTCTCTTCTTCATTATATTTCACATAAAAAAATGTAGAACTGATAATTTATCTGCTCATGTTTGTCATCCACAGACAAGGAGGTCATTTGCTAATTTGAGTAGGTCTCTAGCTGCTAACCTCTACTTAGGACTGCCTTCAGGTTTGGGAAAACTGCTTGGCATTTGGCATAGAAAATCACCAAGAGAAAGAGTGGCTAACCTATTTCTTTTTACTTACTTGCAAATTCCGTGTTCTGTCCTTTAAGTTTTAAAATTCTGTTCCAGGGGTTCTGACTGTATAACTATGAGGGGAAAAAAGAAGCTTCTGGCATTCTTTCACCTTTACTAAGTGATTGTAAAGGCACACAAGAATGAGCACTAACAGATAGTGCTGTACATGAAACTTGACATAAGACTCTTTTTATGGCTGAGTACGTACCTAGAGGAGCATGTGTATAGAAATCAGATTTGGAAGAACTATACTTACTGGAGGACGCTATCATTATTTTTCTTCAAAAATGGCATTTTTTTTACATAGTTTAAAATCTCATATTAAAAAAAAAAAGTTAATCATTTTGAATTATTACCTTTTCTTCATGCTGGAAACCTTGTCTCTGTTTGTATGCCTAATTCTGATATATTCCATGTACCAAAATCTGTGATGAACTTTGTTGTTTTGACTTCCTCTGATTTTCTCCTTGATCAAGATACTGTTTTACTGCACAGCACTTATATGAAAAGAGTACCAGCAGACCATTTGATAAACAAATGCTTTTGCCAGATAAGATAAAACATTTTCCTAAATAAATAAAATTCAAAAATAGACAGAAACAAATGCCTATACATTTAGCTGGATTCAAAAGTAGAAGATGCAATAATCTATTAAGAATAATACTTTGTAGAATCCAGTTATCCAGAATTTTCACAGACTGTATCACAGAATCACAGAATCACAGAATAACCAGGTTGGAAGAGACCCACCGGATCACCGAGTCCAACCGTTCCTACCAAACACTAAACCATATCCCTCAGCACCTCGTCCACCCGTGCCTTAAACACCTCCAGGGAAGGTGAATCAACCACCTCCCTGGGCAGCCTGTTCCAGTGCCCAATGACCCTTTCTGTAAAGAATTTTTTCCTAACGTCTAGCCTAAACCTCCCCTGTCGGAGCTTGAGGCCATTCCCTCTTGTCCTGTCCCCTGTCACTTGGGAGAAGAGGCCAGCACCCTCCTCTCTACAACGTCCTTTCAGGTAGTTGTAGAGAGCAATGAGGTCACCCCTCAGCCTCCTCTTCTCCAGGCTAAACAACCCCAGCTCTCTCAGCCGCTCCTCATAAGGCCTGTTCTCCAGCCCTTTCACCAGCTTTGTTGCTCTTCTCTGGACTCTCTCCAGAGCCTCAACATCCTTCTTGTGGTGAGGGGCCCAGAACTGAACACAGTATTCGAGGAGCGGTCTCACCAGTGCCGAGTACAGAGGGAGGATAACCTCCCTGGACCTGCTGGTCACGCCGTTTCTGATCCAAGCCAAGATGCCATTGGCCTTCTTGGCCACCTGGGCACACTGCTGGTTCATGTTCAGTCAGCTGTCAACCAACACCCCCAGGTCCCTCTCCTCCAGGCAGCTTTCTAGACAGACTTCTCCCAGTCTGTAGCACTGCATAGGGTTGTTGTGCCCCAAGTGAAGGACCCGGCATTTGGCCTTGTTAAACCTCATGCCATTGGACTCTGCCCAGCGGTCCAGCCTGTTCAGATCCCTTTGCAGAGCCTCCCGACCCTCCAGCAGATCGACACTTCCACCCAGCTTAGTGTCGTCCGCAAACTTGCTAAGGGTGCATTCGATGCCTTCATCCAGGTCATTGATGAAGACATTGAACAGGGCTGGACCCAGCACTGAGCCCTGGGGAACCCCACTTGTCACTGGCCTCCAGCTGGATTTCACACCATTTACCACCACTCTCTGGGCCCTCTGTATATGCAGACTTAAATTAATACATATATACTAGAAAGACCTCATGATATTCCCTGTTGCCAGTCAAGTAGATTAGAATGCCTCATTCTGCTCATAGTGACACAAAGACTATACATTCAGCGCTGACTCTCTTTTGTTATCAAAAGGCATGCCAGCAACTGGAAATCTATTTCTCACAGTTTCAGGCCCTCCTTAACTGATGAAAAGTACCAAAAGTTGATCATACACCATACAGGCTGTAAACGATGTCATGTTTTGGGTATTGTCATATTTTTGTATTGTTAGATCTTCAGGGCCAAAAGTTCTCAGAGATTTGTTGCTCTTGCTGATTGTTAGCATATACATAGTTTCACGAAAATATAGCACAATTTTTTCCAGCCTGGTTACATTATATTACATATTATTTGCTTTTAAATGTATAAAATTTACATAATTTTTATGCCATGGGAGTTTTAGAAATGTATGTTATGAGATACTTACATAAATATGTCAATACATTTATTTTGCCACTGATGTTACAAATTCAATTATCTCCACCATTCTAAGAGTATGGATTTACCCCATATATGCACAGCATGTACCCTCAGATGTTCAAAATGATGCTTGGAGTTAAGCCATGCAATAACTGAAAAACTGTGTGTGAAATTTACCTCATGAAGTCCATTTCTGCAAAAAGCTTTTTCTGAAAACAGCAGTGGTGATTTTTTGAATAGCAGTATAGAAAGCTACTTCTATCTTGCATCTCTGAGTTTACTTCATTCAGGTAGACTAAGCAAAAAGATTCCATGGGCTCTCAAAACTAATGCTGCAACACATTTCCTTTGATTCCCTAAATAATATTTTTCTAATGTATTAAATTCAGAGGTGATTCTATATTCTGCAGTAAGCTCAGAAATGAGTGGTAAAAGGAAGGTAATAAATGCACATGGACTCCTACTGCATGACAGTAAACAAGAGCAAATAACAGAAAAATCAGATGGAAGCCTTGAATATTATTTCTCCTATCTTGCAGTATCATATAAACAAAAATATCAATATGCAGTACAGGAAAAAAATGGAATTCTTTTTAAAATTAACTAATAGGAACCATAACCAAGTCCTTCCAGGCAAATTTTGTATTTTGGCAGATAAAATTTAAAAAAAGTAAAGAAGATGTCCCTTTAAATATTTTTAAATTAGCTCGTATCTTGCACAATTTTTAAATTATGTATCCATTATTACTTATCATTCGTCCTATACCGGTGGAAAAGAGGGAGGTGAGGAAGACCTTTGACAATTTAGCAGTTCTTATAGTACATTTTGCACGGAGTTACTTGTCACAAAAGCCAAGTGTTCTTATTTCTGTATCTTATCTATCCCATTTCAGAGAAAACTTTTAAAACCAGCTATGTTAAAGACATACTCTGGATGTATATGCTCTGCCTTATGTGGATAAAATAAAAAACCTGAAATACGCTGATATATTGCCCAGAAAAAATAATTTTTAAAATTAATTTCTAGCTTATTCTTTTACAAAAGAACTGACTGTTAACACTAGGAAAACATTACATTCATTCAGCGAGTAAAGGTAGTAATTAATTTCTGTAGATCTGTCAGGGAATTTTGAAAATAGGAGATTATGTCAGATCTGGGTTTGATTGAAATCAAAACCCTTGACCAAAATTTCCTTTCAAAACAGTTGTGATAGCCTTTTATATTTTCCTCATTATTCTCTTACCACTTCAAGTTCTGCCTTCACACATGTTTTTGATTGCCATTTAGTGGTAAGGTGTAAAGGCTACTTGCAGCCCTGTGCAGGGATACATTTGCATGTACACCCAGTTATAAGATGGAGTTAGCCAGAAGCCCTCTGAAGCAGTAATTAAATATGCATTTGCTTCTTTGAGGCATGTTACCAAGACTTCAAATATAATTAGTAATAAGTATCTGGGTGACCTTCTGAATCTGTTATAAAAAAAAAAAGAAAGTTTTTTTAGAGTTCTATTACTAACATTTTGAATAATTTCTGAATCTGTTTATACTAAGGTAAAACTTCGATACATTGCTTAAATGCCTTCTTATTTTTGTTTCAGTACAGTTTCAACACCAGCCAGAAATTCCCTGAACTTCCCAATAAAAGGTGTTACCTCCCAGATTAATTCTGTTCCAGTCAGACATCATATCCCTTGTGTTTCTGTCCAGTACTCTTTTCTAGGTTCATTTTTATAGAAGTATGTCTCTATAGACAAACTGGTATGCTTGAAACGAGAACTTCACTTTCTTAATGTAGGCACATTGATGACTTCTAAAGTATTAAATTGGGCAATGTCAAAGGTTTTCCCCTGGCTTTAAGATCAAATGGTTTGGAACATCTTGTTGTTTAAGCATTTTTAACAATAAAAACAAGGTAGATGTGTTCTGGTCACTAAACATGCATGTATCTCACAAATTATTGATTCCTGATTCCATTTCTCCCATCTAGTCCTTAAAAGCTCTCAGTCCAAGAGGATACCATGCTTCTTCATTTGTTCCTGAGAACCATCTACCACATTCTGAGGCATAAAATTATAAAAATGCATTTGCCTTTATACACTTGCAATTTTCATCACAATCACAAACGATATCTCATATCAAAAGTTACATGTCTGAATAGCTAAGTTATTAAGCTACTATTATTCAGTCAAACAATACAGTAAAATATTTACCATTGTATGGAAAAATACTGTTTTCATGGTAGGAGATTGAAAGTTAAGAATCAGTGTGAAGCAGTCAACTTTAAAATATTTTGTTTGAGATTATTATGATTTCAATCTATTTTTACTCTTACAGCAGCACAGAGTTCTACAAACACTGATTGACTAATCCAATGTGGCCAGTAGTTTGATAGAGAGTTGAATTGACTCCAGAAGTGTGTAAAACAAACAGCAACACTCAATTTCCTCAAATATAAAAAAAATAACTTTACTTGTTCATTTCATGATCTCATTGTGCTTACCTTTCTTCTTACTCACAGGAAACTTAAATTGCATGTTTGTTCCTTAAAACTGTTTAAGCTTTAAGAATTCTTTCTGTATGGTTTACACTTGTGTTCTTTAATCTCTAGTCCGTGACTCGACTTTTAATTTTCTCAGTTACTTATTACTTACAGCATCTGTGTATCATGAACCTGCTCTTTATCTTTTAGGATATGTACTACCTCACTGGAATAACTATGGTAATTTTTAACTCAAAAAGCAAACATAACGTTTCATTCATCTCACTAGTGCTCTGTATATAACACAGAGTACTTTGCTGTTACAATTTTGTGTCACCATCAGCTGAGTAACATCCTGCCAAGAAGAGATTTCACTAATAAAGAAAGAAATCCCATAGGAATAATTCAGATGTCTCTATTCTGTAAATGATAACTTAAGCAAACCTGGAAAAACTATTTAAAGCCTGCTGCTGAATCTCTCTTCCAGTCAAACAGCAAAACTGGTTAATATGATGGTAAGATTTAAAGTCTCATAATTTTTAATTACTCTTTTCATAACAAATATATATAATGTTGTCTAAAGTATAAATAACCCTGCAATTTCCCGGGGTCAAACACTAAATTTCATGTTTGGTGTTCACTCATTCATACATGTTCAATGGAAGTGTGGAGTGTTGGGAAAAGAATATGAATGACTGAGATGGAGGAAACATAATGTACTTCTTTGCATTCCACCTATGTTTTATCCTATTTTTTCTAATGGTTTTTCTTCAAATTGCAGAAGTACCAATTAATCCTGTGGTTTTTATTAAGGAATTACTAGACTGTGGGGCTGGGAAAAAAAAAACCAAAGAATATATCAGAGAATTTCATCTGAACTCCTCTTTAGGTAAAACCAAGAAGCAACAGAACAGGTTTTCTTGATCCTTCCAGTGACAGAAATGCCTTGAGGAAGTGTGGATAAATCCCTTTGGTCAATGATTAGTTACACAGCTGATGTTGATACCAGGGCTTCATCTTTCAGGACCATGGGACCCCCTCTCAGGATTGAGGATAGGAAGAGATGGAATCCACTTTATCAGTTGGGGCAAAAGTGTCTTTAACAATGGGCTAGAAGTGATGGACTCAGTTGTCAAGCAAAAGGTGTGGGTGATGTAGACAAAAGACAGCTCCTGTTCAACAGACTAGGGTGCAGAGGGCCTACCTCAGTCTACACAAAAAAGAAGAAGATGCAAAACCAACAGCATTATGAAGGAAACAATCACACCTTTTCTGAGAAATAAGCACAACTGGGTGCGCATCTGAAGTACCAGTACATCAGCACATGCAGCACATCAGCAAGTATGGAAGACAGAGCTAGAATCTTATTAATACACAATGGTGCCCAGTCAAAAAGGTGAAGGGCACATACTGAAATACTGGCAAGTATTACGTTTAAATGTAAGGAAAATCATTTTACTGTAAAGGTGATGGAATCCTGGAACAGATTGCCCAGATGCGAAGTGTCCATCCTTGCATATATTAAAAACCTAACTGGACAAGATTCTGAGCATGCCGGTCTCTTCTGAGCATGCCAGTTGACCAGTCTCTTCCAGTGTCTACTGCTTTATGATTCTGTAGTGAAAAAGCTCAATTCCTGTATTTGATCCAATGACTTTTAGTTTAACACCTAACTTTCATTATGGTGATATAAATGTGTATGGGAATGATGTAAAGGTATAGAAAAAACAAATAATAGAGCCCTAGAATTGCATTGCAGAAATATTATAAATTAGTAGTATACACCTGTATTTAGGTGGAGAAAATTGTATTGACAAATAGTGGCACCAAAATATCATCATATAAAATGCATCAGCAGTTTATTTAATAGCCATTTCACTTCAGTGTAAACAAGTAGAAAAGGATAGAGAGTTCATTTTTTTCTGGCCAAATCTTAGAGTAAAAGTCATTTAAGACTGACTTGTGCCAGAATAGGATCAGACATTTCCTTACCAATGACAGAATACAGAGGACTTCAGATCACATTTCTATGCTTTTCTTGTTTAAACAAATTCTGTTCTGTAAATGGACCTTTCTAAATGTAGTTATATATGTACTTTACTGAAAGCTGTAGTAATCACTGTTAGATTGAACCACATAATGAGGGGACATTCAATGTAAATATAGTGTTATTCAGAGTACAAGACTTCAGAAACGGAATCTAAGAGGGAAGAAAGTTTGCCTTTTTCCCTCATGTTTAGTAGTGCTCCTGAACTAGAGGTGTGACTACATTAGCAAGCAACATGGACCAACTGAAACAGAATGAAACAACAGGACCTGAGCCTGGCTGCAAACAATATATATGTTTGGGGCCAGAGGCTAGCTAATTTGGACAAGTTTTAGCATAGTGAGTATAGTCTTTGGGATTAAACAGTCATCAATGTTTGGAGAGTATTAGGTGTGATCTTGAAGCAAATCTTCTCATTCAGCTTATTTCAAAAGTAATCTTAATCGTGTGCACTGAAACCACTACGTGATATGCAGCAAAGCACAGCTAAGTGAGGACAATTGATAAATTCATGTCAAAAGCATAGTCCTGATCTAAACTAAAACACTAATGGGTCTGAATGTTATGGACCCTAAGAAACATATGAATACATGGTTGTTTTTAAATTACTTGGGCCAATAGGTTAATAAAGGACAAATCTCCTGAAACAGCGGTTTATAATCTTGGTATGGACGAAAGCTTTGAAATCTCTTGATTCAAGTCTGTCCCTCATTAGTCAGCCAAGATACTCAAATTATGTGTGAATGTACTGATTGCCTATAAACCTTCTCCATATGTTTGTCTGGTTTTGTGCCCACTAGAAAATCTGTGGTCCATCTAATGGAGCTAGACGAAATGTGCCAAGTGATTGAAACAGTTTAACTCTTATCTGTCCATAACAGCACATGTCATGCCAGTTAAATAAAACTCAGCACTCACTCTTCAAAAAAGTTCTGCATATTGTCCCAAGCTCTAAAATACATCAGAGCAAGGAGACTGCATTTAGACAGCTTTACTGAGGGTCTATTGGCAGAGGCATACTATGAAACTGAATTGAACCATGAAGGAAACAGCTAGTTGTTAGCACTGCATTGTCAGATATTAAAGAAAGCACATCTTCTTTGAAAGGTGAATGACTAAATGCTTTAGGTAGCTTCAGTGTGTGACAAGCTTGACTTATATCTCAGTGTAACAGCTGTCTCAATGTCGCTCAGTTAGTGATATGGAATAGAATTCTAGCATGGACGTATTTCCAGTTTCTCACTCTGGGTACTAAGGATAAAGCTACATTGTTTTTTGATACGTGTTTCTTGATGCATCCAGCGCTGAGTAGTGTTCAAGAGTCTTGCTGTTTCAGGTTCACTCAAGCGCAATTACTGAGATAAAGAAATAATGAAGGGGAAGATCCATTTGTGGAGGATTGCAAAAGTTTTCACCTGGTCTGGTTTCTTTTAGTTTATAAGTACATTTACTATTTCACATTAACTGCAGCACAACTGTATGAAACATTCATAAAATTAGTAACTCTGATACATACTGATACTGTGCATTTCTCTTATCTTGTAATGTTCTTGCTATGTTATGTCTGAAATGTCCTTTGAAACAAGTATCTGTATTTTATGGTCTTTATATAACAGTTTTGGGATCTGCAGAACTGTTAGCAATTTCTCATCTAAGATTCAAGTTATAAGATTGTTTCTGATTCTCATGTTTGAAGACACTAATAGAACATATGCAGTACTTTTAAAAATAATCTGTGAAGTGTTAATCTTTATCCTAAAATTATCTTAGACCTTAAATACATACATAATGCAAGAAACAGACAGTTTCAAATATCACACTTTTTTTTTTTTTTTTTTTTACTTTTATTTGAAGAAATAAGCACGTATTTTGTACAGTATTGCAGAACACAATGCACTTTCTGGTTCACTCTGTTGCCACTTGCTGATTAGCTATCCATCTGGGATGACTGTCACTAAAAGAAGTTGTCCAAGCCTGGAAAGTATCTGCAGGGAAAAGTCCTGATGCTATAGAGAAAAATAGTGCACATTCTGCATATGTGCACACAGGGGAAAGACACAAAAGGCACATCAAATAGCCTGGCATTTTCATTTTCCCAAAACTTAAGTGATTTTATTACCTAGGCAACATTCCCAGCCTCCTCTTCCTATGGACATACACTTTTTAGTCATACTTTAATAGTTGTTTCATGCTTGAGAAATGAACTATAACTGAGATGCTGTTTTTTTGGTCTTTAAATAGGTCAATTTCTTAATAAGAGTAGTTATGAACAACAGGCTAAATACACCTTCTCTGTATATAAGACTGTGGAAACTCAGTTGTTCTTTCTCTTCAGCCTTCATTTTGCACACCTGTAGCTTTCAAGTTCTCTGCTTTATATTACTTGGATTGTTTTGGCTGTATTCCCAAATTATTTAAAATTCTTGCCTTCCGGACCATCAGGTTTTCACCACTAAATCCATTTCTCCTTTCCCTCACAAAAATCTAAAGCCTGTTCCTACGAGATAATTTAGCAGCTGCATCTCCTCCACCCCTGTCTGCACTGCCCTTTTATTTTATGCACATTTTATTTACCATTTTACTAATAGAAGCACAGGATTTCTCAGACTAAATCGTGTGTTGAGGCAGGAAAAAGAGAAAGCAATTAGTTTAGCTTGCCCTTTTTTGTTATTTCACCATGTTCTTTCTTGGAATAACAATAGCTGTCTCCTCTTTCATTACGTCCCTGGAAATTGTCACACTTCTTGACCTTACTTCTAGGTTTGATTATAGTTTTGGTCACATACCCTTAATACATATCTGTAGAATCTTCAAAATCCAGTTCTGTTCCATCCTGTATAATGTCACAATTTATTTATATGAATGTAAGTCACTCCTGTTTGCTTGGCTTTTAGTTATTAGGATGGCAAATTAGCTTCTTTCTTCTTTCTATGCTTTTTATGCAGAAAGAAGTACACAGAAAGAAAACAGATATATTTTTAAAAAATTAAATTTCTAAAATTAAACACAAGCACAAAGTTGTTATTTCCCACAAATGTTCCGTGTGTATGAGTGCATATATATATGTACAGTCAATTATTTTTTATTATTCTGTAAGTGCTAATGAATAGAATGGTCATTCTGAAAAAAAAATTAAAACCATAATTTTTTGTTATAAATTTAAAAACTTATTTTTTGTTTTAATTTTAGATACATATCTGACTGTGCTTCTCACCTTAATTTTTAAATGAAAAGATTATTCATTATGAATTAATGGTTTGTATTCTAAATAAGCACCATCCTGCTTGCCTTATAAAATCGAGACCTGCTTCCTCATCTATTATTAAGTACGATAGCGGCTACTAATCCAGAATAGTGCTTATGCTGGCATTTTCCATACTTATCAGTAAACAAATATTCTTTATTCTTGTTCACAGTATGCATGTTTAATGAAATAAGAAAGCAGCAAGATTCTCTGGTGCACTTCATTATCTCATGATTTCTAGATGTACAGAATGTTACAGAACTCTGCTTTGTTTTCTTCTGTTGCACTATCTTTTAGAAGATTATACACACATTATGCAAACAAAAATAAAAGCAGAAGCAATTTTTGAAAATTTTTTATTTTTATAATACCTTTCAACTTCCAGCATTCTTAAGCAGTGATATTTTCTATCTCTTTATACACTTTTCAACAACAATCATTTAAACAGAGAAGAATAACTACTTTTTTATTTTAAAATATTCTGCAACTATGCACTTACTTCAAATAATCTGCAACTATGCACTTGCTTTTTGAAATATCTAATTCAAAAAAGTATTTTCTTACTACAACAGCCTGTCCTTACCTTCTTTAGGCCTATGCTGGCATGTGAGTGGTTGTGGGAAAGTCAGTTATACACTTTCCACACTGGAGCAAATTAACTCCACTTTGGTGGTTAGTGAAATTCAAGAAAACATTCTTACACTTGTCTTTTACAATTACTCAGATGTATGCTTCTGTTTTTAGAGAGCTCGGCCTCAAATCTGGTTCAGTAATATAAAATAATTGGTCCTTAATCATAGAATCATAGAATCATAGAATCATAGAATAGTTTGGGTTGGAAGGGACCTTAAAGATCATCTAGTCCTGTCATTGGCAGGGACACCTCCCACTAGACCAGGTTGCCCAAGGTTCCAACCAAGCTGGCCTTGAACACCTCCAGGGATGGGGCAGCCACAGCTTCCCTGGGCAACCTCTTCCTTATGTCTAGTCTAAATCATAGAATCATAGAATCACAGAATAACCAGGTTGGAAGAGACCCACCGGATCATTGAGTCCAACCATTCCCACCAATCTCTAAACCATGCCCCTCAGTACCTCGTCCACCCGTGCCTTAAACACCTCCAGGGAAAGGGAATCAACCACCTCCCTGGGCAGCCTGTTCCAGTGCCCAATGACCCTTTCTGTGAAGAATTTTTTTCTAATCTCCAGCCTAAACCTCCCCTGGCGGAGCTTGAGGCCATTCCGTCTTGTCCTGTCCCCTGTCACTTGGGAGAAGAGGCCAGCCCCCTCCTCTCTACAACCTCCTTTCAGGTAGTTATAGAGAGCAATGAGGTCTCCCCTCAGCCTCCTCTTCTCCAGGCTAAACAACCCCAGCTCTCTCAGTCGCTCCTCATAAGGCCTGTTCTCCAGACCCTTCACCAGCTTTGTTGCTCTTCTCTGGACTCGCTCCAGAGGCTCAACATCCTTCTTGTGGTGAGGGGCCCAGAACTGAACACAGGATTCGAGATGCTGTCTCACCAGTGCTGAGTACAGAGGGAGAATAACCTCCCTGGATAAATCTGCCCCTCTCCACTTTATAGCCATTGCCCTTTTTTGTATCACTACAGGACTGCTTTGTAAGTGGTGCCTCCCTAGCTTTCTTGTAGGCCCCCTTAATACACTAAGCTTCTGTCTCGGTAAAAGAAGAATCCAGTGTGGGACTCCATTTACTCAGTTTTTACTTTATAACCAGGAGACTAAGAGTTTTGGGCCTTATAAGACGTGCTTGTACACTGATACTACACCTCTAAAAAGAAAATACTGAATTCTTCTGTTAAAGTTAAGAGAAATAAAAAAAAATTAACTACTCCTAGTAAAATATTGATTTAATATCAAAAATTAAAATAAATCATGCTTTTGCATGATCTTAGAGCTTTACATTCCTCTGGGTGTGTAATCAAGGTGAAACATACAAACATAAAATTTTACAAGATATAAGAAGTAAGAAGTATTTGAAAACTATTTTTTTAATATGGCAGAAAAGTGTGTGCTCTGTTATATCTCAATTTGCTTAAGAAAACTGTAAGAAAACCTATGCAGGACATAAAAAAATGCCTTCTCTGCCCCTTCCTTTCTCTTTAAAAAACTTTATTTTTAAATCATATAGTTCTAAATGAGTGTAACAAATTTCAGCAGCAATGCATACCAAAGTTTTGTAGAAGGAAAATGACATTGGTTAATATGCTTCCAAAATTATGAAGCAGAAAATTTTGGGGAATTCCTAAAAAAAGGAAATAGTGGGAATAATATTTAATTGTAATCTGTTCTTTGGAGAAGTTCTTTTTGAGACTACACTGACAGAGTTAATTTTCTGTTTTCTCTTTAACCAGGTATGTTGTATATGCACATGTGTTTCTATTTTTCAGATATTTGCATCTTAAAATTATTTCTACTTTAGGAACGAACAAAGATAACACTAGTGAAAAAAGGAGAACAGGATCTTATACGTGTCTTGACAAAATATGCTCCTAAAATTATGCACCTGAGATGGCTGGTGGGAGACACATTATGGCAATCTCTCAAGTCCAGAGTTCTCACAGTGCTCTTGCAGCCTTTTTCTTTCAGCCTACAGAAAACCCATTTCTCTACAGCATGCCTCAATTAATAATTTGACCCACGAGCAGAGGACAACCAAAATTAGGTTTGCTAAAGATCTACAAGAGCTAATGAAGTTTGTTTAGTCAGAGGTTACGTAACTTCATTCTCTCATTGCCCTGAATCTTCAGTTCCCTTTCTGACTTTCTTATCCTATTTTTTTACCTCTTTCTCCCATTTAAAGCTCCCTTAGTCAGCACATCCCTCCCGGGTCCTCTACTGTTTCCTAACATTCCTATCACTTTTGCATAGCAAATTTTTTTTCTTTCTATTGGTTTACAGTATCTCCTGCTATAGTTCCATTACCTGCAATGGCTGCACAGATCCACATCTTCATCCAGTTTCTGCCAGGGCCTGGGGTAGTATTCCATGAGTAGAAGAAAAGGATGCATCTTTAGTGGCTGAGATAGAAGGAAGGAGAACAAAAAAAAGACAGAGAGTCAGTGGCCTGATGATGGCACAACTGCAATTAAGCAGTGTCATGGTTTAGGCTCAAACCATAGCAAACAGATAGGAAAAAAAAGAAATGCAATTTATTGTATTTGTAGACAAATTTCAGGCACAAATAATCTTATTGTGGCTTGCTGATGAGATTATCTGTTGCATAAATACGCTGCTGAAATCCCAAGAATGAAGAAAAGCCTAACCATATACCTGCAGAATAAATTGTAATAGATTTAATAAATATGAGTAGTGGATACGGTGTTTGCAACACCATGAAAAGGTGTGGAGCCTCTTGAAGTCCTGTAGGCAAGTGTTCTCAATATGCAAAACCAGAACTTCATTACTGTAATAAGAGGCAAACTCCAGGAAGGCCTGCAACATGCAAATTAAAAAAGATTGCCCTTAATAAGATCAAGCTCTCCCAGGGAGTGGAAATGAGACAGACGAAGTTATAGCTAAGATTAAATATTTTTACAGCTTTACAAGATTAGAATAAAAGTCTTTAAATTTGCTGCTATCAAACAGAGAGAAAAGCCTTTTCTTTCTGTTACACGAAATATGAGCTAACAGGTAAAGTGTTGTTAACCTCTATCATAACAAATGTAGATAGAGCCATAAAATCCAAAGTCATAATTTCTTAAAGCATAACTTCCCTAAGCTCACAATGTAGCCTAAATAGAGCACAAATTATCAGTGGTTTTATCACTTTATCCTAAATCCTGTTAAGATTTATTTTACCTGTGTGGTAGAAAAATAGAGAAAGAGGTGAAGGCAGTTCTTGATATTTAAATGTAAAGTATTGTTAGAATTTTATTGTAATAATAATCCTATTCATGTATATCTTATATTTATAAATATATAATAGTGGAAACATCTTATTTAAAGTCCTTTATAATGCCAATAAATCTAAAATTAATCTAATATTTTCAAGAAAAAGAGAAACATTACTAAATTATGGCACTACTGCAGCTGTTAAAATCATGTCATGATTTTATAAGACAAATGCATTCAAATAAAGAGAGAAAAAAACAGATTAGAAAAAGTTTCTAAAATTAGTGGGGTCTGGTCAGGATGCTGCTGTCTCTCAGTGTATTTAGTCTGTCTCCAATTTTACTGTTCTCTTTTGTCTTTCTCTCTTCTTTTTAATAAAATCTATCTTTAAAATGATGAAACTCTTAGCTAACTAAAATGTATCTCAGTGTTAACTTGTGTCCTGTTCTACAGCCTTTTTGTTCATATTTTAATTGACATAAAATTCTTAAAAGAAACCTCAAAAATAAACTTACTCTTTTCTCAATTAAATAATTTGGTTTTCAAATGAGTACTTTTATTTGACTTTTGATGATTTATTTACAAGTTGTGTTATGTAACAAGTAAAGTAGACTGTTGGACACTGTGCCTTTCACAGAAAGTACTGATTCCAATAACAAGCCACTCTGAGACCGTAAGTATTAGTCACTGAAATTCTCTTGTATTCAGAAGCTGTTATGAATTCTGTACTTGTGAATGAAGCTATGACTAGATGACTCTGCTAAACAAACTTCCAGGTTCTCAGTATATGACCCAATATCAGAGGTGCATTAGCAGACAGTCGTGGTCTTAATTTTGATAACCACAGAATCATAGAATAGTTAGGGTTGGAGGGGACCTTAAAGACCATCTAGTTCCAACTGCCCTGACATAGGCAGGGACATCTCACTGGGTCAGGCTGCCCAAGGCCCAATCCAGCCTGGCCTTGTCACCTCCAGGGATGGGGCAGCCACAGCTTCCCTTGGCAACCTGTTCCCATGCCTCACCACCTTCACTGGGAAGAAATTCTTCCTAATATCTAGTCTAAATCTGCCTCTATCAAGTTTATACCCATTCCCCCTTGTCCTATCACCCAATGCCTTTATGTATAGCCCGTTTCCAGCTTCGTTGTAGGCACCTTTCAGGTACTGGAAGACTGCCATAAGACCTCCTCAGAGACTTCTCTTCTCCAGGCTGAACAACCCCAACTCTCTCAGCCTGTCCACATATGGAAGGTGCTCCAGCCCTCTCATCATCTTTGTAGCCCTCCTCTGGACCTGTTCCAACAGTTCCATATCCTTCTTATGTAGAGGACTCCAGAACTGGACATAGTACTCAAGATGAAGTCTCACAAGAGAGGAATAGAGGGGTAGAATCACCCTCATCCTGCTGGCCATGCTTCTTTTGATGCAGCCCAGGACACAATTGGCCCTCTGGGCTGTGAGTACATATTGCTGGCTCATGTCAAGCTTCTCATCAACCAGCACCCCAAGTCCTTCCCTGCAGAGTTGCTCTCAATCACACCTTCCCCCATCATGTACTGAAATCAGGGATTGACCCGACCCAGATGTAAGACCTTGCACTTGGCCCTTTTGAACCCCATGATGTTCTCACAGCCCCACTTCTCCAGCCTGTCCAGGTCCCTCTGGATGACATCGCGTCCTTCAAATGTGACAGCTACACCACTCAGCTTGGTGTCACCTGCAAACTTTCTGGGGGTGCACTTGATCTTGCTGTCAACATCATTGATGAAAATATTAAACAGCACTGATACCGGTATGGACCCCTGAGGGACACCACTTGTCATAGATCTCCATCTGGACTTTGAGCCATTGACTACTGTCTTTGTTTAAGACCATCCAACCAGTTTCTTATCCACTGAATGATCCACTCATCAAATCCATCTCTATCCAATTTAGAGAGAAGGACGTTTTTTTGCACCATGTCAAAGGCTTTACAAAAGTCTAGATAGAACATAAATTGGTTTACCCTTGTCCACTACTGTAGTTGCCCCATCACAGAAAGCCACTAAGTTGGTCACACAGGATTTGCCCCTGGTGAAGCCGTGCTGGCTGCCATTAATCATCTCCATGTCCTCAATGTGCCTTAGCAGAGCTTCTAGGAGGATCTGTTCCATGATCTTCCCAGGCACAGAGGTGAGGCTGACAGGTCGGTAGTTCTCAGGGTTGTATTTTCTACCCTTTTTAAAAATGGGGACAATGTTACCCTTCTTCCAGTCAACAGGGACTTCTCCTGATTGCCATGATTTTTCAAATATCATAGAGAGTGGCTTGGCAATCATGTCTGCCAATTCCCTCAGGACTCTGGGATGTATCTCATCAGGTCCCATAGACTTATATATGTTCAGGTTGCTCAGATGGTCACAAAACTGATCTTCCTCTACTATGGGAGGGGGTTTACCCCACTGGTCACCATCTTGCTGTCCCATGACCCAGGAGGGGTGAGGAGAGTTCTTATCAGCGAAGGCTGAGGCAAAAAATTGTTAAGTACCTCAGCTTTCTCCCTGTCTGTTGATACGTGACCACCATTTCCAACCATCAGTGGGGGTACGTTCTCTTTGACTGTCCTCTTTTGATTGACGTACCTGTAGAAGCCCCTCTTGTTGGTTCTCACTTCCCTTGCCAAGTTCAGCTCCAGCTGTGCTTTGGCCTTCCTGACCTCATCCCTACACGTCCGGGCAGCATCCGTAGACACATCCCAGGTTACCCATCCCTGCTTCCACTGCCTGTGCAGTTCCCTCTTCTTCTCTAGTTTAACTAGTAGGTCTTGACCAAGCCACACCGATCTCTCCCCTTTCCTGCTCAATTTTCTACATATGAGGATTGAGCGCTCTTGCGCTTTATGGAAAGCATCCTTAAATATTTGCCAGCTCTGTTCCACTCCCTTGTCTCAGAGGACCATATCCCAGGTTTTTTAAAGAGACTGAGAGGAAATCTTATCCCTCTTTATAACTACCTGAAAGGAGGCTGGACTGAAGTGGGGGCTGGTCTCTTTTCCCAATTAACAAGTGATAGGACGAGAGGAAATGGCCTCAAATTGTACAAAAGGAGGTTTTGTTTGATTATAAGGAAAAATTTCTTTACTGAAAGAGTGGTGAATGATTGGAACAGGCTGCCCAGGGAAGTGGAGTCAGCATCCCCGGAGCATCAAAATCACACGTAGACTTGGCACTTGGGGACATGATTTAGTGGGTGTGGTGGTGTTGGACTTGATGATCTTGGAGGTTTTTTCTGGTCTTAATGGTTTTATGATTCCTCATCACCATTAGAGCCCTGAAGCACTCCAACTGCCTCCCAAAGCATCTCTGGCAGCTTTCTCTCTCTGCCACCACAGCTCCTGTCAGTCATAGAAGCAGAGAGGGAATAACAGATTCTAATTGCCTCAAGTTCCCATGGCAATTGGCTGCTGCTGCATGAGTTCTTCCTCCCCGTCTCTCTGGAAGGTTTTCTGCCGGCTGATACGTGTCGCCATTAGCAACAGGGGACTTACATGAGTGTCAGCTAGGTACAAGCAGTGCTCACCTTGTGCCAGGCTGCCACATCAGATTAGCACATTTTCTCAGTCCTTTAGAAGGAATCAAGCAAGGAGATCTTTCTAATGAGAGCAAATAGCTCTTCTGAATTGCTGTGAGGTACTGAAATGCAGAGTCACCACATGACCAGCCAGTTGTCATGCCTTTAGTTTCAGAGACAATGGGATAAGACTCTTCCATAACATTCTAATATTAAAAGAGAAGATTATGGTTAATTGAAGCAGATCAGCCCTTATTTTGTCACAAAGTTTGGATTTCTGTCTCTTTTCTAATGTTTTGCTTCTTGATGTTCATCTTTATGTTGTTAGGTCATATCATGCTCTCCCCCAACCTTTGTCCATTCTCAAAATTTGTTCTTCATAGGTTACTAGTTGCTGTGTTGAACCAATTTCCTTTCTCTAAACCAAAGGCTCTTTTAGCCATTTTACATCCATCACCAGGGCTGATCCTTGCATCATATCTTCTTGTTTCGCGAATAACATCACTTTCCCTTATGGTTTCTGTGCCTGGTTTTGAAGCCCTCTTATTCTAGTCTATAGTAATATTGGATTAGATTCATTAAAATGTCTTCAAGTATACATAGTAGACTAGATTGAATAAAAATTGTTTATTAGAGGGTCATACTTTCTTCCTTGATCTTTGCCTGTTAGTGTCTAGCTAGTTGTTTTTATGCCAACCATAATTAAAGAAGGGCACAAGTGCCTAGATTTGGCACTTTCAAGTACTCACCTCTTTGTATTAGATATGATAGAGGCAGCACATTAATTTGTAATGTGATTTATTATACTGAAATGCTCTACAAATTTAAAGTAGGGATGAATGAAAGTTCAAAAGAGGAAACTTGACATCAAATAGTTCTGTGAATGCCTGGGTGCTTCTAAGGATATTTGGGTTGAACATTCTGTTTCTTTAACTTTCCCCTACTTTTGAGCTTGAGGTTGGCAAAAATGGCATTTTGTGTTACTTGAAGTGCACTGATGTGATAAAGGTCATATGCTTAAGATCTAAATTTGAATCACCTATTATGTTAAAGTACTAGAAAGATTTGTTTTATGGTAAACAGTGGTTGTTCTACTGCTTTTTCTTTCTGTATCTAAAAAGCTGCCAACAGCAACACAAGGTTTGAAATTCAGCAGCAAAATGTTATTTCTGTCAGTACAGAGACTATTTCTTTGGAGAATAACAGTAGCTCTCCTATTATCTGAGATCTAGGGGCAAACTGAAATTTCTGGACAAGCTTTTAGGTGGGTCAGGTTTCTGTCAGTACTTTTGCTTAACAGGAGTCTATTTATGACCTTTCACTGTTCATTGAACAATTGAGATAAATGTCAAACCAGATACGCTGATCAAAGTCTGATACTCAAATGTCTGTCACTAGCTGGACTAGTTATTTGGTTTATTTTGCACAAACAACTTCAGGCTACTGTTTTTCATTAGTTTTCCTGTGCTGTTCATTACCTATCATGTTGAAGGTGATTTCTTTGACACATTTACAAGTAAGCTCTCCAGGAGAGCAAGGAAATAGCAGTATAAATAAAATAAATGACAGAAGTCAAGAAATAGCAACAAAAGCAATTCTGTTACTTATTATTAATTATGTAAGGGATCTCAAACTGACTTTGTCTTGTTGTCATAAAATTAGTTCAAGTCTGTTTATATTAGGCCCATACTTAAAGTTACATTTCTAAAAACACTAAAAACAAAGATAAAATCAAAACCTCCCTCCTGCCCCCAAAATCTTCAACTTTCCTAGGAAAAATCTTTCCCAATTTGCAGCAAAAACTTTTAAAGACTTTAGCAGTCACAATTGTTTATTGTAATGATTGTACTTAAATACTCCTTATGCTCTTCTAATGCTCAAGTTTCTTGTAGTTTCTTCTAGAATAACATTTGAAAATAACTAGAAAAATGTAGAATCACAGAGGCATGGATTTTTTATTGAGTATTTTACAATTTTCTGCAAATCTAAATTTATGTAACATTTAATATTGGCTGTGCTCAAATGGAAAATCAGTGTCAATATAGGTAAAAGCCATGTTGCACGTTTGTATGTCTCAGCATGTTACGGATGAATCTCCACAGAGAAAATTAACCCCAACTAGATTTCCGTTGGTCTATGAGAACTGTCATATCTGAGCAGTGATGGAAGTAATTGAATAAATTCTAAAGGCGTAGGCCAGCATTTGCTTGCAATGCGAACATGAAATCTAAAATAATTTGAATAGAGCTCTGTTGCTAGGATTAGTCATGATTTGATTTTAAGAGCACTAAACTTTCAGCAAAGTATCATATTTTTACAAATGTGTCACTTTAAAATTATCAATATCAAAAGCAGCGATGATTATGAATCCATTGGCATAACTACCATTTTATGAAATGTTAGTGTATAAAGTCATGCAGTGCAAATAACTAGTATTCCTGTTTAAGATGATTTTCCTTGTGGTCACAAATTATAGTAAATGCAGTTAGAGTTGTAAACATGCAGCATGTCTAAATATGAAGCCATATTTTAAGATGGAGCCCACACTGTATGAAAATGTAAACATTTCTTTACTTACTAGTATGCTACTGAAATACAATGAAAATCATACTTTTCACACAGATTTATTAAATGCATCTAATATACACAGATACAGAAATATTACAGTGTAAGGAAAAACCCATGACAGTTCATCAAATTTTGCTAGCACTAGCTGTTTCAAATACATTCCTTCTTGCTATTTTAACTAATTCATTATTTAAAACGTTGGAGAGAGAAGCAAATTAAAATGTTCTTTGTTTCTCCTGTAAGCCTTGCTCAAAATTTAAATAAAAGAAATGCTGGTTTATCCTTGATATTAGATAATATATAATTCATAATAACTTAGGGTTATTAGAATATTAGCATATGAGGAGATTTAGAAGAACAAACAAATATGCTGGTCAGCATTTTTAACACGTCAGACTGTTAAAGGGAGGATATATGAATGAAAACAGAGAGTAGATAATCTTTTGAAAATCCGTAATGCTATCTCAACTTCTAGTTGTTAGTTAGTACTTAATAATTTATTTATCGAAGTATTCCACACTTTGCAGTTCTTAGTGCAAAAACTACATAGGCTTTGTGACTCAAGTAGATGGAGCAAAATAGAAAACATCTTTTTTGAATAAAGTAACACATAAGAATATGAAAGCTACTGATTTTACTATGAGGTTTGGTAAGAGATTTTGATGATTTTTAAATAGTGCTTTTATCAGAACCATTTGATTGTTAAAGCACTGTTTACAAATTAGACTATTTCTTCTAATATTTCTATACTTCCGAATTTGTTTCATACTTTTTTTCAGCTTAGTATTTCACCTTGTTATTGTTCATCCCTTTAAAACAGTATTGATAATCACATTACAAATCTCATGACACTTATCCTCCAAAAGTTTGTCTTCTCTCTAAGTTAGGCAACCTGACTCTGTCTATGAGAGTGTTACTAACTAATATTGGAGAAATCCACATATGCTTTTCAGTCTAGGAAAAAATAAGACAAATTGCAGATCTTCCTCACGCCTCAGAAGTCAATTTGCTTTCACTTTCACTAATAGCAATTCTATTAACACGTTCACTGTTCCAACATACCTTGAAGAACAGGTATATAATTAATTACCAGAAGACTGAAAGGTAGTGTACTTCACAGGATTTCAGTCTGCATAATCTTGTTGTAGCTTCGTTTTCTTTAGTAAAAGTTAAAGTAAGGGCTAAACCAACTAAAGATGAACAGGTATCCTGTTTTTTTATAATAATAATAATAATAGTAATAATGACAAAGAAGAAAATAAGCTTGCCTGTTTAGGATATAAATGCAAACAGACTTGCATAATGAAAACAATGTCATAATAAAAAGTGGGAATAATCTAGTTTTGTTAGTGAATATGATGGTTATGTAAATGGTTAAATCAAAAGCAACTTCAAAGTGAAGTCTTAAAGTAGTAATTTGGAAAAGACCCTTAAATTAACAAAAAAAAAGGTCCATAAATAATGGTAGAAACTCAATATGGTTTAGAGCAATTGCATACATGATTTCACGGATGCTTACATTTTTATGTTCACATTTATTTCACAAGGTTAAATGAACTGCTGTTAGCTCTAGCAAAATTAAATTGCAGGACGTTTTTTCTGTGTGAAAAACCTTTGCTTTCAACCAAAAAGTATTTTGTGATGAAAAGTTTTTTGTAGAGGTAAAAAGACCACAATATTTAGGGAGAGAAAGAATCTCAAAGGCAAACCTGGGATTTCTTGCTGCAGTACATTTCCCATTATGTGTCACTGACAATCAGTCTTATGATATACTCATCTGGTTTGACCCTAATGGAAAAGAGTTGCTCTGTGAGAAACACGGTCTACCAGAAGAGCTCAGAACATACAGAATAAAGGGAGATTTATATATTTCCATTTCTTGTGTTTCTGTTTCCAGGCAAGGTATTTAGTGTAATTTCTGTTTATCCATTTCAGTTTACCACAAAAATAAAAGGCCACAACATACCAAAAATGCCCCAACTCCATATTGTCTCAAATATTAATTTACTTCCATTCAAATTTTGCTCTAGATGTGGATAAAGTACTTGACTATGTATCCGTAAGGTAAAGTTTCTCCTCAACCTATACATGGAAAGTAGAGGCTTAAATATACATCATGTTCATAATTCAGATCCTTGTTATGTTTGAAGAAACTTTTTCACTGTAGTTTCTATTTGCCAGATGTTCAGCTACCATCTTCCAGTAAAGTGACATTAACAGGGGCTTAAGGAAATAATTAATTCTTTCTTACTACATTTTCTTACCACACGCACTGTTAATTGAATAAAAACATGCTAGTGTGCATATATGCTTCTGGGTATGTATGCAGGAGATTAAAAAACATTACATGTTTTGACCCTATATATAGCTGGTGAAGCCCACCCTTGTAAGTAGCATGCTGAATATTGTAGAAGGGAAAGCTATGTACAGGGAATAACTATGGTGTTATTTACACATTGATTGTGTACTCCAGAGCACAAGCAATTATTAATTAATATAAATTAAGGGGAAGAAATATTAAGTAAGCGTAAATTCTCTTCCAAAAATCTCTTGCTTGATTTACTGCATACTTTCCTCCATACAGATTCCTGTCATTTGAATTATAGAATCATAGAATAACCAGGTTGGAAGAGACCCACTGGATCATCGAGTCCAACCATTCCTATCAAACACTAAACCCTGCCCCTTAGCACCTCATCCACCCATGCCTTAAACACCTGTGCCCTGACTTACTCTCCCACCTCTCTTTCCTCATCTGACAAATTTGCCGGTCTTTTAATAATGTTAGTGACCCTTCACTGGACTCTCTCATGTAGCTCCATATCTCTCTTGTGCTGGGAACTCCAGAACTGACACAGCACTTCAGGTGTGGCCTCTCCAGTGCTGAGTAGGGGGAAGGATCACCTGCCTTGACCAGCTGGCAACACTCATCTTAATGAAGCCCAGGATACCATCAGCCTTCTTGGCTGCAAGGGTATATTGCTGCCTCATGTTCAACTTCATGTTCACTAGGACTCCCAGGTCTTTCTCCTCAAAGTCTTGTATCTATCAATACCTTTTTTATCTACCTATACTAACATATAATTTATTGTAACGTGACACTTTCAGTTATTGAAAATCTACACAGATTTTTAGTTTACACATCCTGCAAGTATGCGTGATCTACCTAGCTGTAAGTAATGTGTTGTGCTTGCTCTGACAATCCTCATTTAATGAGAAATCTGCAAAACATACAATTTTGGTAGCTGATTGATAGATGTTCTTAGTGAAACCAGAAAAAATACTGCTTCTTTCTAAACAAAATTGTTGGCAGCCTCCTTTCCCATCCAATTTTGCAATCCATTTCTGGAATAGGTTTTTTTTTGGAAGCAAGTCATTATCTCAAATCCCAACTTTAGGGGAAAACATAAACTGATGATAGAACAGTTTTTAAGAGGTGTCTAATAGTTACTTGTAGGTATGGATTGTTAGTCCACATTTTTGCCTTTTGTGTTTGCAGCATCTTTTTTTTTTTCCATTCTAACACATTTTTTCATGGCAGTGTTATTTATGCAGAGAATTGAGGAAACCTTAGACAAACTTTGCAATTCATTAAAATACTTAATAACTAATTGGGGCATGGCTATGATGTAATAGAAAACATTAACATTTGGAATAATAATATAATTAGTCTAAATATATTTTCTTTTTTCTTTCCTTGGCACAATTCCCAGAATGGTACTTTCTCTTTCAAAGTCCATCTCACAGTCTTTTATTTAAAAAATACAAAATACTTTAAGAAAATCTTTCTGTTTCCTATATTAGCCTTTGATTTACTGTCATTTCAAATATTCCCCACTTCTTGGACTCATGCTGTCAATTTTCTTCTCTCTCCATGGTTAATATTTTGCTGTTCTTGAGCCTGAGTTCAGGAATACAGAGCTGTAACAGTAAAAAATGCATCAATTAATCTTTTTTGGTTTTCTTCTTTAACAGACGGAGTCCACAGGTTGCAAGATGTATTTAGGCACATGCAACAGACTTCTTGATGTGAAACACAGAGGACAAAATGTTATTTCTCTTTTACTAGAATATGTAGTTATCTCATCAGTGTGTACTGACCTCATCTTTTGTGTCCACCTGCTTTGATGCAATTTTTTTTGTTTGTTTTCTTATTTTGCTCTGTAAATAAGTTACTGATGTTTTGTATTTTGTCAAAATGCCCTATTTTAACTCAGAAAGATACCTTTCAATTTTATTTTCTGGCTTTTAAAATATATCTCAGTGAATTTAGAAAATACATTTTTCAAAAATCATGGGTATGTCCCAAGCAAGCACAGCACCTCTGTTATTCGAAAAGAGTACAAAAACAGAATGCAATTGAGAAAAATAAGAATCAAAAATACGTTATGTACAAAACGAATGGTGCAAAAGTTGATCTGACCAGCTATAGTACAATATACACATGAATAATTTAAATAGTGGAATTGGCGTTCCACACTATATGACAACACAGGACAATCATACTGAGCTTGAATTTTAACCATTAAGTTATCCGCTTTTTATTTTGTTATCTTTGTTGCAATAATATACTCTAAACTTTTAATTTGGCAGGAGAGGCTAAGAGTATCATCATAGAAAGGTCTGGGACAATTGCCCATTGTACATTTCCTTCAGAGTTCTGGCGCTTAACCTATTATACTTTTAAACTGAATTAGGAAATCTAATCATTTCTCTTTACAGACGATGTAGAAGTTCATAGCCCATGTCTCTTTGAAACACAATTGTTTCTGTCTGTTTCGAAAGTGCACGTTCAGTAACAGCTAAAATGGAGGAATATGATTTACAGTCTGTAAAGACCTGTAGATGCCACAAAGCTGGTGCGTTACACACTTGATCATCATACTCTAGCAGTTTATTTACTCACTCAGTGTTTAAAAAAACTCCTAAACATTTTGCTGTCTGTTAATGGCTTCCAATTTACATGGATTGTACTAGGCTTTAGAATCTACCCTGAAGGCTGTTGCAATATTTAGCAAGTAATGAAATAATTCACACTAGCCATGCTCACCATTGAAGTGTTTCCTCACTTTTGGTGGAAACAAGCCTTGTTAGAAGCAAGCATGTTACAAGAGAAGCAATTAAAACTTCTAACAAGTGAAAGTGTTTGCATTGCTGCCCCTCTCTAATTAATAATCAATTCAGCAGATGTTCACCTTTCTGGTTTATTTTTATCTTTCTTCTTTTTTTTTTTTTTTTTTTTTTTAGAGAACAGGCAGGAAAAAGATGCCTTATGTTTTTCGCTTCTGTCTATGTCAAACAATCCATTGCATGCAGATGGCAGATAATTCTGAAGCTGGATATAATACTGGAGTGTAGCTACAGTTTGGTACAATAGCTTTGCAGTATGATGAAAAATATCCTACAATATATGCCATTTTGAGGTGAATATATTGATTGCTAAAGTTTTATTCAGTTTAGTCAGTCTGAAATTTAGCACTCACAACACATGATCACTTGTATATTTAATACTATCACCACAGAGATAGAAAACTTATATTTATGCTATCAGATTGCTACCTAATACAACCTGTATTCCATCTAATACACATCATAGGAGACAGTATTGGTTGTCTACTACTGCTTAATTATGATACTGGTGCACAATTTCATACTAAAGGTCTTAAACAAGTTGGATTGCTATACGGTCCTGAGAATTTCCATAATAAATTATTTCATATTGTGTTGTGTTTGGATTACAAGCTGAGCAGTACAACTCAGATGACAGTAAACACCTGTGGTTTGCACATGTCAGTGTAATAGCTAAGCAAAGTATTTTTTTAGG
Organism: Phaenicophaeus curvirostris; assembly: GCF_032191515.1. Taxonomy (NCBI): domain Eukaryota; kingdom Metazoa; phylum Chordata; class Aves; order Cuculiformes; family Cuculidae; genus Phaenicophaeus; species Phaenicophaeus curvirostris. The sequence goes on from NC_091393.1 coordinate 18,916,665, forward strand.
AGAGATAACGTCTTTAAGAAAAACTTGGAGGAGGGAAGAAGAGATAATAAAGCATCTGAGGCATACAAGTTGATTGTATAAAAGGTACAACAGGTAACATGGCATACCTCACGTCCTCTTTTCTCATCATATTAATAGGTCAAAGAATTGATATATGCATAATTGTTTTGAGTTTTGGAATGCTAATGTGCAAAAGCACAGAAATCAGTAATAATTACTGTTGTACTAAAAATGTAAAAACTAACTTTTCTTTTTTTCATTTAATACATTACAGAGCTACCAATGTGTTTGCTTGCCTGGATGGGAAGGAAAATTTTGTGAAAAAGAATCAAATGAATGTAATTCAGAACCTTGTAAAAACGGTGGCACCTGCACAGATCTTTTCAACAGCTACCAGTAAGCGTTGCATTTTCTCACTGTATGATTATGTTCCACGTATGACAGAATTATGCATCCAGTTATTGTTTTATTTCTCACTTTGGGGAATGGAACATTACTACACAACAATGAACGAACAACTTGTGTCATGGGTATACTACATCACTAAACATCCATTTGAAGACAGCAGATGTAATTGTAGATGGAAAATTAAAAGATGTATAAATTCAAAACACTTAGCAAGTTATCTAATCCAGAACTGTATTTTTTCAAATGAAGTATAGGCTCTCTTTCTGTCATTTTTGTCTGTAAGCACGTTAGTTTCTTTAAAAGTAGTAGGAGTAAACACAGTTGTACCGTCTTAGATGAAGTGATTATATCATTGCTGCCACCTTGTGGCTTAAAATGACAGCAAAATAGTAATTTACAAAAATGTAGAGCCACACTGGGAGAAAGCATGAGGATTTGACAGTGACAGTAGTATTTTTAGCTCAAACCCCAGCCTTTATTTTGTACACGTATTTATGATATAAAAATTATTTTGTCTCAGTATTATGATGATAAGGACTCTAACAATATAACAATCAGCTTCTCTTATTTTTAGCCAGGTATTTCCTACATTTTAATGCCAATGACTGAACAGTCTTTCTGTATCTGACTGTAAACTCTTAATAGATGCTGACATAGCTGCATAAAGAGCACAATGTAATGACACATTCGAGCTGCTGTGCAGTGATTATATTCCTGGCAATATAGACAATAATCAGAAAGAAAATGTACCACAGTTGAAAACAGACAAATGATTCCCCAAACAGCCAAAGAAAAAATTAACTAAGTGTAAGGATCTGTACCCAATGGACCTGCTTGGTAGGATGGGGGGAGTAGGTTTTTTTCCCATGTTTGCAGGGCAGTCAGGGAAGTGATAACAATTACTCTGGGGGTCTATTCAAAATTCGAATATTTACTTTGAGCTCAAAGGAACAACAATTTACAACAAGAACTTGGATACAACCAAATTCACCCAAAAGTGGCAAAGAAAAATTGAGGTAAATTTAGGGAGAGAATAAAGACCGAGGGAGAAAAAAGAAAAGTAGCAGAAAAAAAGGAAATATAAAAATAATCACCACTTCAATGAAATCCAACAGAGAGAACTCTTTGGGCACACACATGCAATCAGGGGTGCTCTTGCCTGTTCAGAGTGTGCAAATCTCTTGGCCACAATGGCATAAACAGCTCAACGAGCACCAGCAGCCCCACTGCAGGTTGGGGGACGGGCTGGGGGAAGGGGAGAACAGGCAGTGCCTTTTCCCGCACCTCCCTCTCTCTCCTTTGTTGTTGCCAAACTGCTTAAAACCCCAGACACACCCAGCTTTGCACCCAAATGGATGTTTAATACATAAAAATGCAAATAAAGAAGTAGATCTTTACACTAAGCTAAATAATCTAATATAATATAATTAATATAATTTTTGTTTGCATTAGTTTATGTTCAGAATTTAACTGAAACAGTGCATTATCCTAGAACTGCATTTTAATACAGTGCTATTTTGGTGAAAAAAATTTCAGTCCCATAACAGAAAGAGTCTAGTGAGGTTGAGAAAAACTGTTAAAATATTTTTATAGCTTTTTTCACTCTTTTATTTCTGTTGGGATATAAAACAATTTGTTAAAGAATATCTTTTTGGGTTGTTGTTGTTATTTGTGTGAAATCTGAAGTTCTTTGCATTCTACTAAGGCAAAATAGCTTTACAGATGTATAATGTTTATGTCTGCTTAGCTTTTACATTGTGGCAGTTTGAGTTCTTACAAGGTATAATGGATTGTGTAGGCAAACGTGCTGTTTCACTGTACTCAAGGACAATTCTAGGTGCTTGAATGCCACCGTGTAACCTTACCTATCCTTACATTTAATTTATTTTTTCGTCCCCTGGAAGCACAGTGGATTTTGCAGAAGGTAATATGGCTCCTCCTGATTTTCTTCATAGCTGGGTCAATTATGTATAAGTAAATCCAAGGCCTCCTTATTGTTCAATAAAAAAAAAAAAAGTTCAGTACAGTTTCTGTACACTGAAATGTTACAGAAAATGTTTACAAGAGAATTGGTTTGAACTGTAAGCACTACACACAGAGTTTTTTGTCCTAGTTGATGTAACAGACCAGGAAAGTTACAAATATCATTGAATTATTATATACAAGGATCATGGTGAGCCAAACAAAACCAACTTACTTAGAAATATCTGTAGATGAAACTGGGAGCTTAAGACTCAGTAACCACATGGAAAATAAACCTAAACCAATGTTTTTGTTATATTATCTAAGGCAAATTTATTTCAATTATTAGAGTTGTCCTAGTCTATACAATGCTTTAGCACAAAAAGTTGCCTAGTTTTTCAAGAACTGTTGTTTTCAGATGGATTTGCATATACTTAAGAGACAGTAAACTAGTTTTATCAAAGGCATACAAGAAATTTATGTTATCTACCCTCTACATTAATTTAAGTTAGAAATAATATCAAATACCAGCAGTGGTGTGATCACCTTCAAAAAATTCAGAAAATTGTGAACCTCACACCAGGAACCTAAACAGTGCCAGAACATGGACAGAGGCAAGGAAATAACATTATCTATCAGTGTTGCACTCTCAAGGCAGTTCCTGGTCTGAGTTTGGTCCAGACTAACTAGAGCTTCTCTAAAATAATGCCTAGGCACAAGTAAAAAGTGCCAATTCTCTTTTCTCTTAGAGATTTGGAATCCAGTTATCCCCTTCTAAATACTACATTTAATTTTTAAGATATGACTCTATGTCCTCAGGATCAGATGTTGGTCACTGCCACTGCTTAGCTACATGGATCAACATATTGTCTTTTTGCCGTAGTTTTTAAGAGGAGAGTATTAAAATACATAATAGAAACCAATACTTTTATACATCTGTCAAGAATATAATACAAAACCAAACATTTTTTTACTAAGTTCCAGATTTGTAATAATGAGGATAATAAGACAAACCATAATTACTAATTTAAAAGTTCTCTTTTAAGTTAATTTATTTACCTGGTGCTATTCATGTTTGAACCTTAATATGAAAACTTGCTGCCAAAACTGCAGGATCAGCAAGTATGCCAGAAGTGAATGTTTTTCTTTAGGGTTTATATCATAGGAGAATAAATAACATGCTGACAGGAAAACAAAACAGAACAAGGCAAGCTCCTTGGCTGTTGCATATAATTATTTTTAAAAATCAGAATAAAAAAAATTACAATAAGAAATAATAAATCAATAGTCAAGCCTGGAATTTTAAATCTGAGTCATCTGCTACATAGATCCTGTTTCATATCAGTTAATTTTTATTCAGCTGATAAACTAACTTGTTGGAGAATTAACAAGTGTCTTTCCAAAGTAGTCAATCCTTTCTGTGTATCCTCTTTGAATCCCATGGATTCATGCCACTTGCCGTTTTATCAGTATTCATTATTGATGTTGGTATAAGGATGCTAAGAGTGTTGTTGCAGCTTTTCTTTTTAAAAATACCAGTGGACTTCTCCATATTAAACAGGAAATTAGACTTACTTTAGTATATTTCCTTATGCCATCTATTGGTCTTATATTTTTATAACACTTTTAGTGTTTCCTTCAGTGTTTCCTTTGTCAGCAGATTAACTCATCCACTAAGACACCGCTTTATAATCTCTGTCTAAACAACTGAACTCCTGTTCTATTTTTATACCTGGATTTTATCCTTTCCTCTTTACTACTTTTTTTTTTACATTTCCTTTTATAAAAAAAATGAATAAATATAGAACAATCATCCTCACAGTATATTAGGACTCAGGGACTCAGCTGATGATACTGTTAGTGAGTCTAACAATGCCAGTCCTTAGCACCTCAGCTCTATCCAGAATCTCTACTGTCTAAGACTTTAAAGCATGAATTCCTTCCATTGTATCTTCAATAAATATAAGTCTGTTGCAAATGGAGATACAGATACATGTATCAGTTATGAAAGTAACTTGTGAGAAATACTGTTAATGTGCAGATATTTAAATGTTCTTTATTTAAATTCTTTTGTTGGTTATGCTGTCCTGTAAAATGCCCTGGTTTTCTCACCTCCCTTTAGGCTCCAGTTGAAATAATGGGTTGTGTTTATAGTGCAGTTTCTTTTAAATAACCTCAGAACTCATCTCAAACTGTGCTATAGTCTTCCTTAGTAATGCTTCTTTGATTAACCATGCTGTACTCATCTTTCTTCATCTTTACTTGGGTAATCATTACACCTGCTGGAAATCTGGGTACCATGCTGTCAATCAAAGTTAGAATTATTCTGTCTCCTTCCTGCTACTTTCTCAGTCTATTCCCAAATACGACTTGCTCTGTAGCTCTCCTCTTTGCTTCCTAGCACTTGAATTCCCATCATCTTTTCAGAATAAAAAAACAGTTTTTCAGTAGTGTCATGTACCTGTGCTGAGTTCTTAAAAAGGCCTAGTCTTCTGTCATTAGGATGTATTCAGTTATGCATACCATGAACTTTAATTATAATATTGTTACAGAAAAACAGCATGCTGTTTCACTGTTTCTTCCCCCTCCACCTTCTGGAGCAGATTTATTTGGAACAGTGAAGTTAAAATGAGCCTCTGCATTTTCTCAGAACTATGCAAGATTCTTTCTGTGATAAGTTGTGTAAGCAGGTGATTCCTAAATTAAGGATGGGTGAATATCTGAAAGATCCATAAATAAAGACATGCATGTTTATGCAGTATAATTTTAAGATATGCTTATTTCTAAATGAACGGATTTTAAGCTATCACAGAATTCAAAAGTAAATTGGGATACGATTATAATTTGAATGCTGAATTCAGTCTGCCTTCTGTTTATACTGGCACTCCTTTAAACTACTACTATACGGTTTCTTACTTTTTCTCCCCCAGAAGCAGTAAACAGCTTTTCCCACAGATGGGGATCAGCTTGGCATTTAATGGTCCCAGATGCCAAACTCTGGAACACTTTTTTGCAAGCAGCATCTGGCTTCTTAGCTGGCATTTCCTCAGGGTTCTTTGGCCAGCTCTTCCTCTCTTGCTGTGGATACCTTTCCCAAAACATTTGTCTGCTGCACTTCTGACTTATCTTTGTTTCTGACTTGTAAGGTTTCTTTTTCAATCATAGTACTAAGGTATGTCTGCACTCAAAAACTTATTCAAAAGATTTATATACAGTCAGGAGATTTACTAATGAATTAGCTAAAGAAATTTTTGAAAGCACAAACAAGTCTTTCCTCCAAAGACAGCAAATGTTTTATGGTTTTATCTCTCATAATACTGCTAACAAGTGGAAATCTGCAGTGTGTGGCTTGTTATACTGCAGCATGTAAAATCAGCTTTAGGATTTTTGTTGCCTTAGGCAAACAACAAAATATTGCTGTGCCATCTAGGTAACATCTACTGAAAACCCACTAACATTTTGCACCCCTTAGGGCATATTTTGACCATTATTCATCAGTTTTCTGAAAGGATAGTGGTATTTTTATTCAAAATCAAAACAAAATATGAAATTTAAGGCAACACACAGTAAGCACCTGGAAAATACCTCCCCTCTGCAAAACAGTTCATCAATTTCTCCTTCCTGAACAGCATAATTTTTCCTCCTGTTATATTTAATCACTAGTTGACATATTTTAAGTACAGGTTTTATAATATTTTCAGTTAAAGACACCTAAAGAGACATGAAATGATCATTTGATAAACTCACAGGTGAATAGGAGGGAGTATTGACATATTCTCCTGGTACCAGTTCAGGCTGGGGGACAAAAGGATTGAGAGCAGTCCTGTGGAGAAGGAACTGGCGATGCTGATAGGTGAAAAGCTGGACGTGAGCCAGCAATGTGTGCTCACAGCCCAGAAAGCCAGCCATATCCTGGCCTGCATCAAAAGCAGAGTGGTAAGTAGGCTGAGGGAGGTGATAACTTTTCCTCTATTCCACTCAGGTGAGGCCTCACCTGGAGTGTTGCATCCAGCTCTGGAGCTCTCAGCAGAGGAAAGACATGGACCTGTTGGAGCAGGTCCAGAGGAGGATCATGAAGATAGAGAGATGCAGCATTTCCTCTATGAAGAAAGGTTGAGAGAGTTGAGATTGTTCAACTTGGAGCAAAGGAAGCTCTTGTTGCATCCTTTCAACATATAAAGGGAGCCTATAAGAAAGACAGGGACAGACTTTTTAGCAGGGGCTGTTGCAACAGGACAAGGGGTAATAGTTTTAAACTAAAAGAGGGTAGATTTAGAGTAGAAATAAGGAATATGTTTTTTACAGTGAGGGTGGTGAAACACTGGAATAGGTTGCCCAGAGAAGCCGTCGATAACCCATCCCTGTGAATGTTCAAGGTAAGGATGGATGGGGCTCTGAGCAGCCTGATAGAGCTGAAGATGTCCCCATTGCAGAAGGAGTCAGATTATATGGCCTTTAATGGTTCCTTCCAACCCAAACTTTTCTATGATTCTTTGATTCTGAGTAAAAAATAGTTTCTAAGATAATAAGGTACCTGAAGCATAGCTTTGAGAGTGCATGAAATGCGACAAGTTATCCCAGTTCATCATACCTATAGGGCAGTTTAAACACTTCCTAATGTAAATAATACACAGATAGATGAGCACAGCTAACAGTCAGCTAAGAGATGAAGCAGCCTGCAAAGCAATTTCTAGGCTCTTGCTTGAGATACACTAGGTTTTCTGGGAACTGATTCTTGGGTTATCAGAAGACTGTTATGAACTCTGAGGAGTTCCAGGGTGCCAGCTGCTCCTACAAAGGAATAGCTACAGGAGGCAGTGACTGAGAGCAAACAGTAGCAGTTTCCCACAAGTCTTGTTGTTAGATTTTCTTGATTGATGGAGGCTTTGAACTTTTTTGTTTCCAGTTGACTCCTCGTTAGCGACAGTCATGCATTCTTTCAGCAAATGCTACAAAGAGTGTATGTAACTACTAGGGCTAGAGAACAGCCAACAGAGGCTGTAGTGTAGAAGTTGGCCAGAAACTCTGTTGATGACACTGGGCACTTAGGCAATGATGTGCTACAGGGCACTGTTCCTGACCGTCCTCAGGAGCAGCTACCTCAGCACATCAGAGACCTCAAAGCAGACTGAGCTTCTCAGGTGGTATGTATCATAGTTCTGCAGGCCTGGCGCTGCAGCCTCTTGCTAAGACTGGAACCAGAGCATGCTATGCCCTTGCCTGCAGGAACATTTGTGATGCCAAGTAAACGAGCCTGCCAGAAGCAGTCAACACACTGCACAGCTTTGTGGATGAAGAGAACAACATTATATTCTCCAAGACCTGAACTCCAAGACCAAGAACCTGAACTCCTAACCATTGTGAAGGAGGACCAGGGAGATTCTGTGCTTAGGAGGTTTAGAAGTGGAAACTCCAGAGGTGATAAAAACTGGATTCTTGTGACATCAACAACAGGATGAGGGCTCCTGTCCTGCCTGTAGTTCTGCAACTACTGCATAGGTTTAATGAACTGGTAGCAGAGAGGGGACTGGAAGCTGTGTCCAGTGAAGCATCTGAAGCAGGTAAACCTAAGCCATGAGGCAACACTGGGGAGGAAGTGTGAACATACTGGGAAATTCCCTGCTGCAGGATTCTGATGCTGCAGGATGCATCATGAGTCCTGAGGGAGCTGGATGATGTCATGACAGGGCCCCTCTTGATTATCTTTAAAAAGTCTTGATGACTGGAGAAGTTCATGAGCTTTGGAAGAAAGACAGAGAACGGAATGGAAAAAAGTGGAAAAATGCAGACTAGAAATGGAAAATTCCACTGCTATCTTCAAGAAAGGCAAGAAGTAGGATCTATGTGACTGTGGACAAGTCAGCTTCACCCTGATCCCTGGGAAGATGATGAAGCAAATTACCCTTGAAACCTTTTCCACACTTGTGATGGGAACAAAAGGGGTTGGGAACATGGATTCACAAAAGTCTAAGCATGGCTGGTGATAACATTTCATGAGATAACTAATTTGACAGACAGTGGGAAGGCTGCTGATGTTGTTTATCTTGACTTTAGACACTATTTACCATAATATCCTCATAGAAAAAATTGTCTGTATTGCCAGGTATAAAGACCAGCTGATAGTCAGTGGAGGTGTGTGCATGAGGTCACTAAGGAAGCCCAACACCATCTTGGGCTGCATTATGAATAACATCAACAGCAGGCTGAGGGAGGTGATCATTCCTCTCTACCTAGTACTTGTAAGATACACCTGGAGTGTTATTAATTCAACAATTTCTGATCATGAGATTTCTATGGAAACATTAAAAAAACAAACATGAAAGAAATGGTTAAAGAAGAAAGAAAGATTGGACTGTATTTCTATTATGTTTCATTTCTTTTCTATGGCTGAAGTGAGACTATTGCGAAAAATAACCCCAAACATGAATGTAAACTTCACTTTCATTTCTTCTCCCTGAGATGATGAGATGGGATAGAGGTACCAGTTTGTGTAAGCTTAGGTTGGCTTAATTTGTAACAGATTTGGAGAAGAAATATTGAGTTGGCCCGATTCTTATGCCTACATTGACAGAGTGTGGGCAACGAGCAGATTGAGTGTCCTTTCTCTCAGAGGTACCTCTTGCCTTTCCTCAAACCTACACTTTTTGACATCAAGGTCACTGCTGAATGCACAGAAATGTGGACACACACAATTAGAAGAACAATAGGAGTGAGAGCCAAAGAAGAAATATGTCAGTCATTTGCAAGGACGAATTTTAAAACTGTGTGCTTGTAAGAACACACTGAGTAGCCTGAAATGTGTTTGAGGAGGTGAACTCAGTATTCTGGTGCATGTAAGAGACATAGACATTATTTGCATCTAAGGATAAAGAAAGTTTAAAAATAGCATTAGTCAAATAGTTTTTCAGAGGTGGAAGAGTCGTTCCTGTAGGAGCTTGCTCAAACAGCATTACAAGACCGCATGGATTTCATTTTTTTAAAAAAGGAACTGTTCAACAAATTAATCTGGCATTTTCTCAAAGACATTGAGATGAAGGAAGCAGAGTTTTAGAGAAACGGTTTGGATCATCTCAGAATACTCCTGCTATTCAGGTTTGAAGATGGTGGTTCATTACAAGGCAGACAAATGAGCTAAGGTGCTGGATGAAAGGGTGGATGAAGCTTAAGAAGTGCAAGAGAGATAGAAAGCTGGGTGCTTATGATGAGATTTGGTCTAACAAATAAAAACAACAGAACAAAAAAAAAGCCCTACTGTCTTTAATGCAAATGTCATCAGGTAGTATTGTTTCTTTGACAATTTTCTTTAATTTCTTTGTCTTGCCATAAGCTGTTTGTGGTTATCTTAAAGTGAGTATGTAACTTTTAATACTTGGCATTTTTCTGACTGACTGACCTTCAATGGAAGTCATACTCCCAACATGTTATATAGCAATAATATTAAAATTGAAATTCAATGGCTTGTCTTCTGTAGCTACATCTCTGGTCAGTAACAAAAATTCTGCCACAACTAAGTATTCTTGGAGATGAGGAAGAATGAGAATGAAAACTAGAATGGATAGAAAAAAAAAAGATAAGCAATGAACTGCAGAGTGACAGAAAAGGTTTTCAAGGTAGACTTCTCTACCTCATTATTTCTAATCCAAATGAGTTATAATCTTTTTATTATACATGATTCATAACAGACTCCTTTTTCTTCTTCTTTTGCCATTCATTTAACAGTTCCCTAAAACCACTCTGACTTTTTTTCCCCTTTGTTCTGGAAACATTAGTAAAAGAGGAAGTTTAAACAAACAAACAAACAAACAAAAAACAGTGCTGACACTTTAAAAATTGCTCATTAGAAGTGAATGGGGAAACCATCTGTCACTGTTAGCTACAGATTAGGCATTCCATGCATTGGCAGTGTCTAATAAATGCACAAAGTAGCAAAATTTAGAAAAGATTTTAGGCATTGCTGCTGGCATTATATCATTTTGAACCCTGAGGAAAGGGTAATAGAGAGTTCCATGTAAAAGGACAGGATGTAGATCACAATTCTCTTTACTATGAAATCTATATTTTTTTCCTTATATTTCAAGGGTCATTAGTAAAAGCTACATGTTGCAGTTCTTAGAACAGATTTCACTGGTTTCATAGGCATGGTCCTTTAACCTGTCTTCTTAAGGCATTTTTGAAGTGTTTAAGTAACATTGTCTTATAAATTAATTATGTCAGTTTTAATGCCAAATTGTTATCTGCATTTATTTTGTACTGAAATAACTGTCCAGACAAAACAAAATCAAAGATTCATCTTCAATTATGTGGCATTTTCTTTGGGAGTAGAGAAAAATCTTCTAAAGAATAGCAGTCACAATTTCCTTATTACTAACAATGTACAGACTATATGCAGACAGTGTTTTCTCTGTTTGGGAGAAAAGAGGAAGAAAATGAAGCCCAACTTTATCTTTAGTTGTAGTGTAGGTGAATACGTTTTACTTTTGTCAAGCAGTTCAGTAGTGAAATGCTATCTAAACCAGACAGCATTGATTTCCATCAGTAGTGCTCAGATAGCTTAGATAGCTAGATTATATTACCAGTGTCAGGTCACTGAGATGATGAAGACAACATGCATGAAAAAGAATTCTGCAGAACTATTAATAGAATAGAGTAAAATCTAGCACCTATGAAAGTGGCAGCATATAGTCTATTGGTAATGGAAGTAAAAAGAGAGTTCTATTTTGATTTGTATTATTTTTCCATTTAAGATATGGTACAATAAATGAGTGTAAGGCTTTTCCTTTTAAAAGAATATATTTGAAGAAAAAAAAAACATTGGCCTAGCAGGTACAAAATTAGTTTTTTAGAAGACTGTAACTGTATGTTTAGAAAATACATATTTGAAGTAGTATGAATTATTCAGCTGAAGCAGTTGCCTCTGAAATGATTGCTCACATATGATAGTACAATATGAAATATATGTTCACATGCACAAGATACGTGAAATGATTCTAATATAAGTAAACTGTACATAATACATAATTAGAAAATCAACATCATCTTCCCCACCACTAGTTTCTATGTGCAATCGAATTTTAGTTAATAGTCTTTTAGGTTTGTCTAGGGTTTAAACTGTTATGTTCTGTTAGATCAATAGAAGTATTATAGCAAAGTTTATTTACACTGCAATTATAGATAGTACAGTAATAGAAGTCCTCTATAAAACTGTGCTCGCTCTTCAGCAACAGCAAACAGACTAATGCAGGATCCATAATTATCATATTTGCTTCCATCAAATGCCAGTTTGGATGTGTGAAAAAAAAAGAGATCTATCACAGTTATAATAGGAAGCCTTTATCTTTGAAGGTCACACATAGAGAAAAGGGAGAACAAGCACAAAAGTCACACCTCTCTATGAGCATCAATAAGTATTGTTATGAATGCCTCTCAGGCTCGTTCATTCCCTGTCTGGAGGGGGCAGTCATAAAATTTTCATAGGTTTGCTCTACTGAAATAACTCAGGGAGACAGCCATAATATTACAGTAGATATCAAAGGTAGATAAAGACTTAACTGACTCTCCAATTGAAAATATCTTTTGTTGTTTGCTTTTATAGTTTTATATCAGAACAATAATCTTTTTAGGGACAAAGCTATTTTTGAAATGTTGGTTACCAGGACATGACAAGTCAAATTTTGTTTTTTAACAGAATCTGTATATCTACCTCATCTTGAGACTTCAGTGTCTGAGCAGCATGTTGCTACATATGGACACATTTTTTTAATATTGAGAAATACAATCTGAGATGAACTTAAAATACTTACTTGCTTTTTTCCTATTGTTTCTATTTCTGGAGGTTGTGGCATTTCTTTATAAAATGTTTCATGGGTTTACTTAAATAATTCTTCTTAGGCAAACTTAAGCAAGGCCTGTATTGGGTGATCACTGGTAAATTTAGTTGTGGCAAGATGAAATGATACTGCCTCAGTTATTTGTTGGAAGTTACAGTCCCCCTTGCCCTGGCTTTGACTAGGGTAAAATCAATTGATTGAATCAATTTGATAACCCTCCAGGACCTACTGGCCATGCTGCTTTGAGTCCAGCTGCTGCCCTGTGACCCGTTCAGGTTTTTGTGATCTCTGAGTGTCAGCTGTGTCAATTGCACTACCGGGAACTGCTTTGCTCACAGGGTGCTGGCATCCATGGTTTGTAGCACAATCTGCAACTGAGTATTTATGTATTTTCTGTATTATTAGTATTAGTAGTTATTAGTTTTTAATCCATCTATTTCCTATTTCAGCCTTTGGGTCTTCTCCTTTTTTCCCTATTGTATCTGAAGAAGGGGAAAGATGTACTGCTCATTGTTCATCTGCCACCCAGTGGGGCTAAACTGAGATATAAACAGTGCGGTGAATAGTAATAGAGTAGGATTTGACATATTAGCTTAAATCAATAAAGGAGGTCAGTTTGTGCAAAACCTTCTTTCTTTTTTCCTCTCTGTTATTCTAATAACAAATGTGAGAACAGAAACATCTTTTCTTCTTTATCTTTTCTAAAGTATTTTCTGGACTGTGAGTATTGATGTTGACCAGCTCTGTAGATTTTGCAAATGTTTTATTTCATATATGCTCCTTTGAAAACTGGGGTTTATAATGTTAAAATTAGCATTGTGAGAGTTATTCACATGTTAAGTGATTCACCAGATTAAGTTTGATGTATAGTTGACTGCTGGTGAGAGCTGAAAATTCTTGAATAAAACTCTTAAAATGTATAAATGTGGGTACTGTATGTCTAAGTGTTGTGATGTCCTGATGACCTGATGTACTGTGCTATACTGAATATCACAGCTATCCTTGATTATCAGAGACATCTTTTGGTTCCAGGCATAAAGTATTCAATATGTTCTGTATATGGAGTAATAAAAAAATGTATGGAATATTAATACATTTGTTAAAAAATATGGGGACTTATGCCATTGCTTCCTTTCCTGGATTTGATAGTGCTTAGATGTCAGACTGAGTCAAAGACATAGAGTTTCTTCTATGATATGCCTTCTTGGAGCTTGAATAGACCCAAGGTAAAGATCAATTGACAGTCCTGAAAGCAGCTTAAAAATAGAGCATCAGGAAAAAAAAGCTGATAAAGATACTTTGCTTAAATGACAAAAGTGTTTGCAGAGTTCAAATACAGTCAGAAACGTGAGGGAGAGAACTGTTTCTTTGTCAAATCAGTTCAAATCATTCAAATTATTCAAATCATTATGCAGAGGCCATTTGCATAGGCTTCTGAATCAGTGTGCATTACATTCAGCCATTTTTTATATGTCTCAGTAATCTATCTTCAGGATTAGATTAGTATTGCTTTGCTTCATAAAATTCCAGAGTTGCAGCATGACATCTACCACCTCATGCTGCTGTGCTACTTATTGCTAATAAAGATTAGCAATTACCTTTACTTGGTCGTCTTTTTTGTGGTGGAAGAAACAGACCAGGAAATTCTCCTTTACTCCCCTAGAGCAAAAGTATCTTCTTTTGCCAGAACTTTACTTCATTTTTCTTTTCTGTAATCAGTGCCATGTCTCTGTACTTGGTGAAGACCTTTGAGAGCAATTCACAGAACTACTATTGCATTGGTAAACTTCCCTAATGTAATAAATGCCTCTCCTGCAAGAGCTGTTACCTGCTTGCAGGTGATAGCTTTTATTTTTTTGGTGCAGCATTATCTATATAGTGCTGAAGGCAACAGTTTCCATAGGTGCAGCAATAAACCCATGGCTGCTAGATCTTTCATGGAAGACATTAAATTAACATGGAGCAGGACAAGCAACAAAGTGACTAGGGAAATGGAAGACTCCTGTTCAGGTATCCTTCAAAGATGAAGAACCTTCCCAGTAGCTGGTTTATCTGACATCTGAGCTCCAACAGATTATCTGTATGTAACATCTTCTTTTTGGAAGCTGCATGACAATTGATTTCCTCTGATTCTTCAAAGAATGAAATAATTTTTTTTTTTCTCTACCAAACCATTTCAGTACCATACAAGATACTAGACAATAGTATTGATTTACTGATGCTGTGTTTTCACAAATGAAGTTTTTTTCACAAATGAAGTTTTCTTTCTAGCAGACTCAATCTTTGGAGAAGTTTTGCCTGTTAAAAAGGATGCAAATTACATGTTTTCCCTCAGATTGCTGGGTGGAGTCTTGAGTTACCTTGTTGCTGTTGTACTGATTGTTGTTGTTCCAGTGTAGGATGAAGGACACATAGGCAAAGAAAGCAGCTCTTGATGTTAGTGACAACAGATGGTAAGATAAAAAAGAGTGTACCCTCCTTTCCCTTTGCATTTTGTCAGGAACAGAAAGAAGTCTAAAGCAGGTTTACTTAATAGATGATGTTATGCAAAAGAGCAGCTTCACGTGCCAGAATGCATAGACGCTCTGTATAATGGCCTGCAGTAATTCCAGAAATTAATATTGTTACTCAGAAAATCATTTTACACACTGAACACAGCTTTAGACAGATATTTATTTATCTTTACCCTGCCTTGTAGACTAACTTGCAAAGCTGAACTTCAAAATTTTCACTGCTATGACACTCTTCTGATGCAATGTGAGGAATTTAGGAGAATTAAGAGCCTGGTCTTTTTCTGGTTTTTTTTTTAAGATATGATTCAGTATTTTTTAATCTTTTTATAATTTGTTTTAAAAATCTTGAATATGGTAAGATTTTCCTTGTGCCCTAGACAATAACCAAAACTGTAAAGAAAAATGAAAAAAAAACAAACAAAAAAACCTCCACCCAATTTTTTATTATTATTTTTTAATTAATTCCTTCTGTATCTCAAATGCAGTTGAGGTAAGGCCGATGGGAAGGCACTTTACCAACATTTTTCTGTGTTCACAGTCTATGAACAAGACTGCTGATATCAAACTCTATGTATTTTCTGGTTCTAAGCCATATGACCTTAGTGACAGTAATAATGCTCAGTTTTACTTGTTTTGTTGTCATCCTTAATTAAGTGTTCAGTGTTTGTGCTTTTTAAACCACGAGCGTTCCTTCTAATGTCTAGTGACAGTTTTACTGGTGACTTTTAATTATTTTAACGTTTCCCAGTCAGAACAGTAAACAATGTAATTTCGTCTGGTTCTGCAGATAGGAGGATTTGCTGCAAAATCCTTCTTGAGATAAGTACGAGAATAGCTTGATTGATCTGAAAAAGAACTGAGTTTACCTCATCTCTGTGGTCCAGTAGTCTGAAAGTTGGATCCAGTCTGATATAGGAAGCATCTTGTATTTCAATTAAGGAAAACAGGAAAAAGAAATAGCTGCATTAAAAAACTGGGGAGTTCAAGTTGAAATACCCTTGGTAGGATATCAAATTTTGTTTCTTAAAACGTAATTGTGTGCATTGCAGCTGAACTAGACCTGAAAATAAAAGCTGAAATGTAGTTTGTTGTCTCATTGAGCTGTTTCCCTATGATTGTCTGAAATCATTGCTTCAAAAAGAGGTTTAAGGAAGAAATACTTATAAAATAAGCAAAACCAACTTTGTCTATGTGTTCTTCTAAAACATTTTTTCTTTGTGTCATGCTCCTGAATACGCAGAGTATTATGAATAACTTTTAGTTATTGTTACTAAGAGGAAGAATGTGACCAGAGGATTAGGTGAGCAAAAGTGTACACAATAGAGAAAATACAACCTAAAAAATGAGAAAAAGGACAAGGATAAAAAAGCTGAAGCAAGTAAACAGGAAGGGTATGAAAACTACCTAAGCCCTCCATAGTTTTCCTGTGTACATCAAACGTGCAAAAGCCACACTTGCACACTATTATAGTAGCAGAAACATAATCCTTTTATGTCTCTTACCAGCAGCGTAGCTCCCAAATCATTTTTCTCTAGTTTGGGGTCAATATGCATTTCTATTTCCAGCTTTAGAAATAAGCTGAAGGGTTCACTGTATTGTATCTGCAGATTTCGTTTATTTATTTGTATTGTACTTCATGGTTTTTTATATAAAAGGGTTAATCTTTCTGATTTCTGATTCATAAATTTAAAAGAAGAAAAAGATGTCTTCAGAAAGAGAAGGTACAAAGTTATTTTAACATGTGCTTAGGAAAATATATTCTCAAGATATAGGTCTAGCTTTTCAAAATAGTAAAAACTAAGGTGGAATCAAGCAGTTGTTGCAGAGCTTTCGGTTTATGGTATCATACTTCTAGCAGGATGTGACAAAAATTAACAGTTACATATCTAATATAGTTCAGTTTTATGCCTGCTTTTTAAAAGATAATTGTCATGCTTATTGCTTCAATGCTTAGGAAGACAAAAAGCTAGGAGGAATTAGTATTATTATGGTTATAATTATTACAATTACGTAACATCTGCCAGATCCACATACCAAAAAAACCCCTTAAAACCATTTCTTTTTCAGTTCTATGAGAAATTTATTTGAAACTGTTCACTCTTGGACTACCATTTTAGTAAAGGAACACTCTGAAACATCAGGGGTTCATAGTGTATCAGATTGAAGAAGAAAGCACAGTTTAAAAATGAACAACCCATAGAATTAAATCTTAAAAAGGACCTGAATTATTTAGACAGTTAGAGAGTATTTTCAGATTTGAGGAAAGCTGTTTGGTCAAGATAGTTCTTTGTAAATCTGACCAAGAACCCTAAGTTCATAAGCCTGCCTGTATTGTCTCCTTTATAGATGATGAAGGTAAGTAAATGGAGAGTTTCCTTCTGAAAGCTATTCAACTAATATGAGTTCTGAACTTCTAAGAAACTTAACTTTTCTCCACAGACAAAACAGCTCCTTCAAAGGTCTTAACTTACAATGTACAAACTTCAAATGGTTAGAATTGCATAACTGAAAGACAAGTCTGTTCCTGTCTAGTATGTTCTACAATGTTCCTGAAGGCCAGACCCCTCGACTGCCTAGGTGAAATGGAGCTTACTCCAGAATGAGTTTTAGTTCACTTTGTGAGTAGATTTTTTAAGTAAATCTCACAGACATCCCCCGTTACCATGCCTTGGTTGGCTTACAATGTTGAATGGCCTCATACATGCAAACTGGAATCTTTTTGGATGAAACTAAATTAGAGGATACACTCAGAGTGTATTTTGTGTGATACAAATACAATTGGATATTCAGTCCATGACACAAGACTAGAACTAATCTGAAGTAAACCAGGCAAAACACATAGCATTTATGTTGGGTATGCACCAAATATTGCTTCACACATCGTCTGTACTTGTGCCATACAATGGGGGCATGGCCTTTGGCTTCTTTCTTTCCTTTATGTCATCCCATGCTGGGATGACGTGTCCAGGATGGTCAGTGAAAAGAAGGCAGCTTCTGCAGCATAGGGACAATCCATGAGGCTTGGACATTTAATTTATTACTTTTAAAATTGGGACTAAGATGGTGTTTTGCAACAGGAAGTGATGTTTCATTATGATCCCACTAAGAAAGGCACAAAACTCTATATAAAATATCACTTAGAAGACCACATATTGGAGTTAACACTATAAAGAACATAATATGTAATCTTATATCCCTTTAGAGAATCCCAGGTTGTGCAGCATCAAAAGGGCCTCCCGTGGAAGCCAGCATGCTTTTCTACAGAAAGATTCTACAGAAAGATTCCCCCATTATGGTTATTTGAGTTCTTATAGTATTTTCTTAGAAGAAAACAACTCAATTGTTTCTACTGTTAAAAAGAAAGGATGTTCACAGGAGAAATTATTGCTGCAGTCTTACATACTGAGACTCCTCTGTTAAAATTAGCCAGCAAAGTTTATTGAGTTGTCAAGGGCTCCATGCAACACAACACATATCACAAGGCCAAGCTCTACATGCTATATAGCGCAGCACAGTACACATTTACTGAGATTAACAGTTATACGGATTACAACCCCCTAGCAATGATATTCCAGTCTGGATCACTACAGATGCCTTTGCAAAGGTATGCTAGGTGTCTTTTACAGAAGTTCTCAACACTTTCCTTGATTAGAGAAGAATTGCTGAAATGTGAGACTTGGATTAGCATTCTACTGCTTATTCAATTTCCACTGCTCAACAAGACACACATTCCTACTGAACTAATGGACAAATGCTAGCAATATATTGTTATTTTTGTATATTAACAATGGCTGTTGGGATTAAACTGCAGCTTATATTAATTCATTGCTTTAACTTTGTTATTATTAAATAAATGATACAAAAGTATCAGCTGGTCAAGTAGCATGAACAGTTTGAAGAGTAATATATTCAAAATAAATAATAGTTTTACAGATAATAGTGTTAACTTAGGAAATACATTGACTTGTATAATATTCAACAACCTTCACACGGCATATGAACAGAGACGAGTGAAAGTGGTTTCAGCCAGTTTAACCAAGTATCCTAGGGCATACTTAATGTACAATTTACTGTAGCGTTCTTATATGGATTGATTTTATTTCTGAGGTGTAATGGCAGCATGGTCCATTGCATTTACCGTTCATGTATTACATTACTGTACTACTGTATATCATCGTACTACTACATGTATTTTGCATTCCATGATGCAAACTTCTCATACACTTAGAATGATTAGGCATGCAATAAAGAGTTCATCCATGCATGTCTACTATTACTTGCTATCATTCCCCAAGTGTTTTATCTATGCTTTCTTAGCCAGAACCTCAGATTCAACTTGGAAGACTGCAGGTGGTCAATGGCATCTTGGCTTGTATTGGAAACAGTGTGACCAGTGGGTCCAGGGAGGTTCTTCTCCCTCTGTACTCAGCACTGGTGAGACCGCACCTCAGATACTGTGTTCAGTTCTGGGCCCCTCACCACAAGAAGGATGTTGAGGCTCTGGAGCAAGTCCAGAGAAGAGCAACAAAGCTGGTGAGGGGGCTGGAGAACAGGCCTTATGAGGAACGGCTGAAAGAGCTGGGGTTGTTTAGCCTGGAGAAGAGGAGGCTGAGGGGAGACCTCATTGCTCTCTATAACTGCCTGAAAGGAGGTTGTAGAGAGGAGGGTGCTGGCCTCTTCTCCCAAGTGACAGGGGACAGGACGAGAGGGAATGACCTCAAGCTCCGCCAGGGGAGGTTTAGGCTGGACATTAGGAAAAAATTCTTCACAGAAAGGGTCATTGGGAACTGGAACAGGCTGCCCAGGGAGGTGGTTGATTCACCTTCCCTGGAGGTGTTTAAGGCACGGGTGGACGAGGTGCTGGGGGGCATGGTTTAGTATTTGATAGGAATAGTTCGACTCGATGATCCGGTAGGTCTCTTCCAACCTGGTTATTCTATGATTTTATGATTCTATATACTTCCCACAAGCCATCATCCCAGAAAACTACGTCTTTGTTAAATTAAGTAATTGTTGTTTTATGTATGACAAAAGTTACTATTTTGTTTTCTTAATTTCAGCTTGTCAGTCTTATTCTAACAGTTGATAAGGGCAGATGGACTTTCATTTGTAATTTAATTGTGAATTCCATGTTCATCTTTTAGTTTTTTTAAAAAAAATCACTCTTTACTCACTTGCTAATTAATGCTTTGGAGAGAGGTAAAAAGAGAAGAGAAGAGATGGTATTTCTTCCTGTTTGGCCACTTAATTATTGTACACATACCATAGTTTGGAAAGATATTTATCCCTTGGTCACGGCAAACACAAGCTCATTGAGAAATAATGGATGAGCTTCTTTGCAACTTCTTCCTTTACACCCTGAGCTTCAACACTGAAATCAAGTCAAGATGTATATTCCAATTCTAATAAAACTTCCCATCATCAGGTTGACAGCCCAAGGAGCTGAACTTCCTTTTTGACTAACCATGGCAGTGGTAGTTCAATACTACTTCCTGGCATTGAATTGCAAAGATGAGAAGATAGTTCAGGCTCTGTGTTCAAACTGATAACTCAGTTTACAAAAAGTGAAGTGGTGATGACTATTGTAGTAATAGTAATAATGAAGGATGTCCTAGTATTTCTCAAAACTGAGAAATAAACTGAAGGGCTTATTCAAGAATAAGACCTACTGACATGCCATTGTTGACCAGGACAACACCTGAACACACCTGGAATTTATCTAAATCACAACACGTAATTTTAATTTCTTTTTAACTGAAGAGTTGCTCAGAAAAAATGCAAGCAATAATGCTTGCTGTTCCTAAAAATATGATGGTCCCCTAAGCTGAGATACTTTAAGCTTTAAAAGTGTCCAGCACTCTTTACAACAGTCAAGTGGTAGATCTTGGGGATTGGTGGGATTGGTTGTAGACCTGCACTGACTGTATGATTCAGTTCAGGAGTTTGAAGCAGAAAAGATCTTTCTACTATTCATGTTAACCAATAGTTTTCTGGCACACCTCAGAAAATGGGAATGAATGGGGCCGTTTATAACACAGCATTTTTATTTCAGGAGTTAATTACTCCTGTCTTCTTAACCACCGCAATAAAAGAAATAGGAATTTTAGTCTTTGGCATTACTATCCTTTATGACTTTTCCTCAATCATTAAAAAAAATCTACCCTATTGCTACTATTCATAAAGATTACTATATATGTCCCATATTAAGAGTATATAAGAAAAGAGTGGCATAAAAGCTAGTATTAATTTTCCAGTACGGAACAGATTTAGGAACTAGTTTCATCCTCATTCTTGGGTGTTTCCCTGTCGCAGTTCACTTACTTCTCCTTGGCTTCCAGCTGCAGTCTGGCTGTGGCTGCCAGCCCTCCTAACATAAAATGCTGTAATTTGTCAGGCAGTGACTTCAGGCAAGAGGGGACAGACACAACAACAGGGACTGTCCCTCTCCTCCTGGTTTATTCCCAGACCTGAAACTGGAGCAGGGGAGACAGCCATCCATGGGACCCAGCATACCTGTTAAACCAGCAACATCCATCTCAGACCTGGCAAGGCTGAGCCCCTGCACTGCCATGTCAACACACAATGAGAGCCTTACACAAGTAGTGGCAGAAGTAATTGATTCATAGAATTCATCCAAAAGGATGGGAAGGGACTTATGAAGATCATCTGTCCAATGACCCTGCAATGGGGCAGGTAGATTTTTCGCTTCACTTAGATCAAATTTCTTAAACCCCTGTGCAATCTGACCTTGAAAACTTCCAATAATGGGCCATCACAACTTCCCTGGGTGATCTGTTCCAGTGTCTCACCACCCTTATTGTAACACATTTCTTTCTTATGTCCAATCTAAATCTACCCTCTTTCAGATTAAAACCATTGTGCCTTGTCTTGTCACTACAGGCCCTGTGAAAAAGTCTCTCTTTGCCTTTCTTATAAGCTCATTTTAATTACTCAAAGGCTCAGTTAAGTCTCCACAGAGCCTTCTTTTCTCCAGGCTGACCAACCCCATTCTCTCAGCCTTTTTCCACAGGCATTTTCATTACAGTCTTCTGGACCTGCTGTAATAGGTCCATGTCTTTTTTGTACTGGGGAGCCCAGAGCTGAGTGCAGGACTCCAAGTGAGTCTTGTGACAGCACAGTAAAGGGTCAGAATCAACTCCCTTGACGCTGCTTATTTTTGTATAGCTCAGGACGTGATTGGCTTTCCAGCCTGCAACCACATATTACCAGCTCATGTCCAGTTTTTCATCTACCAGTATCCCCAAGTCTTAGCTTCTGCTGTTTAAGAGAATCCTTAGTATTTAACCTTAAAATATAATTTCAACAAACTGTCAGATTATTTTCAACAAAACCCCAACATTTTTAGCTTCTTTATTTTTCCCCAAAAGTTTTCCTCACAACAGCTTGTAAAGTGTAGAATAAAAAGAGTGGGATGTGACTATTCTTGGTATTTCTGATGGGTTATCTTTTCTTTGCTGTTCATAAAAGTTAAAAAAAACCAATTATGCAATTAGGGTAGGAAAGAATTAGATGCTGCTCGCTTAATTGTGCAATATGAATTAATCCAGAAATGTATGATATGACTTTTTAGGAATTTAATTTCTGTAATTTGGTATTTTTTTCTTAAATGCCAATTTTTTTTGAGAAAGACCTTGTAAAATATTTAGCATCACAATTTACAATTATGTGTTAAAAAAGGTAGTGGTTTTCTTTGTTCTTAAGAGCAAATGTAATACATTTTCCAGTTTATTTCCTTTCTAGAGCTTAACAAGCGTCCAGTACAGTTTATTTAATTTTGAGTTTCACAATGCTAATGTTGTTTCATATACGAAAAGTAACTTATACATTATGACAAGCTGTAGGCAATCCAGGAGATTCCTGGACCTGATAGTCACTAATACGAGTTTGTTCCACAGTGACATTAGGATTGGGGGAAGCCTGGGCTTCAGTGATCATGCACTGGTGGAGTTCAAGGTCCAGAGGGATATAGGACAGGTGAGGAGTATAGTCAGGACACTAAATTTGAGGAAATCAGACTTCCAGCTCTTCAAGAAATTACTCAGTTGGACCCCCTGGGACATGGTCCTCTGAGACAAGGGAGCAGAGCTGCTGGCAAATATTTAACGATGCTTTCCATAAAGAGCAAGAGCTCTCAGTCTTTGTATGTAGAAAATCAGGCAGGAAAGGGAAGGGGCCAGCATGGCTGAGTCAAGACCTGAGGGTTAAACTAGAGAAGAAGAGGGAACATCACAGGTAGTGCAAGCAGGGATGGGTAACCTCAAACAAGTATAGGGATGCTGTCTAGTTGTGTAGGGATGAGGTCAGGAAGTCTAAGGCGCAGTTGGAGCTGAAATTGGGAAGGAAAGTGAAGACCAACAAGAAGGGCTTCTACAGGTACATCAGTCAAAAAAGGAAGTTTAAAGAGAATGTCCCCCCACTGATGGTTGGAATGGTGACCTCATATCAACAAACTTCGTAATCCCCAGCTTTCCTAAAGGCTCCCTTTAAGTACTGGAAGGCTGCTATATGGTCTTCCTGAAACCTTCTCTTCTCCGGGCTGTACAATCTCAATTCTCTCATCCTGTCTTTTTATGGGCAAAAAATATTGGCAAATTATTTCAAAAATGTTGGTATTATTTCTAAATTAATTGGAAACACAAAGCTGCATACAGACCATCTAGCATATATACATTTTTCTCTTTAGAAGGCATATGAAAACCTTAACTGTATCTTCAGAACATTATTAGAATTTTTTATTCAAGTTGGTTAGAGAAGAGAAAAAAGTTGAGCAACAGTGTTTCTTTATGTGATCTAATTTCTTGACCATCTTAGAAATCATCTTGATTTTTCTAATACAGTGAATGGAATGGTCATTTTGAAAAAGAATATGTTTGAGTTTTTGCCTTTTGAAAAGATAATTTACAGGAATATCATCTGCAGTAGTTTAATTGATAATCCACAGTTAAAAAACTTTACTCTTCATTCTGTTGGAATTTTTAATACACTTAGTACCTACTTACATTGTTTAAATAACAGTCCTCATTAAGATAAAATGTTGTCTTGACTCATAAACTGATCCTTAAGATAAGACAGTTCTATTTTTCCCATTTAATGAGAACCAGCAACTTCTTAATACTAAAGATAAGAGTACAATAAAACTATGTTATTAATTGTCTCCTTTGCATTAATATTGACCTTTACATCTCAGTTGGTAGCTGGCATGAAGCCAGGGTAGGACTGGCTAGTTGTGTAGTGTAGATAATTGCTGTGTTTCATTGATCTCCGTCTGACATAATGTTTGTTCCCTATGGCCATGCAGAACAGTTTTGATAACTCAAAGGCAGTTATGAAACTCATTAGGGAAAAGAAGGGAATAGAACATGTTTTCTTCTCTGCACCTCAGTTACACCCAAAACAGTTGGACCAGTTAAGAACTGAACCCCATTCTTCTAACATGAAACGAACAGCTCTGCATTTAATGAGCTTTCCAAGCTACAAATGGAGCACAGACAAGGTACTACGTATCACTTTGTAGTGGTTCATTGGCAGTAATTTATTCAGAAATTTGTTTATGAAGTCAAGAAAGAAATGAATAGCTATGAAACAACTAACTTCTATAATACTTGTTCTGATCTATTGGGACAGAATGTTCTACTATGTCCAGTGTCAGTGATCTGGCGATACTTAATTTGTAGTAGAAGCTCTTACTTTTATGGATTGACTACTTAAGAGTAGTAAACAAATCACTGAAAGTGAATTCACTGCTATTCAGTGTTATTTAGTGGGTATTGCTTCCAGATTTCAAATTGATGCTACCATGTATAGGAAATAAAGGTATGTTTGTGTTTAAACACAAATTAACCAAACATGTATATTCATAACCATATTTCCAAAGATGAATTTTGGGTGGTGTAACTGATAACTGAGTCCTGGAATATGTTTTTTGTCATAGTTACTTTATCAATGCCTGAATGCCTTTTGATAATTCTAACCGGTTTTCTTCCCGCTAAAAACATACATTAATCTGATTTTTTAATTCTTATTGCTGAAGCACTCAGGGCTTCAAAATTATAAATTCCCTTAGTAGTACCCATTTAACATCACGTGACATGGAAATCATACTCCATGGACCAATTCCACAGAACATTAAAAATTTCCAAATGAGCCCCATCTTTGTTTTAGAGGAGGCAAGTTCACCTTTTGCTTTGCAAAAAATACCCATGCCTTATAGAAGAGAAATACCTAATTGAGTCACCATTGAATGATCTATTATTTAAGATTTTTTTTCAGCAAATGAGAATGATCGAACTATATTTAGATGGATTAATGCTCAAAATCAATATCAATCAAAACATTTAAAAACTAATCTAGTTAATCTTTCGTCTTGTCTGCTGTCTTGAAAAACAGTTGTGCATCTTAATTTTAATTCTAACTTCAGTGAAGGGAGCAAGAATTTGTACCTTCGTAAAGCTCATAGAGCCTTCTTTTATTATAGCTAATGAATAAATTTTCTCTACAAACTTTGAAATAATTAGGATGTTGTTATCTTTGATTTTTACAATGTTACATCATATTCATGTTGTAACTAACAACAGATATTTACCTGATCCATGAAGTCAGATTCTTTACAGTCAGCTGTAAAGTACATTCTGTTCTGAGTTTTCTGTGTTGTCAATAACAGATCTTCACAAGAGCAATCAAAAAATAGAAAGAACAACACTAAAAGAGGATTCTTCTATCATTTATTGTGCCTTTGACCTCCTACCTTCTTTCTTAAAAGTGTACTGAATGCTACCTGTGCATTTTATCCCAAACACTGAAGTACCTACTAAGTAGTTTCAGACATATGAAAAGACGTGTTTTTAATCCTAAACCCTAAATTTACATTGCACATTGCAACCTGTGATGTTGTTTCAGCTTAAAGAAGATCCACGTATGATTCTGTCTGCATTAACTTAATCAGATAGTTCTCCAAGTGGTTAAATTCTGTGATTTAGAATAAGCATTTT
Source organism: Phaenicophaeus curvirostris (assembly GCF_032191515.1). NCBI lineage: Eukaryota > Metazoa > Chordata > Aves > Cuculiformes > Cuculidae > Phaenicophaeus > Phaenicophaeus curvirostris. The sequence continues at coordinate 18,942,384 of NC_091393.1, forward strand.
TGCTTTTGCTCAAATAAATTTTGGGATAAAAATCTGAACATAATTTTTATTCATAGTGCGGTCTGGTACACTTGGGAGAAAAAATAGCTATGCACAATAAAAGGCTCTTGATTTTTTAAATTTTTTTTATTAACAGTTGGACATGATTAGGTTAAGTTGTTGATTTTCATTCTTCCACCATGGCAACTGGTTTTTTTTAATTTATTTTTTTTTTTTCAGATGTGCATGCACAGCTGGGTGGATGGGGCAAGACTGCAGTGAAGATATAAATGAATGTGATTCTGAACCATGCTTGAACGGAGCCACGTGTTATGAAACTGTTAAGCCGGGGCAGTTTGTATGCATTTGTTCTCCATTTTATACTGGTGACTTCTGCCATCAGCGCTTCAGTCCCTGCGAGCTGCCTTACAATCCATGCATAAACAATTCAACCTGCTTGGCACAAGTCAATGGAAATCCAATGTGCATTTGCAAAACAGGTAACAGTTGGTATAGTTTATCTTCTGTTTTCTGTTGTGTTGCAGAAAATTTGCAAATATGTGCTGAATTTTATGTTATCTTCAGTGAAAGTAACAATATATACTTTTCAAAATACAAAACTTCCATGATTTACAGCAAGTCTATCAGTTATGTTTAAAGATTAGTAAGATAGCTGTCAGTTTGCCTACTATTACATTCTTTTTTATAGTACTTATTAAATCTATGGTTGTTTAGATTCCAGCACTAAGAATTACTATTTCTGGATCAATTATTACAATAACATAGCGACAGGCATGTACCTGGCCAGCAGATTTGACAGACTGAATTGAAAAACTGGCAGGCGGAAATAGACAAAACATATGCAAATTGTTAGAAGTACAAAAATTGGAGCAAGCTGGAAATTATTATTCTTCCTGCTGAGCTGTCAGGATGGCCTGGCACATCAGGGGAGTAATCAAGTCAGCATTCCTCAGAAAAATCTTTTCAGAATATTTTTATGCACGATTTCTCAAGAGTCTAAAAAACTTGCAGCCAAGATTCTCAGGGAACTTTAATAGAATCTTCATGGATTCTTGATGCTTGCAGCTATGAATCTTTAGGGAACTAGCATCAGTATTACGTGAACCAATAACATACATCGTTAACAAATCTTGGGAAGTGGAAAATATCTCAGTAATGAAAAGGGGCAAAAGGCATAATTCACACTGGGGAAAATGCAACCATTTATTCAGGACTTGTCAAAAAAAAAAGGAGAGACAGTAAAATGCAAAAATTAATTGGAAGCAGTTAATTGGACTTAATTTCTGCAGGTGTCATCCTTTCTTTTATTCTTCTATTTCAGTCTGTCATGTCCCTCCTTTTCTTTCCCAATAAACCTGTCATGATTCCAGAGTACACGCTGGTGTGTTGATGGTTGCAAGAACTGGTTGTATGGTAGGATATTGTTGCAAAAATTTAGGAACTGCTTCAGTAGAGCAAGCTTCCCAAGAAGTGTACGAAAAACATCCCTTCTTATATTCTTTCCCAGTAAATAATCAGCAAGGGTTTTATCAAGGCCATTGGGAGTAAATAGCTTTTTTGAGCTGTTATGCTTATACTCGGCATTGAATCCTGCCATTAGTTTCTCACAAAATGTTGCATACTAAAAGCAAGTGAAACAGAGGAGGAAAGGACAACTTAGGGCAAATGATAGAATGTTTAATCTCTTAACTTATCAATACATTTTTCTGTTCTTAAGTAATTCAGTTCTTGGCGCTAATAATAGAAATTAAACTTTAGTGAAACAGAAGACAAGGGGAGGAAATATGAGCAAAGCTATAGAAAATAAATAATGCTAGAATATTTGTAACTGACTCTGGGGAACCATTCTTATATTCGACAGAAACTCTACATGTAAAAGATCAAAAAAGCAGATAAATTGCATGCATGAGTAAACTGAAGAGTCAGTAAATTAGAGGATGAATATTAGACCATGCTGTTCTAGACAAGCACAAAAGCATTAGTTTCATAAAGGAAACCCAATTGGAAGACAGGACAGTTTGGTAATCGTAGTGCAGTTTTCTGAGAACAGTTATGTTCCAAGAAAAAATAAATTACTGAGAAAGGTATATTCAAAATGGTGGAAAACTTTGAGAGGTCATGCAACTACAGAGTACAAGATCAGCTTTCTGGCTAGGACTCTTGAACAACAAGAAGACTACTGTATTGATGAAATGGGAGACAATAGGTAAAGCTCATTATGGGTAAATGTGAAAACAGAGGAAATACAAGCACATAAATATTACAGAAAATTAACAAGACAAAAATAACTTGCCAGTATAAATGATAGGCCAGAAAAATATCTAGTGTTTTCAAACAAAAGACATTCTTTTAATAGTAGTCTGTTCTTCTGTAAGAATTATTAGTAGATATACCTAGGAACTAAAGCAAGACATTGTTAGTAGGAACAGTAGATATAGTTGTTGCTGACACAGTACAGGAAGGGAAGGACAGAATGAATGAATTCAGAGTGGTTCTACAATTTCTGCTTCTTATAATAGAAGGTAGAATTGATCTCTCTTTAAAATTAGATGTAGAGCTTCCTTTATGAATCTAAGTAGTACCCTTAGCTCAGGATGTTTACGCAGTCTCCTTAAAATAGAAGCAATATTCTGCTTACTGTTAGTTTCGTGATGGGAAATTCCTCAGGAAATGTATATGTAAGTACATTATGTATTTCACAGATGTGTTGACAGGGTGTTCATATCAAGGCTTTTCCTACAACATTAAAAAATACAGGTTATTTGGTCAACATTTTGTTAGTTCAATAGTGTTTTAATGACATAGGAAACTCAGAAGAGAAATTACATCAATGAAATTATGCCTATATTATCGAAAAAATACACCAGAAAGTATGGATTAATTTGACTAGATGTAAGTGTACACGGTATTACACTGAGGAAGTATATGTACAGCTATACATTGACGAGGTCCCCCTGTACTCCATTTACAGTCAATGAAGAGAAAGAGGTAGTTTTCTGAGGTAATTCATTTCACCTAAAAGCAGGCACATAAAGTCAAATGGCTAATGCTACAGAAATATTTATGTGTCTCTACTGACTCTATAGGCAGCTTAGGACAATTTGTTCAGATGCTAGATGGAATAAATTCCTGACCAGTTGCCTGGTTTATTATTTTTATAGAGATGCTGTTTAATCTACAAAGTTCTAGGAAACACACAGTTTTGGAGAGGGCTAAAACAAAGGAATGAAGAGTAGTGATTTGTGTCACAGTACACAAGTAGTCAAAAGCTTTGTCATCTTATTTGTAGTCACTGTATCTTTGAAGATAAAAAACTAGAAACTGAGAAGCTAAAAAACTGGTTTGCACAGGAGGAATTGTATGGGTCATAAGGTTACCACCCACCATGTGTTTCTTCTGTTTCTTTGAAATACAGGAAATAGCTACTGCATGTCTCAACTCTGGGACCTTTATTAGACGTGAAGTGCAGAAATATGCAGAGTGTAAAAGCTACACATCTGCTGTTACAGTTATGGTCATTTTCATCTGCTTCTTCCTCCTTAGGGAGGTGACTCCTCACTCCCTTCCTCTGCTCCAACATGAGGTCCTTCCCATGGGAGACAAACCTCCATGAACTTCTCCAACATGAGGCCTTCCCATGGGCTGCAGTTCTTCATTAACTGTTGCAGTGTGAGTTCCCCTTGGGGTCTCAGCCTGCTTTGGGAATCCACTTGCTTCAGCTTGGGGTCCTCCACAGGGTGTAGGAGGATATCTGCCCTATAATTAATAGGGTCAATATGCCTCGCCGTGGTCTTCATCACAGGCTGCAGAGGAATCTGGTCCAGTTCCTGGAGTACCTTCTCTACCTCCTTCTTCACTAAATTTGGTGTCTACACAGTTGTTGCTCTCACATAGTCACACTCCTCTCTCTGTTTGTGTGTTGTTGCACAGATTTTTTTCATTTTCTTAAATATCTTATCCCACAGGTGCTCCACTGTTGATGATTGGCTTGGCCTTCTATTAGACGTGGGGGAAGCTTATAGCAGCTCCTCACAGAAGCCACTCTCATTGCACCCTTGATACCCAAACCTCGCTACACAAATTCAGAGCAGAACAGTAGGATCTGTCCCACCTCAAGTAACAGCATTTAATGCCTCATCCATTGACAGCGAAACTATCACAGGATGTTGGAATTTCTGTAAACTAAAATAAATATATCATTATAACTGCATACAAATTGCAAGAAAATCTGAACATACTGTCAAACCCACTAGTGTTGATGTTGAGTATGATAAAACTATGGCTCGAGATTAGATTGACTTTTTCCATAGAGCATAGATGTTTTTACATCCCATATTATTCAAGTCACTTTCATGCTACCTGAACTGTTAAAAATATGCAGAAATAAAAGTAAATTGTCTAACACAAAGAATCTAAATGATGTTCAATAGTGTTTTCATCACTGTTAATTTCTGAAAGACATTAAATTGCTCCCTGTTACTATGAGCTTAATATTTCTGAGACACATTTCCCTTCCTCAAAAATCCTTATACATTTTCCCTAAAATGTCAAATAAATGCTTTAAATTAAGTACTGATTAAAAAAAATAATAAAGTGGATAAGCTGTAGTACCAATGAGAGTCTCTTTACCTTTTCAGTTTCTCTAATGTGGCAGGGAAAATAATGTAATACATATCTGACAAAATTAGGGTTTTGTTTCTCAGACTTTACAATGACATTTGTCAAGTCCATATTGGCCACCTGAGATAAAAAATAAAGCCACATGTTTTCAATTAATTCAGTATTGGAAATTTTGAGCAGGTGTCTAATGGAATTCTGTAGATGTGCTGTTTGCTCTTCTCTATTAATTAGATGCAACTTTTCTTTTAGAAGTTAAGAATGGTTTGAACTGAGTTCAGAAAACTTTAAAGATTTCCACATAAAAAGCTCGAAGTTCGATTTTGACATACTGAAAAAGTACTTCGTAAAGTATATGGCTAGAGAGCTACATCAAGTCATTTGCATGTACTATTGATTTACAGTTTGGATATTAAGTTTGACTGATTCACAGTAGCAAAGATGGCAAGTAGTTGCATTTAAATGTGCATATTACTTTTCTACACATAAAACTAAACAGTCCTGCAATGACGATACATTACAGCACCAGGTATATTTTCAGGATTTCAACTAAAAATACTTTGTTTAAAATGAAAATTATTGTGTTTTAGAATTTAAATGAATCAATTATATTCATAGTATAAACTAAAAATTAAAGCATTAATGTTTTGTTGGCTATGTTAAATGCCAGCAAGTCAAAGGAGATGATTCTGCCTTTATATTCTGCTCTAGTGAGACCTCACCTAGAGTACAGTATCCAGCTCTGAATCTCTCAGCACAGGAAGGACGTGGACCTGTTGGAGTGGGTCCAGAGAAGGGTCACAAAAATGATCAGAGGGATGGAAAAAAAAGGAGAGAAAGGTAGGGTTGTTCAGCTTGGAGAAGAGAATGCTCCTAAGAAAACTTATTGCATCCTTTCCATATGTAAAGGGGGCTAGTAAGGAAAATAGAGATAGACTTTTTAGTGGAGAGTGTTGCTATAGGAGAAGAGGTAATGATTTTAAACTAAAAGAAGGCTGATTCAGGCTAAACATAAGGGAGACATTTTTTGCAATGATGGTGATGAAATACTGGAACAGGTTGCCCAGGTGTGATGGATGCCCCATCCCTGGAATTGTTCAAGGTCTGGTTACATCACTGTAAAAATTGCATCTGTCCATCCATTTTAGTTTTAAGTATCCCAGATCACGGTTATGTGTGATAAGCAGCGGTAGCTTATACAAAATAACCTTATTTATTACATTACTTTTTAAATTGTGCTTGACTATAATGTATGGTACAAAAACGATGTGAGTCCATGAATGTTAGACCCAGGGATCTTCAACAAGCTCTATGTAAATAAACTATCAAGAGAAATCTTTCTGTAAACCAGTTCCATATATGAGCATTTTAAATCTTCTTTTGGGTCTGAAAGTACTATGATTGATGTCTGTCCAACCATATTCATAACATAAGCATTTTACAAATATTTTAATCCTAACATCACAGTGTATGTTTTGAGGTTTGATCTCTCCTATTTGTGTGAGTGATGTGCATAGTGTTACAATTTATTTTTCTAATATACTCCGAGAACTTACCAGGAGTGAATTAAAATAGTCTTATCAGTTTATGCTTTTATTGGAAAATCCTTATAAAAGCTTCACAAATTATAAATATATTACAACACAGACATGCAGAAATTATGAATGGAATGAAATAAAGTTAAATAACATTGTTAATATTTCTCAGGTCTTTTTAAACAAGTTTGAGTAAGTTTTTTACTATTTCAGTTGAAAGAAGAATTTTTTGCTGAAATCTTCCATAAAAACTGTTAGTAACGTTAAAAATTCCTTAGAAAAAGTTGCTTCGTGAGTTCAAAGATTTTCATTGTCAATCAAAAAATCATCTAAATTGTTCTATGTATTTTTTAACAGTATATGCCATTAAGAAAGTAATTATTTTTTAATATAAAGAAGCACAGAACTAAAATACTTCTGTTAAAAAAAGACAAAATTCAAGAATAAATTGAACATACAGATTTTTATTTCATAGTGTAGTAGATAGCCAATAAAATTTTGTGATGAAAACAGTATTTTTCTCCATTTGTGGGAATAATAGATGAAGTGGCACGTCTGCTGCATGTTTACTTATTTTATGTCCTTTCAAGGTAGCTATATTTTTCTATGGGCTGGAAAAAATATGTACTACTGCAATCAAAAATGTGTCTAAATGATGCTTTATGCATTCACTTCAGTACTATTTACTTCAAAAAGGCTATAAAACATCCATAACCAAGTAGCAATGACAGGCAGAAGTAGGCTGATGAATGCCCTCCATTTTCCTTTTTGTATATTTTAATCCGACAACTGTGGTGTGGGGTTTTTTTTAAAGATGCTTACTCAAATGTTATATAGTATCACAAAAGAATAAGCTGTTCCGTCTAAGTTGTATTAGTATTCTTTTAAGTTTTAATTCACGCTAGCTTCACACCCTTTTCTGATTACCTCTTAAAACTAAGAACTGCCTATATATCTTTGAATGTTATTATATTACACAAGTTTACTTTCTCTTCCAATGTACTACTTTTCAGTGAAAACACTTGAGCAGATGAAGAAGTTGATTACAAATGGTCCTGTGGTCCTGGTCTCTGGCATTACTGTGCCTTCCAATCCCTTAATCAAACCAGACCTAGAGAAATCTTCTCTGCTGTTATTCAGTGACACTGGGGTGTTATCTGTCAAAAGAACAACTTGTGGCTATTTTGTGAGCCTGCATGTGAGTGACTGCTGTCTACTCGATGTAACCAGGTGTAGCCCAGACCACTGAACTAGCATGCCACAGCCCAAGTTACAGTTCTTTTACCTTTCTTTTTTTTTAATCAAACTTCATGCAGATACAGGTGGAGGCTGAAGTTGCAGTATTAAGATGGAGATTACACATGCTACAGATAAGAAAATTATTTGGATTGTTCACTCTGGTTCTGTCCCATTTGCAGAAATGGACCATAAACAAAACCTATTCAGAACGAAACCATCCTGAACATAACAAAGTTGTTTGTGTTGAGGGAGATATTTCAAAGCAGTACACTGGGACAGAGAATTTTTGTCCTCTATTCTGGCAACCCTTTTACAAAAATTAGAGTAGATGACAATAATGGAAGTGTTAGTTTGAGATACATTTCAGGCCTTATTTCCCAACTTTGTCACAGGCGCTGTTGTGAAACCTCTAGGAAATATTCAGGACTCATTTCAGCAAGGTCTAATGAGGAAAGTTTTTAAACAGAAAAAATCCTAGTAAGAAGAAAATACTAACTACTTTGATGTGGACTTATATTTAGACAATATACTGGAGTGACAGGAGAAATTTGTCTCTCTGGCTTTCCGCACAATTCTGTCCAAACCACTTAATTTTTGCAGTAATGACTTTTTGTGGCTAAAACTGAGCCATAGTATCCTAACTGTGGTCTTTCATGATTTCCCTACTTTCATGAAGTACTTTGAAACCCACATATGCGTAATATAACAATAAAAGTGATTGCTATCCTTATTTCAGTATCTAAAACAAGTATTGATAATTTTACTTGTTTTAATAGAGAATACAGTAAGCTTAATCATATTTATAACAATAAACATTGAATTTCAGTGGCTGTTTTTATAGTTGTTTTAATTTAATTTTGGTATGAAAATGGTGTTCAAAAGTGCTTTGGTGAACACCATAAATGCACTTCAGTCAGTCTGCTTTCAGGGGTCACGTATTATAGTCACTATAGTACAAACAGCTTGTTTATTGTGATGGATTCATTACTATCTCAATGAAAGATAAATATTTAATTCGTGCAAAATTCAACTAAGTATCTATAGTTTATCTATTGTATATCATTGAAACACAATTATGTATTTAGTATAATTCTCATTAATGTGAATATTGGAAGATATAAGTTGTAAGTATACTCTTGAAGAGCAAAAGTAGTATCTGTATAGTGCTGAAAAATCTCTTATTTTTGTTTAGAACATATTCTGGGATGTTTATACAGGTAAATGTATTATGCAAGTAATGTACTATGCAGATAAGATCTTGATCACATTTTGTCTTCATTTAAATATTGAAACTAGTTAATTTTTTTTCATCTACTGACCACCTTGAATAATTTTGATCTCTCTAATTTCCATTATTCTTCAAAATATATTATTTATTAAATAAGGTTTTAGTTTCTGGTATTGGCCCATACTCCTCAAGAAAGCTTTTCAGTCCTTTAAACTGGGTTACATTTCCCTGATATATTTAGCCAGATGCTCCATTTAAATCTTCTCTTTCTGATTCATCAAAGCATATTAAGACTTTTACACTCTCTGGAAATGAAGTTATTGATGCTAAGGAACAAAACTAAGTGAAGAAAGTTATTTTACAGTTGCATCCATTTTCTGGCCCTCATCCTCCAGCCAGAGAGCAGGGAGAACTGGCGGCTCCAGAAGTGAAAGTAAGCCTGGAGCCTTATCAAGGCTGAACTGGCAGGAACCTCACTCTCAAAGGTCTTGTCTGATGATAACTGAATGAGTCGAGCAAGGCAGGGTCAGTGATGGTGTCCAGGAGCAGCATATTGTACCAGATCACCAGTCAAAGCTACAGGGAACAGGGCAAGCCCAAGATTAGACAGGGGAGCTACTCTGAAGGTCAGTCAGAATGCAGATAAACAGTTACATGGTTGGTATGTGCATAGCTGCAGTGCTGGTCAGCCAGATACCAAGGGCAAACAGCCTCAGTTTAGATCATAGAATCATAGAATCACCAGGTTGGAAAAGACCCACTGGATCATCGAGTCCAATCATAGTCACCACTGGTTCTTCCCTCAGCTCTTTCTTGAACAGCTTCAAGGAGAGATGAGGTTTCTCAGGCCTGCCCTTTGTATTGTCTAAGTTGGTCCTGAGCTCAGACAACCAAACCTCCAAGAGGATCTGCGACTTTTATACTTGCGCTATGTAGCAGAATTCACTCATTCATAGTTAATATCTGTTTCAGGCTTTGAAGGTACTTACTGTGAAGTTAACAGTGATGAGTGCATCTCCCATCCATGCCAGAATGAAGGTCTCTGTGTGGATGGGATTAACCACTACAGGTGAGGAAAATTATTTGAAGGACAGGAATTCAGTGTGATGCATGAATGTTTATCTTCTAGTTATTCTTTTGATACTTTGATTGTATTATGTTTGCTGTCTTTCAGTAATTTAGTCTGACACATTGTTACATTGCACTCAAAATATTCTTGTGAGAAAAGACATAACGGTACACAATAAACATGGACCCAAGAACCTGTTGTAGAGGTCATTAAAATCTTAACAATCTAATAAAAATATAACAAATCTTTGCTATTAATCCAGTTACAATAATACTAATAGTCTAAGCCAAAATTAATACTAAACAGCTTCATGAAAACTATAGTTATTATTCTTATATAAGAAATCTTTCAATTACTTAGCTCTTGTCTCTGTTGTTATGATTACCCTCGCAATAGCTCTCTGGTTCATGTGATCAGTGATTTCAGTCTTCCTCAATAAGAATTGACAGTGTTACTGGAAGTTGCGGGCATCGGGAACACTTTGCCAGGGGAAGTGTGGCTCCAGGGCAAAGTAATAACCAGCTCAGGCCAAGGCAGGTTCTGAGCCCTTGCACAGTAGGGTCAACACAAAGCCTATTACCTTCAACTAACAATGACAAAAATCTTATTTCCTGGGCTGCAGTCATTGTGCTTATGAAGCTTGTTAAACTATAATACCTTGTAATGATTGAAAAAAACCATAATTTTTGAACCACCCAATTTATGCCCTTCAAAATCTGCTACATTTTTCTGGAATCGTTTTTTGTATTAAACTAAAAATTAATATAGTGACAAACTTTTTACCAGGTGCTCCTGCCAACATGGCTTTACTGGGACACTTTGTGAAGTGGAGATTAATGAATGCTTATCAAGCCCCTGCAAAAATAATGGAACTTGCTTGGATCTCATAAACAGGTTAGTCAGTACTAAATGAAAAGAAATTCCCTGATTTCCTATATATAAAGCCTGCTTACTGCCATGAGATTTGGGTGTGACCTTTAGCATATGCAAAGGTTTCTGTATTAAAATGAGGTGGGCAAATAGGTAAGCTATTTGTTTATGTGACCTGAGAGTAAGATAGGAGAGAAACTGTCCTCTGTACAACTTGTTATTTTCCTCTTTACTTTTTTAAATTATTACTTGGAATAAGAGTGAAATAGAAGAAGATTTATCTTCAGTTGCACTGCTACATCTCTCTTTCCAGCTTCCAACTATGACCTTTTCTAATGTAAATGTTTACTAAATGTTGAGTGTGAGGAAAAGAAAAATGTGTCTCATATTTGTTCCATGACACTCTACAGTTATTCAGAGACTTGTGTCAAAAGTGCATTAGCCCTTAAATAATTTCTTATACTTTCTGCTAGAATTATTGTGCACAATTTTTCTACTAATTTAAAAAATATTAAATCGCTCTGCTTGCTTGAGAAACATGGGAATGAGGAAAAAATGGTAATTATTTTAATATGGATAATTAGGGACACCAGCTTGACATCAGGATTCTCATAAAGTTTCAGAATATCGGTATAGATAATGTTGTTTGCTTCTGTTGACATACCTGATTTTCCCTTTTCTGAAGATTCATCTGTAGCTGTGCACCTGGATACTACGGCTCTCTGTGCGAGATGGATGTAAATGAGTGTGAAAATCTGCCTTGCTTGCATGGAGGAAGCTGCATCAACAGGCTTGGAGGCTATCAGTGTTTCTGTCTCCCTGGATTCACAGGTATGATCCACTCTCTACCACAGTGGAGAAGGCTATTTCACAGACTTTACATTTTTTTAATTTTATACGAATGACCTCAGCTAAATCAAGGAAAAATACACCGGTTCATCTGCTTATTATAAATCAATATTAATTCAAACAGAATTTTTATCCAATTCTTGCTAAGTAGCTCAAGAGGTTATTTACATTAAGGCTTGATCTATAACTTCTTTAGTCACCCATACATTCAGCTGAAACAAATTAAAAGAGAGATTGTATAGTGCAAAGAAAATCAATGTTTTCTGAATTCAGCCAAGAAAAAAAGTATCACCATAGATACAGAGTAAATTTTATAAACATAATAAAATACTACCTTGCCTTGTAAATTTTCTCTGAACCAGAGTAACACTTCAACTTTACTGACCTGTTGGACTGACGCTGTTGCCTTTAGCCTTAATCTTTACATTTTTACAGAACTAATGGCAAAATATTTACTGGCTTGAGCTGTAATAAATTTTCTCTAAAATGATGTTGACATTTATTTAAATGCTCTGCATGCTGCAGAACAAGTAGTTCATGTTTTGATACATCCAGCTTGAGCAATCTGAAAATGGATAGGGTCAGATGACTGTTTGCAGAAATGTTGATAGTTATCTGCCTCATATCATGTAACTTTTGCAGTCTTGCTGCATAAAATGATTATTCCTACCTTTTCCAGCCTGTGATGAGTAGCATATAATTCAGAAGATTAGAAAGAATATAATTTGCATCCACTGAACTGAAATGAATATAATTTCTCTACAGAACAAAGAACAAGTACAGTTTTGGGAATCCCTATATAGCCATATATCCTTCTTCCATTCACCACAAACTTTAGTCCACCTACTGTCAGTGTTCTTCAAAATTACCCTTGACATTTCAGGAAAAATATTCATAAAATATATTTTATATTGAGATAAAAGCCATGTCTGAGTCACGATGTCTGCTGCAAAATGGGTTTAATAAGAATACAAGGAGTTTGACTGTAGAAATATGTTTAATAATTCCTAATTTCTTCATTAGAAAGGATTCTGGATTACCAAGTCATTATTTCCTTTATTGACAGGCTTGGTAAACTTTGAATCTTTATTTTCTGGTTTCCTTTGTTTGATATTAACTAAATAATGCTAAGATCTCTTGCAAAGACCAAAGATCTCCATCCAAGAATACTGAGGGAGCTGGCAGATGTGCTTGCCAAACCCCTTTCCATCATCTTCCCGCAGTCCTGGCTGACTGGGGAAGTTCCACTTGACTGGAGGCTGGCTGATGTTGTGCCCATCTACAAGAAGTAGTAAAATGAAAACTCACTTTCAAGATAATCATGGCTTAGAGCACCTACAGATGCCAAAGACTTCCGAAGACATGCACTTCCAGTCACCTCAGAGGCTTCAAATACTCATTCTTCTCTCTCCCCTTTCCTCCTACAATCATCTTCTTTTATTCTCTGGAGGCTTAATGAACTCTGTTCCTCAGACAGCTATTTGACCCATCTTACATACTCTACCAGCTTTCACCTGCAAAAACCCTATTATGAGTTTATCTCTGATGTTTTCTGGTGTCACTAGTTCTCCACTCTCCTAGATGTTCTCCTCAAATTTTCACCCATGCTCTCTTCTTCTCCCCTGAATCTGCCCTCTTTTAGTTTAAAACCATTATACCTTGTCCTATCACAACAAACCTTTCTAAAGTCTCCATCTTTCTTATAAGCCCTCATTGAGTATTGAAAGTATGGTTCTTAATGGACCCTTTGCTTTTCCAGACTGGTTAACCCCAAATGTCTTAGCCTTTCTTCATAAGAGAGATTTTTTTTTCATCCCTCTGATCATTTTTGTGGCCCTCCTCTGGACATGCTTCAACTCATTCATGTCTTTGCTGTGCTAAGGTCTCCAGATTTGGATTCAATACTCCAGATGGGGTTCACGAGAACCAAGCAGAGGAAAAGAATCACCTCCTTTTACCTACTGGACATTCTGCTTTTTATGTAGCCCGGGATATGGTTGGCTGTGAGCACAGATTTGTTTTTTCATCTGTGAGCACAGATTTGTTTTTTCATCTATGAGCACCCCCACGTCTTTCTCTGCAGGGCTTTTCTCAAGGTATGCTAGTTGTTCCCAGTCACCTTCTTCTCCTTCTGTTGCCTCAAAATGGCTTTTAAGAGGATTCATTCCATGATCTTTCTAGGGTCTAAAGTCACCTTACTAGCCTGTAGTTATGCAGATCATACTTTTGTTTTTTGGGGGGAGGTATGTACAATGTTTGCCTTTCCTTTTCATTGGGAGCCCTCCCTCGTTTCCATGGCCAGGAAATGAATACAAGAACTGAATACAAGAATTTATGTTCATCCCAATGTTATATATGCCAGAATAGAAACCAAGTTAGATTATTGTATCTGATCTTTTTATTCAAGATCACTTTTTGTATGTGACCTTTTGACACTTTTATTTCAAAGTGTGTATTTACAGCTTCAGCAATGGAAGAAGGTAACACGGTACATATTTTCTTCTTTAAGGAAACATTTATTTTATGTGGTCTGTAAAGGTTGCTACATCATATAGCAGTTACCTGCAACTAGAAAGTTAGTGTAATGTATTTATAGCTTCAAGGTATTGAAGTTACTGAACAGCTAAGAATCCTATTTGTAAGAATGAAAAGTCTCTACAGTGCATGCAAAGTCTTTGGTCCTTATGGAGACAAAGTCAATAACTACCTATTTTTTGTACAGATTATGTTCAAAATATGTGATGCGACAACCCATTCTTAATGAGTGTCTGGCAACAGCAACTCTCACTGTGTATACAAATTAAATCTGGTGATTAGGAACTTGGATGACAATACACTCCCCTTGTTTAGTAAAATATAATTGTTTTGGGTTACAGATATGTGCCTTTAGGGAGGTCCTTGTCTTTTGGCAAAGAATATTGAAATGTGAAATGTTTGTTCTTCACATTTACTGCTGTCTAATTTGAATGTATTTAGTATAGCACTTTTAAGGTGATTTCATCAATGTATTGCACAGTTAGTTACTATTTATCTTCAGACAGCATAACCTTCTTTTTCTAGATTCATAAGAGTCAGTAAAAGAGGAATAGAACTAGATCTGCTTCTCATTTTTGACTTCTGAAAACAAACATTCTGTTATTTATGAATAGCATCAATGTAGAAGACAGTGCTTTATGCTGATAAAAATGACATTGTTCATCTAGTCATGTATAGGTTAGGGTTTATACCTATTTCCTGCTGTACTCGTTGCCTAAAGTGGTATCATGGATTGGGAGAAACTCTCAATTTGATTCTCACAGACTTTTTTCCAAGTTTCCTGCACCTTCAAAGATGGTATTAAATACAAATTAATTAAGAGTTCTGAGTATTTCCTGCTTCTTTTGCCATGCATCACCTCATATAAATTAATAATTATCTTTTATACTAAATGGAAAAAAAACAACAGAAGGAGTATTTTCAATATAAAATGTCGAGTAACTGAAACATCTATATATTCAGTCAGTTTATGTGAACTATTCCTGCTCCATATCAAGCAGATTTGGATAAGTTGGAGAATAGTTTTTAATTTGTTAGTAAAAATGGTAGAAGGTTATCCCTTAGAATCAGGCAGCTGATAGCAGTAAGCACACTATACATTGTGTTTCAAAATTTGTATGACAAAACAAAAAAATAGCTGCATCAGGATTATTTCAGCCCCAGCCTAATTGGCTCTCCTTGGAGGCATGGCATTAAAGTCAGATACAATGCCATGGCTAAGGTGTTTTTGGCCTTCTGGAGATACTGTTTTACACATTTCTTAGGAACTCTAGTACTCTATTGCATTATGCTACCTAGATAAGTTCTGGCAGCCCTTTCCTCAGATTTCTAGTTTCTGATCTCCTTTGATACCCAACTTTCTTTGTGGATTTCATGGAAAGACTGTTTGCCTTTCTCCAAGTTGTGGATTTTTCTGAGGCCTCAAAGAATATTTTTTTTCTGAGGCCTCGGCACTGGTGAGACCGCTCCTCGGCACTGGTGAGACCGCTCCTCGAATCCTGTGTTCAGTTCTGGGCCCCTCACCACAAGAAGGATGTTGAGGCTCTGGAGCGAGTCCAGAGAAGAGCAACAAAGCTGGTGAAAGGGCTGGAGAACAGGCCTTATGAGGAGCGGCTGAGAGAGCTGGGGTTGTTTAGCCTGGAGAAGAGGAGGCTGAGGGGAGACCTCATTGCTCTCTACAACTACCTGAAAGGACGTTGTAGAGAGGAGGGTGCTGGCCTCTTCTCCCAGGTGACAGGGGACAGGACAAGAGGGAATGGCCTCAAGCTCCGCCAGGGGAGGTTTAGGCTAGACGTTAGGAAAAAATTCTTTACAGAAAGGGTCATTGGGCACTGGAACAGGCTGCCCAGGGAGGTAGTTGAGTCACCTTCCCTGGAGGTGTTTAAGGCACGGGTGGACGAGGTGCTGAGGGATATGGTTTAGTGTTTGGTAGGAACGGTTGGACTCAGTGATCCGGTGGGTCTCTTCCAACCTAGTTATTCTGTGATTCTGTGATTCTGTAATATTGGCACCATTCTTGTTATTTCTGACTTGTTGCTAAAAGTGGAGATCGAAGTAATTGTAAAAGCAGTAGTAGTAGTAGTAATACACTCCTCTGGGAAACCATGCCTTACAAGAACAGATTCACTGTTAAACATTTTATCTTGATTATGGAAGTGCTGCTGTGAAGTTCTGTGGTTTATCTTAGGTTTTCGATCATGATTCTCTACGTAACACACAAGTGTCTTTCTTAGGACACATATGAGTAGGACAGGAACATTTAATAAAACTGGGACAATCCCCAGCTAAACAGATAGCAATTGAAACTTATAACATCCTTATTTGCCTTCTCATACATATAATCAATCAGATCAATGTTTCAGAGCAAAAAAGATGCAGAAACCATCCCTGAAGATTTTCTGAGCTGCTTGAAAAGCAGAATTCAAGGGATAGGAATATACAGTCAGAACATTTGAGAACTTGTGGTTAGTTGATTATATCTAGAGCTTGTCTATTATGGTAAGCTATTAGTTGAGAATTTAATCTAGCTAGAGCTTCTAAAGCCAAAAACAGTGCTTCAGATTATGCCTACAACAAATGTGAGAAAGCCCTGATGCAACTGTTAGAGCTGTTTTCTAGCTGTCACTGCTAGCTAGGAAAGTCTGTACTTTTCATCAAGTGTAACTTTGGAGAGCTTTTTGAATGTATTCAACTATGCTGCTGTGCATATTATAAAGAAGTTTCTATTCTGTAAGATTTACCAGGGCCCAGGGGATTGAAATCTCAATTTTCACACAAATTGCTGTGCTACAAATACTGTTACAAAAGAACATTTAAACTGCTTTAATGCTAGAACACCACAGAGGAACATTATACATCATAATGTCAGTCTATTCTTCTGCGATTATGTGATACTTCTTTGAACTTTTTGCAAGTTGTAAGTGTATTTTATGTATAAATATTTTATATTAAATTATTGTAGAATTTCTAAAAGTTAATGTTACAAATGAAATAAGAACATTTTAATAGCTATTTCTGATGATGTGGGGTTTTGCCGTGCACTCAAAAATTCATGACTGGGAATTAGTTAGATAAAAACATGCAATTCATCTTTTAAAAATATGTGGATGTTTCAGTCAGTTACAGGAATAAATATTTAAAGCAGAGACTGCTGAGTGATGGTTTCACTTCGCAGAACCCAACATGCTATATGTTAAAACGTATTTGCTGCTCATTTCTGAAAAGCCTGGCCATGGTAACATCATGGATTGTTTTGGTTCTCTGTAACTATGTCTGCCAGCAATCCCTGTCTTTCATCCTCAACAGGATTTGGAGGAGGAGATGACTTCATGAAGAGTATTTTGTTCCCTAAAGTTGACTGGGTTAACCTTTCATGCTAAGAATCTTATAGTTTTCTTAGTGATTGCTTTGTGCTTTTTTCCTAGTTTTTAGTAGAAAAATGGCTGGGGGAGCTCTGGGGGTCTCACTGATTACATGACTTGGAAGTATTTTTTTCCCTACAGTCAGCCTAAAGTGCTATTCTAAGTTACCAAGTTCTCATTTGAAACAAATAAAGAAGGTGTTTTTCTATGCTAATTAAATGAACCCAACATCAGTGCCTAAATGTACTACCCAAGATATAATTCTATTCTAAATAATACATTTTCTCATCACTAATTAAGATTATTTCCGGTTATTATTTCCAAGCACTTGTACTTTCTGCTTGGAGTCTCAGTGTGTGATTAGGATCAAGCTAAATCTTACCTTTTTGCATACTTTCTTTTCGGATATTTTTGGGTAAGGGGTGAGGTTGAATTTGGCAAGTGTTATAAAATCACGTAAGGATATTTAAAATTATTAGGTTATGATGAAATACATGCATATATGTAATTTTGCTTATAGTCTTGATTAAATTCTTGTTGCATTGTCACCTGCTTCTGTGCATCTATTTTATCTATTTGATCCCATGCATTTTGCCAGTAATCAGGCTACCAGATCAAGCTAAGAGGGCAAATATTATTGAATCAGAATAATGCAGGTTGGAAGGGACCTTGTAAGGTCCGTAGTCCAACCTCTTTCTGGAAGCAGTATTAGATATGGGATCATACAAAGCTGCTCAGGGTTTTGTCCAGTTGGGTCTGGAAAACTCCCAGGGACAGAATTGCTCTCATTTCTGACAGGTCAATTGAACTGTAATGTGAATAATGCATTACTTTATACAGTGGTATGTGTGATTCTTTGTGTTCCAAGGAGAAAAATATGAGTTGAGGTTTTAGCTATACAGTAAACTTAGGGTTTAGTTATCATTTGACTGCAAAAATACGTAAGTGCTTCAGTTTTAAATAAGACTGTTACAAAGTACATAAAAAATACCTAATAGAGAAGAAAATCAAAAGGTGTAATAATAATCATAATATTAGTATATTCTCAAGGCATTTAGGTTATAGACTGATAAGTAAAGGTGAATATATATTTTTTACACAAAGCTATACTTATTTTAGAGTAATTCTAGAACACCTTTTACTCCTTGTTCTTGATGCCTTTACCAAATAGTATAGCTCTTCATTTTTCCTTTATTTTAATATCATTTTTACACACCATTTTATTTTACAGTGTTAAAATTAAAATGGCCAATAAACAGTGACTATGTTGAGAAAATAATGAATATTTCTCTGTAAGATTATGTGTGTGCTTATATTAATATAGAGATGCAATATATGAAATATATGTTATACATACAATGCAATATACAAATACAGTTCTTTTCTCTATATCGAACTCTACTAGTTCAAATGAGAGATACTTGGCTTCTTAGAAATTTCTCTTTCAGATACAAGTTTTCAGTTAGCTTTTTGTTTTAAAAGTTTTTCTTAATAAAGAAATTTCTCATACTATAACTTAAGTTCTTAAAATCATAGTTAAAATGTCTTAAACATTGAATTTGTATTTGCCAGCTTTCCCAGCTCCTCTGGCAATATTGGCAAGTCTGACACTTTTGTCATGATGTTTCCAGTATTTGGACATGAATTAATAGATTTTACTTGCCTTGTCTTCAGATTTATCTTGTTCGCCATCCCTTTTTGTGAGTTTATACATGTGCGAACTCAATCATAACTCTGAACTGTGATATCTACAGATATAGGTTGATTTTATCATTTTGTAATCCAGCAATCTGTGCTGACCTGGCAGTGCAAGTGAAAGGTACAAAGGGAAACCCAGGCAGAACTCAGGACCAGGCGATGAAGAAAGTATCAACATCACATTCTTTCAGGCAAAGAAAAGAAAGAAATCCACCACCAGGCATATCACAGCCCTCCTGGCAAAGATGTTGTGATGCTGGCAAATCCTTGCAATGTCCTTCCTCCACTCCAGACTCCAGCATCACACTTCAGACCCACAGACACATTTGAAGCATCAGCACATCACCAGTGCAAAGGGTTGGTAGGATACAGGAGAGGTTTGGCGGGACTTCTCATATAACCTTTTTAACAATTTTGATGTTGATGCTTTTCAGTACTGATAATTTTGACTGTTAAAACATTAATAGAACTGTCATTAAATTCTGGACTTCTAGATAGTGTGTTCCCTTTTATCTGTCACAAAATTATCAGTTTTTCAGTTGCTACTTTTTTAGTAGAAGTTGTTCAGTCACTAGATCTGATGCTTGATCTGATGCTATGACTAAGCACAGCAATAAGCCAAGAGGTAATTTCTTAGGCAGATTGTTGCTTTTGATGGTCTCATTGTGCTTCAGCCTAGAGTTCAAGTATCTAAGTAACAGAAAGTGCAAGCTACAGGTGATGGGTTTTGTGTTTAATCCCTCTGGTTCTTTGCATTCGCTTTTAAATTAAATGGACAGGTAAAGTTCTTAAAAGGCTTGTATGCATATCTAAGCTCCAAAATTGATATTTAATAAAGACAAATATCTTAAAAGTTTTAGACCATGCAAATTAATCTGTATTTGTCTTAATCACTTTGTTTCCTATGGTCTAATTTTATCTTGTAAAGTTCTGTTTACTTTCTTATCCCAAGTGGAAACCAAACCTCGCCCAAAAAAAGTAAAAAGTAATTACTTCAAAATAGTTTGCAACCGCTCAAACGTTCTACAGCCTAGTCAGCATGGATTTAATTTGACTTAATGTAAGGAAAGTGAAATAATTGCTTGTAATTAATCTATTACTGACTTGAAATACAATAGAAAGAGCAAATCTGAATGTCTGGTATTTGTCACTATGGTATAATAAATTTTTGTTTAGATTAAGTCAACAAAAACAAGCTCAGCAACATTATCATTCCTGTTTTTCCTGCAGTATACTTAGAAAAATTTTGTTACAGAGTATTAACTCATAACAGCCTGATGAGGTGATGCTAAAATGATGTTAAAAGGACATCAGATTCGCAAGATTAATGTCATTGCGACAAAATGAGTACTAGACCTTTGCAGTCAGTTACTAATTTTAAGATGCAGCATAATTCTAGATTTGTAAGATGGCTCTTTTGAATATGATGATTGAAGCATATTGTATCAAAGTTAATTTAACAGACATTAAAGACATTCTGCTGGAAATGTCTTCTAAAGAAACTAAATAATTTATTTACATATTGGTTTTGTAGATATCTATATTCAGAAAACGAATTTATTATAGAAAGTATTTAAAAAATGATAGAAATAAAATTACAGCTGGTAGAAGTTATTACATGCCATATTTTTTCAAGAGTTTTCCCACAACTGTAATTACCGTATAAATTTCTTGTGAAAAAAATCATATTATTTACTGTCTAAAAAAATTAGAATTTTTCAGTTATGTTCATGAAGTATAAAGAAACCCAGTAGTGTTTTACAGTAATGAAGCTGAATGGCTGAATGATTTTAAGATCTGTACTCGGCACTGGTGAGACCGCTCCTTGAATACTGTGTTCAGTTCTGGGCCCCTCACCACAAGAAGGATGTTGAGCCTCTGGAGTGAGTCCAGAGAAGAGCAACAAAGCTGGTGAAGGGGCTGGAGAACAAGTCTTCCGAGGAGCAGCTGAGAGAGCTGGGGTTGTTTAGCCTGGAGAAGAGGAGGCTGAGGGGAGACCTCATTGCTCTCTACAACTACCTGAAAGGACGTTGTAGAGAGGAGGGTGCTGGCCTCTTCTCCCAAGTGACAGGGGACAGGACGAGAGGGAATGGCCTCAAGCTCCGCCAGGGGATATTTAGGCTGGACATTAGGAAAAAAATTTTCACAGAAAGGGTCATTGGGCACTGGAACAGGCTGCTCAGGGAGGTGGTTGAGTCACCTTCCCTGGAGGTGTTTGAGGCACGGGTGGACGAAGTGCTAAGGGGCATGGTTTAGTGTTTGATAGGAATGGTTGGACTCAATCCAGTGGGTCTCTTCCAACCTGGTTATTCTATGATTCTATGATTCTAAATCATTATATGCATTGCATAAACTGCAGAACTTGGAATGAGCACATCAGCCATAGGCAAAATGCAAAAAATGTGTAGAAACACTGCAGAGTTGCTCTTGTCAGTAGTAGGATGAAAGCTTAAAGAGAGACCATAGCTGAGGATGGTTATGCATCTAATAGATCATGCATAAGTCAGAGATTTTTGTTCTATGGTCCATTCTCATGTTCCGAGTGTCCCTTTTCAGCCCTGTCTGTTGAGAGAAGAAAGCTCCAGAGGAGCTGTTTATAAACAGAGAAGGACTGATGGGAGATGCAGACAGAAAATTAGAAAAGCAAAAGCCCAGCTTGAGATAAATCTGGCCTCTGCTGTAAGAGACAGCAAAAAATGGTTTTACAAAGACATTAACAACAAATAATGAACCAAGGAGAGCTTCCATCCTTTATTGGGTATGGAGGGGAACACTGGATATTCAGAAAAAAATTCTTCAGTGAAAGAGTGGCGTAGCATTGGAACAGGCTGCCCAGGGAAGTGGTGGATTCCCCATCCCTGGAGGTATTCAGAAAATGTGTAGACAAGACACTTTGGGACATGGTTTAGTGGACATGGAGGCTTTGGGCTGATGGTTGAAATGGAGTTAGAGGTCTTTTCCTATCTTAATGATTCTATGATTCAACTTTTGTGACTATAAGAGTTTGGAAAGGACTATTGGCTCATCACCATTTCAAGCTTCCTCCTTTCTTGTGCTGAAATAGAGGATCAAGTCTAGTATCTGATTATTCAGCTTGTTAGGTACACTACCACTTATAAAACTCTGTTGAATGTTGTGAGGATGATTTTGGAAGGGAAGAAATGCAAAAGTGTAATTTTTTTTTAACAAAAGGATGAGAATAAATACCTGATGCTCAGAAGAGGGAGAGATTCCAGGTTGGATCAGGAGTTGGCAAGAAAAATCCTTAAAGGCAGAAGAGGGAAACTTCTTATCTGAGTATGCAGCTGAGAAGGTGAAAGTCTTGGTGGAAGATGTGACAGTCCCTAGATTATGATGTATGTGTGGATGTGTACAAATAAGTTCACCCCCAATTTATTGAGGCATTCTCAACTAATAAGGTAGGTTGAACATAAGAAGGACATTGGAAAAGGCTTCTGTTTACTTCATCAAGGTATGAGATAAAATGGTCTTTCCTATGAATGGATGATTTGAAGGAGTAGGAGAAAAGCTGTCTCCATTTTATCTTAGTGTTATTTGTATTACTCCATAGTCATGTCTTCTCTCATCTATGGCACTTCATTGCCTTAAGCACTGTGACACACAGTGGAGTCCCAAGGTTACCATCGGTATTAATATCACTAATGCCCTAGATGTGGTATGTGTGACTTAATTTTCCCTTTTCGTTCACCTGTGGAGGCATCATTTCTGGCATGTTAAGTATAATCTGTAAAGCAGAGTTCCAAGAGGTATCTTCATCACAGAATTGTATCTGGTCCAGTGAGGGCTACGAAAGAATTTACAGGGTATTTACACAGTAAGATATTAGTTCAGTGGTATTATAGGCTGTCTTATAGTCTGTCTTTCACATCAACTTTGCAGAATATTTGGTTGTATTATAATGTTTATAAAACAACAAGTTTATTTTTATTAAAAGTTTCCATACTGTGAAAAAGAAGGCAATTTTCAAATTAAATGTCAGTCACATTGGAAAAGAATGACAGACTGTCTAGGTTACAGTCATAAATGATTGTCAGCCTTTTTGTCTCTATGATGTGACGAATTACAAATTTAGTACATTTTGCTCTTGGAAATAATTTAAATGAAAATGTTTATTCATAACAGAGTGGATTAATCCAGTGATGTTAAGGGATTAATGCCAGCAACATATTTGGCCTGATTTGTTTAGAGTGTGTTAGAATATGTGTGTTGAATTTAAAGAAGAAATTTTATCATCTGAATGTAATTTATTTTTATAAATACTATCAAAAATATTTTGAGTGAGTGCATTTTGGCAAGAACATTTGAGCTAGCCCCTACTATTGAGTGAGTTATTTTCTTTGTTAGAACTAATACAGCAAAATAGCATCCTTTTTATTTAGTTCCTTTTTTACTTAATTTTTTTTCCTGTGTTACATGTATTCATTTTCATCTTTAAGCCTATTGCAACAGTAATTGCTGTAATGGTTATTGTTTGCATTCACAGCAAATCTCACAAATTCCTTTTAGGATGAGAATAACAAAATGGACTTTTTATATATCTGAAACTTTAACACTGGCAGGACTGAAAAGATATTTTCCCTATTAACATTTCTAAAAGCCTTCCTAGTAAGGGCAGAACATGGAGATATCACTACAAGGTATTTTTGTTCTTTGCATCTGATTCAATCTCTCTTGGTAGAATCTAAACTTAATTACATCTCATGATACCTGACTTTTAAAGAAACTATGTACAAGGTTGCATTTTTTTAGCTTCCCATGCAATTCCCTGCCTGAACATTACTTCATGAATTTTGCTCCTGTATTTCAGATACAGTTGGAGACATCAAGCATTCTCTTAAGTTCAGATTGCCTTAGAAGGTGATGTACAGTATTTCACAGTATTTGTACAGAAATGAAGGAAGACTACTCTGATCCATTCTCACTTAAGTCTAAGGAATGGGAGAAGTAAAGCTGAGAAGGAAAAAAAATATTTAAAGAAAAGTTTTTAAGGGTTTGTACTGGTATTTTAAAAACTCTTATGCACATCATAAAAAAACAACCCTGTAGATTTAGAAAATCTGTGGCAAGATGCATTGCATAGATAACGATGCTTACAACTGATATTAGGAATAGGCTCGATTTCCCCTAATTTTAAGCCTCTAAAGACTAGACAGCTAGTACAAAGTACATATTTCCTCGGCAGTCATTGCCACCACTAGGATATTCAAGGTTTGTGTCCAAGACACGATACAGGTTACCCTTTGAAGCTACTTCTCTCTTTACCCATTTTAAAGCAAGTTTAGACACCTATCTTAAACTAGCTTCTTAAATTCATGGTAGTTAAAATTAAGTGGGATGTACTGTACTCTGGTTTCCCTACCAAAATATTATCTGAATTCTGCTCTCTTCTGTTTTGTAGAAGCTGAGGAATGGGCAGATACATTCTGTCCACTATCATTTCCACAAAACCACACATTTGTACAAAAATAGGTTTACAAATTTTTAATCTTTCATAAGCAAATGCTGTCTAGAATACTAAAAATAGTTACTTTCCTCAGTTTAGGTAATTATTCGGAGGGGCTAATTTTTCATTAATTCATTATGAATATTTTACTGGATTGTCCAAAGGAAGTATGCCAGCCTATACAAAATACAGGAGACCATAAATGAAAGAACCATATCTTTGCATTAACAATATGTATGACTAGTTCTAATTTGGTACTTTGATCAGAATTTTACTCAATTGATTACTCTTTCTTTCCAAATCAACCAAGCAACTGCTAGGACTCTTCAGTGGAAGTAACCTTTTAATTTCATGTGCTTCTAAGAACTGTTGCAGATTTGATTGCATCTTTATCGTATTTTACTGACATGGTCTCTTTGACTTAATTATATTAAGTCATATCTAGTTTAAGTTTTCAAATTACAGAGAGGGAAAATATCTTTATATGATATACACGTTGACTATTTCTCCACAATTTGTCAATTCTGAGGATGTAATTCTGTTTAAAAAACAATACTGCAATGATACCTGAGCTTATAAGTCTTCAAGATTACAATTTTAAGTCTTTTTCTAGGAATTAAAGGAAGACATAAAATATGGGTTTTTTTCCCACTACATCTTGTCTTTTGAATCATAATTTTTGTAATCATTTATGACACATTAAATTTATTCACTGA
This sequence comes from Phaenicophaeus curvirostris, assembly GCF_032191515.1. Classification (NCBI taxonomy): domain Eukaryota; kingdom Metazoa; phylum Chordata; class Aves; order Cuculiformes; family Cuculidae; genus Phaenicophaeus; species Phaenicophaeus curvirostris. The sequence continues at coordinate 18,967,566 of NC_091393.1, forward strand.
GTCTTCTTTCCCTGCAATCAAGTAATGGATTTTCACTACATTGCCATTGCATTCATTGAGCTGCTCAGGCAAAAATTTATTCAATGGCATTGACATAGTATATCAATGTAGCATAAATAAGAGTAGGTCAGGAATGCAAAACAGATCTATGTAATTACAAGATGTTACTTATATAAATGAACTATAATTTTTCCTTTCTCAATTGATTATGCAGTAATGGAAGCACATATGAATATGGAATAATTGTCAATGGTTACTTTAACCATTAATCTGTCTTTCAGAATCAATATATCAATATTTGTCAGCCTTTCCAAATGAAAACTGCAGCCGTTGAGGTAACTCATCCAAGCTTCTACTGGGTTAATCATAGCCAAATCAGATTTCATTAGGTGATTTTGGAATCTACTGCTGGTATGTTGCAGAGCTAATATTTAAATACCTTGCTAGCAATACACTATCTTTTAAAAAATATAATGTAATTTGATTTCAGGTTTATTTCCTTCACTAGGTGTATTACACCTATGCAGAGGATAGAAAACAGCAACAGTGAAAGGTGCCAGTAGAAATGAAAGGCATTATTTATAAAGCAAACTAGTTTAAATAATAAAAGAAACTAATCAGAACTCTTCTAGGGTTTGCTTTCTTCAAGACCAAAACTAACAGCCTTGAAAATTCATAAAACACTATTTTTTAATTACTGTTGCTTTCACACATATCTCATTACCAAAAGCGAATTGCTAAATTTGAACTGAAAACCTTTAAGTCTTAAAAGACAGATTTGCACCTCCTAAGTCACATGTGACATTGACTAGGAAAGTGAGATTTTGAAAGTAAGTTTTATTGTTTTAATAAGAGTATATAACATAAAAATACACAGCAGCAGTCTGTGTACATTAATACTGCTAAGTTCATTGTTATATCTTCGCACTAATTTGGTAAGTTTAAATTAGTAATACTTCTTGGGAGAACAGTCTTTTTTGCTTGCATGGGAAGCTAATACCATTTCTGATCAGCAGTGTTGGAAAGACAGGAATGAAAGCATGACTTAGTAAGAATAGAGTATATCGTGAAAGCCAAGCTTAGAGTTAGTTATTCGCCAAAAAAATGTAATGTTGGCACTAAAACTCACAGTCCATGCTAAATGGATGAGGAAAATGAAAAGATCTATAATCATGAAATAACCATTTTTTTGGCAATGTTGTAGACTAGAAATACTATGATACAGAGACATCCTCATCATTCAGATACCAGAAAAACAATCACTTCATGGTTGCAAGGAAAGTGAACTCAAAGAGTATTTTTGTGTAATCCTACTCTCCTATGAATGTTTTTCAAATATTCCTTTTTCTTTCTTAATGCTGATTTATAAGAATTGCCTCTTGGATTGTTAGATCTTTTATGACGGAACAGATTAATTTGGCTTCTCTGTTTCTGAATTTGTATTTTGGCAGTAGTCTTGGATGGAGAGATAGAACAATGCACCTTGCTCTCAAGAGAGGAACAGCAATATGTTTATTGATATAAAGCAGAGATTTAACAAAGTTTGATAATAAATGTGACAGAATTTCACAAGGTTCAATGGTAAGGTGCATTTGATTATTTACTGACAAGTTCAGACAAAACTGTCAGAGACACCCTCTGTTGAATCACAGGATTCAAAAAGGAGCCCTTGCATTCAAAACTTCTCTAAAGGAGACTAGGTGAGGCTGAATCCAGACTTAGTCTCAGACTTGGTCAGAGATTTCTATCTAAAGGAATATATATATGCAAAAACAATTCTTTATATTTCTTAGCTAAGATCACAAAGTTTCAGTGCACATATTCCCACTTTACTTACCAAGGGTCTATTGCAGCAAGGTTTCTCTCAGCCTTGAGAAGTAACCTAGAGGCAAGTCCTTTTCAAGGAGAGATCCAGATGTGCAGCCTGCAATCATTTCAGAAGAGCTCAAAATGTTCTTGGGCTGCTCATTATTTATGGAGTAAGGTGATTTACTCATAGTCATATTTACATGCTGACCACAGGTGCCAGTTTCTTCCAAATTTGGCTTGAGTCTGACCCTGGCCAGCACTGCTGTCAGGTGGGTGCACTACCATAGATCAGACCTTGACTACTGTGTTGTTATCTGTCTCCCCCAAAATTACTGTGAGGCCAATGCAACCATCAAAACTGTCACCAACCCTCGCAATCACTGTTGATGGTTATCACTTGATCAGGATTTATGAGAAAAGGTCAGACTTGGGGAGTGGGGAGCAGAGAGCAGGGGGAACACACAGTTACAGCAATATATTCACAAAACTTCTGAAAGTTTAAAATTGTTCTTTGTAGTAATATCAAATAAGACACCAGTCACCCAAAGAATGTGACGTTTAAGACTGAGAGCGTTCAAGGAGTATGAATGATCAGAACTGTTTGCTAAACATTTGGATGGGATGTGTGATAAAGAGGTTTCAGAACTGCCTTCTAACTTTTACCACTATAGAGCTTAGCATAGAGGAAGTACCAGTGCACCGAGGTCTTGTCAAATACAGACTGGCACAGTAGTCCCATTCAGTTCATTTTCTTTGGGGTACCTGACAAGTCCAAGCTCCTGTCTCACACTTTCCGCTAGAACATGATGGCAGTGCCCTAGGACCACTGGGGATGAGGACACAGACTTACAAAATAGAATCTGAGGTGTTGTTTTAATTTCTTGGACTGAATTAGGAGGCTGAGAGTATATTGTGGGGGAAAAAAGACCAAAAACCAATATCCTTAAATGTGTACAACATTTTTACATTATTAGCATAAATATTGATGTGAATATTACACTATTGATGTGAATATTACACTATTGATCTTCAGTATGTAAAAATATCCCCCATGACCTTAAAGTAACACTATTTGTAGGATGTTAATAGTTTATTATTCTTGATTTTGATCTTTGGCCGTGTATTCACACATGGAATAGACAAAAGTTAGAGTATCCTTACGCTGCCTCCTTGCTATGAATTCCTTTTAAAAGCTGCCAGTAATTGGGAGCATAGCAATGATAAAAGGCTACTGGAACTTCTAATTGCTCTTCACATTTGTGTATAGAATTGCTGGGTTTGAGCTGAGACTAAGCTACTTAACTAAATACCTCGTTATGGAAACACAAGAAATACTTTTGATTTCTGTTTAGAAATTTACACCAGAAGACCTGGTGTAAGTTCTGGCTTCTAGACATTCTGCTCCAGAGGAAGGCTTTTTGTCTTAAGCATTCTTTTTCTTTCCTCCACATCTCCCCTGGCTCATGCACCTGAAAAATCGGGAGAATGTTCTTGCCTAGTGTAATGGTTTGGGCTTAGACAGAGCTGTTTTTCTTCTAGCAGCTTGCATGGTCCTATGTTCTGGATTTGTGCTGAAAGCAGTGTTGATACCACATCACTGTTATAATTATTGCTGAGCAGTATTATACAGAGTCAAGGCCTTTTCTGCTTCTCACACCATCCTGCCAGTGAGTAGGTTGGGGTTACTCAAGAAGCTGGGGGGAATTAGTGAATTAATTCCTTGTTTTGCTTTGCTTACTTGTACAAATTCTGCTTTTCCTATTAACAGTCTTTATCCCAACTCACGAGTTTTTCACTTTTACCTTTTTGTTTTTCTCACCTTCCGGGGAGTGAGTGAGTAGCTGTGTGTGACTTAGCTTCCTACCAGGTAGTGAGCAGTAGCTGCTTTTAAAGAAGCCTAGGTACCTGTTGGTTGTCAATTACTGTTTCATGAAGTACTTTGAGATCTTTTGATGGAAGATGTGTGACGCTAATTTGCAGGAAAGGTACAAACAGAAAAGACCACCACCTTATCTCTCATAATGAATGTCTTCAGAAAGATTTCCAAGAATTTTTTCAACTTGTTTAATTTAACAAAATTTCATTTTAAGAAATAAAAAATTACAGTCAAATCACCACCCAGACATGTATCAATTTTATTCTGTATTCCTCTTACAGGAAGACTGTTCATCTTTCTGGTAGCTATAAAATAATTCCTCTTGAAATTTCGATTTCTCCATTTCACTATTTTGTTTGTATGTTGACCCTCAAGGCCTTCTTTCTTTTCCTCAATTAAAGAAGTTATAAATGAAACATGTTGCAATATAACCATTCTTTTCATATTTGTACCTATAGATAATTCCAGTGGGATATTCTTTATTGATGAATAAAATGAATTATATAAACAATGTATGCAAATAGAAACAGATTATCTGGTATTATTAATAAATTGCCTGTTAATTGATTTGAATTTAGAATTTAAAGCTTAGTCATGTATTCTGTTTTTTACACAGGTGATAGATGTGAAGTAAATATAGATGAATGCATGTCTACTCCTTGCCTCAACAATGGAAGTTGCATTGATGACATCAGTTCCTATAAGTGTCACTGTAGGAGAGGATTCATTGGAAAAAACTGTGAGATAAATGTGAATGAATGCTTGCCAGATCCTTGTCTTCATGGAAGGTGGTTATTTTTATTTAACTATCTCCAAGATAATGTACCTAACTAGCAATATTTGAGATTTAATGAAACAAGAAGGTTGATAAATATAGTTTTAATTACGTTCTTCCATAAAGTAAGAGTACAAGCACACTTAAATATGACAGATGTTGCCTGCTTAAGCTAGTGTAATATACTGTAACATTATCTCAGGTTTTTTTTCATTTTTTTCATTAGCATGAACCTCTTTCTAGTACATGTGAATTAATTAGAGTTTAATATACTTAAAAGAAAATCTTTCACTGTTACATGCCAACAGGTTGAAATAGGAAGACATCTATTAATGTGACAACAGGCTTCTTATAAATCCCTTGGTACCCATAATATACACATTTGAAACTTATTATTAAAACTAGTTAAAAGTAACATGGATTTCAGTAGTTTATATTCTTTTTAAATATATGGAATTATGCTATTAGTGCTGAATCTAGAATTATATAGCTTCATCTGAATAACACTATTTTGTATTTCAGATGTATAGACCTCATTGATGGATATCAATGCACTTGTGAACCAGGATGGACTGGCTCAAGATGTGAGATAAATATTAATGTAAGCCTTCAAATTTTAATTATAGGAGAAAGGCTAATAGACCTCTTGAAACTCATTTTTATTTAAGTAACTTCTGAATAGGTCAGTTTGTTGAAAATGCATGAGAGAAATTCAGTTGTTTCAAATCTGTTCGGAAAAGTTCATTATTTGTTACTTAGGTGAAACTGCATTGAAAAAGACCATTGAGAAAATGTCTAAAGTACTTTGAAAGCAAAGTGTGAATAACAAATCTGAAAAGCTACAGCAAGCTAAGCCAACATTACCAGAAAATAATTTCTGCCTCAGTTCAGCATGGATAACATAACTACCAAATTTTCATTGGGAGCCCCATTTAATGTTGCTTAATTGTATATTTGAATAGTAAACCTCAAGATGCAATGTTCTACACTGAAGGTAGGCAGGACTTGTGTTTAAAATTTCAAAATCTAGGTAACTGTAGAATTCTGTGAAATAAGAGTGTGGAGTGCAAAATACACTGTCCACTTCCTCCTTTTAAGTTCAAGAACATTTTTGTGTTATCATGGGGAATGGCTGTGGATGAAAAGTCATCTGTGTATGAAATTCTGTGCCATGAAGATTCTCGTGGTCAGCAAACCAACTTGTTGAAGGTGACTACATCTGTCATAACACTAAATAGCCCTTACAATCTTGGCCACACTTTGGAGAAAGTATTTAATTTTTTAGACTTTTTCAGCTTTTGTGCCAAACACTTTAATCAGATCTTGGAATATGATCCTTCTAAATCTACTTGGTCTCACAATAAAGTCTGGCATGAGATCTACTCCCCTTTGGGCTATCTAGTTTCCAATATTGTACTTCTGCATAGTCAAAAACACACTCCAAAATGTTATCCAAATGTCTTTTTAACTTCTCAGTGCATGTAGGGACCTTTCATGATTATTTTATATATAGCTAAAAGCACTAGGTAACTAAAAATACCTCATATTACATAAAGGAAGTATAGTCTATAACTTTTCTGATGAAAATGCATGACAATCTCACACAAGGAGTAAATCTAGCTGGAATATTATCTTCCAACTTCCTTGACAGAAAGAAAAAGTCAGAAAATAAGTAATTCAATTCAACAGTGTGCATCATGATATGATATTGCAAATCTGTATGATTATCAGCTGTTGCAAATGCTAATACAGAATACCCTTGGGTAATATTTTCTCTAGCAACATCCATGATTTACACTTTCTTCCATTTTAAGAGAATGAGAGATTTAATGACCTGTAGACAACTGCATAAAATCATATTCAAAAGATAACCACATTTCATACTGAGATGTTTGAAAATGCATAGATTAGAAATTCATAGAAAGAAACAATATCCATATATATTTGACAGATAAGTCTGTCAGCATGATGGCTTCATTTTTTTCATATTCATTCTATTTGCATGCAATGTGATTAGACTATGCTGCAGGTGTCATATTTTTAAAGACTGTAACACTGCGTTCATCCTGGTCAGACATATATCATGTCTCTACAAGTATTACAGTGATCAACAAGGCTTTCTGACTGTGTGGGGGTGTATACATCTTGATAATCATGTAGGTTCATGCTCTATAATTATTTTCCTCTACATTAAAATCAGCCAGTTCCGATGTTTAAAAACTAATCAGGAATTAATCCGTATAAATATATTTCAATATCTTCTTCCCTTAAAGGCACATTTCCTTGTATTAAGGTTTATGCAACTGCATTAGGTGTAGATGCCAAGGTTTTGTTTAAGGTGGAGGCTGCAAGGGTGGCTTCCGTGAGAAGACGCCAGAGGTTGCCCCATGCTGAATGCAGGTGGTTCTAGTCAGCTCCAACAGACTCACTTCAGGACAAAACTGAGCCCCTCGGCCAAGATGGTGGCACTTTTGTGGAAAAATATTTAAGAAAAGTTAAAAGCCACTACCCAGCAGAAAGAGGAGGGAGGGAGAAAAGTGTGAGAATTAACTCAGGAGACATTAAGATCAATGAAGAAGGATGGAGAGGAGGTGTTCAGGCACTGGAGCTGAGATTACCTAGCAGCCCCTGGAGACGGTCACAGTGGAGCACATATTTCCCCACAGTTCATGAAAAGGACCATGCCAAAGCAGATATGCATGCCTCAGCCCATGGAGGATCACGTGCCACTGCGTGTGGATATACCCTGGGAGAACTGCAGCCTATGGAGTGCCCACACAGGAGCAGACTCTGAGAGGGACCTGTGGCACCTGGAGAGGACCCTGTGTAGGAGTAGTCTTACTCTGCTGGACTGTAGCCCATGAATTCGCTGAAGACAACTCTTCTACGATGGGGTAACAGTGTTGGTGGATAAAAGAAGAGCAACTGACATCATCTACCTGGACTTCTGCAAAGCATTTGGTACCGTGCTGCAGTATCTAAATTGGAGACGTGGGTTTGATGGATAGACCATTGAGTGGGCAAGGAACTACTGGCTGGCTGGTTGCACTCAAAGAGTTGGTATCCATGGTTCAATGTCCAAGTGGAGATCAGTGATTAATGGGGTTCCTCAGTGTTCTGTATTGGGATAAGCACTGTTTAACATCTTTCTCAGTGGCATGAGTAGTGTGGTGGAGTGCATCCTCAACATAACTGCCAATGACACCAAGCTCAGTGGTGAAGTCAACATGCTGAAGGGAAGGGGTGCCACCCAGAGGTACCTTGACAGGCTTGAGAGGTGGACCTGTGAAAACCTCATGAAGTTCAACAAGGTCAAGTGCAAGGTCCTGCACCAAGGTCAGATAAATATCAAACCTGAAAGTCTGAGTGGAGAATGGATTTATAACAGTGCTGAGGAGAATGACTTGGGGATGTTGGTTAATGAGAAGCTCAATCTTTTTTGTACCGGGCTGCATCTCCAACTGGAGTACTGCATTCAGCTCTGGGACCCCCAAGAAGGACATGGATCTGTCAGTGTAAGTCCAGAGAAGGGCCACAAAGATGATCATAGGGCTGAAGCACGTCTCCTATGAAGAAAGGCTGAGAGAGTTCTGGTTGTTCAACCTGGAGAAGAGAAGGCTCTGGGGAAAGCATATAGCAGCCATCCAGTTCCTTCCCTGTGTGATCTAAGTAGGAAATTTAAGTCTATCACAGGGAAAAAATGACATTTTAACAAATGGAAAGCTTGCCCACTTGGGAAGAACAGAAAAGTCCATAAACCACTATAGTACAGAAGTTTACAAGGAAGTTCAAAATGCTAAAAGTCAAATTGAAAACTGCCTTTTGAAGGATACTCTAATGTGTAAAAAGCTCTTCATTTCTATCAAAACCAGGAAGCTATGTAGGGAACTGATGGAATCACTTGATGGTTAAAGTGCAAAATGGGCACTCAGGCAGGGTAAGGTCATAGCAAGTGAAGCTGAGTGAATTCTTTGCATTTGGGGAATGACAGAAAGACCTCACGAAATGCAGAGTTCAAAGTGCTGGATTAACTTCAGTGTAAGATAACGCACTGACAGAAAAGAACTTAATACTTACCAGAACTGTCTGTTACAACCCAGGAAAGAAGACACAGAGCAATCATTGACTGTTCTCTGAAATCACTGTCTCAATATAGAGTTACAGTGCAGAACAAAAGAAAAAAAAACCCAACCTCTTGGCATCGTGATCAGGAAACAAGACAGAGGGCATGATTTCACTGCTGTATAAAAGCTGTGTAGACTCATATCGAGTTCTGTGCACAGTTCTGGATCTTGCATCTCAAGAAGGATGTAGCAGAGTTAGAGAAGCTACAGAGAGAAATAAAAGTTATATCCATGAACAGTTGCCTTGGAAGGAGAGGTTTAAATGGCTGAAACTATTACATTTCAAAAGGAAAAAAAAATGAAGGTATGAAATTAAATCTAGAAAACTGTGACAGTGGTAGATAGTTGAATGGAAAACTTCTCCATGAGATTCTGTACTTAAAGAGTTGGGGGGACATAGTGAAACTAATGGGAGGAATATTTGGAAGAAATAAAAGTTTTTTTTTCACAGGAGGCAGAGAACATCTAGAATTTGCTGCCACAGAAGACTAAGGAGGCAGATGATCTCTTAGTAGGTTCACAAAAAATAGGCAAGTAATGAAAAACAGGCCTGTAGATGAATGGTAGATGAACTAGAAAGGGAAATACTGACTATCATGTCTGATTACACAGGTCTGTTTACAGGGAGGATGCATGAGAGACAGACTATAGAAAGTGGCAAATTTCACATGATTTTTCTGAAGTGACTTTCTCTTCACAAAAGTTATGAACAGAATACCTGGCCAGGTGGAGCACTGGTCTGATTTCTGCTCTGTATTGTTGTTCCTGCTCAGCATTGTTGTCTAAAAATAGTTTTATTTTTATTATTTTTCTCTTCTCCTAGTGTCCATAATTCAAAATGTCAAAGTAAAATATTTTGGTCATTTTGAAATTGTTTTGAATTGAATTATGTTGGATAAAATCAATATTATGAAATATAGAAACAAGTTTTGCCAACTCATTCCACAAAATGTTGTATGTATGTTTAATCCACCAGATGAAAAAGCTTTGGGAAGTTAATAACTGAACATTATGTGATAATAGTAACTAGAAAAGTAAAGGGAAAAATAGAGTAATAATTATACTTGTTAGAAATATAAACTTGCTTTATAATTTTGTTAAACATAAAATAGAATTAGATGTCTGGTGCATTAAGCTCAATTCTTAATGTAAATGTCAGGTTTTACATGGCAGCAATACTATTGAGATTTATCCCAAAATAAAATACACTTCAGACTCCCACATGAATGGAGAAGTCCATAACTCAGTGAACGGCACAGTTTAAACTAAATGCTTTTTCAAACTTACCAAAGGAAACCTGGGCTTTTTACTAGCAGTCGTAATTACATCAGATGGTTATACTCATGATAAATTACATAAATTAAACTGTGGTAAAATATCTTTGAAAGGAACTGAAATGCATACATATAGTTTTTCACTAATGCATTGAACAATGGGTGATTTGCATAACCATGAAACTATATTAAAACATTAAATTGTGCCTTTGTTATGAAGTAATAGTGCCAATTCAGACTTTTTTTAAAAAAAACCATAGATTCGGGGTGCATTAAAACCCATATGCATACCCTATTTTGTATGTACAAAATTTTGCTTTAGCACATGAATTACTTTCTAAGGCATTTACTTACAGCATTGATTTCCTTTATTCCTACTTTTTTTTCACTAGTTCAAACATCTGTTTTAAAAGCTGTTTTATTGCCAGTATAGACTTGCTTCAAAATAGACTAAACTGTTCTCTATTAAACCTGTCCTGATGCTTCCACATCCTTGCCTTTCCCCAAAACCTCAGATAAAAATATCTGTTATTTTCTCAGCTCAAACTCAGAGTGGACTTGTATGAGTTATTTATGCTCAGAACTAGTCTGCTTTGTAATCACCTTTTTTGATACAAGGCAAAATTTCACTTAAGTAAAAATACATCAATCATCACTCTTTTTTTTTTTTTTGCTTTGAATCTCTTTCATAGAAATAGGTTTTGTAGTGACTTAGAAATTATTTTTTATTTCTAATCAGAGTTTCCAAGGAGGACAATGAAAAATAGTCCTGTCTGTAGGAAAAGAATAAAAAAAGAATTAAAAAAACAAACCAAAAAACCCAAAAAAACCCTAACTTCTGAAATGCACTTCTATTGTTTGTTTCAAAAACCAGGGTCGAACTGACATATCATTTGGAAAAATAGTGGAATTTTACTATGTGCATTAATTTTCTAAAATATGTCCCCTTCATAATTCTTCCAAGCTATGGATTGTGACTTTGGAAATTATATAAGGTGATACGTAGAAAGTTGGAATTTCTTAGGCAGATTGACCTCACTTCCAAAGACAGATGTCAGTATGGACCCACAGATTTGGATAATGGTGTAATATGCCTTGAGCAAAATGCTGTGCCTTTCTAGGTCAGTTGCTAGAGTCCAGATTTCAGAACAATTCACTGCCAACAGAACCAGTGGACTGTGCCATGTCAGGTGGGCTCTCTTAAGGGAGAGTCATCCCCTTCCAAGTACAAACAAGATTTACTGCACCATGACATTCGGAGAACAAGACATAATAAATTATTGTGCTCTCATAAATGCACTGGATTGTGTTCTGTATTATTTGAATTAAGAATTATTAACCCAACCTTAAAAGAATTGCATAACTAGAAATATTAATATGCTTTCACTTTTTTTTGCCTTGATTTTTAAATGGTCTTGCAAGGCTGAGAAAATCAATCAGGACTTACACGTACCTTAGCAATAATTTAGTAAAAATAAAGCCAGAAAATCCCTTTTCTGCTCCCCTGTCAGAAGTCTCTATAGTCTTTTCATTTACAGCCCCATGGAAACTAATACTAATATTTAACTTATGTTTTCCTAAAGCATATGTTTTAGAGATATATCCAGTCTTTCTTTAAGAACATAACAAAGTGGAAGATCAGCTACTTTTGACAGTTTTACAGTGGCCAGCTCTCAGTCGGAAAGTTGCACCTTTTCTCTATATTTTGTACTGACTTTCTCTAAAAGTTAAAATAATACTTAATCTCTAATATTTCTTATGAAAAAACTTGCTCACTGCCATTATCTCTCTGTCAGTTTTCTTGGTGAGGCTAAACCTAAGAACACTCACAGAGCCATCAGATTATTGTTTTTAATAGTCAGAGACAGATGTATACTCCATTAATTTATTTAATCATTTATAGGTTACATAGATTATTTATGTTCTTGGCAGTACCATGTGAAAATGAGATCTATGATGTAACAACGTTTTTGGAAAAAAAACTATCCTACAAATTCTGTTAAGTGTTATTTTCTTCAGACTTAATTAATTTTAAGGCATTTTATCTAATACATATATAGTTTTATAGTTTCTTTTTCTTTTTACATCTTTTATAACAAACTTATTCTAGAAGTTGGCACAATGTTTCAGTTTCTCCTAGCCATAAAAAGAGAAATAATCACATGTCTAAGTGTAAGTCACAGCTCCCTCTCTGAAGACTAAAGGATAGTATTAACAATTTTTCCGCAGCATTGAAATGGGACTTAGTGCTGATAGCTTGTTCATTATAACTTTAAGATATTTTTCAAGGTCATTGCCTGTTAGCGACATATAAACACAATATACTGCTTCTTATGTAAAAATGGAAAAAGTTTATGCTTCCCAGAAAAAGCAGAATCAGAAAAATAAAAGCCTACTGAAAGGGAGCCCTCCTACTTTACTCTAGGGAGATCAGATCTAAGAAAACTCAGATACCTGGATGACAATAAAGTGTGACAGGTTGGCAGAATGGAAAGTTGATAAAAAAAATGCTATACAAATAATTACAATTGTAAAATTTCTATTTTGTTAAATCTTTTCATTTATTTATAAGAGAGCTTAGTGAAGCTGCCAGTGTTTTCAAAGATGAGCTGGGAGGAGGAGTTCTGGTATAATGTAAAGTGTGAGCGCTGGGTGTCATTGTGATGATGTTTAAAGAATGAGCCTGATTGAAGCTAATAAGGGGCACTTCTTTTCTTTTTTTTTTGGTGTTAGTGAAAGGGTCAAACCTCTTTAGAGCAGGAAGAACCTGACAAGATGAGGCCTGAGCAGCAGATTTTCTGGTTTCCTTGGAGACGGATGGCTGCAGCCCTGAAATGACTGAACCTGCCCGTGAAGGCTACACATTAGAAAACAGAAAGGGAAAAGATAGATGGCAAAGATGCTCATAGAAAAAGCTAGGCAATATAGCTCACTTAGGACAGGTTACTTGCTCTAATGAGAGAAAAGAAAGATTTACAGGTTGTCCAGGGAAGTTGTGGCTGCCCCATTCCTGGAGGTGTGCAAGGACCAGGTTGGATGGGGCCTTGGGCAGCCTGACCTAGTGGGATGTATCGCTGCCTTTGGCAGGGGGGTTGGAACTGGATGATCTTTAAGGTCTCTTCCAGTCCAAACTATTCTATGTTTCTACGATCCTATTCTTTGAGTTAATGGGTGTGGTGAGTTAACTTTGGCTGGCTGCCTGATACCTACCATGCTACTCTCACGCTCTCCATCCTCAGCAGCACAGGGGGGAGGAAATAAGAAGAAAAGCATACAGGTCAAGGTAAGGACGAGGAGGTCAGTCATGGTCATCAATTACCATCATGGGCAAAAGACTTAATTTGAGGAACATTATGACAACAAAAAACTGAAACCCTCTGCTCCTAACCTGGCAGAAGACATGCTCCCGTACAGCCCCTGTCTGTAGGCTGCAGCTTCTGCCAGGAACCTACTCCACTGTGGCCTCTCCATAGGCTGCATCTTTTGCCAGGAGTCTAGTCCATTGTGGGCTCTTTATGGGCTGCAGGGCACGTCCACCTGCTGCAATGTAATGTTAAAACATGTGGCAGTGTGGTTATCTCCTCCACTGTGATCTTCCATGGCTGGAAGGGACCAACCCACTTCACCACAATTTTCTTTGGTGGAGATTGCCTGTAGCACCATGTCCCCTCCCTTCTTCTCTGTTCTTGGTGTCTGCAGGGCTGTTTTTCTTCACTTTTTTGGTGCTCCTCTCTCTGACACTTCACTGCACGATGTTTTTTACTCTTTCTCAAATATCCTTTCCTCAAGTTTCCATCACCTCAGCTGCAGGGCTCAGCTGTGCCCAGCAGGTTGTAAACAGCTGGAACCAGCTGTGTCTGGCTCGGGGCAGCCTCTAAACAAAACCTTGATGCCTAGATGTATTTTAACAGATTGCACCAGAGAGATACCTGAATTACTTCAATTTCTTTTTTTAAAGGAAGCAATCTACAATGCCTGGAATATTGTGTTACTCCTTGGGAAGGAGTGCAGCAAACCTATGAGGCCAGGCTGATTGTGGTTTTGGAGAAGCTCACACACAGAGCCCGTACATTGATGCAGCAACAGGAAAACCTTATGCCTCCTGTTCACATCCTCAGTGAGCTGAAGAGCCCCAGTCAAAGGATGAGATTTTCTGTCTTCTCAGAGGAGATCAAAAATGAAACTGTCAATTGAAAGAAAGAGATAAATGTGAAAGAATAATAATAATAAAAAAGAGTACTTGCTGTTTCTAGACAATCCTGAGGAAACAAACAATGAAATCAGAGGCAAAGGCTGTCACTGTTACTGTTCCTCAGTTTGTTACTGTTATGACTGCTCGGTTGCATCTGGAGATCTCAGCATTTCTTGTGTTTCCTAAATGGAATATTTTTGCAGAGAAAAATATTTTTTGGATAAAAAAGAACTGAAAGTAACTTTGTGATTTTGGAAAGGAGTTTCATTTTGGTATTTTGGTTTTGCTCTTTTTTCCTAATCATTCATTGCTAGCAAATTTTTGGTAGAAGTTATACAAAGTCATAATAGGAATAAATGTTGCAATAAAAGGAAGTATTTGCTCTGAAGACATAGATTTCATCTTGGAGTAAGTGATACTGTGCATAGATGTGGTTCTGTTCAGGAACCTCTTGTTGCACTAACTTCTCCTGATCCTAGTACATGCATATTTATTTCTTCACCTTCTATTAAGACTTTTTCATGTGTTTCTTGTCAGATATCAGTATTAAACTTATAAACTCCCACCTAGGAGATCTTTTTATGTTCCCAGTGCATTCAATCACCTTGCAAAAACCCTATGTGTCAAAAGGCAATACTGGTTTCTGCCTCCTTTGTTCAATACACTGACATCCACTGTGGCCTTTGGAATTCTAAGGCAATGCATCATCATTACCTTCTTCTCACTATTACTGCACAAGGCTCTTTGAAACAGATAATGACATACTAAGGAAGGACAAATTTCTGTAGGCAAGTGCTCCTGCTTCCATAAGTACTATTTGTTCAAGTGAAAATAAATATTTTTATAAAACAGGGTTCTAAACAGCCCTATCAAATGGGCTTATGAAGAAAATAGCTATGCATTCTTACTTCTTAAAAACAGATACCTTTTCAACCTGTTCTCTTCTTACTTTTTTTTGCATATAGCTAGATTTTAAAACTTTCAGTCAGACTTTGACGATTTATATCTGTTCTTTCTAAGTATCAATGTTGACTTAAGAACTTCCCATGCCCTCATCTTCAAATACTTCTCCCCTCAATAACCATTGCTAAGCTACACCTGCATAGCATTATGGGTTATGAGCTGAGAAACAAATTAGAAAATTGTCTTTCAAAAAAACTTTTTAGAAATTTTCTTTGATCTGCTCTTGGTTTTGTTTGGTATTCTTCTGGTTTTGGTTTATTTTCTTAGAAAGTATATTAGTCTATTATTCTGACAGAACTAAGAAGAGAAAGCAGCATGATTTGAGAAGAATAGCAGGGAATAGAGGAGGGAATTAAGAGCGTCATAAGACAGCTTGAAACATTCATAAGCTAAAACCACTGGCAATTCCTGAAGTTTATTCCTCTTTGATTTCAGTAGGAAATGAATGTCATATTGCTTTGCAGCTTCGAGCCCGAATTGTGGATCAAGATCAGAGTATACTCTTCTGTAACATAATCTGTGGACTTTTAACTGCCATAGGGGTGCCAGCTTCAGGAGCAGTATGATCGTATGACTGTATAGTGACACTAACAGAGCTTCCCTTTTGCTTACAACACTGTATACCTCCTTCCCCCCAAAAAAAATATGACTGAGGAGAGGAAAGACAAAGATGAAACAGAAAAACTAGCCTCAAGATCAGTGAGTTTTTGCAAAGCATGTTTCTTTTCTGCTACTGACAAACATTTGATTCTAATGGCAAAAAAATTGCAATCACTCCTATTTATCTGCAGATGAACAGCATTCAGTCTAGTGATGTGAGTTATTTGTCACCGTTTAAACTTGTTATTAATTCTGTATATCTGCCAGCCATACTGTAAATTTCTAAGGGACTAAGCCTGTGTTGGACTCACTGATGGAAGGAGTGGTAGTGATAGTTGTTTGCTTTATTCAAACAGTTTAATTGTAAACTTCTGGAATGATTATTGTAAAGCTAAGACTTTGCCTTTGAAGCTTAAAAAGTACACATTTTTTAAACTCCAGGTCAAAATAGCTTTTCAGATTTAATAAAAATTAAAAAGACTCATTGAAAATTATTTAAATTTAGATTAGCCATTAGGAAGAATTTCTTCACCATTAAATTGGTAAGACACTGGAACAGATTGCCAAGGGAAGTTGTGGCTGCTCCATCCCTGGAGGTGTTCAAGGCCAGGTTGGATGGGCCTTGGGCAGCCTCATCTAGTGGGATGTCCCTGCCCATGGCAGGGGGATTGGAACTACATGATCTTTAAGGTCCCTTCCAACCTTAAATATTTCATGATTCTTTGATTCTATGAAAATAAGATAGTACAAAATGAATTATAAATAAGTGAGTAACTGTGACAGTTCTAAATTTCAGTGAGGTGCATTTTGGAAAAACTAAAATTATCCATCTTTTTTAACATTATTTTTGTAATTTTCAGGTTTCTTATTTATTCAAAGGCAACTTTCCTTTGACAGGATCTAGTTACTTCTAGGTGAGAAAAGGCTAAAGGATTTCTTACAAGACTGGGAACTGGGCACCTGAGGTACCCAAGGAAGTCTTCTTCCCTCACTGTACTGGTGAGGAGAGAGAATATTCAGGGACTTTGAGTCGCTGTAAATATTGCTTTGATTTGAGAACTTTCTGGTTAGGGGTCATAATTAAGTTTCAATCTCCCATTATAAAGCGGAAGTCAAAACTGAGACAGATTAGGTGACCTTGTCTTCAGGGAATGAGGGTTGTTGGGAAGCTTCTGCAGAACCGGCTATTCCCTAATACCAGGCTGTAAAGTCAATCTCTGAGAGAATCTAGATAGGCTGGACTTGGTCACAGCTATGTTGCAAATTCTGTTTGCCATCTAATGTTCCATTTCTTTTAGACGATGAATTACAGCATTTGTTTGTAATGTGGTAGCTCATTTACTCTAGGATAAAGTTGTGACATTTTCAACATAGTTGTATTCCTTTCACTGAAATTCTCTTGCCTAGGAACAATACATTCTCTGATAAATTCTCTGGTGGACAGAGTATACTCCTATTTATTTATTTTTTTGCAAGTTTGCAGATGAAATTTTAACTGCTGCAAATCAAAGTATATTGGAAAACGATAGCTGTGATTTCTTTCCTACAATCTATCTGGATTTTACGTTACTGTAAAAAGCAATTAATGTGAGCAGGTTTGTAAGATTTTAATGAAACGATATATTCTGTAGAAGAAAAGAAGAAGGTTTCACACTAAGTTTGCAACATGGTATGACTGTGATGGTGTATTCAGCCAAAGTTGTGAACATTTGTCTAAGCCTTGAACTTATCCTTATTTACTTTGATGGTTCTAATTTTTTTTTTAACTTTTGAATTCTAATGAGGTAAAAAATTGATCCATTAATTGATAGATTTTTAATTTATTCTACTAAAGAGCAAAGCTATAAAAACAGAAGTAGTAGAGAGGGATATAAATTAATTCAAATTAACAAGACTAGACGAGTGAAGTTACTGGAATAGAAAAAAAATCCCAGAAAGTTGGAACTGTGAAATGAGAATTTTTTTTTAAACAAAACAAAGAAGACTTATGTTTGCCAACAACAAATATAATTAATATAGAAAAACACTACCTCTAGAACCTAGATACAAAATTTTTGGCAGTTGATAAATCTATTTCCATCTTCCTGTGGGATGTATAATTCAATTAGTTTATGTAATGTTCACTAATATATCATCCTATAGACACCCAGTTGGAGAGCTTAAAGGAAAATATGTTGTTTTTTCATAATTCCCCATAGATATCTGAATTTACATTCTGTCAAAGCAACTGTAGTACCTGCAGGAAATCTGAGTGTCCTTGGATATCCTTAAAGAATTAAATGTTCTAAAGTTACAAAAGCATGAGAATTAATTTAAAATACTGGAAGGAGGTGGACTGTTTGGGTGACATCAGCAAAATAAAATGCCTTTGAGATACAAGGAAAAAAATGTTTCCGTGCTCAAGGGCAAAAACACATTGCACTGGAAATTGCACTGACTACACTCTCCTGTAGAAATATTAATTTGATGCTACTTTGCTTTATTTGAATTTGATGACTATCGTATTAGCTTTATCAGAGGAAATTGTATTATGTGAACACATAAACATTTCTACATGTTTTTCTTTGCAATATTATACATTTATTGTTGATATAGAAGCAATTCTCTGGAAATATTTGATAGAGGGCTTGTGTGCATTGGTTAATACAGGTTGGGTTTTTTTATTCTGTTCAGAATTGCCTTACTAATGTAGATTTTTTTCAGTGCAATAGGCCCTAGTATAGAAACTTAGAAGGAATAATTCTATAAACTATGGCTTGAAACCATGGTTTAAAATTTTAATAAAGGAATCATGAGTGGGAAGCACATATTTATGGCTATAAGACTATTTATACAAAAATATTTTTGCATTTCTCTAAGATTAGTTAGTGGGATAAAACATTGTTTCAAGAGTTAATGTGAGTTGTTATCAAAGGATATCTGTACAAATAAAAATTGCCCCCAAATAAGAGACTTTTGCTTATCAGACAAAAAAAAGTCCAACGGTACATTTCAAGTCTCCAGGTTCAGTCTCTTCCACCTGCTGCTGATATGAATGAATAAATAATGTTTTTTAAAGCTATGTAGTCAATGTATTATTATGTCTTTCCTCAGGAATGTGAATCTGCTCCCTGCATTAATGGAGGCTCTTGTCAAGATGCAGTCAATGCATTTGTTTGTACTTGCCTGAGTGGGTACACTGGCAGATTTTGTGAAGTTGATGTTGATGTTTGCAGTGAGCCCACACTGAACTCAGTTCTCTGCTCCAATGGAGGCGTATGTATTGATGGACCTGGAAGAACTTTTCATTGCAGGTTAGTATTGACACTGCCATATAACTGCATTGATTTGCTAAGATTTCAGGGTGGCGTTGTTACTATGCATGGTATGTGAACTTAATTGCATTTGATGCTCAATCTAGACCTCAAAAATATGCTTAAGATGGGTCTACAGGAAAGACTGGGAGAGGCTCTGCAGGTAATGCAGTGCTAGGACAAAGGGTAATGGTATTAAGATGAAATAAGGTAGATTTATATTAGACAATAGGAAGGAATTTTTTACTACAAGGGTGGTGAGGCACTGGCACAGGATGCACAGAGAAGTCATGGAAGCCTCAACCATGGAAGCATTCAAGGCCAGGCTGGATGAGGCTTTGCACAATCTAGTGGGAGGTGTCCCAGCCCATGGCAGGAGGGGATGGAACTAAACGATTTTTAACATCCCTTCCAACACAAACTGTTCTATGATTCAAAGATTATTCTCTTTTACATCTATGAAATATATCAAGTCACAATTATAGTTCCTATTCAATTGCTACATTTGTAGCAATATTAAATGCTAAGAAAATACTTCATGAACTTACTTAAGAATGAAGTATAAATATCTTCCTCTATACAATCATGTGTTCAATGCCTGGACTTTGATGGATGACACAAATTGAAGCCTAAGGGTGATAGTTTTATTTAGAAAAAGACATCTGCTAAAGTTAAGGGAAGAATGATCAATCTTAGTTGTATGTAACAATTTGATAGCTTTGTGATGTACTATAAGGAAAAAACCTAATTTTATTTCTTATGAAAAGAAGATTAAGAACCAAATGTATTACTTCTAATTTATGGTTCAATTTTGAGCTGTTGATCCTCTGTGTCCTTTTTTTAATAATTATGGAATTTCATTAGTATTAAATATAATTAACAAGGCAAATAGCCCATGGACAGCCAGAAACTGTTAATTTAAGCAAGTATTTGCATCGATTGCTGGCATTGTTTTCCAGAATCTGAGAGGATCATCATCTGTGATTAATTTCTATCTTACAACTAAATAGTGAAGCTCCTATAACTCCTGAGGCACAGAAACACATGAATAGATAAAATATCCACAAGTCAATGAGATACAATAATTATATTCAGGATCCTATAATCACAGCATATTTTTGATTTAGAAGGGATCATTAAAGATAATTTTTGAAGTCCACACTCCGCTATGAGGCAGGGACATTTTCCCTGGATTAGTTTACTCAAGGTGCAGCCCAACTTGACCTCGAACACTTCCAGTGATGGGTAATCCACAGTTTCTCTGGCAACCTGTTTCAGTGCCCCACTAATCTTGTCATAAAAAAATCCGCCTCATATCCAATTAAAATCTACCCTCTTTCAGTTTAAAAGCATTGTCTCTTGTCCTGTCACTCTGGGCCCTACTAAAAGGTCTTTCTCCATCTTTCTTAAAAGCCTCCTTTAATTATTGAAAGGCTTCCCAGTGCCTTCTCTTCTTCAGGCTTAACATCCCCAAATATGTGGTCCACATATTTCTTTATCTGGGAACCCCAGAGCTGGACGCGATACTCCAGGTGGGGTCTCACCAGCCTGGCATAGAAGGGGGGACAATCACCTCCCTCGACCTGCTGGCCACACTTTTGATGCAGCCTGGGATATGGTTCACTTTCTAGGCTACAGGTGCGCATTACCAACTCATACTGTATTTTTTATCAACCATTATCTCAAAGTCCTTTTCTGTGGGGCTGCCTTCAATTCCTTCATTCCCTAGCCTGTATTGATACCAAGGATTTCCCTGACAATGGTGCAGACTCTTGCACTTGGCCTTGTTGAACTTAAAGAGATTTGCAAAGGTCCATTCCTCAAGCTGGTGAGGATATCTCTGGATGGCATCACTTGTCTCTGGTGAATCAGCTACAGCATTCAGCTTGGTGTCATTTGCAAACTTGCTGAACAATCACTCAATTCTGCTATGTCATTGATGAAGATATTAAATAGTACTGGTCCCAAGATAACTCTAATATGTTATGGTTTAGCCTAAACCTCTCAGTACATGCTTAAACTAACTCACATTATATTACTTCTGCAGTGAGCTGCTACCTGAACAAAGACTGTTTCTATGATTCAGGTTTCTCATGATTTGTTTAGCCCCTGTTGTTTGATCACCAGACAGAATATTTAATCCTGTGCATTTTCCTATTTATTCTTGTTACACAGTCACTGTGGAATCAGCAGGAGGAAAGGCAAAGTCCAGTATTACTTAGAGTCTTCTTAGTTTGGGGATCTGCCTTGGGATGTTTGTATTATTGTACCTGGTAAAACTGGAAGTACCAAGTAATGAAACACGTCCAGTAATAGATGTCAGACTGCCTTAACACTGGGCAGCATGGCCAGCTTCAGCTGTAAGGGATGTTTTACCCATTAGTGTACTGAATGATTCAACTTTTCTTGAATTATGTGGGAATCAATTACATGAACAACCCTACAGGCTTCTTCCTGAAATGAATATGAAAAATACCCATTGGGATAGCCCTTGAATTGCGTATTATCTGAAATATCTTTCTGTACTCAAAAGCTTGGTTTAAAATTAAAACAACTTATTGGAAATGAGAGGGGCGCTGGGAGTTGTAATTCAGTTCTATCCTGGGCAGACTGCCACTGAATCAAGGCTTCAGGAAACAGATTACCATCTGAAAGGATACCCTCCTACCTTGCTTTGTGTTTTTGTCTTCTCAATTAAAGGAACTGGCTGTGAAAACAACAAACACTATAGAAATGACCAAATTAACAATAAAGCTATCACTGGTCTCATGAGGGCTTTCAGAAGACAATTTAATGCAACCTACATATGTTTGATATAATGAATAGTTAACAGAAATTCTGAAACCTTTTTTTAGCGTTTTGCAAGAATTTTAAAGAATAGAAACTGTTCCACACAAAATATTCAGATTTTTTAGATTGTATTTAATTCACAGTTGGTTCTTCCTCACTTTTCCATCTTTTGGTCACAGACCATTCAGTATGTTTGGCTTGATATTTAAAAAAGCCAAAATAATAATAGTTTAAATAATTCCTCTGACTCCACTCATGGTTGCATGGAGTCTTTTTCAAATGTGCGTTTCTGTGCCTTCCTGCTGACTAGGTTCAGAAGTCAAACTAGCATGAGAAGGATTATCTGTGCAATGCTTTCAGTCTGATCAGGTGGAAATAATGTCAACAATCTTACATCTTAACTTAAGTTGTTGACTATTATATCTTCATTGCACTTTTTAAGCACAATATAGTATACTTGAGTTTTGTAATAGTCTTACTAGGGAAAGCAGAGGTGATCTTTTATGTCATTTTGTCTTTTGTCATCCACTTGGAGTAATTTCTTTTTTTTCCCAGAATTTAAACGTATTTAGGAGTATTAATATAACTTTGTTGGTCTTAGGATCACAAGTAAGTCTGATCCTATCCTTTGTTTCATAAAGGGATACTGATGTTCTTTAAATCTGCTTTTTGGATTATATTTTAATATATTGTTTGGTTCAGAGAGGAGATGTTCTATGAACTGGAGCCTGGAAAACTTACTGCTCTGTAGCTCTGGCATGCAAGCTGCATATAAGATAAACAATAAAATAGAATGATTTGTCTTAGTGTATGTATAAGGTAAAGAAAATATTGCTAGTATAAAGCAGATAGTTGTGGAAGAGCCTAGAGATGCAGAGTCTTGCAGCGTGACTTAGTCATCTGTAGCCAAAAAAGCTGCCATTTAATTCAATCATGATATGCAGAAGGATTTAATCTGTATGATTTCGAAGAATAAAGTTATTTAGGGTTTGATAAATGACAGTCAATATTTAAACTGAAAGCCACTGCAGACTGCAAATCGAATAAGATATAGTTTGCTCTTGAAAAAACAGTGCTTAATATGGGCATGGCCAGATTTTTAATTATTTGAGCTTTGCATAATTGTCCTTTGCAAATTGTGGTAATCAAGCCTGAAGTTGACAAATACATTAATTGCTGTGATGATAGAGTCCACTTTGAAAAAGAAAGACAGAAATTTGGCCGACATCAATGATAGAAAACACTGGATTCTTCCAATAATTGCTGCCAAGAATGACTATTCCAACATCATTTTCCCTATGACTTCCTAGTCAACAAGATAACAAACAAAATTTGATGCCACCATATATAAGAAAAATTTTTAAACAGGAATGTTATTAGTACTATATGTTCAGTCCTTCATCCCAAAGACAATAGAACTATTCTTTGAAGCTATTCATGTCAACTGTACCTCCAGGCAGTAATCAAAAGGTCCTCTTGTATTTCAAAAGGCTTAGCATATGAAACATTTACACATCTGTGTGCTCCCATCAACTGAAAGAGTGAATTAATGATAGCATTTTCTTTTTGAGACTCACTCAGTCTTTTGTGCCATCTAACAAAAAAACATGCTTCTGTTGGAAGATTGCTAACTGAAAAGCTTAATTTCATTTATCTGTTTAGCACAGCTTACAAGGTCTGACCAAAGTTGCAGAATACACGTTATGCAGAGCTGTGTATCTAGGTTTCTCAGAACACTTGGATAACTGTGAGAAGAAAGTCTTTTTATGATATGGAAGGAATGACTCCAATTCACTGTAATACTGAAATTTCTTAGAACAGGCAAATCATAAACCAATAAGTTCTCACTTTTGTATGTGCTGTGAATATATACACAATACTCTGTTTTTCTGTCTCCTCTGTGTGAAAACAGATGCTCCTCCATTTATTTGTAGATAATAAGATGGGTTCTGCATGATATTTCGTAATAAACAGCTTAGTTCTTTACATTCAGTGAAGCATGAATGTTTTAGGGTTTGCATCGTGTGTATGTATTAAGTTACAAGAAAATACAAATATGGATATATTCGTTCAAGTCAAGAATCCTCTAACCCTATAACCTGTTTCCAACACTGGCCACAAGTGGATTGCCAGGAAAGAACTTGAGAAGTACATGCATATTACTCGTCCTCTGTTATTCACCCATGCTCTCTCAAACAGAGGTTTTCCTGAGCATGTTGCAGATTTTTCAGCAGAAGTCTCAAAGTACTTATACAGTTTTCCCTTGAATCTATATAGACTTTTTCTCTGATAAGGGCGCTTTGCTAGGCTACCTCCAGAGGTCCCTGCCAACATCAGCTGTCCTGTGACAATACCATTCAGCAAGCAGACCCACAGGTCTAGCCTGTTGCATGAAAAAAATCCTCCTTTTTTAATCTTAAGTACTGCACCTGCTAGTGTTTTTTCATGTCCCCTAATAGTAGTGGGCAAAAGAAGAATGAAAAGCCACTTCCAAGTCATCCTTTCCTTGCTTTTGTGGGTCACTGCCATATTGTGCCATACTCCTCCTTTTCCAGGCTAAAGATTTGTGGCTTTCCCAGCCCTTCTTCTCTTGGAAGGCATCCCAGAATTCTGGTCACCCTTGTTGCCCTTTCTAAAGACTTTTTAATTTCCATTTTGTCTTTACTGACAAGAGGGAGCAAAAAGTACATTCATTATCCAAGCTATGGGCCAACCTATGATTTATAAGGTGGCATAATATTTTCTTTCGCTTTCTGTGTTCCTCCCATAATATCAAGAACTAGCATTTCATTGATGCTGGGAGGAGAGAGAACACAGGTGTGTCAGGTTTTTTCTTAAGCTGGCTGATCACAGCACTGTAATTTCCATGGAGATGGGTTAGATAAAGTTGACATACTAACATGTACGTATACCACTCCAAGTGTATGATTTTCATTACATTGCACTTCTTTATTTATTGAATATCCTATTCTTTTTGTTGAAGCATTAAGAACAGATAATTATGTTAATGACAATTTCAAACCATTTATTCTATTTTATAGCAACATATACTTGTGTCCCATGTGAAAAATACTAACTGCAATACTATTAAAAAATAGCACAATAATGCATGTCCTGCCTTATATTTTTCTTACTTTGTTGACATGTACTAAAATTCTTTACTTATATGTGTGACAAGCTCGTAAGGGAAAAAAGAACAAGTACGCTGTAGTCTTTATTTGCTACATGCGTATATAATGTAAATGGTTAATTTAATAAACTGCATATGCTAACTGGTACTCTTAATATATCTCTGCACTTTCAACTAAAAACAGAACTGTAAGCATAAAGCTGTAAATATGTAATTTAAAATTAGTTTTCCTAGTAAACTATATTTCTGAATTATTTTAGAAATATTTTTTAGAAGTCTTGTTGACAATAAGCTTTCATGCTTGTAGCTGGCATGCTTTCTATTAAGTTTTAATTACTGTATGCCTTACTGCTCCCTGTTTGTCCAGATTAGATCACATTAATATCTTGCTCTTTGAATGATGTTGCATAAGAGGTAAAGGAATATATCATAGTTATAAAGAGGCAACATGTCCATTTTAGAGAGCTCTCTAACATATTAGCAAAGTTTCCTGAAGGTCAAGATCACAGGACTTTGAACGACTGTTTAAAACAAACAATGTGTCTAAAGATGTTCAACGTGTGCAATATGCCTGTTTCAATAGCTGCAATAGCTGTCCCCGCTAGTGTTTCTGGGCAAAAGCAGAGAAAAATCAGCATTCTGTCGCTCAAGTGGATATTTATCTTGGTATTCAAATATTGTATCAAGCCATTTTAAATATCTTCAGAGGCAATCTTACCATTTAAATAGCAAAACAGAAATTGGAGTATTAAGAAACGTATCCCAAATATTGCTTGGTTTTTTTAGTAGATGCCTGCATGCTCTGTCGTGTTCCATTTTACCAGTGATATTAACAATGGTAGTACTGCATCTAGCTAAAATTACCCACTCTCCTTACCATTTTTAAATTCTGAAATTCAACAGTAAAGTGTGGTCCACTAGAGAATTAACATTGTCTACGGAAATACAGACAGCAGCGTCTGGAAATGAGGTACTAAGACTAGCAGGAAAAAAACCACACCCAAAGCAAAACACAAATCTAGTAAAAATTACCCAGCTGCCCAGTCTTGGAATAAAACTGCTTTAAAGCTTGTATCTGAATGGCTATTTCCATTGCATTCTGTTTTTTAAGCAAACCTTTTAAAAATTTATTGCCTGAAGAGGCACAAGATGCCTCTATCTTATGCATATATTGGCTTTGGGTTGGGTTTTTGTTTTTCTAGTGAAGTTGTTTTCTGACTTCATGAAATAAAAGCCAAACAAGAATAGCTACTGGGAATTGTGTTTACGTCCCCGTTATACAAGAAGCAATGACTGAACAGTTGGGAATGTGTGTATAACAGAACATTTCAGGTTTTTCTAGCCACGCACAGAGAATATTAAATTCAATATTACCCAAAACATGCATGCTGAAATAAAATCCAACACCTGGAACAAGATTTAAAATTTCACAGTTCTCTTAGATGTAATGTGCTACTTATTTCAGTATTCTGCATGAAACAGTAAAGCCTACTTCACTAGTTATTCAAACACACACCACCTTTGACACTATATTTGACACTATTACTGTCTTCAAAATTTTCTGGCATTCTTTTTTCTTTTCCTTTCTAAAATACTTATTCCGCATGCATATACACAAATGGCAAACATAATGCTAACAGTGACTTTGCTTATTTTATGGTAGTTGTTGACAAAATCAGCAATAAACCAGCCATAAAATTACAACATCATTTTGAAAGAGATAATTTCTCCATTTTGTTGTATTAACAAGTCATATAATGTGGCAGTTGAAAATGTTTAATACATTATTGTTTAAAATCCTTTATTTACTGTTTTGCACTGTTCAAATCATAGAATCATGGAATGGTTAGGGTTGGAAGGGACATAAAAGATCATCTAGTTCCACTTCCCCCTGCCATGGGCAGGGACATCCCACTAAGATCAGGCTGCCCAAGGACCCATCCATCCTGGCCTTGAACACCTCCAGGGATGGGGCAGCCAAAACTTCCCTGGGCAACCTGTTCCAATGCCTCACCACCCTCATTGTGAAGAAATTCTTCCTTACACCAAGCCTAAACCTGCACCTCTCCAGTTTACACCCATTCCTCCTTGTCCTATCACCTTTATGAATACTCCCTCTCCAGCTTTCTTGTAGGCCCTCTTCAGGTACTGCAAGGTCGCTACAAGATCTCCTCAGAGCCTTCTCTTCTCTAGGCTGAACAAACACAACTCTCTAGCCTGTCCTCATAGACAAGGTGTTCCAACCCTCTGATCATCTTTGTAGCCTCCTCTGGACCCATTCCAACAGCTCCATATCCTTCTTAAACTGAGGATTCCAGAACTGGACATAGTACTTTGGATGAGGTCTCACAAGAGAGGAATAGAGGGGAAGAATCACCATCTTGATGTCCCATGACCCAGGAGGTTCCAAATCTACTGGAATTTTGCAGACTTAAGAAATCTTAGTACTTTGTGTACTGACAGTCCACAAGTTTAAAAAGGGCTATACTTCATCTGAAAACTGCTGCCTCAGACAGGAAGACAGCTTACTAGAATCCTTAAGGGTATATAAATTAAAAAAAATAGGGGGGGAGGGTCTGTTAGAAAATGAGAAAACTGAGTAAGTATGAAAAAATTACAAGACTTTACTCTAACTTTTTTTTTTTTTAAGCACCAGTTATTTTATTTTCTCATTCATATGTACAGGTTGTTACTTTTCAGAGAAGTACAAGGGCAAGACAAAGGCAAAGGCAAAGGCAAAGGCAGTCATTATTGAACTAAACTAGTTCATTTTTGAAGACTAAACTAGTAATAAAAATTGTTTATCCATCTTAATTCAGCATTGAAAATTGACATCACAGAATTAGTCTCCAGGGAAGGAACACAATTTCTGACAAGTGCATGTGTGTGCCAGTATGAATGAATGTGATCTGTTACTGCCTTAGAATTTTACTCTGCATATACAAATAAGCATAAACAAGTCCATCTGACAGAGTAATTGTACCAGGGAAATACTTTTTACAATAAAAACCTTCCGTCATTTCAACTATTTATATAAACTCACATTTAAAAATATATGTAAGGTATTGTGTTCTATACCTGAATGTGCCATACAGTGTAATTCTATTAGAATTTCTCTAAAGTGTCATGAATGTGTATATTAATGAGACTGGAATTAAATATTCTTTCCGTTCATAGTTTTACTGGAGATCATAGCAGCATAGAGTAGTTTGGGTTGGAAGGGACCATAAGGATCATCTAATTCCAAACCTACCCCTGTGATGAACAGGGACACCTCCCAGTAAAGCAGTCTGCCCAAAGCCCCATCCAGCCTGGCACTGAACACCTCCAGGGAAGGAGCATCCACAACTTCCCTGGGCAACCTGTGCCAGTGCTTCATCACTCTCATGGTGAAGAAATTCCTCCTTATATCTAGTCTAAATCTGCCCCCCTCCAGTTTATACCCATTGCCCACAGTCCTATCTCTACAAGCCTTTGTAAACAGTCCCTCCACAGCTTCATTATTTCCTGAAGGTTTCATGCTGAAACTCTCTCTATCAGTTGTGTAGGACAGCTGAAGATCAATGTTCACTAAGTTCCATTCATCTGCCGTGGATAATTAATACTTTTATCTGGGAACTTTTATCTCAGTGGGATAACTTTTTCACTTCAGAAGCTGCCGCAGTACAATATCAGGTAATGGCTGCCATGGTCTCATGAACAGATTTTTTTTTTTCCACAACTGCATGCACTTGAAGTACTTCTTATAGAAGTAACCCTGACTTACAGCTTGACAGTGTAGCTGCAGGCATTGGGTTGGTATCATCTTGCTTAGCATCCATCTAGACTAAAGCACATCTACGATCTACTGGTCATTGTCTCAGAAAATAAGAGCATTTTATGGGTTAAGTAGAAGTTACAGAGGCTGAGTCTTTTCCTCTGCAGTCCAGTTTCTTTCTAAAAGCTTTACTAGACTGCTAATAATAGGTCTACATAGTCTTCAGAAATAAGGAGGGGAGATAATCATAGAAACATAGAAATTTTGGCTTGAAGTTACAACTACAGGTCACATATCCTAACTTTTGTCAGTGCTAGATCAAGTCATGGTTTTGTCTAGCCAAATCTTGAAAGCCACCAAACAAGAAAACTCTACAATCTGTCT
This sequence comes from Phaenicophaeus curvirostris, assembly GCF_032191515.1. Classification (NCBI taxonomy): domain Eukaryota; kingdom Metazoa; phylum Chordata; class Aves; order Cuculiformes; family Cuculidae; genus Phaenicophaeus; species Phaenicophaeus curvirostris. The sequence goes on from NC_091393.1 coordinate 18,996,533, forward strand.
GAATTTTTTTTTCCAAATGTCCAGCTTGAACTTCCACTTACCATCTGTCACTTTTGACCCTACTATTTTCTGACATGACTCAAATAGAACTACTCCTCATCATCTTTGTAACACTCCAAATAGTCGCATGCTGTTATTTGAGCACTTACTGGCCTTTCTTCACAAGAACAAATACGACATTTTCGTTAGCTTCTCCATGTAGATTGCATCACCTACAAGCCCAGTTATTTTGAATCAGACTCCTTTCCGAAGAAGAGGTTGGAGGGAAGTGTGAAACTAGGCATAGTATTGCAGATGCAGACACCATGCAAAGAGTATCTTAAATATAACTTTGCATCCACAATAGCTCTTTTTGGTAGGATTTCCTGCTCATCAGCTCCATACTACTGCATGGACTCACTCTGCTTCAACCACAGTTTTTCAGTCCTCCTCACTGAGTTTCATGAGGCTTCCGTGGGTGCAGACCTAAACTCTATCGTGTATGGATTAAAATTGTTCTATTCAAAGTGTTCTCTCTCCCCCATCCAGCTTTGTGCTGTCTGCAGATTGATGGAGTATACATTTGGTGCTACAAACAAGATTTTTGAGAAGGATGTTGAACAATATCAATACATGAGTTGTTCCACTCATTACTAACCATCAATTAGATGTCAAGCCACTGGTAACTACCCTGTGAGCCTGGCAGTCCAGCTAGTTTATAGCTCACCTAAGATTTTGGTCAGCTCAGATTTCTTTATCTTCCAGATGAGAATGTTGTGGAAGATAGTGTCTTACTAAACTCAAAATATTTTAAATGCCCTCACTGTCTCCTTGTTGATACCACTACACTTCTCATCACTGAATAAAACCAAGCTGATCAAGCAATATTTGCTCTTGGTAAATACACGTTAAATGCTGCTGGTTAACTTCTTATCCTGTATAAGTTTGGAGATGGATTCCAAGAGACCATGCCTATGACCTCTCTAGTGACTGAGATGAGGCTGATTGGAGTATAATGCCCCAGTCTTCTTCCCACATTTCTTAAAGATAATACAATATTGATCTTTTTTGAGTTATTAAATAGCTCAAGGTCACCGTCACCATTAATATCTCTGTTTTTATAAGTGCTGCAACAGCCATTGTCTTTTCCTGACAAATTAACATTTTTTTAATTTACTTGGAGTGGCTGACCACTAATGCAAGAACAACAGAGAAGTATCTATTTTCATTGATGATTCCTTCACTAACACAGCTGGGAAACTTCAGGTACAAATTTTAAAAACTGTCAATCTTCATAATGCATAGTAGCAACATCCCTTATATGTCAGCTTATAAATCATGGTTTTGTAATAGCTGCACCGTTCATCTGCCCATGTCCTCTTGGACAGCAAAAAGCAGCTGAAGGCATTCCAGATGCTGATGCTGGTGTTCTTCTTTAAGGAAAGGAGTATTTTGTCAAGTAGTGTTATCTTCGCAGTCATGGGGACCACCCCCTAAAAGTCCCCATAAAAGAACCCATTGTGTTATTCTGAAGTTTTGCAGCCACTGCTTATTTTGCCAGTTTTTGTTGGTTTGGGTTTTTTGATTTGTTTTTTTTTTGTTTTTTTTCCTCTGACTGATATTTAGTTCATGAAATTTGAAATAGATATTTTCAGAATGAGATTGCTCAAAGGCAAGTCTTCCAGAAACAGTTATTTAGTCTTGCTCTGCCCTTCTTTTTGACCTTCTGAATCTTTTACAAGTTGTATCCAACAGCAAGTATGTTTAACGTTACAGACCTTCTGGAAACTAGAAAGGTTGAACTTCCCATAGAATAACACCCTGCCTGGTCATCATGAAGAGTCTATCTATGTGTTTTATCTGGATGGGTTGGTAAAATCTATAATGTGAACTTTGTTTAGTAGTTCAGACACAAACATAGCCACACCTGCAGTGAACTGTGGATCAGTAGGAGACATCAGATAATAGCATCATGCCACCTTAGTTGTTTATCACTCCTCTAATTGTCATACAATCAAATTGAGATGAATTGAATTGTGGCCCCTAATTTATATTCTCTTCATTGGATTTGTTGTTTAATTAGAGCTGTGTGAACAGAATCAAATAGACCAAGCAATAAGTAGCTGAATTACGGTTTGCTTCTGAGTCTTCTTTTCTTCCACTTTGGTTGATACACAGTAGAGGAAAAAAAACCTTAAAAATAGGTATCAGTTCTTCCTAATTTTCACAGCCTTTTGGGTAGTAATTTAAGTGTATGACTGACTGACATACAACAATGGCTACCTCAGGGGATAGGATCTAAATACCTTTCCAGGTTGTGTTCTCAATAATGCAAGTTGCGCTGAAGATGACAATACCCAGTTAGATCCATTTTTCTGAGTATCATGTTGACAGTTCTTTTGGCTTTGTTTTGTATCTGTGTGTACTTTTTGAGAAGCAATGACAGAATTATCAGAGATTATACTATTTTTCACTTTGTTTTGAGGGAAACGCTAAGTGTTTCTACCTGGAAAAAAAAAAAAGTGAATGTTAAAGACACAGGGAGATTTCTTGGTTGCCTCATTGTGGCAGGTGGTCAAAAATAGAAACTGCAGTTAAAGACAGTCTGCAAGCCCAGACCACTAATGAGTGTGTTAAAGCATGCTAACAGTATGATTCCTTTCAGAGGCCTGAAGTAGTGTGTGTGATGCGTATTGCTGAGATTATTCAGAAATTTAGAGCAAAGCTGAATACATGACCTGCTTTCAAATAAGAGCGAATGCTGCTCCTGGTAGCTCTGCATGATGTTTTCTTTGCTCTCAGAGCCAACTGCTTCAAAACAATAAAGAAAATCCTTTCCAAGCCTCATGTATCCTTCAAAGAGTAGAGCAACAGTAGCTGGCAGTGAGTGAAAGAATCCTGCATTATCTTTTGGCAGATAATTTCAGACATCTCCTTTCCTCATGGATCATGCAGTAAAATCCCATTCCATGATGAAAACTGGCATCATCAATATTACGCATATATAAATATTTTCTTAAACACCATTATACATATGTGCATGTATATACACTGTTTTGTTGTGAAATAAGAGTTTATCTGGAATTTTTTTTAATAAAAAATCCAAAATGCCAGTTCTAAATACTGCATATACTGAGTTTGAATGTAACATATTTTTCAGTTTGTTATATTAAGCCTTATATTATAAATACAAAAAAAATACTTTGCCTTCATTTTGTAAAAAAACCCTAGTTTCTGAAGCCAGTAGTGACTAATGACATCTGTATTTTGCTATGACTACATGGGCACGAAACTTGTGACACAACAGGGCTTGGTGTTCAGAAGACATTCCTAGTCTTTTCAACAGAGAGCTCCTAATTTTTTTCTTTGAAAATGTAGGCTTTGAAAAAAAAATACATTAAAGAATAACAATATAAACTGGAGACACTGCAAATGTCAGTGGTTCTTGAATGTCACTATTTACATGTAAAATAACTCAAATAGCATGCCACATATTTGGCATGAGAGAGGAGGTTAAATATTTAACTTGTACCATTTAGGCACATGTCATGCATTCGGTATTCAGTTTTCAACCATACTTACCTAATTTTAATGTTTTAATATTTTTTTTTGCAATTTTGAGTCATCTTTGTTTCCAGTTCAGATTGACTTTTTCCCCATAACAAAGTCGTTCTACATGATTCTTTCTCATGTTCCCAGTAGCTGGACTTTGTACCTTCTAACCAAAGAGGGGAGGGGATGCCAATCAAAAGGATAGAACTTCTTCAATATACTTTTTGAAGGCTTACAAGCACTGATTGATCACATTATTTTAAAAGGTGTCAGAGTGAATTTCAGCAAAGATAAACATTATGGAATACTGAATAGTTCTAAGAAAGAATTTCACATTTATGTCCTAATTCCCCACCCACATCATAAACAGAGGGGGATGTGGTTTGTTAAAACAGAGTTCTAGGAAGTGAATTAAAGTGATAATGACACTATATTGATCAATTGAAATAATTTATTAATTCTAAGGCAGTTTTCAAACATGTAAATGCAGAAAGAGAGAGAGAGAGAAGAATTGAGGAGAAGAGAGACAGATTAAAAGAGGAAACAGAGAATTAGTGGAAAAATATACTTCCACCTTTCCAGGGATCCCATGATGAAAAATGAAGCTGATATCCTTAAGAAAAGTGAGAAAGTCCATTAAAAATAGGGAGGCTTCCCACTATATGCTCTAGGCACTGACTGATCATGTCCATTTACACCCACTGGGTGTTCTTTAAGGAGGAGCCCTGTGTTATATAAGCTGACACACAATCATATGAGGAGGGCGTGCACAGTTGGTCTCAGGAGTGTTGAGTCCCATTCACACACACACCCCCCAATAGCAGTGACCACTGCTCGACATCTTCTTATATAATTGTGCAAAGAACGCTTTAGCGATTGAGAAAGACTGTGACCTTGTTTTGGTCTTTTAGAACTAGTTTTAACCAATTCATGTCAAAGCATGGCCTAAAAAAAGTGTTTAAGACAAATTAAAAGGAACATTTCTTCTGCAGTTTGAAACACAGTCCTTGAAAGCATCTCCTTGATTAGACCCATTCTATATTCACCACCTTTCCAGTTTTCTCATGTATAGCCTTGCTATTTGCTACTTATAGATTTTATTAACTTGTATTCTTTACTCACTAAATGTGCTAAAGGCAGCTCTTAGAAGTTGTTAAGCATAGGCAATACTTGAACCTTACACTTCTTCAGACACACCACAGTGTGAAAGTGAAAGCACAGTAATCAATAAGACCATAGGAGGTACAATATGCTGCTCTGCTCAAAATGTAGCAGGGTTGCTCTTTTGAAACTTACATGATAAATACAGACAAGCCAAAGCTTACAAATAAGCCAGACTTGCAAAAATAGTAAGAAAATGCTACAGGAAATACATCTCACAGGGAACTGCTGAGATAAACAGACACAACGTTCTGGTCAGACTTTTCGATATTTATTTTTCTTACTGTCTCTGAATGATAAAACAGACTTTATTTCTTCCTTGTAATTTTCCCTCTGTTTTTCAGGAATGAACATTAGGCACAATGTGATGTTTACCTTTATTCTGAAATTTTAAAAAATATTACAAGAAGCCAACATAAGCTTCATGAAGAAACTCATTTTAGTTCCCTTTGCAATACAGCATAGCAAGTTCACTGACGTTTCCATCACCTCTTTAAATCTTTATTTTAGCAACATAGTAGCTGACATCGTGCTTCTTAGAAAAACAGCCCACTGTACCTGGAATTCCATGCAGATAATGGAGAAGAGCAAGATCTGTGTATATATACATATGTACATGTTGTAAAGTCATCACAGAAATCAACACCTCCATTTAAACTGACCCTTTTTGCTATTAGAGATTATTCTGACCTTCTTTCTTTCTTATCTAACACACTTACTTGAAATAGCCTTAGAAACTGAGCAAAAATAAAATTCCTCTACTTTATCTAATCTTATGATATAGAATGGCTGAATTTTAGGAGTTGTGGGACTGCAGCAAGTTTTCTAGGACAGTCATACCAATAAATCCCTCTACTGGAGAGATACCTACTTGCAAAAGGAAATGTTTCCTCACCATAGTTAAACTACCTTTTTGAATAACACAAATCATAGCAGTACCAGGAATCTTTTGTCCCTCTAGTTGTGTTGGATGGAAACGTGGGGACTTTTTCCCCCCATATTCATGTCATCTATGTCAGCAAAACACATAAAGCTCAGCCTCAACACTTTCATCTTTCTCCTCAAGAAAAAAGTTTGTGATCTGACAAAATGATTACTAAACATGAACACTGTGAAGAGCTAAGCTCACACTGCTGCCAAAGCAACACCTGCAGCAGTGTGAGCTTATGCTGTATTGGGAGTGCTTGGGAGCTGATAGAGTAGTTTTACTAGCTGGGAGAAGGAAATGCCTTTAATCACCTGCATTCTGCAGACCTGGCAGAGGCCATGCAAGAAATGCCTTCAAAATTGGGAAAGATGTGACTAGCAGAGAGAAAGAAGTCTGCAATAGTCAATTGGGTGTTGTCTGAGCAGCATGTCTCTGCGTCAAAATAAACTTTCTCCAATTACCACCTTTTGTGCTTAATACATAACTAAATGTGCAGTAGTGTATATGCAGGCAGTATGGAAGACTGGAGATTCAAGTTGAACACGTGCATGCACGTCACTAAGCAAGCCATGTCTGCACAAGAATACAGTCTTTGCCATTGCATTTTTAATAGTGCTTCATCAGCATTGAGTAAATATTTGGTATATATATAAGGACAGAGAAGACTACTCAAGAAAACTAAAAATCTGATGTTTGTAGCAACTAAATTTGTATACAAATAGATTATTCTTTCATTTGACAATTCACTACATGTTAACATTTTCATTGAAAATTTGTCGTGGAAATGTTTTTTTCTGGACAAGAAATGAAGGTGGGATTTTGTGGGTTTTGGGTTTGATGTTTTTTAAGAAAGATTCTCAGTACCTTTAAGAAGATAGAGCTTCTCAACTGGCACGTTTCACCTACAATTTTCACATGTATTACAGATGATTTTATACAACCAAAGCCTTATCCATTGGAAGAAATTCATAGGCATAGTAGACATGTGAATGACACTCTGAAGTACAAATTCCGTGATTGTGTTAGACATGGCTGGCGGGATTTCAATAGATGGAATTAATTGATTAACATAAGGAAATAGCTGATTTTAACTACACAAGGTGGTAAGAAGCACAAATCTTGCTGTGTGATTAGCCCTTTATATTTATCCATTCACTTTTAAGTAGTTCCCTTCCATGTGAAGTAGCCAGCACTGCAGTAAGAATGTTCCCGCTAGAATATATAATTATTGCCTCCACTATGGTATTGTCTGTAACAAGGTTTACTACTGGCAACAGTATGGAATGATTTTTTTCAAGAAAATGTAAACAGTAAGAAAATAGCCAACTATGGAAATGTTGATATAAAATTAAGACAATTGATTCCCATATTTTCATCAAAGTTTATGGTTAATACATTAAAAATTGATGTGAGGTTATTTTTACTAGCTCTATGAACTCATCTAGAGTTTTGCCCTTCTGCATTTTATCTTTTCACAACTTATTTCCACTTTTAAACACTCTAGAGTTCAAATTATGTTCTTTGTTATCCTGGCCTTTGTGATTTCACTATTCAGCATTGTTTTCAGGACCCTAATTGCCCACCCCTTTAATTTACACAGTCATCAAATAAACGTGCAACCACAAAAATAATATTGCTTCAGTATTCAGTAGCCACAGTGGAAGACAGAAGAGCACCACCAAATGGTCAACAGAATGCTTTGGCTTTTTTCTGTTTCCTGTTTGGAGAGCTGATCTACTCACTAAGAATTTTCTAGAGGACCAGTCAGCTGTGACTATTTCTCAGGCTAAATAATAATCACAGTGTTTTGTTCAAATACTTATTAAACCTCTTAGTAGAATTGTGAACCACAGTTTTGAGCATACATCAGTCATAGTGAATATCTGATTGTTCTTACGTCGTGTGTTGATGTTAACCCATATCCCAATCTTAGTTTCTTTTTTGAGAATTATTTAAATGGTCTGGTACCTGACCAAAGGTTAACTTCTGACTGCTAAAAACATTAATTTTCTCGCCAAATTAACAGCTAAATTGCAAAATCCAAATAATAAGGATAAACCAAGAAGTATCGAATACAATTTTGGAGTAAAGATTACTGCATTTCAATAAATTTTGCTTTACTCATAAACAACAGTACGATTCCTGTGGGAGCAGAAAAAAGATTCATGATTTCATTAGCCATGTGTGCTCTTGATCAGTTTGAAAATGGCTTAATAAGAAGGTAAATTATTTTTGCCTAACTTTATCTGGTCATTGAAGCAGATTTTCTTCTTCCACAACTATCTTGCCATACAGGGAGGGCTTTAACAGAAGCACTCGGTGTCAGCAGTCCTATTTCTAGCCCCTAAATGAATGATTTTTACTCTAGTTTCTTCCTAAATCCTTGGAGTATCATCAAAACAATAGAAAACACAATGTATTTGTAGAAGGAGAGAAACAGGAAGAAAGGTGTCCTCCAGTTTCTGAAAATATTTGTGTATGTGTTAACATGTGTTTTTTTAAAATCAGATAATTTATTTACAAATTGCCTGAGATACAATACTACCCTAATCCAATACTCTAGTTCTCATTTTTGGCTGACTAAACCAGAACAGCCAGTTCAGTCTCAGTTCCTCTCCAGCTTAGGCTCTCACTTCTCAAAATCATTTGCTTCTGTAGCAATGCAAAAAGTAGAGAAGTTGGTAGCTATTAAGGAGCAGGAAGGAACCTTTGAGACACCAGATATCATTACTGGACTGAGTTCTAGGGCCAGAAAAGCTGTTGAAGTATCTGAAGTATTTTTCTCGCCTTTGTACGTTTTCAAAGATTGTGTTGAGGCAAATATGATATTGCAGTGCCCCTTTGACACTGCCTCTTTGTCACTAAAACAAACAATAAAACTAGTAGTGCAGAAATCTATGGCTTGCTTTTATCCTTCTATTTTCCAGTTCTGGAAGATGGAAATCATGCGGAAGGGGACAGATGCATCTAGTTTCACTTTTTGTCTTTAAATAATTCTTCCTTTCTTGTTGACTAAAGTTCTTTTTATCTCATTTCCTTGGGGAGAACTGTACCAGGTAAAATTTTTTTGAATGAACAGCTTAACACGAGGAATGAAGAGTGAAGGAATCCTGGTCCTAATATACTGAAAGCAGGTATTCCTTGGGATTAAGTTTAAAATGTTGAATTTGTGTGCAAAGTTGCATAAAGCAGAACATAAACATATTTTAATATTACTTTATATTTCACTTTTATTTTATCATTTCCATAAAACTAGTGGACATGTTTATTATCTTTGTGTATTGAAGACAAAATAACTGTTTAATCACTCAATTGCTTATAGTTGTACATCTGCCAAATTCACAATTTATTAATTACTAGAACAATAGTATTTCCAATCATGAGTCTTTGAAATTACCATGATTTCTTATTTGATAATGTTGGCTATTCACTTGCTGTTAGGTTCAGAGGATATTCCTTCATTCAAATCAAATTTCTATGTCTGAACACATATACATGGCCTGCAACTAATTAGCAACCCTTTTTTGCTGTTGCCCTAAACTTTTGAATATATGAGAAATATGTCCTTTTTATTTTTCTCTAGAATTATTGTAGAACTTCTGGATGTTCTGCCTGCAATGTGTTTATATGTATAGGAGTGGTTTTCATAGCCTTTCTGCTTCTAATGCAAGGCAGGCAAATATTTATTTTTGCTGTCTTTACTCTGGATTTTCAGCACAGATTAGTATTCTAAGCCCAAACCTTTTGAAAAACAATGCCCATGATATGAACATCTGCAAGTGTTAAAAGCTTGGTTTAGTTCCCACATTTCAGGATAGCCTGGAAATGTCACCAAAGCAGTTTGAGCCACCTCCTTCTTATTTTCTCTTATGCTTTCTCTATTTTCTCTCAACAATTTCAACCTGATATTTAGTTTTTCATTCCCATGTGTGAATGAATACACATATGTGTATCTTTGAAGTACCTGCCTCTCAGAATTGTTCATTATCTGTAGATTTTTTCAGTGCATTAACTGCTAACTGACCATCTGAGTACCTTGCCTGACCCTTTACAGAACTGTTTCACCCTATCATTAAATTTATCCCAGAATGAAGTGTGTGTATGTAGTGGAAAGTGGGGGCTGGCTTGCAAGTGCTTGATTGTGATTTTTTGTGGTGAGAACAGCAAATTTAACTTAAATATTTATTAAGAACTGCAATAAAAACCATCAATGAGTTGCTGATGAAAAGAAATTACCTAGAAATATGAAAATCTAAGTTTGATTTTGTGAGCAGCTTTTGTAAAGAATTCTGAGGTTAAGTTCTTGTGAGTTGCAGTGTTGTATATAACTTGTTTATTCACAATTTCTTCATATAGCCAGTTCCTTATCACTTTTCCATTAACACGAGTATGTAAGAGGTGCCAAAAAATGTCAAATAACAATTTTTAAGGTTTATCTAGAAGTACAATCTAATTTGGTTTCTTTGTTGAAGTCCAGGATGCACAGAGCCCAAATCACATATGTTACAACGCTGGATATTTAAGCTTAGCACATGTCACGTAGGACTATACAAAACTAACTTTTCCATTTAGGAGAGAAAATGCTCCACTACACAGACAAGCCACTTCTTTAGAAATGCCTCATTTTTTTATTGTTCTAATGTTTCCTTCTCCTCAGTTTCATTCCTCTTCATGTTTGATTTGCTCCTTCAGCAAAAAAGTTCACCTCTTCACTGTGTGAATTCTTGCGTGCTAATGCTGTTTCCCACTGACTGACACGCCTCAGTGTCCTTAAAGATTATTTCATATATTGTAAGATTATTTCTGGAACATTGTATTTTTGATAGTACAGGATGCTGGGATCAGCTGCAGTAAATCCTGAAATAAGCAATGTAGCCTGATCATTTAATATTTGAAATATCACAAAAAAAAGAAAAAGACAATCAAAAGACAGCTCTATTCTAAAAATGGGAAGAAACAGTAAAAATAAAAGCTTTTTCTTTAGAAATGGTAATCAGTAATAGGCAAATGTGTAGTCATAGAACTAGCTAATATTCTGCTGCATGTGAAATCTGATTGAAAAATTCAGTGAGCTGACCAGTTAGATTCATATCTCACGTCTGACTGATTCTGACTGGCTGTAGCTTATCCATCAGCAAAGAAATAAATGAACAAGATATACTGGATGCAAATTACTAAAGGCTAATGGACTGACTTTTAAAGGCAGATTTTCTGCTAATTATTTTACATATCTCTATGTGTCACAGCAGATTTAAATGAAAAAGCAGTCCATTGTAGTTTCATTAATACTTCATGAAGAAATCTATTTGTTTGCAATTGCTGTTTGTTAATCCTGACAGGCAGCTCAGGTGCACTGAAGAGAGAATTGTAAGAGTAAAAAAGTGGAATAACTTGCAGGCTGTTAAAGACAGTTTAATAAGTAACACAGAAACTATGCCTGCAAGAAAAGCAAAACAATGAATTAATTCACTACTTCCCTCAGCAGGCAGATGTTCAGTGATTTCCAGGGAAGTAGGTGTCCACCACACTTAATGGTTACTTATAAAGACAAACAGCATAACTTTGAATGTACCCTCTTCCTCTTTCTTCATCCAGTTTTTATTGTAGAGCATGAATTGAACATGCCTTTGGTCAGTTGGTGTCAGCTGCCCCAGCTGTGCTCCCTCCCAGGTGGGAGGGAACATTTAACAATTTTAGCAACATTGACTTGGTCACAAATTGAAACCGTAGCACTACACCAGATACTCTGAAGATAATTTACTGTATCCAAGTCAAGATCAGTACAGCGACTCTCTGTGCAACCTCCAGTAAAGTTTTAAACCTGCTTGCTCGTAGTCTTTCTTACTGCACTTCTGATTTACAAGAGTATTAATTCCTAGCTCTGAAAAGTCACATGTCATCTGGGATTAGGTAATAATACTTTCTTCAGTTGCCATGAACAAAATTTAAAGCTAATACTCATAAGAGTACAATGTAAGAAGCCAAGATTGCTAGAAATAAAAAACTGGGGGTTTTGAAGAAATTGATTAAAATGATAGAATTCCAATAAGCTTCTACACGCAGTCAAATGGAACAGGATGGCTCTAGTTTTAAATTGCTTTTCCATTATATCTTTACAGTACCTGTCTCACGAGACTTACTTTTTAACATAGGCACTTAAATTTAGGTAATGTATACAATCTACATAATTCTACATTATATACTGTAATATCATCCCTTCATCTCTGTGTTTCTTAAGGTACCTGAGCAAAACAATCAATCTTTGCAAAAAAACCCAAAACTATTGGTCATATCTGCCTCATTCTTATGTTATAGCTGGAATAGGAGTGTAAAGACAACATACTTAATATTTTGGTTATTATTTTACAAAATAAAAAATAAACTTTTTAACATATTTATAAATATTTTGACAATTCAAATAATTAATTAGAAAGAAAACTGACTGTGCTTGTAAGTAGGACTCGGTAAGCCAGTTGTTGTACTAGCACAAGGTACTTCTAAGATAGAGATGTAGATTAAAATTTGTAGTATGCATATGCTACCCTTTTTTTACAAAAATAATTATTTGCCTTTGTTGAGTGAGGTGTCTATATAAATTGTCGGTCTTTTATATCTATACATTGTGTGATAGGACCTGGATAGGTTGTTAATCTTTGAAAAAACTGGAAACTAGAGACTTAAGAACTTAACTAATTGGTTAACTAATTGGTGACGTACTCTGAGCTAACAGGCCTAACTTCAAGTACGAATTTCTTGAAACTTGACTTGAATAGTTTGCAAAAGGAAGAGATACACCATGTCTGTCTTTAGGTCAGGCTTGATAGAGCAACAGTTCATAGTGCTTAACTTATAAGTAACTTAAATGTAACTACAAATTTACTACCTAACAATTGCCATTAGTCTGTAATCATAAAATGGTCAAGTGAGAAGTAATTCTCAGAGCACAGTTATTGCATATTGTTATGATACATGAAATACCTTTACAAGGACTCATACATTTTTATGGAGAGTAAATGAGAGTTGTGTCTCTATGTCAGACCCTAATGGAAATTTGCAGTCTCAAATGTCGACGTAAATCTTTCTGAGAGCTGTATACAGCATTCAGAAACTCAGTAACAGCTATTTTTGTCTTCTCCTGAGAAGGTTACGCATTTAGTTTGCTCTGTATTGTTGTACTACTGCTGCCAGCAGTTATTTATTGTTTTTACCATATGCATATACACACACAGTTTGAAAAAAAAATATTTTAAAAGCTTCATTGAACTTCTCTGAGCCATTTTGTCTTCTTTTGTCAGGATAAAAGCCAAATCCATTGATGCGATCATTTTTCATCATGCATGTCCATGGCAGATGTTCGTAATGAGATACCTGTAGAGGTCTATCAACAAAACTGTATAGATATTGGCAGAAACACTAAGAGAATGATAGTCATTATTGCCAGTTTCTCTCGAGTCTCAATAATTAGTCTGAAAATAATTCTGTTAAGCTGAATTTAGGTAAACTTACTAAACAGTAGTACAAATTTATACCTTTAGGAAATATATCGCAGATGTTTTTTTTCTCTTAATCCTAAGTGGAAGAAGAATGGAATGCAGATAAGGGTATATTTAGTAATGACATATAATTAAATCTGAAATATACAATGAGTTTGTTTGGGAATACGTATGAATTGGTAAAGGTCAAAACAAAAAAAATAGCAGAAAACATATGCTCTGACTTTTTTGATAAAACAGATATAGAAAGAAATAATTCAAGTATTTTATGGAAACATTAATTTACAGTTAATTTATAGAAGTTCCTTTTTTGAAGTTTAAATTCATCAGGATACTTTTAAATGTGGTAGAAGTGAGCAGTCAATAGTCAGAAATAAAAAGACAGAAGGCAAGGAAGATTTTAGACAAGTCAATACATCATTTTGTAAGAAACACAAACATTTTGAGCATCTTGACATTTCCACAAGAACAGGAGAAAAATTAGTACAGTTAAAAGACAGCTAGACTGGGAAAGGACTTGTTGATTCTGCATATGCCTTTTGCTGAAATCATCATAGGCTAAGAATGGGGTTCTATTGTGTGAAAGGGCATTCGTATGAGGATGTTATAATTTCTTTCTGAGGTCTTGGTGAATATTTAGCACATTTACTTCTGAATGTTGCTCTTACAAAAGTAAACATCATGCAGAACATTTCAGCCATCATCCAGATCTAATTTATATCAACCAAGTTTTGATCTATCAAGATTATGTAAATCTTCTTCCTGGATATTTAATATACGATTTTAAAACTTTCTAGATATCTGAAAATACAATTTATAATATAAGTCTAGATGATATTTTGGAGGAAGAGATATCTTTGGAGGATATACACTGATAAAAATCTTGAGCAACTCAATATATATTGTAGATTTAAAGAACAGTACTAGAAGCACAAATTCTTGTAATTAAGCATGTTTTTTAATTCACTTGTGGTTAAATTGGGACTTCTGACATTTGAAATGTATCAACTCTAAAGATGACTATTTACTTTTTTTATTAGGTTATTCACTAAAATACTACCAGTGTGTACATATACCCTCATATAGACAATATGGATGCATTTAGAAATACTGTTTTTCAAATCAAAAGCTGTGTGTGATTATCAGGAGCAGACAAACATACCCTTTTTTCCCCTTTCAGTTCTCCAAGTACTTGTATTCACCTCCATTCCTTTGTTGCCTTGAAATATGAAACATTAAAGATGCGCCAGCATAACACACACTCAGTTATCTTTCCCTTGCTGTGCTGCCAGGATTCTGATTAGCAAATTATCAGGTACATCTTCTTTCTAGTCAAAATGCATTTTACTTTATTACGTACTGCAGAACCATCTGTCTCACTGGCAATATTAATATGTGCTGTTTCCATTATATAGTGTCTATTGTTTAAAGTGAGTGATTTTTCTGCTTAAAGGAAGTTTTTGTAGCAGGACTGGAGAGCTCTGGAGTGTGAAGATATGTGAGGCTTTGTTCTATTATATTTTCTTCTTGTTGTTCATTGTTTACAGCTCACATGACAAACATTTTAGCTTCACTCTGAACCAAAATGCCCTGCTTTACTTGGGGAACATATTATAAAAGATGGAGTTGTACTATATTTAAATGAACCAGGAAGACCTACAGCAATGCTCATGAAGAATTTTGTTTCCCTCTGCTATAATATTTTGTGACTTGAGTTATGCCCACAGAAATGGTACCTATTGCCTCAAGTACTACAGCTTAATTATTCTTCTGTAGAAGTCAGTGCCTACTTTTCCATTCACTTAGTAGGGAAGTGTCAAGCTTTACATTGTAAATGTGACTATTAAAAAAATCTTGTTTGACAGTCTAATCTTCAGATATAAAGAATATGTATAGTGTAAGAAGTTTATAATAAGACAATGTTTACAATCAGTATTATTTTACATGCAGAAATAAATCGATGGGTTTCTGTTAGCCTGTTCTTTCAGTTACTATAGTCCTTACTTGATGGTTTATTTTTTTTATTCCTAAAAATAGAACTCAGATTTATTTTTTTTAATGTAATATTAACCCCTTATTTCACCTTTATGGAATAAGTAAGTCATAACTACTACATCTTTCGGTGTTACCTCGTTTTTGAAGCTCACTTATTTGAAAATGTTTTTCAGTCTTTGTTATTGATTCTCTGTGTATTTATTCTAGGTATATAATATCTATTCCTAACTTGTTATTTATTCAGATCATTGTCCTAAATTATTCTCTGATTAGATTAAGGCTATATTTTACAGCTAGTGATGGATGCAAGAGTCATTCTCTCAGATTAGTCCTTGTGGGACAAATATTTAATTAAGACTCATGAAAATTGTTTTACATTTAAAGTCTTTCCCTAAAAAAACTGCAGCTTTCATCAGACAACTAGTAGTCTATGTAGAGATCAACATTAATTAACATCAATAATTTTCTTATGGGCAGTCTCTATTTTCTTTCTCCTCACTGCAACTGAAACAAAAAGAACCGTATGGGAAGACAGGACCAAATAAAGAAAAAATTCTACAAGATACTGTGAGCATAAAGCCCACAAGAAACAGCAATTTTGGTTTAAATCTTTTGGTTTCACAAAAAACATTGGAAGTATGACATTTCATACTTCTGATAGTCTATTCCATGAATATTTTTTTCCTGGTCTTGCCTGCAATATGCTATCCGTGTTATTCCTGGAAGGAATAAACTTTAAGTACATGCTGTCTTTTACAAAATTCTGATCTTATCAGATGGCTGTTTCTAGAGGATTTCTAGACTTTCTAGCATACATGTAAAATAAGTATCTTGTACAGATTTCTCCACATCTTAAATTATTGAAATAACCTGATCAGTGGGTTATTGTCCTCAATAGCACCACTGCATGCTTCCTGGTAAAGATAAGGCTAAGAATTTGAATCTCTGCATTTTCATTATTTTTATGATCCATTTATTGAAGAGCTCACAGGACTAGGTGATGAATCTTCTTTTTTTCTTTTAATCATATTTGCCAGCTTCTAATCCATGGTTGAATGGATAACACAGTTTTCATTAAAGAAACCAATTTCAACAACTGTTTGGCACTATCATAGATTTCAAGTGAAGCTTTATACTCCATAATGTTAGTCTTGGTTGAACCAGTTTCCGCTTCAGACTCTAAACTGATATTCAACCTTTCATATCCGCATGACAAACATGAATCATATCAGTGCTCTATTGGTTTGAATGTCTTTTTCTTGTATATTTTCTAAGAAAAGCTCTTTAAAAATTTTAAATTACTATCTGGATTTGAGGATTGCATGGGGTCATGCTGATTAAGATTCTGAGTAACAGCATTTCATAAGCTGGAGCCTTCAAAGTGTAAAATTCATCTTCCTACAGTGCATTTACCTCCCTGGGTTAAATTCAAAACTATAGCAGTTGTATTTTATCTGTAAGTTGGTTTTCATTAGCTACACTGAATTGGGTTTCTTTTTGTTGAGTTATAATAGATAAATAGTTGTAATATTCCTTATAGACTGGGATTCTATTTTTCACCATACAGAACAGCAGTTTCTTTATAGTGCTTTCACAGAATCACTCAACTACAGTGTGGTTGAGGTTAGAAGGACCTCTGGAAGTCATCTTTTCCAACGCCACTGTTGAAGCTGTATCAGCTACAGCTGGTTGCCAGAATTATGTCCAGATGGGCTTTGAATATCTCCATAGTGGAGACCCCACAACTTATTTGGGCAACCTCTGCCTGTGCTGAATCACCCTCACAGTGGAACTGCTTCCTTATGTTCAGATAGAACTACCTGTGTACATCTTGTATCTGCTGCCTCTGGTCCTGCCACTGAGCACCACTGAAAATAGCCTAGACTTGTCCTCTATTCACCCTCCCTTCAAGTATTTACAGACATTGATAAGATCCAGCATAAGCCTTCTCTTCTTCAGGTTGAACAGCCTCAGGGCTATCAGCTTTTCTTCACAGGAGAGGTTCTCCAGCCCTTTAGTCATCTTTGTTGTCTTTCAGTGGACTCTCTCTCCAGTATGGCTGTCTCTTGTACTGGGAAGCCCAGAACAGGACACAGAACTCCAGGTGTGACATCACCAGTGCTGTGCAGAGGATAAGGTTCACCTCATTTTACCTGCTAGCAAAGCTCCTTCTAATGTAGACGAGGATACTGTTAGCCGTCTTTGCTACAAGGGCAAATTTGCTGGCTCAAAATTAAAGTTAAAAAGAAAAAAGGTAAATTTCAGTAAAATTATGTCTATGAATAACAGTAAGATAAGAAGTTTTTGCTTACGCAAGACTTTTTTATCAAAAGGTTAAGGTAAATATCCATATAGTTAGAAAATGAGCTAGATTTGTCGTCTATGTATTCTATAAATTAGAAAGGATTTCGTTCTTTAAACTGGAATTGTTTTTTAATCTCTGGGTTCAGTGGCACTTGCCATGAGCCAGTAGGAAAAACTGCTCTCAAATACTGAGAATTCACGATCATGTCAGCAAGTATAATCTGCATGAGCACTGGTGAGAGGGGATTGGTTTTTTTCCAGAGGAATTCAAAGAGTCTCTGTAACTACATAGTGACCTGACCACAGTAAAGTGGGATCAAAACCAGTGTTCTTTTATTTTTCTGTATTTTTTCTAATTTTTTCTAATTTTTTCTAATTTTTCTGTATTGCTCATGTTCTTTACATAATTTTAAGTCACTACCAACATTTGGGGGTTTAAAATCATTTCATGTTGCCATTTTTTTTTTTAATTAAAAGTCAGTTTCTCTTACTGGTCTCTATGATATTAAAATATTTACCAGTATCTATATTCCAAAGACTTATTAGTCCTTCTTGTTTCTTCTTTCTGAAAAACAAGGATCTTTTGTGTTCTGTTTGATTCTAGCCCCATATGTAGACTGCGAAGTTGTGCAGCCGTTTAGAACTTTCATAAAAACTTCCAGAAACAATGTACTAGTAAACTGTAAAATTTAACCTCTCAGCCAACTGACACTGGATGCCAGTGCATCTTGGAGAACATCCAAGAGAACATTTCATAAAACACAAAGCTCATGCTGTGGTGTCTACCTGGCCAGATACCAAGAACGTATGGAATGATACATATAACCTCAACTGCAATTCCATTAGTTGCAGCTGTTTCTGCAAAATCTGGTTTATGTCTGACTGATCTCACATTACGACAGACTCTTCTAAGCTCTAGCAAGCATTGTATAGAGATGCATAGGGAAAAAGATTCTACTCCATCTCTATTCCTCGCAGACTCTAAAATCCTGATCTGGGTAAGGATTGTCATCTGGCCTTCTGTGAAGTTTTTCTATAGCTCCTTGGTTCAGCGCTTCAGGCAATTGAGACATGTTGGAATACTTTATTTAGAAAGAGATGAGCAATTTTGAGGAATAGGAGTTGAATGTCTTGAAGTGTGTCACCTCACCAACTCCCTTCAATCAAACAATACAGTCCTTCGGGTAAAGTTGTTAAAAATAGTATATCCATATTCACCTAGGTATCTCAGGGTGACTTCACATCCCTTTCCCAGAAACATCTCAGTCTAGAAACAACAATAAAACATGGACTTATGACTTCAACAGGAAAAATGATGTACTGAGTGGCTTCTCCTTTATATGCACAATTCCCCTTCTAAAACACCTAACTGAGTATCTGATTCTCAAAGGCCCTGATATTAATCTCATGCATAGCAAATCATTCTTTAATGAAGTTACAGCTAAAAGAAGGAAGAGAACTCTTCTTTTCAGGAGATTATTTTTCAGTGTAATAGAATTACTACTTGGAATATGCACTATAACATAATGATTTTTTAAAAAAGAAATTATTATGACTTCCCATGGTTTTGTACCTTCTTCATATACTCATTAAATATGAAGATTGAAAAATTTTTTTAGAAATCTTACACCATATACTAGTCATTAAAAAAAAACAAGAAACTTTGGTCTAAAAATGGATTGTGAAAAGTTCGAAATGTTTATATCTGAAGTCAGTGTAGGTTTGGTCTGTTGTTTTGTTTGGGTTTTTTTTTTTTGTAGTACAAATTCTCATTCTAAATTCTAGATAGGAAACAATTTGTTATATAATTGCAGAAACCGTTTTTCTCAAACATACATTGGCATGTAAATATTCATATGGGATGACATGCTGAAAATAAAAAGCTGAATTTCAGGTTTTAGCATATAAAATGTAAAAGTATGAAATTTTAAACAGGAAAAAAAGGACAGTTGTCATCACAAATGAGTGAATCATTTAGATGAAATACTTTGGGGAAGACATTACAGGAAAAAAATAACTTGTTTTTAATATTACATATAGAACAAATGGAACCGTATGAAAAAGGTGATAGGTTATATATTCACATTTATTTTATTTTTCTGTGGACTTGAATGTATTGAAAAAAATGTCTTCTAAAAACAGTAAATAAATGAAAAAACACTTATTTTTGGGTGTCTGGTGAGGTAATAGCTCATAAAAGTCTGTCTGACAGGACACAATATATTGTATTAGAAATTAGATTTTGTAGAGACCCTTCATAGTAATACAGATTTATTTAACACAATTTTAACTCACTTATTTTTTTATTTCTATTTGTCTTTCTGTGCAAAAGGCCCAGTCCAGGATTATGGGCTACCCAGAAAATGAGGTCTGCTATCTGTCTCTTCCTGACAGGATTTTCTACAGTGTATTATAAGTGTTAAATCCCATTACTCATATAGGCAGCCAAGAAAGAAAACCAAACCTGTTTTTTTAAACTCTATTTGAGACAAGTATAATTGAAACTAATGGATAAATGTGTATTACACTGGTGAGCTTCTGAAAAATAGCTTTCTATATTGCTCATTCTATCTGTCCTAACTCTGTTTCATGAATTCATCTCAGCTGGTTGAGTCAGGTGAGAGGAATGATGTTTATATTTGAATAGGCAGGTGCCAATTCATAGAATCATAGAATCGCTAAGGTTAGAAAAGACCTCTAAGATCTTCTAGTTGAACTGTCAGCCCAAAAATTATATTCAAATAGAGGAAAAGCAATGCATTTTATTTTAAAATATTATGTATGGTCAAGTCAAGCTGCTATGTAAAAAAAGCTTTTAAATATTTCTGCTGACTTTTTCATACACTTTGTTATAGGATTAATAAAGATGAGACAATCTTTCGTATCTTGAAGGGTTTTTTTGAGATGATACAACAGAATTAAATGTGGATACCATGCAGAAGTTTTCTGGCATATAAAACTGATAGCCGTTTAATCAAAGCGGTATTGTGAGCCATCCACACTACTTCATTCTGTAGTTCACAAAGTGAACTATGGGCTTCCATGAGGTAGTTCAGAGCACTCATTTGCTAACACTCTATTGCCCCCTGGATACTTGATAAAGAGGGACTTTGAAACTGCAAAAATAGAAAACAGAGAGGCTACTGACAAAAATACACTAACCAAAAAGGTGGCTTAAAAGTATACAAAAAAAAACTGTGCAAAATGATTGTGATTTTGGATAGAAATTGAGATTCCACAATCAAGCTATGACAAAAAAAAAAAAAATAGGTCAACCTGTTACAGATATTTTTGTGCTTCCAATATTTCGATGATAATTCTCTGAGAGCAGACTAGTCATTTTTACAAACTTAGAACTTGGGTTTATTAGGTTATAAGTACATTTTATGTCAAAATCATGGAGGTGGCATATTAGAGCTGCCATTACTCCGGTCAAAGACCTACTTGTTTGAGGAAAACCCCACAGGGTGATTCTTTGGCTATAGAACTGCTTTGCAAAAGCCGAGTGGTTAGAAATAGTTACAGGCAGCCTTGAGACTGAATGTTTGAAGTGTTACCTGGTGAATCAAATGCAAGTACATCTATGAAGATTTACACTTCAGTCTGCACTCAGATGTTTTCTCAGATCATACAATGAAAGGCAAACAGTACTATAGTGCAACCAAGGGACTGGGAAGCAGCTGAGCACCAGTGCTACAATGACAAGTTTTCATTTCCTTGCTATTTACTCTCCCTTGATATATCTGTCACAATATGAACAAAACTGAGGCTTCTCTTATTTTGTCCAGCCATTAAATGTAACTTATAATTCATCAGTTTTAGGTCACTATTTGTTATTCTCAGTCTTGCTAGACTGAGGACCATTCCTTAATTGCATCAGAAAATATTTGTATTAATTTAGATTTTTCCAGATTAAAATAATTCTGGAGGGTTTGGTTTTGGTTTGGGTTGGGTTTTTTTAAAGAACTTGAATTGCATACTGCTTTTCCTTGGACAATATAGATCTGTATTTAAGGGCCAATTTTCTGTTAAATTATTTAAATGTTTGAGAATATTTCTTCAACAGCACATTCACCCACAAACAGAATCTTCAGTTTCAGAAAAATAACAGCTGATGGAAGCTACAAGGCAACTACATGGAGCAACGTATTGTCTTTTGCTAAGTGTCATGCATCGGGCATGACAACCCTGACAATGAAATATCAAGTTGGTTGCCAAATCCTAGAGACAAGATATGTCACCTGCAATTCATCTGTTCTGCTATTTAGAAATTACTGCTTGCCAACAGAGATTATTCACTGATAGGAAAGCAACAAACAACACCCAAAGTATTTCTTCACAATAAAATAGCAAGGTTTTTAAATGTTCCGTTCAGTCCATCCCAAACTCACTTCCTTTCTCATATTTTGGTCTTTAAATCAAAAAGAAGAATAACAAAGAGGATTACGGCATTGATTAAAACGTCTGCACACATAAACACAGTTCTAGCAGGATGAAAAATTTAAAAATCAGACCTTAGTACTTTTTGTTTGCCAGAGAGACAATTCATTCTTCCATGGACCAATTAAGTTACACAGAATCCTGCTGGGAAAAAAAGAAAGGGTTAAAGAATAAAACAATCAGAAGTCACAGAAAGAATAATCCAGATTAATGTAAAATTAGGAATAAAATATATCAATATCAGGGGAATAAAGAATTTAGAACATATGTTCAGGTGGAAAGGTGTGAAGCAAAACAAAGTTACTGTCAG
The DNA here is from genome assembly GCF_032191515.1 of Phaenicophaeus curvirostris. Taxonomy (NCBI): domain Eukaryota; kingdom Metazoa; phylum Chordata; class Aves; order Cuculiformes; family Cuculidae; genus Phaenicophaeus; species Phaenicophaeus curvirostris. The sequence continues at coordinate 19,018,695 of NC_091393.1, forward strand.
GGAATCATCATGACCTTGCCTTGATCAGGAGTTCAGTAACATACTATAGCAAGTGATGAGCAGGGTGAACAAGCACTGAGTGCAATTAGCCTTGGTACTAGTAATGGATCAACAAGTGACAGGAGAATGGTACTTGAAACTGCTGGAAAAAGGTAGCATAAGAATGTGGAATCATTTGATTAGTGGTTCATGCCAACATCTGATTGTAAAATGCCTCTGTAATAAGGCCTGGAGGGAAATGTTATAAAGGCATCCAGCACTGCATAAAAGCAAAGGACTGAGGTGGAACTGAGCTATCTCTGAGAGTCCGAGAGAGATGTTATGTCAGGGACAGGTTTACACTCAACAGCACACTCATGTATGCACTTAACTGCAATGTGCTCCAACCGCACATGGAAATTTTATCCAGCCACTCTTAGCGTTGGATGCTAACTGGATGAGCAAAATTGGAGGGGGAAAAAAAAAAAAAAGAATCTTAAGATAAACACAGTTTAATAACTCAAAGTAAGAAAGAAAAATATAGAAGCGATGCTAAGGCAATCACTCATCAGCTCTCACCAACAGACCAAGGCCCAGGCAGTCTCTTATCAATGGCTATTTTGTACAGGCTACCCCCAGTTTTTATTGCTGGGCATGATGTGATATAGCATGGAATACCCCTTTGGTCAACCCAGAGCAGTTGTCCCAGCTGTGTCTCCTCCCAGACCCTTGCTCACCCCCAGCCTGCTTGCGACATGGGCAGACTGGGAGAAAGTGAAAGCCTTGATACTGTGCAAAAGCAGTTCAGCAGCAGCTAAAATGTTGATGTGTTATCAGCCGTGTTACAGCCACAGATCTAAAACATAGCCCTGTATAAGCTGCTACAAAGAAAATTAACTCCATCCTAGTCAAAATCTCTTCATTGCCACATTGTGTGATGGTTACTGGACAAGGCAGACATATTCCTAATTAAACACAACAAAGACTTTTTGATTACATTTACAGGTACAACATAAGGAAAAGAAAGGCAAGTGAAAATGTGATCTAGTACTGAATGGGTCAGGGTGTTTTTGATAACTAAGAAAAGAACTTTGTTATGCCTATTTTGGAAGAAGACAGATCCAGGAAACCACAAAACGATTTCATGAAAGCTATTTCCAGTCACAAGAGAGTCAGGGTGACAAGGAGCAATCAGTTTGTATTGACCACAGACAAGTCATATCAATGAAAGTGAGTATTGTCTGTGACTAGCCCCATCTCTGTGAGAGATGAGGTGATGTTCTTGACTTTGGCTGTGGTGAGGTATTCAAATGAGTTTTCTGTAGAAACCTTGTAGCCAGACTAAGGGGACATGAAGTGGATTAGTAGACTAAGATATCTGGAAAACTGTCTTGATATCACCTCAGGAAGTAACATACAGTAGTCAGAATTCTCACTGGCATCTGTTATAAATATTGTTCCTCAGGATTTTACGCTGGGGCTGATATTGTTTAGTACTAACCAAAGGGACCTGGAAGATGGGAGAGAGTACATCCTCAGCACATTTGCCAGTGATAATAACCAAAATGGAGAAAGCAACTGATAAGCTGAAGGGCAATATTTTCTGCCAGATGGACGTAATCTGGCTATGTTACCAGAAGTTCATATATAAAAAAAAATACAGGTTACATCTGGTTGGAAGACAAGATTTAAGGATCATGCTCATTTGTCAAAGGTTTTTCAGTGGATGCTAATTCATTGATGCTTGCTTCAAACAAATGAACACCTGAGCATCATAGAAAATCAGACATTAAATTTAATCAAGGATTATACAGATTTAGAATAACAAACTACATAACACTGTTGATATCTTTAAATCTCTGTCATTATCATGTTAATCAGACTTATTACATTATAATGAATTTCTGCCAAACCTGAGGTAGTGTAGCCTTGGAATAGCTCCACTAATGTACAGAATTACACTGTAGCGCTCAAGATTAAAGGAAATAGTTGAGGTTTCTTCATTAATAGTGCTTTCGCTCCCACTGAATCTATTTAAATTAAGACAAATATGTAATAATCCTTTTAATCATGAAAATAAAACTCCATAACATAGTAGGTGAGTTTTAAAATGGAGTCAGTGTTTATAATAGCCCTTGAGATATTTCCACTATTCCTTGTAATGAAAGAACTGAGAACAAAAAGCCATCCAAAAACTGCATGAAGAGTGAAATGAAACTCACGAAAACAAAAGACTACTTCCTTTATTGTTGGAGGCTTGAATACAAACCCAGTTTAGTCTTCATCGATAGCTAATTAGCTAGACATCCTATTCTAGTGTATGTATGTAAGTATTACTAGGATTCTAAATTTTTGAAGGGCAGAAAGAAAAAATCTGCTCTACAGATGAAGTGTGATCAGTACTCATTAGAGAATGTTTTCATTTCCACCTTAGTTTACTGCTAACTCCATAATAACTTGAATACACAGCAGTACTTTATATTAGATGTCACTTTCATTTTGTGAATTAACTGAAGAATGAAAATACAATTCTTCTCCCTAAAGACAATAACAGGTCACTTCTGTGGTTTTATTAAGCTATATGCATGAATATTGTAGTTGAATAACATTTTCTGAGCATGGGAAATGTTAATACTCACTACAAAAATAAGAATGCTGGAAAACTGCTTAATGCTTCTAAAAATCCATTTCAATCACTGGCAGCTTTCATCTCCGTTACTTTTTAAACAGAAATGCATAAGATAATCAGTGCTGAAATGAGAAGGACAGTTTATAAATCTTATTCTAATGCAAGATATTCTCCATCTGCCTTTAAATTCTGGAGTTTTTTTACTATTCTGCCCATAATTTCTTATATAATAATAATATCAGAAATGAGCATTCAGATTAGGATTTAGTTATATTGTGTACACATGTATTTCTACATCTGGTCCACATCAGCATTCACAGTGATTAACATTACATGAATTCTCTTGACTCACAGTAGTATTTCAAAACTCTCTATTTCCAAATTGACTAAAAGGTACAGCAGTTTTTAGCAAGGTCCTACTGAACTACAGTCTAGAATGTTTATAAATGGGAGTGAATTTCAGTTAACATTAATTCAGAACCATGAGAACTCATTCCATTACTGATGTACTATGCTTGAACCCATCCCCTAGAGATCAAGCATGGGTCCAAGGAACCTATTAAGTCATCTATATATTTGAAGAGTTTCTCATGGTGTTCTGAGCACAATCCTCCTCCCACCGCCATATATCTTATTCAAAGCATTGTGCTTTGGTAGCACTACTACATTAACTTAGAGTGAGACTCCCTCAAACTTTTTTTTAAAGCCTCTTGTAATTCATGTGGCATTTCTTGGTCAGGCAGACCGCTCTGGAGAACAAATCTTTCTGTGCTCTGATAGACTAGGCAGTAATAGCAGAAATCTGGCATATCACCACAGCAGAACAATTCTACCGTTTGGTAAAGACCAGCCATTTAGTTATGAATGTAAAGTTAACTTATCCTATATTTATGTTAATATTAGGTTTGGTATTGAAAATGGAAACAAACTATTGCAGGTGGTGTGCCTTTTGGTGTGCAATGTGGATAGCTGAGGCAATTCACCTCCAGAGTAAAACATACTGTCAGCCTCTGGCCTGGACAGGCGCACACTCTCCTGGGTGGAAAACTGGTTGGCTGGCCGGGCCCAGAGAGTGGTGGGAAATGGTGTGAAATCCAGCTGGAGGCCAGTGACAAGTGGGGTTCCCCAGGGCTCAGTGCTGGGTCCAGCCCTGTTCAATGTCTTCATCAATGATCTGGATGAAGGCATCGAGTGCACCCTGAGCAAGTTTGCGGACGACACTAAGCTGGGTGGAAGTGTCGATCTGCTGGAGGGTCGGGAGGCTCTGCAAAGGGATCTGAACAGGCTGGACCGCTGGGCAGAGTCCAATGGCATGAGGTTTAACAAGGCCAAATGCCGGGTCCTTCACTTGGGGCACAACAACCCTATGCAGTGCTACAGACTAGGAGAAGTCTGTCTAGAAAGCTGCCTGGAGGAGAGGGACCTGGGGGTGTTGGTTGACAGCCGACTGAACATGAGCCAGCAGTGTGCCCAGGTGGCCAAGAAGGCCAATGGCATCTTGGCTTGGATCAGAAACGGCGTGACCAGCAGGTCCAGGGAGGTTATCCTCCCTCTGTACTCGGCACTGGTGAGACCGCTCCTCGAATCCTGTGTTCAGTTCTGGGCCCCTCACCATAAGAAGGATGTTGAGGCTCTGGAGCGAGTCCAGAGAAGAGCAACAAAGCTGGTGAAAGGGCTGGAGAACAGGCCTTATGAGGAGCGGCTGAGAGAGCTGGGGTTGTTTAGCCTGGAGAAGAGGAGGCTGAGGGGAGACCTCATTGCTCTCTACAACTACCTGAAAGGAGGTTGTAGAGAGGAGGGTGCTGGCCTCTTCTCCCAAGTGACAGGGGACAGGACAAGAGGGAATGGCCGCAAGCTCCGCCAGGGGAGGTTTAGGCTAGACGTTAGGAAAAAATTCTTTACAGAAAGGGTCATTGGGCACTGGCAGAGGCTTCCGAGGGAGGTGGTTGAGTCACCTTCACTGGAGGTGTTTAAGGCACGGGTGGATGAGGTGCTGAGGGATATGGTTTAGTGTTTGATGGGAACAGTTGGACTCGATGATCCGGTGGGTCTCTTCCAACCTGGTTATTCTGTGATTCTGTGATTCTGTGATATAATGGAATGATCTCAGATTACATAAAGGATTTATTTTGGATGAAACTAAAACAGACTACGTACTCCAAAACCACACCTTATGGTCTCCAAATGCAAATGGGTTTGCCTACAGAGCTAGGCTGTAACTAGCTTAAAGTTAAAAAAATATGAAACCATGAAATGCATACAGTATGGTTGTCAGACCCTCAGAATCAAATTATTCATCATCAAAACCTCTCCCATGCATCCACATCTCTTGCAAACCTAGACTGAGCCCTAGGAACTGTATTAAGTACAAGCTTGTTGACGTTTAAATTTAGATCCTAGCCTTGCATATTAGTATCAAGTATACACCAGATTACGAACCCTTCAATTTGCAGAGGCCTTGGGGACATCGTAGAGATAAAAATTTTATAGTATCTGATTTGTGGTAAAATTTATACAACAGCTTTAAGAGTTACGGACTCTTCATGCTATAATCGATACTCTGACCTATACTGGTCCACATAAAGGACTTTCTGTTTTTCCTCAGCTTAGTAATAAGTAATAATGAAAAAAAGTTAATTAACAGTACACATATGGCATCTGTTAAAAGGCATCCTTGTTTAACACTGATTTGAAGCTATATCAGAGAGGCAAGCTGCGTTCTTGATTAGTATTGATTGTTGATGCAGTGCTGACCCAAATAGATTGTAAGAAGGGAATTTAGGTTGGGGTGGCTGCAAGAACAGAACCACACTCCTTGGTGACATAAAAGATTTGTTTATTTAGTGGGATGGATACAGTAACTATACAGCAATTCCTATTCTATAACACAAACACAAAAATTCATATAAAAACATTCACACTGACCAAGACCCCAGTTCCTCTGGTGTCATTGTGAACAACACCATGGTCGTGGGATCAGCAGGACAGTCACTCCTGGCTGGTCCCAGTCCTGGTTGGTGGTCTGGCTTTTATGTAGGGTGTTTCTATTTCAGGCTCAGTCCTCTATTCTGCACTGGGTTTTTAGGAAAATGTTCCTTCAAGGGACTATTGTTCTCACTGCTCATTGCTTTTTAACTTGGAGGGTTAACACAACGACCTTGCTGGTCGAGTAATCCTAGATATACCTCTACATTTTTTTCCCATCTAAACCAATTAGCAGTCATTACCTGGGCTACTGTCACTTTCTGGCCTCCACTCCAAGTGCTCTACAAGTATGTAAAGATATTAACAGTTCATCTGTGGCTTATTGTTTCTTTACAAAGCATATGGCTAAATCATTATAGCAGGGTAGAGATAGGTCAGATCTGCTCATGACTGCTTTCCAGTAGACCTTCCCTATGGCCTTCCCTAGACCTTCCAGTAGACCTTCCCTATCTGTTCTTTGTTTTCTCAGTGCATAGCAAATCATGGGCAGGTGTGCTGCAGGTCTTATTTGTTTTGGGCAGGTTTCACTCTGTGACTCCAGACGTAGGATTTTAGCAATTTTTTTCTGTATTTATCAAAGTAAGGACTTTTACAACATGGCCAAAATCCTACCCCAGTTTGTGAACAAGCATACTTCAATATTTTTCCACTAATCAAGGATAAATTCAGACCACCTCATCAAGATGTTGAGGCATCTGTTAAGTAAGTAACTTAGATGATTGACAACAACGGGGTACAGAAAACAAAGTCATTCTGCTGAAAAGCAAGAAGAACAAATCTGAACTTTCTTAGTTTATGAAGATTAGAATGTGAATCTTTCCAAGTATAGACAAAAATATTAACTGTCAATTTTATAAAAAGGTTACACTTGAATTCTTCTCCTTCATCAGTGTATTTTTGTGAAGTTGTCCATAGCTCTTCATATGTTGCCAAATTCAGTGCTATCTCACTGCATAGGTATGGTCCAAGTTTAATTTCCTCTGAAGGCAAGGGTACTGGAAGAGCTTTTTGAAATGGTCGCTGTGGACACACATCATCTTCAGGAATGAAGTGCCAGCTAAAAATACTGTATGTATTGCTCATTACTTCTCATCAATGGTGTCTTTAACTCTGTGTGCCACATAGGATTGTTATCAGCTACAGGAAATAACTACCAGAAGCAAAAAGAAGTGAGTAAAACTGCCCTAAACCAAGTCAGATAGAGTCAATTGTATCAGTTCTAACTAGCTTCATTTACCATTTAAGCCAATCTGACTGACTTTACTTGGAACAGGCTAAAGAAAACTTGTGTTATATGTCTGTATGAAGACCTGCAGGGGTGTTACCCTCCACTTACAGGTGGTAAAATAAGCTGTTGTGCACTATGGTATGTCTCTTTTTTTCTTTAGCTGTCTACATCCGTGACAATGGGACTAATGTCAGTCTCCTGTCTTTGGCTGAAAAGATAGTTGAAAGACTTATTACTGGTCTTAAATTCAATAGCTAGTAAAGGAATTTTATATAGACAAGCCGCAATTCATTCAACTATATAATTAACAAAAAAATTAAGTTGATATGAGTATATGAAGAAAGAAAAAGGAATTAATATGAGGTATAAATTAGTCTCATAACACAGTAATTTTAAAAATTAATATTTCAAATCACTTCTATCAACATTTAAATTCTCTGCATGGTACAAAATTTGGTCTTGGTCTTGATATGATACACTTATAAAACTAGAAGCTTTACAATTCTTTCACCATAAATTTATAGGTTATTCAATAAAATGAATTTATAGCTATATTTTAACTGTAAAGAGAAGAACATAAAATACTTGGAAAAAATTATTTACACAATTTTTTTTCAGGTCATGAAAATTTATTTTAATACATTATCCTTGAATTTTGATATATTTCTTTCAATTAAATCTATCTATGGAACATTTCTATATCGTGTTATACTTTTGAGTTTATATGTGCAAATACATATACAGTACATATATGTATTTGTATATATGTGTGTGGAGAGAGAGAGATACCCATATATTTATATATGTAGACACATATGATTCATGTAATAACATTTTCTAACCATCATTGCAAACTCCCTTCTGAATGTTGACTGAAGTACTGGTATAACAGAGTTGAACATTTGATGAAAACAGAAGCACAGTATTAGCATATTTTAATTGTGCTTATCAGCAGTCAAGTCATCTCTATTGATAATCATAGCCATGAGTAAATTAAATAGTCCCTCAGTGAACATTCAAAAATATATCTATGAGGTGAAAGTAAAGAAATGGAAATACTTTATCCAGTGCATATAGCAAACACTTTACTGTTTCAGCTAAAACTGTATGGAAGATGATATCATATGATATTAGGAATATGATTTATTAGTAGACAGGTACAGTTGGACTTGATGATCTCAAAGGTCTTTCCCAACCTAATGATTCTATGGTTCTGTGACTAAACAGATAAGCACTATACTCTTTGTCTGTTACTTCTAAACATCATGATATATATATTAGCACTGCAAATCAGGTAAATTAGGCTTAACCTTTTCAAAGAAGAGGATATAATATTGGATGATGGTGGTCTTTCTTCAGTGTTCTTCAGTAATATTGAACAAGTCAGAATAAATTACCAGATTAAAAAAAATAGAGTCTATGAGTAATGAAGGCAAGCCAAAATGCATGGTGATATGTATAAACGTAAAAAATTATTATGTAATATTTTTCCTTTCTGAAGTGAAAAAAAGTATTTGTGTACATTATGCTACAAGTGATAAAGAAAACTAACTAGAAGGAGAAAGATATTTCTAACATATATGTAGTTGCCTGTAACCGTGAGGGTTGGACAGATTCTTGAAAGAATTACTCTTTTCACTGCTGAATGCAGAACCATGGACCCAACAGATGATACTTTAAAAAATGAGGCTTCATACATACAATCATTTTAAACATAAACTGACAGGCTTAATGAATAAATTTCTGGGAGCAGTTTTATGATCTGTCTTTTGCCAGAAATCTAAAAATGAAGGGCAGCAGTCCCTCTGAATTTGGTATATGTTAGGGCTACAGGGCTGCAGCAGGGGTTGGATAGAAAGAAAAACAATCGAATGCTAATGTTATTAGGGATTATCATCCATCTGCAAACTAATTTTTAATATTGCAGTATAGAACAAGATATACTTGACTTCTAGTATGATTATAATTTCTTTGATATCTCTAACAAGTCCAGGTATTACTAAAGAATGTGAAAATTATTTTCTTTCTTGGGCATCAGTGTGAAAAAAGATGTGGACAGGCTGACCAGGGTCCAGCTTAGGGCCACCAAAATGATCAAAGGACTAAGAAGTCTGCCATATGAGGAAAGGCTGAGAGAACTGGGTTTGTTCAGCCTTTAGAAATGAAGGTTCAAGGGAGACCTTATTACCATGTTCCAGTATTTAAAAGCTGGCTACAGAAAAGTTGGAGACTCTCCTTTTTACAAGGAGTCACATGGAAATGACAAAAGGTAGTAGGCACAAGTTACTCCTGGGGAGATTGTGATTGGAAACAACAGGAAAATTTTTCACAATGAGAACAGTTATTGGAAGAATCTCCCCAGGGAGCATCCAGCGTTGGATGATTTTAAGATTCAGCTGGACAAAGTGCTGGGCCATTTTACCTGGACTATGCTTTTATCAGAAAAGGTTGGATCAGATTATTCTCATGGTCCCTTCCTACTTGCTATTTTATGATTCAATGATTTCATGTTTGCATCATTGTTCTAGGCTTTTGGGTTTTTTTTCTTATATGTATGTTCAATATTTTTTACTTATCCAGCCTTCTTTTTTAACAAAAGCTACCTGGACATTAGTTCCTTGCCAAAGAACTACCTGTAACTGGGAAACTCCTATACTTTTTGTCAGCTACTAATAAAATTTAATGTGATGCTGTTGCTGGGAAAAAAATTAGGTTAATTCCTAAGTGAAACCATATCTTCTTTTTCTTTTTTGAAGTCTTAGATATATATTTATGTTATAAAACCACTGTCCTTACTATTCTACAGCTGGTCATGTAATCAGGGCTCTTATATACTATGACACTGGAATCTTAATTTCTGAAAAATATAAGGTACATATATTTTAATCTTCCATTGAAAAAAAAAGGAGACTAGAGTATTTATGCTTTATAACAAGAGTTGCCTAGTAGGAAACTTGAGAGCCACATGATGCACTTTGTTTTCCAAGAGCAAGTACGTGCTGGATTATGACATTATATGTAATACCCTGGCAATTTGCCAGCATTGTTATTTATACAGATTTGCACACAGTGCTTTCTAGCAAATCTCTAAGCACACTTGAATTCAATGGCCTAAACCCAAAAGGACTCAGTCAGCCCTAATCTGATTTTGAAACATCTGCAGCTTTAAAATTGACAACTGCTAGGTTTAACACAACTGCCTATGGAAAATGTGTTTTTTTGGTAAGACCACAGCAGTGCCTCTTCTTTGCGCGTGCTAAGGTCCTTGAGACTGATATCTTTGCTGATTTGCATCCCAGGCTTATTTTCCACGGCCACCTTAGATAAGTGCTGTCTAGTTTTCTGCATAGTTCTTCATTCAGAAGAAAATTAACATCCAGTATCTGGTCACGGCAGCAATATATGTGCTTAAACATGCACATGCATTTTTGAAGTTGCAAAAATCTGCTTGCACAAATCAAGTGCCTGTCCTAGAAGAAGGTTTAATGAATTTACAAGATCAAATGTCTGGATATGTCCAAGTATTAGAATTTTTTAATCTAAACTTGTATTTTATTCAAGAGTCAACAGTAGGAACAGAAAATAAACACTTTCAAATGTACTTCTTTTGATACATAAGGCAAAAATTTTAACAGACGTATAAATGTTGGATTTGTATGAGCAAATCAGTTTTCTTGTATACAGGCAGTGTAAATACGTTCACAAGTGTTTATATGGATGTAGTGTATATATTTCAAAATGAAAAGGAGTTAATAATGTGTGCAAAAATATATGCATGGTTTCTGCACATTTTTTTAAAAAATATACAATTACTCTTGAAAGATTGTATCGCATTCCTGTTTTAGAATATTTACCATAAGAAACTTATATATGCAGAAGCTTATTCTAGCAAAAAGAAAACTCTGTGTGTGTAGACCTGCACATTTATTTATAAGATTTACTATGTGCTGAAAGAGAGAAGAAAACAACCACTCATAAGTAGGAAATTCTTGCCTTTTTTTTCATTTCAGTTCCATCTTTAACAGAACAACATTGATTACTGACTATAGAATTCTATTGTAGTGAGAAATGCACTTTTTTCCCATATGACATGCACTTAAATTTTTGTTGACTTTGTTCTAGACATGGTAATACAGAACTATAGCTGTATTTAGAAAAATCAGTTCTATGTCCTTCTTAACTAAGACATTGCAGCACATGGAAGAGTCGAAGATGTAAAACAGCAATTTCAGAGAAAAATAGTGATTTGATAAGACAAACCTCTACTTTCTGTTTATTCCTTGATGCAAAATCTTAGCTTGTATAGTGTATATTTATACTTGTGTAACACCTAAGCTACTTTCAAAGTTGTTATTGATGAACATATATAAAATCCAAAGCAGGAGCTAGGCCAGTTACAGATGTTTCTGCTTGAGAAGTAGGAGAGTGTAAACTTTCACACAGGTCAACCACATAAGACTGAAGATATATGGAAAACCTGGAAGTGTGATGAAAAGAGCCTAAACAATAGTGGAGTCACTGTGCGTACACATACCCACTGAACAATTCTCTCCAAAATGCATGAACTGCCCTGTGTTTAAAGGGCATACCTCCCAAGGAAATTTTTGCTGCTGCTATTTTCTACTATTGACATAGATGGATCATTTCCTGCTGCCACCAAAAGCAGGCTTTAAGTATTAACTGGCATTCATAAGCGTCTGTGCAACTTTTAGAAAAGATTACTGCATAGTACTAGTGAAAAATGCCATCTGCAGAATGTCTTTTAAGAAAAGCAGCCTGAAAAAAAAAGATAGTTCATATTTTTCCTGTTAATTAGTTTGAGAAAAGTAGCTGTAAACATCTCAGATGTTTACGCCGCTTAATAACCATGCTGCAGTTCTGAATTAGTTGAATTATAATTGTTTTATTATGTGCATGCATGTAAAAACAAAATGAAAGTTTAAAAAAAGAGTATTTATGCAACTGCATCTTTTCTTCTAATGTTGATTAATCAGTTGAATTGTCGTTGAATGTGCTTTAAGGTATGATATAAAATATATTCTTAGGCATTATAATCAACATCAGGATTAATGAGTTACAGACTATTACTTCTGATTAGTCTGCATTTATGTCAGATAGGATTAGAAAGTCACTATAGGCTCCTTGTAAAAGATTAACATCCAGGGCATCACATTACACAGAATAACATCCTAAATTGAGATTGCTCTAACTTGGCGAGTTGTTTATATTACTTTTGAAATGGATACCATACGGAATGCTTCAGGAATTTTTACAAGGATTAAACCTCAGCTCTTTCTCATCAATGCTTTGGATGACGTCAAGTGTTTCACTTCTCTTCAACTGTGTTCCCATCCCTGTGGCTTCATCTATTTATATTGCTAGCACTTTCTCTTATCATGTGCACAGACTTGCAGATCTTGATTTTGATGCTACATTCACAAAAATGATAATAAAAATTGCAACAATAAATGTATTAGCAGTGCTATTCTGAGACTATAGGAAAAAACTAACAATTCCATAATAATTTCTTGGCCAGAGAGAAATCAGCTGGAAGTAAATTTTTTGTTAAGTCCCTTAAAAACATATACCTTTACAGAACTGAATAGGGTCAAGGAGACTTAATGTGCATAAAGCTGAACTAGTATTTTTGTATGGTTTGGCAGATTGCAACTTAAAATTATTCTCTTCTGTGAAAGTCACTGTAACTGAGCTCTAGGATCCCTGAAATATTTCATTTTTCTTTGAAAGTTGCAAGGCAACGGCAGCAAAGTATTTTGAGTCACTCATCTTCTTTTAAGTCTTTAGTTCACATTCACCCAAAAAAGTAAAATTAATGGCTTTTTGTTGTCAGTAAGAGGCAGAAAACAAAATATATTACTTACAATTTCTATCTAGTGAGCAGTTATTGACTTCAAAAGAATGAGCAGAGATCATGCTTAGAAAGCCACTTAGTTCAGTTGTGCAAGGTCCAAGCATCCTAAGTTGACTAGAGTGAGACATTGTGCCAAGTACATACAGAGAAGATCAAATTGTTCCAACCCCTACAATTTTTGCACTTCCCTTATGCCAGAATCAGCAAGATCAACAAAATGTCAGAGAGTCTTTGGCCTCTTTTACATTGCTGCAAAATGTCTTAAAACTTTCAGAGGGGCTGAGGAAACTGAAGATTTTTTTTGTGTGGTTTATATAGAAAAAAAAAAGGTTTGAGACTGGAGCTCTACGCTCCTGATATTTTAGTGATTTTGTATGGATGACACAGATCAAATTTTTACTCAGAGAATAAGATAATCTTCATTACAAGGCCATGACACATTTAAAATGTTTGTTCCAGAGCATTAGCAAGGAAGTCTAAATTATCTCCATGTTTATTTTTCTCCCTCTTGTGAACTTGTAGTGTGCCTGAGAAGTGACTTAATTGAATGACCTGCCCAATTGTGAAGCACTGCAAGCGGGAACATGACCACCTCACATGATTAAGATCTGAAGAAGTTGCAAAAGAAATGGAAGCAATGGCTAACAAAGTGTTACATAACTTAATGGATATTTAACCCACCTCTGAATGAGGGAAGAATGAATAAAAGTAGAGGAAATCAGTTTAATTAAGCCTTCGGGTGTAAATCCTGGTTGCTGCTTCAAGTAATTAATTATAAGATCTTAACTTTTAAAATCACTTTCTGTGGAGAAGGTCTTTGGTAGCTTAATAGGCAAGCTGTTTACCTAATCAGATAAAGTTAGGCATAACCGTGCATTTCCTGCTATGGTTTGAGCTGTGAAGTACGATGGAAAGTATTGAAGGCACAAGAACTGTCCAGTGGTGCAGTGGTTGAGGTTTATTTGTCTTGATACAGTTGCAAATAGTGTTGTCATGTGCAAAGGGAGAAACATGAATCAGTGCTCTAGTGTACCTAATTACTACAGAGAAACACATTGGCAACTGCAGTTAAAGTTTTGTTTTGTTTTGTTTTGTTTTGTTTTGTTTTGTTTTGTTTTGCTTTGCTTTGTTTTGTTTTGCTTTGCTTTGTTTTGTTTTTTAATACTTGCCCTTCATTCAGAATCACAGGATATGATTTGGGTTGGAAGGGACCTTAAAGACCATGTAGTTCCAACCCCCTGCCATGGGCAAGGACATCCCACTAGATCAGGCTGCCCAAGGCCCCATCCAACCTGGACATGAACATCTCCAGGGATTGAGCAGCCACAACTTCCCTGGGCAACCTGTGCCAGTGCCTAGTCACTTTCATCATGAAGAAATTCTCCCTCATGTCTAGTCTGAATATGCTCCTTTCTAATTTAGAGCCATTCCCCCTAGTCTTATCACCACAAGCCTTTGTAAACAGTCCCTCCCCAGCTTTCTTGTAGCCCCTTCAGGTACTGGAAGGTTGCTAAAATATCTCCTTGCAGCCTTCTTTTCTCCCGGCTGAACAACTCCAACTCTCTCATCCTGTCCTCGTATGGGAGGTGCTCCAGCCCTCTGATCATCTTTGCAGCCTCCCCTGGACCCATTCCAACAGTTCTACATCCTTCTCTCATTGAGGATTCCAGAACTGGACACAATAATCCAGGTGAGGTCTCACAAGAGAGGAATAGAGGGGCAGAATCACTTCCCTGGACCTGCTGGCCACGCTACTTTTGATGCAGCCCAGGTTACGGTTGGCCTTCTGAGCTGCGAGCAAACATCGCTGGCTAATGTCAAGCTTCTCATCGACCAGCACCACCAAGTCTTTCTCTGTAGGGCAGCTGTCAATCACATCATCCACGATCATTTTCTGAAAACGAGGATTGCCCCTATCCAGGTGTAGGACCTTGCACTTTGCCTTGTTGAACCTCATGAGGTTCTCACAGCCCCACTTCTCCAGCCTGTCAAGGTCTCTCTGGATGACATCTTGTCCTTCAAATGTGACAACTGCACCACTCAGCTTGGTGTCATCTGCAAACTTGCTGAGGGTGCACTCGATCTCGCTGTCAATATCATTGATGAAGATATTAAACAACACCTGTTCCAGTATTGACCCCTGAGGGACACCACTTGTCACAGATCTCCATCTGGACTTTAAGCCATTGACCACTACTCTGAATAAGACCATACAACCAGTTTCTTATCCACCGAATAGTCCACCCATCAAATCCACCTCTCTTCAATTTAGAGAGAATGATGTTGTGGGGGACCATATCAAAGGCTTTACAGAGGTCTAGTCTGTCGGTTTACCTATGTCCACTGCTGCGGTTACACCATCATAGAAAGCCACTAAGTTGGTCATACAGGATTTGCCCATGGTGAAGCCATTCTGGATGCCATTAATCACCTCCATGTCCTTCATGCGCTGTTATGTTCGCCCTTCCAATGTCTTTCCATGTCCTAAAGGCTGAACTTTCAAGTTTCCCTATACAAAATGTCAGGTAGGCTGTGATAAATCTTTGAAATTCTGATGTCTTCTCGGGGGGGGCATGTTGCTGGTGGTGGGGGCTCCTTCCTCCTTGGTTTTTGAGTCCATGCTGGTGTCTTTCATGTTTTTCCGTATCACAACATGCTGCTTTTTCTGGGCTAACAGCCGCAGCCCCCTGCTCACAAAGGGCTATGGTCTGTCTGGCAGTGACATGGGGTGTGAGTATGTGACACTGTCCCCAGAGGGGCCATTCCCAGAGCTGAAACTGGAGCAGGCCAGGCAGCAGTCATTGAGCTCATCATAGATGCTACAACAGAGGAAACCCAGTTCAATTCAAAACAAGCTCAGACAAATCCTGCAGTGTCAGGTCAATATAGCGCCTGTCCCCTTCTCCTGTTAATGGCACAAATCACATTTACTGAAGTACAGTATGTGTTAAGTGCAATTGTAATTTTCCTTCTGAATTTAAGACACTGACATGATGGCAAATATCATATGGGACCTCCGGGAAAGCTAAGCATTTCTGGAAAAGTAGCAGGAAGCCTAGTGGAACACACTAGATATTACCTAAATTGCCACTTGGTGTCTTTATGTAGGCACTGAATCCCATCCATAACACTGTAGCTAGAAACAAAAAGACTAGGAAACAAAAATAAGTAGAAGGCACTACCCACTGCAACTGGCAAGAATGAAGCCTTTAGTCAAGTCCTAAACAGAGCTTAACAAGTACAGTGCACAAAATTGAGTAGATTGAGGAGATGTTAAAGTTTGAAGATGCAGTTTTAAGTTTTTTCAGTTATAAAATTTTAACAGAACCTTCAACTTATTCCTAAAAGATGAGAAAGAAGTTGCATAGTAATGGACATATTTTGAATGGACAGAGGAGGATTAGTGTCAGAGATGATGAAGAATGATGGATTAAGATGGATAATATATTATTTGCACAGCTAAACTTTACCAAAACAGTTAATGAATGAGCACTACCTCACATCATCTTTATGCTAATACTTATCCTGTACATTTTGGGCAGGAAGAGTGTGACGGAGGAGAAGAATCTAATCCTTAGTATAAATCAGGAACCGGAGATGATCCGTTAGCAGCAGCATTGGTAGCTTAGCACACATATATTCATCATTATTTGCAAGATACCAGACAATGTAAGGAAGGCGTAGTATTTTCCTTCTCATATGCAACAGGTATCCTTACTCTGATGAGGGAATATCCTGTGTTAAGCTAAAAGAAAATTGTGAAGTCATGGGAGGGAAAAATATGTTTTGCATTCACTCTCACTTGGAAAGTGCAAGTATTGATTTCCATGAATGTTCTTGTTTGTCCTTAATAACTATTTTAGTTTCCAGTTTTTACCAACTGATGTAGTGTCTCTGCATGTTTTATGGAGAGTACGTACTAGGAATAAAATACAGACATTTTTTGTCAGTGTACAGGATCTTGTGATTGCACAGTATAAAAAGAAAATTAACTAATATTCTATTTAACATGAGGCGCTCTTATTTAAAACATGGTTCTTATTTCACCCCCATTGACACCTATACAATCTTTCCAATAAGTTGACATGTGATACTGTTTTCTGTTGTTCCTCCACAATTATTTTGAATAAAGCAATAAATACATGTTTAAAATAGAACAGTAAATGCTGTGATTGCTTTCGAATGGTTCTTCAAAATTTCCCTCCTCTCTTTTTCTACTATTTTCTTTTATTGCATTAAAATTATTTCAGCTCTCCAAGAATTATAAAAACTTTGTCTGGCCTGTCAAAGAGGTGTTCTGAGTTCTTCTGTGGGAATGCTGGTTTTAAGTGTTTTAACTGCATTGTTGGCAGCCAAATATGTCCCTTGATAAATAAACTGACTTGGTAATATTTTCTCTACAACTATTAAGTGGAGTTATACACTCTCCTGTGCAGAGTTGCTGTAGATGCTAGTAATCTGGATAGACTGCAATATTGTCTGGTCATACTTTCGTGGAATATAATTGTTTGGTTTTAAATGAATTGCTTTTGGCTATTAGAGACATTTTTTATATATATCACAGTTTCTCCTTGCTGTGATAGCTCACCAGCCTTCTCCTCTGACCAGCACCGCAGGAAAACTTTTGGGGTGTCTCTCTAACCAAACAAAAAAGCAGTAGCAGGGACTATTCAGGAATAAGGAGATTTTTTTTTCCAGGTAACATTATTGCTCCGCTTTCATAAGTCAGCCAGTGTTTGGAAAGGATTGAGTTTTGTCAATATTTCCAGATTTCATAGTGCTTAATAACAAGTATCCAGCAGAGCCTGTAGATGGAGAATGCACTAGATGTATGAGTAAAAGCAGGGGGAAAAAGGTTCAATTAAATTTTAAGTCTGTTTGTCTCTCCTGGTATGTCACATTAAAATGCTGGTGTTTGAACTGCATAATACACATGATTTGTATGGAAAACCAAGAATTTATGGTAGGTCTAATTGGAATCTCAACAGTCTAGCCAAAGAAGTATCATTAGCTCAGTTACAAATGTTCTAAGACTTAACATGCAATTGCAGTTACAACAATTATTGCATTTCAATCACAGTAATGATAGTTTAATAGCTGAAATTGAAATTTGCTCTTTGTTTTATCTGCATTTGTTATATAAGTTGTATTTTGTTTGTGTAGGAAGCTTGTCTTTCATTACTCCTAAAGCCATTTTTACTCAGTTCCAAATCTATCATCTCTTCAGTGATCAGTAGTTAGTCAGTGATGATTTGTTTATAGCCTTGATCTGTCATCCCATGTTTATTTTTTTCAACATCTCTATTGTTATCCTGTGTTTTTATTCCACAATACCACATAATTTTTTCTGTGCAGAATAAACTGTGTCACTAGAACAATACTTGTTATCACTATCTGTTACTCACAGACCTATATCAGAATTATTACAACAAGAGACATAGTACCATACAATTTTACAGAGATAGCAAAACTCAAGCAAATTAGCTAACAGTCTTCTAGAGCTAAAAACATCTTAAACGAAGCTCCAGGCAAGCATAAGACAAGTCCAGACAAATCATGCCTGATAAGCCTCAGTTCAGTGACCTAACAGTGTTAGAAGAAACCCTGTGATTTCTCCTTCAGCAATACCATATCTACTGAGATAGAGGATTACAGAAGTGAGACAGAGGGTAACAAACTGTGTGGATACTATTTGTAAAAATGAGAATAAATTCTCAAATGGAACTTATCAGAGTTCACTTGTATTGGAACCATTCAAAGTCAAAATGGTTGTGAATCAGCTGAAATAGCCACTGTGAAATGATATCTGGGGTTTGTTAGGATAAACTAAGAGGGGTGTGAGGGTAGGACTTGACAGTAAATAGCAGACTGCTAAAGAGGTGTTCACAATTCTGTGTTATAACTGTATTATCAGAGTTGGGAAATACAGAGGTCTTAAATAGTGTTTGCAAAATTAGACTAGCAAAAATAGTACAGAATATTTTATATCAGAAGGGTAATCTCTCTGGGTAATATCTCTCCTCTCCTGTTCTTTAACATTTTGTGAGCTCTTCATTTGTTTTATAAGCTAATATACACAAAGAATTTTAAGTAAAGCACTTAACGCGATGGTGCATTAAATATTAGCCGTGATTTCTCATACTAGGTCACGTAGCAGTTCACAAAAGAAAAGCAAAGGAATACCATGACCAGAAGAAAAATACAAAAGACCCCCAGACAAACAAACTGAAAAAAACCTACTACACAACTGAGCACCTTAGGTTTAACATAAATCAAGTACCAGACTTTGCTTGTACTGACAAGGATTCAGTAACAGGGTGAAGTTGTGAGCAGTCAGTAAGTTAATTTGCACTCCTACTTACATCAGGAGAGTTTGCAGAAGGTGATTGAGAAAGCAACAGCTAAATATTCTGTCAAGTTTTTGAGGCAGAGAGGAAAGGACAGTAACTCCTCAAAGCTCTTTCACTTCATACTTCAGCTTGAGAAGGAGGAGTAGTAAATGAGAGCAGATTCTTAGGCACGCTCAGGGGATTTCTTCTCTTGATCTGCTAGATGTTTTCACGTTTACATGTCTACATGTCTGACCAGGAGTGAGGCTGGATGCAAATTCCCAAAATGCAATTATACCCCCTCTAGCCAACCAGCCACATGGATCAACACAGCAGTGCCTTTACAGGCACCCACATAAACATAATGACAGTGACATACAAATGATCAGCATGGATTTTCTGATTCTATTCTTCCTCTCTGGTTGATGATCTTGATTTTCACTAGCGGAACGTACACACAACCCATTATGCAGTTTCAAGTCCACACTTTGGGTCTTTCCATATTCTGGTCTTCTCACTTGCTGGTCCACCTTTAAGTTCACTGTCTACTCAAGTCCACACACAACAGAGTCACACATAATCTAGTTAGCAATGGAGTTCAGTAAGAGGATAGTACTGACTATAAGAATCAGGTGGAGGGATTGGCCAGAGAAGCATACTGAGGAGAAACTTGTTTACACATGACTACTACTCTCTATTGCTGTTCCCATCACGTGCATGATAACGTTCTTTCCTCTCTTGCTATTTAGAAAGTTCTGGTTGAAGTAAACTGCAAAGAGAACATTTCAGTGAGAATTTTATAATGCAGTATGTTCTCCTGTAGATTTCTCCCTCAGGATGGCTTTCATCTTGGAACAATGAATGCTTTGCTTGTTTTTTACGAAACAGAAATCTCCAACTGCAGTCACTTGTCTATAATTTGTGACTTCTCAAAATTAAACACTTCTCAGGAGCATTATTTTATTCTGTCTATTTATAAGCAGGAAAGAATTTTAAGTGTAGAGACACTCAATATAATGAGAAACTTCAGTGAATGAACAAGTAAATAAGTTTTTAGCTGGCTGGCTTTATAAATGCAAAATCTCACTACAGATACGGAACTCCTCATAAAACATTAATAATGAGATCCATCTTGATAAAACTGTTTTGCAAAAATCAGGTACCTGTGAAAAGAAGTTGCATGAGTTCTGCTAATACTTAATGGAGCAACAGGCACTCTCAAACTAAAAATTGTCCCTTCCTGAAAAAAACAACTGAATCACTTTCTAGAGATTGCAAGGAAAGATAGATATCTAAAGTGGTATGAATTGTTCTGTGGAAGGACCAGCCTTCCTCTACTGAAAATGGAAAGGTCTTATGTGATTAGAGGTGGGGGACAGTGCAAATAAAAATTGCTTCATTTCATTTTCTGTCTTGGCTGGAATAGGCTGATGACCATTTTGTCTGCTTTTGTCATGATATGGTGGTTGTCCGAGCTTTAAGAGATCACTAAGACATTAAGAAATGATGCTTTTAAGTGGTTCTATACAAAATATCTACTAATTCTAATCTTCCATTTTCATTTGCATGGTCCTCAACACAGTCACATAAGGAACTGATTTGAAAAAGAAAAACAGATAAATAAAAAAAGAATAAGAAAATGGTGTCTGATATTAATCAGTTCTGTTGTACCCAGGAATGAATGAGTGCCTGGACAGAAAATATGTCAAGGCCGATATTATGAGAGTTTACATCAGCTAGTAAACTGTCTTAATAAGCTCATTCATTGGCAAGAATTGTTAGTTAAAAAGCTCAGGGACACTTCTGTTTGAGCAGGGATTGACCAGATAATGTTAGCTTTTCTGTTTGTGAAATCTGAGTCCAATCTGGATTGTTTTAGCAAACAACTGAATGGTGGCTTTCCATCAGTCCTGCAAGGACATGCGTGCACGCACATACACATGCCAATTCCTCCTTTAATTCTGCCAAACTACTGATGTGTGAAGAAATGCATCTATTTTCTAGTTGGGTAGATTAATAAAACAAAGAAAGGAGTGCATTAACTCCAATACACTTTCATCAAAGCTTAGCCATTCTAGTCATTTTACTGTATTCATTCTAGACTGGTCTCCCAAAGATTAACTTTTCTTATAACAGTCACACCCCACCAACTGTGATTTAGCAAGTATGTAATTTATCACTTAATAAGAATGTTCATGTTAACCACAGTGGGAGATTTTACTGGCAGTAAAATCTGCTTTTTCTCTTAGGGAAAATAAAAGCTATATCCAAGTGGACCGAGAAAGTTTAAGGTCTCTTATAATGAGAATGACCTTAGAAAGAAGAGAACTTTTTATTAGCTCTTCATGATTTTCAGGAAATGTTAGTTCTATTTTAAAGAATACTGAATTTGAATCAAAAAGAAAATAAATTGTTGTGATGGTCCAGAGGCACTGTGAGAATAAATACCCTTATTGCAAAAGATTTTTATAAATAAAAATGCAGAAAACATCTTGAGTAGTTTTGTGTGTCCTGAATAGGCAAAAAGTAGTTTTATGCAATTCATATTGCACTCATATTATTTTAGTCAGGAATACATCTCTAAATACAGACCTTACTGCCCTAACATAGTCTTTTTTCTTTCCCTTTTTTTTCTCTTCCCCTTTTTTTTCCTTTTCTTTTTTTTCCTGTATAGAAGTGATAACTTCTCTATTTGATTAACTGTTTTTTCAAGTACCGAAGAAAGCTGTAAAGTTGTTTGAACTACCTGAATCTATTTTGGTCTGTTAGATGCAATACTCCTCCTCTGGGAAGAAGAATATCTTACACTAACCTATCTAGTATAGCAAGATGACAGGCTTGCTTTTTTTAAGAGGACTAAGAATAAATTGCTTCTACTTCCTTACAATGTGTTGATGGATCAGTTCATTCTTCCTTGCATTTACCCCTGTGAATATAATCTCAGGCAATAATACGTAGTAGCGCTAGGTCCAAAATCCAGCAACAAATGTCTGACATCTGTAAACCAGTAGGAGATTTCTGTAAGCCTAAGGTAAATTCTAATTGCTAGTGAAAATCTGGGGATTTTGAAAGTGAGCATGTAGATAAGGTCAAAACTTTATGATTTGTAGCTCCTGTTCTAACATTGGTTTTCCAAGAAAATGGCATTATTAATCACCCTTTTCAAACTAATTTTACCTTTGGACAGCTGCATTCTGTAGAAATAGATGATGATCATAGAATCATAGAATCATAGAATCATGGAATATGATTTGGGTTGGAAAGGACCTTGAAGACCATGTAGTTCCAACCTCCCTGCCATGGGCAGGGACACCTCCCACTAGACCAGGCTCCCCAAGGCCCCATCCAACCTGGACTTGAACACCTCCAGGGATTGAGCAGCCACAACTTCCCTGGGCAACCTGTGCCAGTGCCTAGTCACTCTCGTCGTGAAGAAATTCTTCCTCATGTCTAGTCTGAATATGCTCCTTTCTAATTTAGAGCCATTCCCCCTAGTCTTATCACCACAAGCCTTTGTAAACAGTCCCTCCCCAGCTTTCTTGTAGCCCCTTTCAGGTACTGGAAGGTCGCTGTAAGTTCTCCTTGCAGTCTTCTTTTCTCCAGGCTGAACAACCCCAACTCTCTCATCCTGTCCTCGTATGGGAGGTGCTCCAGCCCTCTGATCATCTTTGCAGCCTCCCCTGGACCCATTCCAACAGTTCTACATCCTTCTTGCATTGAGGATTCCAGAACTGGACACAATAATCCAGGTGAGGTCTCACAAGAGAGGAATAGAGGGGCAGAATCACTTCCCTGGACCTGCTGGCCACACTACTTTTGATGCAGCCCAGGTTACAGTTGGCCTTCTGGGCTGCAAATGTACATTGCAAGCTCATGTTGAGCTCCTCCTCAACCACCACCCCCTCCCCCTCATCCTCTGGAGGGCAGCTCTCAATCACATTATCCATGATCATTTTCTGAAAATGAGGATTCCCCCGATCCAGGTGTAGGACCTTCTACTTGGCCTTGTTGAACCTCATGATGTTCTCACAGCCCCAATTCTGCATCCTATGCAGGTCCCTCTGGATGACATCCCAATTACAGAGAAGTTCCTGACTAGAAAAATCAGAACATTTGCAAGGTCTGAACCTAGATCTCTTGAACTCTGTATGCAACCTCTTTTCAACTTAATTTTTCTCTAATATTTTTTTCATACAACCCTCAAATATTTTAATCATTGAATGACTTCTCCCATAAACTAAGAAATAAAGGAAAAAGAAGACTGCTATTACTTCGGGTTAGGAATCTCTAAGAGGTACTCTGATGCTAATGTGACAGGAACATAATTGTATATGAATAAATGGAAGAAAATCCTCTAGAATTGAATATACACTCAAGTGTGTTATTACTGGTTTTTTGGTTTTACTTTTTTATTCACATTCACTATTCTTTAAAATAGGACTAACATTTGCTGACAACCATGGAGATCTATAATTTATTTTTACTTCATTCCAAGAAAAATTTTACCTCTGAGGTAAATAAACTTGCGTCATTCATGACAGTGCCTCCAAGGAGAATTCAGAAGAGGGAAGAGAAATAAAAAAAGTAATGTGATATACTAGACTTGTAGCTTGGGGAAATCTTCATTGTCAATGTTATTAAATTAACAGTCACAGCACCACCCTTGTTTATAGAGAAGATAACATAAGAATAGTGCTCTTCAGAGGCTTCTGTAAGTTCCATAGTGTCTATTTGCTCAAATTCTTTCCATAGGAACCTGCTACAGGGTACATCAGGAGAAGCATTTTTCAGTAGTGTTAATGAGAAGTCATTTTAACCCACCAGTGAAACCACAGATAATTCACTCAGATGGGATACCTCCGTTTTTCAGTTTTCCATGGGGAATTCATGCACCTGAGCTTAATGCAATAGATGTTCAAAATCTGGAGCTGGTGAAACATGTGTTGGACAGATTTCACAAAGATGAGGTTATTATGTGACCTGTACAAAACCCACATTTTTAATGTTCCTTGAAGGCGCT
Source organism: Phaenicophaeus curvirostris (assembly GCF_032191515.1). NCBI lineage: Eukaryota > Metazoa > Chordata > Aves > Cuculiformes > Cuculidae > Phaenicophaeus > Phaenicophaeus curvirostris. The sequence goes on from NC_091393.1 coordinate 19,042,737, forward strand.
GGTGAAGTTCACTGTGAAAAATGTTTGAAATGCATGATGCAGAGCTTAGAATAGCGAAATATCTGAAAGCAACATTTCTCAGCTAAAGTTAATTGCCTATAGAAGTTACTTTGAAAGCCGTGAGGTGTTTCATCATTAGATCACTATAAAAGCTTCCTTAATTCTCTATCAGGTTCACAGTAACATCCCCATAGTTATTAATCTCACTTTCAGAAAAGATATTTTAAAAAAAAATTAAAAAAATCCACAACTTGCTAAGTGAGACAAGAATATTAGAAACGATTCTATTACAAATACTTTTTTATTTTTATTTAATCAAATTAATAGTATAGTCATGGATAGTCAAAGAATGACAGTAAAGCAAGGATTATGGAGTGAGACAATTAAAACAGTATCAACTGATTTAATATATAAACATTTCTTTGTAAATACTGCTTTTTTTTTTCAGATAGGCTCTGATACTGTGATAATGGGCAGAAGTATAAAGACCTAATGGTTCATACAAATTTTCTTGACCATTTCTTTTAACATCAAATATGGTATTGTGAGCAGTAGAAGGGAAAAAAAGAACCCACAAAAATTATTGCTAATTTAAAATAGAGTAAAATGGTGAGAAAAGAAGATAAAAACTTAGACACATTGTGCCTCTCTCCCCACTCCACTGCTCCCTTTTCCCCAGTTTTAACTTAATTCCTGTGTTCCCAGCTCCTTTAATTCTTTCTCTTTCCCCCCCACCTTGAGTGGTTAAGGGGTAAAAGGGAATACAGAGTTGCAGGTGTGTCAATGTCATAGAATCATAGAACGGCTTGGGTTGGAAGTGACTCTAAAGATTACTTAGTTCCAACCCCCTGCCATAGGCAGAAACACCTCCCACCAGATTACGTTGCTCAAGGCCCTGTACAACCTGGCCTTGAACACCTCCAGGGAGGAGGCAATGATTGTACTTCATGTGTATATTCATTTAAAAGGCAACATTTTTTTGATGTGAATTGAGGCAATACAGATAATGTGTAGGTAAATGTCTAAAGTAAAATAAATAAAAACAAACACACAGAGAGTAGAACAGCTAAGTTTGGAAGAGATATAAAGATCTGAACATTCAAAAATTCATAAACATCATACCGTAACTTCCAAATGAAATAGATATCATCTTTCAGAGTAATGTTGGTAGAATCAGAATTTAGGTTTGGTCTTGTATTTCTTGAGAAATAATCATTTCAGTTGAATAAAATAATGTTTTTCTCTTCTATTCCACCCATGAATAATCCTACTTAAAAGAGCAAAAATTACACATTAATTTCCAGTAAACTTGAACTTGTGATCCCAAAAAGTTGGCTACTAGAGAGTGAAATATGATGACTGCAAATTTATTTGGCACCATAAGTGAATTTTCCTTATATATTTTTAAAGCTGCAAGAAATTGCATTGTAATATATATATATATGAAATGAATCTGTGCTCTTATTCATCTTTTCTTTGAAATTAAAAAAGTTCTGCAGAAGTTTGTTGTGTTAATGTTCAGTAAGGTCATGCCTCAATAATGATAAGGTAAAGATCATGTGTTTTCAAGGAACCACCTCCAATAATCCTGAAGGTTGTTGAATTATGATGTTTTCCTTGCCCTTCCTTTTTTCCTTTCCAATCTGGCATATAAGCATCGATTAAATGAATGATAAGGTCCATGTTTGATTGATTTTTCACTTTTTTATTTTAGAAGGTAAAACTTTCTATCACATTTGAAGTTGAGAATTATGGTTGAGATAATAGAGAACTGATTCCAGTGGAAGTTAAAAGGAAAAAGTTGCCTCACAAATGTCAAGGCACCTTGTGGTCCAAGATGATTAAAACTAAACTGTTTGCTATATGAATCCCAAGGTGCTGCTATATCTCAGCTTTCGTGACATTTAGCCAGTGACTTTTCATAGCTTGTTAATAATGTATAGCAATCCCAGTGTAAATTTGCAATGACAGAGCTGGCCTGTTACAGTAGAGCAGTTAACTAGATTTATTTTGCACAGAAAATGCAGATTTGAAAAGGAATAAAATCGTGACTAATATCAAAAGAGATTACACATTAAAAAAAAACTATTTTGCTGAAGACAGTCACTCAGGAGAACTTCTTTTTACATTGACATATTATTCTGTGCACCGTCCTAATTACCAAAGTGAGAAATATTAAAACAACATTACCCCACTCATCAAGGTTAACAGTGATGAAGAAAAATTGATGTCCCAAATAAGTTTCATAATGTTCATTGATTTTACCAAGTTGAATGAGTCACAGGTCAAGGTCACAACATAAATGGTCTTTTATGTGTGCAATTGATGTTATTCATTACTCACAGATAAACCTAATAAACCTCTGTGTTGTAGAAAACATGTTTTTTTCTGCACCTTGTATCTCACAGATATGTAAATCATTCGTAAGATATAAAAGATGACAAGGTAAATGAAGAAAGAGGAGGATGGAGCAGGAAGAGAGCACAAATAAAAAATAGACTCAAAGAACAATGAATTACAAATTGAACTCAAAGACTGGTGACTTACTACAAGATATTAATTTAAGTTGCTGGGGAAAATTTGCTTGACATTTGGGTTCTTGCGGATTTTCTCTGAGGCTGAATGTTTATTCTTATAGAAGGAATCTTACTGTGACCACAGCTATTATTGCCACAGATCAAAATCCTTCATTTAATTCCTTTAATAAATCATGAATCAGTCACTTTGGCATTGTTTTAAATATCATATATGGTGTAGCAGAAAGGTATGCATGCTAGTAGCCCTTGGAATGCAAATTAGCTTGAAGTAAAACTTTGACAACACTTATCACTGACATCTTTTTACAGATTTTTTTTGTAGAACATCTTGGCTTTTATTGAAAACTTCATCTAGGAATTGAAGTATCTTAATGATTTAATCTCTCTTCATATGCAAATGTGTCAGCAAAAAATACAGAGAGTTTGACATCCCCAAAACTGTTATTGCATAGTTCCAGTTACGCTTGAATAACTCCTTTTCTGCATAAAATTCTTGAACAGGTCTGAAAAGTTCCCTTGCCCCTTCTCAGATAAATCTTTCTAATGCTGATATAAATACAGAATTTGTGTAGAAGCAATTATATATTCTTTATTTAAATTACTACAATTTTTAAAAAAAAAAAAATTACATTATTACATAACAAACTATTACAATAACTTTGCTTTTTATTTAGCATGATTTTCAGGAGCAGAGAAGTTGTAGGTATTTTCTACAGTTAGTGTTTTGATCGATAATCATTTAAACAGGAGACTCTAGGCAGTTGTGTTTATTCCAAAGTATGAGGAACTCAGGAATAATCTCAGAGATTTTCCTCAGTTGCTTTCCTTTGCTGATCTTTTAGTTCAATATCAAAAAAAAAAAAAAGATTGTTGCTTTGATGTGAACATTGATGTTCTTAGGTTCAATCTGACAAGGTCGGAACTAATGGAAAAAAAAATCACTTCAATTTCCCAGTGTAAGTTCTAGCAAGTCATTACAGGAAGCTTGTGTTTCTACCATATTATTGACTGAAATCATGATGTCCAGTTTTTAAAAAAGCAACATTTAAGGCATCCATACATAATGTTTTATTTGGTAATTTTCCCTGCTGTGTTTTCTTTTTTAATTATTTTATTTGATATAATGAGGAGTAAGAGTGTAGACCTGGGATCAGTCTCATATGTGCAGCAGCTGCTACATTCAATTGTTAAATGTAATATAAATGTTATAAAGCAAGTATGTTTCTTATTATTAAGAGTTAGCCCAATTCTGATCCATGGTATATCCAGCCTCGGGGTAAGACATCTACAACACTAAAAGACAGGACTATTTAAATGAGGTAGACAGCATTTTATCTGACCATTGATTGATAAAATAGCAGTAACATTACAATTTTCTGTATTTTCTGTAAACCACCAATAGTGGTAAATGCATAAATTGTGGTTTAAGGTTATGAAATCTGTGATTGTTTCTCTTAGGGCCTGATTCATCTTTCCTCAATAAGTCAACGAAGCACATATAGACAGCACCGTATTAACTCTATTGCCTATCTGTATCTACGCAACTCTCTTAGGTTTAAAAGTCAATTCTTCTTTATATTAATGGACAGCCCTTAAACATCTATGCCACAATTCCTGAATATCTTTCTTTTAGCCTGGACTGTATACCTAGGTCAGCTTCAAGTTTGTATATTGCTTTTGTACTGAATATATTACAGGCCAGTTCTCTACACCCTTTCCTGCCTGTTCCTTGATTCTGTACAACATCTCACTCACTCAGTTTGACTATCCTAGCTGCTTTTTGCTAAAAGGCCTTCAGTGTAGAACTATTCCCTCTAGGGTTTTTGAATCAAAGTACTACAAAGCCCTGTGAGGCAAGGACAAAGAGCAGCTTATACCAGCCTACAGTGAATCATAATGAAAATCATAGTGAAAATCATCTTAATAAAGCTGGAATCCTGGATCTGAATGGGTAAATCTTCCCAACATAACTGCTATTCACGACCCAGGCATCAAGGATTTTTTTCTGTTTTCCTGTGACTGAATCTTCTCAGGTATCTGCAACTACTTATGACAGCCACTATGAGCAAAAGCTACAAACCTTTGATTACTTTTGCCGACTAGATCTAAGAGTAAAACAGCCTTCAGCATCATTAAGTGCTAATATGACAATCCCTGTGATCTCAGCACTTTGGGGAACAGTGAAAGTGTGACGATCACGTTGTGGAACAATATGGTGAACTTTTCAAAATGAACTACTCACTGGATGACAATTTGAAAACTCAATTGTGATACAAGCATGGATCCCTTAGAAGAATAGTATTGGAAATTTCTCTACTGAAATTCTACACATGCTGCAGGTGGATACCTGTTTTGTGATTAACCTCCATGGGCTGCCTCGTCATGATCTGCACCAGAGTCTGGAGGGGAATCTGTGCTCCAGCACATGGAGAATGTTCTCCCCCTCCTTCTTCACTGACCTTGGTGCATGCAAAGTTGTTTCTCTCACATATTTTCACTCCTCTCTCCTCTGCTGTTTCTGTGGTAGCTTTTTCCTTTCTTAAATATGTTACTACAGACGTGCTACCACCATTGCTGATGGGCTCAGCCTGGACCAGCAGTGGTTCCAACTTGGGGGAAAATTTCTAGCATCTTCTCACACAAGTCACCCATGTAGCCCTTCTGCTACCAAAACTTTGCTCTGGAAACCTAATGCAGGCAGACATAAAGAGGAAGCACCTTTAAACTGATGTGAAGTGAACTTTACTCATGGTCTAAGAATATTGGATTGGAAGTGCCAAAGATGTTATAATTACACCTCAGGATCAGTTTGACTCACAGGGTTTCCTAGATGGCTTGAGATTAATTTACATACAGGATCTAAGATCTGTGGTGAAGCTGGCTACTGATTTTAATCCTGTGTGTATGTTTAAGTGAAAGCTTAGGCATGCTGAGAGGCATATATACCTCTTCCTTTTACTTGTTTTTTTCGTTATGTTACTTAATATAGGGGCTACTGAAACAGCATTTATCATAACCAGGGCAAATGCCCATTAGCTTCCTAAAGGACCTTCAAGGTCATCTTAATAAACTCCTGAATTCATTGTAGAAGGCAGAGTATCAATTCCAGCTGAGATTAATGGGGAGTGAGAAAAGATTGCAAAATACAAAGTTTGCAAGTATCATTTCATCACAATTTGCAGTTAATGTCAAATGCAGGTTGAAAACTGCAAAGAACTGGCTTGTACAGATACATTGGAGGTTTAATGGTGACTAGTTGGCCATGTTTTTCTGGAACAAGGAAATGAACTGTCATCTTTGACATCACACTAATATTCAGCTAAGCATATTGCTGAGATGTTTGTTCCCATTTCTATTTTTATGTCACTGTAAGAAATGCTAAAGTTACATTCTTCTGTATCAGAATCTTTCAGTTCAATAGAATCTTTTCAGTCATTTGTTCAGCTGTTGCACTGACATGTGCAAAGATGATCACTCCTGATAATGATTGATATAAAGGTAAAACTGAAAAGGCTCTGTATTTGCACCTCATTATCTAAGCATTTTGTATGAGAGAAAAAACCTGAAGAGAATGATAGAAAAGAAAAAGACCTTTGCCATCTTCTCCATAAACTGATTATAATTAAAGTGTGAATGCATTATTCTTCTAAAGGAGTAATATTTTTTTACTGCCTTTCAGTACAGAACTATTGATCTTATGATGATACATTTGTGAGTTTAAAATCTTAGCCTTCATATTGTATTAGCTTTCTTTATCAAATAATCTCTGTGAGTTATTTGCTGCTGAAGCTAAATAGGCATTTACTTATAAAGGCATAAACGGTACAAGATTTGCAGGGGTCATACCTTGAAATGAAAGCTATCTAAAACTCCCTGTTATTCATTTGCAGTCTAGACAAATGTGTTCCAGAGTATTAAACAAATGTTAAGGTGAATGGAGTTAAATCCAGTTGCCTGCCAACAAGCTGAGTTCTGTTGAGCTCAGTATTGGGGACAGTTCTGTTTAATATCTTAGTGACTAATCTGGATGAGGGGACTGAGTACATTCTCAGGAAATTTGCAGATGACACTAACTTGAGTTGGGTGAGAACAATCTGCTTGAAGAAAGGAAAGTTGTGCCAGAGGATCTGGACAGGCTGGACCAATGGGCCAAGGTCAGCTGTATGACATTCAACAGTGTTGAGTCCTGCACTTGAGTCACAACAACACCATGCAACATTGGAAGCTTGGGGATGAACAGCTGGAAAGCTACCTAGTAGAGAAGGAGCTGGTGGATGTTGGTCGACAGTTCACTGGATATAACCTGTCCAAGTATCTGTGTGCCCAAGTAGCTGAGAAGGCCAACAACAAGTACATGTCTCAGAAATGAGTTTACTAAGATTTCCGAGCTTCATTAGAGCTCTTGTGAGTCAGTCTTGATCAGTCATGAAGCGATATATTGAAATAATACAAAAGTATTTCAGTATTGATGATCACATAGGATTTACAACCAGAAAAAATACAGAAGACGTTCTTCAAGATTCCCAGTATTTGAGAACTAGAATGATAATGAAAACATGGTCCCTGAAGGTTGGCTTTTATGCTGTAGTTACATTTAACGGTGCAACATTTCTTAACAAGCAGTTTTCCAAACATATACTGCAGTTACTTAGCTAAATAAACTATTTTCGTAGACAGCCTCACAAGAGTGCATTAAGAAAGGTTTGTTGTTACCCTACTAAAATGAGTAAACTGAAACTGATACTGTTAGGTTTGATTATGATCCAGATTTTAAATTTGTGGATGGATAAAATTTGTGGATGGATAAATTTGTGGATGGATAAATTTGTGGATGATTTATTGTCATAAATCCCCTAAAAGATCACCATGGATTACAATGCGAAACTTGGAAGGGCTCCAGTTAAACAGTCCTGAAACCAAAAAGAAATATATGAGATTTTGTCTTATTAATGCATGCTCTTTATACAAATAATTTCCACACAAAGTAGATTTTATATGATAGCTATGCATAGTATAACACTTTGAAATCCTTTTTATTTCAGGTGTCTTGCTGGATTTTCTGGACAGTTTTGTGAAATTGATGTTAATGAGTGTAATTCATCACCTTGTCTACATGGCTCAACTTGTGAAGATCAGATCAATGGATATACCTGTAAATGTCAACAAGGTAACTGACATTTGACAGAACAACCTTAAACAATAATACATTTGAATTATCCATGTTACTACTTAGAAAACTTGTAAATCATATCATGCTTTTTATTTAAGTATAACCTACAAGGTATAAAAAGTTTAACTATCTCTTCGACAAGATTTTTGAATGAAATCTAAAGAGAATTAGCTACTTTAATGACAGTGTTAGAAAGACTTTAAACTAAAACCAGATCATTAAGTAAGTGAAGAATTATCTAGAGCTAGATTTACTAAACATGATCTTTCCTACTGTAACTTACTGACAAGTAGCTGTAGGCACTGTATAGCAACCTGATAATTTAAGTAGTTACAGAATGAGATGGAATGAAAAGAAGCTCTGAACATTTCAATTAACATTTATTATTATTGTTGTTCCTGTTGCTGTCCCGCATACACATGCCAACTAGGATGAAAAGAAATTTTCTGAACAATTATAAATAGAATGAAAACAAGCACTTTTTAAAAAAAGTGTGAGCTGTTTTCTTATGCCAACATAGATGAATTTAAACAGGTCTTGGAAAATAATAAGGGGTTTAGTATTTATACAAAAGCAAAGTTCACAATCAGCCTGCATTGTCAAGCAATCACAAATTTAATCTTTTCAGAACTACTCACTGCGTCCTGTCATCTGTTAACAAAAGGCCTTTCATCAGCCTAAGCAGAGCATAAGTAAGTGCCTTGAGCCACACTGCACTGTATTTCAGTTACTCTTAATTTAAGAGTTATGCTAGTACTTACCTCCTGAAACTTTAATTTTTCAGTTTAAGTCTCCTTTTTTGTATTGTTTTGACCCATACTTCTGAATACATTCCTTGATGGTACTGATCCAAGATTTCTTAGTGATTATTGTCTGCCTCAACTTAATCAAGACTTTTGACACTGTCTCTCATAACAACCTTGTAAGTAAGCTTAGGAAATGGGGATTTGATGAGTTGACATTGAGGTGAATTGACAACTGGCTGAAAGACACATCTCAGAGGGTTGTGATCAGTGGCTGGTGCACTATTGAAGTTTAACAGAGGGAAGTGTGGAGTCCTGCACTTAGGGAGGAATAAACCCATGCACCAGTACAGGTTAGGGGCTAACCTGTTGGAAGGCAGCTCTGTGGATAAGGACCTAGAAGACCTGACGGATAACAAGGCAACCATGACTGAGCAATGTGCCCTCAAGCCCAAGTAGGCCAATGGCATCCTGGTATGCATTAAGAAGAATGTGACCCACATGTTGAAGGAAGTTATCCTCCCCCTCTATTCTGCTCTAGTGAGGACTCATCTAGAGTACTGTGTCCACTTTTGGACTCTCCAGCTGAAGAAAGGCAAGGAACTACCGAAGACAGTCCAGTGGAGGGTCAGGAAGATGATGAAGGGACTGGAGGATCTCTTACAAGGAAAGACTGAGGGACCTGGGTCTGTATAGCCTGGAGAAGAGAAGACTGAGAGAGAATCATATTAGTACTTAGAAATATCTAGGTGTCAAGAGAATAGGGCCAGACACTTTTCAGTGTTGCCCAGTGACAGGACAAGGGGCAACTGGCACAAACTGAACCTGAACATGAGGAAAAATTTCTTTACTGTTATGGTGACAAAGCATTGGAACAGGCTGTCCAGAGAGGATATGGATGGTCCTTCTCTGGAGATATTCAAAACCCACCTGGACACGTTCCTGTGCAATCAGCTGTAGATGAACCTGCTTTAGCAAGTGGGTTGGACTAGATGATCTCCAGAGTTCCTTCCAACCCCTACCACTCTGTGATTCTACGTGATGCTGCTTTTAGAGATTATTTAAATATATTCTAGAAAATAAATATTCTGTTCACCTATTTTATCTTCATACATTTTATCTGCTTATTCTCTTTGTACTGAATTATGTTCACCTTGTTGGTTTCTGTTTGCAAGCAATGAGATTTAGCTAAACTTTCTTGAAGTCAAATGGCCATACATATATAACACAAAAATTTCTGCAGTCTTTCTAGGCATCTGTTTATACAATTTTTACATAGATTTATACCCATGCTTGTTCTTTATTAAAAAGAAAGTATATAATGAATTGAATATTAACAAAATCAGATTTTACTTTACATATTTTTTCATTCTGAAATGTCCCTGGTTCTGCCTACAAATCTGTATGTAGCAGATTAGAAGAGAAATCAACTATGCAATATACTGAAGCAATAGAGATTGTGTGTTTCTGTGTGTGCGTAATGAGAGTCAATATGGAGAGTTCACTCATTAGTTCAATCAGCACTGAGGAATGATACTTTAATATGTAAGGTTTAAATGGAAGTGTCTTTAGTTTACTAGAGCCTAATTAATTTTAGGACTAACTTGCTCAGAGATTAATATTTTTATTGCAACATTTTTGTGTGTCTACAAGGTACTCAATAATCCAGAAAGACACTCTACTCTCGATGTATGAACCACTGAGTGAAAAATTTCTGGACTTTACCGTACAGAAAGTCAGAATTCATGATCATAATGTTCCCTTCTGATCTCAAAAGTCTGAGTCATGACTTATTTTCAGTTATAGGTATGTTTTTACCTCTCGGTACTGTTATAAAATGGAAATTCCACCTGGGTAAAACTGTATATCCCCTTACCCTACCTAGTATTGCATATAGACATATACCATTTTACCAACAGAGATGTCTTAAAGACTTAACATATATATATTTGTGTCATTACAATGTCTCACACAGAATACACTATTGCGTTCAAAGTTTTTCTCTTTCTTTATACAGCCAGTTATACTTATAATATATTTGAATATAGGCAGTTAAAAAACACTTGCTACCCAAAGACTTAAATGTTTTGTTTATGCAACTGTACATAGAAATTGTTGGTACAAGTAGAAGAAACTTCTCTAGAATCTTAGAACTCTTACTGCTAACATTATTCAAATGCCTTCCAACTCGAGTGTAAACTCCCCTTCTTTTAGAATTCTTTTAATAATAGTATTCATTAGTAGGGTTGAACAATCGCTATATGACTTCTATATCAGGAAAAGACACAGTGAACGAACCACATGCATTGCATGTATGTATTGTGGTTACATACCTTGGGTTTTTTTAATTAAGGTGGTATTTGCAAATTTTATTTCAGTTTTGTGTCTTCTGAAACAGCAGAAAAGACGAGAATATTACAAGACAGGAGTGAATTTGGAGAAAGAGGGGAAATTTTGGGTGGAATAACTCTTTGGAAGGTTGCAAAATTGAAGGAAAGGATTTAACGATAAAGAGAAAAATATCTTCCAGTGTCAGAAAGTAGAAATGCTTGGCACAAATCTGCTTTTATTTCAGACTACTATTCACATATGATAGCTCCTGAATTTCATAGAATCATAGAATCACTAGTTTGGAAAGGACCCACTGGGTCATCTAGTCCAACCTTTCCTATCAATCACTAAACCATGTCCCTGAGCACCTCATCCACCTGTCCCTTAAACACCCCCAGGGAAGGTGACTCAACCACCTCCCTGGGCAGCCTGTTCCAGTGAGAGTTTCTTTGATAAGCTCCACCTATAGAAATACAGAGATGAGATTGAGTATTTCTGGACCTGTAAAGGCAACTATGCGAAAAAAACTTTCCACAAGGCAGAAAGTTTGAGATGTCCAGCAGCAGATCCACAGTTGTCATTTGATGAAATGGGAAAGTGGCAAGACAGAAGTGGGAACAAGGCAGATGATTGCAGCTTTCTAAAAACCTCCAGAGAACAAAATTAAGCATGTGGTGACAGAGTGTGATATCAGAAAAGGGAATTGATTCAGCTCTGACAAACCCTTTCTGTAGAGGATCATTCATTTTGTCAGCTATTGTCTCAGTAGCAGGCTCCATACCCTTAGAATAATAGATACACATTCAGGATCTGTGGCTGCAGCTGCAGGCTGTTCAGGTGCAGGAGCAGCAGAGAGATGTAAACTGTATTCTAACAGCATCTCAGGCAGCTCAAAAACAACAACGGCAGCACTGGAACTAACAGCAGCCTCTCGACTGAAGTCTTTATCTGGGGAAGACTGCGCTTCTGCCAGGGCAGCTAAAGCAGGACTGGGATGTAACTGTTGGGTCCATTTGATACGTGCTCTGAGGTAAATGCAGGACGAGGGCAACTAGATCAGCAACCTGCATCAGCTGAGTATTGCTGAAGATTTTGGGGGGCCTGTGGGGTTTTATTTATTTGTTTGGAGTTTTTTTTTGTTTGGTTGGGGTTTTTTTAGAAATGGGAAAATTCAACTGGAAAAGTAACAAATTTGTAACGACTGGCACAAGTATCATGACAGAAGATCCAGTGTTCTTCAATTACTAGCCGTAGTCTGCAAAATTCTGTGTCTATGTTTAGCAAGAAAATGGACTGCTTCACCTCCCTGCTGCTTAGCCTCCAAGCAGCAAGTTCAAGATAGACTCAAATTACATGATCCAACAAACAACTTCAGAATCAGTTTTTGGCTTCTAATTTATGAGTGCACTTAGTTGTAAAGGAATTTTTAATAAAAAACAAGTGTTAACAAAAATGCCAGTAATCTGACTATTGAGTCATAAAAAGATGTATTCCAATGGTATTCAAACACAAATTTGCATTTGCTCCGAAATTGTCCTCATTGATCTGATACAATAATCTGTGTCAGATTTTATCTTTTAACTTTTTTTTCTTTATTTTATTTTGTGTGACTCTACCTATTTTCATCTATTTAAACTACCAGTTTTCCTTCCACAATGTGGAAATAACATACAAATTTAATGAATGGGATAAAAAGACTAAAAATTAGGATAGGCAATTCATTACTTTTTGAGTTTAACTTTTGGAAAAAATATAACTTTGGTTGCATTCTGTAGATCTGAAATGTGATAAGAGGTTTCAGGGAGTGTTTTACCCTTGCTAATTCTTCACCAGAGAAAGAAAACAACATAGATAATTCTGTAGTTGAAGGGCAACACGTCAAGTCAGTTAATTCAGTAATGAAAGAATATATTGAAGTTTTACTCTTATTTACTTACTTTCATCTCTACAGAAATAGAATTCAGCAAATATTGACTTCCCTACCAAGCTTCAGTAGAGAACTGTGAAGTCTATATAGTTTGGATTGTGTTTGTTAATTGTTGACCTATTCATTATCTTTTTTCTACTCTGAGAAACTGCAGCTCCAAAGAGTTCATACTCATCCTGTACTATGTATATTTATAAATGTGAGAACTGAATACAGTTACCTGTATTTTTTAGGGTTTTTTTAATTTTAACAGCTCCTGGATTTGAAGATATTACTGTTTTCTTCTTTTTTTTTCCTGGCAGGATGGGAAGGTCTCCATTGTGAGCTGGATGTTGATGAGTGCCTATCCAACCCCTGCATACATGGCATCTGTGTTCAGAAGGAACCCAGCTTTGGTTATTCCTGTTTTTGTAAGCCAGGATTTGTGGTGAGAATCTGATACTCTTTTTTCTCCTTCTCTTAACCTGACTGTTCAATGATGTACAAAAAATACTGTATGTAATCATTTTCCTTTTAAGCCTCACTCAGCCTGTCCAGGTCCCTCTGCAGAGCTTTCCTTCCCTCAAGAAGATTACTCCTGCCCAGCTTAGTGTCATCTGCAAACCTGGAACTGTTGCATACAGACAGATATTTTGAAAACAAGTTCCCTGAAAATAAATCAAGCAGTTCCTTTTAATGCTTGACCCTGTGGGTTTTGGTGCTATGTTTTATTGTCTCTGTTTAACATACCAAAATAATCCTTTGAGGGTGGTTAAATGTCAGCATATTTATCTAAGAATGAAATATCCATGCTGCCACCTTTTTATATCAGTTGATTCTGTAGTTGAAAGTTAGTACCTACAATTTGAGTCTGTATTTTACTTCATCACAATTCAGGTTTAACTTAGTAGTATCATTTAATAGTTTGGGATTAGTAACAATGAGAGAAAGGGACTGATTTTTGTTTTTTTTCTTACTTCATTAGTTCTTATCCCTTTGCAAGCTTGAAATTGTTATATGAATACCCTGTCTTTATGATTATGGCAGTGATGCTTACTTTAATACCTATGTTCCCTTTATTCTGTATATTTACATCTGTAAAGTAGAAGGAACTGATTATTGCAAGATTCATATTTAGCTTCATAGAAACTCTTCAAGCACATTAAATAAGAAATAAGTGACTTTTCAGACGTTAACATAAGTTTCTCTTTTATGGTCAAAGAGGGAAAGCGAATAAAGCAATAAAATGAAAAAAAAATCTCTAATAAAAGTGAAAAAGATATCTGTCTTCATTTCTTCTTGGGCACCATACTAATCTCTGTCCCCTGGCCATTCTCTCAAGGAGATCCCCAAGACAAACTAGCACATGTCAAGGAGCACCAGGGTTAAGTGGATTGCTCCACAAGGGAAGTCAAGCCAGGAGTTAAGCCTAGCAGCAAGGTAGGCAGGGGCAATGAACTTGTAGGCAGAGTGTGGCGTCCCACTGTACCTGAACCACAGCAAGAGCAGTGATGGTGGTAACTATTCAAATGTATTTTTCAAGATCCAGGTACTTCCAGGCAAGTTCATGATCACAAAACAGGGTCTAAGATTAAGCCAGGAAGCCAAGGCAGCAAGGCAAGGTCAGGATCAAGAAAGCAGTGGGCTTACTGCAGTGGGCTTTAGCTTTATTGTAAACTCAGTCAAGAACCAAGGGCAAGGGCCTAAGATAAAACGCAGCGTCTGAGCTCAGTTACAAAGGCTACAGTTGAGATATCTTACACATCATTCTCACAGCTTATCTCTTTTCACCTAAGGGTGATCCAAGGTAGCACACAGATGTATCATATCGGAGCTGACCTTGAGCACAGGAAGCTAAACCTGCAAGTGTGAAGGAAGAGGTTACAGAAATGGACTGTAGAAAATTACAAGGCTGATCAGTACCTTGGCAATAATATGTTCAAGTATAAAACACCAGAAGATTGTTGTTTAAATGCTCTTATCACAGGACTTTGTTAAGTCCTTCTTAACACACCCACATCCCTATACATTCAGAGTGGAACTTTGAATTCTACTCAAATTTCATACCAAGCAGTCCATCATTAGCAGCAAATGAGGGAAGAGCTGTCTTCCTTATGTAATACAAACATGGTACAAAGTAATGGAAGATTTTATAGGTTAACTTTACAGGTAACTGAAATCATGATATTTTCAATAAATTTACATTCACGTCCATAATACAAGGTTATGAGTTCCCTTTGCCTGCCACCATATCTGCCACAATCCAAAATTTGGAGAAAGGATTCAATGTAACCTCATTAACATTAAACTCAGTATAACCATAAGTCTTTCCTAGACTCAGAGGACTTATTATATATTAACCCAGCAGTGGGAAGGTACCGCTAGGTTTGTTTTTTTGGGGCACCGGGATTTATTCCTATTGTTAATTTAAGTGAGAAAAAGTAGAATACATCTACATAGTGTATTTAAAGACTATCAGTTCCACTACCTTCTCCATTGTTCCTCCCTATGGTTACAAAGCATTATCATCAATCTGGGACCAGTAGGTTCTTTATTTATATAATATAACCCTATAGAAACTGACACAGAAATGACTGTGTAGAGGCAGACGTTTTCTCTAAATAAAGTAAACTTTTCTCAAATGTCTCTGGGGAATAATAGAAGAAGAATGAAGATCAGTTTAAATGTGACAGTGGATTCATATCTTTCTTATACTAGAAAGCCCAGAACTGGATGCAGTATTCCAGGTGGACTCACCAGCACTACTGTGAAGGATCACCTCCCTCAACCTGTTAATAATGGTTTTCCTAATGCAGCACAGAATTTTGTACTCTTCTTTTCTACAACTGTACATTGCTGGTTTGTGCAATTTATCATCCACTGAGACCTCTAGATTCATCTCTGCAAAGATACTTTCCAGTGCGCCAGCCCTAAGCTTGTACTGATGCATGATGTCATTCCACCCCAGGTGCAAGACTTTGGATTACCCTTTATTTAGTTCACTGAGATTGCTGTCAGCACACTTCTCTAGCTGCTTGAGGTCAATATAAATGGCAGTAAACTCACCTGGTATATCAACAACTCCTCCCAGTGTTAAACCATGTGAAAATGTGCTGAGAGCGCAGTCTGTCCTATCATCCATTACTGAAGATCTTGAGCAGTACTAGACCTAGTATGAACTTTTTGAGCCTGGCAGTTCAGCCACTTCTGTAAGTGCTGAAAGCCTCACTAAAGTTGACACAGGCAACATCCACTGCTCTCTTCCCAACCATCAAGTCAGACATTTCTTCATAGAGGGCTACCAGGCTACTAAAGCATCATTTCCTCAGCACAGCACCATGTCAACTATTCCTCATCACCATCTTGTCCTTCCTGTGCCTAGAAATAGTTTCTTGGTGTCATTACTTCATCAGCTGGCCAGTAACTGAGGAGAAGCTAACTGATCTGTAGTTCCCTGGATCTTCCTTCTTACCATTCTTGAAGGCAGGACTGACATATGTTTCCTTCCAGCCACCTGGAATTTCTCCTGGTTGCAGTGACTACTTGCCCTCAATTTTGTAAAATCTATGATTTACCATAAGGGCCTGGATTTTAGTAATGTATATAATCTGATCAAATCTAGTGACAGACTGTCCTAAGAAAGAAGAGACTAGCCTGTAAGAATGAGTAAAATTTTTTTGTAGGGTGCTTTTACAGAGCACAATCAGTATCGCTGATATGTCCCCACAGTCCAAGACAACTGCATCCTCTTTGTCTTCAAAAGCAGACAGACATTCAAAACAAGGTCAGGTGATGATGAAGGATATATCAGTTGAGGGACACAATCTTTTTTACATGGAAAATAATCAGCTCCTCGTGTTAAAATAATCTCATTTTATTCAATAACTATTTATACCTATACTACATGAACAACTGTAATGAAGATCAATGATGCTATTTTTTTTAGTACTTATTTCTCACAAAACAACCTTCTGAATGCCAAATACATGAGAAAAGAAGCTTGAAGTCCACACAAAGAAATTATTTCTCCGTTCAGTGCAAAATTCATCAGTGAATTTAGTGTCATATGACACCAAGAGACCAAAAGTACAAATGAGCCCCCAAATGGATTAAAAGCAGGATAGGATCAATCTTATTCAGATTACTCTTCTGAATGTTGCTCTGGCTAAGGGAGTCTTTGAATTACACATTGCCAGAACCCGGAAAGGTACATTTGGTGAATTGTCAGGTGCAAACTCTGCTTGTTTTCTTCCTATATTCTTCCCCAAGTATTCATTAATAACTCACTGATGATGGAGCTAGATAGAAATTTGATCCATAGAGGCAGCTTTTCTATTCATGAATAGTTTGGGCGTTAACTGAACAGTCTGTTGAAGAACAAGCCCTTGCAGAAGAAATAGTACAGACCTTTGAGGTAACTAGAATTTAAAATTCATTGTATGGTTTAATTCCATTATTTACTCTTCCATCTTTAGACCCTCAGATTCCACTATGCTTTGAGAGGTCCACAGTAGGGAAAGATATTGTGGAAAGAAACTCAGAAAAACATTTAACATACGTCTTCAGTATGAAAAATAAGAAGTTAGGGTCTAAACATCTTCTGAGGTTTGGTAGGTCTCTGATGGGTTCTGGCTTCTAATAGTGAATATGTGGGGTGTGGAAAAACTGGAACTCCCAGAGATAAAAATATTCAGGGAACTCCAGCTACAGTGTGTGTTACTAAGTAAGTCTTCCGTAGTCTATGTATATAATGCTATCTGGAGTATGCAACATAAAGTATAGATCATGAATTTTCTCATAAATTTTGAGATGAAAAACACAGCCATTGGTATATGGAAAAAATGTTTATTTTTTAAATGGAAAGGTCTATAGACACATAACTGCTTTTAAATACAATTCTGCTCAACGTGCCTGCATGAAAACTGTTAAAGCATTTACAGACACTATCAAGGCTATCAAATTTATGTATGACTATTTAATGTACCCTTCATGCACAGTGGAGGTTATCCACATCTGGTTTGTTTCTATGAGTCATAAAATCATAATGAAATGCTCTTCAACATTACATGTAGCTGTAATAAAAATGCACAGGGGAAGTCAAAATGACACATAAATTTTATGGGATTAAGGAAGATTAGACAGGATCTTATTCAAACTGAGCTTTTGTACTATGTGTGGAATTAGAAAAGAGCAAGGAGGAAATGTTTTTTTTATCAGTGCATGGAAATATGATATATAAATTGACCTGGTGTTCCTTTGTGCTTTGGAATACCGACAGAGTGAGTTATTTTATAAGATACCATGAATTTACCAGATAGCTCATCTGCTTGCCAAAACAAAGTAAGAACTTGATGGGAACAAGCAAGGATGTGTCTAAATCGTTCAAAAAAAACTCAATTTAACCTCATCCATTTTAAAGTCTGTATGATTTAATCTACTTATAAGAAAAGTAATTTCATCTTCTGTGTTCACATTTCTGCCTCTTTCTCTCTTGCACCTCCTATTGTTTCTTACTACCGTAAACAAATTTAATAGAGTTAATAGAGATCTCAGAAAATGTAAGTTGCTTTACGTTTTATGTAAATGGCCAGCCAGGTAGACAAAAGAGACTATTTAAGCATCTTGTGTGGTGGAAAATGTGCAATGAACACATACTTATCGGGCACTAGAGATTTACTTGGATTTTCTTACATGTGTCCTAGTTACAGGAGAAACTTCAGTTGGAAATTATATCATGATGACACTGACATGATATAATTATCCTTTGTCAGGGATGGCACTGCTCATATTTTAAATATGTAGGAACCTTTTAGGTTAGCTAAGATATCTGTATCTTTTCACATAGCCCATTAGTTCATTACAACAGAAGTGAAAATAAAATTACCCCAGGCCTGGCTTCAGCATATATTTATTTCACACTTCAAGAATGTATTTAATTCACATAATTATTGCTGTAAAAGAAATGCATTATTTCTTGCCTTTTTTACAGACCATTGAATATGAATGTTTTAAATTTCTTACTGGGAATGATATTTCAGGTTTTCCATGAACTGTTAGTGTTGATAAAAAATAAAAAGTGAGTGTTAGGTCAACTTGAGACAGCCACAGCCTTTTTTCTTTTTTAAGAGTTATCCATGAACCTAATGTATTAACAAGGTGAAGATTTGGTAACCAAAGGTAAAAAATACCAAGTATCAGTCTACAAAAAGTGAGAACATTAGCTTGACAATCAGAAAAACTATACATTTTTAGACAGTCAAGTCCACTCTACAATGTTTCCTGTAGAACTACATGCTAAATGAAATTATTACTTTAACACTTTCTTTATTATTAATGATTATTATTTTTGATACTTTGCAATTACAAATCTGCAGGGAAATTATTTTTGTTGATAACTTGTAATACTAAGTCTGAGTCAAAATATCATTTAGTTAAAATTTAAAATATATCACTGTACTATTAAATTAATTAAGCAATATTTTCCACATGATTAGATTTGCTTTCAAAAGTGTGAACAGCTTAATATAAGCAAACAACATTTTAGAATTAAAAGAAATTAATAATCTGAACTAACACGACTATGAAATGCAAATTGCATTCAAAATGGCTTTTTAAAAATTCTCTTTCAGGGACGAAGCTGTGAGCTTAATTACAATGATTGCCTTATACAGTCCTGCTCCACTGGGTTTCTCTGTGTTGATGGAATAAACAATATCACCTGTTTACCTACTATCCCCCAAAGCAAGAAAACTGTCACTGAAGTGGCTGAAGCATTTCCCACTGAGGTTTTAGACAATGACCTTCCATCAGCCCTTGCTGTGTCTATGGAACGTTGGTCTGAACAAGTTTCTCCTGATTTTCATAGAGAAGAGGTGGCCCAAGGTAAGCGGAAAAAGCTTCTGAGTAATGTATATATAAAACTTCTTTCCTTGTTAGAGCTTTTTAAATGTTAAGAAAATTCAAAATATATTAATTTTCTTCTTAACAATGTTATTTTCTACTTCCTTTATTACCTTATATTCTTTCGATTTCATCCATCAGTCTTTCTTAAATGCATTTATAAGTAATTGGGAAATTACTTTCTTGTGTCAGAAGTTTTTGCCGGCACCTTACACAACCAGTAAGGAAAACTCCACTTTCTCTCACTTTATTTTTTTTTTCACTTTTCTGGAGTGTACAGTTACATATGCCTCATACTGTGTTCAGCAGTCTCTGACCCAAATGCTAGTCTCCCTTCTTCCTTAGCTAGTAAGCAGAAGAAAGATAATTTCCCTTACTATACAAGGACTTTTCTTTCTTAGGCGACATGTTTTCTGAGTGCTTCCTTTTCTGTGCAGCAGGATATTTATTTCACTGAAAACAGCTGCAACTAGTCTCTCAGCACCTCTTCTATTGTAACTGTTTGTAGTGATGTTTTTAGGAACCCCCAAAACTTGCTTATCCTGTTATTTTTAAAATATTTGAAGAAACATCAACACTAAAAGAAATATGTTTCATTTTGAAGATTGTTCCTTCTTTGTGGCCTACTCATTTTACTAAAACTAGTATTATACAGATAACACATGTAAAAGACATCCTCTTTATAGTTAGTTTCAGAATTTTTGCTTATGTATCTTTTTCAAAGTAATTACTTGAAAAAATAAGCCTGGAGTCATGGTTTTTAGTCTAAGTAAATGAGTTTTACTGAATTCTTTCTGTACAGACTAGTCTTTTAAGAATATACGTAAGGGTTTTTTTGCATTCTTAATAGATAATATTCCTTTTTGATCTAAATAATCACAGAATCACAGAATCACTAGTTTGGAAAAGCCCTCCAGGATCATAAAGTCCAACCATTCCTATCAGTCACTAAACCATGTCCCTCAGCAGCTCATCCACCCATCTTTTAAATCCCTCCAGGGATGGTGACTCAACCACCTCCCTGGGCAGCCAATTCCAGTGCCCAATGACTCTTTCTGTGAAAATATTTTTCTGATGTCCAGCCTGAACCTCCCCTGGAGCAGCTTGAGGCCATTTGCTTTTGTCCTGTCCCCTGACCCTTGGGAGAAGAGACCAGCACCCTCCTCTCCACAACCTCCTTTCAGGCAGTTGTAGAAAGCAATAAGGTCTCCCCTCACCCTCCTCTTCTCAAGACTAATGACACTGAGTGAAACACAGTTACTAAATGGAGTTACCTCTGTGCATCTTCCAAAACACCATGTCAGGTAGTTTGCTAAAGCTCTCAATGGATACTATTTCTAACTAATTCATTTTATATTGATTCCCAATATCAGGTTGATCTAGAAAATTTCATATTTCTGTTCTGAGCAGCGCTACTTGTTCTGATGCTGGCCCTCATATAAAATATGAATAATGGGAAGGCTTGCACTTACTCAGCTCTTGAGGTCACTGAAACCACTTCTACAATTTTATTAGGAAGATGTTTTACAGAGCCATATTTGTCTGCTATATAACACACTGATAAGACTGAATCAGGTTTTGATGGCCGTGTGATTTGTTTCAGACTCATTTCAGGATCAAAGTTTTTTAGTTATTAATTTTTTTCTCTTCTCTTATGTGTTTGGATTTTGTGGGGTTAGGTGTTTTTTGGGTTTTTTTTCAAATAGGTTTGGTTTGATTTTTTTCTACATTTTTATCCTTAAAGGTCCGAGAAAGCCAGATATTTTCAGCTTTGGGATGCTTCTAAACACTAATTTGGCTAAATTGAGCCATGGAATAGGAGGACTAATTGCCCCTAGAGATTCTTTAACGGTGTTCAGGATAGCAACCTCAACAGCTGTTCTGTCTTCACACTTTCTTAACTCTGCTGTTCAGGTCTCAGTAAAAATGAAGTCTAATATCACACTTGGACCATATGTGGCTACAGATACTTTCATAGATTTAAGGTCAGTACCTCTTCCCCAGCATAATTACAACACAATCTCATTTATCACTAGTTCCTTAAGGACACTTTCTGTTTTCCCTACACAAGTTTCATCGTTAGAGCAGCACCAGACTGCTGCTTTATCTGACATAGACATTAGTTCAGCAATTAGTAACATACCAGGGGCTGAAATAGAGAGTCATTACTCTCCCGTGGCTTACAGTTTATAACTGATTATATAAGTGCAGCTTCAGTTGCCTTGAAAGGGTCCTGAAGAAGTGTCAGATGTCTTTTTAGCATCAGAAGAGCAGTGGAGATTATCAAGTCCTTCAATAATTTCTCATTCCCCTTCTAAGGTATGTATTTTAAAACAGATATCTGTCCTTAGTTTGTTAGTTAGTCATGAAACTCAGATGCAAGCATCTCTTCTTAGTGAATACCTGGCTATTACTGCTTCATCCATCAGCCGGAGACTCACAAACATCAAATCATAATCTGCTGATTCTTAAGTGTCTGAAGTCAGATATATGCAACATGATCTATGACTGGAATAAAACTGAAGAATTCTCAGACCAAGTTCTGCATAGTAAACAGTTCCCCTCTTATGAGCTGTTTTGGATGAACTCAGTGATATTAACCAGCTGGTACATACCACTGGCAGCTATATCTAATATATCTGGGTATTTATTTTCTTCATCTAGCAAAATAATATCATTACTGGAGTTCACAGAACTGTCAACTTTGCATCTCACTACAGGGAATACACACAGATCTGTTTGATAGAACTGTCTGTTCTGCCTTTTCCTTCGCAAGAATCATAGCATCATAGAATAGTTTGGGTTGGAAGAGACCTTAAAGATTGTCTAGCTCCAATCCCCCTGCCATGGGCAGGGACATCCCAAGAGATCAGACTGTCCAAGGTTGTATCCAGTCTGGCCTTGAACAACTCCAGGGATGGGGCAGCCACAATTTCCCTTGGCAACCTGTTCCAGTGTCTCACTGCTCTCATGGTGAAGAAATTCTTCCTAATGCCTAGTCTAAATCTGTCCCTCTCCAGTTTATACCCATTCCCTCTCATCCCATCGCCACGAGCCTTGATGAATAGTCCCTCTCCAGCTTTCTTGTATGCTCCTTTCAGGTACTGGAAGGTCACTATACAATCTCCTCAGAACCTTCTCTTCTCCAGGCTGAACACACTTAACTCTCAGCTTGTCCTCATATGGAAGGTGCTCCAGCCCTCAGATCACATTTGTAGCCCTCCTCTGGACCCGTTCCAACAATTCCATGTCCTTCTTACGTTAAGGATTCTACAACTGGACACAATACTCCAGATGAGGTCTCACAAGAGAGGAATAGAGGGGCAGAATCACCTCCCTCACCCTGCTGGCCTCGCTTCTTTTGATGCAGCCCAGGACACGGTTGGCCTTCTAGACTGCAAACGTACATTGCCAGCTCATGTCAAGCTTCTCATTGACCAGCACCCCCAAGTCCTTCTCTGCAGGGCAGCTCTAAATCACATCATCCCCCATCGTGTAGTGAAAAGGAGGATTGCCCCGACCCAAGTGTAAGACATTGCACTTGGCCCTGTTGAACCTCTTGCCTAACCTTTATAGTATATCTACAGTACATTCAGTTTCTGGCCTTTATCAGCTGATGTTATCTCTTGACTTTCTCATTTCTCTTCAGCTAACTTTTTGAGGTGGTGGGGTGTTTTTGTACAGAGATAGAAGTGTCTGTCAAGGTTGTCGGGTGCTTGAAAGAGATTTATTGCAATCAGGCAGCAGCCTGTTCAATGGATATGGCACCTGCTGCTGTACCTGATGCAGATGGTTATTCTTCATGTTCTGCCTCACAGGCTACTAGATCAATACAGAAGTAGGTTGGAGGCTGCTATAACGCCGGTGGGCAATCAACAACTGAAAAGTTTCACTTCATTACCGTAAAATTTTCAGGATTTCTAGTGTAGCTTTTGTCATACTTCCGTATAAATTCAAGTGGTATTTGTACAGTTAAAGTACACAAATACAACTGTTAATATTTTGAATGTAAAATACATATAGAGAAAAATGTATTTTTATCTCTTGAGAGAATAATTTTTATATATGACATAAGTAACTTGCCACTTCTCATTCCAAAATGAACAGATGATGCCTACAGTTGTTTTTTTAAAAAACAGTACTTTTGTAAAAATAATAAAACTCTTTTAGAAATAAAGACAGAGAGTTAAAGGACACAAAATCCTATGAATTCTAGATTTAAATATTAGGGAATATTGATTGGTTTGGACTATCCTTTTATACTGTACTTTACTTTTATAAAAATACTTTCTAAACAGATACCCATTAAGACAAGAAGAGGGTTTTTTACTTTTACTGCTTTTCATTCTTTGCTTGGGAGTTTCTGTACAAAAAAAATGTTTAATTTCATTGATTTATACCACATAGAAAAATCAAAATATATTCTAGACTATGAAAGATACATATGAAGGCACCAAAAGACAAGTAAAATCTGGGTTTTTTTGGTATGGAATAATAGTTGTTTTCCTGTGAATGCTTGTCCAGGTAGATTTCATTCTCAATATGCATACATAAATACACAGATCAAACACTTACTGCCAGAAGTGCCTCCTGGTACTGTGCCTGCACTCATGAGGTCAAATTTTCTGTGCACAAAACTGTGGATTCCCAACTGATCAAGATATGAATCAACACAGAAATAAACCTCAGGCTCCATATCTTGTGGATAAATACTGGCTTCAAAAGGGTCTCTCAGAGCTAATAAAGAAAAATATGACTTCAGTTTTAACAAAATCTGTTAATTTCTTCTTTTTTCTCACTCTTTGATACCCTCAGTTTGAAGTATATTTGTATGAATTGTGCAGTATACTCTGTAAATGTTTCTTTGAATGTCTATGAATTGTTTGGAACCAAGCGAACTCTTTGGGTTCCATATTAACCCTACTTATTTGCTTATACAATATAAAGACACCTAAAAGACAGCAAGATCATGGTGTTGCATACTGCAGTTTAGTTCACCATCATCTGTTTCCTGTTTGAAAGTGGAAGGTCCAAATATACCAAAAAGAACAGAGTTGAAACATTTCACTTTTCCTATAGAAGTATTAGAGAGATTTATCTCCTTGTCCTTCCTCTTAAAGAAATTGTCTTAGAAAGCAGAGAAGGGCTTTAGAGAATATTCCTTGAGTGGAATGATGCATGGGAGTTAAAGGAAACAAATACTGCTACTATGATTCCACGTATTTAAAATACATGAACACACATAAATTATGAGATACCTAGAAAGAACCCTAACTGGCAATGTCTTTCAATATCTTTTTTTGCATGACTGGATTTTTTTTTTATAGTGGAAAGAACAGATGAGGAAGAACAGTGCATCCCCAGGAGTAATATTTGCAATTGTCTTGCATAAGCAAACCTATGCCTTGTTTAATGGAAGAAATAGGGTTATTATAAAGCTGAATGAGAAATGCTCTTGGATAAGTAAGGTCCTTAATACACTGGTTTATCTCTGCCAAGTTGTTAATTTGCTCTACACTTCTGTACTTATTAGACTTATTGTATTTATTAATAATACATATTAATAACACAAAATTTTTTGGGAAAATAAAACTGATCATGAACCATTAGAAACATAGAAAGTTCTGGGTTGGAAGGGACCTTAAATATCATCTAGTACCAACCACCCTGTAATGGGCAGTGACGTCTCCCCACTAGATCATGCCGCCCAAGTCTCCATCCAACCTGTGCTGGTGTCTCACCACCACCATAGTGAAGAATTTCTTCCTAAAGTCTAGCTAAATCTTCCCTCTTCCAATTGAAAGCCATTCCCCCTTGTCCTATCACTACATGCCCTAGTGAAAAATCCCTCCTTTGCTTTCTTGTATGTCCCCTTCACTTACTGGAAGGCTGTTATAAGGTCTCCTCAGGGTCTCCTCTTCTCCAGGCTGAACAACCTCTTTCAGCCTGTCCTCAAAGCAGAGATGCCTCATAATTCTGATTTTTTTGTGGCCCTCCTCTGGACCCATTCCAACAGCTCCATATCCCTCTTGTATTGAGGATTCCAGAGGTGGACAAATTACTCCAGGTGAGGTCTCACAAGACTGAAGCAGAGAGGGAGAATCACTTCCCTCGACCTGCTGGCCACATTTCTTTTGATGCAGCCCAGGACACAGCTGGCCTTCGAGGCTGTAAGCTCACATTGTCAGCTCATGTCAAGCTTCTCATCACTGAGCGCCCCAAGTCTTTCTCTCCAGGGCTGTTCTCAGTCATGTCATCTCCCATCCTGTCTTGAAACCACAGATTGCCCTGACCCAGATGCAGAACCCTGCAACTGACCTTGTTGAACCTCATGAGGTTCTCACAGCCCCACTTCTCCAGCCTGTCCAGGACCCTCTGGATGACATCCCATCCTTCCAGTGTGACAACTGCACCACTCAGCTTGGTGTCATCTGCAAACTTGCTGAGGGTGCACTCGATCTCGCTGTCAATATCATCAATGAAAATATTAAACAGCATTGATTCCAGTAGAGGCCCCTGAGAGACACCACTTGTCAAGGATTTATCTGGACATGAAGCCACTGACCACTATTCTCTGAATGTGACTGTCCAACCAATTCCTTTTCCACTGAACAATCCACCAATCTAATCCATCTCTCTCCAATTTAGAGAGAAGGATGTTGTGGGGGATCGTGTCAAAGGCTTTGCAGAAGTCCAGATAGATGATATCCATCACTTTCCCCATGTCCACTGATGTGGTCACACCATCATAGAAATTCACTAGGTTGGTCAGACAGGACTTGCCCCTGGTAAAGCCATGCTGGCTGTCTCGAATCACCTCCCCTGTGATTTAGCTTAGCTTCTAGGAGTATCTTCCCAGGCACAGAGGAGAGGATGACAGATTGGTAGGTCATCTTTTCTACTCCTTTTAAAAATGGGCACAATGTTGCCCTACTTCCAGTCATCGGTGACTTCTGACTGCTGTGACTTTTCAAATATCATGGAGAGACCTTTCAAATACCATAACTTTCCAAATATCAATATCACTATTGATAACTTGCACTCTGGGGAAGATGGATACTACATACTTTTCATATGCTTTAGTATTTCTGTTCTCGTCTGACAATGAGTTCATGCATTAGAGCAACTTCTGTGAGAGTTCAAAGTAGCAAGAGCCTCTAGAAAAGGGCTCTGAGAGATGGGATCTGTTTGGCAGGAAAACATATTCTTTGATGCTGTCTCCAGGTATGCATTTCAAACACCATAATAATGGTAGTGGAAAATAATGTTTTGTAAATAAATTTATGCTAAGAAAAATACACATTTATGGAAAAGCTTTTACGGGACCAAAGGGAATATCCAAGTTCTTCATCATAAAAAAAATGTCTGTTAACCACTCTGCAAAGTTCTGTATCCATGTTTAATAGCCCTATCCATAATACGACCTGCTCGTGTTGATGTGAATAATCTCCTAATCACAATTATAACAGCAGAAGAGCTTCCATCTGAGTTTTGATGAAGATAGTCAAATCAATTTTCTTTAGAGTTAGTTTCCACAGGTATTCAAAGATCTATGAAGATGTAATGATTTGTTAACTTGATGCCTCTGGTCTAGATTGTGGAGCTCAAGTGTATTCTATTACCAGCTTGAAAAATGAGCCCATTTTTAAAATGCAGGGCTGTTTGGGGAAATCTTGCCTGAAAATTTGCAGACCAGCTTTGTAGTAATGGATTCCATAAAGGTTATCAAGCAGCAAAAGTAAGACTAGAGAGAATGCAGACCCTCTGATGTATGAAGCTGGGAACCTAATGACAAAGGACACAGAAAAGGGCAAGGCACTCAACGTCTTCTTCGACTCATTCTTTACAGGCAAGACTGGCCTTTGGGCACACAAGTGAGAAATTCTGGAACAACGAGTCCTAACCCTTAAGAAGGCGAAGTGAAGGAAGATTTAATAAAAGTGGGCATACACAGGTCTCTTGGACTTGATTGAATGACGCTCCCACAAATGCTGAGGGAGCTGGCTGAAGTAATTGTGAGACAACTGTTAACCTTTAAAAGGTTGTGGTGATCAAGAGAGTTTTCTGGTGACTGGAAGAATACATATGTCATTACTGTCTTCAGGAAAGGCAAGAAGGAAGATTCAAGGAACTACAGGCCAGTCAGCCTCACTTCAATTACTGGGAAGCTGATGGTGCAACAGCACATGAAGGAGGAACAAGAGGGGGATTAGGAATAGTTGCCATGGATCTATGAGGAGGAAATAGTGCTCTATGCAGCTGACAGCACTCCTGTCTGATGACTGGCTTAGTAGATAAGAGGAGAGCAGTGGGTGTTTCCTGTCTCAATTCAGTGAGGCTTTTGACACTTTCTGTCAAAATACCCTCATAAACAAGCTGAAAAAGTGTGGACTAGATGAATGGACAGTGAAATGGATTGAAAACTGGCTGAACTGCCAGGATCAAAGGCCTGTGTTCAACCAAAGAGTATCCTGGGTTACACAAGAGAAAGTTTTGAGATCATGTCAAGGGAGCTGTTTCTTCATATCTGGAGTCTTGTGTCTATTTCTGGCCCTAGTACAGGAGAGACATCGACTTACTTGAATGGGTCCAGGAAAAGGCCATGAAGAAGCTGAAGCACATGTAGCATCTTGCATATGAGTATAGTCTGAGGGAGTTGGGATTTCTTGGCCTTAAGAACAAATGGCTTAGTCGATGTACTTACCGTATTAGAGGGACCTTTTAAATATTGATCCAGAAACTTCCCAGTGGTGCCAACTGACAGGACAAGGAGCAACTGGCACAAATTGAAATGCAGGAAATTCTTAATTTTTTTCTTTCTTAAGATAGTCAAACATTGGAACAGCTTGCCCAGAGAGATTGTGGAATTTCCATCTATGGAGATATTCAGAACTGAACTGGACAATGTCTTTAACTACCTGTTCTATCTGATCCTGCTGTGTGCAGATGGGATTGGATTAGATGATTTCCATTGATGCCTTCCAGCTTCAGTTGTTCTGTGATTGTGTGATACCCTATAACTGCCAGAAGATAATTGTCTTACAAACAGTTTTTTAAAAGACTCTAAATATTTACATCTATGCATGTATACTATTAGTCACTGAGGGTGGGATTCATCTTACCTGTATCTGTCCATTAGATAGTCCATGTAAATTGTATCACTCTGTAGTAAATGAAGAGAATGGCCTGCTTTAAATATCTGCTCTGGGACAGGATGTAAGCTCTTCTACTTTCCTCCATATATAGTATTTTGCTTCTCTGTATTTTTGGTTTTGGCAAAGGAAATGACTATTGGGGTGGCTGAATTTTTTGTTCATGTTATGTGTGTGGATGGTGGAGCTCACAAAGACATCTGGGAGAGTGGAATCTGTGGAACTAGATATCAATATTAACAACACAGCTTGGAAAAATGGAGCTACTACACAGCAGCTAACTGACTTTACTTCTATTATTTAGCATGTACCACAAAACTCCTCACATGCAGTATTATTTTGCTTAAAATCTTGCTCTGCCAAATCTTCAGTTTTGATTTCTCACTTGCTCACATTCAGTTGTTATTAATTAAAGACTCTTAGGAGGAAGGAAAATTCAGAGCTTCTGTTGGTTTTTAGATGTTTTCCATCATCATCTAGCACATTTTCATCTTTCTCCTTAATCAAGTTCTATTCAATTATATAAAACAATATATGCTGAGGTTTCTGAAAAACATTGAAATTACATGACACCTTTACCTTCTAATTCCATTTTATCATATTGATTTGTGTCTGTTACATTCACTTATCTGCCATCACTCTTGTGATTCCTTTAAACTTTACCTTTTATCAGTTCTGCCAGACAGTACAATTATTCAGCCCATTTTAGTTTCCCTGTTCTCAAAAGCTGTAATCATATGCTGATTTTAAAAGTATCTTGTTGTATCAAGAAAGGAAATATTTTTAACATCGTTAGGATGCCGGCTATGTAGGTTAGCATGGAATTTCATGCAAAGTGAATGCATTGAACTCTGATCCAGTATTTGCACTATATCTGTAACTGCTAGAAGTGTTAGCTTGCTAATTTTCCAGACCTCTTTCACAAGCAGTTGTTCTTCCTAGTGA
This sequence comes from Phaenicophaeus curvirostris, assembly GCF_032191515.1. NCBI lineage: Eukaryota > Metazoa > Chordata > Aves > Cuculiformes > Cuculidae > Phaenicophaeus > Phaenicophaeus curvirostris. The sequence goes on from NC_091393.1 coordinate 19,072,421, forward strand.
TCTGATAAAGAACACATAGGAGTGTTAATGCAAGCCTGGCCTGCTTCTGTTTTTATGTAGGTGCAGTCTGCTTACCTGCAAGCAAGAGAGCTATGCTAGCTTCAAACTTCCAAATTTTTTTCAACTCCGATTGCTTCATATTCAAAACTTTCCTATGTATCTTTCTTGTTTAGAAGTCTACGTGCAAATGTGTTATAAGAAGAAAAATATAAACAAAAACTAACCTTTCTTTAGGGAGTTATACATAATCCATTACTTTCTAAGATTCTATATCAGAATAAAATAGAGTTTCTAGTGAGGTGGGTGTTGATCTTTTCTCCAAAGGAACAAGTGATAGGATGAGAGGAAATTGCCTCAAGTTGCACCAAGGCAGGTTTAGATTGGATATCACGGAAACTTTCTTCACTGAAAGGTTTTTCAAGCACTGGAAAAGGCTGCCCAGGGAAGTGGTGGAGTCACCAGCCCTTAAGGTTTTTAAAAAAACTATAGATATGGTGCTTAAGGACATGATTTAATGGTGGAATTGGCAGACTTTGGTTTATGATTGTATTCAATGATCTTAAAAATATTTTCCAACCTAAAGATCCAACCTTATTCTGTGATTTAATTAATATATTTACATGTAAAAATCTACAGATATAAATTATATATGTTGTATATACTCATATCCAATGTTTTTGAAGTTTGTAAAATACACTCACAAACACACTGAGAAACATATACACATATCTCACACACATTCTGTACTCTTGATACAGACAGATACATTCAGCTACACTGAAAAATACTTCGTCTATTTTGAGAATACCAACTTTTAACTTCACTTCACCAAATATTTAACTTTCAGGTCAATAATCCTTAGTATCCGTCTCACTAAAATGTTATATCTGCGTAGTAAAAAAATGTTTCTTTTCTATTTAATCACTGTGTAGATATATAAAACAAAATCTATCAACATTTGTTGACATCATACTTTCAAATCTGTCATAGTGTGTCATGACAATGTAGAATGATCAGAAATTTGAGATCAATATGTAGCTGATTTTCAATCTTTTTTTTTATATGAAGCTCTTCTGATGTCAGTAAAATGGTGAAAGTATTCATGCTAACTTTCATCAGCATAGACAAGAGTATTTTTTCGGCATCTTAAAATGTCATTTGTGCTGTAGGTTCTGGGGAGCTTAAAAAGATTAGGTTTAATTTTCTTTGAAGAACAGCAAACTAAAGATATGAGGAATTCTGTGCAGCTGGCATTTTGCATTTACATTTTAAAGAAGCCAGAGCAATTACTGAATTTACTTATGCTTTTCTCTTAAACCCATATGTTGAATATATTCAAAATAAATCATGATGTTCAACTTCTGTAGTTTAAAATAACAAAGGTTTTTAGAGTCATGAGAACACGCTACTAAGACTTTTTCCTGTTATTTATTTGAAAAAACTATTATTTGGTATAATATGACGTGCATCCCAAATACACAGATTGCTCTTCAAAGATACGCTTACATGCCCTGGAGTTAAGTAATCTTAAGGGATAATTTAGCAGCATTCAGGAATTGTAAACACTTGCACTTCAATAGTTACTTCAGCTTAGTGGAGGAAGTAAAGAGGTTCCTGTGTGATTCCCTTAGGTGAGGAACTACTCACCAGCAGTGATAAGTTCTGATAATAGTCACTGGGATCTGGACCAAAAAGAGGAGTACGATAGGGGGGATGCACTATTGAATTCTACCGTGAGGTTTCCCATCATGTAGTTGATAAACATTGTTCAAACAAAGCCACCTGCATTTAAATTCTATTGCACAATAAACTCAAAATGTGACCGCTATCACCAATTTAAGACTGGAGAAAAGACCATTAGAAGTGGATGTTGTATGATTTTCCTTGCTCATAATAACCATAACACTTCTGGTTAACTTTGATAAAACTTGACCTGTATTGATGTTTAAATAATTATTTAGGTTCAAGACATGAAGCAGTACAACAGGTTATTGATCTTGAAGAAAAGATCTGTAGTGTGTCTGTACTCTTCCACGATTCCCTTCAGTTTCTGTCAATACATTAATCCATGTTTACCTTGATCAAAATGACACAATACCTTCTCACAAGTAAAGCAGTAGTTCTGCTACTATGTGTCACATAGGTTCACTATTTTATCCTTTGAATACCTCTGTTTTTAACAGACTTGTGGATTTGTGAGCAAGAGTGGAATTATCCACCTCAGACCTTCGACCAGGAGAGGTGTCTTGTTTCAAGTAGCCAGTAAATCTTTTCATATTGTTATGGAAAATATAAAATGACTTCATAAACCAATCCTATTTTTTCCTTTGATGTCACATGGGTCACTTTGTAATAAAGACTGAACTGATTACTCAATACTCTCGAGATAATTGTGCCTGATTAACAGTAAGCTGCCTTGTGACTTGACTTGGCCCCATCAGCAATTTGTCATACATAGATACTCTTTTTTCTTCCTCTTGAAAAGAAAGATGCAACAACTTTTTCCCTCTTAGAAAGTACACAGTGTGGAGTAGTAGAAAATTCTCTCCAATATTTGTTATCTCAGCTTTGCCTCAGAAGTTAGAGGTACCCTAAATGCCTTTATATACCTTCTTAGCACTGTCAATGTGTGTATAACTAAACAGCTGCTGATGAAAGCCTGTTGCCACAAGAAGACAAGTAGGAGAGCTGAAAATATGTTGAATGTTTCCTGCATACTTGAATTGATTAAGATTATTCCAGTGCAAAAGTGGTTTTAACTTACTAGCTGGAAATATCTGCTTCCCAACTAAAGCTTTTAACCTAGAGCTTTTGGGCATTATTTTCTATATTGTGAGAGATGGAAAGGACTTAGTCTTTCTCAGCTTAATTTATGGTAGAGGCTTTTTTTTTTTTTTCATTCCATGCTGGGCGTGTGTAAGGCTGTTAATCCTTACTTACATCATGATTTGCATTTTAGCAAACTGTCATATATTCTAAATACTGAAGAATCTCTGCATTGTAAAGTATCAAAAACAATTATAAGGCGTTTCAGTCATTGTCAAAAGCATTTTTTGTATTAGTAACTCTAAAAATGTAATTTGAGAATAACTATGTTTAGAAATAGTGGTCAGAATTTCTTTAGTATTAATAAATGAGTCAGGAAAGTTTGGAGAGGATAAAACATACTAAAGATACTCACTTTAGAAACATGAGTGAAAAGTCTATCCTGTCTTTCATGATTGACAGAGGAATGCAAGAATCAGACAATTATCCCTTACACCAAACAGCAGCAGTCTTCCACCTTAGTGCTTCTGCCATGGGCAGTGTATCATCAAATGCTTGAGCATCTTTATGTGCTTTTTTTGGACTAAGTATTCTCAGTTTATCCTGATTTCCTAGTTTTCAGTCTGAATATTCAAAAGCTGATGTTTTTATCCTCATTTGGAGAATTCACAGAGTATTGACAAATATCCTAGTATTTAACATTTCCCCTTAATTATCAGAGAGTACTGAATGTTTCTAAAAGAATACCAGTATTCATGTCACAATTTTATTTAGCCTTTTTAATGGTCTCTTAGAATTATTAAGGAAAAGGGACTGCTAAACATATTCAGTGCAATAGCACTTTTAAGAGTATATTTAATTTACATGAAGAATATTTATTTCAGTGAAATAACAGGGATAGAACAATATCTTAACTTAAACCAGTGATTATCTGAAATATCTTCTGTGAATCTAGTTTTAAAGATTACGTCTTAAAAATTGAAGGACATAGAAGAGTATAACGTATTTTCTTAATTCCTTTTTTCTTCTTTTTGTGTACAGATACCATCACTTTCATTCTTGCTTTTCTCTAATCTCTTTAAAGATAGTTTCCTTGGAAACCTTTATTTTTTTAATGTATGCAGGCACTTAATATTTACATAAGGATAGGAATACTGGAAAAAAGTGTAAAGAGCATTGTACTTCAATTTAAAATTATGAAGTATGAGATATATTTGCCTCCAGTATTGTGCATATATCACAACTATTTCTGGAAAAGATGATATTTTACTTAATGAAGACTTTGAACAGATGACTTTGAACATATTCATCTTTGTAAATACTAATACAAATAACAGTTCTTTTGTTGCTGAGAAAAAATTAATCGCTTTTATAGTTCAATATAAAAGCACTCTAAGGGAATTGGAATTTGAAAGAAGGTGCACACTTAATTACTTGTGGAAGAGAAGGAAACGTAGATGATTTTTTTTCTTCCAGGCATATGGCAAACCTTAAATTCTACCTATATATAGAGACAACTTTGTTACACTCATTTCTGAAAATGTAGTGTTGGGACTTAAGATTGGGAAAATTTTTCCTTCCTCTTCCCTTTCCTCTCCTTTCCCTTCCCTGAGAAATAAATGTTCTTTTGTTATGGGACTTGTCATCTGTGAATCTTTCAAGGTTCCCTCTCTGTGTCAGTGAGTGCAAATTTTCAGCAAAACCTGGAGGATGACATTTATTTACAGTTCTACCGAGCTTTGTAGTGAAGGTGAAGTTCAAGTTATCCTGTATCATATCTTCAGAAGGGACTTGAGGATTAGTGTCCTGTGTGGAGGAGGGAGAATTTTCACTAACAGGTCTTTAATGGAAACATTAGCCAGAGAGGCAGGATGCCTACTAAGGCCACCCGTGGCAAGGAGAGATATGAACTTTCTCCTGAAAAGAACTTGGATGTGGATACTTAACCCATAAGATTTCTGTCATGGACTTCCAAGGAAAAGAAAATGTACTGTGGATTTGGCAGGGGGAACTGACTAGGAGATCAATTTTCCCACGAATATACTAGGGGTTTTATAAGCTTCTCTAAAAGTTTCAAACAGTCTAGGAATTGTGTAAGGAAGCTAGACACCTGACATAGAGCAGTCAGCCTCTGAAGAAAAAGAAATTATCAGATACTTTAGATACACTTAGAAATAACAAACCAGCAAGAACGTATCGCGGCTAAATAGAAGTATGATTAGTTCACTTTCAACCTTTCAACCTTCCAACCTTCGAATTTGAGTGGGTTTTTTTTTTGTGTGTGTGCTTTGTTTTTTATTTAATGTCTATGGCATGAAGTCCATTGCAATTGAGCTCAGGAAATTATTCACATCAAGACAATGCTGGATGTATTAAAATCGCCAACTTCTTGTTCAGGAAAAAAAACCCACCTGAATCTTTCAGCCACAATACACAGTGAGAGCTGTACCTATATTGCAAATAAATGGAGCACTACAGCACAAAAAGTTGTCATTATGTCATATCTTGCTGACACTGAATTTATGAAAAAAGACACCTTCAAGAAATGGAAAAAGAAAATTAGAATTTATTTTGTCCACTGATCTTCCTCAAGCAAATGAAAGTATGGTTGCATGAGTTCATACAATGCAGCAGAACTCTTCAGAGCTCTGTTTTTTGATGGAATATGCTTCCATTTTAGTTTCTTGTATTCACCTATGTTAGCACAGTAGGTGAATTTGCTTCTTAGAGTTCTTAAAAGATTTAAAACTCTACTTACTTATGTACTTAAATAAGTATGTGCAGTGACTAACTTCCTCTCAAAGTAAAGCGGAAGTTTTTCAAATTAATATATTCAAATATTATTTTTCCCATCCTTTCTTCTTCTTCCTCTCCTTAATGCAGCTTTTCAGTTTACAGTTTCTAACACTTTCAAGGTCCACATAATCCTTAGATAAGCACACATATGTGAATTAATGAGTTCTATATTACTTTTGAATATTCTTCTGCTTTTGTTATATTTTGGTTGCATCTGTACACATGAACAGTTTGCAACACATCTAAGTTAACTTCACTAATATATTTACTCACCTAGAACTGGAGGTGAATGATATAAGTGCATACACAAGCATGGCTTTCATTTAATAGGTGATTAAAACATATGTCTCGGGTACAAGTCACAAAAATCAGGACTGATTTTAATTGTTGCAATTATTTTAAAGGTATTTTGAAACTTGCCAGTTCCCACCTGGTAAATAAATAATATTCTCAGAGTGACTTTTCTTTCCCGGAATTCTTTCTTGTAGTAAGCATAAAGCTTATTGGTGCTTCCAACTAAGCCTGCTGTTGTGCTAATTAATCTAGGGTATTTTAAAATTTTATAGTTAGATGTCTTGTTTTTTGTTTTCTGAGCCTGTTTTGCTCTGGAACATATTCATAACACCAGATATAAACAATGTTCAGATGAGGCCATAATGCTGACAATGCAATATGACTTCCAATTCATTAGAAGAATTCTTATCTGAAAGGAAGGTCATCTCTTTTTGCTCCTCAATTCTATGATAAGACAGATTTTATATATATATATAAACCTAGACACATGTGTTTGTGTATGTATATATTTCATAGAAAAGAAAATTCTGTGTATAATGCTACAAGCACTTATTAATGGACATAATGTTTCTTGTGATTAACTTGATTATACTGCAACGTGAGTTGCAGAATCTAAGCCTCAGCTAGCTGCATGTTTTATGATATCAATTGTAAAATCTTTACAGGCTCTATGAGTTTATCTGCTTAAAATGTAGATTTTTTTTTATGTACAATATATTTCGGTGTCATAAACATTTTTTTCAAGACTTGAGTGATTAACTGAAAGTTGTTTTTGTCAAAAGTAATTTTCTTTTATGTTAGAAAACAAAATGAAAGTGAGAAAAAGAAACAGTTGAAGTTTCCAGGGGATATAGTTAGATGAGGGTATTTAATTTTTTTTTTTTACTGAAGCACTTTTTTGCTATTTAAAAATAATTACTAAGTCAATGCTGTAGTATCTGCTGAAAGTATCATGCCCCATTTGCAGGGTAAGCAAGTGTAGGTCATACAAATGATACATATGTTCCTGGACTTAATTTTAAAAAGCTGTTAAAACACCCATTTCACTGAACTTTGGCATTATAAACATTGTTCTGTATATCTTGGAGCTATTATAAACTTAATCCGCTACATTTATAATGGTTGGTTAATCACTGCTCATTATTAATTTCAAATGAAAACATTTTAATACCAACACTTACTGCAGTAAACGAACTTTAGTTACACTAATAACGCATTAACTCAATGAGTTTGTGAAGTATCCACACATAATCAACAGGATCATTATAAAATTTCTGAATACTTTCTTTCCAGATTTTTGCTTTTAGATAATGCCCACATAGAATTGCTTTGTTTTCGTAGCAATTCAGGCTGCCACTATATGCAGTTTAACTTACCAAAAACTTAAAATACCTTTATTATGCAAGCATGTTACAAACTAGATTAGGTTATTCCTAATAACGTTTAATTCAGATTTGTGTTAGGAAAAAGTACTGGTAAAAGTGGCAAGAAAAGCACTAATGATTCTTCAAGTATTGAAGTATTTGTCTAATGCATAGTGTAATCTCTTGAAATGTAATTTGTTAAGCATAATACAGCATTGGCTTCTGAGGTGAAGGTAACTCCTTACGCAGGTGCATTACGTCCATAGAAATGAAGCAAATAAATGATTGATCCTTCAAAGCAATGGGAGGTAATTCTATTTATTTTGTAGGTCAACATGATTGTCTTTCCCAAGAGATGACAGATGATGGGGTGACATATGATTTCATAATTGAAAGTCCCAGGAGGCTCAAGGGAACAAAAATGCAGTATTTCAAGGAAAAGATTCTAACACACCCTACTACAGTTAGTTCTTGATTCCTTTACACTCAGAATCATAACTGTATGGTTCAAAGTTAAAAATAATTAAATAAAGAGCTGAACTTTAACTGAACTTTGAAATAACATTTTTCCATTTAGGACAAAGTGTTAACTTAATATTTAAAATTCTTGTAACACAGTTGTTACTTAACTGCTCTTTTTGAGTTCACATTTTGCATTAAATGATACTTCTCTGTCTACAAAGGACATTAATTTCTGCCAATAAAACAGTCAGCAGCCTGCATGTGGTTCTGCTCATCAATGCAGAAATTTGATGCATTGAATACAGCCATTCCCAGTGCCTTAGTCTTGCAGTAATGCCTTTAAGGGGTTGGAAAGTGGCAGACTGTAAAAATCAACTTCGAGTTGTCTTTGATTTCCACTTAATAGGGATTCACCTTTCAGCTAGCAATATCAGCTAACAATGTCACATCTTTCTTGGTACAAAACTAGGAAATTTATCTTTTTTTTTCCACTTAAATTGATACCAGATACTTGCAGATATTGATGATACATCTTTCTTCAGGTTTTTTTGAACTTACCTTTCAAATTAGGATGTTCTAGTTCTTCTGTGGTTTCTTGGTTTCCTTACTTGGTACTTCATGTTTCCACTTTAAATCCACTCATCTGAGTATACTAACTGCAGCGCTAGAAAGTTAAGCTCTTTCCTGTCAACGTGTGAAACAGAAGGAGAAGAGAAATTGTCCCTGAAAATGTGATTCTGTGCTGATTATAAAAATTGGCTAACTAACCAAAATATAATTCATATTGAGCTGTTATGTCTTTAACTTTGTTCAAGAAAAGGAAGAATACCCTGATGAGAAGCATCAGTATTCTTTTTCTTCATAAGCAAGACGCCAGCCGTCACTGCTGAACTTATTTCTCTTCTTTCATGTTCCAACATTTGTCACAGAAAAAGAACAAACAGTAGCGGTGCATAGATTTTCTTAAAAGCTGAAGCCCCTGGCAATGATCTAAGAGCAAAAGCATGGTTTAAAAATCATAGAATCATAGAACGGTTTGAGTTGGAAAGGATCTTAAAGATCACCTTCCACTAGATCAGGTTACCCATAGCCTCATCTAACCTGAATACCTCCAAGGAGGGGGCATCCACAACTTCCCTAGACAACCCGTTCCAGTGCCTCACAACCCTCACAGTAAAAAGTTTCTTCCTGATATCTAATCTAAATCTCCCTCCTTTCAGCTAAAAACCATTCATCCTATCACTGTACCCCAGGATAATCCCTCCTCGGCTTTTCTATAGGTCCTCTTTAAGTACTGGAAGGCTGCTGTTATTTCTCCAGGGACCCTTCTCTTCTCTAGGCTGAACAGTCCCAACTCTCTCAGCCTGTCCTCATAGGGGAGGAGCTCCAGCCCTTGGATCATTTTCATGGCATTCTCTAGACTCACTCTAACAGATCTGTGCTGAAGACTCCAGAACTGAATGCAGTAGTCCAAGTGAGGTCTAGCAAGAGTGGAGTGGAAGGGTAAAATCACTTCCCCCAACCTGCTGGTCACAGTTCTTTTGATGCAGCCCAGGATATGGTTGGCTTTCTGGCCTGCAAGCGCACACTAGGGGCTCACACTGAGCTTCTCAACCGCTAGCACCTCTAAGTCCTTCTCTTCAGGGCTACTTTTAACCTATTATCCACCTATCCTGTATTTGTGCTTGGGATTGCCCCAGCCCAAATACAGGACCTTTCACTTGGCCTTGTTGAACTCCATGACATTATCAGAGCCCCACCATTCAAGGTCCTTCTCGAAAAACAAAAATACTGTCTTAGTAATGTATTAGAAAGTTCCATTTAACACAATACAAAACCTCTTGCCTTAATTCCTGAACTTTCACTCAATCAAAAAATGTTTGGAAATAAATTTGGACAATATCTGACTTCAAAAGTGAAAAGCTAGCCAGGGCTTCTGCAAAGGTGATAACAGTCCCTTGAGAATTAAATATATCATCAGGAAAGCTCTCTATTTTGTTTAATTTCAAGGTTTTAATATAGAAAAAATTACATCGTTTACAAAACAGTAAGCGTAGGATAACGTGTACTTATTGAGCATTCTAAGCAAGGCAGTTGAATATGAAATTAAAACAAAACAAACACACTTCCAAGTATTTGTGAAGCAAGGGATTTAATGAGACAGTGCTTTTTACTGCCAGGATTCATAACTTATTTGTCATGTTACATTTAACTTTATTTTTCTCAATGTGATCAAAGCCTAGGCTCCAAATTAGTCTGCCTGACATTTTATTTTTATAAAGCATACCAACTGTGGTGTCTCACGGTGTTGACTTAATCTCCTGTCACTTTTTATTTACCAGGTATCAAGAATCACAAACTCCAAACTCTTGAAATACAAAGTTGCATGTAAAAAGAATACATGCATTTAGTGTTTCCTGTTCATTACAACATGCTGGAATATACCAGGGAAGGGAGGAGGAGAGAACCTAATCAGCTACAGCTCACCTGGCCCTCCTTAACTCATTCACATTTGCATTTAAAACCCATTGATAAGTTGTGGAAACAGCCCTGCAAGCAAGGATGGAAAGCAGTGGTCTGTTCTTCTGGTTGTTCTAATGGTAGGACTAGAAAGTTGGGTGCTTTATTCTCTGAATATTTGGTTGGTTGGTTGTTTTTTGTTTTTTTTTACAAGTCTAAAGCACTGATGACAGAGACTGTCTATCATTGCAGAGTATTTTGAAACAGTCCTTTAAAAGCACTAAAGGAAACTGATATGGGTGAATACTGTCCAAATGAAGAAAATTAAAGATGATAAATTCTGAAATTCTGGAAGGTTAAACATAAAACCATAAAAGAGATCAAAAATGCTTTGAAGAACAACTAGCAAAATGTGCCTAATCTAATGACACATTTTTCTTCTGTATTTCAAGGGCAGTATGTCAGTGAGCAAGTCCATAAGGTTGATGGATAAAAGCAAAAAAGGAGTAATGGAGAAGCCAGGGCCATTACAGAGAAACTGAAATCAATCTTTACATCTTTATGCTTTTTATTCTGTCTTCACTTACAAGAAATTGCAGAAGCATCTAGGCTGGATACGTTCTCTGGGTGTGAGTCTTCAAAAAAATATTTTTGGAAAATAAACTACATCAATGATTGTTGAATAAACCAAGAAAATTAACATTAGAAATTGTCTGTGCCTTCAGTGCCAAGTCAGTTATTAACAGTGATACCAGAAAAGGTTTTAGCAGAGCACCAGGAAATTACAAGCCATAAGACTCATGACTACCTGTATCTGATAAGGTAATAGAAATAATATTTAAGAATAGAGTTGGTGAATCTGCAGCTAATTATGACCTAGTTAAGAACAGTCTATGCATTTGAGGGTTTTTCTACCTGAAAGGTATAGGAAGGCTTGGGAGAGTTAGTGGTCATGTGGATAAGGGATCAATGGAAAATGTATAAATTTCCAGAAGGCTGCTGCTGAGTGCCATAAAACAGGATTTTAAGGAAAGTGAGCAGCTAAAGGGTAGGAAACAGTAAAACAATGTTTATTGCAGCTGGAGATCAGTAGCGAAATTCTATAAGCTGCTAAGTTTTTTAATGCCCTGAAAATTGAATAATCAGTGCAATGAAAAATAACTCACTGAAGAAATCAAGTTAGTCAGTTGAAGAAGTGTAGAATAAAAAACCTTATGACCCTGTGGGACTGTATCATGAAACAACATAATGAAATTCAGTGCATGTCTGAAATGGTGCACAGGCTTAGAAGGAAGACAAAAAATCCTGATTACTGCAGTGAAGTGACAGACTAAAGAGCAGTAATTCAGGTTCGTGCCTGATATTTGTAGAATCACGGAATCACTAGGTTGGAAAGGACCCACTGGATCACCTAGTCCAACCATTCTCAACAATCACTAAACGATGCCCCTCAGCACCTCATCCACCCGTCTTTTAAACACCCCAGGGATGGTGACTCAACCACCTCCCTGGGCAGCCTCTGCCAGTGAAAAATTTTTTTCTGCTGTCAAGCCTGAACCTCCCCTGGCAGAGCTTGAGGCCATTCCCTCTTGGCCTGTATGAAAGTGTCATCTCATTGCTGAATAATCTTAAAAAAATCCCATATCAATTGTTAGGAATTATTAAGAAAATAGATGGGTGAATCTACTGTATCGAAGATACAGCATGGATGCTCATATCTTGAATACTGGGTGCAGTTTTGGTCTTCCTAGATCTTTTTAAAGAGATATAGTAGAACCAGGGATTATGAGAGAAGAATATTGAAGTTATTAGTGAGAAAGTCATCAAAGCTATGTCTGAACTGAAGAATAATAGGATACTATCAGAAGCAGTCATATGTTCTGTTCTTGCCTTTATACAATCATTCATTTTAAAAACTTTTGGAGAATGGGGGCTTCTGAAATCAGGCAGTAAAACTGTTGTCATGTTTCCTATGACAGAATTCAGAGCTCCATCCTCATTCTGACAGAACACTTTATTGATTGTTATAAACCAGTGTTAAACATATAAAAGAAGAGCGAAGTGGTTTTGGCTTGTCTATCTTAATGAAATTCAACAGTTGATTTATTTTACCTTGAAATGCCAACATAGTCTGGCATTTTTACAATAACTTTTTTTTATATAGTTTTGCTTCTACTTTAAATAATAATTTTAAACTGTTAATCTTTATTTTAATATTCAGGTACATCCTTTGTTATCCTTGCAATACTGCTCTGAACAATTAGATGTAATATTCTCCAATCCAACTCTACTTCTTTTCTTTTTTAATGTGCACAGAAGTTATAAAAGCATAAAAAAAGTTGAATTCTATTCCTAGTGAAAACTTCTGAAATCAGGGAAGAGCACATGGCTTCTTTGTCTCACATGTTTTTTGTTCTCTTGCAGCCTCTGGAGTAGGAGTTTTGAGGCTAAAGGTATAATGTTTCACAAGAACATGGAACAAGTGTTCCAAGAGGCTTGCTCTTAACCAACATGGTAATAAAGAAATTGAGAAGTTCTCTTCAAAAAATCCTACAGAATAATTTTGTCTAGTGGAAGTGAAATACACAGAGTTAACTAAGGCAGGGCTAAAGGACCAGTTGTACTATATGGAAATTTTTAATGCAAATTTGGTCAAAGTCAGAAATTAAATACATCAATTAAGCTCTTTTTTTAAAAAAAAAAAAGCAACAAGATATAATTATCAATGTCAGGTTAGAAAGTTGCAGTAGCCATGCTAGTTTAGTGATTTGTTCTGAAATTGTACTTGACGGTTGAGGTGAATAAGACTTGTTACCTAAATCATTATGAACATTTCAAACTCCCTCAGGCTGGTCAGAGAACTACTCACGAAAATGACATTCAGTCAAACATGCATCTATTCTTTAAGGTTTTGGGATTTCTACCACAATCACTTTTGAAATTGAGGAACAAGCATGTCTCTTACAAAGAGGGGTTTTTAATTAATTTCTTCATTTTAGTATTAAGTGAGAAGGGAGGCTTCTTTTGCCATGTGTTTTGCTTTTAACATCCCATAAAATAAAGTGCCGTTCCTTAGACTACAATATTTAGATAGAGATCTGAAGTGTATGCCTACATTCGTAGTTAGGAATGTATCCAAAGCAAGCCTCCTCACCTAAGAAGATAAAGTCCCATGTTTCCACTCTTCCAGGATTTTTGTGTGTGTTTTGTATTGAAAAGCTACTGACTTCCAGTTTGCCCTTTGTGTATATCTCATAATGTGTTTCTGCTTGTCACTAGACTATAGTGCCAAGCTCTTTATACTTTCTTTCTAAGCTTTTAAAATACTTTACTCTTTGAAATTTTTAGTGTTTTCTTACTTGACAAGCGAGTCCATTAACTGCATATTCCGGGTTATAGCAGCTTCATACCTTTCACAGGACAAGTGGAAAGTATCCTAATAGTCCGATCATTGACAGGCAGAAGACAGATTTCAGTGCTTTTAGAATCATAGAATCATGGAATAACCAGGTTGGAAGAGACCCACCGGATCATTGAGTCCAACCATAATTCAGGGAATCTAAATAGCTGAATGCACAAGTAATTGAAGCCAAGACATCAGCAGAATAATGATTCTATCTCACCCCCCAATACGTATGAATGCAAAAGCGCTCAGAATGCCAATAAGTCTAAGTCCACACAGTAGGAGAAAATGATTATTACATCTCTTAGGCTGGGGAAAAGCTATCAGTAGGTATGATACTGGCTTTGTGTATGGGGAGAAGCGTAGACACCCTAATAATCTTGTTCATCTCTATGCTATATTTCTTCAGGTAATATTAAAGTTTCTTGCCTATCAGAAAGGTACAAATTTACCTAAATTTGGTTAAAATTCAATTTTAGATTGAAATAACACTTTGAGTGAAATGGGTGATTTCACTCAACATAGAAATGCTGCTTTAGGCTTTGAAAATATGAGACTTTTATATGCATTTAATACCTGCTATACAGGCTTATATTTTAAGAGGGCAATTCCTTTTATTCCTAGGAATCACTGAGATTTTAAGAACCTCTATGTTCTTTGCTTTATATTTGTTGTGCTTTTAATGTTTCCTTAATGTTCAAATTCTTGATATATTTTTAATAAAGAGAAAGATGTCTTTTGTTAATCTTTATTCATAGAAAAATTATTTATGGTAAAATAGAGCTGCATGGGAAAGCTAACGGTATCTTAGCACAAAACATGAATATGCCACAATAACCCCAAGAAATCATTCAGCAATAGCTCTGGTCTTTCTGGATTAAGAAAGCATTGTTTTCTTAGAAAGTAACACAGAAACTACCACTTCTGTAAAGCTACTTCACAGAAACTCTCTAAAACCTACTGCAAAGTTTTGTGATGTTTTCTGTTGTGAGTCCATGTAGCTTTTACAGCCTTCAGCAGCGAGCTGTAGAGGGAAGGTGGAAAACACAAAGAGGGAAACTGAGTTTAAGCAATAATCTAGATGGAGAAGAGAATAAGAAAGCTGAATCATGGAACAAAGTGAAGAAATAAGAGCTAGCTTTTTGGTGAAAGAATATACAGGGACTGAAAGATAAGGAATAGGTGGATGAGAGATGGAATGGGGACAGGGAAGCAGGGGCTTGTAATGGAGTGCTGAGTGTGGAATACCACTGAGTTAAAATAATGATGGGAGACGACAGGAGAGTGAAGACTCATTTGAACAGGAAGCAGGAAAGATAAGGTAGGAGATCCAAATGGGACCTTTCTGACAGCATGGTTCTTGTGATATAGTTTGACTTCTTTATTTCCGGATAACTGTGAATATTTTTTTTATTGTTCTATGGTCATGGCCAATAAACTTCTACTTAATTGAACTGATGTTAAATGCATGGTTTTGAATGGACTTGTAAATTTATGGCATAATATTGATTATGATGTTGTTGATCTATTTATAGTCTATATTTTAGATCTTTTCCATTAATTTTCTCAAAAAAAACCCAAAACGTTAATGTCTGCTGGAGTCTACTGATAGGTTGAAATAGTAAGTAGAGTATGCTCTTCTCTGCAAATACAAATACAGCACTTATTCCATGTTGCTTTTTCTGAAGAAAATCTATTAACACATCCAGTGTTTTGCCAGAATGGAGAGCAAGTACATTTCTGCTGATATTAAACAGAAGATGAGCAAAAGGCTGAGGACAGCGAAAGAGTTCCAAAGTAGGAGAGAAGGTGGACATTGCTTTTTTTTCTAGACTGAGGAAAAGAGGCCTCCATTACACCATGAGGGAAAATCACAACACTATAATTGTAGAGATGCTCTTGCTTTAACACCAATGTAGGACTTTATCATATTTTTTTTTCAAATAGAATTATGTCTGGAGAAATGAAGAACAGACTACTTGAAAGCATAGTTGTATAAAGCCTAGTCTTATAATATCAGAGTCTCTCTGGAACTGGAGTTTTATAATTATACAAGGACTATGAATTTTTACATCCTCTAAGGCTTATGTGGTTTAAAACTTAGAGACTATACATGACAGCAAAAATCTCTATGCTGTCCTTCTTGAGTCCCTTGGAAAAACTCCTACTGTCACACTGAAGTATAGATATGTCCTGTTCTGTTCATCCTTATAGAGTAGGTTTGCTTTTGAGGAAGGACCATTCTTCTTCAAGCCGCAATGTTTCTGCTTACCAATAGCGCAATCATTGAGCAAAAGCAAATTAGTATTTTCCTCTTTGCTGTTGAAAGTCATCCTTTTAGAAGTAAATTGTGAACAGACAAAGAAGTTAAAGCCTCTATCATTACTAAATTAATCCCTACATTTCCAAGAGTCTGTCCCTCATGACAGCAATATTTGGTTAAACTTTTTTCGAGGTGAAGAGGGAAGGGAGAGAAAGTGAGTATAGGGAAATAGGATAAATGCTCACTGGTTCAAATGAATAAAAGCTATTCATATAAGCAATCACTGATGAAAATACTGAAAAATATGGGACGTAGATCCTAAAGTACTCTGTTGATCTTACACAGTGAAAAGTATGAGAAATTAGATTGTGTTTTGACTTTTTAAAAACTATGAGTTGGACCAATAAATTTTCTGAAGCAAATGTCTTCAGTGGCATCTACTCCTGTAGTCAGTGAGAAGTAAAAAGTTCCTTATCATCTCACAGACTTATTAATTAGATCTAGTGAGTGTGTTGGTTTATGGAGCAGATAGGATGGGTGCAAATTAACAGGGAAGGAGAAAGTAGTCGGGCTTCTTAGACTCCCCTTTCTCACTGATTTACTCAGTGTTTTTATCCTTTGTTTCTCTCTCTCTTTTTTTTTTTTTTGTTTCCTAACTGAATCTCATTGTCTTGTGCTACAACTGTTTGATCAAAAGTTAATCAATTTATTCACATTTATTCACAGTATGATATGTCTTAAAATCCCATAATTTCTGATACCGATGAAATGATGCCCCTGTTGTAAATAAGCAAGCAATCCTCCTTCAGGAGCCAGCTGAATTGGCTTTTGCTTTGAAGTACATTTTAGCATCAGGACATGAGTGAATGCCATCCTTTTCTCTGTGTGATAATGCTTGGAAATGTAACAGTTTGTAAAATGCCAAACAAAAGTGTTTTCTCCTGAGATAGAAATGTTATTGTCAAAATTTTTTCTTAAAAAAAAAGCAGTACCACATATTGAGTTTGTTGCAAGAGGCACAGCAGTTAATTTCAGAGCTATAAAATACTCATATTTAACCTCTAATCCTGAAATTCCAATAAAAGAACATTCATGTTTTTCTTTGTTAACATCCATTGATTTTATGGAAAGTCAGTAGTTATAATAGTAAAATTTGACCAGAGAATACTTACATAAATAGCCAGATTCTGTTTATAGAGATGTATGGCTATATAAAGGATAAACTGTCATTTGCCCAAACATCCAATCAAAAGATCCACCCGTATGCATGCTGATAGGAAAAAGCCTAGTGACTACACCTGAATAGAGCTGTTAACAATTCATTTAATTTTTAAATAATATTTTGACAGTGTTACTTGTGCAATGTTCAATTTCAATAGAAACAACAGGGTTGCTTGGAAGTGGTCAGCCAACCAGTCACCAATACCTATTTTACTCTGACAGTGAGTGATACAAGGTTTATTTTTTTCATTTTACTTTTCAGTTGTTTATGTATCTCCAAGGAGACTTAGTTATTCATATTTCAAAATCACTGGCTGAAATATGGTATACAGTTGAGAAAGAATTAGGATGATGTCAGCATTAGTTGACCATTAAATATGTTTCTTACAAACGCAGTAAAATTCTATAAAAAAGAACAGAACTTGCAAGGGCTTTTTTGTTGTTTGTGACTTTTTAATTTAACACAATTTGCAGGCAGCATCTACTTTTTAATAGTAAACAAAGACCACAAAAAAAACCTTAATATATGCTGACTTCACCTTTACCTCATTTTTTACATCCGTGGGATATGATGAATAAGACTGAAATAAACTATATTAAAACAGTCTGCTGGGCTATGTTGATTTTCTAAAAGAAGTGAGAGCATTACATGTGGCCAGACTGGAAACTGGGTTTAACACCCATGGTTACAGCTCAAAACCCACAATAATTTTGTGTAACAAATAGTGGAATAGTCAGCTGCATCGTATTTGTGATGCAGGATCAAGTTCTTACATACCCCAAAATTTTACAGAATAAATGACACTTCAAGAATTCTTCTTTGAAAAGAGGAGAAAATCACAAGAAGTAAATGCATAACCATACAAGTAGTTTGAAACTGTGATTTTAATTGGAAGAGTTGTTGCTAGAAATAGTGTGAAATCACAGAGGGAGCCAGAGCTGTGTAAATGAGGCTGGCTGTGTTTCACAGGGAGGTAGCTAGCGTTGTCATGAGGGCATCGGAATACAAAGTTGTGGGGAAGCCAAAACCAGGAGAAACTTAGGTAGAACTAGCACTGCCAAATGACTTAATGTGCTGGTGTATGTTAAGTGGAACAGTGGAATTAAATTATGATTACAGCCCGTAGCAGGAAAAGGCTGGGGGACTGGCTGGCTGCAGAGCAAAGAACCTGGGATGCTGCAAGCTGAGCATGAGCCTGCAGTGTGAACAGGCATGGTGGTGCTATGTTTCTCTTCATCTTGTCCTGTCTCTTGGCCATGGTCCTGCAAATACTAATGGTGTCATTATGGTGGATTCTCATGAGAAAGAAATGCCAATGGCATGCAAATCACATCTTCTTTCCCCCTTTTTGTACCTCTTGGTTGTAAGCTTTGTTTTATGTTAGGGGACCAAAAGATCTCAGTGATAACAGCATCATAAGTGTGAACAACCTATAGTTAGTTTGAGCAGGTTCTGCTGAAAACAGAATATTTTTTTGTTCAAGGCCAGGTTGGATGGGGTCTTGGGCAGCCTGATCTAACCGGAGGTGTCCCTGCCCATGGCAGGGGGGTTGGAACTAGATGATCTTTGAGGTCCCTTTGAGCCCTAACTATTCTATGATTCTATAATTCTGTGATCTACGTTGACTTCCATTTACCGTTTTATTGCTCTGTACGTTAATATTGCAAAACCCTTTTACCTTATTTCCAGTTCACTTTGTATAACAAGCATCAGCTCAGAAATTTCTGACACCATGACATGCTAGAAATGGAGGAGGAAATGTAACTCTGTTGTTTGAGGGTGTTGTTTCAGCTTTCAGCTTGAAGGTCAGAATGTAGGAGTAAGTTTAGTAAGAGTAGTTTCATGCTGGGTATATCACTGTTTATGATTAAGTTTCTCCTTAACCATTGTTCCTATTATAAATCTTGGTAAACTATTTTCACCGTTTAGCCCCAGTTTAGCCAATTTCAGCAGCTAAAAACAAGCAGCTGGCCTCCCATTTTCCTCCCCCTCCACCCTCAGGGAAAGAGGAAAGTGAAAGGAGAGGAAAAGACTTGCAGGTTGGAAACTAAAACAACTTTAATTAAATAATAATAATAACCATCATCTTCATCATCATCATCATAGAATCATAGAATAACCAGGTTGGAAAATAATAAAATATATGCAAATATATTAAATTGCACCCCCACTTCAGTTACTATACATCACCCAAGGGGCAAGGTGAATGACAGGAAGGAGCTGGGCTCAGGAACTGGATTCAGGAATGCACAGATCCACAATCAGGGGCAAACAGTCAGATGAGGCCCTCACTGGATGTCAGCCATTGAAGAAGAGGAACTTGACACTCGTGATTCCTCAGTTTTATACAGAATATGATGTATATGGGATAAAATACTCTGTTGGTCGGTTTAGAGTCACCTGTCCTGTCCTTCCCTCCCTGCAGCTCCAAGCTTTTTCACCTCTTTGACTTAAGGCATCCACCAGCTCGAGGATGGCCTTGGTTACTATAGGAATAAATGTAAGCAACAACCTTTCTGTGTAACAGCGCCCTGTGTTAATAATTCTAGAGAGTAACACTATCTGAAGAAACATGCAGTTAACTTTCAGAAAATGAAGTTACTCAGAGGAAACTTACCTGAAGTTAGAGAACTGTTTCTACTTCAGCTCAAATCAAAACAACTGTGGATGCACAATGTACACAAGTCATTTTTATTTGTTCTTGCCTCTAGAAGGATAGAACAAAATTCATGAAGGTTGGCTTTATACAGTTTATCAGGCACTCTTTCTCAGGATCAGGCTCTTCCTAATATGGACTTCTGATCCTTTGCTCTCATGATGAGGCTGTTGCTTTCAGTCGCTCTCTTCATCATTGTCAGGTCTTCATGAGAGGTAGGAGAGGTGTGAAATTCTGTACTTTGAAAAAACAGTGTCCCAGGAGGAGTGTGATTTAAATCTAATCTCTCAAAATAAAAAGAAAGGCAAAATCATTATTGATGCAGGTATTTGTACATACAGTTGCAATTAAAAGCAGCCTTTTTTTCAGGATAAGAAGTTGCATTTAGGATAACTGACTTCTTGCCCTGAAATATAAAACAAGAGGAAATATTTGTGGCTCATTTTCCCTTCCTTTCCTCCCCAAATCAAACTTCCAGAAGAAAAGGTTCAAACCAGAACTCAAGTGAAACTTTGTGAAGCTGGGAAAAGGAGTGGTGGCATTTCTAGCCTCTTTTGCAAACAGAGAAATACAGCTAGTGTTGAACAATGTCTAGCCACTAGAAGAAAGCAGGAACATACTAAATCACAGCTTTGTTCTGGTGTTTGAGGTGCATCCTCCAGTCATGAATCAGTCTGTTCACCCTCAGAAGTGTTTCAAATTAGGCTCTTTCAGACTAGTCCCCTTCTCAGTACTGCACTTTTTCAGACTGATCAAAAGCCAATAGCAGATTTCTTTTTTTGTATGAGGGACTTAGCAGCACTGAGTACTGCTGCAGCATGTGGCTAGTCCTCATCACACTGAAGAGAAGTAAAGATTCCTCTTCCTCCACTCTCTTGGGTACAGTCAGTTTTGCACTTACAGCTTGGCACAAACCAGTAAGATCTGATTCCTCACTAATACTGGCTACTCTTTTTCTGGTTCTGGGTTAGAACCTCAAGCTTTTGAATTTATTCTCAGTTCACAGAGAAGTAAATCAGAGAAGATTTCATAAACTCTGAGGAAACTTATGAAAAGTAGGTAGCATCTACAGTTGCTCTTCTTAAAAAGAAAAACAAAATTCCTGTCAAGTACATTGAAAAAGACCCTGAATCCTTTCATCATCCTACCAACAATCTCTTAACAAATTTATCAGTGCCTGACCTCACATGAGCCTTTGGAATGAACCTAAGCGCAAGCAAGCACAGACCTCTAGGACTAAATCTAGTAAAGCATTTAATACCATTAAAGTGACACCATTTACTATATGAACACCTTAGAATGTCCATATATTTAACATGCAAGAAGCACAAGGAGGAGACTTTCATAACTGTGATCTGAGAAAGCCAAGAGACAATGATGATTAGAGAGAAATTGAAAGAAAAGAACAAAAGTCTGACATATCATTAGAAAATAGAAAGGAGAGGCAAAGTCTCATCAATAGGAATGTTTTAAAATAGATGCGTTAGCAAAAGAGAGGAGCAGTCAATCACAGTATAAAGATAGAGCTATAAGCAAGGTACATAACTTTCATGGTTTTTGTGATGCTTGTCTTATAGACAGTTTTATACCCTCTTATGACAATAAAATGTGGGGTTTTTTTCTGTTTAGAAGAGGAAAGTACTCTCAGAATGTGGTGGTTAATAATGTGTTTTCCATTACTCTTTAGACTTCCTAATGCTCACCGTAGCTTGAAAAAAACTCCCTTCTAAAACTCTCTATGATGACTTCTGTTATTTGGAAATTCTGAAAATACAAGGACTGGCAACTTGTACCTGCCGAAGGTTTATTATTTTAATAATCTGACCCTGATAGCTGCTTATATGAGAAACAGCATCATGTTCAGAACACAAACTTTGTTATTGCTAGTTCCTTCAGTCTACTGGTCTCTGAATGGCTGTAGCTTCTTCAGTCTACCACAGCTGCAAAATAATTTCAGGTAGCCACAAAAAGCAACTAACTGCTAAATCAACCTTTTCAACAACAACGTCTGATGAACTGTTTTATCAGTCATATTATTGGGGTGGAGAATAGGTAATGGAATAAAAATAGATCTACACAAGCTACATGTAAAGCTGCCACAGAAACTGGTGTTTTCCAATTTGAACCTGCAGTAGGGCAAAGAAAGAATGCTAAAAAACTGCCTCAATAAAAGATATATATATGTACACACACACACAGTTTGAACCATTTTAAGGGACATGGTTGGCAAACTGGGATTTCTTCAAACGGTAGAAGTCCCATCAATAAAGCCACATGCAGCTAGCTGCTTCTGTGCTCTTCCAAGGCTTTATATAGTGTTCTTGTGTTTTATTATATAATTTGAAGCAATATTAAGTAGGGAGTAAGCAAATAGTTCTTCAGTATCTGATCTCAGTAAGCTGTTTTGAAGCGGTTTAAAACCAACACCTTCTCTGTCAGTTACTACAAATCCTATTATGAATTTGTGTTACTAAGAACTACTTTTCTCTGTATATTAAAACACTGTATTTTTTAATCTATTTAAAATACCTAGTTTAAGAGTAACAATGCTGAATGCAAAAATCAATCAAAATGGCTTTCCAGTGTCCAGTCTTGGACCTCTGCTTCATAGTTTACATAACATGAGGCAGGAGATGAACTTTACACTGATCCTCCTCAATGGCAACTGTGATTCTTCAGCTGTTTGACTTGGGACATTCATAAAATATTTACCGGCAAAAAGATCTGGGGTCCTGTGCCAGAAACTGGAAAGGTAAACATTAAGCAGTACCATGTCAAATGTTAGTTGATGACACTTTTTTTGTGAATCTTGCCCTTGACAGTCTTCACAAGGTTAATAAAAAGAATCCAAGCAACAAAACCAATTCTAAAGAACATTTTTGTACAGCACTGAGAAGATTGTCCTCAACATGAAACATATATCTTGATGCATAACAAAAACTAACCATAGATACAAAGTCTTGAGTAGAACAAATGACTGTTACTGAATCCTCTTCAGTCATCAGCAGTTACTTGTATTTGGAACACAAATGAAGAAAATCCTCTCTAGACTAAGACTAAGCGTATGAGCTCCTAGAGGTCTGCACCTCTATATATCTGCAAAGAAACTCCAGTAAAATCACTGCAGCCTGGTAAAACAGAAAATTGTGCCAGTTTGGATCCTTCTGTACTATTTCGGTAAATGAGATAAATACCCAATTCTCTATAAAACAGCATGGCTGCCTCTCTGTCTCTTACTGAAGAATCAACTCCTGGCCTCATCAAAATTACACTAAAATTTAGAGCAGTTTTAGTTTTGATATTTCCCAGTACTGAGGCTGTATTACCTTGCATACTTTGCTCTTGGTCTTGCTTTAATGTGCAGTCACCTAAGTCACTATCACTGAAGCTGAAAGGATTTAATTTCCTACTGATATGGATGTGGTACTGTAATCTCTGTATTCTAACACTAACATCTCTAATTTGTCTTTGAGTAATTTGAAATTTCATTAGAAGATAGAATGAAACTAAGGCAGTATCTGAAATCTGACAGGATCGTGTAAAACTAAGCTTATCCAGAATTAGGTGGTTGCCTCTTCCAGCCTAGAATGCATTTCTGAATATTAACATCTTTGGTTTCATCTGCTATCTTTCTGAGATTCTTACACACGGATATAAATTTTTCTCCTATGAAGAAAGACAGAGAGGATTGAGGTTGCTCAGCTTGGAGGAGGGAATGCTCCAGGGAAACCTTATTGCAGCCTTTCAGTACTTCAAGGGAACCTATGAGAAAGATGGGGACAAACTTTTTAGCAGGGTATGGCAGAGATTAATCTTCCAGGGTTCAATAATAACCAAGAGTTCATTGACTGTAGAGACAATGCCTGATCCTCAAACCTTGGAAAGGATTATATGAAAACCAGAGTTTCAATGTTGCTGTATCTTCAATTGATGGAAGTTTGGTGCTCGTTATTGGTGTTCTTGCCATTAAGCTATGAGCAGTAGTATAAAGGTGTTGTGTCAAATATTGAGCAATAAACATTTTAATGAAAATATCAGTTGAAAAGGTTCAATTTTGTCTTACATGTATTAGCCTTCTCACAGTTAGTGTTACTGAGTGATACGTGATCTTGTTTCAGACTAAACAACTTCAAGTTCACAGATATAGATGGTTATAACCAAAGGTTAGACAAGTCTCATCACCTTCTGCAAAGGTAGCTAAGGCAGTTCAGAAGCCAGACAGGCCCACAACACAAGCAATGATGCGCTTGAGCTTGGGTCAAGTGACCTGCTCCTCCAGCCACAAATTGCATAGCCATACTTCAGCCACAAAATATGTCCTCTGCCTATTGTTTCCATGCAATCCTCAATTCCTGAATGTCCTTCTAAGTGTTTGTTGAAAACCAAAGAACATTTTCCAATTAGGAGCAGAAATCCATAAGTCTTAGTTACTTACTATTGTATTTTTAGACAGTTATCTTAGAATACGTCCACTATGGTACATGTTGGAAATATTATTTCACTTTATAAGACAAAGGGGAAAATTAAATGCTAAACTCTAACTTCTTCAGAAAAGTTGAAAGTTGAAAAATACCAGAGCTGTCAAGATTTTTGAATCCTTTGTGGTATTGCTGTGTAAGAAAGATATCAAATAATTACCAGAGAAATCTGAGAACAAATTATGTACATTCAATATAGGAGAAATCAAGAAGATCTATTAAAAATAACTTTGAAGTTCTTTATCATTAGTAATTTATCAAATAGTCATTTTACTACATGCTAATTAATTTTCTATACTCTGAGTACATTTATAATTCCTTTTGAAATCCAGCCTATTGTTACTAGACCATAGCTGCTATTCTATCTTTTTCAGGATCCTCGTACTCTTAAAAGTTCTACTAGTTTGCTAAAAGTATTATCTCTTCCAACTCTCATTGAAATTTAGTGATCTGAGAAGTAGTTAAAGGTTGTTTAGAGTGTTTTATGGTTCAGTTAATTTTCTTGCTATTGTTTTGTCATTTTTGATTTTAAATTGGTGAAGTCAAGGAAGTCTTTGAAGCGTAGAGTGCTTTTAGAATATCCTGGTCTCCCTCTGGTTTGTGTGAAGAATCCTTCTCTTCAGACTACTGGGGGAAATAGTGTGTTCTTAGTTACTTACTATTGGTTTCAAACTTGACTAGCAATACCAGGAGGTTAGGCAGAGTAGATTTTTAATGCTGCCTTTCTCCTTAAAGGTAAATGGGGCTAATTTTATCTAAAAAAAAGTTGTTTCCTTTTTTGTGTACACTACTGTCATTCATTTTTGGATTTAGAACATATCAAGAAGTAGATATTTTATAAATAATAGCATGTGTTCCAAAATGGAGGCTCAGCTACTTATCAAGAGTAGTTTACTTCATGATCTTTGTCTTAATTGAGAACTAATAGTGGTCCCAGTGAGGAAACTTAACACAGTGTAAAGAGAGATCAAATCTGAACTCTAAGGCATTATAGAAAGACAGGAGAATTTTTCTTGGAAGGATGATTCTTATAGCTTTCAACACATTTTAGAAAGGCATTATGCTTCTAGTGAGATGTTACCTTTATATGATTTATTACAAAGTACCTCTCAAAAGTCTTAAAATGTTTGCAACACCTAAATAATACTCAGTACAATGCTCCTTGCATTTTCTCCTTTTCATTTCTTTGCTCAGTAGAATCTATTTTTAGGGAGATGATATTTTTTTCCTTCTGTTTTTTGCATTTTTATCTAATCATTAATGAATTGACATAGATTTGAATTGTAGATGAAGTAATTTTTAATTAGGACAGGAAAAATTCTAAAATCTACCTAAAGAAGATTAATTGAAATCATTTTATATATTCCATTTTATGGGGAGATATATTTATGCTCAAGGTCTGTCTTGTGGTTATTTTATTCAACATGGAATTTCGTATGTATGCAGTAACTTTATCCATGTACTACTATGATTTGAGAGAAAGGTGTATATATATATATATAAAATAGTTCCTTAGCTTCGAAAGAATAAGCAATTTTGTACTGAGAAACAGCAATTTGATTTGGTCGTATAGAGTTTTTAGAAGAATACTTTCAAGTAAGTCCTAAAACACCCACTGCAAATGGGAAAAAAAAAGGAAAAAAATCATGTTAACATTAATTTATCTTTTATAATTTCTGAAGTTTTCATTGTCATTGAGAGTTCATTGAGAATTTCTTAACAATAAAACCCTGCTATGACATAGATAGCAAACCAAATATATTGATTGCTTCTTCCATGAAACTAGAGGTAGCAGAGAGGTTACTTAAAGAATGCATAGCAGTTTCTGCCAGAGACTTCCAAGACAGATAGAGAAAAATGCTGCTGAACTACCACTCACCCTAGGAAGTTTATATCTGATACTCTTTATCACTTCATTATTAATCATTATCAACTTCCTTCTAATTCCAGACATATAATATTATTTTTCTTACTTTTTTTTCCTGTCACTGGTCTCATTTTCTTTTTTTATATTAATGGAGAGAAATTTTGTCTATACCTCTTAAGCATCAGTCTTCAGTTTTCATACGCCTCATTCTTTTCTTCTGCTGACTTACCAATGGGATTTGACTAATTCTTTCTTTCTTTGTGTTCAGCTACATCTACAGGTATGTGAAATCATAAATTCACGTTCAAACATCCCTGGTTTTGTTTGTTCAGTCATCTTTTTCTAGACTAGACTTCTTTTTTCATCACACTTCTATTATCATTAAAATATACTGATGAATAAAAAACATCACATACTATACTCCCCTGTGTGAGTACTTTCCTGTATCTTACAGCTCTTGTTCAGAAGTCTGTCATTTCGTATTAGTGTCTAGTCTCCCACTAATGAGTAACAATATCTTTGAGCAATCTTTGACCAGTACTTGAGGCAAACGACAAACAGAGGGAAAATAAAAAGCTCTTCTTTTCCCTCAATATGTAACTCGGTTGTGAAATGAGTGTATTAAAAAAGTAATTGAACCTGCTTTTATGTTTACTTGTTTATATGTTCATGCATACTCTACAGACGTATTTTTACCAAATTGTCCTCTAATGTTTTATAATCAACAAGAATCGAAAATTGAATTAGACTATATTTTACTTCATGTGTAGTCATCAGACCTCAGTTTTATTTGCAATGGCCTTTATCAAACGGGTTTCAATTCAAATTACACCCTCAGATGCTACCATACTAAACATAATAGAATTGTAAAGATGGAATTTAAAGGCTATTTTGGGAATAGTCAGTTTCCACAGATGTAGCCCAAGGAAACACTTGACCTGCAGAAACTTTATTACGAGTGATTTTGTTCTTTATCTTGATTGGGTATCAAGTTGACATTCAGATCCTGACCTCTTTCTTTCCACTGAGGAAATAATTTTCTTACAAACTCCTAAACAATCATGCACCACCAGGCACAGAATTTACAAGATAATTTTGCCATCCATTTTTTGGAGTCTTCTGTCTCCTTTTTCTCTTTTTTTTTTTTTATAGCAACCTTAATGGAATGGCAAGTACAACTTGCAATAGGCTTCAGGCAGGAGTAGAATAATAAAGTATTCTATGAAATAAGAAAGACAAAACTGAGTGTGACCAGTGTCTTTCAACATTCTGCAAAACTTCTTTTTTTGGTGGTTAAAACACTTGAAAACTCAAAATTAAATGGGTATGAATGGACTTGGTGTATTGTTTCTGCATCTGTTCATGCTGGTATCCTAGTAAGACAAGGATACTTGTTTTCCTCAGAATTTTTGAGAGACAATTTTGGAATTTTTTTTTTGACAAAATGATGCATTCTTTGTAATGATAATGCTTTGAGCAGACATGCTACCTCAAGAAAATAGTGTACTGTAGATTCTGATGATGTCTTGAGCTTCATTATTCTGGAGTCTTCATTTTTCTCACATTACATCCAAGTTGATCCATTATAATGTACCAAACTTATCTTTCAGACAAATATTTAATGTACTGTCACAGTACTTAATTCTACTTACATGTCTCAGCTGACCACAGACTGCTGTTAGAAAACTTGTATGTGTCATATAAAATTTCCATGGTGTTCTAAATAGCTTTAACGTTTTCATCTCCACATTTTGTGTACAGCTGAGCATATTTTGAATATGAGCACAGAACTAGGATAGAGGTAACCAGTATCACACTGCTCCAGCCACTCTTGTCAATGACTCAGGCCAAAGTTATTCTAAGGGCCTGCGCTGGCTGCTGAGGCGGCAGGTATTGCAAAGCTCTTTTGAGTGTAATGTTGATAATGAACAGAGAAAAAGGAGGAGAGAAAGACAAAGGAGACATTTGGGTTTTTATGCTAATGGCTTCCTAGAGGTGGTCAGTAGCCTAAACTAAATTTCCAATTCATTATTCAGAGAGAGTATTTGTGTAGATGCATATCACTGTGAGCAGCTGGCTTGCAAGGCTATAAATTTTGTATCACAGTTTTTGAGACAGAGCTGCTGGCCCTTGTTATGTGGACTGCAGTCACTAGGTGACCACTGGCCATCTATGCAGGGAACTTCAGTTCTACCCTAGTTGCTGCTTTTTTTTTGTTTTTGTTTAGAGGGATGATATCTAAATGATCTATATATGTACAGAGCCAGTAGACAAGAGTTTGAGTCCCAGTCTTCCTATGAAATGATCAAATAATGTTGTTAGCATTGAATAGATATCAAGAAAAGGCCTGGGAAGTTCCCATCTAGACTCTCTGATCATCCAATGGAAAACATATGTTTCTACATTCACACTTGCAAACTGGAAGAATCCCAAGTGCAAGTTTTCAATGTCAGCATTGAATCTTAATGGTCTCTTACCCTGGAGAAAGAAGACAGGTGGTTCTGTTCCTTGCTGAAGCAATTACTTGTTCCTAATGGGAATTTATTGGTTTCTAAGGAATTTGCTGCAGTTTGCAATTTTGACATAGACTTTTGTAGAGTTTGGGTTTTTTTTTCCTTTTAATAACTACTGAATGTGTATTGTGTGTGCTGCTAATCTTTATTCACAGATGCTTGTCAGGATAAAAGGTGGAGGGTTTTGTTTTGTTTTCTGAATTGCCTAAAACCTCGAGTATAGAAATACTAGAGGAGAGGGAGTAGCAGGTTTGATTTTTCCATTGGTAGAATTCATGTAGAACAATTTTTGTTTCTGCAGATGAGTAACAAACGTATCTCACTTTGTATTGGAAATGAATAATTTCAAAGAAAATGCACGTTTTGCAAAGGAACAAGGAGAGACATACAATATTGAAGCTCTTTGTCACTGTATGTTGTGACATACACTGTTTCTTGCTTCTTAGTGAGGTCTGGGAATTTTTTCATGCACGGTTTAGCAAATGGTGCACTAAACTGAAAGACAGGTACAGGACTCGGCTCTTTTGTGACATTAGGTAAGATACTTCTTTATCCTCCTCTGTGGCCATGGGGCTCCTAAAAAATGCTGAAAATTCAGAACTTCTACTTTCTTAGTCTCAGTACAGTCTTACCATAATGAGGGTTCCATGCAAATACTGTAAATAACTGAATCTCTGAAATTAAGAAGAAATTAATTAAAATTAGTTTGAAATAATATTTAGAAATAATTAATTTTTATTTATTTATTTAAAATTGAAAGCATCTGTTGTAACTAGACATTTTGTGTTCAGCAGAGACTTCATATGTATGCTTAATTTCCTAATACAATGGGAAATATCAGGTCAAGAAAAGGCTTGGCTGAAATTTAGATATAAACTAGTTAATAATAATAATAATAATAATACCTACTCAAGAATCATAGAGTAGTTTGGGTTGGAAGGGACCAACCACCCTGCCATGGGCAGAGACACCTCCCACTAGATCAGGCTGCCCAAGACACCATCCAACTTGGCCTTGAACAAAAAAATATTTGCAAGGTGTAAAAATGATTTGATTTTACCAGACTGAATTTACCACTTGACTGCTTTGTTAACTTCATAAACAAAATTTTGAAAAAGTCTTACATGTAACAGTTTTCTGAAATGATTTTATGCATTCCCATCAGGTGTTAGTATAATTTTCTCATCCGTATGTATATAATGAGTGAGGTTAGATCATTTTGTACACAGGTGTGTCCTGGCAGTTCAATAAATTCCTGCTGTGATAAAAAAACATCAGCCTGTTTGTATTCTCGTGAGGAAGCCACATGAATGGGAAGTGATTACGTTATGTCAAGAAAAGTTCAACCTAGAGCAGGTAAAGAATCCCAGTGCTGTAGCTCTCTTTCTGTTTGTAACACAGGCATCTGTCCTGTGACATCAATTCTAGACCAACTGCAATGCAACATCCTTCATTATGCTGCATCTGATGTAGCACAGTCACAGCTTTAATATTCCCACCCGTGTAATGGCTGCACAGAGTTTAATTCTTGATGGCTTCCCCTGAATATGAATAAGAGACAAATGCCTGGTGAGAGGCTGTATATCATTTAGTCATTTCCCTGCGGAAAGCAGTCATTTGAGCTAGATTTAAAATCAGAGAAGTCACAGTCTTGGGCACTTAGAGAGTTTCCCCTTTGCCCATAATAGAGAAGAATAATGAGTTTCGGTACAAATTGTAAGGTCTAAAAATATTGCTTTGTGCAATGAAATTTGTGCTGCTATATATCACCTCCCCCTTCCTCTGACACTTTCAATCAGCTTGTCAGCTTTCACTGGTAGATAATTTGATGAAAGCTTTGCACTGAGTAAGGCCTTTTACTCAGTTGTATACAGCAAAAATACTGCTTGTGTCAGGACCAATTAATAATACTGAGCATGGTTTCATACATGTGAATGGTTACTATAAATCTTTTTACAATCAAACACCGCAATCCGTAAGAATAATGTTACCAATAGGTACTAATGGTATACTTTGTGACCGGTCTAAAGATGTTACAGTAGCCAGCTGATAAATTTGATGATGGATGACAAATTACTCACTTGTTAGGATGCCTGTAGACTCCTGACAACATATTTTAAAGCTTCATTTATTGTGCTTACCTTTAACCATCCTTGAAGGCTGCAAAACCATTAAAAGGGTTTTAGTCCATGCTAACATGTCCCTCTCTAGGCTTCGAGAAAAAGAAGGGAGTGTGGCAGTTAAGACATTTGGTATTTAGAAGTTTTATCCGTGTTCTCCCCCCTGCCCTACTTTGAGGTTATAAAAACCTAGGACTCCATGACATTTACAATCCAAAGTACATATTATTTAAAGGTATGGGGAAAAAAATATCTGATAAGGTGAATATGAAATGCATAGCAGTGTGTTTCCTTATAATAAAAGAATCTCAATTTCAAAATAGTTATTGATGAGACAGTTATTATTGGACACCCACAGGATTTTCCTGTGTTTTCTCACTGGAAATGATATACCGTGAGCTTGGGAATGCAAACACAGCTAGAGAGTCCGCTGCAACTGCAGGATCTGAGAAGCTGAAATTAAAGTAATTGTAAAAGTTAATGTGTCAGTCACTTGCTTATTTTGAGGAAAGTGCCTGTTGTGTTAGCTGCTTCCATTCTCTCCAAACTTCTTTCATTTTAGATACCACTATTTGCTCGTAAGTTATTGAAAGCTTCTTTGTTGCTGTATTAAATAATTTAAGGCTATTAACCAACTTCTCCTTCAAATCTACCTTTACCCCTCAAGAGTGTAGCTTACACATTATATTTGCCAGGGCACAAGCCCTCTTTATTTTTTATGGTTTTTGTGATATCAATATCGTATGAGATTTGCCTTAGAAATGGACAATTATTTTTTCAGCTGCAGTCTATATGGAGAGCAAATTAAAAAGACAACTACAATAAAGTCCATATGTTGGCCAATTCTGTTTTCTAGCTGTTTAGAATGGGCACAGGTCATAAATCATTACTAATTCTGAAGATTTCCCATGATCCCTGAACTGTAATCAATGGATTAATTACGAAAATCTAGCACAATTCCACTCTATTCTTAATTCTTTTCATTAACTCCTGATTATTGTGCATTGCTTTATGGCTAGGATTGCTTTTGTGTACTATTTATAGTTTAGCTCCATATGTTTTCTGTTTCTGCTCAGTTAATTCTGGCCAAAAAAATTTCATACTTACATATATAATTCTACTTCTCACTTTTCATGCTGATTCAATATTTAAATTGGGAAAATGACACTCATGGTATTTTAATTTTTTTTAATGTATAGCCTTCATAAAAACTGCAAAGGAAAAAAAGGTTGACTTTTGCTTTTGTGCCTGCTTTTTATAAGAAAAAATTACATTTCAACAAATGATAACATTTTCCCACAGACTTTAATAGCTCACATAGAATCTGTAGGCTCTGGAGCGAGTCCAGAGAAGAGCAACAAAGCTGGTGAAGGGGCTGGAGAACAGGCCTTATGAGGAGTGGCTGAGAGAGCTGGGGGTGTTTAGCCTGGAGAAGAGGAGGCTGAGGGGTGACCTCATTGCTCTCTACAACTACCTGAAAGGAGGTTGTAGAGAGGAGGGTGCTGGCCTCTTCTCCCAAGTGACAGGGGACAGGACAAGAGGGAATGGCCTCAAGCTCCGCCAGAGGAGATTAGGCTAGACGTTAGGAAAAAATTCTTTACAGAAAGGGTCATTGGGCACTGGAACAGGCTGCCCAGGGAGGTGGTTGAGTCACCTTCCCTGGAGGTGTTTAAGGCACAGGTGGACGACGTGCTGAGGGATATGGTTTAGTGTTTGATAGGAACATTTGGACTCGATGATCCAGTGGGTCTCTTCCAACCTGGTTATTCTGTGATTCTGTGATTCTGTGATTCTGTATGTCCATAAAGATGAACTTTAAGAAAAGTTTTTTCTACTTTTAAGAAAAACTTAAAAGTAGAAAATACACTCAGCTCTGTCAATATTGCAGAGTTAACAAGTGTAAATTCTTGTTTTCTGACTGAATTCAATTCTTTTTCTTACTTTCTTCATTTGAAAAAAAATCCAGCTTGAGTCTCCAGGGTTGTATTGTTTGCTGGGTTAGAGGTGTAATTAAGTGCGTTCTTAGATATGCTATGTTTCTTAGGAAAAAGAAGAGTAGATTAATGGATCCACATACAAGTGATGATATCTGAGGACTGTCAAGTGAATTTCTAAAATATACAAGGCAATAATTCAGCTGCCCTACTAAGACTGTCGGAAAAGACCATATCAATCATTTTTCAGTGAAAGCATCAATTGTTTCCATCTTGTTTCTGTTTTCAGACCCTGCTTCTGATGTGCTGACTTCATAAAAATCATTTCAGCATATCTTCACTTTCCCATCTCTACAAGGGTGATTAATATATTAGATTTTGCCAGCAAAGAGCTTTGAGATCCAGTAGTAGAAAAATACAATACAAGAACTTATTGTTACATATCTCTTTATCAAAGGAAAGTGGCTTGGAAGGAAAGTAATACATATAGAATCCTTTTTGATTTTTTTCACTGTATTTGATCAGTCTGTGACTCATCTTGTAAGTCAAATTACAAAGAAAATGTAAAGGAAGCCAGTATTTCTTGAACAGGTAGACTGCATATCTGTTTCCACTACTGAAGTCATGGAGCTGGGTTCAGAATAGAACCTAGGGGATGCTGACATGATGTTCCCTTCCACTTCACGACTCTGAACATGGCTTCTTCAAAGTTACAACTGCCCTTTGCAGTAGTTTAATCAAGGCAACATTCATATGGATGGCTACAGGATGTTATGTGAAAATGAATCAAGGAATTGTAATGAATCTTCCAAGTCTACCAGACTTTGTATGCTACAGTAGAACAAAACCATTAGTAACTTTCTCTTCTTTTTTCTTTCTGCTTATCCAGTTGACATAAGTTAATCTGAAGAGTCGTAAGAAAATAAAAGTATATTTTTCAGAGCTAAATTTTGGAAGTTTTATAATGTGTAAACTCTGCTACTAGTTAGGATAAAGTACAGCTGTGCTTTCAAATGGTTGCTCATGAAGTCACGAGTGTAGAGTTAATGAATGTAGTTGTTTTCAGACTAGTGAAATTTAACATGCGTACTGTTTCAGCAGTCTGTATGTATAGTATACATGTGTCTGTTTTGCGATCACAATATGTTTCTTACACAAGAAGGATTATTTTAAACTAGTTTAGATATATTATTTTAAGATTAAAGCCAAAAATATAATAAATTAATATAATATAATACACATTAAAAGACACACTTTGCTTGTATGTAATTTTGCAAGTGTATTTGCCTCCATATCACAGAATCATGGAATCATGGAATAGTTTACGTTGGAAGGTACCATAAAGTTCTATTTATGTCCATTTATTTTATTTAATTAAATGTTTGCCTTCACAATCTAATTTTTATATTAATTTTGAACCATTATGCAAAGATTTAATTTGTTTTGCTGGTACTTATTTCATGCCCGGATTAAGTTATCTGTAAAACTCTCATTTTAGATTCCAAATCATTTGACCTTTTTTATTTATTCACATAACCTTTTAAATGTAAATATTTCAGTAACATCAGTACCCTTAAATAATTTGAAGTTGTAAGATGCACTTGGCTAAGTCTTATCTTAGTCAGAGAGAACTTTTTCCCGTAGATCTTTCTTTTAAAGCTAGAAGATCTATGAAAAATCATCTAGAACTTTCCCCAAGAACTCTTAAAAAATATCTGTTTGATTTCACAAAAAACAGTAATATATACCCACAGTCATTGTTGAGTTTTCTGACCACAGTTAAAAAGGAAATAATGCTTTTATTGCAGATTTTTCATATCCTGCTCTGATTTTTCTGATATTTGTCGGTATTTTTTTCCTGTGCTTTCTTTAAACCATTTGTGGGTTACAATGATTGGTTATTGATCAGATAGAATAGATTCTCCCTAGTAGTTAGTCTTTGTCCCATTACAAAAGAAAGGGAAACAAGTCATCTGACCCTGTGCCTTGAAAAAGATTTAAAATGTGGAATACTTAGGCGATGTCAGCTCACTGCATCTAGATTGTCTTCAATGGCCTGATCCTTTGAACATACGGGAGTAAATCCTTGAGTGTATATGTGTGTGAAAGGATGGAGGAAGGAAAGCTACTGTTATTGCAGTTATAAACATCTCAAACTATGTTTTATCTAAGCATTCCAATTTACTGACAAAAAATTGTTATTCAAACAAATCATGGTGTAAGCAATAGAAAAGAATTTAGATTTCATTTTTTGGATAGAGTAGTATTAAACACTACAGCTATGACCTCTACACTTCCATGTTCTTTACATCACCTGAGAGGTGTGTAAACTACACAGGCAGCAGCATATTGTTGTTGTTTTCAACACTGTATCCTTATGCAGTTCTGAGTGCTTGCTGTTGCAAACTGTATTTCAATAAACCTTCCAGTCCACCTCCGGCAGCAATACAATCTTTAACATCAACATTAATTAATTATCTGAGAAGCCTCATGCCTGCATGCTTTACACAAGCTCAGTCAATGTAGTGAAGGAAGATTTGCCTTCTAAAACAGGGGAAAAAAAAAAAAAGAGGCCAGGAAACAATGGCAAAAGTGAGAAGGACAATGCAAGCCTATGGGATGTGGACCACCTGGTAATTGTTGGGGTTTTTTTTTTCTCTTTTTATAATGGACAAATAATGGAGTATCCATCTCTGCGAGGTAGTCTTATTTGAGCTTTCATAATGTGGAGAACAGAAACCAGAATTCCTCAACTACTGTCAGATTTAGATAATTTTTTCTTCTGTGCCCATATTCAGCTTGGGCTGTGGTTTCAGCTTTCTGATGTTGTTTTGCACAGTCTTCCATGAAATTGCATTTATTTATCCCAGAGTATTGATCCTATAATTACTGAGCCTGACAGTTGTTCACTGAGACAGCACAAGTTTGTGCCATCAAATGAAAAAGAAGAAAATTCTGTGAACTCCTGGTGTTCCACATGATTCAGGCAGAAACTGGAGGCATTGGCTGAATGTTAGTTTTGGATAGCATTCCTATGTTTTTTGACATAAATTGAAAATTCTGAACATGTTCCGGGTTAAACTATATGGAAATATGATGTACCTGGAAGTGAATGCCATCATTGACAAACATTGAGGAGGGAAAATGAAAGCCTCAGCCACAACTATTACAAATGCTGAGTTTTAATATTGTATCATCTCGGAGATGAGCTAAGTACAGAAACTAAAGAATTAAAAGTAAAATTTGGCTTTGAAGAATTATATCTGTATCTCACAAATCTTTCTCATTAGAAAGGTTCAGAAATGCCATGGGGGAGACAGAACTGGAAACTTGGGAAACTTTGCCTTTATGAATATCAGGTTAAATTAGAATGTCTCAGAAATTAAAGATCTTTTTATTCTTTGCTACTTGGACCTCAGTGTTCTTACAGGACTTTCTGAAAATTTAACTTTTTAGTTGACAAGTCACAAGCAAAGATGATGATTCAGTGTCTTGTGTAGAAACAAAGCACCACTAACATTCTTCAGAATGAGCAAATGAGCGTGAACTTGCTGCTACAGTTGTTATCAACCACTGTACAGAGCTAATCCATTGGCATGAGAATTGTAGATCTTCTCTATTGAGATCTATTTTGTTTTCCATTTCAGTAGGAAAAGGTATTTTAATTCTGACTTAGTCAGAGAATGCCTAAGAAGGATGATGACTCTTGAATGCAAATTTCATAGATCTCCCCAAGCTGAGTTGTGTTTTTCATAGAATCATAGAATAGCCAGGTTGGAAGAGACCCACTGGATCATCGAGTCCAACCATTCCTATCAAACACTAAACCATGCCCTTTAGCACCTCGTCCACCTGTGCCTTAAACACCTCCAGGGAAGGTGACTCAACCACCTCCCTGGGCAGCCTGTTCCAGTGCTCAATGACCCTTTCTGTGAAAATTTTTTTCCTAATGTCCAGCCTAAACCTCTCTTGCTGGAGCTTGAGGCCATTCCCTCTTGTCCTGTCCCCTGTCACTTGGGAGAAGAGGCCAGCACCTTCCTCCCTACAACCTCCTTTCAGGTAGTTGTAGAGAGCAATGAGGTCACCCCTCAGCCTCCTCTTCTCCAGGCTAAACAACCTCAGCTCTCTCAGCCACTCCTCATAAGGCCTGTTCTCCAGCCCCTTCACCAGCTTCGTTGCTCTTCTCTGGACTCGCTCCAGAGCTTCAACATCCTTCTTGTGGTGAGGGGCCCAGAACTGAACACAGGATTCGAGGAGCGGTCTCACCAGTGCCGAGTACAGAGGGAGAATAACCTCTCTGGACCTGCTGGTCACACCGTTTCTGATCCAAGCCAAGATGCCATTGGCCTTGGCCACCTGGGCACACTGCTGGCTCATGTTCAGTCGCTGTCAACAAACACGCCCAGGTCCCTCTCCTCCAGGCAGCTTTCTAGACAGACTTCTCCTAGTCTGTAGCACTGCACAGGGTTGTTGTGCCCCAAGTGCAGGACCCGGCACTTGGCCTTGTTAAACCTCATGCCATTGGACTCAGCCCAGCGGTCCAGCCTGTTCAGATCCCTTTGGAGCCTCCTTGCCCTCCAGCAGATCGACACTTCCACCCAGCTTAGTGTTTTCTGCAAACTTGCTAAGGGTGCACTCGATGCCTTCATCCAGGTCATTGATAAAGACATTGAACAGGGCTGGACCCAGCACTGAGCCCTGGGGAACCCCACTTGTCACTGGCCTCCAGCTGGATTTCACACCATTTCCCACCACTCTCTGGGCCCGGCCAGCCAACCAGTTTTCCACCCAGGAGAGTGTGCGCCTGTCCAGGCCAGAGGCTGACAGTTTCTCAAGCAGAATGCTGTGAGAAACTGTGTCAAAGGCTTTACTGAAGTCCAGGAAGACCAGAATCAGTTTATGAAGTAGCTATATGTATATTGAGATCGCTTTTTGTACTGTTAACATTTAATTGAGAGTCATTCCAAACAGAAAACAGGTTTCTGTTTAAAGGGTTTTCAGGTTTGTATGTAATTGTATTTAATCTCTAAAATAAGTGGAGTTTGAAATTATGTTTAGGATATCTAGGATTAAAAGAAATTATAGGCTGAAAAGTAAATGTTGATGTTTCTGACTGTTTCAAGTGACTGAGATGTGGTTAGTACTGTCAGCAGATCTTGGGAGAGCTATTCAGCTGACCAGGAGTTCAATTCATTGACTAAACAGAAGTCAAGTGAAACTTCAGATTTTCCTATGCATATTATAATAGAAGACCTGGATTATCCTATGAGTACGGAAGAGCTAGACGATATAGTTCAAGTATCCTCACCAAGCAGCATATCCTATGGAATCTAAAATGGTACTAAATGTCTGTGTTCAGATAGCTATGTGTGCACTGATCTCCAGTGATTATAGTGAAAATTTAATATGTTTATATATACTTATCAAAATACTTCCTTTTAGGCATTTACATCTTGAACTGAATCTCATCTCTAACACATTTTTTGTCTTTTTTGTAAAAGCTCTCCAAGCTTGTGATATCTCAGTGAAGACAATTTTTCGGTAGGGAAGTCAAAAATGCGACTACAGCTTCTGTAGGTACAGAGAACCAAGCTTTAAAATGGCTTGCTGGGTTGCAGATATTAGAGTAGCTTTACAAGCACAGAGGTCAGCACTGTGAAACCTGCAGAGGAATCTCCACTACTCTTCTGATGTTTATGCTGCTAGTGCAGCTCTTTCAGTATCTGGTCCTCTGAATAAGGTGAGAGCAACAACTTCTGCAATGCTGTAGTTGTCATAGTTCTGAAATCGGTGTTATGAATCGAATTAATCATTGATCTCAGGCACCCCACCTTAA
Source organism: Phaenicophaeus curvirostris (assembly GCF_032191515.1). NCBI lineage: Eukaryota > Metazoa > Chordata > Aves > Cuculiformes > Cuculidae > Phaenicophaeus > Phaenicophaeus curvirostris. Next base: position 19,110,855 of record NC_091393.1, read on the forward strand.
ATTTAGTTAGATGAGCAACTGAGTAGCATGAGGAATGTTAAGGTGTCTCACTCTTGATTGTCATCAAGCATTCTCTCAAATGCAATGTGGAAGTCAACTCTACAAGGTAAGTAGAGTGAAAACTAAGCCAACATATATTCAGTGAAGACAAGTAGCTCATTCAGTTATGAATGTAATTTCTCATAAGATGTTACAGTTAGAATAGAACTCAACCATACTCTACTTACATCAGTTGATGCTAAATCACAACTGCACGGAGAGGATTCTAAGCTCTTCTTTCTGTTGTATTTTCTCATGTGAAAATATAAGGAGGTAGAGGTCACCTCAAGGCCCCACTGGACACTGCCATTTTGAAGAATATTTCACCACATTACCAATGACTGTTAGAGCCAGAAGTGGAACTCCTATCAGCTGCAGTGCCTTGTAAAACCATGGCACATATGGGACAAGCAGAACATTTAGTTTTTATTATTTCCATTTGGTTTAATGTGCTCCATTCATTTTTTTTTCCTGCATTTCTCAGCTCAGCTAAAGAGAACAAAAGTACATAGTTTACAAAAAAAAAATGGAACACCAAAAGTTTACCTCTGTGTTTGCACTAGTTAGAAGCACTAGAGAGTCACCATAGTAAAATCGAAAGTAGAGAAGTCAAGTTCTGCGCCTTTTTGATGGTTAAACTCAAAACACCAAAAAAAAAATGTATTATAGAAACCTTTATAGCTGCAAAGAGGTCAAGCACTACCTGATTAAACAACCTTTTATTGAATATGTTAGCAAATTTATGAAGTATATCAAAGACTATAGATGGAAAACTCTTCCCTTGTAACAGTGACTGGATTAACAAATTGATTATGTACATAGTGGGCAATACTTTAGCTGAGGTTGTTTGGAGGATTGTTGATGTATTGTTTTATGGAAGATTTACTGCCATTAGCAAATAAGGTTTCACATCCAGTTCAAATGACAGCATGCAGTAGCTTTTGTTTTGTTTTCTGCTAAGTCCTCCAATCTCATTTTCATTAACACTTGGTGTAGCCTATGAAGTGGCAGAATTATTAGCTATTTCTTGTCCCCTTCTTAAGCTCAAGTACTTAATACATGTATAAAAAACTTCTGATAGTGATTCACACCATTAAATGCCTCTCAAATTGTCATAAAAGGTTTGACTGCTCATCTCCTTTTGAAGTAGAAAGTGTTCACAGGTATAATAGATTTTCTGTGATCTACAATGACAGGTTTATAGGAGATAAGCATCAAAAGGCTTTTTCTAGTTCTGCATTACAGGTACAATCACTTTAAGACCACTAAAACTAGTTAAATTGCTGAAGCTCTCATATGTGAAGCAGTATTACATCTCAGTGATAATTATGTTAAATGAGGATCCAAAGGTATAGTGAACTCCAGGGAGACAATAAAAAGTAAGTATATTATTTGGAATTAGAACATACAAATTAATTCTGAAACTCCCTTTGCAGTCTCATCAATAGTTATGTTCTCGTAAACAGCCACAAAGAATTTCTATGAAATCCCAATCTATATGGGCCCATTAATGGAAAACTTTATTCTGATTCTTTTAGGTAAGAGTATTAAATAGAAATAAAAGGTCTTAGTTGCAGCATATCAACCAGTATCCTATTCACACACTAATGAAATGTGGGGCATCTGGGTATGTGTCAGAATAACTAGAAACACTTAGAATCTTTGCTTACTGTTTTTATGGCTTGCTTTACTTTGATACTATTCTCCACAGGCAGTTAAATCAAATGGAGTTACCTTAGATTTACTGATCCACTGTAGTCAAATGGAAGAAAAAGACAATAAAACACTCCCTTATTTATTCTGCAGTGTTTTACACTTTTGTGCCTGGTTTAAATCAGAAGCATGTTTAGTCTTGTAAGTTACTTATTTTTCTTTTAGTGCCTAAGAGAAAAAAATGTATTATTTAAACTCTTGTCCTTCATCATTAGATAACCTGTCCACAGAATGGGAATGTTAACCTGCTGACGAAATTCTTTTAAAGAAAGTCTGTATAGCTGTAGGTTGTAAATGAATACTCCTTATTTCATGATTGTGATGCCATATTCTCACTCCTTTTTGAACACCTTTCTTGACATCAACAGTAATCTGAGGTCTTAGACAGTAGCTTAAAGGTGAAAATTGAAAGGGAAGGTTGTGAGAGGACAGAGAGATTTATACAAACAAGTTTTCTGTAACAAAATTTAGGCTTTACCTAGGGGTACCAGAGAGCCATGGTACCATTACCATTCTTATTGGCTCTGAATAATTAGCTTTTTTCCTGTGATAAAACAGGAGGAAGTCTTTACAATAAACACTGGCTCTGAGTAGGCTATACTTGATTACAGAAATGAGCCTCAACCATAAAAAAGAAAAGGTTGCACCACAATTTTTCCCCACCTTGTCTGTTGAGCTTCCATTGCACTGATGAAGAGGAAATCCACAGGTTCTTAAGGTCTTTTTAAAGTGAATTCCTTCATATGTTCACTGAAGTTCATACCTGTAATATAAGCACTGTTACATTGTACGTGAAGAAGCAGGCAGCAGAAATGAGGTTAATCTATAATGAAATCATCTACTGCTGCCTCTGGACACAGGATATTTTACTAGCACATTAAGATTAACTGTTTCTTCTGGAATATAGGAGCAACAGAGTCTCTGTGTAGAAAGCAGTTATTCCAAGTTAATATATTATAATTCTTTTTTTTCTGAGAGCAATTTTTTTTTTCTTTCTCCAAAACTCTGAAATATATAAAGGTTACATCTGTGCTGATGGTAGAGTGCCAAGTCAAGAGAAAGGCTCAGGTCACAATCTTCTCGACTCAGCTGTTGAAGGGCATGCTGCTGTTCTTGGAGAACAGCTATAGATGTTGCCTAAGCAGTCTAGGTTTACATTTTCTATGGATCCCATTGACTTTCGTAGCAGGTAGCCCTGAGGCCTTTTAATACCGGGGAGGTGAGGAGCTACAAAATTATGTTCCCTATAGGCCAGGCACAAAGTGCTCCAACCATTCATTCTGCTTGTGGGTTCATGCCTTGATTTGAGCTCAACAGTGACACAGGTCTTTCTGCCTACAATTCCCTGCAAATCTGCAAGTCCGGACTTCGTCAAAGCCTTTGGTCCTCACAGCACAGAAACCAGACAGGCTTGGACTTGGGCGTGTACTACATACTGATATCTGAAATGTGCTATGAAAACAAACACAACCATTCATCCTGCCATCAAGAGATACTGTTCTGAAAATACTTCCCCAGCAGCACTAGCTCTAAGTTAGTCACTTCATTAATAAGAAAATGCTGGTGCTCCAAGAAACCTTTAAAGTCATATTGGAAGCCAGATAGAGGATCTAAGCAGATTCACCTGGTAGCTGCTTGTTTAGCTATATAGATTGAGACAAAGAAATATAGTGAATATGACACCACAGGCAATCTAAACAGAGAAATTCAAACTCTGGATCACAAGAAGACACACAGAACAGAACTTACATAGTCGGAAAACTAACATGCCAATGAGTATTAACTCTCTTTTTGTGTTATAGGTTAATCTCTATAGATTACTGTAGATATTTACTGCTCTCCGAAAGTCTGATTCTGGTTGCCAAGCAACTAGAGCAGCTTTGTTGCATGTATTTGATACAAAACACTACTGCACTTTTTCTTGCCTTAAAAATAGTTGTGAGCGAATTCATCATCTGCAAACTTGCTGAGGGTGCACTCAGTCCCACTGTCTGTGCCATTGATGAAGACATTAAACAGCACTGGTCCCAGTACGGATCCCTGAGGGACACCACTTGTCATGGATTTCCGTCTGGACTTTGAGCCATTGACCACTACTCTCTGAATATGACCATCCAACCAGTTTCTTATCCACCAAACCATCCAGCCATCAGATGCATCTCTCTCCAATTTAGAGAGAAGGATGTTGTAAGGGACCATGTCAAAGGCTTTGCAGAAGTCTAGATCGATCACATCCGTTGATTTACCCATGTCAGCTGCTGTGGTTACCCCATCATAGAAAACCACTAAGTTGGTCGGACAGGATTTGCCCCTGTGAAGCCGTGCTGGCTGCCATTAATCACCTCCATGTCCTCAATGTGCTTCAGCAGAACTTTTAGGAGGATCTGTTCCATGATCTTCCCAGGCACAGAGGTGAGGCTGGCGGGTCAATAGTTCTCAGGGTCATCTTTTCTACCCTTGTTAAATATGGGGACAATGTTACCCTTCTTTCAGTCCCCAGGGACTTCTCCTGATTGCCATGACTTTTCAAATGTCATGGAGAGTGGCTTAGAAACCATATCTGCCAATTCCCTCAGGACTCTGGGATGCAACTCATCAGGTTCCATAGGCTTGTAAATGTTTAGGTTCCTCAGGTGGTCACAAACCTGATCCTCCTCTACAGTGGGAAGGGGTTTACCCGACTGGTCACCATCTTGCCTCCCTATGACCCAGGAGGTTGAGGAGAGTGGTTATTAGTAAAGACTGAGGAGGAAAAATTGTTAAGTACCTCAGCCTTCTCCCTGTCTATTGATACGTGATCACCATTTCCAACCATCAATGTGGGTACGTTCTGTTTTCTGTTTAACCTTCCTTTTTTGATTGATGTACCTGTTGAAGCCCTTCTTGTTAGTCTTTACTTTACAAAAAATGTTTGCCAAAAAAATGTTTGTGTTCATCTCCTGAAATTTTAAGGACTGGCTGAACAAAGGAGAGGGTGCAAAGAACTTTCCTGTAATAGATTATTTTTCATAGAATATGAGAATTCTTCCTTTTTATTCTGGTTCAGTAATGTCAGAGGCTTCTGTTTGGAGTTACTATTGGATAAAGTCTTACCAGGTATTGTTACTTCCTAGGTTAACATAGAACTCAGGACCAGAAACAACTCAATCATCAATAAAATCCTGATCACAGAATCACAGAATCACAGAATAACCAGGTTGGAAGAGACCCACCGGATCACCGAGTCCAACCGTTCCTACCAAACACTAAACCATATCCCTCAGCACCTCGTCCACCCGTGCCTTAAACACCTCCAGGGAAGGTGACTCAACCACCTCCCTGGGCAGCCTGTTCCACTGCCCAATGACCCTTTCTGTAAAGAATTTTTTCCTAACGTCTAGCCTAAACCTCCCCTGGCGGAGCTTGAGGCCATAATGTGATGTGATACCCCTTTCTATAACCTTTCAGTAGAGCAGAAAAAACAGGAATTTTCCTAACCAGAATGTAATTTAGTGCTTCAGATTACTTCTAAATAAATAGCAGGAAAAAAAAAAGAAGTGGGAGGGATAGGTGCAACAACATCAGTAGAAAAGTATTGAGTGAATATATGAGAGAAGTTGGGTATTACATTCTTTAATTCATTGTCCACAAAAGCCGTAGTACAAGTTACTTTTTTGTTTTATCTGAAAAACCATAGTCTTTAATGTTTAAGTTCATTGAATCTGGTGTCATCTCACATTCCTTGAATTTGAAACCTCTTTCTCTGACATATTAGGGGAGCTGGGGGAACTGTGAGCAAAGATGACGGTACAGATTTAATTTGATGAACTGAACTTCTGCACATGACTGAATAGATACTACTGAGAACCTTGCTGATGTTTGAGCCAATGTCTCCCCACCCTGCTCTTTTTAGTTTTTGTTTTTCTCTCCTGCTTAAAAGAACATATAAGGTAACTTCTAATCATATCAGAAAAGTCAGCCTGGCTGACTTAATTTACAACAGTAACTGTTTGTCCTATACGTGATCATTAAGAGTCTATAGCTTGTCCTTAACAAGAATTCAGACCCTAAAGACAGACTTCATCGTGCCTTGGAGTTTCATGGTGATGTCCATATGGGAGGTAGGTAGCTAGTAGAACCCCATAAATGTGATGGAGGGCAGTGTGCTCCAGCTGTACACCGACTCAGTAGTGCAGGGACTGAGCCTTGTGGTGGTCTGATCTTGGTGTCACTGGTTTAACCCTTGCATCAGGGCCAGTGGCTGCTGCCTCCTCTGCTCCAGCTTTTATCCAGGGGATGGCCCTGCTAGGGAGGGGTGACACACCCTCCCCAGCAGGGAGGAAAATGTCTGTGACAGAGAAAGGTACTAAAAAAATCAACAAATCGGAGCCCTAGCCTGAGGAGAAAGAAATGTGACACTTTTTTCTAGTGAAGGATGCTGACAGCTCACTCTGACATCCCCCTACAGACTGCCCCCTCTATCCTTGAGGAAAATTGAAGAGTCCGCCTTGGGACTTAGCAGGACACAGGAAAGATGAGCATAAAAACTAAGAAAATGATAGATACTAGGAAGACTTTATTGTATAACAATTTCAACTGCTTTAATTAACGAGGCATTTCTTTATTAATTAGAAAGTATCTGCTATGAGAACTTTAAACCCATGCTTTCTTGGCATCATATAAATAGCATTTCCTCTTTTGCCTGTGGCAGGATTTGGAGTCTGACACTAGACTGCCTTTATATAGAAAAATAGATTTTTTTAGGATGTGATTCATCTCAAGGAATGCATCTAAAATTATTCAGATAAATCATGTTATAGAAGTTCCTCTCTCACTATCCACCATAAAGCAAATCTGAATCGTCCTGTGTCTCCCTGTTCTCAGATAAGTGCCCTCATCTAAGGCTACAAAATCTATGCTTTCCTCCTCGCTTACGATTTTCATGAATTTTGCCACTCTGAGGGACAAAATGCCCTCTGGGCTACCTTTCTATCTATAGTAGCTAGGACATTTGCTAATACATATAAGATACGGATAGAGATTCAGATAGAGTTCTAGATGGAAAGGAATGAACCCGGGTCTCCCACTGGCTGAATGGAATAATAATTGGTTTGTGGCATAAAAGATGAACAGTGGCACTACCATCACCTCTGTGGGTCTGCTGTAAAAGAAAATAACGATCCTTGTTTAGTTTTTTGAAAGTGCAATTGTATGTGTCAACACATAGCAGAAAATTCTGGCCTTCAGCTTCCAGGCAGATGAATCTGCATGTGATCCTTAATCAGACATCTGGCAGCTTAGGAGAGGTCAGAATCCCAGCCACTGTCCTCCCTGGTTTCTATTTTCAAGTGTTAGATACGTTCCTGTTTTGCATACAGGTTTTGGACTATGGCACAAAAATGCTGAATTTCCCAGTTGCTGAATATTCTTGATCCCATTTAGGAGTGGATGGGAGCAGAAACCACAGCACAGGGGTTTGGTAGCAATCGCTGTAGTGGAGACAGTGCTTAATCAGTAATTCCCTGAATTTATGTAAAAAAAGCAAAAGCAGAATATTATTTATTTAGTAAATTGAATTTTTAGGTAGCTATTTTTACCTTTTTTTAATTATTTTGAGCAGAGTGTAACTGATTAAAACTTTTTCAAACTAAATAAAAGGTTTTACTCATTAAATCTATACTCTCTTTTTTTTTCCTCTTACTTTTCTAGGCATAATGTAACTTACATACCACACCATATTTGCCTAACTTTCCTGGACTTCTTTTGCAAATATATCTCTTCTCCTTTGTTTTGTTTATAATGTTTTCTTCTAATGTTTTCTCAGACCCCATCCAAAAATGATGTATTCTTTTAGCTATGTAGAATTTCTTAGTGCTAAAAGATGACCTAAATTCCATTCTTTTTGTATGTGTGGTACAGTTCAAGTTACACACTCAAAATCCTGTTACAATACACAGGTTCTCTGTGATTTCTAGCCTGGAGAGAGCTAATAAACACTAGACTACAGCCTGAAGTCTTGGACAACTCCCTCCTTTCTCTGTCCTAGTTAATTTTGTGTTTGTTTCTGCAGAATGGCATCATGACATAAACATGATCCATTACCCTCAAAAAGGAAGATGGGAGCTGTAGATTAAACCTCTTTAGGCAGAGGAGATTTGTGATATATATGTCACTTCTTTTGTTGTAATGCATATGTATGTGTGAATTGTTTTCACATATTTAATATGCCTGTTGTCCATACAAGAGAGGAAAATGTTGATTATTCCTTCAGAGGGAGGCATAAGCATGCTTTGTACTTTAAACACAGGAGCTGGGCTTAAGTCTTTAGAACTTAAAGGTGCACAAAGTTCTATGTATGATTAGTTTAACGCTGTTTTAACTGATTTCCCACACAGTAAGTAGCTGATTCTCATGAGACGTTTACAACACCCAAGTTTCAAACATCAGGCTGTCTTTGGTTCTGTCCTTAGCAAGCTGATAAAATCTGTGCTTACGAAGAAGGAAGAGCTTCATAATGAAGCTGATGAAAACATAAGCCATGGAGTTTTCTTATTCTTGAGAATGTAGTTATTAATACTAACAACTGGTAAGGTTGGGATTTCAATTTTAAGTAAAACTTTGAATTTGAATATTTGAAAAACATAAAATGGAACAAATACCATAAAATAATTTAAATGTATTCAACTAAAAATAATAATTTTAGGGTTGAATATAAAAAAAAATTTCTATCTTCTATATGTCCTAAATTGTGGGATGGTCTGTATCTTTTCTAGCTTTTTTATTTGGGTTATTTTTAGTATATCCTCAAAAATTTTTTAATAATAGTAGATAGAAATAAATTGACTTGAGGATATTAGGTATAGTTATTATTTCCTAGCCTGAAATTTTACTTAATTCAACCAAATTGACTATAAATTTCCTATCGTGTGAAGAGAAAGGAGCATAGGATCTTTACAAACCAGTTAAAAAAAAAGATACCAAATGGCATCAACTGCAGTTATAATCAGTGTTTTCAATATTTCTCTAATACTGGAAAAACCTCTCGAAGTAAAATAAATCCTGCCATATCATAGATTATACTCTAAATCTCTATGTGCTAAGCTAACACTAGTTTCGGGATGAAGCCTTTGTACTCCAGCCTCTTTCTGGTTTTCATTAATGATTTTTCCCCTAAAAATATACATAGCACATGCTCCTGTTGTTATGAAATGCACTGCAATTGTTTTGTTACTTTTGTCGTAATAACAATTGAAAACAATAAATCTTAAATGACAATGTGTTTCTCTTTAACTTAGTGATTTTCATATGAATCTTTTTGGTGAAAATCATATCTATCATATAAATATTATAACAGGCAGCTAGTCTTTGATTTAATTCTTTTATATCTGAAAATACTTGTTTCAACTTGCTTGCATTTTATGCCTAACATTTCTAATATATCAAACTAGAATTTTTCAGAGAATTTTAAACAAAGTTGGGTAGATGAAATGTCATTGTACCTGAGATTTTTTTTTTCTAAATTTTATTTGGTGTAAATAAGTGGGTTTTTCCATCCTTACCTATATCTCCTAATAATTCATGTCTAAACGTCTAAATAAATCAAATACAATATGTTCTAGCTCACACATAGTAAGCTACTTCTGAAAATTGTTTTCGCTTTGTTTTGCCCAAAACAGAATCCAGTGTTTGTCAAGAATTCCTAAGTGACAGCTGCTGTGTGGTATTTAAACATAAGTCAGTATTTGCCTTTTTGATTTTCCTCAGTAATCTTTACTTGGAAGCATTGAGGACAATATTGTTTTTCTTAAATGGTGTTTTATATAGGACGGGTAAACATTGAGCTTACCAGAGGTGAATTTTAGATTTCTTTGAGAGTTAACAAGTACATTTAGATGGAAGTGCTTGGTATATTGCCAGATTGAGTAGAAATATAACAGAACAACAACTGGGAACTATGCAAGGTCTTGAAAATTAAGCTCTCTGTGACATTAAGCTGTTTCCAGCTCCTATACAAACTGTATTTATGTAACTCAGGACTTCCTCAAATGATTCATGTATTTCTGTATTGATTGTTTACTTTTTGTGGAGATTGGAGATATAAGAAACAGGTAAGATCGTGTTTTACATTACTCTGTTTACAATTTTTTTAATTAAATGATAAATAGACAGGCTGTTTTTAAATATTAGTGGTATGCAACAGATGTAGAAAATACAGTGTTCTACTCCTACTTGATACAACTTCAGCAGTATAAACAAGCATAATCAGAAAATTATATAAAGTCTGGTAAAGCATAAATATGATGTTGAAACAGTGAGTCTTCCATACCCAGCTTATTGATATCCAAATTTTTTCTTAAAAGGGGTAGGCATATTAGGAAATACATGACCTGAAATTGTAGACATTTGATCCATTGAAACTCATAACAGGTAGGGGCTTTTCCTAAAGCAGACTACACTTGTAGTACCCTTGGTGCTTGAAAGCACAGAGATTTAGAAAACCAGAAACTCCTGCTGTGTTCTTGTGGAAGAAAGTTTTTATACAGATTTTAATAATTCTCCAAATGATTAGTATAAGATGGTGATCTAGGATCTTTCAGTAGTGGAAAAAGAAGAATGTGCAGAGTTTTCTTTCTGTTCTTTTAGAAGGTTGTCTTGGGATGGGGTGAACTTCCCAATGGGCATTTACATCTCTATTGACTAAACAGGAAGACAATGTGATATGAAGCTCATTTCCAGATTTTGTGTGGATAGATTAGATAACCCAGCCATCAACCAAGTGGTTCTTTCAAATGGCATCAATTCTAAACCCATGCTGTCCTTCAGAATGTGCCTCAAACATAAATAATTGCACATCTTTTTTTCTCTGGCTTTTGGTGCTCTAGCAACATTTTTTACTAGGGTAAACTTTCATACCCATAGGGATTTTATTGATAAACTAATAAAAGAAATAGATTATTTTGTTAAAGATATAGCAAAGCTCAATACATTTGTCCTGTAACTGAATTGCCAATATACAATTCTCAGAGCATTATCTCTATCCACAGTGACTCCTCAGTAGAGGAACACTTGGGGTTATTGTGACTCAAGAAGTACAATCATTCATATAGCTAAAACCTGTATGAAAATGGCATAATTTCTGCATCACTTCAGGAAGTTGTGCAGATCATGGCAAGAATTGGAGTATGTAACAAAGATTTTTATTTTTTTTTATACTAACTTAAAAGTAAACTTATTCACTGCAAAATAAGAGTTCAGTTTTCCTTTCTTTTTTACCTCAGAGATAAACAGGATCAAGCAAAGACACTTTTTTCACTTGTTCTCTTCCTCAGTCTCCCTTGATTTTAAGTTGTACCTGTTGCAGTTATATATTAGGGAGGTAGTAAGAAATTCCAGACAAGGCAGAATTCATTATGAAATTTAGTATGGCATTTTCTATTATGGGCAATATATTATGAACATTCTGAATTAAATCTGAATAAAATATCTGAAGGTATTCATCTGAAAAACAGTACCAGGCAGATGGTTTAGACAGCTTCAGGTCCCTTTGCAGAGAAAAACGTTTTAAATACTAGGCCTCTCATTTATCTCCTAGAATTTCTAGTGCTGACTTCATTTTCGTCTTAGTTGTGGATGAGTCAACAACATGCTAGCAAAGCAAGAAAATATACAGTGGTTTTATGATTTTGTCATGAAATCCACATCTGCCCCTGCTTGCCTCACCTTACTTCAGTGCAAACATAAGCATAAAGCTGACAAGGACTTCCACAAACTAAGTTAATTCTCCTGCTGTTGCAGACTGGCAGATAATATAACCACTTCGTACAAACTTTCACCTGAGTTCTGATCACAGATAATCCTAACTTCTTGTTTTCACAGTTTCAGAAATGCCATCCATATTCCACTTTAGACTGAGGCTCTTAATGCTTATTTTCCTCTCAGCCTGCATTACTGACTTTGCTCCCATCACTTCTCATTCCTGGTTTCTTCTCTCTGCTATATCTCTTTGACTAGCCAGGATCCTTCCCTGTCTTTTCTTCATTGTTGTTCACTTATCTGAATCACAATATACTCATAGTTTCTCAACAGATATACGTGTGTGGGCTGTTGTTATTTTCTACCACCACCTTCTTTGCTCCATACTTGTCTTTGGATCTGTTCTAAATTGGATCAATGTTTCCAGCTTTTCTTGTTTTCGTCTTCATTTTCGAGTCTGGAGAAACATCATCTATAAATACATGCCTTTGAAACAGCCAAATATTATATATTTTGCATGGTTTTACAGAGGCAAAAGTTCTTATTCTTGCCATCTTAATTGTCTGTGTCATTTTGATAGCAGATATCTTTACCTATTTGCTTTTATTTTTTTCCTTCATAAATAAAAGTGTATGGGTAACTTACTTGTTTTGCAGCCCTTATTGCTATTTAGCAAGCATTTTTAAGCCATTTATCTTTCAGCCATGTACCCTTCATTAGGTTTGCAGTTAGCTTTCTGTTTAACACAATGTCACAATCAAAGGTGGGAAAATTTCCACAAATCCTTGTTTAGAAAGCTTCTACCCCAACCACAGTGTAGTTTTTTCAGAGTCCAATCTGCATTTAAACCAAAGACTCTACAGTCAAGCGCAATACATATGCTTACTCCAAAGCAACAAGAAGTTCCTTGTTTTTCATTACCACAGACAAATTCTGTACACGTAATTTTTTTTGAAAGACATCCTGTGTCTGCACACTTTAATCATGATTAATTCATGATTCATGCAAAATTGTGAAGATAATTTTACACAGAAAATTTGTGTGAAGGCTTCTTTTTACATTGTTAGTTATTCTACACTGGGGAAATCATTCTACAGTGCTTACACTAGAACACCAAATGGAAATTTAAATTTTTCAGCACAGAAATTACTTCAAATGTATATTTTGAAATAAATTACCTAAACCAAACTATCATTCTGAGTCTTCCTCATCCCTTGAGTTGACAGTGCCCTTATTATAATGCTATCATATAAGAATTTTGCATTTATATTTTGCAAGTGACTAGATCACATAAAAAACATAAGAGAAAGGAGCTGGGATTACATATTATAATATATATCTATATATAATTTATGAACCATCTATTTAGATTTTGAGTTTTGGTTTTCTCTAATAAGTTATGTGTCATAAATGATACCTACTAAATTTCCCTATCCTGTTTTTAATCAGTTTCTTTTGAGTGACCTTCAAAACATTCACTGAGTTTTATGTGATGTGACATTGACCTGGTCTGCTGTGTTATTAATGATTCATTCTTTATTTATATTCTTAAATATTCATGGCAGCATTTGTTTCCATAGTACTCATTCACATTATCAACCCCTAAATCACTATGACTCAGAAAGTGAAACAGAAAATGGGAGGTTGCATGCAACTATTGTATGCCTCCTTTATCAGTTAATACTGTGAATGGTGACTGTTTTCAACATTCATGGAGTCTTTTTTTTTTTTGCTGATACTTTGCGTGCATGCACGTCTTCTTTAGAACTCACGAGTTAAGTGGAAATAAAATGCATACCAGTGCATAAGACAGGCTCCTGCTATTTGGTGTATTGTTCTGATTTGAGCTAAAGAACCAATTCCCTACCTTTTCAGCTAAACTTTTTTCTAAGGAATTTCTTTTTCTGAAAGTTAACAACGTGTTTTACAGACAGTATCTGCCTTTGGAAATGATCACACTTGATATTTATAATTATCACTAAATAATAAGATAAATAATATGCCAAAAAGCCATTGTTTACACTTACTCCTATGGAAATAAATGTCATCCTGCAGTTGGTGGATGTAATTTAAAGGGTGGAAATAGGTCACACCTGCAGGGAGAAATGGACAGGACAGGTAACCCAAACCTGACCGAAGATTAATTCTTTTATGTTACATCTATCATGCTCAGTATAAGGCTTAGGGATCACAAGGGTCGAGTCCTTTTCTTTGATGGCTGATGTGCAGTGAGGATCTTGACCTTCTGTCTCATCCTCATCCTGATCTGTGCATTCCTGAATTCAGTCCCTGAATCCAGCTTCTGCCTGCCTATGAGTCCAACCTAGGACTTTCCCTGTGCCCGCCCTGCAGTGTCAGGGGTGACAAATAGTCATAGGGGAAGTTCAATTTGGTTTTATATATTTGTATGTGTTTTATATATTTGTATGTGTTTCATTATTTTCTTAAAAATAATATTTTCCTTTTTATTATTATTGTTTCATTAAACCTGTTTTAGATTTGTTTTCTAACCCACAAGTGTCTCTCTTTTTTCCTTTCCGTGTGTGGAAGAAATTGGATTACAACTACCCAGTTTAGCTGCTGACCAGGTGAGGGACAGGGACACATAAGACAAAGAAAGCAGGAATAAGACTCTTTATGCTTTTAATTGAGTGCTTTAGTATTTCTTTATTAAGACAGCCACACATATGCACTGCAAAATACTTTAAGAGAAAGAAGAGCAGACAGATACAGATGGACTCAACACAGTTCTAAGTAAAATATTTGTTCAAAGAGTCAAAACTTCACTAGAAGAGATGAATGAAGTGTTATTTCAGAGCACCATGGCTTCATTGTTAGGATCAATAGCATCAGACCTTTTCGTAAAAGGCAGCTTCACAGCGCACTACTGTGAATACTATCCATCTGTTCAAGATAAAGACAGATTCTGCAGCTGATGCCCTTGCCCAGTAACAGTTTTGTCACTACTCTGAGAGCTGGCTTCTGTAGCCATGACCAGAACGAATTATACTGAAGGTAGAAAAATGCATTTGGCTAATTTAACTGCAAGTCATTGGGCAAATATGGGCTTATGCGAAGTTGCAACTACAGTAAATAAAACACATCTACTTATAAGTACATAACAGATAAAAATTAGCTATCATTTTAGTGAGGCATTTGCCATTAATAGATAAAAATGATTACTATAAATTCTGAGGGTCTAGCAAAGATACTGTGCAAGCCTTACAGTGCAATCTTGCCACAGAATTTCATCAGTAACTGAGGAGAAATGGTTTTCAGGATGAGCCTAGCTTTAGTCTTAGGGTTCCGTGATGATTTCTACAATAATATTCAACAGGAAGAAGCACACTCCTGAGAATATTTGTCAGCAAATCACCTCAATACCAATTTTCCTGTAGCAGTGCAGTGCTAAGCAAATTCACGCTGAATTGCTGAATAAAACAGTTGCATCTGTGAAGATCTGGATCTGGAACAAGAAAAAAATATTCACTGAGAGTTCCATTATCCTTCTACTACACTAGATACTGCGCATACATCCTGAATGCACAGAATATACAATAATGTTTTGTACATTCCACTTTAAAGCAACACCTATAGTCAAATAATCCACGCACATTCTTCATGATGACTTTTTAACTGCATTAGAGAAAACATAACACCATGAAACACAATCTATTTCTTCTACCAGTGGATTTGGCTAGATAGAAATATTGTTTTGTTCTGGATTTCACTGTGATTTTTTTTCTATCTCGAATCAGTGACTGATTCGGTTTTGGGGGATAAGGGAGAAAGGGTGATTACTGACCTAATTTTTCTTTTATTATAGACTTAAAACATTGTGCTTTCAGCGTGCAGTTCTGGCAATGCATTGCAAGATTTTGATTGCTGTGCTATTCCTATCTATATTATTTATTCTGAATAATGGGGAGATAATGGCCTTCTGGAATAACCTACAATACTATAAAGGACAGTTTAAAGCCATATTATATACACTTCATCCTGTGACAATTGATATTGATTGTAATCTTTAAAATAGTTGATAAGTTGTTAAAATTAGTTCTTTTCTTTTTGCTCAAAGTCTAGTTGTAAGAGACTGAAAATAGCAAGTTGGTTTATAAGTAAGAGAAGTGAAGAAGTTTGGTTTTTTATGGATCCATCTGCTTCTCTCCCAGTGGTGGCTCTAATGCTATCTAGCCGTGGGGGTTATCAACATGCAAGCGATGGCACTGGGCTTGTTGCTGGCTGTGTGCCAGCTGCTAGCACTTTGTAGAAAGGGCAGCAGAAGGGAAAGATTTTAATGAGGCTTATGAAGTTCTGCTGAGAGCAGGCCAAATTATCCCTGAGGTAAAACCGCTCCTGATTTTTGCTATAATAATACTTGATCCTCTCTATGTCCCTTATGGTACATTTAAAGAGAAAAAAACAACACAGACTCTAGCTGAAACCGAACTGAGTTTTTTCCTGTCTCTCTATATTTATATATATCTTTTTATACCTACAATGAAATAATCTCTTCTACTCACCTGCTGATTGCAGTAACACTTAACACCTCTTTCCATTATCTCTCTGTTGTTGAGCTACCCCACATGTTAAAAATATCCCTTGTGTGACTGACAGGCATCAGGCACTCAAGCCCCCTTTCATCTCACTAAGCTACTATTGTAATTAATAGATCTAGTTATGCAGAGTATTTGAAGTTAAAATCCATACTTGAGCATGAAACAGAATCCCCTTTTAGGAATTATTTATATTTTAATGATCATAATAAAACAACTAATAACAACTGAACTAATTACATTCCAGGTGCCACCTATAATTGAAATGGGTTACTGCTAGAAGGCTCTGCCCGTTTTTCCCTGAGTTCAAGGAGGGGCCAAGACTTACCCTCTTCTTAGTTGTTTGCAGACATATATTTGTGAATAGAAGAAGAAAATAATTATTTTTTAAATGTACAGTAATAACTAATTTATGTACTGTTTTATGTGTAGTTTATAAGGAAACATTAGACTATATCTGCTGTTCCATTCCAACATATAGAGAAGCATATAGCATTCTCTACTCTTGCTGCATGTGTGGACTTTCCTAGAAAATTAATTGTGAGTGTGTATTTGTGGGCAGAAAAATACTTTTCCAAAGAATGAGTGAGCACAATATGAAATTAAAACAAAAATACTTAAAGCGTCTAGGATTTTCATGCTCCTCTTGCTCTGTAGGTGTTTAAACTAGTTTCAGTATTAGAAGTGAAGAGAATAAATGCCTCAAGAGTTTTTATTATACTCTCAGTCTTATAAACCTTGAATTTAATTAAGCTGTATTAGATAAATCTTGAATTTTTCTCAATGTCAGTAATTTTTCCATGATGTAGCACACTTTTGTTTTCTGGTTCATTTATTAGTGGAATTCTTTTAGTAGTGGTGGTAGCAAGAAAAGTATTTAATGTGACTGTCTCAGTGGTAAATCAAAGATAAGAAAACCGTAAAGATTTTCAAGTCCATTGGGTCAGTTGACACGCCCTGTATAGCAGTCTTCTGTAGTCTTGCTTTTAGAGAATACTTTTCTGTCAGTCTAATTTAAACATCAATGGAGTATACCAAAAGATGCTTTGGTACAGTGCCCCAGCAAGGATTTGCTAAATCCAGGAAAAGATACTATAGTCGGCCTTGATAGATATCTGAGTCCAAATAAGCAGAGAGAATTTGATGCCTGAAAGTTGGGTAAAACTGGCAACTAAAGCATTGCTCATAGGAATGTAGCCACAATGGAAAAAGGTGACATAGCATAAGCATAAGGTTCTTCAAATTCAGTAACTGTAAGGAATAGGAGAGGGGAAAATCAATGGAAATGCACATATATATTACCTACATAAGTAGCAAATACCTACTTCTGGAAATACAGTCCAGTTAAAATTGTTCTGGAAAGGTAGATTATGGAGAGATAGATCATAGTTTACCTCATAAGGTGATTCTGGAAAGATATTGAATTGATAGTGCTGACCTGAGCATCTGTAAATGTCCATCAATTTGGCTGTAAGAATGCAGGCTTCAAAACTGGAATGGAAATCAACAGAAATTGGGAGCTTCATTTTAGGCATTACAATTGAGTATCTGTCATCTTAAAATAGTTTCAAAGTAATTCAAGAATTCTCTGCATTCATGAATAAAGGTACAGATGTTAGAGCTCCCCAAACTATTATATCTGCGGAAGAAAACATACATCTGATTTACATTTGTCTTGAAATGGATTAATTCAAGTTACAATTTTGAAAGATTATTGAAAAACAAATGTTCTACTGGCATGTAGTGTATGCCAGTGTGAGGCATAGTCTATATTGCTGGGTACATTACAGCATTCCAGTCCTTCCCTTGGATGGGGAGCTCTCCAGAACCTCTTTTTTTTGTCCATGTGAGTTATAGAAAAGGGACAAAAATAGAGCTATTTGCTGATGTACAGTGAGTTTTCTTTTAAGTAAAATATTTAAAATAATTCAAAAGAAACTTTTTGCCTCCTTCCCTAGAGATTCTTAGAAGCGTGTGGTTTATGTATTTTATACATATAGAAATTTGGTATGTGTTACCTATATTATCTCTCCTGATATATAGAAAATGGGAATTATCACTGTGAATATATTCTGCTATTATCCTTGGATATAAACGTGTTTCACTCCCATTTTTCCCACATTATCGAAATACTGTGAAAAATAAACACAAACCATTTACACTTTTAAAAAGGGATTTTATTTCCACCTGCTATAAAATAAGTCTATGTTACAGAATGTTGGTACTTACATGACTAGAAATCTCTGAATTTCAGTGTAGTCTTGGCTTCTTTATATCTCTCTGCTTTCTAAAGATCCGCGTGCTGCTTGTGCACATAGATATTTTCTGAAAAATAACTTGAAAAATGTATTGTGTAAGAAAATCTTGTGTATACTGATTTTTTTTTGTTTCTGACTCTGATTTATAACTCTTTTGTAGAGTGGCGAGGAGAACTGAAAAGTAGAAGAAAATGTAGCAAATTGTCCCCTTTACGGGGTAAGCAGAGAGAGTAAGCGTAGATCTAGCTACTAACAGCATTGACTTTTGAACATGAAGGAGCTAACCATCAAAACACTGATCAGCAGGCATGACCAATGTACGTCTGAAGAAAGAAAGGTACATGATAATTACAGGAAAAGGGGAGGATCTTCTGGCGATTTAGGGTCTGAATTCCCATTCCTTCAAGGCAACTGTATTCTATGTATGTGTTTGTACATATGAATCAGAATCACCAGGTTGGAAAGACCCACCGGATCATTGAGTCCCAAATATGGGTTTGTTTAGGCTAGAAGCGTAGACATTGTGAATTATAGGAGCTCCAAAACAGACATGTTTTTCTTTCAGAGGAATTTTGCAGCCTACTCAAATGTGTAGCTCTATGTAAGTATGACAAAGGAACAGTAAAGAAGGTTTACTCAAAACATTTGTTTTTCTTTGCTTCAAGGCTGCTTGTGGGCTGCACTGGCAACAGTTCTGGATGTTAACCATGTTTTATTGTTGTCTAGCACGCCACATTAGAAAACATTTCAACTTTGAGAGAAAAACATAACTATAATTCTCTGCTGGTCATGCGGCATAGACTTCTTTGACAGCATAAAACAAAGGTTCGTTGTAGCTGTGGGTATGTTATGTGGAACCTAAGGTTCACAGTGAATTGCATCTGGAAGTAGAAATAGTGGTTGAAGATCATTTCTCTGCTCTGTCTTTAAGGTGCTTCAGCTGAAAAGACTAAATAAAGTATATGGAAGACATGAGACTTTAAAAAATCAGTTAAAACTTTTTAAACAGTGATGACAAATATGAAGCAGATTATCACATTAAAGAGAATAAAAAATAAATCTTGTTCCTTGTGCTGTGGCTGTCCACCAGGACTCACTGGAATGATTGACCATATTTTGGAATACAAAAGAGTAATTTACATGACTCATTAAATGTGAAATCTCAAAGATTTTTAGAGATAATGCATAGAAATGTAAAGAAAATGAAAGCTGAAATTACTTTCAGCATATTGAGAGTAAAGAAGAAAAACATTGCTACTGGCATAGGCCACATGAGACAGAAGGCTCAAAAAGAGGATAAAAAAATGAGGCATCATATAACTAGTATTATCCATTTACCCTGCTTTTATATTCTATCAGAGTTCACACAACTAAGGAGGCATGAATTCTTTATAGTTTGGACAGCAGGCATATTTCTGTGTGGTAAGTTACCTTTTTCAATTTAAGACCATTTTCCAATGAAGGAAGTGCAAACAACAGTTAAGTTGTTTTGAATTATTTGAAATAATTTATTGGTGTTAAGTGCAAAGGTTGCATACTCTAAAGTTTTGACAAAATATTTAATTATAATTGACAGTAGTTAGAGTCATCTTTGGAAAACCTTTTCCAAGGTGCAGAACAGTAATATTTTACTGAAGACATAAATTCCAGCTAGAAATAGAACTCCCACTAGGCAGCTTTATGACTAAGACTAGTTATAAAAATGTCCCTTCCTTTTCCAAGAATAAAGTAATACTAATAAAATTTACTTTTTGTCCATATATTTCCATGTTCCTCAGAAAGTGAAGAAACAAGACAAGACATAGGCCTTCACAGAAAAGTATCATGGCTGAATTTGCTTTGTGGCATCCTAATTAGAGGACTGAAGACTTATTTAGGAAGCAATAGTGAAATTATTAGTTTCAAGGTCACTGAATAATTGTTACCAGCACTAATGTCCCTAAGAATATATTCACAAAAATATTTTTAAACCTTACCTTTCACTATGTCATGTAATTTAAAAGGATGATGTGCATGAACACTCATAGGAGAATGAAAAGGTAGGGAAAACTAACTAATATAGTTGTGGTTTTACCTGACTTACTCACTATAATTCTTTGCAATGCTTCTGCTGTTCTTTTCTTCAAATGTCAGTGGTTGAGAATCTTGTCTATCCTATACCAGCACATACTGAGTTAGCTTCACCTCACTTGTAAGAACTCTCTGTCATGTTGTTGCCTAGACACACCTGCTTCCTTCTCCTTTTTCTTTGGTTTATGCTAACTGTCCCTCAACACACCTAGTTTAAGGTCCTCTTCATCAGATTAACGAGCAAAACCACTCTTGCCAGACTTTGTTAGATGTGTTAGTAAATGGCAAAGTTGGTTGGAAATTTCCCTCTTGCTGGTGGGACTGAGGGCTCCCACATCTTCTTCCTTCATGCCTAGAGCTCTGCAGCTGCTTTTGGTGCTTCAGGTTACCCCAGCAGTATTGTCGGGGCCCATGTGGAAAAGCAGCAATGGTTAATCATGTGTGGGCTGAGCAAGACTTGTGTGTCTCTGTGTAAAATCTTGGAACCTGGTCCTGCCAGGCAGCAATCATCTGGAAACTTCAAGTCAGTTGCCAGATTGATGTCTCTGTACCCTGCAGTACGGAGTCTTCAGTAACGGTCTCAATCACCTTTGCTCCTTTCTGCAAACACAAGGTGAGGGCTGAGCTGGCTCAGAGGAGTCTCCTGAAGCATCTTGCTTGGCCTCTGTGGTGCCCTGGGCAGTTGCAGTTCAATCAGGAACTGTCCTCATGTGCCAGAAGCTGCAAGCTTCCAGTTTACCCCATCTCAGCATCTTTCTGACACTACCCATGGGACCATGGCCTCCGGCTGTGCCAGCTGGGCTCACTGGAGGTGGGAAGCATGTGTGGATGCCTGGTATGGTGGGCCAGACACACCCTCAGGATGATGAAGCCATGACACTGTTTATGGTGGAATGTGACAGGCTGTCCCAGGAGAGTTGCTTCTTTCACATTGTTTGCGTAAGCCTGGGCCGTGGACAGATGTTGGAAGTCTTTTTTGGGGCTGGAGAGGTCTGTAGTCTGCTCAGTGAAACAGTCCTTGCTCTGACCTTCTCATTTTGCTTGTCTAAAACTTTTTTTTTATCACTTGACATTCCCCAGTTTTAAACCGATTTAACTTTCTTATGACCATAGTTATACACCATTGTAAGAAATCTCTTCTTTTTTTATTAAAAAAAATGAAATTTCCAAATAGCAAATTAATGCTTCATATGTTTCATGACAGAATCCTTCCCGCAGGCAGTGATGCCTTCACTTTGAATGTTGTAAGGTATTTCTAATTAAAGGAATAGTAACTGATGTAAAAGATACGTCGATGAAAGAAGAAAAAAACAATAGCATGAAGAGGAATGTTGTATCCTAAGATGTAACATAACATAGAAAGAAGCAGTAGAAAGAAGAAAAAAATTTATTAGAATCCACACGGTGCCTTAGAATCATAGAATAACCAGGTTGGAAGAGACCCACCGGATCACCGAGTCCAACCATTCTTATCAAACACTAAACCATGTCCCTTAGCACCTCATCCACCTGTGCCTTAAACACTTCCAGGGAAGGGGACTCAACCACCTCCCTGGGCAGCCTCTGCCAGTGCCCAATGAAGTGTACGATTATGAGCACATTAAAAGATTTTATTACTCTTTCTGCCTTTAAAAAACAAAACTTACAGTTGTCTAGGTTTTGAGAAGTTTTAAATTTGAAAGCCTCTGATGCAGCTGAAGGTCATAGGAACAGAGGAAACTCAGTAGGTGCTGGCAAGAGTTAATGAAGCTTGCCAGTCAGCTGGGCTGCAGACCTGCCTGGGTAGTGCTGACTGTTAAGGTGAGGTCTCAAACCTTTTAACGTTCTGACATTAATGTGAATTCCTGTAAACAGAAAAATGAGGAGAGCTGCACATACACAGGGGAACAAGCTACAACTGAAAGGATTTTATAGGCCAAAGGGCTTTCCTGTTTCTTAAGAAAGCAAGTGTGAGACATTCACAGTGAAAGATAAAATACGGCTTCAATTTTTCTCTTTCTTTTTTTTTCCTTAAGGCTTGGGTGATGAGCACTCTGTCTTAGGACAAATAGCAATCTAGGAAGTGAACTGTAGAGGTCAAATGAAAAAGCTGCATGTAAGTGTAGTAGAAATATTACAGGCAAAGCTTATGTTCCATAAAACCAGATTGTGTACTGTTGCAAACAATGTGGAAAAATAGGCAAAACCACAGTGGTGTTTTTTGCTAATAGCTATTGTGGAAGGGTGTGTAGCTATTTGTGATTCAAGTAGCACATTTTTATGGGTTTCACAAAAACCTAGAGCCTCTTAAATATTCTTCAATTCTTCCTCTCATTATCTCTTCTCATATTTATGGACATAGAGCAATTGCAGCAATTTTACTGCAGCTGATTCCTTTAAAAAGCTTTCTTGTAAGCAGCATGAATCTATGTACTGTAAGAAGCCAAACTGGCCTCAAATCCATGGAATAATGAAGTGTACTGTCTTGCAGGGCAACGTCATTTGTGGCCATAGGAAGATAAAAAGACATGGATGTCGGTGAGGATGAAGCACAGTTTTTGCCAGCAGTGCTTTGTGTACTTGCTTCAATTATACACAGAAAGCTCAACATAGATGCCACTAGCTTTTTCTGGTTTGTTCTTTCTTGAAATTTAGTAGATAGTCCAGGCTGGCTTCAGTTGCCAGGGTTAGGTTATTGTTTCAGGATTTATTAGTAAACTGCTTTATTCCTCCATCCATCTGTTTCTCTTACTTTTACTGAGTACAGATTTTACTCTCTTGTAGTGAGATGTAGGGGCTCAGATGCCTTGTTAGCAAAACACTGGCATAGTTCTGACCTCTTCTCACATATCTACTCAATTATCTGCTGAACAGTGAAAAAAAAAAAAACAAAGCCAAACAAACAACCCACATCTTCAAATCTCAGAAGGTACAGAAGGAATTAGGCTGTAAGAAAGAGATGTTCCATGCAACTTTGCTGTCTCTGAGCTGAGCTGATCTCCTAAGTGGAGTCAAGAAAAATGAGGTGGTTAGCTATCAATATCTCAGGAGTGGAGGGATCTGAGCAGTTCTATGGGAGAAGTAAAACCATGTGCAGGGGCAGTTCAGGGCAACTGGAATGAGGGAAAGTTTTAGTGCTCAGGAAGGAAAACAAACAAGGGGGATTGGAGGTAATCCTCTAAAGATCTGAGTGCCTTTTCTTAGAGCAAGTGTTCTGTCTATAAAATGGAAGAAGTTTTCTGTGGAATTTTATATACTTTTTTGCTTGAGTGTTCTGAAATTTACACATAGAGGCTTACATTTCAAAACAGAATTTTTAAAGATAAAAAATACTAAAAATTATAAGGCCAACTTTTTTGCATCATGTGTCATTGTTTTGTGTGTTTATTACTGATTTGTTGTTGTTTCTTTTTTCACCTCTTCCACAAAATTTGTTAAGAGGAGTTTTGTTCAGGATTTGATCACAGCGACTCTGACTTTGTTAATAGGTTTCTGAAAAGTAATGAAAGGATAAAAGTCAGCATACTCTTACAGTGATAAAAAGGAAGATGGCATTAATTATTTGCAATTTATCTTAGCACCACTGACGTCCAAAATCTAAGCATGGCAATAATGTATTTCCTGTTGGAGATCGTCAGAACAGATTATAATTTTGCCTGATTTGGAAAATATAAACAGGATTTGTGACCTTCAAATTGCTCAGAATCACTGCACAGATGGTTCAATGAGGTCTGAGTGAAGCAAAATGAAATTATTCATTTATTGTTTTGAATTGTATCTAAATTCAAATTGTCGCACTGATCTTTATAACAAGATGGGTGAGTTGTTAGTATGACTTGTTAGTTGATGATATATTTTTATCAGTCTTATGATATTCATCATGAAAATAATTTTATGCCAGGTTCTTCTTCAAATGAGACTAAAATTTATTTCTGCTTGTGCAGAAATGAAAGAAATAATCTCACGTTACACGTGGGGAAAGGGGAGGGAAAAGAGTAGTGGAAAGGGAACGGGGGAGAGGAGATAAAAAAAAGAAAAGAGGAAGGGAGAAAAGGAGAAAGAAAAGAAACATAGAAAGAAAAAGAAAGAGATAAATTAAGAAAAAGGAAGAAAGAAAAATACAATAGAGAGAAAGAGAAGAAAGGAAGGGAGGAAAGAGAGAGGAGAAGATATGAGATGGAAGATGGGAGAGGAAAGAGGAGGGGGAAGAGAGAGGGGGGGGGAAAAAGGCTTAAAAAGAAGCCCCTTTTAAGTGTACTTCTCTGTCATCTAGTGAGCTTGCAGCCATGTACTCACATACTTTATCTATTTAAATAAGAGCTGTGTCTGCCTTTGCCAGGTATGGCACAGGGTGCTGGAGGTTAAGCAGGGTCTAGATAAATCAATCAGATAAAATAAATGTAGTCAGAAGGTATATTTTCAGCTTTAATCCTTACAAGATTCCACTGTTTGTTTTAGACAGAAATAGTTGACATATTTTATTAAGATGGCAATTTCATAATTAGGTTACGGAATGTTTTCCTTCCTTTCCATACTGTGAGATTTTTACAAAGACTTCAAACTTGCTTATTATTGCATCAAAAATTACACGAATGCCTAGCTTTGAAAAAGTTATTCTTGACTTATGGGGAACCAAATCTGCTAGCTATGTTTCAAGTGCTACCATCTTCATAGCTTTTTCTTTTAGGCATTGATCCTAGTTGTCTGCTTAGTATAATTTGATCTAAACCCTTATGTCTCAGTTTATTAATTCTCAGCATTAATCTCTGACAGGAGATAACTAACATCAGTTTTTAGATTCATATCTGTGTCCTTGATGGATGTAAAAGCATATCCTATATCTTTGCACCCATTAGTGGAATAAAAAAATCAGTGGATGAAGAAGAAAAATATATTTCTATACTTACATTACATCTCTGAAAATTCTATTTACAGATTTTAGTTATGCCCGCTATTATGGTGATTCTTACCAGGAATTTCAAGGCTTGCATTTGAACACGCAAAACTTCATCCACTTGGAATTTAAGACCTATAATCCTCATGGACTCCTCCTGTATATTGAACAGAGCCCAGAAACACTAGGACATTTTTTAATTCAACTTTTCATCAAACGTGGCAGATTACAGGTAAGGCATCAAAATCTCCCACTGAAGAAGTAAGTAAGTAAAAGTTAGGATATTTTTTCTTTCTTGAGGTTCTTTAGTATTTCAAGAAAGGTAGTTGTCAAACTTGCTCTCTGCTAGGGTAAATTGAAGACTAAAACAATTAGTATTGTCTCACAAGAGGTGGTGCTTGAGGAAAATCGAACAGTGATTATAATTTGAATGTCTCATAAAAATATATATTAATAGACAAAAATAAAGAATGTAGATATTATGTTTACAGCTTGTATGAATCACAGTATTCTGTTTTATATAAAAAGCCTAAGCCTACTGAAACTCCTAATATGTAAGTTCATTAAAGTATTTATAAAGGAGATTGTGGAACTGAGTCATTTGCTACAAGAAAATTTACTGTGTAAGTGAATGGAGTGTATTTCTGTTACCATGTGGCTCTGAGTAGAAACCTTTAACTTTATCTATCATGTTAGTTCAGAAAAAAAAAATAAAAATGTTTGGCTTTCATGGACAAACTAAATAGGAATACTTTTTTAATAAACATGAAGGAGTAAGGTGTGTATCACAGTATATCTTTATCTTTGGTAAATTATTCCTTCTCTTTTGAGGAAGAAATAAAGCATGAGCTTTATGAAGATATGAACAGATATTTAAGTGTCTATAAAAATATCCTAAAAGAAAAGTTACTTTTCTCACAATGGATCTTCCACTTTCCTGTTAAAATTTTTAAAAAGGTTCGGCTTTTTCAAATCTGCAAGGATTGTGAAATGTCTGTCAGGAACAGAATATTTGAACTATATTTGCCTTCATGTTTAAATATCATGATCATATTGAATAGATAAATACATTTCAAAAACAAATAAAAAGAAGAAAATAATGTGATTTACCATGGTTTGTTGTATTATGACTATCTAGAATAAATGAGATTAGTCAAAGGCAGAAAGTTATCCAGGGTTTGAAAAATGTTGATGGGTTTAAGTCCATCTTACTTGTATTCATGGTAAAGTAATGATGCAGAAAAATATTTTTCTAACGTATCATAAGCACCATAAAATATCAAAGTACTTTCATTGACAAAAATCTATTCAGAAATCCCAGTGTGCCATGTTAAAACTAATTGAATTCACTTAATCATTCACAAAGCCAGTCAATTAAATGTAGATTTAAAGCCCAATGAACAAATGGTTCTCAGCTCACAATCAAGCTACAATTACAAGCAGACAAACCATGAAATCAAGTGCTTGTTCACATTAGTATGGGAAATTAAATGGTGTTCCAAAATGCTCAAGCTTGCATGCTACATTACGTGTCTGGAAGTGTAAGAAGGCCATAAAATGGTAAGCAAAATTAACCCATGGCCAAAGTTAATTTCAGCTGGGTTGCAGATGGTCAACTTCTTTGCAAATCAGGCCTGATAATAGCTGATTGTACAATACACAAATATTAAAGCATTTTCAACAGGTTTCCTGATCCAGATCTTTAAAGAAACATTAGTTTTCCTTGGTATGCATGACAACCTTCAGTTTTTTATGAAACATTTTGTGATTTTGAAATTCAAGTTTTTAATCCTATAACCATTTAGATATTAGGAATTATGTAATAAAAGCATTTTATTCCCACTCTATAGTACCAGTTTTTATGTGATGAAGCAGCAGAAGTCAAAAACATCACCACTACCACTAGATTGGATGATGGACAATGGTATAAAGTGCAAATCAGGTAAATTTTATAGTTTACTGTTGTTTGTGTTTATAAGTACCTCAAATCTCATCTAGGTTGGATAGTTAATAAATTCCAATTAAATTCTCTGTCGTTAGAGATGAGTGATACCTTGATGTGTGCAGTAAAATCATGTTATAGCAGTGTGGACAATACTACAACGTTGGAAAGTATGCTTAAAAGTAGAGTACAGCTGAACAGTGCTTATTGCATCATTGAAGTACTTAATGGAAATAAATGCATTCCTATTGAAATCATGTACCATAGCAAACATAAGCATTCAGGCAGGGAAGCCACTGTGCAGGAGATCCAACCTACTTAGATGAGGAAAAGGTGGAATATCTGACAATGAAAGTGTGACTCTTGGAAAATAGATAGATAAACAGAAGCAGTACCATGACTTGCTGTTACTGCAACTTATATTGAAATTTATTACTTCTTTAAAATAGCAATACTTGCAATTGAAGGAGGATAAAATGAAAGATAAATGAGGTAGGTAATAGATTTTCAACAATTTTTGTTTCCAGATTATGTCTGTTTCCTTTCATGGCAATGTAGTTGGAAAGGCGAATATATGTTTTCAAATAACATAAATACTCACCATTCTAAAATCTAAGAGAAGGCTGACCAAAGCAGTCACATGTGGATATTATACGAGAAATCAAAGGGAGTCAGGTTTTGGGTTAGTTGAGATTTCTAGGGTGCACCAGACTTATTAATGATTTACACTGGGAATCTGGATCCTTTTCAAATACTTGTGAAGAAAACATTCTTTGCCCAGGGGCAATGAAGATCTGCATGCATTTTAGGGAGTTTTAGATAAGCAAATGTACATAGATGCGTCTAATGACCAAATGTCTGTGCTGTTAGAATCCACATCCTTTTAAGAATTTGAAAGACAAAGTTTTGGTTTCATTTTATAGGAAAACTAGGTATGAGTCCTAGTGAGCTCTCCAGACAGGTTCAAGTCCTCTAGTCCAGCAAGAAGAGAGATAACTGTTTGTCTCTTAGGAATAAATGACTCCCTAAAATGTTTGTGGAGGAGTACAGAAGAAACAAAAATATGTTACTGGAGTAAGCCTTTTTTGGCTTACTTACTTACCTGTCCAAATGAAGCACTTTTGCAGGGTAACTACAACTGGATTATTCGATTCTATGGGAAGCTGTACTGGTGATTGTATCTGTTATATTGTGCCTTGCTGCCTCAGATGTGGCAGTTAGTAGTCAGTGAGAAGGAAAATAGATTCCTGCATTTCAGCTATCATCGCTGTCGTATGTTTTCCCAGCATGGTAAATCAGCCCCAAGCTCCAGACCACATAGTAAGACAATGCAAGCTAACTCAAGGAGAAAAGCAGTTGCGTCTATCACCCAAAAAGGGAGTAACATAAAACTAAAGCATGCTAATGGAATTTATGACCAAGTGTAAGCGCTTCTCTGACCAGGAAGGAATAGAGTATATCTCAATAACACTGATAAAAGTGGACTTCTCTAAAAGGTTGAATAACATACCTAGTTGTCTTTATTTCATTGCTTGTAACTCCCTCTCAATCTCAAAGCAGAGAAAGTAGAATTGGAATTTTTTTTTTAGAGAAGAAATACAAAGATGATTAAGGCATTAATCGGCTTCTGTATCAACAGTGACTAAAAATCAAGGACTCTGAAAGTCCATTAAAGACAACTGACAGTGAATACCGAACACGTCTAAAAAGTCCCAGGTGTCACAGAAAACATGGATGAGGACTGGAGACATAATTTTATTATTCTGTTAGCTAATTTAATCCATTATAATTCTATTCTTGGTCCTTTGTTGTTTGTTTTAAGAAAGATTTAAGATCCTGAAAATAACAGCCTGAATGCCTGAACCCTCAGTACTGTAGGAGACACTGAGTAAAACATGTTTTCCACCAGTGCTGGAGCATTAGAACTGCCATGTCATTGACATTACTCAGGGACACATTAACCATCATGGTGTGAGTGCACATTTTATACATTTTTCCTCAACTCTTTTGAGCAGAAAACAGCTTGAATCTATAAATCAGCCTGTGTCAATAGCTGGAGAGAAAACCAACCCAGCTTGTGTTTCCAGTGTTCCTTTTGAGCCTAAAAGAGGAGGAAGAGTTATCTCCTTTCATTTGCAGAGTATGGTAATTATTTCAAGAGTTTAGGTAAGATGGGCCACACTGATTTTTGCTGTTGAAAGAGGAGGACTGCATAATGATTGTGGGATCCAGACTAATTATTGCACTGTAACTAATTAATCACTGGAAATAGTTTGGACATTGTTTTAAGATTTAAAAACTGAATGGTACAGATCAAAAGGATTTGGCTAGAAGTTGCTTCTTTTTTAATTTAATGCAACTTCACATGTACTTGAGCTAATTAAGAAAACATATTTTGTACAGAAAAATATAACTACTGCTTTACAAAGTTTTTCTTTATTAACAATTACATATTTATTGTGGACAATTAGACTTGATAAAGTCTCTCTTGAAATATCTGTGTTACTTGTTTTAGGGATTTAACACTGAATTTAATCTACTATATTATAGCACAGCACAATAAAACTTAAAATAACTTTGGTGAAAAATTGCCACAGCTACTTCAGCAGCTGTCTAGAACTTTGCAAACATTGTTTAAATGTCACGGAGCTGGTTTGTATTGAGAAAGTAATTTAAGTTTCGAATAATGACATCTGGAATTTCAGAGAAGTCCAGATAGGAATGTAGGTGATAGTGAATACTCTAATGTAGTGTGCAATTTTCTTTGTCTGGCACATGTTAAGTATTATGAACAGACTTCACAGATAATTAAAAAAAATATGAGTTTGTACTAGTTTGTTGAAGGAAACTGTTCATTCTCATTACTTCAACTATACCTAATTGTTTAGAGCCCTTTCGATGTAGCCCTGTGATGGAAAAAATTTCATCTTTCAAATTCACTAAAAGCAATGCATTTCAGCTAACGAAGATAAGCCATCTGCAATGAATAAGCTAACTCTACAATATCATATTAAATGAAAGAAACACAGATTTAAAAGGAGTGAGTGCTATGTAATAGAAGTTGAAATACAGTGAAAATTAGATAGTGATAATATCTTCTTTTTCTGCTTACAAGGGAACATTTTACTGCTTCCTTTATCCCACAGAAATCATTCCTGGTGTGACTAAAAGAAATATCACACCTTTTAATGTTTGCAAATAAATGTACGTATTACTGTTAGACATTACAATATATCCAGTTCTCAGAGTTTGCCAGAACATTCATTTCGAATGTAAAATAACATCGTTGCTGTAATACCTTTTTCAAGATGAAGGAATACAACAATTGTAACATTTGATAAAATTTATACAATAATAAGAAGACTGGAATTATATCAAATCTTGGATACCTTGATAATTTTGAATAAAATATAACTTTTTGCATCAAAGAAACCTGCATTTGTGGTATTGGCTTCTAAAACCAGCAGGTTGTCAAGGTTTGCCTCAGAGCAGTGCCTGGGAGTTCTGTTTTATATGTAAGCCAATGCAGTTGTTTACTAAGTTTAGCTATTAACAAAAATCATTACAGTTGTTTCACTCAAATATCTGATTGTACAGGTTTGATATTCTTAAAAATGTTACCAAGAAAGTGAAAGAGCTACAGTGAAAACTGGATATGGGCAATATCCCACAGGGATTAGATTTCTCTGGGGTATTATGAATGAAATACTAAAGAGGCTCAAACATTGAGAAATTTAGATTTTTTTTTTTTTGTTGTGAAGATTACCTTACTGACAATGCAGGGGATGATTTACCACAATCTTCTAATTCCAGCCCTTACAAATCTACCCTCATTAACAGTTTTAAGAATCTTCATCTTCAATCTCGATCATAGAAACAAGTTGATAAACTAACAGTTATTGCAGAAACAGGCCAAACGGCATCAGCAGTATCAGAAATTTGTCCCTTTTTTGCTCCACCCTGCTGCATTTCAACAATTTTTTCAGTAATGATAATAATAGTATCTTAATTCCCTCGACTAAGTAAAAAACATGTTTTGTTTTAATTTTAATCTCAGATCACAATTGTCAATTGCTTAGCAAAATTATCATCTAATAAATTGATTGTACTGTAGATATCATCAATGCAACTTTTTTCTTTAAAAGTCTATCTGCTTTGAACTTTTTCAATTGAACATGAGTATTAAGATTAGAAAACTGGTGTAGATGTTCCATCAGACTAGAAACCTGCGGCAAAATACTGCCATTATCTTTTCTTAAATAGTGCATTATTTTTCTTCTTTAACTCATATTTGTAATTTGAGCTTTTCACTAGTCAACTATAAGACTTCTAATGATTGATTGTCCTGGTTTTGAGATGTAGATGCTTTCTGATTCCTCTAGTCAGAAAAAGATCCTTCTAATCATGCCATAATGCAACATATGCTTACTCTGGAGCTTGTGTATTGCTTGGTTTAGATGGCTTTTTGTGAAGGTCTGAGATAATCCATATGGTGCATAATATGCTGTATTTATTATCCTTTAAGAATATGCTACAAAGCTATTTTCCCAAGGGTTTTCAGATAAGTAAGATAAGCAGATGATACATAAATTGGTTAGGAAAAAAACCTGCAGATGCTTCTCTGTTTTTTTATTTTACTTTTACTGTAAATTCCTATTTTTGCTTTATCACAAAGGTGCCGAACACAGGCCTTGATTTTTAACATAAGAGTATGTAAGTGAAGATGTCATCCATCTGTTGTTTTATGTACTGTTTAAATACCGTATACTCAGCTTAATGAAAACATGCTTAATGGGCCATCTCCTCAAAAATCTGTGTAAGCCACAAGATATTAATAACGATGGCTGCTCTGCTTAATTAGTGTGGAAGTGTATTCAATATTTATGCAATGCCGTAAGAAGTGTGTACTTGGTATAAGAGAACTTCATGCTTTTTTTCATTTCCCAGGTGTCTCCCAAGGAAGCTATCAATCAATTTGTATCAGCTGCAAGACATTTGTTGAAGTACTTGGACACATGCAGGCTTAAGCCTAATTTATATTTATCACCAATAAGAATTACTTAAGTTGTTGGACCTCTAAACTGGCTGCTGATAGGGTTCTCAAAAACATACCTTCCTACCTATGACAATGTTGGTCTTTTTTTACAGTCTCCTCTAAAATGCCTAGTGCAAAACTAGGAGTATATAAAACATAACAAAATTGCTGACTTACCTCACAATTTCTAATCTTTGTATAGTCTGAAACTTTTCCCAGCTCGAAGATCTTATTTGGAAAAATCTAGTTTACTACATTTGCTCCAATTTATTTATGATTTACTAACACTGGCAACAAAATTACTTTTCTTGTTTCCTAAATTCCATTGTACCCTTATTCCCAGTTAGATTACATCTGTTATTTATTAACCATTATCCATAGTAGGGAGGCTAATTCAATGAAAACAAAGTGATCTGAGAATATAGTTTAGATGTAGAGGCATTTTTATTTAGCACAGAACAAAATCTATGAAAAAAATTGAAATAACCATACTAATATCAAAACCTGGATTTCTAGTGTGGAAAATAGGAATCAGTGCTAAAGATTTGTGTTACCCAGTGTCTCTATTACTGCTCACTAGCAAAGCATGACAGTGCCACAATAATGGCAATTCTGGATTGAAGCAAGAGAATAAAAGGAGATTCTGATTTAGGAACAATGAGATTAAAAACAAGCGTGCATAAGGAAAACATTAAATGGAGGAAAACTTTAGAAATCTTGCTAGTCAGAAAATATCTTTATGTGTTTTCCAGTTAATTCTTCTAATGTGCACAGTACAGTTATAAAGTATTAATTTGATTTTAATCTTTTCATAGATAAGTAGAAGAGGGAGCTGGGCTAATAACATTCCCTCCTGTGACTAATTCTATTCATTACTCTACCTTATAAATATTTGGTAATTTAAATGTAACTTAATGTATCCTTCTGCTTGGAGGTCAAGTGTTCAAAATAAATGGTGATGCACCTTAAGAGTAGATGTTCAAGCAATAATTGTTTTCAGGTTATACTATTTTTTTCCCCAAGAACATAATACTCCCTTTTTAATAACTTAGAGCACTACACAAACAATGACTTTGTAAATGATAGAGAGGAATCGGGTAGTAAATACAAATGTAGCATCCAAGTAAAAATCATCAGAAGAGTTAAATAATAAACTTAGATAAGCAAATTCATCTATACATAGGTCAAATAACTGAGAATGTCTTCATGATACCTGATTCTGAAGAAATATGAAGGAAAGCAATAAGCAAGCAATGAAATAATACTTACCCTGTGTTTTGTGAGTAAATGTTGATTTCTGTTGCTGAAGATTATTTTTGTCTGCAAATACCAGAAATTAGTTTCATGTCCATGTATCAATACATTCTATAAAACTTAAGTATTTCAAAGTGCCAGTTAGTTTAAACTATATTTTTTTCTGCAAAGACAACATCTCAAAATTCATTAGTAGGAGTAACTTACCAAAAATATTACCTATTCTTTGAAATATCATTATTGTGAAAAAAAAATATGTTTACTTCTAGATTCACAAACTGTTTATTTTTTTTATTAGTTCCAATTGCCTTTCTCTGTCTTCAGTAGAAAAAGCAAAGAAACCACATGCCTTCTCGTATTGACTGCTGCATATCACTAAACTCCGTATCTTTTTGAGATACTGTCTTAACAATTTATGTATTTGCTGGAGGCTTTTCCTCAGGATATATCCTTAGTTGGTAGTCTTTTTAAGCATATTTAAATCATGTTCTATCCCATATGATCTGCACAGTAACTCTTAAATTCATTCTTCATATTATTAATTTCCCAAACTCTCAGAGTAGCCAAAATTGATAATTTTTAAAACAAATCAGATATAATATTGACTGACATGTTTTTAGTATTTGAAATAAATTGTACTTATAAAAAGTAACAGAACATAACAATATCCTATTTCTGAATTATTTTTGTTATTTGGAAAGCAGATTTAATAGATAGATTACATAAAATCCAGTAGTTTCTTTTATATGCTTAAATGTGTTGAGACATTTGACTTTGTAAATAAAGTAATTTTATGTTCTCATATTTCCACGTGATGTCAATATATTTTCACAGAATCACAAAATCTCATTTTATACAATGTATGCCTATTAATTAAGACTAAATGCACAAGACATCACAAAAGGAGCTCAGGGAAAAAAAACAACAGTGTAGGATTTGGAGGATATTTTACAGAGCTTCTCTTCCCCTCCAAGGATGAACATATTACATCATTTGAACACTAGAGAATAACATAGATCACTATTTTTATATAAGATAAAATTTCTGAAACTGTTTTGCTTTAAAGTTACAACCCAGAAGGAACAATTCATTAGACCACCAATGGACCACTAGCTTGACCTCTTCTATGTCATAAATTATCAATTTTTTTTCAGAAAGCCACCAACTTCAGCTTAATCAAGCGTTTCCATTTCCTATATGTTTTCCTAAGATACATTCACCCGTGATCACCTTTTCCTAAACCCAGAATATCGATGAGGAATTTATATATCCAAATGAATCCAGCTGGCAAGCCCCAGCCAGTACTTCAGTGAAAAGTTGAAAACAAAAGCTGGGTAAAGATTCCTTTCCAAACCTGCTAACCTTATGTCTCAAATATGTGACCCTGAGTATATGAACAACTGGTAACAGGCATCCAAAAGGTGTAATTCACTCTGACCTCAAAGATATTTTAGCTGTTAGACATCCTTTCATCACAAAACTCAAGCTCTGCTACTTGAGAGGTGTTCCAGAAAATGGAGAAACAAAAATAATTGAACATTTCTGTACTGGGAGAAAAATGCTATGAGGCACTGCCCATTGCATCCTGAAGCCCGAAAGCGTAAGTTTTGTGAAAAATATTATACTGAGGCAGATATGAGGCAGCTTGAGTATTTGAAAGATGGTGCAATCCATCCTTTTCTGACTGAAGAAAGAGGGATATGTAGAGAGTGGGAAAAGTAGTATAGCTGTCTTGTTTATTCACACAGAGTGTTATGAATACTGTACATTTTAACTCCTATTTAGTTAGAAGGAAGCTGCCTTTCTACTTTATCCTGCATGATTCCCTTTCACTTAGAGTAATCTGGAGGCAGGGAAATTGCTCCTCTTCTGAAAGCAAATAATGCTTTGTCTCCCTGAAGGACAGGATGGAGCTTGCAGAGAGTCTGCAGCAACAGCGCAGACTGGGAAAATCCTTTAACAGAAAACAAAGAGTCTGCCTGCTGTAGGAAGCAAGCATGATGATGAGTCTTATCATGAAAGGAAGATTTTATTCAGGACCAACAATATATAATAAGGAATTTCTTCAAGTTAGAGACTAAATCTGCTTTCAAGCCTTTTATTTAATCTGTAACACTTATTTCTACATTTTCTTTATTTAAAAAGTTACCTTTTAAAAATCAAATTATGTTGTGCTCTAAACAAAGTCTGTCATTAAAGAGGGGGCTACTTTTATATCTTTCTGGAGAAGTCACTTCATGAAAAGTGTTCAATAATTCATATTCCTTTTAAAGGGAGAAAATTCAAATTCCTTTTAAAGGGAGACTTTTGGCCTCAGTTATACTTGGAGTATTTTCCATGTTCAAGGTGCTTTGTTCTCCATCTCTTTTTTGTTTGTTTGTTTGTTTTTTCTTTTTCAAATTAAGATGATGTTGTTCATATAGAGAACTGGTACAGATAAAATTATATATTTCTTTGGTTTTAGCTGAATCATTTCCTCAATGAAAATTGCTGTGCAGGAAAGGAAGGAGAAACATATGGAATAAATGCTGGAATTTACCCTTCTGTTTAAATTGCCAGTCAAACCTCCTCTATAGAGGAGTAAGTGCCAGTGAGATGATCCAGTCTCTACCACATCTACCGAACATACTCACAGTCCTCCATGCACTTTCAGAATTTCTTTGACATGTTAACTTAAAGTTCGTCTTTTTAAACTGAGAAATTTACCTTTCTTTCAGAAACAAGCTTGTCTTCAGAAAACAAACTCATGTTGCTTTACTGCTGATGTTACATGAACATACTCATTTTGAATACTGTGTAGTAAAGATCTCAATTCTGCATTGCCAGACATGTCAGAATACCCTTTGCTATTCTGAATTCTCTATAAGTGCTTTTTTCATTCAACAAGAACTACGATTTCTCAGAGAAAGAAGGAATAGTGGAAAGGATCAAAACCTAGGAATTATGACAGAGAAATTGGTATTAGTATTTTCAGATCATGCAGTTAGTTTACAGAAATTGAGAATAATGAAAGTAGACTTTCTCCTTGCATATCTGTCTCACACAGTAAAATCTGCTCAAATTAAATCTAATAAAACAAAAGATCAAAACTAAGTGCATTTGTTTACAGCTAAATAGCATGGCTTTATTTTGCATCGATGCAATGTAAAAATCTTAACTGGAAGTAAAAAATATCAGGAAATCAAAGCTTAATAATTTGTGCATGGTTTTATATTCCACAAAGTGTGACTGTTTTTCATAGACTTCATATGAGTCAACAGAGAGTAAACAACTGCTTTTTCCTAACAATGTAATTGAATGCAGTGGATTTAATTATACTAAATTGATCATAATAACAGTTAATAGCAACTTAATACCACCAATTAGTTTGATATAAACTGATGGTTTACAGCCTCTTTAAGATAAAAGCTTAATTAGTCAGTCATGCCACATCTTAGGTATAAATCACATCCTACATCTTTTCAGAACTCTGCCATCAAAGGAGACATTCAGAAGTTAAAATTTAGAATCATCAAAGGGACAGTCTGTTGTGTGTATCTATTCTCGCTCAGATTATTTAACAAAATAAATACTAAAAATGTTTCTGTCATTGCTGCTTCTTTTACTTTGGATCTCAAAAGAGCTCATTAGTCTCAATTTTAAGACAGGAAATTTTCTACTTTAACTTCTGAAAAAACTTGCTGCAGGATAGAAGCATAAAAACAGTAGAGTAAGACTCTAATAGCACTCAGCAATCCAAAAACTTTGGTTTATATTATTTTCTGAAGCACATCAGAGGTTCCTTACTAGTACTAAAAATGCATTCATTGTTCTGTGGCTGCCAGCTGCCTTAGCCCTGTGTCAGAAGCATAGAAATTATATTAAAGAGAACACAGCTTGGGTACAGAGACCAGAAATAATGCTGGCCTGCAGACTTCATGTAAATATGAATTCCTACTATGTAATTGTGTTCTTATTCAGTGCCGTCTTTCAGTTTCACTTAAGATAATATGTCAGTATTAAGACTCTTGATCCAACTCTGAACTGGCCACTATCTAAATGCTTGAATACAGTATGCTGATTTGGGCCAAGATGACACTTCATTTATATCTACATTGACTTGAAATAAGTGCATACTGTTTTCTAAGTTTATTTCTGTAAATGGCATTTAATGCTGTTACAATGTCAACAGCAGGAAACTCGAAGCTTTTGCAACTGCAAAACCAGAAATGGCCAGAGGCATAGGTTATTGAGTTGTTTTTTTCTAACTAAATCTATAGTTGTAAATTAAACTGAAATCTGAAGACTGTTCTCTGAGTCTGAGGCCAACTGGCAGGTCCCAGATCGTGTTTATAAAATTACGTACTGCAAAATAGGTTGGCAGCATTAGAACTAGGAATGATTCCTGAATTGCACTAGCCAGTGAACGTTTTAGTTTCAGAACTGGAGGTGATAACTAGGCTGGGTGGTAAATATAAGAGGAATGATAACTTCATAAAAGTTTATTATGTGTCAGGATTTGTGAAGGCATTGAGTGGACCCTTAGCAAGTTTGCAGACGACACTAAGCGGGGTGGAAGTGTCGATCTGCTGGAGGGTCGGGAGGCTCTGCAAAGGGATCTGAACAGGCTGGACCACTGGGCTGAGTCCAATGGCATGAGGTTTAACAAGGCCAAATGCCGGGTCCTGCACTTGGGGCACAACAACCCTGTGCAGTGCTACAGACTAGGAGAAGTCTGTCTAGAAAGCTGCCTGGAGGAGAGGGACCTGGGGGTGTTGGTTGACAGTGACTGAACATGAGCCAGCAGTGTGCCCAGGTGGCCAAGAAAGCCAATGGCATCTTGGCTTGTATCAGAAACGGCGTGACCAGCAGGTCCAGGAAGGTTATTCTCCCTCTGTACTCGGCACTGGTGAGACTACACCTTGAATCCTGTGTTGAGTTCTGGGCCCCTCACCACAAGAAGGATGTTGAGGCTCTGGAGTGAGTCCAGAGAAGAGCAACAAAGCTGGTGAAGGGGCTGGAGAACAGGCCTTATGAGGAACGGCTGAGAGAGCTGGGGGTGTTTAGCCTGGAGAAGAGGAGGCTGAGGGGTGACCTCATTGCTCTCTACAACTACCTGAAAGGAGGTTGTAGAGAGGAGGGTGCTGGCCTCTTCTCCCAAGTGACAGGGGACAAGACAAGAGGGAATG
The DNA here is from genome assembly GCF_032191515.1 of Phaenicophaeus curvirostris. Classification (NCBI taxonomy): domain Eukaryota; kingdom Metazoa; phylum Chordata; class Aves; order Cuculiformes; family Cuculidae; genus Phaenicophaeus; species Phaenicophaeus curvirostris. The sequence goes on from NC_091393.1 coordinate 19,149,495, forward strand.
GCCTCAAGCTCCGCCAGGGGAGGTTCACGCTGGATATCAGGAAAAAAAATTTCACAGAATGGGTCATTGGACGCTGGAACAGGCTGCCCAGGGAGGTGGTTATTCACCTTCCCTGAAGGTGTTTAAAGGACGAGTGGATGAGGTGCTGAGGGGTATGGTTTAGTGATTGATAGGAACGGTAAGACTTGATTATTTTGCGTCTGGATTTGAATTCATGTTGTGGACTTTTAATTTAATAATGTAAGTGTAACCTCTGTGAAAAGAATAAGGGGGTACAATATTCTTTATTTAGAATGTGAAACAGAGATTATTTTTCCCCTCTACTCTTACAGCAATTTACATGACACCTTGTTATTAGCTTCTACGTTCTTATTTACTTAGTTAAACCACTCTCTAAGACCAGACTAGGAAGTCAGCTCCAGGTCTTGGAAATGTGGTTCTGTTGTCAGAAGGAATGAGAAAAAATATGTTGTTGACTCATTAGCTCATCTGCAATATGAAAATGTGTGCTACTTGGTGTCACATTAGGACACAGAATCATAGAATCATAGAATCACCAGGTTGGAAGAGACCCACCGGATCATCGAGTCCAACCATTCCCACCAATCTTTAAACCATGCCCCTCAGTACCTCATACACCTGCACCTTAAACACCTCCAGGGAAGGCGAGTCAACCACCTCCCTGGGCAGACCGTTCTATTGCCTAATGGCCCTTTCAGTGAAGAATTTTTTCCTTATGTCGAGCCTGAACCTCCCCTGGTGGAGCTTGAGGCCACTCCCTCTTGTCCTGTCCCCAGGACAGCACCAACAGATGTGAGTACTCTTAAATGATGCATCTTAACTGCAGAGTGAAAATTTAATGACTCTGTGACTAACTGTTATATTCAAATATATACTGAAATCTAAATAAATCTACTGAAGGTAACATGAGATTCTGCCTTATTCTCTCAGTATTATTGCTATGGGACTAGGTTTGTAGAATAAGGGTTTTCAGGAGGTCTCTAGTCCAGTCAAGGGGGCAGATCAGGTGCTCAGAGCTTTATTCAACTGGGTTCAGACCTCCTTCTCTGAAACCTGCATGACCTCTTCGAGCAGAGAGTTCCAGGTATTCTAGTTTTAGAGTTGTCTCAAATACCCTTGCAAAGCCTTAAGGTTTTAAAAACCATTACTGTGTCAAAATTGATCCCACTTTTTAAAAGTTCATTAAGAAAGCATAACTCTCAATTCTCTGTGACAATAGATCTATTTTCTGTAATAATTTTACAGAAATAACCACTCTACCGCAAATACTGTTTTGAGTGTGAAACCAGAAAATGAAATCTACTAGATACTGAGTGAAAACTGAGGGAAATAAGAGTTGCTTTTGATTTTTTTTAAGCTAAGAAATCTGCAAAATAATAATTAAATGCATAATTTATTTATAAAAAAAGTTTCTAAGTGTAATTAATTAAACAGTTGTCTTCAGTAACATCTGAGAACTTAGGGACTGGTTTGTAGAATATATGATAATAAAAATTCTGTTTAATTTTCAAAGATAGCAAATCAAATTTGATATAGTTGTTTGTAAACCTACAGTTTTTATTTAATAGATGGAATTCTAACATTACACCCTGAATAGTTCAAGGGTGATTAGTGAGTTGTTTATTGCTGTTCAGCTTGATCACAGTCGAAGTGAAATTGCTAGAGATGAGTAAAAGTTTCAATCTTGTTTCTAGAATCAGAAATTTCCATTTTTTTATCAGGAAATCTAGATTAAAGGAGCTTAATTCTCAGTGAGGTTGCAGAGCATGACAGACACTTAATAGTTTCTCTAGACACCCCCCTTTCCCTCCTCCTCTTCCCCATTTGTCTTATTAACTTTTTATAATTTTATGATAATCCCAAACATGTCATTTAATAATCACTACCAAATGTCAGCAAGTAAGGGCAGTAAGTAAAAGGAATTGGATTTCATGTAGACATTGTCATGTTTAGGTACTGTTATTCCAACACTTATCAAATTATTATCTGACCTTTCCATCCTTCTAACCTGTGAGGCACTGAGCAGTGGATTCAATACTGTTTAGACAGAACTCATCTTCAGGTTATAATTAATAGGCCAGTATTTAATCATTACATTTATGTCAGTACATATGAGGAATCTGTGAACTATTACTGCTGGGCTGGACTGAGGCACAATTACTAGTAGCTTACCCAGTAAAAGTGCTTGAGAGTCGCTGTATGCATTTCCACATTTATAATTATGCAAAAAGCTCTTTCTTTTTACTTGACTTTTAAATGACCCAATGTGTTGATTGTAGAAAAAGGATTTTAAAAACCTGATGGAAATCTCATGGAGTGCATAGATGAGCCGGTGATTGTATCATCACCAAATGCTAAACAGTAATGGTTTAAGGTTGTTATTCTAATTTGGCCAGACCATGCTAGATTCAGTCAAGCACAATCAAAGGTGCATAGCTGACATTCTAAAAAACTTAGGACGAAGGCAGCTCACTCTATTGAATTGCATTAACTTGTTTTCTGACATAAAGTGCTGAGAATTAATTTCAGAATACGTTTATATATGCACACAAAAATACCTCTGCATATCCATCATATGAACTATTAAGGACAAGCTAACAAATACATCTAAAGCTAATATGAAAAGAACTGCATTTAGAAATAAGATGATTATATATACGGTAATGTAACTGGTTGCGGCATTAGCATCTCAAAATATGTAGAAGAAATAGTAATTTAAAAAAAAATAAAATAAGTTGTTCGGGTAGCTATCCTTTATTTACCATATTTGTTGATTAGGTATTTTTTTTAAAAAAAAAAGAAGCCTGTCAGTTCCCCTCCTGACCCTCTTCTACTGCAATCTTAAGAATTACATTGTGTTAAAATATCTCTGATTTAAAATATTTCAGGAAGATTGTTATCTTATTATTATGCCTTTATGCACAAATATTCTATCGTTTTATCAAAAAAGAAGAAATTTTAGCTAATTAAAAATATTTTTTCCTTAGAACTCTCACGAAAGCTTTCTTCTATAAAATGAATACATCCAAGGTATCACACTACATTCAAGCCTTAGGAAAAGTTACTTGATCATTGCAAACTACCTTGCTGCTGAGAATGCTTGTATAACTTAGTTATATTACCAGCAAACTTCCTTTGTAAGCAAATAATGGAAATGGTGTGCTGCAAAACCCTATGTATGTGCTTAGACAAGCAACCACTGCATAATATCTACAAATGTCATAGGAAAATATTTTTCTTGATTGTAGTTCTGGATATAATTTTCTCCTTCATTTTCTTATTCATCTTAGCCATTAATTAGCCAATTTCAAAAAACTTTTGTAAAAATTGAGGTAAAAAAATAAAAAATCTCCTGAACTGATACCTTAAGAAATTTATTTTTAGTCAACTGAATTAAAACTCCAATTTATTTCTCTTCTTTAACATTGATTTTAAGAACAAAAAAATACTTCATAGTCTTCATCTGAACTTATTTACCATAAGATGGATAGGCCATTTTTCTTTCAGAAACATTTATAGTCCTTCCTGTTGAAAGACTAATACCATGTTTGCATATTTTTCTGAAAGTATCAAAATTATATGGAAATTATACAGAAAAAAGAGAACAGTTTGCAAATGTTGCTGATGTTAACTCTCGATTCTCTCAATTAAAAAAAGATAGGAGAGCTGACCAAATAATAGGTGAGAAATCTTTTATACCTGATTAGCTGACATCAGATAGAGAAGAAAACTTTCTATGCTGTTTTTGTAACTAATAAGTTTCAGAAGCTAATTTTGCATTAGAAAAAAACTGAATTCCTACTTTAGCTATAGCATCCTAGATAAATTTCAAACATTTTCTTTTATAGTTTTGTTTGGTGCATGCTATTTTCACATAGATTTTTTGTGACACCTATATTACAAAGACATTTGAGTATTTTAAAGCATACAGCTGATTGAACTCTATTTTGTTCCTTATGCAAAGAGAAGGATAGGCTGAAAGAAATCTCTACATTAGAGACTCTTGCTCAGTTTAGATATTTCTTCACTGTGCTTTCTTTCATGAAGACAGAGTACTGGCTGCCAGTCGCTTATTGGAATGTAGATGAGCTTTACATGATGACAGTAAAATTGAAGAAAGCCAAATTGTTTACTTTTCACCTTTTGTTTACTGTTAACAATTTATACATGCTATTAAGAGCAACACTGTTAAGACGTGTGGTCAGGGGAGGGAAAAGGAAATATATGTATTAATTTCAGGGTGTAATATTACTGCCTTCAGTTTCACGAATAATGCTTTTGAAGATAAGTATTACAGATTATAGCAGCTCTGCACTCTCTAAAATGCAATTTACTTTAAATTACTTTTCTGAGATTTCTTATTTTTGTAATGAAAAAGAGGAATATTTAAAATATTTGAAGTCAATGGATGCCTTCTTTTCAAATCACAAAACCTTCTTGTTAAAAATTGCCTAACTTTATTATTCAGCCATTATTATGTTTTGGCCTTTTTAGCAATTACACTGCTCAGATGTACAATATGGCTTCATTTTACTGGAATTACAAACTACAAAGACATGCCAACTTACAGCTTGCTAAACAGCTCCTTTATGTGTATAGTCTTTAATATAAAAATATCTATTTACTTGATTTTCTTTCCTCATTGACTTAGTAACAGCCTAATTAGTTTGTCAAATAAACAGTACTGTAAACTACAGATGGTAGTAAAATGTGCTTATTTCTAAATTTATGCAGGCAGAGCATGGCACCATGTGAAGCAGAATTGTCAGTCCTGGGGATATCTGCAAAGACAAGTATGCCTAGCAATTTCTGGTCCAGCTCATGGCCTGAAACCGGATCCATATTTGTTGGTGGTCTCCCTCATCATTATGCAAAAGAGCAGGTATTTTTTTTTTTCATTATTTATTTTTATTTCAGATGTTTGATTTTGGGGGAGTAGCATATTGAATAGGAAATAAGTGAAGAGATATAAACTATGCAAAGACTAAAAATTGCTTACAGCTTTTCAACAATAACATCTAAGGGATGAGTATGGTCCCTTGTAGGGTTTTGCTAGGACATTGATAAGTGAAGTTAATTAAAGAAAAAAGACAGTATTCTAGCCTATTATGATATGCATTCCTGTTTGTCTAGAGTAGGTCGAGTTAACAAGCAAATACAATAAAATTTAGAGATGATACTTGTTACCTCATATGCTAGTTCTATTATGATGTGAGAAGTGGAGCTGCAATGTGTTCTGTAAGTAAGCAAAGAGGCCTCTCTTCTTGCTTCTTGTGCTGGCACAGACAGGTGTGTCTAAAAATTGACCAAGAGATAATCCGTGGAACTACATTAATGAATAAGAGTTAGGTACAGGAGCTTGAATTTGTGGGGCCACGTATCCAACTAGAGCAAGGCTGTATGCAGGGGTGAGAAGTAGTGTGCAACATGGCTAGCAGAGAGCTAGGGAAGAAGTGAGTCGTGAAGGTGGTATGGTGAGTACGGATGGGGTCATGCAGAGCACTGGAGAGAAGTGGATCATTACTGAATTATTATGGAGCAATATGGGGTAGAGTAGTCACAGTAACAGATGTACATCACTGAAGTTTCTTCCAATGGAAATATTTTTTTTTTCCAAATCTGGATGAATATAAATAGCAATTGCTATTCTAGTCTATGACACCCTCACTCTTCACACTCACACTAATCATAGTCACAGCCCCTGTAATTCATTTGAGACTAGCACTGTACACCCAGGGGACAATCACTCCAGCTTCTGGCAATGTGACTCCTGTGCAGAGCAGTTCCCAGCTGATTCAGCCAGCTTGTCAGGCATCCAAGTATAATCTACTGCTCTACACCTAAGTGGCTATTATCATAACTATATATACTTTTTTAGAATTAAATTGTTTACATAGGTTGCCAGTTGCCTTGCTAGTCACACAGTCCAAAGACAATTTGTGATTTTCCCCTTATATAAAGCCAACTGATTTTGCTACCCAGATTATTTCAACCTCTAGTCTCATGTCCCAAATGTGTTCCCAGAATGTAAAGCTGTTCATCATTACATAATAAAGATTATCTATAACTCTTTATTTGTTTTCCACACACAGAAGAATAAAGTAAACATTTAATGCTGAGTTGCTGTACTCCAGCTCTCATTTATCCAAGTAGTGATCTTTGGATAAGTGTCATGTCACAACTGTAACAAAGTTAATCTTTTGGCGTTTTCGTTATTTCCTAGGCACAGCGGAATCATGTACTCATAGCTGGACCCATATAGTCCAGATTTTAAGCCTACTTTTGGGAAGTCATCACACTGTGACAATTATTTCAGCCTTTTAATTTCTTTTCTATCCTTTGGTAACGGAAGGTCATCTTATAGTCAAATACAGTGATTTCAAAAGCAGACATGGTTTTGATGGTGTTATTGTAATACAGCATTTCTAGATTGCTTTCACTTTATAATAAATTGTACAGTAACAACTGCAGTAATAATACCATTGAAAGCCAACTTAAAAGTTCTTGTGCTTTTAGAGCTGCAAAATATTTAGACAAAAGTAAACTTCTAAGTACCACATACTGGTATTGAAAGAACACACCAAACAGAATTTGTAGTTATATAACTTTTCCCTTAACTCACATGTTTATACTCAAACTATTCATTCATCTGTAATATTGTGTCCTAATAGTTACATATACAATTTTATTTACTATAGAAATATATCTTCAGGAACTGTTCTATAGTAAGATAAGGTATAAGAAAATTATATTTTCAATTATTAAATGACCTGTCTTTTAGAAAATAAGAGAAATGTTTTTGGGGCTCTCCCAAAGAATTTATAGTGAAGACTTAGAGTTTAATCCATGGACTGTGTTTAGGAGCAGGTAACGAAGCAATTCTTTTGAGAGCTATACATAGTATGTGTATGTCAGAAGAAAGCTTGAGATGGTGAATATCTCTTCACTAGCTAAGGGCAAAATAAAGCCCAGAACAATAGGTTTACTTCAAGCAAGTTAAAACAGTGACAGAACAGAGAGGTTTAAGGGTAATTTATTGCTAACAAATGTTGCCTATCTATGTGCTGAACTGTCATATCAAGTTGGGCTTGCTTTCTTTAAGGACATTGCATTTCAATAAATTATTCTGTTCTTAATGCAGTGATTATAGGTGAAATGTTATGGTCCATGCTTCTTATTTAAGTAATGTAATAGATGTGAGACCTGTGCTAATGCTCAGGCTGGTGATAGTTAACCTCTATTAGTACTTGGAAAGTACTATGTTTCCAGTCACAAGTGTTGTCCCCCAGGTCTCAGTCCTGTTCAATATCTTTATCAATGACTTGGATGAAGGGTTTCAATATACCCTTAGTAAATTCTCAGATGACACTAAGCTGGGAGGAAGTGCTGATCTGCTTGAGGGTAGGGAGGCTTTATAGAGGGATCTGAACAGGCTGAATCGATCGGCTGAGACCAAGGGGATGAGATTTAATAAGGCCAGGAGCAGACTCCTGCAGTGGGGACACAACAACCCTATGCAGTGCTACAGACTAAGGAAAGAATGGCTAGAAAGTTGCCCAGAGGATAGGGACCTGGGGGTGTTGGTTGACATGAGCCAGCAGTGTGCCCGGGTGGCCAAGGTGGCCAATAGCATTTTGGCCTGTAGTGTGGCCAGCAGGATAAGGGAAGTGATTCTGCCTCTGTACTTGACGTTGGTGAGGATGCACCTTGAATACTGAGTTCAGTTTTGGGCCTCTCACTCCAAGAAAGACATTGATATGCTGGAGCACCCCCAGAGAAGGGCAATGAAGCTGGTGAAGGGGCTGGAGAACAAGTCTTATGAGAAGTAGCTGCGGGAACTGGGTTTTTTTAGCCTAGAGAAGAGGAGGCTGAGGGGAGACATAATTAGTGCCTACAACTACCTGAAATGAGGTTGTAGAGATGTGGTGGTTGGTCTCTTCTCCCAAATTATAGGTGATAGGATGAGAGGGAATGGCCTCAGGTTGTGCCAAGGTTCAGATTAACATTAGGAAAAATTTCTTCAAAAAAACCCCGGAACACTCTGCCCAGGGAGATGGTTGAGTCACCATCCCTGGAGCTGTTTAAAAGACTGGTAGGTGAAGTGCTTAGGGATATGACTTAGTGGTAGACAAGTACTGTTGGGCTTGATGATCTCCAAGGTCTTTTCCAACCAAGTGATTCTATGATTCTATATAACTTCCCCAAAAGGTAAAATATATCCTTGAATCTCAGCTCCCTCTCTAGTTTTCCATGAAGATTTTCTAAAGTTCATTGCTTTCTGTTTGAGATAACCTCAGCCTTTTATTTATTTTAATTTATTGGGTTTTTATTATTTTTTATGTATTTTTTATTGTTTATTTTAACCTTAGTGTCTCATTTTGTTTAATTTTTACTTTTTTGTAGCTTTGGACAAGTTTAGTTTTTCTTGGCTTCCCTATCAAAGTCTTTTGACTATAAACCGTATACAGTCTATAAAGGCTATATTTTTCCTTTATGTTAGAGAACCATCTGTCCAAGTTCCCTTTATGTGGGCTTTTCAATCCCAGCAGGAGGAAACCACTCCAGGAAGTTTCTTTCTCACCATCTTTGACCCAGACAGTCAGGCTTCTATTTTAAAATCTTCACCACTCTCAAAACAGAAAAGATCTGTTTCTGACCTTCATCCTGCAGCTCACTTTGCGGGAGATCTGTGCTCCTGCTGAGACTCTGATCTTTCTGGCAAATGCTCTGATCACTCTTGGAGTCAAGCCTGATAATGACCCTTGTGATATCCATAGTATCTGCCTAATAATCCATTGTCTTGATTTGGATGAGCTCTTTCTCTCACTGAAGTAGTTGGCTCTACTGCTGGCTATTCTACCTTCCAATGTTGTGGAAGTTGTAGAGAGCAGTGACTTCAGACTTTAAACTGCTTCAGTTTCTATCTAACAGGAACTTCTGGCTGTCAGTGCCAGAAACTCTTAACACAGGTTCTGAGTTACTGGAACTGGCTCAGTATTAATTTTCAGGCTAGATTCCTCTTCATTTCTTTACTAGTGAAGTTTGATATGATCTTTCAAGCCCTCAGGGTAAAATATCAAATCTTCTGAGGATTTCCTGTACTGCAGTTTTCTAATCTGCTCTCAAATGCCCATGCATTTTTCCCACATATTTATTTTTTGTCTGTATGTTTATTATTCAGTTTTGCTTAGAGTCAGAGTGCCCTCAACACGTAAGGCAAGGTGCAACAATTATTCTCTTCTTATTTTTCTTTAATGCCATTCTGTATAAGGGGCACTGGAAGTGGTAGCATTTTATTCTTTCTTTAAGGAAAAAAATTTGTTTCTGTCTTCCTTAAAGGTTGTTTAGGAAACCAGAATCCTTTAGGAATTATTAACAGAAATTAGTGTTTCTCTGTATGTACTCATTGAGTCTTTTCTGAACCTGATTTGCATTCTGCCTATTACACACAATTTTGAATAGAAATATCAATAAAGGCATAACTGTTCTAGACTTGAAAACATTATAAGCACCAACTATGTATGTTTCCATTGTCCAGGGGAATAACAGACTTAGCACACTATCAGCAGAAGTTCGAATTTCCTTCCTGATCATCCCTCTACCAACTTGCTTGCTGCCACAGCTTAGGAGTGTACTTCAGGAGAACAGAAACAGATTTATGCTCAAGGCAGTGATATATTTAAATAAACATCTGTGAAACCTTGGGAAGCAGTGCTTAATATCCAATAGACTTCTTCATTAATCAGAAGTTCTCAGACTTCCCACATCTCTGTGCATAGTGGCAGTGTCTAGTGGGGAGAAATACTACCAACAGTAGAGCAAGATGAAGTTATAGACTACTTAAGTAAACCAGACATGTAAAGTATCACGAGTGCAGACGGGATGCATACAAGCACGTGCCGCTGGATGATGTTATTACAAGGCCTCTTTCTATCCGCTCTGATAGACTATAACAATTGGAGAATTCTGATAACTGGAAAGAGACAAATGTGATATCATGGTCACCTTCAAACAGATCACGGAGGAGGATTTTGCCAACCATGACCTGGTTAGAAAAATGCACAACTCAGTTCTTGCGAAAATTTTAGAAAGAAATGAAGGACAAGCAGATCCTTGAGAACAAACAGCATAGATTTACCAAGGGGAAAGTCTGCCAGACAAGTATGGTTTCCTTACATATTGAGATGACTGGTTCTGTGGATAGAGGGAGGGAAGTGGATATTCTTTACTTTTTTTCCCCAGACTCAACTTCACTCCCAATTACACTGTCTCCTCCCTCCAAGTGGCACAGGGGGATGGGAAATTGGGATTGTGGTCAGTCCATAACATCTCGTCTCTGTCACTCATTCCCTCTACACATCTACAACTCTCTGATGTTTCATATGCACACAAAGATAGAAAAAGTATTTGCCTGGATTTGAATTAGAGGTTAAAGATCTGAAGACACGGTTGGAAAATGAGCTAAGAGATATATGCTCTGAAACTCCTTGGATTAATTCAACCAAGTTCCAGCACTGAAAACTGCTTCATACACATCAAGAAATTGGGTTTTTTGACTCTCCAATGCAAAGTTTAGTAGATTCATCTGACAGTGCAGGAAGACAGAGCCTTTTCCAGAAGGAAAGCTAAACTATAAACACCTGGCTAGCAGACATCTCATCCCCCTGTCTCTACACAGCAAAAAAACTCCTATTCAATTCTGTGCCAGTTTGTTTATTACTTATTTTTAAATCATACCTTGTGGCTTCATTAAAAAATGTGGACATGCTTCAGACTTGTCACATCAAAGCAACAGATAAAAGGCAAAATCAGTTAAAAAGTTAAATGGCATCATCTTTTTAAAACATTGGATTTTTAAAACTGTTTAGTGTAGTTATTTTTTAAAACTTTAAGATTAACAACAGGGGAGTAGGAACAAAATTACACACAAAAAAAGAGACATTTTAAATCATAAATTGCAAAAATAATATATTATTTCTGAAGTCTCAAGACATGTTTCAGAATAATTAATTTCATGCTAGCCTTAGTATCAATAATTGTTTACAATAGCTTGTCTCTCTGCAGAGAAGATAAGATTGGTATACTCAAAGGGAAATTAAAGATTGTTTTCAAATACCTACAGCAACAATTGATTGCAGTAATAGTGTTATTTCTGCAGCTATAATTGCACCAATAATGTATATTTCCAGGCTTAATAGTATTTTATTATTGAAAATGTGAAATGTTATTATACGTTCACATTCCTTTTCAGCATAAACAATTCTCTATAATTAAACTTTCCAAGTATTCAGACAGGGAAGTTTCAGAATGAAAGGAAATTTCTATACAAGGATAACAATCTTCTATATAAAACAAAGATAAAAAATTAAGTGGGAAGTACGCAGATTTATATGCGGGCGTTAGTACCTCCATGTTACCCATGGGGAAGCAGGGTCAGATAATTGAGTAGTATCATAGAATCATAGAATGGTTTGGGTTGGAAGAAACTTTTAAAGATCATCTGGTCCAACCTCAATGAAGTGAGCAGGGACATATTCAAGTATATCGGGTTTCTCAGAACACTGTACAATCTGACCTTGAATGTTTCCAGGGACAACATTTCTATTATCTCTCTTGGCAACCAATTGCAGTGTTTCACCACTCTCATTATAACACTTTTTTTCCTTATATCTAGTGTAAATCTACTCTCTTATTTTAGAACCATTACCAGGTGTCCTGTTGCAACAGACCTGCTAAAATAATTGTCCCCATCTTTCTCACTGGCCCCTTTTAAGTATTGAAAGGCTACAATAAGGTCTTCCTGAAGCCTGAAGTCCACGTGTTTCCTGCGCTGAGGGCTCCAGCTAGGTACAGTACTCTAGGTGGGATCTCAATGGTCAGGATCATTGTTTGTTACTGTTGTAACTGAGACAGAAATCATTATACATCTGAAGTCTCTCAGTTAGACTACTAGCCCATACCTGGGTAAATTTTTTGTGGTGTCATGTATTTTAAATACATAGGTACGTTTTAAACATTTTAATAAACCATTGCTAAAATGTATAAAATCACATTCCTTCTGTTGTAATTACTCATCCAATGAATTCAATGACATTGAGTGAAGAAATAAATAATGTAGAACAGATGTTATAAAATGTGGAATCAGGCCCTTAATTTGGAGTTATCTGAAAGCGGTTTGCAGTATGCTACAGATGTTCCAGTGATTTCCCTTGCTGGGGCTTGGCAAAGCAGTGGGAGAGTTCGGTACAATCCCCACATTTTGCAGGTTTGATTATCTGGCATTCACCTTTCTGATAAAGGTGCAGAATGGGCTCTGACAGTAATAGTCACATAATCATTTCTAATGATACTATATTTACATGCTGCTTCAACATCCTGCTACAGTAATCATCAGATGTGAGTGAATTACTGTAGTTCTGATCCGTTAATTCTCCCCAGGCTGCACTGTTCAGCATGAGAATATTCCTGGAGAAGCCAACAAAGGAAAGGAAAGGACATCCAATCTTGCATAGGATTATAAGTCATACTAGACTGGTACATGGCTGCAAGTGTTTGCTACAGTAGTATAAGCAAGAACGGTAAAACTTAGAGGAGCTAGTTCTTGAACCTCCACAAATTTCCTGTTGGTCCACAGCAAGTCTGAAATGCTCATTCTTAGTTATTAAGAACAAAATTATTTGTAAAATCATTGTATTTTGACAGAATTTTGACATAGTGTTTACCAGGCAAATTGTTAGGTCTATTCATACAGCCCCCTAAGTTAAAACAAAAGCTGCTTCAATTTTCTTAAGTTTTTTTTTATCAGCATATATAACGATACCTGCAGACTGGTTATAGTTATTTTCATTGGATCATAAATCTGCCTGGCAATTGTTCACAGGATGTATCATACCTGAAATAGTTTGAATCGTCATCTGCTCCATGAGTTTAAGCTGTAGCTAAGAACAGACTAGGTAGGAACTAGTTGCAACTAGTTGTTAGGCATTATTTTTCATTTAAGGTGTACTGGAATACAGGCTCTTAGCTTGCTCTAGCTAAGCACATGAATTTGAGGGTCTGCTGTTATACAGAAAATTAAACTGAACAATGTTGACTCTTCTATCCAATATCTTCATGTGATTTCAATATATTGCAGGAACTGATAACTCTTTCTCTTTGTATCCATTCCAACATCTGTATTTTTTAAAAAAAAAGAGATGAAAATATTTGTCCTTGTATTTATGCCATACTATATTCATTTGCCTTTCCTTAAACACGTTATACATCTTCAAAGTCCACTCTGTTGTCAAGTTTGTGATTATAGCATTAAAAATGGCTTTTGCAGAGTGTTTGTTGCTTTGAAATGTGTTGTAGATCCTGAAGAGTGTCAGATTCCTTCTTGGATCTTGACATGACAGCCTTAGATCCTGACAAGTATTTTCTTTCTAATGTTCTATTTAGGACATGCTCTCGATCTGTCTTTGCATGACCCAAATGCTTATTCTAATTAAGAGCTCTACTTATTCTTCCTCAAACTATTTTACATATGTATGTGCTTTTATATAAACATACAGATAAAGATACCTATTCAAGATATTTGTCACGTCACCAAACATACATCTTCTATATGTCACTCATTGTTATTATTGGCTGCTGTCACATTCACTGCTACTCCTTCTTTAGAATTTAGAGACAAGGATGTTGTGCAGCATGGTGTTGAATGCTTTGCACGAGTCCAGGTAGATGATGTCAGTTACTCTTCCCTTATCCACCAGTGGTGTAACCACAGAAGACCACCAAGTTTGTCAGCCACAAATTGCCCTTAACAAAGTCATGTTGGTTGTCACTTGTCACCTCCTTATTTTCCATGTCCCTCAACAGAGTTTTCAGGAGGATTTGTTCCATGATCTTGCTAGACACAGAGGTGAAACTGACGGGCCTGCAGTTTCCCATCTTCCTTTTTTCCCTTTTAAAAAACAGGGATTATTTTTCCTTTTTCCAGTCAGTAGGAACTTTGCCAAGCTGCCACGACTTCTCAGGTATGATGGAAGTGATTTAGCAACTTCAACTACCAGTTCCCTTGCGACCTACAGACACATCTCATCAGATCCTATGGACTTGTGCACCTTCAGGTTCCTTAGATAATCTTACACTTGATTGTGGGCTGTTTTTCACTCTCCTAGTCTCTGTCTTTGCCTGCTGCACCTTGAGTGGTGAGGATTAGAGCCCTTGCTGGTGAAGACTGAGGCAAAAAAGTCATTGAGTACCTCAGCCTCCTCCATACACCAAGTAACCAGATCTTCACTTTCTTTTCAGAGAGGGCCAACATTTTCCTTAGTCTTTCTTTTATCACTGACATTCCTATGGAAGGTTTTTGTCTTGCCCTTGACATCGCTGGCCAGGTTTCTATCACGGCTTTAATTTTCCTAACCTGATCCCTGGCTGCTTGAACAATTTCTCTGTATTCCTCCCATACTACCTGTCCTTGCCTCCACCATCTGTAGGCTTCATTTGTTGTTTAACTTGGTCCAGGAGTTCTTATTCATCCATGCAGGCCTCCTGGCATTTTTGCCTGATTTTCTCTTTGTTGAGGTGCATCACTTCTGAGCTTGGAGGAGGTGACCCTTGAATATTAACTAGCTTTCTTAGACTCTTCTTCCCTCCAGGACTTTACCATATGATATGCATTCATGGTATATGAGCAGTGACATAAAAAACTGTGCTTGTCAGACTTTTTATTTAACAAATTAAGAAAATCATCTATGATCACCTTCAAAATAGTTCCCTTCTGAGCTGACATTCAGCTGAATACAATGCTGCCAACGTTCAAAGCAATTCCACAGATCATTTTTTTGAAAGGTTATTGAGAATCTTTGTCATTTTCAATTTCACATCCTCCAACAACAGCAAATGGGTTACTTTGAGCATCATTTTGATCTTTGGGAAGAGGTAGAATTCACAGAGACACATCTGGTGAACAGGGTGGGTGCTCAAGTACAGTGATGTTATCAGCTAAGAACTCCTTCACAGACAAAGTGTTGTGGGCTGGCGCACACCAGCATCTTCTGACAGGGGATAAGAAAACACCTGTATTTGAATGTGTCCACTCATACTGAGTGAAACATTTGAGTTGAGCCTTGTTTCAGTGTGACAGGTTTGAAAACATTCTATAACTATCTCTTTGTCCCTACCGTCCCACTCTTGGTTCACAAGATATAAGTTTAGTCTTGGGTTTTTTTTGTGTCAAACCTCATATAACAATGGTATATAGTCATGATCTACATGTATACCTTCCTTTCACAAAACTTTACACTTATTCCTTATGCCATATTGTTCCACATTTTTGCTACTTACTTACATTCATTATTATGACTTCTAGAAAATCACCTCTGAATATAGATTTGCTGGGGTTTAATTTGCTTCAGTCACCTGGCCTTTCATTGTACCTTTTAAAAAATTGGTATTGTATTTGCCACTTTCCTGTATTTTGGTACCAGACATAATTTAAGTGAAAAGTTGCATACAGTATTTGAACAATTCCACACTTCCTACTTCTCACACTTTAGAAAGTTTTGATGAATACTGGAACAGCCTCTCCAGGGACATGATGGAGTCCCTGTCACTGGAGATTTTCAAAATGTGATTGAACAGGGTGCTAGATAATCCTGAGTTTGATTTTATTTTTCTATCAACTAGAGTGTACATGGTTATCTGAAATGTATGGAATTGTCTATCTGTAACCAGTAATCATTTTATGGATTAGTTTCTCCGCTTATTTTTATCCTTACTAGCATTGTCCTGTTGCAGTTAAACTACTTTTGCTGGATTTTTAAATGTATTTTTCTCCCAGAAGAATCCTGAATTTTAGTACATTATAGTGAGTGTTTTAAAATGTGGGGGTTTTATGACTGTGTATTGAAACAGATCCTATGCTTAGCTTAATGCAAATTCAAGAGTTATTTCTCTTGTGTTTTCTCTAATGTTTCCAAGGAATCATTATTTACAGCGTCTAAAAATGTAGTTCCTATATCATAACTTGTCATGATTTCTTACCAGACTGCTTGGGAGAAATTAAACTCTGCTGTTGCTGTGTTTTCTGACTTACCCTTTCTAAACTGCTTTAGTATTTAACAAGCACAATCAACATCTTGGTTAGCTCGTATATAATATAGCTCTAATATTGTATTTTTCTTTATGCATTAAAGTTCAATGCAAAACAGGTTTTGCTAGTTTTTATATATTTATTTGACTACTTTCTTTATCTTGCCTTTTTCTGGTGCATCCTACAGCTCATATGATTTTTACTCTTGCATCATAATATCCCAGTGTATAGTTTTCTACCATCAATATGATTATCATGTATTCATTGTTTGACCACTTTTTTTTTTCTTTATAGAATTTAGATATTCTGGAGTTCTGGAGAAAAAAATTATTGATATATCTGCTCAAAACAAGTTTGAATTCTTGCTGAAGACCAATATTAGTACTGTGCAATCCTTAAAGCCAAAAAAATAATAATTATCCCAGCTCATATAGACTGCAGAAGTTTTGGCTTCTACTAGTTGTAGTAAAATCTAAACCTAGATTTTATTAATCAAAATATGCAATAAATCTTTCAGGTATGTCTAAAAAATTTCAAATTTATAATTTTGAAAATGCATAATGGAAGAGAGTTACTAGGATAGTTTCCCGAATATTTCTTGATAACTGTATTGGAAAATGTTTATTCCTTTGGGTGATTTTACTAGTTAGAGATTGCACTTCAGATGGTATCAGGAAGATTGTTGAGAAAAGTAGTTTTGCCATTTATATCAGACTTCTTAATGATTGTGAACGTGTACCTAGAAGCAGTCATAATTTTTCTGATTTTTCTCTAGCTATATTCTGTAATATTTTTCCTGCTTCTTTTTAAATTTCATTAGAGTTTGCTTAGAAAAGTTAAAATTCCATATGTCTACATATGCCTATATGCATACATTAGGTACTATATTATATAACTATTAACATTAGTCACGTTGACACCAGTAATATATTAATTCACTATTGTTGCTATTACTAATATAATATTACTATATTAGGTATTATATTGATATTAATATTTTCCCATAAAATCTACCAAAAACATAACAAAACAATCTCAAACCAGAAAGCAAAAATATCACCCATTGTGTCAAACACACAGAAGTATTGCTATTGAAAAATCAAGATTTTTTCTCAGCGATCATCTTCTGCATCAAATTAAAGGAGACACTTAAGGTTACATATAAGTGGATAAGTTTTCACATGGCTGTGCTTCACAGAAGCCCAAGAATCTCATTAATATCAGTGACTCTGCATGAAAAAGTGCATTTGCATTCCACATAGATATTTCAGCAGTCCACAGCATAAACTGATTACTATAAGAAAGAAGAAAAATGCAATTTATTCTTATTAGATAATGCTAGAATGCCAAGTTCATGATACTTATTACAGAGTTACAGATTACCGGAAGCAGTGATATTATAGTTAACACTATATTCTTGCAGAAAAAAAAAGCCAATCAACTTCAAGAAGTTTTCAGTGTAGGGCCATCTGTACAGCAGGCCCTGGCTGGGATCAGCCACACTGAATCAGAACATGAAAAACAATAGGTCTGCTCTCCAAAACTCTGGACAGAATCAGGTTGCTGAGCTAAACAGGTTATTCCTAGTTCTTATTTGTATGAGAGTCTTAATATGCGTGGCTTTCACTAAGTGTCTGAGAAGATCTTTTATGTGGTTAGAAACAACCAAACCTCTCTGTGCATGGGGAAATCAAACTGCTGAAGCTTCTGAGTCTGAAATTAAAGGAGTGTGGAGACAAAAGGAGAAAAGCTATCAAAGTCTCCTGTTAATCCTGAATGATGATGATTGCCACCGTTTCACTGAAATCCCCTCAGAGTTTGACTATATGGAAGCATTTTTCTCGAAAGTATTTTAATTGTTTCATACTTGCAGTGCCTGAACTCAGATTTGCGTGTTCCAAATGCTTGAAGCTAATCAGATATCATTCTCAGTAAATTGAAAGACTGATACAAAGGCATCACTGAAACTTTCTCTGTTACATTCTCCTGAGATCATTTTTAAAAAAACGTATGAGGGAATGGGATGTAAATAAACTCTGTATTTAGAGAATTTAATAAGAGTTTTGAGTTGAGTTACCCATTTAGTATGGAACAAATATTTTCTTTTTTTAACTAATGTTTCCTATAGAGATAAATAAGGGCTTGGGAAATCAAAGATAAATTAAAAGGAAAGTGGTACGATATTCAATTTCTAAAGAAAACTGGTAATCATACTCAGATGAATTAATATACTGCTGTAAGAATACATATATCTTTGAAAGAATATACAATTTATGTATTCCTGCACTACACCAGAATATTTTTCTATTGCATTATCTCCAGGGGATGTGCTCAGGCTCTCTCAGTCCTCTTAGTCAGCGTGTGAGATACAAGAGTTACACACAGTACTGAGCTGAAATGCTTTTCTACTTGGTGTTTCTTGCTCTGAAGTATTTTTGGCTTTTGGGTTTTAGAATCCATCTTTGACTCCCTTTCAGATTTGTGTCAGCTGTGGGTTTATATACCATTTCCTGAGATACATTATATTTTTTTTTACTGACATGAGTCATTCAAGTCTTATCTGGCAAGACAGGTTCATTGTGGGCATTCATTTGTTCATCCATTAGGAAAACAGTGGGCCCAGTGCAGAATGGGGCAGAGGAACCGCTTAAAAATGACATGGAGAAAGCCAAGGTACTTGATACTTTCTTTGCTTTGGTCTTTACCCATAAAATCAGACTTCAGGAATTGCAGTCCCCTAAAACTAGAGGGAAAGTCTGGAGCAAGGAATACTTACCACTGGTGGAGAAGGACCAGCTTAGGGAGCACTTAAACAAAGTGGTCATATGTAAGTCCACGAAGGCTGACAGGTTGCACTTAGGAGTGCTGGGGGAGCTGACTGATACCATCATGAGGTCACTGTTTCTTATCTTTGAATGGTCATAGCAATGAGGGGAGGTTCATGAAGATTGGAAGATAGCAAACATCACTATCTTCGAGGAGGGCAAGAAGAAAGTTCTGATAAACTATAGGTTGGACAGCCTCACCCCAGTCCCTGGGAAGACGATGCAGAAAATCCTCCTTGAAACGTTTTCCAAACCCTTGGAGACAAGAAGGTCAGTAGGAGTTGTCAGCATAGATTTGCAGTAGGGAAATCATACCTGACCAGCCTCATAGCCTTCTGCAATTAGGTGGCTAGCTTGGTGGACAAGGGAGAGCAGTGGATCTTGAATACCTCAACTTCAGTAAAGTCTTTGACACTGTCTCCCATGACATCATCATAGACAAAATGAAAGTACAAGTATAGATAAGTCCACAGGTGAATTAAAAACTGGCTGAATGACCAGGCCTGGAGTGTTGTGATCAGTGGCCCAAACTTTAACTGGAGGTCAGTAGCTACTGGTGTACCCCAGGATTCAACAGTGGCTTCCATACTGTTCAAAATCTTCATTAGTGACCCAGATGATGGAACAGAGTGCACCCTCAGCAAGTTTACAGATTATATATGACTGGAAGGAGTGGCTAATTCTCCAGGGGCTCGTGTTGCCATACAGAGGGAATAAACTTGTGCACAAATGCATGGTGGGGGGCAACTGACTGGAGAACAGCTTGAAGACTAGAATCTTAGAGTTCTGGTGGACAACAAGCTGACCATGAACCAGCAATGCACCGTCACAGCAAAAGTATGTCAACAGTATCCTGCAGCTGCATCATGCAGAGCATTTCCAGCACGTCAAGGTAGGGGATTAATCAGTTCTGGACCTTTCCAGTACAAGAAAAATGTGGATTTACTAGAGTGTCTCCAGCACAGGGCCACAAAGATGATTAAGGGACAGGAGCATCTCTCATATGAGCAAAAGCTGAAAGAGCTGGGACAGTTCTTTTAATTTTGTGATCCCTTGCTGTCAAATTACCTCATGACCTTTGCTTGTCAGCCCTCACAGGGTTTGCTCATTAGTCCCTCATAGGCTTGCTGATAAATCTGTCCCTCCCCTCTCATTCCTGGTTTAAAGACCTCCAGAGATTCCTTTGAACATAAGCAGTTACGTGATTCTGTGATCCATAACTGCTCTAACAACCTAAGAGAGCACTGATACTGATATTAGGATCAATGCCAAAGCACATATCCAAACCCTGGTTTTTGCACCTCTCCTTAATAATTCATTCTATAGAGTCTTTTGCTCTGGAGCCACAAACTGGAGCTTTGATTCATACTGTCTCCTGCGCATTTCCATGGTATGACAATTAGGAAAAAATTCTGGACATTAGGAAAAAAATCTTCACAGAAAGGGTCCTTGGGCACTGGCAGAGGCTGCCCAGGGAGGTGGTTGATTCACCTTCCCTGGAGGTGTTTAAGGCATGGGTGGACGAGGTGCTAAGGGGCATGGTTTAGTGTTTGATAGGAATGGTTGGACTCGATGATCCGGTGGGTCTCTTCCAAACTGGTTATTCTATGATTCTATGATTCTATGACAATGTGGCTAGTGAAGAGATGAATACACCTGTTTTTTCACTGTCATACGTGCCATAACATGTGATGTTCTTGGCCTTCAGTGGCTTTCACGTTCAGCCTGCCTTCTCCTAATCCAGTGTGCTGTTTGATCCTGGAAACTGCTGTCCAGCATTCAAAGAGTTAGGGCAGATACAATGTAGTGCAAATTTTCTTCTATATAAGCCCATGCAACATCATTTTCCATCTGTGAGGCCTTGCTGGAGCTTGACCAGGCAATTTGGCAACTGTTACCCTCTTACTGTCATCCATAAAATGAATGAACTACAACTGCTAAACCCTCAGGAATATTGAGTATCTATAATACTCTGCTGTCCTTTTACTTTACTTCCATGGCTGCATCAGAGGAGTGTAGAGATGTGTTTCACAGGAAAGAGGGATGTTACTAGACTGATTGCTAGAAGAAAAGGTATGTTCTCTTATATCCCTCAGATTTCACTAGTGAACTGTTTGGGCTTTGTTCACCAGCAAGAACTCATCAATAAAATATCTGAAACTGCAGAATCTGTCTTGTATAGTACCTTAGAAGACTTTTCTGCCACTGTCACCAAATACTTCCCGGTGCTGAAAACTCCTCATGATCTATCAATTCGACCTGTTGGTACCTTTCATACTTTTATTTTTGCACAGGACTCCCAAAGAAAATAGAGGAATCTACTGAACTGATTTAAGTCCTTCACTCCTTTAAAGCTATGTCATCCCATATCGAGGTATATTCTGTATTTGCTCTTCAAGGTCAACCTCAACAGTCATTTAACCAACCTAACAGGTGGCACCTCTTTATCCATCATAGATTGTCTGCATTATTCCTACCACCTCATTCCTGCATATCAGCAGACTTAAGCATGTATTGGAAATCTTGATACTACTTTTTTCCTTTCTGTCTTTTACCACATGCAACAACAATATATTCTACAATCTTAAGGTCCTCATATTCAGTGCTTGATCTTAGATACAAATGGCCATTTGATTTAACTTCTCCTTCCTTTTACCTTCTAATCCTCTGTCATTTTTTGGAAATGCGGTAGGATAATACTGGCTAAGTGCCAGATGTCCACCCAGCCACTTTCCCACTCTCCCTACTCAGCCTGACAGGGGAAAAAAACAAGATGAAAAATCTGGTGGGTTGAGATAAAGACAGGGAGATTGCTTGCCAATTAACCTTGCAGGACAAAACAAGCTTGACTTGGGGAAAATTGATTAAAGTTACTACAAATTAAAATATATTTGGGCAATGAGAAGCAAAGACAAAATTAAAACAACACCTTCTCCCCCTACCCACACTGCTTCTTCCCAGGCTCAACTTCATTCCTAACTCCTTCCACCCCAATTTTGAGTGGTACAATGGGAGAGGAGGGTTGTGAACAGTCCATAACACCTCCTTTCTTCTGATCCTTCCTCCTCACACTTCTCCCCTGCTCCTGTCTGTGTCCTTTCCACAGGCCACAGCTCTTTCAGGAAACTTCCACCTGCTCTGGCATGGTCTTCTCATTGGGCTACAGGGGAATAAATGCTCTGGCACCATTAAGCAGATACTGACCTTGATGTTCACGCTTCTGTTTCCTCTCTTTCTCTTTTCTTTCCATGCCTCCTCTGCCTCTTTATCATCTTCCCAGAGGTACCACCACTATGGCTGTGGGGCTCAGTGGTTCCCAGTGTGGGAGCTGGCTATAACTGGCTGTCTGGCATGGAGCAATCCTGGGCTCTCCTCACACAGGTCATATCTGCAGCCTCCTCACTGACAAAACCTTGACACCTACCCCCTTTATAAAGAGACACTAATTTTATCAGAAGAAAGTTGCTGTTTTGGTGACATGCAAAGATATGATTTGCTGATGTGCAAAGATACGATTCTGTTCCTGTAGAGATTATTCCCTTATTTTGAAAAACAGTTGGAAGGGATGACACTGTTTTGAACTGGCGTGCAAGTTGATTTTATGAATTTACAAGTCCAAATCCAGATGATCATTTCTCATTAAACATATTGGCAAGCCTGAAAGACTGCTTTTTGTCTTTCACCTGTGAGGGTGCTTGTTTTCCCATAGCTGATCTGCTGTTGAAGTCTTCAGTTTGTAGTTGATGTTGCTACTTAATCAGTCCACAGCTTCTGTATATTCCAACAGGATCCTAGCAACAGCTACAGAACACTTTTGTTGGCAAGACATCTCTTTGACTTTTTATCTTGATGTGTGTACTGATGTGGGAATTGTCCTGGAAGAAAATTTTCATTGTCTATGTGATGTTTTCATTCTCTGACACCCTCGTTCCTTTTGATAACATTAACCAGTTTTCTCTTCTTCCTACACAGTATGCAAAATTCATGGCAGTTACAGATATGAGGGATGACTTACCTTCTGTTGAGCGCATTCAGCCCTTTTTATCCAATGGTTTCCATGTTCCCAAATTGTCTGACTTACCTGAAAATGTGACAGTGTGTATGTGCATAACAACTTTCTCAGGTACCTCATCAGATACTTTAACTTTGCTTGTAGTTCATGGTCCAGTCTGGAAGCTACTTTTTTTAAAAGTGATTGTTACAGAATCATAGAATCTTAGATTAGTTTGGATTGAAAGTAGCAGCACATAGCACTTTGGGATGGAGAGCACATTCAAGCAGTCTGCTACACAGGATCTGCAGTATTTGGTGGAGCTATGTTTTTACATTGACATCTTGGAAGTTGATGCAATTCATAATGCATTCACCTTTGTGAGTTGTAGGTATAGGTTTGCCACCACATGTTATACAAACAAAAAGAAGTAATTTCCTTTGTCTGGAAGCAATGGAGCTCAACAGATGGCTTCATCTGTGAAGATGACATTTCAGTAATTCCTCTAAGTGACTGAGATTCTTTTTTTGAAAATTTCAGCAGGCCTTGTTGTTGATAAGGGAGAAGTAAGCTTGAGTAGTTAGCAGATAACTTTCATGAGCCCTTAGAGGATGTGTTTGGTATCAGTCCCTTCCAGCAATGCTTAAAGCTTAAAGAAGCTACAGCGAGGTAACTTAATGGAGCAGAACTTTTCAATGCTTGCATCCCAGACATCTGTTGTCTAATCACTTTGAGTTCCTTCCAGACACTGACTGAACATTATAGTATTTCCAAGCAGCCTCCCGTACTCTGTAATCATTTGTTGCAGAAGTGTACTCTGGGATCTTCTTTAAGAAGCTTGATGGCAAACTATCTACTTGGACTCAAAATGTTTCACATAGAAAATTCACATGCAGTCCACAATTACATTTGTATGGCTCCTTACTCTGGCTTACATCTCCTTCTGCAGTCTCTTTTTCAAGGCAGAATTATATCTAAGAGTCTTGAATGGCTACCACTACACTCTCCCTGTGAACAGAGAAGAACAACAGAGAAGACATAGGGTTTACCCCTCAAAAAAGGGATGTGTTGACTATGCGTACCAGCAAATACCAGTCAGTGGTCTGTAATCTTCCCTAAAAGGGAACTGTGCAACAGTAATTACTGCCATGTTGTTGTCTAGGACCCTTTCACCTTCAGAAAAAAACAGACTAGAGATCCTATGACAAGGTGGAAATCAGAAATATATTTAACAGAAAATATGTACCAAGCAGGGAACTAATGCATGAATAGAATAGAATAGAATAGAATAGAATAGAATAGAATCACCAGGTTGGAAGAGACCCACCGGATCATCGAGTCCAACCATTCCTATCAAACACGAAACCATGCCCCTTAGCACCTCGTCCACCCGTGCCTTAAACGCCTCCAGGGAAGGTGAATCAACCACCTCCCTGGGCAGCCTGTTCCAGTGCCCAATGACCCTTTCTGCGAAGAATTTTTTCCTAATGTCCAGCCTAAACCTCCCCTGGTGGAGCTTGAGGCCATTCCAAATGACCCTGACAATCAGTAATTTTCCCACTCTTTCCTTGTGTGTTCAGGAACTGTAGGTTCATCTCTTGGAGACTTGTTCCTTCTTTCTGCAATTGATGAGAATGCACAAATATTACCTTGTCTTTCTTTATGTGTTCCCTGCAGCACACAGCTAGATTCAAAAGCTGATCTCCTTTAGCTATCAATTTACTCATCTGTTAACTTGTTTTAGATAGCAGCTAATGTCTCGGCATGAACTACAGCTATCTAACCACAAAACTCAAGATACATGAAAAAAAATCATGTTATGCAGACTTCTTACTATATTTCAGTACACAAAACCAATATTAATCTGTTCCTATTTTATGTATTTTTTACTTTTCTCTGAGTTTTTTCAAAAGCAGCGAGTTTTATGCCACAAATATGAAATTCTGGGTGTATACCTCCATCCTATTAAAATGCAAATCCATGAGTTCCTCTTCAAGAAAAAAGAAGACAATTTGCTGCTAAACCCCACAAAATCCCACTGAAAATTACTTTTACTGATTAAACTTTTGTGCTTTGGAAGGCAAGTTGAGCAAATTGTTGTCATTTCTGATAAATACAAACACCAAAAGCATGCATTTGGCTGGAAAATATATTAATGCAGTTAATTTATTATTCTATAAACATATAGTGCCACCTTCACTGATAATAATACAAAAAATCTTTGCTCTCACAGCTGTGTTTTTACAGTATTCTGGGACAGAAGTCTTAGGGTTTTATTTCTCAACTCTGTCACCATTATCACTAAAGTAGAGTTTGTATCAATTTGCATTTCTCTGTCTTTAGAGGAAGTTGTTTCTATTTACATTCACTGATTGACAGTAAGCATTACATCAACTATTTTTGTCATGCATCTGAAAAATGCTAGATTTGTGATGATTCTGTGTACTGGGTCTGTCTGGGATGGAGCTAATTTTCTTCACAGCAGCCCATATGGTGCTTTATTTTACACTGGTGACCAAAGCAGTGTTGCTAACACAGGGATGTTTTGGCTGTTTCTGAACAGTGGTTACACAGCATCAGGGAATTCTTTGTTTCTTGCTCCTATCGCTCAATGAGTAGGCAAGAAGCTAGGAAGGGACACACCTGGGGCAACTGATCGAAAGGGTATCTCATACCATATAGCATCATGATCAGCAACAAAACTGGGGAGAAATTTTTCCAACATAGCTGTTTCTTGGGGAGTGGCTAGGCATCAGTCTACTGGTGGTGTGCTGTTGTTTTTGCATGATTTGGGATTATTTCCTCTTTTTTTTCTTCACTTATTACACCGCCTCTATGTCAACACACAAGTTTCCTCACTTTTGCCCCTCTTCTCTCTACCATCTTGCAAGGGGAGAGTAAATTAGTGACTGGGGGGATCTGCCAGCTGGGGTCAACCCACTGCATTCCCTCAACCTCACTCACTGTCACCTCATAGGGACCTCTGTGGCTAAGTTCTGTCATGTGCTTACAATGAATTACATAGAGCATTCTTTCTTACACTTCTGTTAGCTGTCATGTTGCTCTTTCTGTAGCAGACTTTTCAATATGTAAAAGGATTGTCCACTTCTAAAGTGCCTGACTAGCTGGTAAGAACTGTTTCTTTCACAAGAAACTAACAACATCTTTATTAAGAAATACTAAGATGCACACAAAGAAGTTCGTTTTACTACCTAGGCATTCGATATTTCAGCCTAGCAATACTCAGTAAACATCAGCGTTTCTGGAATTAACGGAATATTAATAATTCTTCTGGAGAAGTGTTATACTTTATCTTGAAATATCTGGTAGTAGAAGTATCTGGTTTATAAATTGCAGGAAACTATAATGAAAGGTACTCCAGCACAAAAATAGTCATATGAGGTTATATAATTTCCCTGATCTTTCGCATTGAAATATGAGATTTCTTCATGGAATCTTAACACATGGCTGCATAAATACTCTCACAGTTAATAGCCTCCATATCTAACCTAAAATACAGGAAGCTACCCGGACATGATATTCTGTATGATTTTCTTTAACTAAAGAAGAACAAAAGTCCTCAAAATAAGAAAAAAACAGGGATTTCGTATAATAAAAACTAGAATATTCAACCTCTTTACAATAAAACCTTAGGATGATATCAGTAAAAAATGAAAGAATAATGGCTAGACACAATCTTCTCCCACCTACCATGATCCTGCAGGTGTGTTTTTAGTCTCTCACTGTCTTTCTGAAGTTTAGTGAATCTGCATCTTCTTTGACCCTCTTTTCCTCTCCACGGCCTTGAGCCACATTCTCTGCTGTGTTTCCTAACAGTACTTTCCGTTTCTGTGCTTAACGTATATTCTGCTATTTCCCTGCTATTCCTATTGCCTACCATCTGGGTTGATCTCTGGCATTTTGTATTTAACCAGAGGCCACTCTACATCTCCTTATGGAAATAAATCATACTTTTCCTTTCTACAGAGGTGATTGTTATTCTTAAGGGATCATGATATTAAGATAAAATACAGGCAAATAGAATATGTAGCCAATTACAGTAGCACATGGATAAAAGACAGTCTAGGAGAACCCCAGAAGCACTTCACCACTGACACGAGGGTTTTGTGACAGCTGCAGTATTTGTAACTTGGTCCCTCTCCTCTCTTTTAGTCAGTGTCACTCTTCTTTCCTCAGCGTGTTTCAATTTTGCGTAAGGCCCAACTCAGTTTGAATTTTGACGAGCTTTATTTCATCTTTATGCTTTCTACTTCTACATATCATTCTTTGTTGTTTGTGCGTGCATGTTTGTGTATGTTCTTTATTATTCCCAGTATTCCCTTCCAGCTTGTAATTGCCAGAGATGTCTGCCACTTCAATTAAGAAACTTTCACACCTCTCATCTTTGATGTTTTCAGTTCTTTAACCGATTGGTTTAGCTTCATGCTTTTTTTTTATTCCAAAATATTAAATCTTCATTGAAGATGTAGTTTTTTCTAGGTTCTGTTTAAATTGTGATTATACCCATTTGCTTCTTCCAGAGCTAATCTGGATGGCTAATGTTTCTAGACTGTCTTTCACTTTTACAAAACTAAAATATAAGGTATCATTGTCTATTTTAGGCTGAGTGTTTTTGATGAATAAAAAAAATATAATGTTTTGCTGAGAAAGAGAGACTATAAAAACCAAAAGCAATTGATCTCCTGTTATGCGTGTTAGGTTAGTCTCATAGTTGTGTGATTTCCCTGAAATCCTACTTCTCTATTAATATTAGTGATCTCTTTCTGCATTCATTCTCAGTACCAGGATCTTCCATTCTCATTGATCTTCTATGTACAAGTTTCCGTTATTTCAGTAACAATAAACTGATTTTGTATATCTTGGCAGCTTTGAAATTTTGCTATGTTGTTTCACTTCTTTTCCCAACTGCAAGCAATGTAGGAGAGGCAGTTTTTTAGAGAAAACAATAGTAAATGGAGGCCATTCTCAATCCCTGGCAAATAAGCCCTTCGGTGCTGTTTGCTTAATGGTTCCACTCTAAAGTAAATATCTGAAAGTACTGTTGGGCATGTAGCAAATAGCTGAGCCTGAAAAACAGTCAAATAACACATTTGCCAGGCCAGCAGGACGTGCTCTCTGCTTTGAAGGTAGAGGCCAACTAAGCTGTTGTAACATAAAGAGAGAGTCGGTACTAAGAGAGGAACATGGTGATCACATTGTTTGTATATTTGTGATTTTTGTGTGCATCACAAAAACAAGAAAGGAATGAAGCAACTGGCAGCTGTTATAGAAGGAATCATTGGAAATGTGACTGTTATTTTGTGCTCTTTCATCTAAATGAAACGAGATTTGGAAATGAAAGGACAGAGAGGGAGGAAATGCTTAATAAAATAGAACTTTGTGGAACAGTAGCATAAAATCATTATTTTCTCTTTTATTAGTATTAATGCTATTCTTTTTGAAGACAAAAAGTAGTAAAGATAAATAACTGTGTCAAAGCTTGTTTCTCTCTTCTGTCATATAAAACTCCGTATTTACTTACTTAGTTTCTACCTGCTAACCTGTACTGGTGCTTATGCAATTCTGAAAATTATACATAAAGCTACTAAAAGCCGCTTTCTCTGTGTATAACAGCAAAGAGAAGAAAACATACTTTGATTGTATCACTGTTTTATTATGCACATTATACAGATTCTTGTTCCAGGTTACAGAATGCTGTTTTGCAGACTATTGTTCACATCACAGGCAGACTAGTATGGAACACAAGAGAGGGAAAAAAAATTATAAAACAAATACATTTATAGGATGTATTTCAAAAATAATATTAGTTAATTATAAGGTGGAGTGTTAATGTAGACTCGAAATGGTAGGAATATCCTGGCTTTCCATATGAGCCTATATTACTTGCCATATGCGAGTTCATGGATACTTAATACCTGAAAAATAAGGCTTTTGATTTTTCTTTGTAACCTGTTTGTGAAAACGATTAAAACTGTCTATGCTGCAAACCTGCTGTCCATCTTCTAGTAGTGTTCTTGCATACAGCAGAACACTTTTGAACCCTTTAGTCAGTTTGGAGGAAAGGGATTTCTAGGAATCAGCTGTATTTAGTTAAAAGGGATTCCTTGTTAATATCATAAATGAATGCATGTATGCAAACCTCTGTGTGGAGGTGGGGACACACATGTGCAAGTATGTGTGTATTTATATATGAAAATTTATTCCTTTTTGCTTCTGAAATTCTAATAGCTGAATTATCATGTGAAAAGTCTTCTACTAACATGGCAAAAGATCCCTGGTGAAGAAATGCCTGAGGTGATCAGGATTCCTGTGATTTACAGAGGTTTTATAGGAAAGAGTCTGTGGAGTTCCTGTAGAGAAGGACCTGAGCATCCTGGTGAACACCAAGTTGAGCATGAGACAGTAAAGGTTAATGGTATATAGACAGTGTTAGGAGAAGTGCTGCCAGCAGACTGCGGGAGGTGATCCTTGCCCTGTGCCAGCCCTGGTGAGGCCACACCTGCAGCGCTGTGTCCAGTTCTGGATTACACAGCAAAAGACTCATTACTATAGTGGAGAGAGACCAGCAAAGGGTCGTGAAGATGACTAAGGAACTGGAGCAATTCTCCTGTGAGGAAAGGCCGAGAGACCTGGGATGTTTCAGCCTGGAGGAGAGAAGGCTTAGGGGAGGATCTCATCAATATGGACAAACCTCTGAAGGGAAGGTGCAAAGAAAACAGAGCCAGGCTCTTTTCAAGTGGTACCCAGTGACAGGACCAGAGACAGTGGGCACAAACTGAAATGTAGGAGGTGCCATCTGAATAAAAGGAGAAACCTTTTCACTGTGAGAGTGACTGATCACTGGCACAGGTTACCCAGATTTGTTTTGGAGTTTCCATCCATGGAGATGTTCAAAATTTATCTGGATATGGTCCAGATAGGTTGGACAGTATGATGTCCAGAGCTCCCTTCAAACCTCAACCATGCTGTGACTGTGAAATACCACATCCTATGTGATCTTTATTGTTTTGGGGTTTTTTTGTAGCATCCTGTATTGGTTGCTACGGGAGATATGGGTTCAGATAGTTCTTTGTTCTCATCTAATATTTGTGTTTCTAGGAGAAAGTTAGAGGGGAAAAGAAGTGAATTAATTTTCATGGTCAGAAGCATTTTTTTGTGGCAGTAGAAGCCTCAATGGATGCAGAATAGTGGAAGAAAGAGTTCAGAGCCTCTCGAGTACCAGATCTCTACATGGTTATTAATAATACTTGCAGTCTCTGTGAAGAGTGAGTAGAAAAAAAAATGCTGTTAACTTGGTAAGATGTAAATTGGTTGAGCACTTTTTTACCATGCTAAAGCATTTTAATAGCCTTGAAAATTTTGTGACTGTTGGAAAGATTTTTTCAACCATGAGGAATTTGTTAGAGAAAGACTACAAACATATTAGAATCTCAGGATAGGGAAAGTGGTTGGCCTTGTGATGTGAGCCCTGAATAATAGCCTGAGGTAATGTTGAAAGTAAAAATTAAAGAGGTAAGATTTCATCCTGAGAAGAACAGAGTGAGTCAGCATTGAGGCTTAAAGCAATGTCAGGGAGGGAAAGGAAGGAACTCAGTTCCAGTGTCTGAGTGATAGAAGCAAGTAAGGAACCAGTTTAGAATCTGCCACACTTCTTCTATTATTTTAATACTTGTTTTCTTTTTTTTTTTAAATTAAGAACTTACTTCATACTTCCAGTTTTTATAATATTGTTTGACTTCTCCTTTTGATCATCTAGTGTATAATGTGAGTTCACATGAATTTGACCTTTTTGTCTACTCTGGCTTTTGTTGAAGACTATGATTAACAAATAAAATATGTAAATACTATAGACAAGGAGTCTAAGAGCATGAAACTCAGGACAAGTACAAGAGTCTTAGGACTAGGTTAGTCTATTGACAGGTATATGAGTCAAGGTGGGAGGAGAGAGATGTATATGTGAGTCAAGGTGAAAGGAAACAGATTTGAGAGCTAGAACAAAAGGAAGCGTTCTGCATAAATGAACATTGACTTTTGGCAATGAGTAGGCAGTACAGAGACAGTTCACAGCTCTGGGAAGATATACTGTGATAAGTCTCTCAAGACTGTCATTCTCAAACCTAATAATTATGCAACCAAATCCAGCTGCTTGCCTCGCTGTTTTTCTAAATGTTTTTGTTTTCTCAGGAGAGATTACAAAACAGATCGTGGGTCCACTTCTCAGTTGTGCCAAGTTAAACTGCCATTAATCTCAAATCTATGCTGATATGATGAATTATAGATATGTTTTTCTATTCTGTTACATTTGTCACAAGGGAAGTAACATCTAGCTGAAAGACAGTGCAGACAACGGAAGGTAGTAACCCATCAGTTGTCTCATCAAAAATTTATAGAAGCTTTTAATTTTTACTCATTGGTACAGCTTATTGGTTTTAGAACCAAACCATTTTTTATAAAGATATTATTTTTGGGTTTCTGATTTTTTTTAATGGGTTTAACACTGAAGTTCACTTGCAGTAGGTTTCGAGCACATTAAAACTGAAATTGTTTATCAAATTTTTTTGCTGTTTGGCTAACCTGAAGAGAATACATGGTTGAGAGTGGAACTTGTTTAATTTCAGAGGTAATTTTGACCATTTCATGTGATTCACTTGCAAGAATCAAAAGTGGAGTAGAGAAATTTTTATATCAAGGTTGATTTTTGTCTCGGAGTTATGCATTGATTTCCAAACTATTCATCGTATTGTTAATAAATATAAATAAAAATTTTATTACAATGTTCGAAAATGTGTACCTGGACTACTTTGCTTATGTTTAAAATATTGCAGTTTGAACAGTTTGACAGTCTTTTGTAGAGTGTTATGCAAATCATACTCCAAAATCGGACATATTTCACAGGGATCACGAAGACGTGAAAGATAGTTGAGTACTGTAACTTGGTACACTCTAATATCACTAGTGAGGATTTTTAAGATATATAAAATTTATCTTGATCAGAGACAAATGAGGAAAGATTTTGTACTCCCTGTTTTCTTTTGAGTTAATTATAATTGTATTTATAAATGCTCTGATCATAAGCCAAAAGCTCATTATAATATTTATGAATCTGTACTGAACTGACAGCATGTAAGCTCATTTCACTAGGAACTCAATTCTAGGTTAATTCTTCCTAACAGCAGTTCTAATTTGGGCTAGTCAGTAAAGGATGTTAATAAATGGTTTGGCATATATGTGTGAACTTTTCCTACCAGGTAAATATCTGTACTCATTTCTGTCAAGTATAAAGGGCATTTAAAGAGCATGGTTACTATATGTCAAACATATCTGCATAGTTTCTGAATAGTAAATTGTAATAAATTACATTTCTGGTGTTGTTATGACCCTGACATTTTCAAGCAATTTAAGTGCCGCAGTTTGTCAGCATATTAATGTATTTTTGTAAATAGAGAAAACCCAACTACATGTGAAGTCTGCATTTTAATACTCTGCTAATCACAAATGAGTATCTATTCTCAATAACAGCAGAATAAAACCTGCTTACTTTTGATTATTTGTATCAATAGCCCTATTCCTAAATATTTTTAAGACATTATTTTTATGTATAGAAAGTATAGCAGTCCAAAAGCAAGTAATTGTTTGACCAAAGTGTTTATGACATAGTTATGACTAAGAAGTAAGTGTTTTAACATTACTTCAAAGGGATGCATTATATTCAAAATATCCACATATCAATGTAAGAGATGTTATTAGGAGCCAAAATAGCAGGCTTGCTTTGAGGGGAAGGAAACCAGGTTTTTAAAATAGTCACTGATAATAGTGCTTGGGGGAATGTGAGGATAAATGTTTATTCCCAAACCAATCGATTAATTTGTTGTTCAGTGTGCAAACTAGAACATAGGTTGCCATAGTGAATTTTTCCTATACCAACTTGACATTCAGAGGCTTGAATGAACTTAGCTAGGCACAGTAGCTGTCATAAATGTAACTATATTGCATCTGACCTTTGTGTTTCTTGGTTCTTTTTGTTTCTTATTTCTTTGTATGTTTGCTTTTACAATCCTAAGAATGAGGGCTTTTGTACAAAAACGTACATGACGTGACTACAACAATCATAATTAGACTTTGGTGAAACTTTTAAAGAGGATATGGGAGAGAAGAAGCAACAGAGCTCCATCAAGAAGATTTCTGCAGCCAGTAGTAAAACTGATCAATTTTTATTCTTTTTTGGCAATGTTATGGATCCCAGGTCATATCCAACTCAGCAAAGTATAATTGTTCCTGTCTCTGTTCATGTTAGATTTGGAACAGATCCTGCATCCTATTAATTTGAAAGTTGTTTTATTTACTATTTATAAAAAAAGAAAAAAGAATAACTAGAATCGCTTGTAAAAAGTGAAATGTTAAACAAGAGGACAATACACTTTGAAAGATTACCTGTTATAATTCCTCATGATAATGGCAGCAAAAGCAGACAACTGAGTATAAGACTTGGCATTCCCTTACACTTATCTCCTTGCCAAAGTGACTGGCAAAGGAGGAAGAGAGACAGTCTTCTCCTGTCTGTAATCCATATCAATAATGTGTCAGCTCTCGTAGTGTATCAAATAATAACGTTCTCTTAATATCCCAAGTGTACCTTTGAGGAGGGGAGTGTTCACATCCAGTCCTTGAATGAGTGTTTTATTTCTTTTTAAGTTCCAAGAATGCTCACTGCAATCCTCTAAAACATGTTCACTACAAAGATGGTATTTCCTCTTCTAGCAGTTTAGCTTTGCTGACTTCAAATGCCACCACACACAGTTACATAACTTCCCACATTGTCACATTGTAGTAATATACCTATTTCAAAGTGTTAAATGCCCATAAGCCTTTGCTCCTGAAGAAGTAAAAAAATTAACTGCTAGTGAACTTCTTTGAGCCCTCCCATGGGTTGGGAAGCCTGTTCATTTTGTTTCTTCTGTACGGCATGGTAAGGTGTGTTACGTTTCCCAGCGGTTGAATAGTGAAGAGGAAAGTAATTCACCTCCTTCTGCAACATAACTGTCCCCTGCAGGGGAGAGTCCCCTCCTTTTTGAGAAGGCTGGAGTAGCTTTTGGCATCCCCAGTTAGAAAGGCCGTGGGAGGAAAAAAGACTGGGCTGTCCCAAGAGATTCAGGGTACTTAATTAAAGCTTGGAGATGACTCTTAGCCATCTTGTGGAAGTGATGGCAAAAGGGAAATTTTTCTTGGGACCCAGAAGCATGTCTTTACCTAGAACAGTAAATGTTTTTGACATTAAAGTCACTGAATTTTTTCAAAAGAAAGACTAGAGGTAAAACAAGACTATAAGAAAAGAAACATAGAAGATTATTTTGGAAAAATCTTTTCACATTAATTTGTCCAGTTTTTGATCCCATTTAGACTTATAATATCCACAACATCCTATGGCAGAGTTCCACATCTTAATTTTGAGTTATATAAAAAGTACACACTTGATCTTGCTTTTGACTTTGCACTGATTTATATAATTTCATGCCTTTTGATCCTGTAAGAGAAACTGTGAAAACTCTTTATTCATCTGTCCACTACTCTGTTCTAACTCTTCTTGATAGTGAGTTTTCCTGTGTAAAGATTCCTACTGTATATAGTGGCTCTCTGTTAAGAAACTCTCATACATATCATTCTCCTTACATACCTTATACTTTTGCACTTTGTGAATTTTTTGCCTAATGTGAAAATTTTGCATAATGTGAAAGTTTTTCATTTTGTGAAATCCACACAGTTTTGGTTTTGCTATCCTGAGTAATGTGGGCAAGAAACATTGAATCTCTTTTGAGTATACTGGAGAGCACAGACCTTAGTACAGATTGCTGAGGAGATTTTTTGGGGCTCTTCATATTGAGAAAAGTCCCCATTGATTCCAATTTTTTCAGCTTCTGTTTTAATCATTCTCTTCATCTATTGAAAGCATTCCTTGTTATCCCAAGGTGACTGAGTTACTTCAGAATCTTTTAGCGTAAAAGCTTGGTAAAAGCTTTTTGGAAACCAAAAGCAATGTGTCGAGTCATTGTTTTTCACATATTCAATGTTCCTCCTGTGACTTACAATTTCCTTTTTCAGAAACCATCTCAACTATTCCCCAGTACATTATGTTCATCTATGTCTCTGTTAATTCGGTTCTTTAATGTAGTTCTTAATGGTTCATCTGGAATGGAACTGGGACTTATTAATACATAGTTTTATGTGTGCTGTTAAAACCCCAGCCTTGTCTCTTTTTCCCAAATCATAAAAAGCAACAAATCCAAACCAACCCAAACCCAAAGCAAAGAAATAAAAAAAACCCAAATCTACCTTTATCATTCCCATGGTTTGGATGCCATTTTAAGTGATGACAACACTAATTTCCTTTAGGATAGTACTTGGTCTTTTTCTTTCTACTATTCATTTTGTTAATTTATTTTAAAACTTTTCCCAGTAATAATTCAATTGAGGCAGATCTCGGATGCATCCTTACTAAAAAGGGGTTCTGGCATGGGAACATCCCAGAGCTTCTCTACATTAAATTTTGATTTGGTGAGTTCATTTACATTTCCTGCTAGAGCCTTATCTCTTTGAACACTCCTTTTATACTTTCATGGTCTATTGGCCCTACAGCTTTTCTGGCAGGCTTACTGCTCCTGTTGGGTTTTAAGAAGCATTTAATGCTCACCATTATACTTTTAGCAAATTGTTCTCAAGATCTTTTTATTTTTCTTTACCTGGCCTGCCTTATTGGTTTTTACTGCCAACACTTAAATAGCTTCCTATTTTCCTTGATTTCTATCTGACCTCAACTTTTAAAGGATGTCTTTTTATTCATTATAAACACTTTTTAACCTGCTGTTCTGTTTTTTGAGGAGGTCTAAAGTTTTTCTTCTTCTAGTAGTTAATTTATATTTTATGTGAACCTCTGATAACTTTTTTAAGTATTCATCTGCATGTACTTTACCCTTCAAGATGTTAATTTCAATTTCCTTTTCATTTCAAGTTCCTTCATTCTTTTAAGTTCATTTTTATGTAGTGACCTTGTATGAAATGATGAGCACAATTACTTTCTTTTTTTTTTGTTTCTGCAGGTATCTAAACCTGCAGGTATCTAAAACTGATGTCATGGTCAGTGTTAGGAATGTATCGTCTGCCATGTAAATGACCAAGCCAAGATTTGCTTCTCCTCCTTTGGGCTTATGACCAGCATTCATTTAGGTGCCTCAGGTCATACGCTCTTCCACAGTTAATGTCTTTTCTTCCTGAGTTGTCTCCAAGGCCCCATTTAAATGTGTCAATGACTTTCTTCTTCATGAACAATCTAAGTAGGACTTTTTTTCTTATTTTGGCATGAAATTTATTATGGAAACTATGGAGTCTTACCTTTATGTGGCCCCGAGGACAAGGTACACATGACCTGGTGTGAACAGGAGTTTGTCCCAGCCCAGTGGTCCAGTCCATAAAGACTCAGTTGCAACATTTTAGGTGGTTTGTTTATATATTATAACACCTAGAAACATACCGTTGCAGTGTTATTTGTTTGGATGCTGAGAAATGCATAACACTTTATTGTTCTGTGTTTTTTCAGTCCCCCTACAATGATCTCCACTTTTAGAAGGTTCTTAGGCATCTTTGAAACATGACTAATAATACTATATAACTTTTGAGTAGGGAAGTAGTAAACTTAAAAGTAAACTTTTCAAATCTTCCTTGTTTACTACTCCCCATTATCCGTGTTCACCTATGAAAAAAAATCTGATTAAATATTAACCACTTTTTGCTGGTTTTTCACTATATCTGTGGTACAGTCTGCATGACGAAAACTGGGAGTTTATTTATAAGTCAGCATTGCTTACCTTGCTGTAATTTCTTTTCATCTTCAAATATTTTCAATAGAATTTCATTAGACAAGCAGTGGAGACCAGAGGGGTTCTTTGAGTGCAGGGTTAATTTGTATTACAAATCTTTTGAAGAAACTTAATTATTTTCAAAACTGATCACAATGACAACAGGTAAAAGAACCGTGTGCATTTTGTCCTTTGTAGATACCTGGACCTGTCTACAATTTCACTGGCTGTATTCGAATTGTAGAAATCAATAATGTGGGACCTTTCAACTTCTCTAATGCTGTGGGAAGAAATAATGTCGGCAATTGCAGGTAAAATACCCTTTGTTCCTTTTCAAATCAGAAGAAACTGGTTGTGTTGATTTTGCTTTCTTCTTTAAATAGGGTGACCATTTTAGATAATTTCAACTACAGTTACAGGAAAAAAAAAAAAAGAGAGAGATTGTGGTTTCTTTTATGCTCCTGAAGCATTTTCTTTATGGAAGATGCTTTTTGCAGAGTTGTTCAATTAAGCTTGACAGCTTATATAGAGTGAGTTTTCACCCACTGAATACTGAAACATAGTGTACTAAGCAAGATAATCTGCAACAAAATACAGGCACAGGAAGCAGAGTGATGTGCTGCTTGTGTTTCTACTCATGGATTTGGGATATCCATTAATCTTGTGACAAATACAGATGACTTGCTGCCACACTTACTATGCATGACTGTAAAAAATACCAGTAAGTATTCTTTCTGAATACACAAAAAACCCCGCTCTTGGTTTCATTTTTGCATATTCACATTTCTGTTGGTTATACATTGATTAAAATATTATAAAATACTATTCAGAGATGACAGTATAAATTAGGATACTACTCTAGCATATAAAATATTTGAACATGGAAAAATGGAAAATAAAAGAAAGTAGAAGTGAATTGTATCTTTAGATCATTGAATCATTCAGAACAGAGTGTGATTTCAGTCATAGGACATATGTTCTATATCGCTGGAGGGTTTTGTATAAGCCCTTTTAAAATATAGTTTTCATTTTTTTTCCCCTAAAATTTACAGAATGTTAGTTTAATTAATATTTGTGTTCCTGTTTAAACAGTATGTTAGAATGATAGTGATAACTGACTAGATCATTTACTAAAAATCCATGAGATCTGGACTCTGCACTTACTTCTACCACTAGCCCCTTAATGAACTTACACGCATCACACTCAAAGCTACGAAAGGAGTGTAAATATCACACCTGTTATCTAATTAGCCACCTGTCTCAAGTCCTAGGCATCTAAGCTTTTGCCAGTAGAACCTACTCTGAATGTAAAGCTCAGTTTGTAATACCTGCACTGACCTGCCACCATTTTTATTTAGAACAGCAGCTCAGTGTCATCTTCTTGTCCAAACATGACAAAGAAATAAATCTTTGCATCCTACGAGTTCCCCAAGGCATTTTGTTTGGAAGGTTTTCTTTAAGTGCGTTTATCAAACAGTTATGCGTTTAAATCCTGCACAAAAGACAGAACTCTCACCTTTATTGTGACAAACCCTAGGGACAAAAGAAGCTATGTCTCCACTCTGGACTTTCTGAACTGAGTTTTTCCTAGCCAGGACTGTGGTCTCCTCTGAAATGGGGGCATATACTTTTGTCTGTGGAACTATGCCTCTATGCACAAGAGAAATACATGAGATGAAAGCAATAAGGAAGCTACTTCATGTCTTTAATTCAGGTATTAACTTATGGGAAAAAATCTTGACTTCAAGGACTATTTATATATTAGAAATGAAATAATCATTAGGAAAAAAAAAATCATGAACCATCTCATGTACTTCCTTTGGTTAAACATTAGGAATTTTTCTCCATTTTACACATGCATCAGGGCTTTTGTGTCCCAAATCCTAGGCCATGGGTAGCTCTGGTTTTTTGGGGTTTTTTAAAAATAATATTAGATAAAAAAAATTAACTTAAAAATCAGAACTATTACCATCTTTCATGCTTTCTTTCATTTTCTAAAAATAATACTTTTTCTGTTCACATCCTTGTGCTTTTTAACATCATCTTTTTTCAGTTTTTCTTATTGAGTAGTTTATTTGGTCATTCATTTAAGAACCAATAGTCTTCAGGAACAAAAAGACCAACGAGATCTGCTTTGTCTAGTCTGTGTATATAATATATAGAGGGCTATGGACAGGAAGAAGAAGGTTTATAAGCAAATACAGCTTTGCTCCATTTTTTGTTTAATTTAGAATGCTACATTATCTGCTATATTACAATATAGAATTACATGCCAAGATTTATTTAATTTTGTGTTGATTCTGATGCTTCCCTTCATAACTAGTCAATTAATGTAGAAATATGGCTGATGCAGTGTAATGCAGATATTAAAGACTGCTTTCTTTGAATCAGAACTCAGTGATTACAGTCTAGGACTGTTTCTTGTATACTCTACAGTGTGTATGCAACTGATTTGGTAAGTAAAATGGCATGACAAGCTTGTGCAGATGAACTATGGAAATAGTCTTGCACTTAAAATGATGCTGAAAGGATGTTGGGCCTCTGCAGTCCTGGATAACATGCTACCTTTGCCTCTCTGTTTCTTCTAGAATGCTGCAGATGAGCCTAGCTAGTTGTGCATGTGAAAAGCTGGGAAATAGAAGTGAAATTAGCATGAATTTGCCTTGATGGCATGGTTGTCCCATATGAGTGGACTGCAGAGAAGTCTGGCAAGCATTCAAATTACTCATTACCTGACTTATGACACATGGATTTCATATCTGTTCATACATGGCAGCTTACATCATTCTTTGCTTTTCACTCTAGGCATAACCTACATGTAGCCTGACCATCATCAGTCCTCATATATTAATTCTGCTCCCAAGAAAGCATCTAGAAAGCCCAGCTGTTTTTTTGCAAGACAGGCAAGACAGATTTTTTTTTGTGAAGGAAGGAGAAAGTGAAGGATGTTGCTTAAAGAGGGCAATAATGAATTATAGGTGTTGCAAAAGCAAGAAGCTGGTGAATGCTAGAAAGCCTGGTGTATTTATATCATATCTGCAGAATTCATATGGTTCTGTTGATGCAATGTTGCTACAGCTGGAGCTGCCTGGCAGTAACAGAGTAGTCTACAATATGGCAGACTATTCAATTTCTTTCTGCATTTTTCCATAATTCACCTTCTACATGTCATCACCCACTTGTAGGCTCCTAATCTTTTCAGATGTCCCTGCTTTTGCATATTTAGTCACACTCTGGTGGCATTCATTTACCCTGCTGGGGTTTTTACTTCTCAGTCCCCCAGCAGCACGGGTTGCTTCGTTATTGTGCTGTAGAAGGTCAGACAAAGGGAGATATGCAGAAACTCCTTAAAGTGTATGGGCTTGTGAGTAAATTTTAAACTTATGATATTTTGATAGGTTTGAAATTTACACAAATGTGTTCTGCCAATTCTTTTAACAGGATCTATTTGAATTTTAAAATGCCAAAAAGATGAACAAATATGTGCAAGGAATATAGAGAGATATGACAAAATAAATTTAGATATAATTCATTAACCTTTTCAAAACTGCTGAAATCACTGCTTCAGGAAAAGTTAGTACCTTTCACAGGACATTATATGTTCCACGTTGCTTATCTCAGAGATTAACACACTTTAGGTTACTGTTTAAAGTTCTTGAGAATTAAGAAATGTAAAAAATGAAGCCATAACATTAATTTCACTGCCATACATATCTCACTACCTGCTGTCTAATATGCCCTAAAGATACAGAGCAAGAATGCTGTTTTTAGCTTTAACACTCATATTTTGCAATGCAAATATCATACAAAGTAAGGGAGGGAGAATTTGAGCTTGGCAAGGTTAAATGGAAGTTGGAGTCAATGTGGGAATTGCCTTTCATGTCATTTTGGAAGAAAGTGCTAAATTCTGCTTAAATTCAAGAAGATGATTGACAAAGCCGGCACTGGACAGTTGGATAAGATCAAAGACCTTAAAACTTGCAATAATCCTGATCGTTCCGCAAGATGCAGGATTTCTGTACATGCTTAGAAGCACTGAGTCTTCAAGCATGAGCTTTTAACTCAGCTGACCTGTAAGGACATAGTCCAAATCCTTCTGCTAATCACATTCATCACTGTTAAAACCTGAAGTCTATACATATTCTGTAACACATGATACCACAAAGAAAAGAGAACAGCTGAGAGGGATGTTTTGCAGTGAGGGCTCATCAGAGCTTCCTGACATAACACATAACCAAGGTGGAATAGGAAATAGCAGAAAAATGGTGTGGGTAGGAGAAGGAATTTAAACTTGGCTCTCTGAGAGCAAATTTGCAGCCATAAATGTTCTCTGAGCTATGCAGCTTTTGCTTTCAGGAAAGGTTATAATAGAACCATATCAATTAGTAAAGGTCAGCCTCCAGGTAGTTTTCTAGAATTATGCTAGAATATATACTTGTGTAAATCTTGTCAAATTTCACTTTAAGATTCTGTTTAAACTGTCCTTGTCTCACAGCTATGAATATGCAGACTATATTGAAAAAGATTATGTGATGGCCAGCAGTAATAGAAGAGACAGTTGAAAATAATAGATCTTGGAGGAGATCTGTTAAGACATTATTTCGGTTTTTATTATTTTTTTCTTCTTCTGAAGCAAGTATGATACTTGCAATGTGTTAATGCAATGAAAAGCTCCTGAAAGTTTCAGAAAATGTTACTGGAATAGATTTGCAGGATAAATGGCTATCACTTTCAGGTAGAGTTCAAATGCCAGATGCAATTGAAGCGTTGAGTCCCAGTATTAAAAGATATTTACAGCAGCTTGCTTCTGTTTTAGTGTCTGGGAGCTGAGACTACTGTATAGTAAAGAAAGACATTGAGATGCTGGAGCACATATAGAGAAGGGCAATGAAGGTGATGAAATTGCTGGAGAGCAAGTCTTACAAGGAGCAGCTGAGGGAACTGGGGTTGTTTAGCCTGGAGAAAAAGAGGCTGAGGGAGGACCCTGTCACCGTCTGCAACTATCTGAAAGGATGTTGTAGCGAGCTGGGTGTTGATCTCTTCTCCTAAGTGACAGGTGGTTGGACAAGAGGAAATGGCCTCAGGTTGTGCCAGGGCAGGTTTAGAATAGACAACAGTAAAAATTTCTTCATCAAAAGATTTATCAGGCAATTTATCAGGCAGTGGAACAGGCTGCTCAGGGAGGTAGTTAAGCCACCATCCCTGGAGTTATTTAAAAGACGGGTAGATGAAGTGTTTAGGGATATGATGTAGTAGTAGACAGGTATGGTTGGACCTTAAAGGTGTTTTCCAACCAAGCGATTCTATGATAATCCTGTAAGAGCTTTCTGCATGTAACAAATTCAAAGTGAATCCAAACACACACATACATATGTATAAAATATATATTAATAATCATATATGTACACATGTACATATGCATATATCCATCCAAACCACGATATGTTCTTTGTCAAAAAGATTTCTAGTTAGGAAACGTAAAAAAACTGTTTGCTGTTTTCCTTAGAGCAGTCTTACTGATGAATGCAAATGTAGAAGGCTGATTTGCTCTCACAGACAGAAGCTAATAACTTGAGTTCTTCATTACTGCCTATTGGACAGATATTTGCTTGATTTTTAAAACATTTTATTTTGCTGTTGATTTATCTTAAGATGCTTTTCCCAGGCTGAAACTAAGCTTCATCTCAGCAAAGACTCTTGATTGCTATTTGCATTCAGGAAAGAGGCTCTTGAATGTGCATTACCCAAGTTCCATTCCATCAAGAGGACTGATGGGTTTCCTAATGCATGACAATTTTCTCAGGAGCTATGCAATACATTTTGGAGATCTCTACATGTTTTCAGTAAGCCCTTAGTTCCACTTTATTCTCACTTACCTGCTTTCCAACAGGCTCTAAATGCCTTTCCCTATGTGTGAGTACTCCACTTTCCATTCTGTAATTTTCTGTGATATTTTTACAAATATCCCAACAGATCCCTAACACCTTTCTGAAGTTCAGTCTCCTGTGCAATTTCTCAGCACGTCTCTGCCTCCATGGAACTTCCTGCTTTCTTAGAATATTATAAAATGCCACAACTCAGAGCATCTGACACCAGTCATCTAAGGTGTTCGACGTTTGTCTTTGGAATGAACTGTGTACTTTGAAAAAGGGAAAGTCGGGTGTGAAGAAAGTTATTTTTAAGTTGGTTATGAAAGTCAAACAAATACTGTTCCAGTTCCTGTTCCACACCTGGAAAAGTGCTCATGGTGGTGCATACTGTATTTTAGAGTTCATCAGAAGAGTCCAAGACCAGGTAAGGTTAAAGAGTTTCTTCGTATGAATCCACCTGAGCAGAAAAACTTAAATTCAAGGTACAAGCTGTCTCAAACCTAAAGAGGAAATCACTGAGTTCCAAACTTAAGCTCCTCTGCCTCCATACATTTTAGTTTATGAATAAATGCCAGATCCTATGGGAGGTATCGAGCTTCTCTTACATGTGAAAGAGAGATTTTTCAGACTTTCAGTTATATGCTTACATCTCGGCATATGTAGCTATGTACTTATTTTTTCATTAACAGTTTGGAGCTATGTGCTGAATTCTAAATTATTAAATAATACTGCCACTACTTAGTTTTATTTATATAACAGGATTGTCATGCATTATCATGCATTATCAAGCATTGTCATGCTTGATATTATCTTAATAATAATTCTGTGCAATTTTAACATAGAGAGTGATAACAAGCATTTATTCTTTAAGTATTTATTTTGTTACTTTTTCTCTCTAATCTGTTGCTTTTGCTGGCTGATAACCCTTCCTGTGTGTTTCTAATTGCCCCTTCCTCCTTTAAGTGCATGAATTGCTTTTATATGCTTTCATCCTCTTTTGCTTGATTTGCCTGTCTTGATTTCCTTCATCTTTTACAATATTTCTTTGCAATGTTTTCTGTTTTTTGTAAGTTTTCCTGTCATGGGCAGTTTACTGTCTGCTTTGCATCTTTACATGAATTCTGGATGCTTTTCTGTCACTTTCTTCCTCCTTTGGCATTCCTGCTCAGACTATGACTCTTCAGTGATACAGACTTTAATGCTGAAAAAGAAAAAGTAGGCAGAAGTGACAGAGCTAATCTTTCCTACTGTTAGAAATCCTCAAAATCACTGTAAATTGTTGTGTAAGCCTTTAGCTCAATCTTTTGAAGTATTCTGTGGAAATTGTTTGTGATGAATATTAGACAAATCCATGTGTCAAATATATATAATGAATCTGTAATGAAAAACTGTACTGGATCTTGATTTCTGCTGTCATTGCCAGGTGAAAGCTACTAAGACAAGACTTAAAAAAATATCACACTTTTTTTTTCTTCTGTTTTAATCAAGGAGCCATTTGGAAGAGTATCAGTCAATATATGCATGCCAGTGCATATAACTGCGGCAGTGTATTACTGCAAATAAATAATATCTCAAGTAAATTTGGAAAGCACTGATACAGCGGCACAAAAAGGAAATTTAGTTATGAATAAGGCTCATAGGTTTTTAAATGAAATAGTTTTTCTACTACTGTTCATGTGTACTTCATTGTTTTATAACTTATTTGTTTCATGTTCCAAAGGAAAGATTCC
The DNA here is from genome assembly GCF_032191515.1 of Phaenicophaeus curvirostris. Taxonomy (NCBI): domain Eukaryota; kingdom Metazoa; phylum Chordata; class Aves; order Cuculiformes; family Cuculidae; genus Phaenicophaeus; species Phaenicophaeus curvirostris. The sequence goes on from NC_091393.1 coordinate 19,193,881, forward strand.
AATGCTTGAGAAATGCTATTTCACACTCATGTCGCATTTTTTATAGGTTTTAGTGCAGTTATATAATATTGAGTGTTTCCAGTTACCAGTGATTCTTACTCTATACAATTACTAAATTTATTAATGGAATTTATAAATCTTTCTTCACCTTCAGTGCTTAATCATTGCATTTAAATTTATTGCTTTATGTATCAGTAAGATTAAGTGCTATGATTTAACCAGAACACTTATAGCATAGGACTGAACTTGTTTCATATACACTTTAGGACAGAGAAGAATGTTAAAGACTTCTGTCACAGAAGTAAAAATAATCTTTATCTGCTTTGGCCAATTTGTATGGCGTAGTAGATCCAAAGCCTCAGAAACAAAGGTGACAAGCATATAAAGTTGCTGTACTAATACACAGCACATTGTTGAAACCTGGAAATAAGAGAGATTGCCCACTAGGTGCCTGCTAAGTAGATATCACAACTTCTTACAGAGGAGATGAGACAGTTAAGGATGTGAAACAGCATGGGGTGGTTCAGAAGTTCTGGGAGGTATTGCAGTCTAAAAGACAAGGTGAATTCTCTGTATTTGGACCTTCTTCAGTGTCAAGATTGATAAGAAATAGAAGGATATCAAGATAACTTAAATGTCCTTTTGCAGTCTTTCAGCCTTTCTTACCTTTGGATTATATGGTAATCTGGAGAGTAGACAACTGTAGGATTTCAACTGTACATTTTTAGCTCCAGAAAATTAGGAGGATCCCTTTTTAGATTAACATCAAAGACTGGTTTCAGGAACCTACAATTTTCCACATCATCTCGGATTACACTAGGCTAACAGTAGTGTTCATTTCCTTCCGCTGATTTGCCTCAAATATTTCTTCTTTTCCAGATATTCTGGCATCCAAACAAGAACTGTGCTTGAACATGATTAGCTTTTGGAATGTATAACCACAAAAATATTTGTACCATAAAAATATTTGTATCACAAAAATACATTCTTAGGTTTTACAAGGAAAATTTACTTTCTGGTGAATAAGTATAAATTTTTCATTTCAATTTCAGCATAGCTTTCCCTAACACCAAAATAATAATATAAACATGAAAATAGAAAGGTTTTTCTAGAACTGAAAAAAAAAAAAAGACTGGATTAGGATCATCCCAACTTTCCTACAAACTTGAGCATATCCACAAAATAAAAATTAAAGCTTTTTAGCAAAATTCTTAAAACTTCACCTCATATGGTTTTCACAGTGTTAATAAAATCATGCATCATAGTCATTGCAGTACTCTTTGGAAACTTTACCTTAATGCTTAAGAAAAATTATCTTAGTGACACAAGACATCAAGTGGCATGGTTCAGTAGCTTCCTGAAATAATCACTTGTGCTTCTAGCCAGACAGGTATGTGAATAATAAAAAGCTTTTCTTCTACTCCCTTAGGATAAAAAAAGATAATGTCAATTTTTTTTGCCTGTCTAAAACTTGCAGGTGGGTGCATGGGTGATTTGACAGAATTTTTCTTTAAGAATAGTTTCCTATATATCTAGTCTTAAATTTATTATAAGAAGTGGTTCAGAAAAGGCAAGTATATAACTTGAAGGATTGTCTAAAACCAATCAAATAGTATAAGAAATTATCTTGCATACTTTCTTTTTTAGACTACAGTCACATTTAGTTTTACTGTTAGCATTTGATGTCCAATTGCAAAGATCTAGAAATACAGAAAAAAGGGTTTTCTTATATACTCACAAATAATTAAACTTTGGAGCAGATTTCATGACTTCCACATTACATTTAGAGAGTGCCTCATAATGGAGATGTTGTTGTTCTTGTTATTATTGTGAAGAGAGGCATAATAAATAGAATAAGTAAGAATGAGAGTCATACTGTAATAATAATTAGGCTACTTGAAACCTGGATTGGTGTGATACTTCCTTTTTGACTTTTCTTATCTTAGAGATTCACTTTCAAAATCGATACAGAAGTAACAAGAAATCTAAGTGTTGTCTTCAACAGCTAACAGCCAGAATGTCAAAAAAAAGTTTGGAAGTTCAGTTTTATTCTTTCTAGTAGCTCTCTGCTGGCATCCATTCTGTGTTCTTCACTGTGTCAGTGAGTACATCACAGCACTTCATGACTTATGAAGTATTTGTGGGTTTGTAAAATTCTTATTTGATGAGGCTAAAAGTGAAAAAATTAACAACATCACAAATCCTTGTGTGTTTTCATAGAAAATAAAATATTTCACAAATAATATTTTACCTTTTGAAAAATATTTTTAACATTATTCCTTATATTATTGCTATTCAAAAGATGTCTATTGTACTGATGTGTATTGTCAACCTATAAATCAAAATTTGGTATATTAATATATTAATAACTTCATAAAGGCATTTGCAACAAAATGAATTTTCTCTAAAATTGCTCATACATTGTAGGTTTAATTAATACAAGAAAAGGAAAGCCTGAACAAAAGAAATATGTAGTAATTTTTTTGAAATTGATTTTGTACAAAACTTAAAGTATGAAGTTCTTCTTTAAACAGAATATACCCCAAAGGGAGAACAGTATCCTGAATAATTATTTTGCATTAATGTAATTAAGCAAGTCAATATAAGTTTCTAGAACAAAATGATAAATATGATTTCTGTCTGTACACTCTTGATGGTGATATTGTTTGTACTGTATCTCATTATGTACTGGTGTGCACTGGAGCAGAACCTAAAAAGTACAAAATACGAAAGGTATAATTAAAAAGTCCTCAAAGATGCTGGTGATATTTAAAAAACAAATGTATGCAGAAAGATATTTAAGAAACTCAGTGTCTTTTTTTTTTATTCTAAAATACTGCAGAGGTGATTATAATGTAGACAAAGTTGACACATATGTTTATATGAGGTGAAACACTGGACACAGAGATTTCTTGAGCTCAGCAAAGACCAGCATGTTAGAACCAACGGCTGAAAGCTGTGTCCAGAACATCTGAATTGATAACACACCAAAAATCTATAACAGTAATGATGATTATAATTGGTACAAAGTAACAACTGAAGTAGTGACTTCTTCATAAGTTGCTGTGCTAAAATTAGACTGAGTGTCTTTCTAGAAAGGATTGTCTAGACATCCATAACTTATTAGGCTTGGCACAGTTATAACTGCAGGAAATACGAAGATCTGAGAAGAAGAGATGAAACTCTGTTATGAGCTATATTTAAAAAATAGAATTATATGCATAAAGGAATTAAAGAATAAAAAAATGTACTCATTGTGAAACGGATGATGCGGGCATGGATGCATGTCTACCGTATGTTGCTGAGAGATAAGTTGTTATACATCCTTATTACCAGAAAATCTCTACATCTTAGATGCTATCATTCCTGGATCCTAAAACATAAAATATTGAATAAGCTGGCAAAATATATAATTATTTCTTGAAATATATAATTATCTCTTATTTTAAAACATTCTTACTTAAATGAGTCTGTGAATTTGGTGGTATCTGTGTTGGCTGATTAATGTATAAACCAGCCACTACCAACAGCTAAAAATGCTGTTCTCTAGGGAGCTGCTGAACAAAATTTTATTTTCTATGGGGAATGGAGATTGTTTGTTTAAGGCTGCAATATTAAGTAATGCAATACTAGAAAGATATATCATCCTTCAAGGGACCTTGGTTATAAAGTTAAGAATACAGTCTTCTCCCTTATCCATGTTTGATTGCAACAGAAAAACAAATATATTTACCAGTAAAAAAAAACATTAATTCCCCTCTAAAATTCATATAAATATTTTACTATTACCTAATTTCTCAAAACCTAAATTGATTATAAATTGTTTATGTGTTTTTCTGTATTTGTAACCTGCAGAACTGTTTAATCATATCCTGTCTGACTCTTGCTCTGCAGTTCTGTAGAAATACAGTGCATCAGTGCCCCCTGCAGCCTTGAAACACTGGTATATAATATTTAAACAAATATGCTATTGATCCTTGTTGGAGTAACTATTCAGAAAACGAACAGCTTTAAATCCTGTTGTGTCCTCTCCTTATTTAAAAGTGAAATCACAGCTTTTGTGTAAAGAGAAAATGCTTCAGAAATGTAACCTAAAAATCAAGACAGATTTTTATATCCTTTTGAGAATAAAAAAAAACCCTTTTTTTTCCCTCCTTCAAAAAATCTGGCATATGACAAGCAGAAACCAGAAGCATAAGCAATACATGTGTAAGTACATGTGTAAGAATACATGTGTAAACTTTAAAATGAATAGTTACAAGTCTGGCTCTTGGAAGATAAATTCTGTAATGTGTATAAAGTTCAGAGTATACAGAAATCACTGCTTCATCTGTACAAAACCTCAGTAGGTATTCGTGTATATTTTTGACAAATCACTCAAAATCACACATATAAAGATAAGTTTGGGGTTTGTGTCCTGTCCTTCAGCTCCTATTCACATCTTTCTCAAGTAATTGGTAAATTTCTAGAAACAATATTAGTTACAGCTTTGAGGATTTCTTTTGAAGCTCTGAAGTTTAAAGGAAGCACTGTTTGGTCATAGCAATAATAGAAATCTTAAGCAATTTATCTATGCATGAGAGAAAGGGAAGGATTCCAGCTTATAAAAACCCGAGTTCTTAAAATTACAAGCGGTGTCAAGAAGAGGACATGAACATAAATGAACTGAACTTCAAATAAACATCTGTCTCTATGTTGTGTAAGAACTTACTGAGATATACATGCTCCAGAACAGCTTTCTGAAGCCATATTTTCTCATTTTGACTCTCCCCACCCTGTCTAAAATTAAGAAGTAGACAGGAAAAGAAAATGCTGCACTACTGGTACTCGTACACTGTCCTAGTTGGTGTAAAAGTGTGAGCTGGTATTTCTTAACTATAAAAAAAATTCCATATTTAAATAACAAGTGGTAATATGAAATTTTGGCATCTGTACAGAGCAAAGCTGAAGGCAAAATTACATTAGCTTATTGAAAATGCAGTAATTTCTTAGAACTAACTGCCTATCATATTTCATTGATGTTATAAAATTGAGTAAGTATTGTGTGAAAACAAGGGGAAGTGATTAGATCTCTTCAGTTTCTGGGTCCTATAAACACAGGTGTGATATCAATAACTGGCTTCCAGCATTTATGAATTCTAAAATCCATTTCATAAACCAGAAGATATAAAATATTCTTGACTAAATTAAAGTATATGAAAGAAATTCACCAGAGTTCAAATTCTTTAGAAGCAAAATGATTCTAGTTGCAAGCAAGAATAATTTAATATGAAGTAAATAATTTTTCCTCTTCAGAATAAATTTACAATATAAACAGAGTAGGGTAAGTTCTCTAATTTGAGATTATGGCCATATAATTAAGCCTTTGTCGGGTTTGCATCAAATTTGACTAATTGAAGGAGCTTCTTATTTTTTACTACAAAAAGTGTATTTGTATCCCCCAAGGCCTTCTAGGCCCTTTGCAAATGGCAAAAGAGAATTTTTTTGCCATGGTGGGTTTTATTTTCATCATTTAAATCAAAAGGTTTGGCAATTTGAATCTTCAATTCTTAACAAGCTGTATGATTTTTTCACAAGGAAACAAAGAATGTAAATTAAAAAAAGTAAGAAGATAAGCACAACAAAGTGATCCCTTATATCTTTTAACCTTCTGCTTGTGTGCAGATGATAGCTTTCAAAAACAGCTTGTTTTGTTGATATTATTGTTGAGGATTTGGCTGATATTCCTAAATGCGACCTGCTTTGAGATAATGACCCTGGTAAATTACTTGTACCAATGCTTTACATATAGGTGACCTTCATGGCTTAAAGTTACTGAAGAAAGGAAGGCAGAAAAGTGTAGTGCAATTTGAAGGTAACAATGGTTTCACTCTGCCACTGAGAATATTCTTCTGGTTTTTCCTCAGGTTTCTCTTTGTCTCTTTCTTTGAAACTTGTTTTGTAGTTGGAAAGATCAACGACCTTCGGCAACCCATATTGCCTTGTCCCAAATCATAGCCAGATACTTAAGCCTCCAATGGTGCAGTATTTGGTTTCTGGTAGTGTTCAGGAGAACCAGATGGTGTTAGGATCAATAGGTCAAAGATATCAACTTATTTAAATGTTACTCTCAAGCAGATTGGCCATCTGATAATTTCAATATAATGTGCTTTTAGTTTAATGTGTTCTCTGCCTCCCTATGACCTTTCCATGTCAGTCTTTAGACAGATGAGAAGATGGGAGGGTATAAATAATGCATTTTTAATTTTTTGTGTTGAGAAAACCAGGTCGAGAAAAGGCACTTCCTCACTTATTCCTAGTCCTGGCCACAACTGAATAGTTTAGTTCATCTTAGTGGCATGTTTTTTTTCTGCTGCATTTGATCTTGATTCCTGTGCAGACAGTTTTGAATACTATTCTGCACATTGAAAAGAAAGTCAGAAATCTGCTAACAAGGTATCTGGAGTTCCCTTTCCTTATTTTTGGTTCATGATCCGCTATGCTTTTCTTCCAATTATTCGCACTAATAATAAAACTTCCCAGTTGCAGTCCTGATAATATTACTATCTCTCCGTGTTTTAAGTTTTTGCAGAACCAGAGTTACATTCTCTTGTTAATGTTAAAGACATATCAGTCTTTTCACTGTGAACTTAAATTGTTCAAAGCTTTAGAAAGATTGCTTTAGGTTGTAACAGGGTAAAGTTCACTCTACTCTTTGCTGTAGAGGTATGTGATTGATAGGGATTGCATTCAGCAAATGTTTTGAATACCTGAAAATGGTTTGGGATATTTGTCAGTTTTATAATCAAAATATGCATAGTATGAAATATGGCATAGAAGCAGGACATAGTATGACTAGTAGTGGGAATTTGTCCTCACTCATCAAAGTTAATTCATTCAGTTCTCTCTCTAAACACAGAGAAGTGATAGCCTATCTTACAATGGGATGAACTGGAGATCCTTCTCTCTGTATTTAGATCATCTACAGGGACAACCAAGGTGATGATTTCAGGCAGGTTTCCAAGCTCTAAAGCAAATAATATTTGACAAAGTGAATTCTGTCCTACAGTTTTATTGATGGATGAAATTTCTTCAAATATTTAGTAGGTAAAAGGTTATTTTGGGTGGCATTTTGATGCATTGGAGGATTTGGAACTAAAAAGAGATTGAACATGAGGTCATAAGTATTGAATGTGCTGATTTCTTTGTTATTGATTGTTCTTATTGCTACTGTCATTGTCATTGTTAAAGCATTTTTTCACTCTCAAGTAAAGCAAGAGTGCTCACTAAGAAACACATTGTGGTTCAAAATTCAGAGTTTTCCAATTGCATGAGAGAAAAATATTGTATGCTCCAGCATTTAACAACATTCCTTTAAGAAAATCCCATTAATAAGAATATAACTTTGTTTAGTATACCCTTACATCAATCCATTCTAGGATGAGAAAAAAGGAAAAGAGATCTACCAGATTATCTCTTACAATAGGACACTCTAAAATCTGATAATTACTGTAGGGGAAAAAGGTTATATTTTAAACAAAAGCTAGCAGCAGATCATGGGACACACATACACACACACACACATAGATGAAGATCCAAACCTGAACTTTAGAAACTTCTGAATTTTCAAACAGAAGCCTCCTACTTGGTAGCTGCAATCAGTATGAGATTGTGGCAAATTTTATTAATGTTTGGACCAAATAGAAGAAGTGCATCCTGAAAACCTCCAGTTACTAAAGAGACATGAGATAAAAGGACCATATAAGGAGGCTCATCTTACTTTTCGCTTCTATGCTTCTACCCAGAGGTACTATTTTGATTGGTAAAAATGGATGCTTGTGGTTCTGGAGACAAAAGAGAATGCTGAAGTGTTCCTGAAAGGAAGATGTAGTCTTGGATAAAAGAAGGGGGCCAGAAAAAAAGAGTTAAACATTCTGGCTGGGGGAAAGATCCTCGAAATAGGAGAAGGTGCTTAAGACGATAAATATGCATGGAGATGTATGCTGAATGATGCATAGGGACTGTGGCTCGTAACAGTCAAGACCAGTTACCACAATCAGTGACTCTACATAAATCAACATTACTTTCCACTTGAGCTTCCCAGAACAAACCTTCCTCTTGGGAAGGAAAGCAGAGACCTAATGAACATAGTGGGGCATGGGGTAGAGTGAGGGCATGAGTGACTGTGTGAGATAATCAAGCAAGGTACAAGCTCTGATCTCATTGATTCTTAAGTAAAATCCAGTACTCGGATCCACTATGAGCTTATTTACCCTCTCACCTGCATCCTGTGCTTTAATGACTATAAAAGTCATTTTTTTGTCATAGAAAAATTGTACATAAAAGTCTATTATTTTAGTTCCTTATCTATTATCTTGTAAAATACTATTTAGGAAGTTTTCAGCAGTATATTTTTTCACTCTATCTGCTATTATCACGAATTTTTTTTTTACTTGTCATATTAACAACACCCTTCCTTATGCACTCAATGAGAATGCTGTAATATTTTAATTAAATGCCAGATTACTGATGAAGAAATGATGCTTGTGTTTATGCATGCCAGCTATTTTCCAGCATTAAGATATAATTAGAAATTAAGCATGGAAGGTAGAATAGATAATACATAACAGTACTCTGCCTTTTTAACTCTTTCTGTACTAATAATTTGTACATTTCTGTCTCAGCTTGCTCGCAGGCCAGCTTTTGTAATTTCAGTGGTGTTTTATACAGGAAGCCTTTTGATATTCCCAACTCTTTCCAGTCACATAGTCTTTGAATAGCAAAATGCTTTCTATCCAGCATTCTTAATTAATATTTATAAAGCAATGTAGGCCTCCCCTCCTTCTATTACATAGGCAAGAACTATTTTCAGCACAACAGGGAAACAAATGCAAAAAGAGATTAACTCAATTTACCCAGTGCAATTTACTCAGCCATTTAGGACTGGGATAGAATGTTTATAGTCTAATCTTGAAAAGGCTTCTCTGAAGGACAAGTACAGTGCCATGTTAAAAAAGGTATTTCTGATCTGCTGAGAGAAGCTTTAAGGGGGAAATGAAAATATTTTTCTCATTCAAAACCACTAATTTCAAAAAACAAAAGTAGTTGCATGAATCAACAAAAAGATGCTGTATTTGGGGCTTTCAAGTGCTGTTTGTCTAAGATAAAAACTGAGAGGAGGTTTTCTAACTGTGACTATTGACTAAATGTTAAATAGAAAACAAGTTCAGACAGATCTGAGATTTACTTAAACTTCAGAAAGTTTAAGATTTGCACATTGATCTGCTTAGTACTCCAGAGTTTTGATTACTTTCCTTTCTTTAGAGTGTAGTGTTATGACAGGAAGTCAAGAGGGGCTTAAAAGCAAGGATGGGTAAGGCTATGAAACAGCAAAACCAAGCCAAAGTGAAGAGCAATGTTAACAATTGAGACATTCAGTGCTCACTTACTTCTGCGAGCAAGCCAAGTAAAATGGGTACCAGATTTGGTACAGAAATTCAGCTCTAGTAAAAACATTATTTGTCTTGCTCTAAACTTAGAGACTAAAAGGGATTTTTTTTTTTTCTCAAATGTCATCTCAGGAAGGCTCATCTAAGGAAGGCTCACTTATATGTCTTGTTTAGGAAGGCTTTTGCTATTGCACTTTCAGCATAAAGTATTATTGCTGCAAATTTTATGTCACATTAACTTATTTACCTGTTAAAAAGTCTACGCAATGTACCTGTTTTAATGCTGTGCCTAGCAAAAGGGGCAAGTTGGGTTCATGTGTGGAACACGCATTGACTCATTTTTAATGAGATATGTCTGATTTTAATGAGATATGTCTGATTATAAGTAATTTTTATTAGGAAAACACACACATGATTTTTCCAGATGAAAGGAAAACTGGCTGGGTGAGGAAATAAGATTCACACTTTATTCATTTTTTAAATAGTACAGAAAGAGTTGGGCTTTGTTTAGCCTAGAGAAGAGAAGGCTCTGGGGAGATCTTATAGCAGCCTTCCAGTAATTAAAAGGAGCCTACAGAAATAATGGGGCTGTTTATGGGGAGTGAAGTGATAGCAACACGGAACAATGATTTTAAGCTGAAAGAGAGGAGATTTAGAATAGATATTAGGAAGAAATTTTTTACTCTGAAGGTGATGAGGCGATGGAACAGATTATCAAGGAAAATGCTGAATGTCCTATTCCTGGAAGTTTACAAGGCCAGGTTGGATGGGACTTTGAGCATTCTGATCTAGTGGGAGACGTCTCCGCTCATGGCAAGGGGGGTGGAACTAGGTGAACTTTAAGATCTTTTCCAGCCCAAACCATTCTATGATTCTATGATCCTATGATATACGAAAAGTACTATATTTTTATTCCTTTTTAAACAAAGATTTCCTTGAAGCGAAGTTGTTTTCAGTTTTACCCGGTTTTGAAATTGTATTCTACCATGCTTAATGTCATGTTAATGCTATTGAAAAAATCTTTCTTTTCGCTCCAAAATCTAAAATATTTACTTAAAATAATAATCTGTCATAGCCCAAGAAAAATGGCATGTACACACTTTTCCACCGAAGAAAGATGAAAAAAAAAGCAGTTGCTTCCCAGCACAAATTATTTTATTGACAAGCTAAAAGTACAAACTTCTTTATCATACTCATATCAGATAAGGTTAAATCCATTACTTCAGTAATAAAATGTTAAATGCATAAGTACCAGACGATATAGGCAGTGGAGATATTATCATATCATTGGGACTCCCATACCACTTCATGTCTCATCAACCAGCTTCAGGAAAAATGTCAGAGTGCTGCTGCAGACCTGGCTGCAGTCAGCCTAATAATTAATTTCTCTGGGGTCAAGTCTGCTCTCTTTGCAGGTCTCATTTTGACGTCCATTATGCAGATAGATAGAATTGTATCATAGTTTGTGTTGGAAGGGGCCTTAAAGATCACCCAGTTCCAAGCCCCCTGCCTTGAGCAGGGACACTTCCCACTAGATCAGGCTGCCGAAAGCCCCATCCAGCCTGGCCTTGAACAACTCCAGGGATGGGGCATCCATGACTTGTCTGGGCAACATGTGCCAGGGCCTCACCATTCCCATGGAAAAGAAATTCTTCCTTATGTCCAGCCTAAATCTGTCCCTCTCTAGTTTATACCCATTGCCCCTTGTTCCATCACCACAAGCCTCTGTGAACAGTCCCTCCCCAGCTTTCTTGTAGCCCCTTCAGGTACTGGAAGTTCTCTACAAGGTCTTCTTGGAGCCTTTCCTTCTCCAGGCTTAACAAGCCCAGCTCTCTCAGCCTGTACTCATTATGGAAAGTGTTCCAGCCCTCTGGTCATCTTTGTAGCCCAAAGATAGATCACCCCTAAGGAAAAAGATAAAAAAGATTTTTTTCTTATATTTAGGTTAAATTTCTTTTATTTCCTTTATTACTCCATGTCCTTTCACTGGCCACCTGCAAGAAGGGTCTGGCTCTGTCTTCTCCCCTCTCCTCTGACTCAGGTATTTATACAAATTGACAAGAACCTCCTGAGCCTTCTCCAGGCTGCACAGTCCCAGCTGTCTTGGCCCCGGTCACAGCTGTTAAACTGCAGACACCCAGCTTGGCTCCTGGCAAGGCTGAGCCCCTGCACTGTCAGATCAGCGCACAGCTGGAACCTCCCAGATGTTTTCTTAACTTTTTAATCCGCAGTGCCTCTAAGTCCACCCCGCTAATAGTTTCAGGCTTCTGTTAAAAAGAGGAGAGCCTAGGGGAGTGGGAAGTACTGTTGCTTAAAGTATGTGTGCTTTTGGTTTAACAGCGTAACATCAAGCATGAACCCTAAGTGCTATATTCCTGCCATTCAACGGATCATACATCTCCTTGAGGGGTAAAGAATATAATATAATACAAAATAAACAAGGCTTCAAATCGCAGTAACATCTACATTTAGACAAGCATTTCAAACTTACATTCAATAAGCTATGAAACTCAAGGTTACAGGCCTCTAAATCTCAGCTGTTTGAGCGCATGCTAAGATTAAAAACAATGTGTTGATGCTTGCAGCAAGTTGCAAGATATTTGTGTGTATTATTGACCTGAGAGGCAGTGACAGGCTGGGAAACTAAAAGAAAGAAAAAAAAAAAACAAAAATCAAACAGAAAATTGCAGCCTTGTTGTGTGCTATCAGTGAATCAAGTTTTGCCTGATTTATTTTTGTTACACTTTGTCAAAACTTCTAGCACCTCAGTTACCAAATTACTTTGAACACTTCCAGGCTCTTTAATCAAATAAATGTTTTAGTTAAACTGTGTAGAGCTGAGGTCACTGCTTATTCACAGTAGCAGCTTGGATGGCTTGTAAGTGCAGCTGCAGATGGTTTTGCCCCACTAAAAAACCCAGGTGAACTCTTCTCTGCTTTTGCAGTACGGCAGCGAACCTCAGGACCCCTGCAAGCAGTGCTGGCACGTAAGCAGTCAGGCATCATCTAGAAGCAAAACATCCAGAACAACACTGCGAAGGCTGACACCCTGCAAAAGAATAGCAAATGAAGCAAGGAGAAATCAGCCTGCCAAGGAGCTTTCCTTTCTTTCTCCTCCACGGATTATAATGTCAACCAAAAAATGAAACAAGTCTCTATTACTTGTATTCATGAAATTTAATTTGAATCACACTCCTGTCATTCTATTTTAGAGAAAAACAGTAGCTTCTTGACAGAAATGAGATGTGAAACTTCCACAGCTGGAAATCATTGCTTCCATTGGACACAAGAATATAGTATGTGCCAGTCAGGCAGACATCTTTCTCATTCAGTATTTTACTCCTCATGGTAGCTGTGACCAGATTCAGAATGATAAATTTTGCAGTGGTCATCTATAGGATTATCTGTGATTAGAGAAATGGTCATTCTAACAGGTCATAGTGAGAGCTTAGTCTATGCCCTGATTCTTCCACAGGTTTTACTTTTTTTTTTTTAGGTTGAGGTTTTTTCTTTTTCAGGTTTAACAGAAAAATCAAACCAAAATCCCAGTAATATCTCCCAATAAATTTCTCCCATAGCTGTCTAATTATTTATGAAATTCTAGTGCTAATTCAGAGTTTCTTAAGCATTTAGTTTATATTTGGGGATAAAATGAAGATTTTTATTTTTTTCTTTTTAAATCAGTGGTTGTAATCTTTGCAGTGTTTGTAATCTGGGAATCACTTTTTCTGTCCTGGAAAAAAGCCATAGGAGTTCTCACCTTCAAAGTAAAGATTTACATAATTTGAAGGTCAGAACTTGTTTTCCAATCACTTCTTTTTCTCTTACAAACCTCACTACTCTCCTTTTCCAGCTATCTATGTCACAGCTTCTGTGTTTCAGCATCCACCCTCTAATGTTTCCTTTACCATTACTGCTCTTTATGTTTCCTCTTTGCTGCCACATAAGCCTTCTTCCCCTTTTATTCTTTCCTAGGTCTCCACCCCTTTCTTAATTACCGTCCCTTTCTTTGTGTCCCTTTAGATACTTAGTCCCAAATTATTTTGACCCTTCTCCTGTCCAGCTTCTTTTCCTTCCTATGTGACTCTCAGCATGTATCATTGTCTTCATTCAGTTTTTACACGTTCTATTGATGATTCAGTGAATAGTGAGCTTTCCACATGCCATAATTACTTAGGATGTATTGTAGTATTTTCTTTGATATTATCATGAAGCTCATTAGCACTTTCTAAAACATAGATTCCAGAAAATAAATTATTAAAATCAGTTTTCTTGTTGTCATGACTAAATAGGTTATGTGAAAAATTTGGAAGCTAGATTTAAGACAGGTGCCTGGAGCAGAGAATGAAAAGTCACTCTGACGATGTCCAATCACAGCGTTGTCTCCCCATCTACCTTGCTTCTCACGATGCATCACGCCTTTCAAACACCTCTTTTTAAGACATACTCTAGCCTCTAAAAATGGTGAAGCAGAAGTTCTAGCTGACACAAGAACAGGTGCTAAGGAGAGAGGGAATGGAGCAGCAGGGGGTAATTTATGCTCTTTTTCATTTGATTTTTTGTAAAGCAGGTTTATGCCATCATTTCCACTAAAATCATTAAGAATTTGGCTGTTGATGTTTAACAAATTGCCAGAAATGCTGAGTTTCGCTGGCCATGACACCTATAAACCACTGTATGAAGTACTTAATTTCTATGCCCTGTTTTCATCAAAACGCTAGTGACATTTCGGTTCAACCTCATCTCCCTTTCTCTACTATGATTTTTGTTTTGCACAACAGTAAGACATTGGGGAAATATTCAGAAAGTTTAAAAGTATCAATGAAGTAAAAATAGTAAGTTATTTTATTAGATTACTGTTCCTACATCTCAGAACTAAAAATTGCTTTCTGGGAAAAAAGTAGAACCTCTTGAACTTCATAAAATGGAAGAAGAATTTCTGTCTTTTATCCAATAGTCACGAATCATCTTATGAAGGGCTATTCCTTTTGCTTTGCTTTTATCATAGTTATTTGTTTAATGTATATACGTATTTCTGGGTTTTAAAACAGTACCCTTACATTTGTATAGTTTTAGTGAGTCACAGGTTTGTGACTGGATCAAACAAAAAACCAAAAAACCAAAAAGTAACAAATAAAGTTGACAATTAGGACAAATAAGTGATATTGCCAACTAGTTTCTAACGACCTTGAGAAACAAAATAATTAGAAAGAAGGCAACTGACTAACATATCAGTCTAGTAGATAATGAGAGTTCAAAAATTGAGAATAGAGAGATAATGTCATTCTAACCAGAAAATGTGTGGGAAAAACTGAAAACAGGAACATCTCCCTTTCTCCACACCTGCCCCTCTCCCTCAAGTTATTTCTATGAATTTAAAGATATTTAATAATAGAAGCCTGCATTTAATTATCACTTCATTTTTGGCATGCACCAAAAAGGAATTAGAAGAGCATATGCAAACTGTGCTACATGTGTGTAGCTTATTTCTGACACTCTCACAGGGAAAATTATGTTCATTATCTTTTTGCTAGATTTCAAGATGGGGACTTGATTTTGGAATTACTGATATATTTTCTTAAATTTGATCTGAATTTCTAAACAAAAAACACCCCCTGTTTTTAAATGAGTCTGAAGTGTAGTGGGAAAATTAAGTCTCATGATTGTTTGGGTTTGATGTGTTGTCTTACTTCTTTCAGGATTCCTGTACCCGCACATCTGTCAACGGCTTTTCCTGTGTTTCCTTCTGACGTGCCTGAGTTGCCTGAGCTTGCTGTGCCCTCTCAGATTTCCCCTGAATTGCTGTCTGCATGCCAGGAAGGACTGTGCCATAATGGAGGGACATGTCATCCTCTCTCTCTGCCTACTGGGGCTGCTTCATTCCAGTGCGACTGCCCATTACACTTCACTGGTCGGTTCTGCGAAAAAGGTAGTTGTGGTTCAGTCTTTCTCTTATTAGGTGTGGAATGCAAGTCTTACGCTTCTTTATAGCTGAAAAAGGGGAAGAAGAAATGACCATCACGTTTCTCTGTTTCTCATCCTAATTATAGTTGGTAACTCAGGAGTAGATTCATTAAGGTATTTGAAAAAATCCTTAATTGCTGCATAAGATAAGAGGTATCAGTCAGGCACTCCAGCAAGAGTTGCAGGCTTCAGCTGACAAAAAAAAAAAATTCTATTATTTGTGCATATAATTGTGTACAGTGTTAATGTATGTTATGCATCATAGTATTTCTGGGACAGAAGAAAGTAAGATTACATATTTTCTGTTTCTATGGTCTGTGTTTTTTTCACCACTGTGCTAGGTCCTTAGTTGAAAAAAAGCTTTTTTTTCACTCTGTAGCTTATTTATACTTCTATTGTTCTATTCTTGCTCATAAAGCATAGATTAGTCAAATGAACATAATTTAATTAGAATTTGAATAAACATTTGTTCTTTGAACAATTTTGATTTCTTTGTAAAAAGAATCAAGGCTATATGACAAACTGATCAATAATTGCTAGGGTTTCTTTTTGTAATTTTAATTATTTGGAATTACTATTTTTCAGAAAGATCTTTTTTATGACAGATTTTATAGTTGGCTTCAAAAACTGTTTTAGCTTTTAAGGTACAGTGGGCTATAAATGGCAGTGGATAATCCTCATACCATTAAAGGATACTACAGGTGTACAGTAAAAGAACAAAAAAAAGAAAAGTCTAGATTATGGTTATATAACAGTAATATCCTCCTAGTGAACTTCCCATGAAATGAAATGCAAGCAACTAAAGCTAAAAATGCCCTTGCCAGACTGCTGGTATGTCTGAGTTAACATCACCTGATATTACTGTCTGAAAGTAGGCCATTACACTCACTGTGTGTTAAAAACATCAGTGTCTGTAAGCTGGAAAAAAAAGTGACATGTCTTGCTTAGAATATCTTCTATGCATTTGTTGTTTGGGCACACTTTTCATACTTGCTTTAAATACATGGTAGTGGTGTGAACTGTATCATAAAATAGTGGAACCAAAGAAGTGAGTTTCCTTCAAGGAAAACAGGTTTAGTTACCATTCATTTTGTGTTTTAATGAAGTATTTTCAATATTTCAATTAAGTGTTTTATTTATTTACATACATTCTCTGTGCCAGAATTCCCTTCTGTGTTTCAAAGAATGCAGTGCGCATCCTTTATATCAGTGTCATCTGTGGTATTTTGGACAGGAGCAAGTTTTGGCTTTTCTCAAGAGTTGTGCCAGGAGTAAACAATGTTATACCTAAGCAGGAGTTTGACAGATATCCTGTTGTAATAGCTCATAACAGTACATATGCACAACCACTCCACTGAGTGACACCTTGTTTGGACTCCACTGGTGCCTTCTGCCAGTGTCTGATTGCTGCCTTCTGCTGACCTACTCATATCTTCGATTTGATCTGTCAGTCTCCAGAAGTATTCTGTGGTTTGGTGTTTTTAATAAAACAATCTGTTTGAATCGTATATTCTGGCCTGAATACTTATCGCCCAGTGCCACAGACTGTGGTGGAAATAGCTTCTGGATCACTGACTGAAACAGCTAGTTTTGAGTTGCTCATTCAAAAATCTATAATCCTAAGCCATTCTCTCCTTTGAAATTTAACCAGGACCTGCTCGGTCCTTACAATGAGATGAGTTGATTGTCTTCCAAGTATATTTCCAAGGGAATTTTACATATTTATCTTACCTGTGTAACTGAAGTAGTCCCCTTCTTTATCTCTCTCTCCCCTGCCTCTCTCTCTCTCTGTGATTTTGTCTCAAAAATTGTGCATGAAAATAATTATGTGACTAAATTATGACTGCCTGTACAACAAATTTAAACCAGGAGACTATTACAATAAGCCACAATTGTAACCAAATATCTAATGATTAGGTCTGAAGCATCCTACATTAGAAACAGTAGTAGCTATGCCATTCAATAAAATCAGAATACAAGCCTTGAAAAAATGCATTAAACAAGTAGCTCCTATTGAGAACATAACTTCAGCTGCATGATCATATCATCCTTTTAATGTCTGAGGGTCTGATTTCCATGAGATGCCATTTCTTTTTTTTCTAAAATTAGAAGAGATGCCATTTCCTTTGCTAAAGCTTGCGGGCATGCTGGATGATGAGATTTTAACAGCAATCCATTTTTCTGCATAGGATGTCTTTTAATAGTTCTGGTGCTGGAAGAAGACCATTGCTCTTCTTTTTTTCCTTTGGTGTGGAGAACACAAATTAAAGAGTTCTTGTTTTCTCAGAGTTCTGCTTTTACTCTGTACAGCCCAATGTCAATACAGGGAATAGCTTCCCACTTTTCTTAGTGCTTCTGGGTCAGTCAGGGCTGTGATATGTGATAGGCTCATCGACAGCTCACTGGGGCAGCTACAACCCTGGGTGTGTGCTGTCACGTTGCATGTTTATATACAACAGGATCAGATTTGATATATCCCATATTGAGCAGCTGAAAAGAAACTGAAGCTTAATGTGGTTTTATTTAATTCTAAAGTTTCAATGAGATTGATAATTTAGTGTAATTAGATCAGAAATTGCCCAACTGAACTATCGTTATAAATCTTTAACATCCAGGCACCAGTTCTTCAAGAACTGTGGAAAGTATTCATAATTAGAAGAGATAAGGGTTTCTGTAATTATTTTATAATTATTTACAATAGAACTTACAGGACAGAAAGTAAATTATCAATATGCAATCCAGAACTTCATTCCAATAAGCAAATGGTCTCTTGACTCCTTCATCTTTAGTATAGCTGTGATCTTTTTTAATCATGATGTAATGTATAGCTGTGCAATTCAGTAAGTGTACTTCTCAGTCAGAAAAATCATAGAATGATACGGCTCAGATGTGACCTGAAAGATCATCTAGTTCCAACTGCCCTGCCATGGGTAGGAACACCATCCACTAGATCAGGCTGTTCAAAGCTTTACCCAGCCTGGCCATGAAAACCTCCAGGGATGGGTCATCCATGACTTCTCTGGGCAACCTGTTCACCACTGTCACGGTTAAAAAATGTCTTCCTAATATTTAATCTAAATCTCCACTCTTTCATCCCCTGTCCATGTTCCTCGGCAGAGTTACTAGGCGAATCTGCTCCTCTGACTGGTCTGCAGTTTCCCAAATCTTCTTTTTTTCCTTTTTTTAAAAATTCAGATTATGTTTCTTCTCTTCCAGTCAATGGGAGCTGCACCAAACTGCCACAACTTCTCAAGTATGATGGATAGCAGCTTAGCAACTTGATCCACCAGTTCCCTCAGGACCTGCAGATGCATCTTATTAGGTCCCATGAACTTGTGCACCTCCAGGTTCCCTAGAAGGTCTTGAACGTGATCCTCTCCTGCAGTGGTCTGTTCTTCATTCTCCCAGTCCCTGCCATTGCCTCCCATGACTTGGACAGTGTAGCTTGAGCCCTTGCTGGTGAAAACAAAGGCAAAAAGGGTATTAAGCCCCTCAGCCTTCTCAATATCCTGGGCAACCAGATCCCCTGTTTCCTTCCAGAAAGGGTCCACATTTTCCATCACCCTCCTTTTATCACTGATTGCCCTTGACATCCCTGGACAGATTAAATTCTATTAGGGCTTCAGTTTTCCTAACCTGATCCCTAGTTGCTTGGACAATTTATCTGTATTCCTTCCAAGCTGTCTGTCCTTGCTTCTACCTTCTGTAGGCTTACATTTTATACTTAATTTGTCCAGGACTTCCTTGTTCATCCATGCAGTTCTCCTGGTGGTTTTGCTTGACTTCCTCATTGTTGTAATGAATCATTCCTGAGCTTGAAGAAAGT
The DNA here is from genome assembly GCF_032191515.1 of Phaenicophaeus curvirostris. NCBI lineage: Eukaryota > Metazoa > Chordata > Aves > Cuculiformes > Cuculidae > Phaenicophaeus > Phaenicophaeus curvirostris. Next base: position 19,213,099 of record NC_091393.1, read on the forward strand.
GATCCTTGAAGACTGACCAGCTTTCTTGAGCCTCTCCATCCTCCAGGTCTTTATCCCATAGTACTCTGCCAAGCAGATCTTGAAGAGGCCAAAGTCTGCTCTCCTGAAGTCCAGGGCAGTAAGGTTGGTGTGTGCACTCCTTGCTGCCTTGAGGGTCTTGAACTCCACCATATCATGGTCACTGCAGCCAAGGCTTCCCTTGAGTTTCACATTCCTCACCACATTCCTTCCTTGTTGATGAGAACAAGATATAGCACGGCACTTCTTGTTGTCGGTTCTTCTGTCACTTGGAGAAGGATGTTATCATCAAAGGACCCCAGGAATCACCTTGGTTGTCCCTCCAACAGATGTCAGGGTGGTTGAAGGCCCCCATGAGGAGCAGGGCTTGCAGATAGGACGCTGTGCCTGTCTGCCTATAAAGGGCCTCATCCACTCACTCTCCCTGGTCTGGTGGCCTGTACCAACCCTCACTATAATGTCCACACCGTGTGCAGGCATCTTGGCTTCTTTAGAATGTGTGCATTTGCATATTTCATATCTAGGTTAGGATATACCACTTAGTTTCTTACTAACAGCTGCATATTTCTGAAAGCATAAAAGACCATCTTCTAAAGTAAGAGTAAGTAAATGTAATTATCTAAGATAAGTGGTTCAACTTGATAGTGTTTTATTATATACAACATTGCATTTTCCCATTCCAGCAGCTTGTATTGTCCTTATGAGAAATATGTTCGTCATAAGTGCCATTAGGGATACGTAAGGCCAAGTCAGTTTATTTAAATACATAGTGTATTTACACTAAAGAGTCAGATACCTCTGAAACCTGGAGTCTCTTTAAATGCCAATTTTTAAAAGTGGAAATGTATTTCCATTTTTCTAAGGAAACAGAAAATTATGGATATTTGTTCAATTCACATTGAAGAAGTCAACACTGGATATATGCGAAAGAATACCAAGTGAGGATTTAGACTAAAGCATATATGTGCAACCATCTGAGACCTCAGTTCCCTTTTATACTGGTGGATTTTTTACTACAAATTACCAAAGTCATCTGGAAATGAGAAGTTGCTACAAGCTTTATTTTAAAAACTTTAAATGCAGCATAGAAAATTCACTGCCAATGTAAATTTAATCCTTATTACTGAGCAGTGAGTGCTAGGTCATCCAGTAGAAAGGGATGATTGTGTAGATAGGGAATACAGTGAAGGGTAAGTAGTTTACACTGAGCTATCTTTTATTCTGTTTCCCTTCTGGGTAAATAAGCTTTTTAACTTGAATATAAAATGCATCACCCTCTCCTCCATGAAAGTTCTTTATTAGCTGGATTGTTGTATGTGCTTCATTGTGAAATCCCTACTCACGACTGGAGAAAAGTAATGCTTCTGTTTTAGCATGAAGGCAGATGGTTGTCTATAACTGTAAAGTTCATAGTGATAGGTTTGGAATATGACTGTTTTGCATGTGGAAAGGAGGTATGTCCCTGACTGTTAATTATAAGATTAACATTTGTGAAGTCTTCAAAATTTTCAGTATTCTGTAAAAGTTTTATAAATTGTTCAATAAAAAGAATATTTAAATGTCATGTGTTAAAAACAGGAAATCTGTTTAATTTGATACATTACCTGCATATATTCCGTACATTACTTAAAGGTCAATCCCTTTGACAGAGCTGCAAAACCAGGAGTAAAATAGAAGGCTGTTACAGACTTCCAACTGGAGATTTCACTACATTTCTTCCCTGAGATACACTTCTTGAATTCCTGGCTTGTTCAGCAATAGTTGATAAAATTACCCCGAAGAGTAGATGTTTCTCTTATTAGCAGCTTTCCTAAACATTGTTCCTAACTTAACTTTTCTAACTTGCATCATTAACTACTATCATTTCTCTCTAACAATTTTTTTGTCTTTATGTATTTAGTTTTGAAAATAAATGTAATTAGCTCAATTTCTGTGATTTCAACCACATTTAGAAGTAAGGATTATCAAGAATTGGAGCAGGTTGCCCAGGAAAGTGGTTGATTCACCATCCCTGGAGGTATTTAAAAGACACATAGATGTAGTGCTTAGGGATGTGGTTTAGTGGTGAACTTGGAAGCGTTTACAGTTGGACTCAAAGATCGTCAAGGTCTTTTGCAGCCTAAACAATTCTGTGATGTAGTTGCAAACCCTAGAAGTATTCTATGATAAAATCTCATGTCTCTAGTAAGTTGTAGATCTATTTATCTCCGTAATAATACTTACACTATACATGTATGACTTAAAACAACTTTGTGAAAATTTGTATTTTATATGATGGGAATCATATAAAGAGGTATGAGTGAGGAAGGGTTTTCATGCATTCATCTCTTCATTCAAGTCTCAATTTGAGCTACCCAGAAAGAAAACTGGGATCCTGTTACCCCATATCTTCTGTTTTTCCAGAATTCAAGTGTCCCTTCACCTTTTTTTCCTCCCTCAAAATGATTCATAACCTTGTAGGACTTTGTGAGCAGAAAAAAAATAAGGTGTTTAGGTATATGCATAAACTTCAGTGATAAATCTGATGTCATAAACCGCAGCCAGTGTCTAAACTCATGAGATACCTACTGATGTATTCATTTGTGTATGTAAAAATTTCACATGAGCCCTCTAGCTTTTGGGGTAGATTTGAAAAAAAAACCAAAACTAGTAAGTTTTTCCTTCAGATTTAGAATATTTTTTTTTTTCAGAGAATGACTTAACAACTTAAGAACACACTAGGCTTGTTAAGAACAAACAAGGATTTAGTCAAAAGTTGAATAGCTTTGTATGTTTGCTTTGATATGCTAGCTGCCATTATAGCAATTTTAAAGTTGTGTGTTAGAAATAGCTAGCTATTCACACACGGTTATTTGATACAATAAAATTCAACAGAAGTACTATTTTGGTGAGCAATACAAAATGTAATTACCTAAATGAACCTGCACTTTCATTCCTGGATGTAATCTTATGAGATTGGGAAAACCTCGTGAAGTGTAACTTGTTAACACTTCGTAATACCTGTATCAGTGAGTAATCACATTACCCACACAGTCACCTGGACTTGGCATTCAGTTCCTTACTCTTTTTCCTTCTTATTTCACAAAATTTTGGAGAAGTTTTCAAGGATGTCTAAAATAACTCCAAAGTTACACCATCTTGTTTTATCAGTTACTGCACATAAGGTTTTTATTTTAATATGGGTTTATTTACTGAAGTGTTTTATTATTAATAGGGCAAACAGGACTTTGAGGGAAAAACAGCTGGGCTCACAAGGAAATGTGGATGAAAGTTTTTTTGCCCTACTAATCTTTAGGACAATTGATAAAAAAAATGGTAACACTACTTTGGACAAGAACAAATAACAGAAAATGAAATGAAAGTAAGTTTCAAATTTGTGGGAAGCAAGTTTTCTTCTCTTCATTTACCACTTGAAAATGCCAGTATAAAGATTGATTGTTTCTAAAGCTTGTAACCTATTCAACTGCTAATCTCCCATCTCCTTCAAGTTTTTCATTCAGAGATAACCATTGTTGCATAGGTGAAAAATGCTTGCTTTTTTCCTTCCTTTACTCCTCCCTTTATGGCATTATCTGGAACATCATCTTTCAGGAGCACCTGAACTTCTGCTATTTATTCTGTTGGTGTTAATTTGCTGATACTCAAGTCATCTGTGGAAATGTTATGTGTCTCCCCAGGCAGTACGGCAGTGCTTATTTTCTGAGCTTGACTCATTTGCTTTCTTCCACAGGAAATATTGTGTAATAAAGCAGGTGAGGTATTAAATAATGTCTTTGAGTTTTATTACATAGCCCGTGAGAAAGACACATTCTGTGCTTTTACAGCACTGAATAAACAGCAGTTAGTTAAGCCTTTTACATATGAAATCACCTATGTCACTGAGTTAGGATAACAGTATATTGCGGTACTTTAACATTTTGATTTCAAGAATGCTGTGATTAAAAACAGAGGGGGTTTTAAATTCCTGCATATAGAGGTGGGCAGCTGCTGATCTGTTCTTAGAATGCACTCAGGAGCTTCAGCTAGGATTCTCTTGGGACTTCACTAAAACATTCTGCTCAGGGCCATGCTGACTGGTAGATCCTTTCATGTCACCTCCTAAAGCGAGTGATCACTTCGGGAGGACACTGGCTACTTACACGGTGCAGTTACAGATGGAATAACCTTGCTGTTTCCTGGCCTAAGCATAAAACTCTGGCTTAAGCATGAAACCTCACATTAATTCTAATTAAGAGTGCCTAATATTCCTTTTCATAGATCTTCATGGAACACTGGTGCTTGCATTTACATAAAATTTCAAATTAACGTTGTTTAAAGGGTAGCAAAATTTATGATATAAGTGCTCAAAAGTCACTGTTATGAAGCTCCTCAAGAAAGCAAACCTCCCTTTGAGGAGTCACCTTCTCCTATAATATAAAAAAAAAGCAGGTTTTCTTCCCAACATTGTACTTTCTTTACATTTTTGTATTAACATAACAAAAGCATGTTAGCTTTTTAGCTGTTTTAGCAAGCATGGATTTCAGGATTTGAAAGGTGCATTTCCTAGTAGCACAGTATATTTACATTCTACATGCATGTAAGTCAGTTCTGTGCAGTAGGTATACAAGGTTCAAAAGCTTGGGAGCATGTAGGGTTCTCCTGCGTTTCAGTGGAATTAGTGAAAATATTGAATATACCATCAAACAGAGCAAAGATTTGAGATATTTCCCAAGGGAAATTCAAATTACCAGGAGATTCCTACTTTCTGTCAGATTCATACAGAAGACAGGAAGTTGCAGGAATGACAGCTATTTTCTTACATGAATTATATTGCTGTGTATCAAGAGTTTTCCTTAATGAATTCTTTAGCCTTATTAAAGAGAAAATAAAACCACTATATTATATATAAGTAATATAAACCTATTACATATTGAATGAAATGGAAAATATGCAAAAATGGGCAATGAAACCAAGACAATAAAGGCATGCATATTATTAGCCTCTATCAATCATAATGGAAAACTATAGATTCATCTGATTTCCAAAACAGTTTTCTAAAACATGGCATTATTTTTAATACTGTCTTATGGCAATAATCATAGTAGTGACTGTTTCTTTTTATTCATATGAACAGTTTGTTTCAGGAACTGGTGAATTTCAGCAAAATAGCATAAATCTATCAAAAATATTGCATGGCTAAAATACACAGGATGTGACGAAGTACAGCCTTTAAAGTTTCTTTTAAAGATTAACAGTAGAAGCCAAGTCCTTTTTCAATGCCTGTTTCTTCACGTATGTTTTCTCAGGGAGTTTTTTTGCATCACAGTTACAAAACAAAAAAAGTATTATCACAGTAGGTTTATTTGAGGTTTAAATTATGGAGATACTATGTTCATCATAAAAAAACCCCAAACCATATAGGATGGCAGTATTCCCAGTAAGTATGTGTGTACTTCATTAAATGTCTTGTTAAGAGCATAGTGGAATCAGTATGTAATACCCTCTGCTCCTGGAGATTCTTATATAGCAGTTTTAGATTAACTCCTAATATGTTAATTCCCTTCTTGATATGAAGCATTTTAAATCGCTCATAAAAATCTTAATGCCTAGAAAAGGTGCAGAATATCAAGAATTTCTGTGCTTTAAAACAATGAGTATGAAGGCACACGTCATTCATTGCTCATTGAAATCCATCGTGCCACATAAATTTCTTCCTTTAAAAATGAATCCAAAGAGACTCAAGACAGGAAACAGTAAGAAGTAGTTTAGTTCTGGATGACCAGGATTAGTCTTCTATTTCTTGAGGTTTCTGGAGACCAGATAGGTTGCAGATGACAACAAAGGGAAGAACGTCAGCCCAGATTTAAAGCTTGAACATATCCATGATTTATCCAGATGCTGACGCTTGAGGGTCTGAAATTTATCCAGAGATGCTGGGGAGGCAAAAGATTTAAAGGAACAGTAACAATAAATTTTGCCAAAGCTGAACATGTAATCCAAAATAAGGGCTCAACATGTGTTTGATGCATTGGTCACTCTTGCTTTTCTTTGCTTGTAAAACAACAAAGAGTTAGTTTCATGAGGGTTTAGGTTTAGCAATAAGGTCAATAAGCCTTCAGTCCCTGAATGACGACATTTAAGAAAAGGAGCAAGGAAGAGGATAAAGAAACTACCACTTACCAGCAGACAGGAAAGATTTCTGAGGTTATGTGATAAGGGCAGCACAACACTGAAAACTTTCTAAAAATCTAAAAAAGCAAAATAAAAATTAAATGAGGAGTTATCAAGAAAAGTATTCAGCAGTATTATATTTGACCCAGCTGAAGATATCGTAAAAGATCAAAGAAAGTAGATACAGAGAAACTAATGAAAACTCTGAAGTACGAGAAAGGAAACTAATGTTTTATACTTGACATTTGCCACAAACTCAGCTTGTGGTGTTATCATCTTATCTCAATGCAAAATAGTCTACTACTTTGTTGTTCTTAAAACAAGGTTTCAGCAGGGACCTTACCAGCCCCTGCATTTCTCTGCACTTTCTGTTACCTATGAGAAAAAAATGTTTTCTGCTTTTCCAGAACAGAGATATTCTTCATTCTTTCTTCTGTTTCTAGCAGTGGTACAGTGAAATCCTGCTGAGTTGTTACAGTTTCAGAAGCAGTAGAATAATACTATACTATTAATATTGCTGTACGCTATTTTCACATAACAACCTGCCAAAAGTATATGTGATTTTAAAACTATGAGCAATGTGAAGCTTACTCATAATAGTCAATAAGGTTTAGTCATTGTGCATGACATTAGGATTTCTAAGTTCTGGCAGTATTTTCAGTTAACCGTACCACGATTTTTTTGCTCAAAACAAGGCTGTTTTCATTCTCTGCTTTACAAAGTGCTCTCCTAACAAAAAGTGTCTTCCTCATTAACATTTGATGCATAAGACTTTAAGAGAAGATACTGTCATAAAAAAACAAACAAACAAACAAACAAAAGGCTGCATGTGTGTCTGGAAATACTGTGACATGTCATTATAAGTACTGCATTTGCTAATATCATAAATGCTTCTAGCTGAACCTGATCAGCACTGTTTCTTTTTTTCTTTCTTCATGTTATGCTACAGATACGCAATACTGAGTTCTTATTTCTTTTTCCACCTTTCTTCCCTCAAAGAATAATAAGCTGGCTATAAGCTATTGTGCATAGGCGTCTAATACAAAAAAAGCATATAGAAACACTGTATTTCAACTTAATAATACTTTTCCTGTTTTCCTGTCACCCTTTTTCATTTGTTTATTCTCCCTTTTTTTGTTGTAGCTTTTACAGTCCTTTCTGACTTGCCAAATCCCCCAAGTGCAATGTGAACAGAACAGAAAAGGATGGACTCCATACCTCCTTTTTTATGAACCACAGTGTAAAGATAGGGACATTTTCAACATCTCCCTGTGTTTGACAATTTCTTTGTCATTCTTACATGAATGACAGTCTGACAAAAAGAAGGGGCATGTGGTCTGAGGTATTTTCAGTACTTGTTCAAACAGAAGGTAATGTCTTCTGCCTGTGACCACTGGACCATCACATATATGATAGAGCACAAAATAGAATCCACCACCTAGCTTATGGAATCCGCCACTCTGCACATGTCACATCAGATCTACCAAAAGAATAAAGGAAAGGGAGAAAGGGCTTAGGGAGGAAGAATAGTACATATATTCTGAAGTAGCCTGAGTCGTTCTAGTGAGACCACAGAAATGGTTTTCTTTGGCTATACATAGCAGATTATAAGGCTGAATTAAAGGTAGCAAAGAAAAAACCGTCATGAAGGTGGAGCAAATAGAGAGATTAGTTTCCAGAGAGTTTAATTTGAAAGAGATTTGTTTTGGAGAAAGAGATGTCACACAGATTTGCAGAATTAGTTTCCTGGAGCCAACTATTCAGTTGTTTCACGGTAACAGCTGAAGAGGCACTTGAACGCTGTTCAGTGCAAGGGAAGAAATAACAAAGCCAAATTTACTCAAAGAAAAGTAAAATTGACTGTCACAAATAAAAGATTGTCACTGTTGACTGTTTCTCAGTCAACACAGTCTATTTGAGGAAAGAAAAGTGAAAAAAGCATCCCTGCCTACACTCCCAAGTAAACCCACAGTAACTTACTCGAGTAAAAGCCTATTTCTGGGAGTAGCTTAGGGAGAGTACTTCAGGACACTAAAAGCAACTCCATGTATGCTTTGCAGGAAATTGATTTTCCTGTTACTGATGTATTTTTTTCTATTGTAGTCTGACATGTTCAGGGCTTGATAAAGAAGCTGTTGCTATTAAATAGCATAAGAGACTAAAAATCAAGCTCTGCTGTATTCTTGAATTAGCATCAGAATCACTGTATGACCTTAAACTTCTGTTCCCTCACTGCAATTCCTGCTGCACATTTTTTAATAGGTTTTGTGGGATCATAATGATGTGATACTACTTGCCAAGTAATAATTCATTCTTCCATTCCTTATCTAGATGTTTTTTAAGATTTCCAGGGCTGCCTCAAGGAGGTCCTTATTTACATCCTTTTCTAATCATGGGATGTCTGATAATTCAGATCAGATGCCTTTGGAAGCTATAGAGTATCATGAAGAGCATGAGGCTCAATGACCTAGCAGGTACCGCAGTCTGTCATGTTTTACACATAATTAATATTAAATGAAATATACCTGACTGCAATCATGTCCTGCAAAGGTCAATTCCAAAATTCTGCCAAGGATCAACAGACTATCCAAACAGCATGTGTTTTCATAGGCTGAACCACTGCTCAGTATTTAAAGCCAACCACAGATTTTCCATGGATGCTTTTCAAGGATCCTGTTCACCAGGGTGGTTATTCTGTCCCTGCACTCTGCACTGGTCAGGCCGCACCTCGAATACTGAATTTAGTTTTGAGCCCCTCACTGCAAGGAAGACATTGAGGCTCTGGAGCGTGTCCAGAGAAGAGCAACGAAGCTGGTGAAAGGTCTGGAGAACAAGTCTTAAGAGGATCAGCTGAGGGAACTGGGGTTGTTTAGCCTGGAGGAGGCTGAAGGGAGACCTTATTACGGTCTACAACTACCTGAAAGGAGATTGTGACAAGGTGGGTGTTGGCATCTTCACGCAAGTGACGAGTAATAGGATGAGAGGGAATGGCCTCAAGCTGCACCAAAGCAATTTCAGGTTGGACATTAGGAAAAACTTCTTCACTTAAATGGTTATGAAGCACTGGAACAGGCTGCCCAGGGAGGTGGTTGAGTCACCATCCCTGGAGGTATCTAAAAGACACGTAGACGAAGTGCTTAGGGAAATGATATAGTAGTGGACAGGTACAGGTGGACTTGATGATCTCAAAGGCCTTTTCCAACCTAGGGATTCTATGACTCTATATTTTCACAGAACACAAACCTTTTATTTTGTTTCTCTGAAACAGGCATGTGTACATTATCGGTGTTTTTTTTTTCTTATTTCTTTTCCCACCAAAAATGTTCTTTCTCCAAGGGGAAGCTTACTTGGATTGGAAAACTCAATACATTAATATGCTAAAGAAACTTGAGGATTCATTTGCACCGAACAATTTTAAAATAAGTATTTTTCTATATCAGTACCATCAATGTATATCAAGTATCTGTAATTCATTCTTGGCAACAAATCCTATATTATTAATTAAAAATATGCCTGTCAGGCCAGTAATTACATAAAGGCAATTTTCTTCACTTTTAATGGAATAAGTTGTACAAATAATTTTATAATACCCTTTATCTTGGTGCACCTTTCCTTGGTGATTTGCTGATACAGGAGGAAACATCTTATGAATTGGATATTTGGCATATATTCAGCATGTTAAGAAACCTAGTAGCTCTGAATTGTGATTTCTGTTGAGAAAATTCTAATTCAGAATTTACCTAGTTTGGTAGAGATTTCAGAATCTTACAGCTGGAACAAAATCCAGGCACTGTAGCATATGTTACTTGATTTGCTTGAACATATTCCTGTGTCATAATATGATGACTTTTATCGTATCGTATCATATTATATTCCTGATTATGTATCCATTATTGATCTTTTAAATTATATTTTGACCAGATGCTGCAAGATCACTCCACTCTGTACACATCCTTATGATCAGTGACAGATGGTCATGTTCTAACTTTGTCTCAGAAATCACTGGTCTTGAAGCAGTGTGTGAAGAAATCATAAATAATGTGATTTTATTAGCATGGGAACTCACATATTTGGGGAAATTGCTACCATCTGTGTGCATTAGTGCAGCATCATGCCTTGTAGACCAAATCTGATTCATGCCCTGCCAACTTTGAAGAGAAATGGAATTAGTAAGTATTTTTCTACACAAGATCATGCAGACAGGCCTCTCTATGTCCATCTAGTTGCTACCCCTGTGATATCAGGAAGACGTTATTGCCAGCATTTTCCTGTATGGTTATATGTCAGAGGATTCAGATTATGATAGAAAATAGATAAATACGGTAATTTTATTATATGGCATATTTTCCTTCTACAAGAAGACGATTTGTCTAGAAGCTGACCACCCAACTCACATGCCATGACTCACACGTCAGATCTGCAGAATGCTGTACTAGAAAACTTTACCACACATACTCTCCTCATACCATGAGTGGGAAATCAAAGTCTCCATATGACAAAATATCTTTCAAAGACTTGGACTTAGCTTTGAGTGTGTACATATTTAGGCTTTGATTAGCTCCTAAAAGATGAATGTCAAGCAGGATTCAAAGAGCTGGTTTCTAGAGTTCAAATCCTTTCTTCTCCTCTCCGTAGTATCTTATTATTACACCTGAATCTGTGGTCACAGAATGAAAAGGTTTTATAAATAAACAAATTTTACAGACTTCACAAACAGATTCACTTTTCTCCATCAGAGAGTCACAGGACCTGCAGTATGAGGGATACTTTTTGTGTTACTTCTGGAGATACTTCAGGTTTCTGATATCTGCGAGACCTTGATACCTTTATTCTTAGACAGCTTATTAAGACTTAACTAGAGAAGCCTTGCATTAAATTCAGTCAAAGATTATTTGGCTGCTATCAATTTCACTTTTTGTGTCAAATAACATTTTCCCACCCTCCTTTATGGTAAAATTATTGAAGATTTTGATTAAAAAGCATTAATTTTTAAACCCATTAAAGACTCAATCACATCTAGGACCTTAATTTAACATATTTGGCCTATGGAACTGTCTTAAATCAGTGGGAATATATGATACCTCATACCTATAATCTTACAAGCCACTTGTAGTTTGGCAAGAGAATAAACTTCTGAGCTGTGATGACACTTTCCTTCTCTTCTGTCTTTACAAGCAATTTTCATCAAAGCTGATGAAAGTAATAATAAAAAAAATTTCATGCAAAATCTTAATGTATCAGTACTATTTCCTATTTTTTATACTTTGCATGTTGTAAGAGCTGGTAACAGCTCTCACATCTTCAGTGTTCAGCATGTTCTTGCCTTCTGCCTTCAAAACCTGAAATCACCCAGATATTTGCCAATACTTTCTGCAGATGTTTCAAAAAGAAATGAAAGGCAAAGCTGTCTGAATTCAGTCTGTTAAGATGATTTTCATCTGAATGAAAACTTGCTACTGAGTAGTCTATCACTTAGAAGTCACTTAGCCAGCACTCCCTGCTATCACTGGAATATGTGCACAATTTGAATATTGATACAACAGCTGCAGACATCCTCTTATCATTTCATGGAAATTGTCAACATTAGATCTTCAGGAGGTCGAGATAATACTTTTTGCTATTTGTGCTGTTAGCACAGAGTATAAGGATTTTCATGGTGTCTTTTGCAGGGAAAACAAGTTCAAATACGTCTTCAGCACAAGATATACAAAATGCAGTCATGTCATTAGCGGAATATGCAAGTAGGCAACATGTTTTGAAGAAGTACCTAATGTGAGGTGATTAAGATCTCATTTTCTACTGCATTCTCCAGAAATTATAAGAAATTTATGTAATGTATAATTGAAGTTATGCAGATGTTTTAGCAGTAATTAATAAACTTGTTACTGACATGCACCAGCCCTAGATGAAGTAGTGTACAAACAGCAACTTCTATGCATTACATAATGAAGTAATTTCTACTACATTTTATAGAAGCAGACTGTTCAGTGTTATGTATACAAATCGAACACTTGATGAAGAATTTTCCATATTAAATATGCAAATCAAACTTAGAGAAAACATGTAACTTAATTAGCAGTGAGAAGTCCCTGGTATTCTGTGATTTACTTGGAAAGAGCTTCAGAGAAATTTAATAGCACAGAGTTAGCAAAGCCATGAAAACTTCTGCCCATGAGAACAAAAGTCTGTAACTAAAGTTTAATGAGAAAAGTATTAATAATTGTCCCCAAACTAGGGTAAAGAGGAACAGGAAAGTTGCTGTGCTTTGGCACTATTGATTATGGCCTCCTAGAATGCTTCATTATCAGCCAGTTGTGCATTGCTTATAAATGCATTAGAGTTCTGGGACAGATCACTCATTGTTAAAACTGACAGTTTAATCCCTAAAGGCAGAGAAGTTGCAGAGCCTAGATCTGTGTGGTCCCTCAGTAACATCCCTCTTGTACTGGTACAGGCTATAAAGTATCTTACTGATTGAGCTCTGAAAGTTGTAGATGTGATTTATGAGCTATATTTGTTTAAAAGTGTGGCTGCTCTGGGGGACACAGACATTTCTTCCTCCTTGGTCTAACACTGCGTGAATCACTTAAATCCATAGCCCGAGAGAGTACACCCTTATAAAAGACTAGTAAAAATGGAAAGTTGCATTGGAAAACCAGGTAAAAAAAGTTTTATTCTAACCAGAGTGCTAGGCAAAATAAGATGGATGGGCATAGAACTAAAATATTGCAAACATTATTCACTGCTAGGTTCAGTAATACTTTTTTCCCAGAAATTTTGTAACTGCGGTAGTTTAGAGATACTAAAGTGTAACTTGACATCAGGTTAAGCAGCTCAGCAGTCATCCCTGGCATTGTCTTTTTAGTTATGCTTATATTTGACACACAGAGCAATGTATCCAGTTTTCCATTAAGAGGAAAGAAATTTTATCATCTAAAAAATACATGCAGAATGTGAAAAGAATAGTTTTTTAACCAGATAACACCTTCCCCTGCTTTCTAGAAGCAATTATTTGGCTTTCAAATTGTTTGTATATTAAATAAGAGGTGTTTACAGACTTTGAATTTGCATTGCTTTTAAGTTAGAACAGAGTGAATATGGACTGAAGATATGTGATATGTGTTGGTGTCTTACTAATAATTAAGATGAGGCATTTTGTGAGTGCCCACATGACTTATCTCTTGTGGCTGATATCCAGTGAGGCTATACTGTGTAATTTTAAAAGAAAAATGCCTCTCTCTCATCAGTCTATAAAAGTGGCTAGGAGGTCATCCTCATTCTACCAATTGATCAAACTAACCTTGCAATGTACTGCAACCTTTTTCCTGTATTAATCATATTCCTAATGAGATTCATTTAGAGAGAAGAATACTGCAAGTCTTTGTATTTCAGGGTGTGAAGGATTCAGAAAATTTATATTTAACAGGAGTTGAAAAAGCATGTTTAAAAATTGATTGGGTAACTTTTCCTTAGTATGCATAAACTTTTTAGTTTTATTTTTTTTTAAAATAACACAACACCAATGTTAGTTCTGTCTTTCTTGGATGCAAGATGTAAATAGATCTATTGATGTACTAAATAGACAGTAACGAGAATCGTGATAAAATTTCAAACCATATAACAAATTATTTATTAATATTTAAGTATGCATCACTTTACACCTTCCCCACAAGCATGCTTTCATCAAACCACCAGTAGCTTTACATACTCCTGACTTCAAACAATGCAAAAAATGTTTCCTTATTTTGGATCAAACTTGTAACTTACTATAAAAGTGCTTAGCATGAACTGCTGAATAGACAGTATTTAGTCAAGAACCAGTGCTAAGTTGCAGACACTACTTTCTTAATCTGCTTAGAACTATGAACTTTCTAACAAATATTAGAAAAAAAATAGAAGATTGTGTCAGTCTTGGGTGTGTTCTTTTGTTTTCTTCAGAAATTTTTGCATGCAATTTGCTATACTGAGCTTTCTGGTCAAAAAATAGCAGCAGTAATATTTTAAATCACAAAGATAAGTGATTTCTCAAGTTACACCTGTGTTGGAGACAGAGTTAGCAACTATTGGTAGCAAGCTAACTGTGGTAGCACTGAGCTCAAGCTGTGATAAGAAACTTCTATGCGTAACTATATATAAATATTAACTGTATGCTGTTACATCAAAAGTGTGCTTCTGTGAAAGCAGGCTCAAGAGATTGGATAATTTTCTACCTACTTAGCTCAAACTTGCCAGCAGCTTTAACGAATGCTTTCAAATTTCTCATTATGGTTTCAAAAAGAAGTGAGGTCCCATGGAGTTAGCTTCCCAGGCTTGAACACCCTCTGCTCTTCTAATATTTAAGACTGTATTTGTGACATTTAGCTAAAAGTAGTCTTCACTCAAACAGACAGAAGCTTATAAGACTGCCACCCTAATAAAAATTACTTAACTGAAGCTCTAGAGTGGCCTTCAATTTGCTTTACAGTGAATTATCTAAGTTTTGGTACCTCACTTCTTACTAGTGTCTCACATATCTGTATTTACGATACAAATATCTGCATCCTAGATTCCTTTAGTTAGTGAAAAGGAGGAAACATTTCTTGGTCATCCATTATCTTACCCGTCTAAAACAGTTCAGAGGAATCAGGCACTTAAAGTGCCTATTTCTAATCACTGTCTAGAAATAGCATGCATGAATAACTCATACTGGGTGAGGTGAACATGAGTTTAGAAAGACAGTAACCAAACGCCAAGAGTTAGGACAGGAATAAAATCAGTATTTTTTATTTCAGTTTTAGGCACCGATTGTTTTGTTCTTTTATTCTTATGATAAGAAGGGGCTGGAGAACAAGTCTTACGAGGAGCGGCTGAGAGAGCTGGGGTTGTTTAGCCTTGAGAAGAGGATGCTGAGGGGAGACCTTATTGTTCTCTACAGCTACCTGAAAGGAGGTTGTGGAGAGGAGGGAGCTGGCCTCTTCTCCCAAGTGACAGGGGACAGGACAAGAGGGAATGGCCTCAAGCTCCACCAGGGGAGGTTCAGGCTTGACATCAGAGAAAACTTTTTCATAGGAAGGGTCATTGGGCACTGGCAGAGGCTGCCCAGGGAGGTGGTTGAGTCACCTTCCCTGGAGGTGTTTAAGGGACGGGTGGTTGAGGTGCTGAGGGGCATGGTTAGTGATTAATAGGAATGGTTGGACTCGATGATCCGATGGGTCTTTTCCAACCTGGTGATTCTGTGATAATCAATGGTGTATTTTATGTTAGCTTTTATTACCAGGTTTGAAGAGAAGAGTCACTCTTTCAACAACAAGGGCTTAAGTCTTCCAATGTTTTCTGCTCCTCTAGTATATGAAAAATATGCTCCCAAGTGAGTGATAGTTTGCATAGGTTGTATTCTTACTGCGCATACACTGCTGAAAATCATATCTTAATGGATTAAGAAAGTATGTTGTGGTTTTGTTATACCATTATACCTCAACAAAGACATAGATGCTTTTTCCAATATACTGAGCTCCAATGTACCGCTATTGCTCTGGAAGATTCTCCACACCCAGGTCAGTGCCACTGTTAGTGGTTGGTGACAGTAAACTTGCCTGAAGAACAAGGTCTAACTAACACTATGTGGCAGTAAATGGAAAGTTAAACTCAAAGCCCAAAGCCAAGACCTCTATTTTGGTCGTCGTGCAGACTGCTATGCTGTGTTTCAGATTGGGCCATGGTTGAAGGTGCTGATTTCCTAACTGCCTTGGTATGTATGTCTACTCTTCATGAGTATAAACGCAGGAATAGGAACATTGCTTTTCCCCAAGAAAATGAAGGTAGATCTTACTTAGGAGGATTACTGGACAATTCTCTATAGCTTTATGGCACTGGAGTTTTATTATTATATTTAGCTGGATTTTGATTGGTTAGGATCTACAATGTTATACAGATTCTTTTTAACACAAATAATAATAAACCCAGGAAATTTTATAATGAGCCCTCATTTTGTTGAGGCTGCAGCATCACCCTAAGGCAAAAACAGCAGCATTTTTTTTTCATAATTACTTTAATCTAACACGCTGTATTCTGAATAGAAGGAGAGATAGAAGAAAAATAATTTTTTCCTCAGATACTCTTTGAAGACATGAGATATACAGAAGCAGTAAAACGCAAGAAAGGTTATGAATATGCCTGAGGGTCATCTAAGGACAAGTCTTACATTTCTGACTTTTCTGCTTCAACATTGAAGTTTTTAATTTATGGGGGGAAAAAAATTAGGACAATCTACAAGTGTCTTATAAACACTTTATATAAACACATTCTTACATGTCACTTAACTTTTAAAATCACTTATTCCATTTGCTCTGCCCTTTCCTTTTGTTGGCACTCTGACCCAGGCTGCCAAATAAAGCAGACTTAGTTTATCCCACGGTTATGTGGCTGTCACTGCATTTTCACTTCTGGGAAATTCTGACTATTTCTGAGTATCAGTCTTCACATGGTAGTAAACCACAGACAAAAGAGAAATCTTGCAGCCCCTGTGGACCACTCTTCTCTTTCCACTGGCTGTGCAATTTTTCCCCCAGTGGGCATAGGAGGCCTATGTCTTTTCTAGCTTTTTTCATATACAATAGAGCTTTTACTGTATTTGTTCATTTCTATGCTCAAAGCATGCTGCTGTTCTGTATACTCAGCAGTAGTTGCAGTGTAATCATCTTCTGTTTGTTCTGGAGGATAATAAAAAATATTAAATAGGTTGTGATGTGAGTAGATGCGCATTAAAGCATCTGATACTTCATATACTTTACTTAAAGACAGTCTTTTTTTGGTAAAGGAAAAGGTAACTTAGTGGACCTAAGCCTTGCTCCAGCTCATCTGGAGAGCCAGTGCATGATTTCCTCAAGACAAGGCACATGCTTCAGATGCACTACAGAGGTCTAAACATAACAGAAACAATTCTAGCAAATCTAGGGAAAAAAAAACCCAAAAACCAAAACCAATCCATCATTTCCTCCAAAATAACATACATTACTAACAACATCTAGATTCTGGATATCCTAAACTATTTGCTTAAGCAGCTGTGCCTGTCACTGGATTTGATAACAGTATATTTATCTGCTACCTCAGCCATGTATCATCTGCTGCAGGGTTTTTCATCATTTTGTCAGCAAATGACAGCCTTTCCAAACGATTTAAATAAAATAGTCCATTAAGTGGATGTAGTATACTGAGTTTATATTTGCATTTGGTTTTAGCACACCTCACGATTCCATATTTCAAACGCACAGATATTTTGTATCTCATTATGACAGGCAACACCTCCATGAAAGAAGCAGATAACAGACATTGATAATTGAATCTCCAGCTGTATTTCACAAAGTTTCTGTGAAACTCCATTTTAAACATGTGCCAAAGTTGGCTGCGTGTCTGTTCATAAATGAACCTATTCCCTTACCAGCATTTCAAAATAACTTTCAGGTAAGGAGAACACAAACTATAACATTGAGTGTTTGCAGAGAATTATCACGCAATCTAGACAGGTACATTTTAGAAAATGTCACAGATGGCTGGGAATATAGAATTGAAGAATAAAAGACAGATATGTCACTAATGAAGGGATCTCCAGTGGAATATCTGATTGCATCAGGTTATATCATCATGTGGCAGAAATACTTACTTCTTATGAAAAAAATTGCAGCTTGTTGTTTCAGAACATAAGCCCATCAAATGAACATTGGGCTTAGGTAGTTCTTTAGCTTGCGTACTTCCAAGAATGTGATACAGTGATCTTCTGTGATATCCTCTCACAAAATGAATTCCTGTTCCCTTGTTTTGATGATGCAAAATTTGTTACATTTTTGCCTTACTCACTATGTAGACAAATCTTTTCATCAGAGTTTCTATTATAAACCCTACTGTAGTAGATGATTAGCAGGAGAATATGTACACACAGCCACTCAGGGAGGAAGCTGCCTTTTATCTCCCAGTAAACGACGAACTTCAAAATGTGCTGCATCTGTATTTTTTGCTGTGCCTTCCATTCCCACTACCCAGTTGTGAAAACTTTGCAGAGAAGGACCTACCCCAGCTGCTCTTAATAAATAGAAAGCTCTCTGGATTTAATTGTTTTGATTCTCTCTTGAACAAGAGGAAAATACTGTTATGCACAGTACATCTTTAAACCCACTGGCTGTCCTAATGCACCTCAGTGTTTTATCATCACTTGCATATATTTCAAACACAAATGATCAGATTATTTTTTATTATATATGTATTTTGCCTATGATATCCTAATGAACCACTTATAAATTGATAAAAGTAACTACATATGAAGAATCAATTAAATAAATCCTGTAAATGAGTTACAGAATGACAAAATCACTTGCTGTCTTTGGCTTTTGCATATTATTTTATTCTTTTTCCATTTGTTCTCAGTGTTCCCTATGATCAGTTCTGCCTGGTAATATAATTTTGATTTATTTGGGAGGATAAAATGTATTTTGTCTATAGCAATGATGACTACTTCAGAAAAGTATAATTCTTGTCAATACAGATTCTACCATCTGTGTTAGCTTCCATTTCAGGGCATAATTTAAAGACAGTAATGATGCAGTCATGAACAAAGGTAGGTCTTGTTAAGGTTGGAAAAGACCCCCAAGATTGTCAAGTCTAACCATCAGCCCAACACCACCATGCCTCTTAACCATATCCTCGAGTGCCATGTTTACATGGCTTTTGAACACCTCCAGCAATACTGACCCCACCACTTCCCTGGGCAGCCTGTTCCAATGCTTCACCACTCTTTCAGCAAAGAAATTTTTCCTAGTGTCCAATTTAAATGTACCCTGATGCATTTTGAGTACATTTCCTCTCATCATATTATTAGTCACTTAAGAGAAGAGAACAACTTCTGCCTCAGAACAGCTTCTTTTCAGGTAGTTGTTGAGAGCAATTTGGTCTCCCCTCAGTCTCCTCCAGACTAAACTGTGCTAGTTCCCTCAGCTGCTGTGCATGAGATTTGTGTTCCAGATCCTTTACCAGCTTTGTAGCCCTTCTCTGCACATGCCCCGGCACCTCAACATCCTTCTTGTAGTGTGGTGCCCAAAACTGAACACAGTATTTGAGATGCAGCCTCACCAGCACTGAATACAGGGGGACGATTACTTCCTTAGTTCTGTCAGCCACAGAATTTTTGATACAAGCCTGGATGCTATTGGCCTTCTTACCCACCTGAGCACAAAGCTGGCTTATGTTCAACTGGCAATCAACCAACGCCCTCAGGTCCTTTTCCACCAGGCAACTTTCCAGTCACTCTTCCCAAAGCCTGTAGCATTGCATGGGGTTGTTGTGACCGAAGTGCAGGACCTGGCATTTGGCTTCGTTGAACCTCATGTAATTATCTCTTTCTAGAAATCCAACCTTGTCATACATCTTGTTATACTTGAGAGACATTCATTTTGTATGAAAAATACTGAACATGATCATGCCAAAATATCATATGCAGGAGGAAGGTATAACTCTCAAATAAAATGAGTTTAGCAATGATACTTATTGTACTATATGAATATAAAATATAATCTAATGCAGAATACATTAGTTAAGTAGCAACAGGAAACAAGCACTGCAGAAGCTTATATCAATGTGTTTTGTTACTACTATTTTGGGCTAATTAAGCTATCAAGGGTGTTCTGGTCCTTTAGGAAGCTGTGTTTTCCACATGCTTGCCTTGAGGCAGTACTCATTTCATGACTTGCGTAAGAACTAACAGAATTTTAAACAGTGAAGTGTTCTGGTTTTTAAAAAGCTGAATTCTTATTTAGCTTTTGGAAGCACACAGTTAAATGCACAAAACAAAAGGCTCATTTTTAGAGATTTCTTCAGAGTCTTGGTAAAGTGTAAGTCTGCTGTCCAATTTTTCACCTAATTTAGGATATTACTATGGTGATAATATCACCATACGTATGGTGATAAAAATTGATTACGTAATGCTTTAATTTGTAAGATGATTTAAGCCAACATGCTTTACTGTGCACTGAAATGTACTGAAAAGATTCACAATTCACATGATTAAAAGATCTTGTCTGAGGGCGCAGTAATGAGTAGCTGAAGAAGAGTAACTTTTTAAGCTACTACATCTAACTAATAAGTGAACATGAGTATAGTCTCAGCATTTCCACTTTTTCCAAAATTGTAGCTCATTTGGAGAAAGATTTTCCTGCTTTCATTTTCAAATGAGCAAGTCCTGCTCTCTGTCATAGGCCTTCTGATGATCTTTTTCTGATAAGTTCATTGAACTTCAGTTCTTTAATTAGATGGTAGTATTTCTGAGAAGAATAAAAAATCCAACTAATTGAGACATGAATTAAATTTACTTTTGCAGATTAGAGAGATGAGGGGTAGATGTGTCTGTATGAACATGAGGGTTTTGAACAGGAATTTCTCCCATGACACCAGAATGCATACCTTTTGCAGAAATAATTGAAGGCTCGAGATTCTTGAGCTCCCCTTGTAAGTTTATGGTAGTAGAAAGTAATTTCTTAATACACAATATTCTGTTTATTCCTTTTGACATTAGGAAAGGTAGTTTGTCATATATTTTGTCATGCCTATGTACACTTCTTTGTATTCTTTGTAACCTGCAATAGTAGGATTAGTTGCTTTTTTCTCATTATTCTCAGCAAATGTTCTGAAGCCTAGTTTTCAGATTCCGAAGATAAATATGAAGTTCTTCAGAAAATAAATAATTCAGTTCTGGAATTAATTTCTTGGGATGTAATGCAGAACTGTCAGCAGAATGTCTGAAGAATTGTTACATGGAAATAATCTTTTCCCACACAATTTAGGTATTTTTTTTTCTTTTACAAGGCACTGAATGTTCTGAGAGGAAAAAAATCTTTGGGGATTCTTCTACTTCTAATTTTTGCATAATATAATTAAGCAGTGGGACTTTTTGGTAGCATATTGTGGATACTAAATGTTATATGTGTTCAAAAAGCAACATGAAAGCATTATTAAAACACAAAAAGACAAACTTTTTGGCTCATAAAGTCCAGGAGTTGCAAATTTTGGGAGACTGGAAGAGTATTTTTCAGAAGCATCACTACATCCTTGCCATGTTTCTAGCCTCTTCCATGGCATCCTTTCTTAGCCCTTATCATAAACAAAATCCTGGGCTGGGCTATGGCTGGACTACCTGTTCTTATGACACCAGGATTTTACTTGTATAGTAGCTTGGCTTGTATGCAAGTTTCATCTGTGTTACATCTTGGCTATTTCTAGATGCAAAAATGAATGGGATGGTTATAAGATTGTCTTTGTGTGTTCATCTGTCCCAGATGCAAGTCCTAGTTAAATGGGTCAGCACTTCAGAACAAACTTATCACCTTGATATTTCTGACGCTAGATCTCTCATATCTGAAGATACAGTATCTCATATCTCTCCTTCATATTTCCCTGTGTAGAAATCTCCTTTCTCACATTTGTCTTAGTAGAGCTTTGATCCATGACCTACACCAGCTGCTGCTCTGGTCCCTTCTCAGCCCCCATGGGAAAACAGAATGATTTCTGCTTTAATTGAAAAGAACAGATTATTAATTTATTTTGTTGATCCATCAGGACTTTGACTTTTTTGTCTCCTTGATACATAAACATAAGCAAAAAAAGAATCAACATGTTTTGGCTCCAGATTCCTCCTTAAACAAATACATTAATTGAGTTAAAAACCACACAGTATATTTTCAAAGCAATAGTATCAAATCAGTTGCTGTTCTTTCTATCCCAGGGCAGAGTTGTACACCATAATAGCAGATAATATTCATTTATTGCTAAAGAATAAAAAGACAGACACACAGTTCTTTATATAAATGAAAATTTTCATATATTAAGAGTATATGTCATCTTGTAAGACTGAAGTGGTCAGGGAAGGAATCAGTCTATGTTCATGTTATTATTTTCTCTCTTTTATTCCTCTTTCCCACCAAAAAATTTTTAAACAAGTCTAATAAAGTCAACATGGTAACTGGGCAAGACCCTTACTGTGGGCTTCTAATACTGCCAACATGATTTACAAATTCATTTCATGTTTGAATATAATTTTGAAAATGTTTTGCTGTTGAAAAAATACATCTATATGACATAATTTGTTCTTTGAAATCAATAAGAAGCTCCTTTCAAAACAGTTGCTGCTCAGGAGCAAAGGAACACACACTATATAATGAGATTTACCTGTATCTATATGCTGTGCAGAAAAGAAGAAAAAGAAACATGTTTTCATTCTTTTGGCACAACATAAAAAAATACTAAGTATATTCTTATGATAATTTGCATGTTTAATAACATCTGTCCACACATTGTGGTAGCAGTCAGTATCATATTTAGGTTTACAAACTCTATTGTATCTTTATAGTACTGTATCTGACATCAATAAATGACACAGCAAAACAAACCAAATGGCAAATTTCAAATTTTACAGGCATTCATTAAAATATATGTGAATTTAAATCAGTCTAAATGAGACTGGTTATGCTAGGCATTAGACAATAAAGGTAAAGAGCTCTTTACAAGATGACAGATGTTAAGTTTTTGGGTCTTATTACCCAAGTTATAAACTGGAAGTGTTATACTAATAACACGGGATTTTTCTTTATTTGTTTTTTAGTTTGTGGGAATTTATTTCACTTGAAGAAAGTGTGTAGAATTCTTTTTTTCAAACGAGCTTTTTTCTTCTTTTTTCATTTTTAAAATCTAGAAGTAACAGCTGACAGTCCAAAACTAATTAAAGTGATTTAGTAGATAAATTAGATTAAACTTGTCTTGGTTCGTTTACCTGCAGCTCATCCATTGTGATACTTTTTAGCAGTTTTTTTTACCAAATGTATGTAGTAAAAACCAGAAAAGCAATTACATTTTCCAACCTGAAATCCATCAGCACTGAGGCTGTTAGGAAGAAAATACCTGAGGTGTGACTCAGGGTAAAACGTGGTTCAATGAGGAAAAATCAGACTGCACTAACATGCAGAATGAACCTTTGATAATCATTAGATGCCATAAGCTAAAAGAGCAAGTGCTATTTATCCTGGGCCATGTTCATGTAAACATACTTTGATTTTATCTCTCTTTCAGTGTGCTTTGAGATTGTGTTTCTGAAAGAATACTCCAGCACTGCTACTGCTATAAGCTGCGTCTGAGCTATGCTAAATGCGTTTCAGCCTTGGTTTTCCTCCCATATTAATTTTTCAAGTATAATTGCAAAAAAGAATTTCATAGATGGCTATTTATAGCCAAGTATGTATTACTAGAGCTGATGGGGACTATGTATGTAAAAGCAGCAGTAAATGCGATTTCAGTATTGTTTTATTCACCGCTTTCCTGTTTTTATTATCATGAGAATAGTGCAATATTAGTGGCAGAGCTGTGATATTTCTGTAAGGCTGTTTTACAATTGCAGTTGCTTGTCAGACTGGGAAAAAATTATAGACAATGTATTCAGCAGTAGTGCAAGTAGTTATCAAAATGAAACTTAACCCTGTCAAAGATTTTAAATAAAATTTCCCATCCTAAAGTACTATGACATATTAAAAAAGGAATTGCTTGTAACTGTATTTTGTTATGTAATAGCAGACCTCAGAAGAGCCTCCAGTCTACATATTGTATCTGGAAGCAAAGAATTAAAATTGTTACTTGAGCTGCTTGTTAACCAAAAAACTGAATTCATGTTAATTCATGGTGCAGTCTCCTCATATTCATCTTGACATGTGCCACTGAGGAAGTTAACATGATGTGATTTATTTTGTTTTTGCAATGACTCCTAGAGATATTATTTATCTTCTCTGCTTCTCCTTTCCCATCCCCTGCATTGCATTTGACCAAGCCTGTCATTCTGAAATGACCGTTCAGAGTTTGTTGGAAGAAAAGAACAGATGACATACAAACAAGTCTGTCAAAGAAGAAGTGATACCTCCTTTTTCTAATCTAGAATTATTGTTCTGAATTCTGTTGCTTCAGATTTTCAGATCTTTTTTTAGAAATTCTTGCAGGTGCCAGTCAATGAGGATCTTACGTTTATTTTGAAAGCTCCATGTTCAACCTCAGGTCTGTGTGCAGATGTATACTTCCCAGCTATGGTTTCCAGTATACAAGGCTGAGTAAGGAGCTTTACCTGCTTTTCAGAGCTATAAATGGCTGTTTTCTAAAAATGACAGCAAGCTGCTTTGCTGTACAATCTAGATGGTCTGGAAGTATGTTTTCTAGAACAGTGTTGTGGTTAACCCCAGCCGGCAGCTAAATCACACACAGTCACTCACTCACTCCCAGTTGGATGGAAAAGAGAATCAGAAGGGTAAAAGTGACAAACATTGTTTTAATCGCAAGTCCAAAACATAGCACCATACAGCTACTGTGACAAAAATTACCTTTATCCCATCCAAAAACAGTATAGTAATGCTATTTATATTTACTGTGAAACATCAAATGTTTAAAACTGAAACAATAACATTACAAACAGTAATAACAATAGAAGTACTCAACTTCATGAAGTAGCCCATGAATTTCTAACGAGCATGACAAAAGACTGGCATGTAGATCAACTAATGCTATTCTAGACTATCAGTTAATTTTAACTATATAAAAGCAAATGTAAGCTTTTTGGATTTTCATAATACCCTTCAATACGTTAGGCTAATATAATAAGTTAGTGTAAAATGGATGAAAATTTGCAATTTAATATGTACCAGCCATAGATGAGTGATAAGTGGAACAGAGGAGGAAATAGTGGTGCCAAACAGCTGGGTTATTTTGATAACAGTACATTAAACTGTAGGTTTATTTTGCTACATCAGTAATATTAGATACCAAAGTTACACTCAAGAGCATTTGAGTTTTGAACCTATACTGCAAATTCACTGCTGTTGCAGCACGGACATCTGCCGTTTCGAGTAAAACAAATGTTGCTCATCTCTTTTGGATATAATCAGTACTTTGTAAGGTACTCTAAGGTCAAAAATAGAAATACACCAGCTGAAAAGCTGGAAGCACCCTTGGCTTTCCATTAGTGAGGGCAGCAGTCTTTCTAGCTCTGATAGTCTGAGATCTCTGAAATCGCATAATCCTGATTATCATTTTTCCTCATGGATTCCTGTCTGCCTTGGTATGATTTTGATTTTAGCCACTGAAAAACAGTTAAAGATAAATCTAAAGTCAATATCAGACCTGAGGTAAGGTATTAATCCCTAAATCTTGGAGCTGATGAGAATGCAAGTTCTGAAATCATGATGGATGAATGGAAAAAAAGAATCAGAATTACTTACTTTTAAAAGAAAGGCATTATTTAATTCATTTTTTCTTATTCTGATGCTGAATCAAATTGAATATTTTCACAGAATGTAATGAAAAGTTAGTGTTTGCATCTCAGGTGTGTTCACCTGTCCAGTCTGACAAATTGTTTGTATCTTAGCTCACTGTATTAAATCTTACTGATTTCCCATCTTCGTGTGTAGCAGTGAAGAAATATTCCGGTGGAATATAGAGGCAGATTTATTTCAACTTTAATGAAATAAACACCTAACACAATACTCTTTGGTTTTTTTTACAAGTTATCTATGATTTTATTAAAAAGGGGAATTCAGACTAATTGTCACAGCAACATCATGAGCGTTATTTGAAATGATCTTGCAGTTTGCTGGGGCAAAATAACAGCTGATGTGTGAACGTTAAACCTCTAATTGAGATGTAATAAATCCCATAAAATTATTATTTGTGGCTTGCCAAAGAAGATGTACGAATTGATAGACAAGCAAATGTCAAGTGCAATACAAAGTTATTTGTCCAGGGACTTCGTGTCCTTGTGTGTCACTCATTTCTGTTTGTACAAAGCATTGATCCAAGTCAGAAAGGGAGAGAAAAGAACACTCTTACTAATTCCAGGCTATGTAGTTTTCAACAGCTTAAGCAGACAATTGTTTCACTCCCCTTTAATCATAAATTAGTTATCTGAGCCCTTGTATTGATGTGGATTCTTTATGTGTTATCTAGATACCGATATCTTCTTCTGAATTGCGGTTCCATATGGTCATATGAAGTGAAGAGTAAGTTTGTACAACACGATTTATACTTCTGACATAACCAGTTGGCTATGATCTAAGCAGTTCACTCAAGTGAAACAATTTCTTTTATGTGTTTTAGGTTTATGTCTGCATCTCCTATTTAAACTTTTGGCCAGAAAATTTCCCTTTTAAGACAAATATAAAGAAAATGTAGATTATTTCAGATATCTTCTCCTAGTTGTTGGAAGCAGCATATAAAAATGTGCAGTGCCAAAAAGTAATAAATCATGAAGAATAATGTAAACGACTACAAGCAAAAAAAGTTACTGTCTGCACAGTGTGTTTCATCAACAGTTTTTAAGCCTTGTTTGGGAAACGAGTTCTGCAGCTGTGAAAAAAAAAAAAAACAGGAGTTTGATTTTTTTCTTCTAATTTTAATTTGGAACATTAAAAAGAAAATGTGATTGTTACTAGGACCTAGTATTTTGAGATTACTATCATTATAAACTCATTATGTTTTTTCCAAATTTGAGCCATCTGGTTCTTCAGTCTTGAGAAATTCATCATATTTCCACACCCAATACTCCACAATCTGGAAAACCTAGATGATCTGAGGAGTGTCCTGAAGTGTAGTTTTTTCTTCTCCTGCGTTGGAGACCAGGGGATCTGAAGACTTCTAGATCCTAAGTAAAGAAGTGGGAACTCTGACTTAGTTGACAGCACAGACTCCCAATATTCCAAGTTCTGTTTTGAGTTCCTGAGGAAACTGAGATCAACATCCTACTTTGCCACTTTTTAGGACAGATGTTGAAGGAGGAGAGCCTAAGAAGTCAGTCTCAGACATACCGTAGTTTTACAAAATCATGTTTTATTTGTAATTATTTTTATCCCCTTTTACATTTGGTAGTGCAGTTGTCCTTCCACCAGAGAGGACAAGTTCTTCTGGTGATGTAAATCAGTACCTAAGTGTCTCTTAACTCAAACATCATTCTGTTCTATGAGTTTAGCTGTGATATTTATACGCAGGAAAGTGTGTGTATTATGATGTGCTTTCTTCTCAGACTCTCCATATGTACTAACGTAAGCAGGAGTATTTTGGCAAGGGGATCTACTATTCAAATGTATCTATTTCTCATATATCATCTCCTTTTACTTTGGCCTTACTTCCAAAATATGGAAAATACAGTAAATTGTAGAAAGGAAGAATTGCTCCTCTCCTATCTTTTTCATAGCTGACTTGACTGGAAGACGGTCCTTATTTTACATTACATTAGAGTCTTAAATGGAATATTTCAGATTCACTGTCTGTGCTGCAAAGATTTCAATATCAGCTTCCCAGTGCTGATTCTTTGTAATTACTGCACAGCTGTAAAACAGGTCTTATAATGGAAAACTACTAGAATTATAACATTTTCCCCCTAAGAATATGATCAAAGTCAACCCACTACATGAGAAAATCATTGGCAACAATGAAGGAAATAGTTTAAAAAAAAAAACATGAGAGAATGCCACACATTACATTAAGGTAGATAACTAATTGAAAATGAAATACAAGATTAATTCTCTAGCTCAACAATTACTAAAAATTACTGAAGTTAAATTTACCTCTTTTGAAGATGGATATCTCTAATAAGTTGTATCCTGTATGTGATAAGTAATCTTTTTTTAATTTAGTGTTTTTTCCCGTTATACTTGCTTAGACTTCTGGCCCTCAAAACACAATAACAGTAAAGAACAAAAGGGTTTTTTAAACAATTCAACAATACAGTGAAGGAGACTTGGATGTGGTTTTTAAGACAGAACTTTCTGTCATTTCTCTACATCCTCTGGGCATACAACTTAAAAATCTGTGCAGTGCAGTAAGGCCTCTATCACCGGAAAACTTGACAGTGTCTTCAAATAAGCTCTATTTGAGTGACTGTAGCAGCATCAGATCTTGAGATGAAAGGTTGTTTCTTTAGAGATGTAAAAGTGAGTGGGAATCAACCTAGTTTAATTAAAACTTTTCTGTGAAATACATTATTTGGATTTCACGATTTGTTGATGCTCTAAACAGCTCTGGATCTTTTGCTTTGCTTTGTACAGTGCAATCTTCAAGGAGATCTATCTCAGTGAGTTAGTAGATCAAGTAGGTGGTTATACTTTGAGACCAGATTAGAACTCTGTGGCTTACTCACAAAGTGTGAGCCCCTTTTATTTCCACAGTAGCCTCCTGCTTTTGTCTTTAGAACAAACCACCTTGTAGTAGCGCAAGTGCAATTAACTTCTGAACGGAGGAAAAAAGGAAAAAGCATACTGAAACAATATTTTAGGGGCTTGTTGTCCTGATTCAATGAGAAATTCTCTAACATAGTCATGTTCTATGCTTTTATTACCACATAACCTTCATACATCTTCTAGTTTGTATTTCTTGCATCAGAGAGGATAAAACAACTTTTTAATAGTTCCTGTGGGTTTTTGTAATGAAGCCAGGCAGGTTTGAGATCTGCGGCTGCTCACATGCTCTGCATTAGAAATTCTCTTTTGAGTTGTGTTCAGGTACAAGTATTCCTTTAGTTTATGACAAATGTTACTGTACTTGTTTTGTTTTGTTGCCTGGAAGAGAACATATTTTCCTCTTAGCATCCTTTCTAGAAATATCCATGCATACAAGAAGGTGTTTCTTAAATGTCGGCAAATGCTGGAAAATAAGTTGTCATTTGTTTTCTAGCATTTTTGTCATTTAACATCCTGTGTTCTCCAAACTTTATTCTGGTGGAGTAGCTTAGCCATCTGGATTTGAATTATTTTCAAGAAGTTTTGCTTGTCATGAAACTAATGTGTTTGAATTCTGCAGTAGGGTGGGGAGAAAAGGAAATTTTTGTGTACTTTTCTGTAAGATAAAATCTGTTCTTGCATTGACTACCCTGTTATTCATTTAACCATGCATATTTACAAGCTAATGCTGTAAATCAAATCAACAACCTGTTTGAGTAGACCTACTTACACCAATACAAAGGGGTTTACAGTAGTGCTAAAATCTATTCTGTACAGCTTTAAAAAAAAGTAAATTACATTAGATGGTGTGTGATGCTTCGCTGAAATCAATAGGTACATGATATTTTGCAGTAACTGGAAAGTTGTATCAGCAAGGCTTCTGAAATAAGAACTTTCGGTCTGAAGTAACCACTTGGCAGGCTCCCAGGTAAGCCAGAACCCAGAGTTAAAATACTGTTTTCCTTTTGTTCCAGAGAGAACAAAACAAAACATGAAAGGAATCTTTGTCTGAAGTCATGCTTCATAGAACATAAAACATTGTATTAGAACAAAGTAATTCTTTGTATAGATGAAAATCAGATCTGCACTGTGAAGAAGTTAAAATAAAAAGGGATGAAAACAGTTCTCTTCAAGAAAGGTGGTTTCCTAGGTTTGTTGAAACTCTCATAGATCTTCATATTACCTTTGGGTCTGAATTTAGGCAGGCATTTTTGGGTGGGCAGAGATGGATTTGGGGATGTCAGTATTTATAGCTGTACTGCAGACTCCTTCAGACTCTAAACAAAGCTTGGCCAATGATTCCTTAGAAAAGCAGTGTCTTCCTCCCTTTCTTCCTTCTCAGCAGACATTTACATTGACTTAAAACGCAGCAGCTATGACAAGGTAGTACGTTTCTTTTTCTACTGCTGCTTCTAGCAGCTTTTCACAGAAACCACACCTGCAGTACCTCTGCGACCAAAACCATGCCACACAAAAAACAAAACACACAAAAAATATTGATCATCTATTATCTGGTGCCAACCACATGAGAAATCAGCCTGCAGTGTTATCCAGATGGGAGATTCCTCTTAAACTGACTTAAATATGATGCACACTGGAAAGAAAATGAATATTCATCCAAATTAAACTTTTCCAGCCAATTACTTGTCAAGTACTATTTCTTTCTGATACTTTGGCATAGGAATATTAGTTCATGTGTTCAAACAGCATTGCAGAGAATAAAATTTAACTTATCTGGCAGAAATCAAATTAAAGTGACTGAAAATACATTAATATCTCATAAAGTGAAAAGACAGCCTTAGAATTTTGATAAACATAAGAATTACAAATGCACAAATAAAATATATACACATTTAACCAAGAATTATTCTAAAACAACAGAAAATTAAGTTATGGGTCACATTTATTTGTGTAACCAAACAATTCTCATTATACTGAGTAATATATAATCTCTAGTACATCAGTATGTTATAAAAAGTCAGATTTTCTAAGCTTATTCCAATACTGTCTTTCTTCCTCTTGAAAACCAATACTTTTTCCATTCACTCCTTTTACCAGTTCATTAGTCTTGAATCAAAAGTGTGAAAGCTAACATTCAAACAGACCTTCTGTGGTACTTTACAGAACAAATACATTAATGAGTGAATTTCAAAAGATTTTTACAAGTCCTTCATTGCTTCATTATAATTTGCCACAATATGTGTCACAAAGACCTTAAAAGCAACTAACTTTTCAACATCAAATATAGTAGTGCATTATGACAATTCCAGTGTAAATCATAGTTTGATATTTGAAGCCTACCTTAGAATTTTTCCTGTAATTAGTAAAATACACATGAAGTACTTTTTTTTAATAGATGAAACTTGGTGTTTTTGAGGGAAGATCGTATTTCCTGTCAAATATGTTGAGTGTGAACAAAATCTTAGTTAACAGCTTCCTATTCAAATTCAGAAAAAGAGTTTATGCATCAATTTGAATGCAGGTGCTGAAATACATCTGATTAGGTACTACTATCAATTAGAAACATTTTTTTCACATCAAAAAGGCACTTAGCAGCAAAGTAATAAATTTTGGAGATTAAACCAATCAAACAGGGAAAGGTAAATGACTGGGTTGTTTTCAAAACTACTAAATAGGTAGTAAGATACTAATTTTGTTTGCAGATTTGGACTGACAACAACTAGATTGTTTTGAATTTTTTTCAACACCCACATTATTTACTATTTTTCATACCTTTTGTTGATGTACTGCTTCATACCTGTTTTCACCTATATTGAACTGGATATGAATGAATAGTTTTCGTCTTTTTCTTTCTCATGTCAGTTTCTTCCGCTTACTTACACATTTTGTTTTACTTTGCGTGTCTATCTACTTTGCGTGTAATATCCATAAAAAATAGCATAATTTAATAACTATGCAGCATCCCTCAGTTGGACCTTTTAGCATGCTTCATGGTCATTAACTGAATAAGCTTCATCATATCCTGTGAGACAGGTAATTTTCTTCCTTTTATAGATAGAACATGGCTGGAAATAATGAATTCTCATCTGCGGTAAACCAATGAATTTACAGATTTACTGATGTACAGCAACTGAAGGCCTAGGCAAAAAAAAGGGGATTTTTTCCCTCCTAAAATGTAAGATCAGAAGAGGACTCATAAAATGAATAATGCCAAAATCATAGGGTGGTTTGGGTTGGAAAGGACTTTAAAGATCATCTAGTTCCAACCCCCCTGTCATGCGAAGGAACATCTTCCACTGGATCAGGTTGCTGAAAGCCTGATCCAACATGGTCTTCAACGTCTCCAGGGGTGGGATGTCCACTGCATCTCTGGACAACTTCTTCCACTGCCTCACGACCTTCACAGTAAGAAATTTCTTCCTAATATCTAATCTAAATCTATTCTCTTTCAGTTTAAAGCCCCTCATCCTATCACTGCACTCCCTGATAAGAAGCCCCTCTCCAGCTTTCCTGTAGGCCTCCTTTAAGTACAGGAAGGCTGCTATAAGGTCTCCAAGAAGCCTTCTCTTCTCTAGGCTGAAAAATCCCAACTTCCTCAACCTGTCCTCATATGGAAGGTTCCCAGCACTGTGATCATCTTCATGGTCCTCCTCTGGACTCACTCTAGTAGATCCATGTCCTCCCTACACTGATGACCCCAGAACTGAACACAGTACTCCAGGTGAGGTTTCATGGGAGTAGAATCACCTCCCTCAACCTGCTGGTCACAATTCTTTTGATGCAACCTAGGGTACAGTTGGCTTTCTGGGCTCGAATGAGAAAATAATCTCTTCTCATAACTCCATTTTCCAAAGTATATGAACATCAAACTGCTTTACTCTGTTTCATTTTGTCAGACACATTGCTACCTCTTGAACTTCTCAGTATTTAAGGAATGCTAAAACTATAAACATATAAAATATTTTTCCTCAAATAATAACATAATCATGTTGGGTTGATCTACTTATTCCAACGCAGCTGCCAAAAGAGGAAGGTAACATAAGGTGATGACAATTGCTATATGTTTCAGAAAATATTGAATCATTAATACACTTTATGTTATGCATATTTATCTTCTGTTATGCACTCTTAGCAGTAATACAGAAAGCAGAAGAAGTCACACAAAAATCATCACCTGGATCAGACCAGTAGGTCATCTAGCTCAATATCTGAACAAAATTATTCACAAATATTTTCAAAGTGATTTAAAAAAAACAGGACAACTGTGATTTTTCTCCAGGTATGTTACTTGAGTTTCCACCAGTCATTGAGAAGAGGGTTTCCTGAGCTTTGGTTCCATTACACTTGCTGGTGAGGTGGGCTAGTTTCTCTGTGGTTTTTCTTAACTTTTCATTATTTTTTATAAATATTTCTGATTTACCTAATGTCTTGTGGCAATAAATTATCAAAACCAAATATGCATTCTGTGAAAAGTTGTTAAGAATTTCCTTTCGGTTTTCATGTCTATGACTTGACAGCATCACTGATTGCCCTTAGTTTTTGTGTTACAAGACATATTTTTTCCTTGTTGAATAGGCCTGCTTTATTTCTCGGTCTGGAAGCCATACCATCCCTCTGATCATCCCTGCTTCTGCTGTGATTCATCGTACCTTTGCAGAGGCATCTTACCAGGCTGCTTGGAAAATTCAGAAGAGACCTTTAATAGCATCATCTGCTTAATTTTCCAAGAATTTTTTAAACTCTTTCCATCTAATACTGCTCTACTTATATGACAGTTTCCTTCAATGCAAATGAAATCATGTCCTGATCCTAAGGATTGCTAATGTGACCCATTGCCTCTCAGTGCTTCCTCTGATTTCTTCACAATTAAATATACTGTCTTCCTGCCACTCAAAGCCCCTAGCAATCTGCAAAGTAAGAGATTAAGTCAGTGATCTGAATTCAGATCTCCCAGCTGACAGCAGAGAGCACTATAAACAAGGCACAAGGCTGGCCTGATAAAGAAAAACTTATGCATTTTATTCCATAAGGGATTTTTGTAGGAGTTCAGTTACAGCAAGCAGAAGACTTAGGTGCATTGAAACAAACGAATGAAAGCAACAAGGGTGAAATTTATTTTGTTTCATATTTTATTGTCTGGAAACAGCTGAACTCACCTAATCAATTATTTCGTAGACTTCTAAAGTTACAGTGGTTGAGGAAATAGTTATTTTATTTCTGTACTGTTGTAGGTGTGTGTGATGCTCTATGAAATACCCAAGTAAGATTTTATATGCACCAGACATAATCCCTAGGAATTTTCTGAATCATATTTATTTCCCTTTGATTTTCTTCCCACCATGAACATGAGATAAAAAAAAGTATTGCTCTCAGGTAGTTAAATTTGGTTCCCTGGGTTATCCATGAGACAGATAGCATGAGATGGATAGAGCAAGTCACTTACTTATCAATCCCTTGATAGTGCTGCTAAACAGATCTTTTGCCTGCTGGGTACACTTTGATTCTTGGTAATATGGAAAAGGTTTGCTACACTGGTCAGCAGATCCCTGAGTCCCTCAGTGCTTCTACTATATTCTTTGAGAGATGGAAAAGAACAGTCTTAAGTTTCAGATCTCTGTCATAGGAGGTTTACCATGGTAATTGAAAATACAAATACCAAATTCAGAGCTTAAGCCTAGGCTAAATATTCTGACGTCCTGTTCAGTTCACATCACTGACATTTCAACTCAGAACTACTGCGTTATCTTTTTTCACTTAAGGAAAATGCTGCAGCATGTCTTCTAGTTCTGATGCACAGACATCAAGAGAGAGAATTATTCATCTAACTTCAGATATTGCCAATGTAGGTGTCTAGAGCTAAACTAGTGACCCTCAAGTTCTTTTTTAGCAAGTGGAGAGAAATATGTGTGGTTTTGTCATGATTTGTCTCACCTTTTTAAATATTTGTTACAAGTTTGGGAGAATCACACTGTAGGATGACTCATTTCTCTTAATTTTCAAAAATGACTGAGGACTTTCAATGCAGTTATTTACCCTGTAGACTGTAGACAGCTTGGTCAGGTGTTTGGTTGGATCTCTCCTACCAGAAGATGAATGACTTACTTTCATTTCTAGGGTTTCATGTGGTTATTTTCTCCCTGATACTCACCCTTACTATTAGAAGTGTTACTTATTTCTCATTTGAATTTGTTTAGTGATGCCTGGTGCAGTTGATGAGTCTTACTATCTTCAAGATTTCAAAACATATTTTTAATAGAATTCTACAGAATTTATTAGAATTCAGTACTAAACCAAACTTGTCACAAAAAAAAAAAGCAAACAATGCAGAGAGATAACTGGAGATCAGAGTGGATACAGACTGATTCCCGTTTACTAGAAGCGGAAAACTGTATTCCTCCCCTTAGTGCTGTCTATTTTCTGACTAAGAAAAGGTCAAGTAGATCATAATAGATGCTTCTTAACATTTTCTCCACATTTTCTTGATATACTATGTATTATTGTGAAAATTGTAGTCGATAATATCCCAGATAAGATACTTGTTTCAGTAGAAAATTTGAACCTTCCATTAAAATATAACTCTTAGCAATATGTGCTGTTCAGGGAATACAAGACCCAACTTTGTAGTGCCTGTTCTGAATTTTTGCAGGTATTGTATCTTGAAATACTTTTAGTCTCAAATTTTACCCTTAAAACATTGGAATTTTTTATCTCTTCCTGTATAACTGAGACCTGCAAAACTGTTAAATT
This sequence comes from Phaenicophaeus curvirostris, assembly GCF_032191515.1. Lineage (NCBI taxonomy): Eukaryota > Metazoa > Chordata > Aves > Cuculiformes > Cuculidae > Phaenicophaeus > Phaenicophaeus curvirostris. The sequence continues at coordinate 19,248,231 of NC_091393.1, forward strand.
ACTTATAGTTGATTGTGCCGTACAGAGTCTTTTTCATATATTAATTTTGTGTAAGGTTGTATTATGTTACTTCCTGACCATTCATGTATATAAGTATCTGAAGATGAAGATTATATAGGGATACGGACATTTGTTTGATCAATGTAGGTTTTAGATACATATATATCCTAAAAAAATACAGTTTGACGACTAAAATTCATTAAGCCATCTTGCTTATTGAAACAAGGACTTACTCTGAGTCTAAAAGAATTGTATGGCTTTGAGAATTATTGTTTAGTTGATATTATGTAGTAATACATTTCTAACTATTATTAGTTTTATCACTATGTTCTGTTGCTGTAGTGTCACATTTGTCATTGTTTAGTTGTAGTAATGGATAATATCTCAAAAAGTTACTTTCTGCTCAGAGACCTTAAATGTAGGTCAAAGAATCATAATGCAATTCCTTTGCAGAAATACTCCATACTACAGAACTGCTATGCTGGTGAAACAATTACATTCCCTTTCCTTCTTGTGGGGGATGTGATTGTTAAGTCCTTACGGCCCTTCTGTTTTCCCTTGCACAGTGATCTCCAAACTATTTTTATTACGCACCCCATCAGTAAAAGATTTTTGAGGACACCCCACTAAGGCATGTGCATTTATGTATTGATAAATCATAGAATCATAGAATCACCAGGTTGGAAGAGACCCATTGGATCATCGAGTCCAACCATTCCTATCAAACACATTCCTATCCAACACGTGGATGACTCAGCACGTCATCCACCTGTCCCTTAAACACCTCCAGGGAAGATGACTCAACCACCTCCCTGGGTAGCCTGTTCCAGTGCCCAATGACCCTTTCCATGAAATTTTTTTTCCTAATGTCCAGTCTGAACCTCCCCTGGTGGAGCTTGAGGCCATTACCCCTTGTCCTGTCAGCTCTCACTTGGGAGAAGAGGCCAGCACCCTCCTCTCCAAAACCTCCTTTTAGGTGGTTGTAGAGAGCAATGAGGTCATCCCTCAGCCTCCTCTTATCCAGGCTAAACACCCCCAGCTCTCTCAGCTGCTCCTCATAAGGCCTGTTCTCCAGCCCCTTCACCAGCTTCGTTGCTCTTCTCTGGACTCGCTCCAGAGCCTCAACATCCTTCTTGTGGTGAGGGGCCCAGAACACACATATACGGCTGCACTTCTGATATTTTTCCTCCTGCACCTCAGTGAATTGTTGTGCATATCCCCTGGGGTGTATGCACTCTACTTGGAGATCACTGTGCCAGTGGAACAGTTCCTCTGGATCATGGACAGAGCTGACAGTGTTAGATAGTGGCCCCTGGACAGAACATAGTAACCTTTTCTTCTGTTAGCCTATCCTGTGAAATAAATGAAGTACAAAATTACTTATTACCAGCAACCATCTTAAAATATGAATATCTGTAAATATTACTAGAAACAGTGTAAAATACTCTCATACTGTGGTAAAATTTTATGTGCATTTGTAGCTGGCATCGGTGGTATTTCTGTTACTGGGTTATAGTAACAGAAATAGGTTCAGCGTATGCCCTCTTTGGCTCAGATTCATGGAATCTACCATTTTGCAGACATGCTTGGTGGAGTGTGGGACTTTAATTCCTGCTAGTCCTGGGCTGTATCAAAAGAAGCATGGCCAGCAGGTCAAGGGAAGTGATTCTGCCCCTTTATTCCTCTCTTGTGAGACCTCATCGGGGGTACTGTGGCAAGTTCTGGAATCCTCAATGTATGAAGGATACAGAACTGTTGGAACAGGTCCAGAGAAGGGCTACAAAGACAATCAGAGGGCTGGAGCACTTCTCATAGGAGGACAGGCTGAGAGAGTTGGGGTTATTTATCCTGGAGAAGAGAAGGCTCCCAGGAGATCTTATAGTGACCTTCCAGTACCTGAAAGGAGCATACAAGAAAGCTGGGGAGGGGCTTGTGGTGAGAGGAAGAGAGGCAACGGGTATAAACTGGAGAAGGGCAGATTTAGACTAGATATTAGGAAGAATTTCTTCACCATGAGAGTTGTGAGACACTGGAACAGGTTCCTCGGAGAAGTTGTGGCTGCTCCATCCCTGGAGGTGTTCAAGGCCAGGTTGAATGGGACTTTGGGTAACCCAATCTAGCAGGATGTCTCTGCACATGGCAGGGGGGTTGGAACTAGGTGATTTTTAAGGTCCCTTCCAAACCTAACTATTCTATGATTGCATGATTCTATGATTTTTAAGGTCCCTTCCAAACCTAACTATTCTATGATTCTATGATTCTAATGCACAGTTTAGTGGAATGAGGGATATGGAAAAAGAGACTCCAGACAAGCAACACTACCAGTACATTTCTACCTGTGTATTTAATGGCAACCCAAGATTTTAGACTCAGTACACAGATTCAAAGAACTACGTCAAGGAGAAACAATGAATTTTTCACAACCATGTTCTGTTTTAGTATAGGTTCTGCTTGTAGATATACGCATTTTCTCTATTTTTTCCTAAAAGTTACTTTTTTTCCCAAGTTTTTTTCACCATGTATGGGTGTTTCTTTCAAGGCAACTATTTTGTTAATTTTGAGAAAGAGTTTACAGTAATCATCTTTGAGTATTATGCATGCATGCTAAATATAATTTGAAATGTCCTTCTGTGTCTGTGAGAACAAATGATATGTATGAAATAAAAAAAAAAACCAGTTTAGGATGCTTAATGATTTCTTATGGTGCATAGAATGTCACCTTTTTTAGTTAAAGAACAAATTTACAAAAGATAAAATTACAAACTAGTAAAGATATTTCTCTGCTATTCAAGCACCTCATCTAGCTTGTGAAGCTTGCAAATTAGCTTTCCAGCAAAACAGAGGAGAGTGCTCTAGAGAGTGTCAAGGGTATATTTTGCTGATGAGAGGATGTTCTGCCAGAACATGTTCCCTGAGGCTGAGAAGGTCTTTCCTGCAGGGTCTGGGGATATTCAAACCTTTCCTTTCCCTGCAGTACAGCTGACCATGACCTGTTTCAGTACCTCTCAACTGTTTAATTGGAATGCTTCACAGTTGATTCCTCTTGCAGGTTAGGAGATTTTCACAGTGTCTTTTGCTTAAGAAGCCTTTGGTGCTTTCTTTGCTTCTTTGGGCTACCAGTAGAGGTTTGGGTTCATAGAATCACAGAATCATAGAATCATCATGTTGGAAAAGACCACTTGGGTCATCGAGTCCAACCATTCCTATTAACCACTAAACAACATCCCTGAGCACATCGTCTACCCATCTTTAAAATACCTCCAGGAATGGTGACTCAACCACCTCCTTGAGCAGCCTGTTCCAGTGCCCAATGACCCTTTCTGTGAAAAATTTTTTCCTGATGTCCAGTCTGAACCTACCCTGGTGCAGCTTAAAGCCATTCTCCCTTGTTCTATTACCCATCACTTGGGAGAAGAGGTCAGCACCCTCCTCTCTACAACCTCCTTTTAAGTGGTGGTAGAGAGCAATGAGGTCTCCCCTCAGCCTCCTCTTCTCCAGGCTAAACACCCCCAGCTCTCTCAGCCGCTCCTCATAAGGCCTGTTCTCCAGCCCCCTCACCAGCTTTGTTGCTCTTCTCTGGACTCTCTCCAGAGCCTCAACATCCTTCTTGTGGTGAGGGGCCCAGAACTGAACACAGTTTTCAAGGAGCGGTCTCACCAGTGCCGAGTACAGAGGGAGGATAACCTCCCTGGACCTGCTGGTCACGCCGTTTCTGATACAAGCCAAGATGCCATTGGCCTTCTTGGCCACCTGGGCACACTGCTGGCTCATGTTCAGTCGCTGTCAACCAACACCCCCAGGTCCCTCTCCTCCAGGCAGCTTTCTAGACAGACTTCTCCTAGTCTGTAGCACTGCATAGGGTTGTTGTGCCCCAAGTGAAGGACCCGGCATTTGGCCTTGTTAAACCTCATGCCATTGGACCCTGCCCAGCGGTCCAGCCTGTTCAGATCCCTTTGCAGAGCCTCCCTACCCTCCAGCAGATCGACACTCCCACCCAGCTTAGTGTTGTCTGCAAACTTGCTAAGGGTGCACTCGATGCCTTCATCCAGATCATTGATGAAGACATTGAACAGGGCTGGACCCAGCACCGAGCCCTGGGGAACCCCACTTGTCACTGGCCTCCAGCTGGATTTCACACCATTTCCCACCACTCTCTGGGCCCGGCCATCCAACCAGTTTTCCACCCAGGAGAGTGTGCTCCTGTCCAGACCAGAGGCTGACAGTTTCCGAAGCAGAACGCTGTGAGCAACTGTGTCAAAGGCTTTACTGAAGTCCAGGAAGATACATCCACAGCCTTTCCCTCATCCAGTAGTTGAGTCACTTTGTCATAGAAGGTGATCAGGTTAGTTTGGCAAGACCTGCCCTTTGTGAACCCATGTTGACTGGGCCTGATCACGCAGTTCTCTTGCATGTGCTTCATGATAGCACTCAAGATCACCTGTTCCATGACTTTCCCTGGCACTGAGGTCAGACTGATAGGCCTGTAGTTCCATCTGATCCACATTGCAGATAATCGATCTCTGAGTGAAGATGAAAGCTCTGAAGGAGATACCCATTGTTCAGTTTTCTTCTACTTAGGCCCTTCATCCAAGGAGAGGACTGTACTCAGGTTTCTGAAAGCACAATATTTGAAGAATAAAAATTAATGTCTGCACAGACCTTCTCTGTGAAAGATCATAGAATCATCAAATCGCTGAGATTGGAAGGGTTCTTTTGAAATCATCTGGTCCAGAGCAGGGTCACCGTGAGCAAGTTTCTCACAATCACATCCAGACAGGTTTTGAAAATCTCCAAGGACTGAGACTTGACAAACCTGTCTGGGTAACCTCTGCAGGTGTTTGACCACTCTCACAGTAAAAAAGTGGTTTCATCTGTTCAGGTGAAATTTCCTAGGTTTTGAGTTTTTCCCTTTCTCTGTAAGAGGGCTCTACCAAAAAAAAAAGCTTGGTTCCCTCTTCTCCATCCCCCTCAACCAGGTATTTATAGCCATTGATAATGTCCATGTAAGCCTGCTCTTCTCTAGCCTGAGGAACCTTGGCTCTATAGGTCTTTCCTCATGTGAAAGAGGCTCAAATCTCTTAATCATGTTTGTGGCCCTGCACCTGACTAACTAGATCTGCTAGTACTGTTTCCCTTGAAAGTAGGAATTTAATTAGAAAAGTGGCATTCTTGTAATTGCATAGGTCTGCTTACGATTTGCAGTGCCTTTGACCTTTACCTCACTCTCCAAGGGAATTTTTTGATCCTATAGTTTTTTTCATTTTCTCCCACAATCCTATTTTTTCCAGGCCTGCCATTCTAGAAACATAACTTTCCATTGCTTTCCATCCTGTCTTTCTTTTGCTTTTAGGTTGTAGTGGGGTTTTTTTGGAATGAATGCCCTTCAACATATGTTTGTTTAACTAGGGGTTTCATTTTTTTCTTCTTAAGTGCAATAAAAGTGGCAGGGAATAAACCATAGGGAGAATTCACAAGCAAACAAAAAATTAAAGCGAACAAAACTTTTGAAAAACAATTTAAGTACTAGTTTTGCCTATGTGCAATTATCAGTCACAAATCCATTGCATAGTTTTAGTTAATTAAATTAAAAATTTATTTACAAAAACAGTACCTGAACCCAGACTACTTTTCTTGTTGTTCATTCCTTATTTATATCCCTGCTGATGAATCTGGACACTCTTCAAGGAGCATTGTTTTACTAGGATGCTTAAGGCATCAGGAAGAATTCTGTCTAATCTCAATTATTTTTACTATACTTTTTTTGCACTTGAGTGCTATTACTATCACAGCTACAAGGGAAAAATACCCAGAATCATAATGACAAAGGTAATTAACACAATAAATGTTGCAAAGTTAAGCCTTAATCATTGAAGTTTTCTGTTGTAATTAGAAAAGTAGCGTAGAGGAAAAAATGTACATACTGCTGAATAGCATCCTCACTATAATTTCAAACCTAGAACGTTAGAATATCCTCAAAATGAAAAAAAAAATCTGTGTTACTTATCTACATCTATAAACCAAAAGTATTTCACTAGGATGTCATAGGACAAATGTTCTGCATGAAAACACCTGTAAAGGTGAAAATTTGGGACAATCTTTTGAACTTTATTGCACCTTCTAGCAGTAGTCTGCATGGTAATATGCAGATGCTCAAACATTTTCTTTTTCTGCGTATTTAACATGAATGTTTGAAAGTAAATAAATTTATATGCATGCTCTGTGAATAATTTAGTTGTTTATACCTTTCACAGGTGTTCAGAAGAGTAGATATTTTTAAACATACTTTGTTGACTATATTGTATTTTATTACTTTATTTTTGAATAAATTAATAAAATTAGCTTTTTGTTATTCCTTTCAGACACAACACTTTTTTTTCCATCCTTTACTGGAAATTCTTATTTGGAACTACCTTCTCTGACATCTGTATCTGAGACGAAGACTGCACCTGGGCAGGAAACAAGCAATCTGACAACTCTGTACTTGACAGTGAAAACAACTGCTCTACATGGCACGATTCTTTACAGTAAGTACCAGTGATACTTGAAGCTAAGTATCACTTTTAGCTCCTTCAGATCCTTATTAACTTTAGTGTACATCAGCTGGCACTTCCTATTCAGCAGCAAAATGAGTCATTAAAATGCAGTACAAGCCCATTGGTATTCTAATGCATGATGCATTATAAAATTTGAACCATCCTTCTTTGTGTTCCTCTGGAAAGTTCTTTAATTTATGACTCATTAAGCAAAACATAACTTACAACTGAAAACGCTGCTCCCTGAAAAGAAAGAACAGAGTAAGCATATGACTCCAGTAGTGTTACAGCTAAAATATGAATATTGAAGAAGTTTTGAACAATTTATTATAGAGAAAAAGCTACTCCTTAGTGGGGTTGTGACTTACATTTTATAATTTTGATCTCAGTTTCAAAGATTTTTTCACTGCCAGAAGTATCTTAAGTTCTGAAAATTTATCATATATCAGAGTATTTACTGTGATTTCATACTTCAGAGGATTTTTTTGTGGTCCCCAGAGAGTATGCTTGTAAACTTGGTTGTACGCTTTTTAATATGATATAAGAATGTTTCTACTTGTCTGCATATTTCATTCCTCAGTGCATAGCATGAATTTCTGAGACAGTATGGTTTTCATTAGTCATCAAAAAAGACAAGATTTTCTGCTAGCTGAATATTTTGTTACGTATTTGGCCTTGTAATTTCTATCCACACAGAAAACCTGGAAGGTAAGGTGATTTTTAACTTAATCCAGGAAGAGCTAGAAAAATGTGTTTGCACAATCCATGTGATTTACTCCACAAACACAAAATCATTAGGAACATTCTCTTTTCATAGAATCATAGAATAAGAGAATCACTAGGTTGGAAAAGACCCACTGGATCATTGAGTCCAACCATTCCTATCGATCACTAAACCATGTCCCTCAGCACCTCGCTGAGTTCACTGTAGCTTCCTAGGGTTTTTCTACACAAAGAAACCTTGTTGAATTAACAAAAATTATTTTGATTATCTTTTGTCATTTCAACATTACTCATAAAATCACAGAATGGATTGTGTCAGAAGGGGCCTTAAAAGATCATCTAGTTCCAACCTCCCGGCCATGGGCAGGGACGCCTTCCACTAAATCAAGTTGCTTATAGCCTTATCCAGCCTGGCCCTGAACGCCTCCAGGGATTGACTTCCCTGGGTATCCTGTTCCAGTGCCTCACCACCCTCTTAGTAAAAAATTTCTTCTTTGTATTTACCTGCATTGTGTAAATATTTATAAGCCAGGGTTAAAAGTACTATAAGCTTCACAGCATTATTTAATTATATCTTTTATTATCACCTGTATAATTCTTTCTTAGATGTAAAACACAGCAGCCCCATACTGAACACTTATCTTTACTGTGTTTTCAAAATGCTGTCTCAAATCTTTTCTGTTGGACTGTTGCTGCAGCTGCCCAAGCCACGTGGCTGCAGAATTTACTAAGAATAACGGCTAAGCGGAGATGTGGCATTTCTTTATGTTGAAATGTTTTGTACTTGTTAGTTATATCAATTTCAATAGGAGTGATTTCTCTTTCAAGAAGAATTCAAGGACAGTCCCAGGAAGTATTTTGAATATATTTAGCATTTAATAGTTTTGTTTGCCACAGCACTGCAAACTAGCTGGCTTCTAAACAAAGATAAAGTAAAGCTTGCTGTCTGCCTGTGAGCCCCACTAAGTATGTCTGTTAAAGAAAAAAAAAAGAAAAATATAACATAGAAGTTTCTCTGTTCTGTCTCTGAAGAAAGGGTGTTTTCTGAAATCCTGGATAAGGGCACTGTACTCCTACAACCAGATCCAAATTGGCTTCTATCGTTACCTGCTGGAAAAGGTTTTGATCTGAAAGTAGTAAATTTACAAAGCTGGAGAAGGATGATGTTTGGAGGAGCTTTGAAATGAGTTTGCATTGCTAGATGTTGTTTGCCCAGTTTACAACTCAACTATTTTAGATGTAATAAGTTTGCTTATCTTTGCAGACATCAACTATGCAACATTTGTAACTGAAAATATAATTCTGATTCTTTCAATATCTATGCTTTCTCATAATTACACACAAATAAAAGATACTTGCTTATCCCTTATGTTTCATGCAGAAATTACACAAAGGTGAATGGTATACCCTCTCCTTTTTGTTTCCATTCAGCTACACAAGGCAGAGTTACAACCTAAGCTTTAGTTAGCACCAGGTGTTCCATACTTTTATTTACAATGCTTACTTAAAATGAAATGCATTGAAAAGCATATTAAAATTTATAATTTTTTCAGGACATGTCCCTGCCTTTTCTTTTTAGGTTTCTGCAATTGTCAAGCGGGAGCTAGCATGTATTTGGAATTAATGGGCTTCTTAAAGTAGTTTTGAGAATCAGAAATTAGTGCTATCTTGAGTTTTCACACTGTGATAGAAATCTATGTGGTCTATGGAATTTCTGCTTTGCTGCTTATGTGTTGAGAATTGTTCTGAGAAACCTAGAAATGGTCACATTTTATGTTTCATTCTGGCCAACTGGTATGATAAGGCAGGTAATCTACACATAATTATAAAGTTTCACACGTGGTTGAGTACTTTGCATAGACAGAGGTCAAAGGTTTAAGCATCTTAGGCAACATGGGTTGAAACATGCAGACTAGCTCAGGATAATGTATTGAGAGTTTAGATGCAGCTGAAATGATGCTGTGTAAAGAAGAGAGGGTGTGAATGCTTCCTTTGGGTACGGAGGTAGAACACCGCTGTGGACATAATTGATAATTTCCTCAATTTCCTCCTTAATTTCATTCTCTGTATCCCAGTGAATATGCTTCTACCATTGTTTTTGTCAAAGAAAATACACTGATGTAACAAAAAAATAGTTTCCTTATGCCTAATTCAGTTACAGAGATACAAATACTGGATAATTCTAGGGATATTTTGATGTTAATTTGAATTTAATCAGTGCATAATAATCCCCACTGAATTAAACCACCAGTTTAAAAAATTCAAAAACATACCAAATATATTCAAAATGCTGCTGCCCCAAAATAAATTCTGTAGTCTTTCTCAGATTATACCCTTATAGATGAAAATTTCTGCTTTTGAAAATCAGAGAAAATATTAATGTTCCTAAATTGCGGTTAATCAGAGAAGTTATTTTCATGTGTTCATGTACACAAAATCTTTCAGCAGCAAAAGTAGAAAGTGATAGTTTTTTCTATCACTAAACTTGAAATTTAAAATCTGGTAGCCTGTTATGAAGCTTAGAGAAATCACGCATCACAGAAAATCTCAAACTGACAATGAGAAAAAAAATATTTTTAAACTACAATCGTTAAAGTGATTCTGTGGTTTTTAGTTTTCTAGCTCTGTCGGAGTAACAGGTGTACATTTGGAACAAAAGTCTTTTATTTTAAAAGTAAGGAAAAATAATGTTGGGAAGAGAAGAACTCAGAGAATTTTTTTGCGCAAGGGTGTTTCATAAAACCAAGCTAGTGCCACTAGTTAACTAGCTAAATATTATCATATTAAAAGCATTTTTTAAAGGGAAAACTAATGTAAGGACACTTCCTATCTCTTTCACTCTTTTCATTTCAAAGGAAATTCTGTGGAAGTAGGAGTGGCTGGAGGGCTTCTGTTCCTGCTCACCACACTGCCAGAAGTCCTTACATAGAATTCAATGGAAATAGCCCTTTTCAGATTTTTTTTTTAAATGGAAGTGATTTCGGTATTATAATTTTGCTTGGTTAACCACAGAATTTTAAGAATTCTAGGAGAAAAAAATGAAGCTATATTGGAAGGGTTTGCACGGAATGCTCCCGTCATGGTTAACCCAGAAGGTTTTTTGTTCTGTATGTCAACCTTAGGTTTACCTCTTTATACATTTCTGGAGCATGTAAATTACTTTTAACATATATAAATTATTTGCCTAGCCTTTATTCGATTTATTATGCTTTACTTCCATTTTAACCTTCTTCAGTAACATATGTAAGATATTTCAAATGTAATATTCCATTTTTTCTAGAACTTACATCTAAGAAACTGTTGAGATTCACAAGAATATTTTGCCTCCAACAGTTAAGTTAAAAATTGAAAGGTACATTTTCATAATATGCAGGAATAGTACAAGAGAATTTGTCATCTCTGTTTCAGTAATAACGCCCATTTCATTTATTTTCCCACATATCTTAGCAAAGATACTTACTTTTCAGACCAGAACATTTCTACACAGGTGTATAAATTTAATTCTCTGATATGTGTAGAATAATTACCTATGAAAATAAAGACTAAAAAACATTCTCAAGATAAAATATATTTATGTCTTAACTTCTTTTTACTGCCCTCCTTAATATTTATACTTACTGAGTATACTTGTCTTACTCGTTGAACTCCTTCAAGCTGCTTAGTGATTACTGTTGGGTTTGTATAACGTTTCAACTAAAATCTGCAGGTCTGTATTTTTTTGCTGTCTGAACCCCTGACTCTTTTAGGAAAATACACATGGCAGGTAAGGTTGATCATCTCATAGCAGGTCATGCTCTTGAAATAAAGCTACATCTTAAGAACAGCAACATATAAGAGACCATGAGCAGCAGCAGAACAGAAGTAAAATCAGTATTTAAGGATAACATTTAAGCAAGCTGTACTGTCTGAGCAAGCCTTTGAATTTCCACCACCTGGGTAAAGACGACTGTAATAAGGGAAGGGAAATGAATATGTGCCATGAGATTCAAGCTGTGACAAATGAGTACACTTTCTTTTGTTATGAAGAAAAGATTTATAAATGCCTTTTCAATCCTTTTTGAAAAGAAATGGGAATATGTCACAGAAATGCATATTCTTTAAGGATTTAGAGGAGAGAGCTGACTTGTTACCTGGTGGTAATTAATAGCAATTCTAAAGAAGCTGCAGTTCTCAGTGAATTTCTATCTTTCTGTAAGTGCTGTTAATTGAAGTGTGTATCTGGATCTTCAGTGGGGAAAAAAAGATGTTTCTTTTTTTTTTTTTCAATACAGCTAAAAGGCATTGGTTGGTTCTCCTGTTTACAAAAGAGGCACAGGGATATAAATCAGCTGACAAAAGGATATAAATGGAAAATACCATATTTCTTAACTACAGAATGTCTAGAGCTTTGGAGGGTATTAGTTTTTTTCTTTATAGGAATTACAGGAACAGTAGAACAAGTTATGATTTTAATGCTAGCACTGATCTCCTCTGAAGCATATCTATCTACCAGAATCTAAACTATTCAGATTTTTTAAGTTCAGTTTTCTTATTAAAGAATATACATAGATCTGAACGTCTTAATTTTCCTAGATGTAAGAAATAAGGGTTCAATAGATATATTACACATGGTATTTTCTATTTTTTTTTTTAATTTTTTTTTTTTTACAGCATTCTACCAAGCTGAGGATAACCTTAGTTTAAGTATAAGAAATTGCCTTTCTGCATACCAATATCTCATTAGTTTGGTGGATAAATAAAACCATCAGGCATTATCATCTGAAGAAATGGACACTGCCTAAAAAACATGTTGTTAACTTTCAGAAAATCAAGTTACTTAGAAAAGGCTTAGCTGAAAAGTTAGAAAATTGGTTCTGCTTTAGCTCAAACCAGAACAAATTGTTTACACCCTCTTCTACTCCATGTCATTTTCATCTTAGTACTTCTCCAGTTCATATTAGGGGAGATTCTGGAGTATATTTCATGTTATCTGAACAGAGATTTCTAAAAGTACACAAATTAATTCTTCCCTCTCTAACCACTGGTAATAGAAACTCCATAGACCAATTTCCTAAGATAAAGAAATCTGATCAAAGATGTTTAAAGCTTTTAAGTTAGTCATGCCTCAGAATATTGATCTTCACTCACTTTAATTTGCAATGTGATATACTTCCATGTACAACATAACCCTGAAGCTAAATCACAGAAAACAAAAATCGAGTAATTTTTACCTTGTAAAATAATGAAACCATTCAAAATCAATGCATATATAAATTATAAATGCTTAGTGTTCACTGTCACAGGAAAACTATTACTTCAATTTTTACTTGAATTACTTTTATTCCAATCACATAGAATTATTACTTTTCAATTTTATCTTGAATTTTTGTTTGTCTTTAGTCTGAATTCTCAGAATTCCCCTCACAGAAGTCTGCAATCTTATTTAAAGGAGACTAATTTGGGGCACCTGCAGAGATTCTTTTTTCCTTAACTTTTCATGGGTTATATTTCCTCTTGCATGTTCACCACAGTATATGTGTGTTTCAAAAACCATCTTTGAGTATTTCCATTTTCTGAGGTAAGACTGTATCACTTTCTTTTTCCCGATGACATACTTTCTTCTTGAATTCCATAGAAATATGAGGGAAGGTTTGCATTCCAGTTTCACTTCACAGTGAAAACAACAAAAATTAAAGTAAATTGGTTGGTTGGAATTTCAGACAACTAAAGCATTTTCTCTGGTTTTGCTTATCTGATTTGTCTTATTATTATCATAATAGAAGGTATTTTCTTTTATAGATAATGTATTCATCCTGCATCTAACCTAATAGCTGTTCAGGTGTTCATTCATACTGTCTGTGGAAAAATTGTTAACACAATGTAATAGTAATAATATAAAACTAAAATAATATTTTTGAGATGTTTACAGAGATCTTGTTACAGCATTATTTGAGCACTTTAGATTCTTTAGAGCATTAGTCTTTGCACTTTTTGGAAAGATAGGGTAGTATTAGTTGAGAACCATGTATTTGTTTGCTTTCTAATTGCTCATATCTGAGACCTCCATGAACTGTTACATAGCTCCCTTCTCGCCCCTTCATGCATCCAGAATGAGGGAAGATGGGAGGGTCAGGATGCAGAGATGCGAGTTCAGTTCTCACCCTGACACTGTCCTGACAACTCCCGGTACCTGGGATAATTTTTAGGTGATTTCTAGCAAACATTTTATTTGCTTTTCCTTTGTTGGTTCCCATTAACACATCATACCCTTAAAATCTGGCTTTACCTGACTTGCAAGATTCTCCTCTTTTAGTGACCCTTAGGTGTTTTTCTAAGGTTAAGTTGCTGCTAAGATGAAAAGAAACATAGTTTGGATCTCTTCCTGGTTGTTGAACACAGACAGGGGAAGCAATGGAGGACTACATATCTTGTAGAACTCTGATGCTGTATTTAACATTAATTTTATTCTAGCTTCACATTGCTACTTAGACCTTCTCAGGCTCTTCTCCCCTTCCTATAGCACTAGTTTCTTTCCATTAATCTTGCTCTTTCTTTTTTTTGTTCTATGTGTCTCTGAAAACTGGATTCCTTTTCGAATAATACAAATGTTTGCAATGCTTTTCTGTACCAATATACTTATTCAGTTTTACTTTAATTTAAAATACAATATGATATAAATTCGTAAAAATAAAAATCTCTCTAGTGTTTTGTGAATTAATACTGTGTACATATACAAGTTATCCAGAATTTTGTAATGTATTACTTTCCTATGCAGGCACCAAAATGATCTGTCAGATAAACATAATATCCTTTATAAGTTCACATGCTACCTCTGTTTATCCTTCATCCTTATTTTTGCTCCTTCCTCTGTCTTTCATTTTCCCTTCTAATGACTTCAAAGAAAGATTCTGGTGTTGTCAGCTGTTCTCCTTTTAATATTAGTACATCTCTTGCTTCTGCTACTGCCTTTTTGAAGCTGTGCTACCATCAAACAGCTGAGAAGTGAACTGTCAGGTGAAAGTCATCTTGAAGCTAGTGCACTCACTAAGTACAAGAACTACAGAAGTAAAAAAAAAGGATTAATGTTCTTTACATTTTCATATTCTGTTAATGTACTGATGTTAGCAATTTCTCCATGGTTAAAGTAGTAATTAGCTTCATACATTCACAAGGCAAAAATCCCATGTCTTTGTCAAAAGCATTTTTAAAAATAGGAAGAAAATCACAATAATCTACTTGTTTCAGGTGTATTTTACTTGAAAATAATTACACATTTTGAATTTTATTTAAAAAAAAATATGTTATTCATTTATAAATACACCTGATTCTACCAGGTGGTGATATTGCATCTATATCTCTCGCAGATAATTAATAAACATTTAATTACAGTGAGAAATCTTAGACAAGATGCTTTTGATATATGAATGGGTATGAATCAGAAAGCATGTATAAGATGAATATTTAAGTCAGAATCTTAAGGGAAAATATAAAAGGACTACAACTTGTGTAATGCCTACCTTTACCTAGTATGGCAGCCAGTGAGAATCAGGAAAGATCTGTGCCTTCTTCCCTTGTTCATATTTATGTGTCTGAAAATGAAGGGAAGGGCATACAATACTGATGTATTGTTTTAATACCTTGTAGCAGTTAATGTATATATATATGTGTACATATATGTATATGAGAAAATAAGTGTTTATACGAATAATAAAAACCTCATATACAGAAAACAAGCTTACTTACAGCTAACTGATAGGCAAAATATGAGAATCAGTAACTGTACTGAGCATGTCAGTTTACTAAATTGCACCATATGGTTGTTGAATAACATTTTCCTATTTATTGTCATTATTAGGAAAGACTTTATCAACAGTTGGTTGAGAGTAACAGATAATAGGGACTAGCTGTTGTTTGTACGGGCTGCTAAAAAAACAGACTGTCTGTTTAAAAACATAGGCAAAATGATAACATATGAATGATCTACAGAAAATTACTACAGATGTCAGAGGCAAAGAAACTAACCCAAGAAGAGCCAGTTTGCACATAATTTTTAATTGATAATAAAACATATCTATTTGGATATGAAGACATATTTACTTACGTTCCTAATAATTATGTTTTCCCTAGTAATTTTCAGTATGCATTTAAGAAGCATACTAATGGTAACAGTTGATGGACTAAAAACGTCTAGACTTATTGCAGCTACCTTATCTTTAAATTATTAGTTGAATGTGAGAATATTTCTCTTGAAGTATGTCAAGAGAAAAAGTCTGAAAACATGCACAATAAAGAAATGTATCATTAATTGTTCATAATCTTTACAGATGTTATAACAAAGTGTTCTTTTTATAATGTTTGTTTTCTCTGATGTTTGAAAAGCTAAATCAAATAGTAAATTGTGATACTATAGTATTTTTTTACTCTCACCTTTGTCATCTTAATGATACTGCTGGATACAGAGGAAAGTTTGCCTTCAATTAATGTAAAGATCTCCATAGGCTTTATGCAACTACAGTGGTATAACAGTAAATTTTGTCATTTGGTTATTTTCTTTACTGTGACCTGTTATCAGCTGATAATAGAGGGTGCAATCTTATTCTCACAGTTACTCAATCAGGGTCCTATATATAGATAGAAGACTCTTCAGTGTCATGCAGGCATTGTGACTGGAGATGGCATTGCGAAGGTATGGAATATTTTTGGAATGAACTACACTTTCAAAAGTTTGACTATATCCATTTTTGTTTCCAAAGCTGGTGAAAAGAATTTTGGAGAACAGTTTCTTCACTTGTATCTTGTGGACGGAAGACCAACAGTTCGGTTTAGCTGTGGAAACTCTCAGAACATTCTGACTGTATCCGTCAACCAACCCATTAGCAATGGCATGCTAATCCCTATCACAATAAGGTAAGAATTTACCACTGTGTCATATTAAAGAGTTTTAGTCATATATGTTGAGCAATAAAGTGTGACTTCACCCTTTCTTTACATTAAAAAGACAGGTCATACTGGAAAGCCAAAATTATATGCATATTTGGAAATGTATTTGATAAGGTAGTGGCCTTCATTGAAAATACATTTTAGTTCACATAGATTAGTTGGGTTCTTTGGAGAACTTATTAACTGTTCAAACTCCAGACACTTTTACAGATACAAATTTCAGTTTGAGAACTGAAACAATGTAAACATCTTGTTGGAAGTTACAAATGGGTAAGCTCATCATTCATGGTCATTATTTTAAACATTGAATAAATTAATTTGTCCTCAGAAATCTAGTGCTAAATATAGGACTAATTTATTCTTTAATTTTAAGATGAAAAATTAAAAAAAGGCGTGCCTATGTCATCTTGCAATGCAGTAAGCTGTCATACCTGCATATGCAACTTTACTGCCAGCAGTATACAATAGTAGCTGACCAGCCCTGTCATTTTTCTTCTAGCACAATAGTTCTCAGCATGGTTAGCTCATAATTTTGAAAAAACATATTGGCATCATGCCTTGGTAATGGGTTAACACTTTTCTGTTCATAGAATTTCACATATGCAGTTTAAGAAAAAAGGAAGAATTAAGTAAAACAAATGTGTTATGTTTATATTACTAACACTAAAATAATGGCAAAAAATACTTAGTATTTAATTCAAAAATATTTTAGAAATACTTCAGATGTCCATATAAAATTTCAAGTTTCTATGACTAAGATATGATTTTGTTTCTTACATACTTAAAATATCAGAGCTAATTACTGCATCTGAACTGTGATGTGAGGAAACTTATTGCACAAGTTGTTAAATTTAAGGTAGTTTTAACTAGGACCATTTTTCCTGCTAGGAGATGGTATATAAAGGAGACCACGAAAGTTTCCTTGAAACATGTTAGGTTTCTCAAGATTGACTCCTTACTACCAAAAAGAAAGGGTAAAAAAACCCCCGTCACCTGAAGATTTTCTGTTTTTTTCTACACCATATCTCTATGTTGTAAATGCTGTGAAATTCTGAACTGTGGCCCATACCAGGAAGTTTGATGGTCTTAGTATAGAGTAACTTGATATGGGGAGAAAAGAGTGTTTAGGCTTTTTGTTTTGTTAGATTTTATGCTTTCCCTACCATACTCTTCTAGAAACAAACTTGTTAGTACATAGATACAATATCTCTTTTCAATATATAGAAGGATGAGAGGATCTGCCATTTAAGAAACTGTTTCATTCCCATTTTATATTTCTTCTCAGCTGCAGGCCTGTATATTACTCTTACGCTCCATTTAAAGCAGAATTTTTTATTCCTTTTATTCTATATTAGTATTAGTGACTCGTATTAACAAAGTGAAGTCTCATAGCATACATTCAAATCTAATTAGCTTATTAAATCTAATTAACTTATTAGCTGACAGTGTATTAATTTATTTTAGGATTTTTGTACAAATTGTAAATGTATATAAAAATTTACAAAGAAATTTCCACCTGTTCCTCTCCCTATTAGCCAGCAGATAAGTAGAAGTACTTCTACTTGATAGAAGTATACAGCTCGATACTGACAAATCATTCCAAGTTTGTTTTTTAATCTCAGACTACTCCTGTGTGAGACATTGATCAACTGATCATCTACACTGTGTTAGCTGTGGTAACATTGTCTCTGCTTCTCAATACTAAGACATTAAATGCTGTACAGATCTCAAAGTCTTATAATATCTTAGCAAAAAGATGCAGCTAAATGGCATTGTTAAGATTGATGCTAATTATAGATTCAGGTTCACAATTAAAAATAAATGCATTTCCCTATTTTACCTTAAAATTCACACTTGTATGTTTATAGCTTCAGTCGTCGTGTTGTTACATGAATAAGTAATGTCAGTGTAATTTACACATTACCTTTGTTTACTGGAATTCACATTACTGCCTTTCAAACAGTGGCATAACAAATAACTTGCAAAATGTGTTTGTAGACTATGGCTGGCTGGGATTTACAGGCATCTGAGTTTATGGGCTTGGCCTTCAAAATGACTAGTGATTATTCTTGTAAGTCCTTCTAAAATGTAGAGAGAGCAGTATATCCTTCACCAAGCAGCAATAAAATTGTAGTTCTTCAGCAATCATCCTTAACCTCTACCAATGCAAAACGCAAACTTGACAAGGCATTTGTGGCCCCCAGAAACTTCTATCATAGGCTGTAAAATACGAATCCATGACAAAACTGTTAATTTATATTCTCGTAGTGGCAGTTGACGATAGATAGCTCTATCTGTATATTTTACCTGCAAAATTAATGATATTTCTTTTTCCCTGTAATGCAGGAAAAGTGACAGAGACTGGAATAACTAACTTTTTTTTACTGTTTGAAAACACTCCAATTAGGAGACAATATTTCTGTTAAAATTTACTTTGATTAAGGCTATAAGGACACTTATTCCAGTTCTGGATGCAACTGTGGCTCCAGTGGATAAACAGCATAGTTAATGCAACCAGTAACTTCTATAGAAACTGATTTTCATCTTCTCAAACCTTATCTTTCTAAATCCATCATACACATGAAGGTAAAATATCATCATATAGTTTACAACTATTACTTTCTCTTAACTACATGATTATCTTCCCTGGATATGACCATTTCCTTCCAACCTCATGAAGATTAAATGAGTTCAGTCGTTGTCTTTATGGCCCTTGTGAAATAACAGATTTAACAAAACAAAACAAAACAAAAAAATACCCTCCATTTGCTAATTTTTTGCCTTGCATTGAGAAACCAGAGACCTGGTTCAAT
Source organism: Phaenicophaeus curvirostris (assembly GCF_032191515.1). Lineage (NCBI taxonomy): Eukaryota > Metazoa > Chordata > Aves > Cuculiformes > Cuculidae > Phaenicophaeus > Phaenicophaeus curvirostris. The sequence goes on from NC_091393.1 coordinate 19,267,219, forward strand.
CTTCTTTTATTCATTTTTTTCATTTTCTGTTTATTTTAGAATGATTTTATTGTTGGTTTTGAAAATGTCCATTCGTTTCAATCTAATTTATTTTATTTCATAATTGAAATTGTATTGATCTTTTCAGTTAGAGATGTGAGCATCTACTTGAGATGTAGCTTGGATTGCTTTTATGGATTTGTCCTTTAAAATGATTCAAAGAACATTAGTTCAAACACAGTTCTTTCCATGTGTGAGTTCTTAAATGTGTTTGCCTGACACAAAATTTGCTGTATGTTCTTTGTGGTTAAAGTGATGTGATTGTCACTGGAGCCAGATGGTGTTTCTTCAATTCAGTGCTTGAAGGAAAGTAAATTTAACAAGCAAGAGACTGAGAAAATCAATTCACAAGGATTTTGATATTCTAGATAGTAGGATGGATTTCAACTTTTAAAGTAAGAAAACTGGGGTGGTTTTTTAGACATCCTACAATTTTCTTCTCTAAAAGATAATTTTTTAAATTCTATTTCCTTACAAATTTTTGATTGTCTGTTCTTGACAGTGATGGAGGACACCACATTCTCTTCTGTGTGGAATATTCTAGGCAAGCATTAATTAAAATCTTGCTTGTATGGAATAGTGTCACTTTTTTCTATCTTATTTACTTGTACAATTGTCAGAATTTTGCTCTGGAATTTAATGAATATAATTCCAATCCCCACAGAGCTTTATTTTTGTATTATGTGCATTAATATTTCATGTAACTTCCAAGTAAACATATTGAATGTAGTTGTTTCCAGTTTTCTGTCACACTTTAATCAGTAGTATGGATGTAAACATTTACTCATGGCTGAGAAGGGCACCTCTGGCTGTCCATAAAAGCACTTATTTGTTAAATAAATTATTCAGATAATGTTGTTTGGCCAACTATAGCCTATACCATGCAGTTGTAGAGAAGATGTTGAATTTATTACTTGGTCTTCATGCTTCTGTGGCAGATGGCACATTCTAAACTCTGGAAGTCCTAAACCTCTACATGGAAACTTTGGCAAGACTACATGATTATATCACTGGTTTCAATGTTTTACCTACACTTCCAATTTCTACTTTTGCATGGAAGACTTGGTTGTATGAACTGATCTTACGACATTATTTATTGCATGTGCGTTCCAAAAGTGGTTTTTTTTAAGAATATGTAAATCATCATCCATACAATTTATTGACTCATTTTGAGTCATGAGGCTTACCTATTTTATGTCATCATTCCAGGATTGTTTTTATATTAGTGTATACTTTTAAGTCATCATTTTATTAGTATTTACAGGTGCTAGGTGCTTTGCATATTGTGCAAATATTAATGAAAATTGTATTTAATCAGTAAAACAAAAAATTACTAATTTTCTCATGTTTTGCAACTGTTTACAACATTATCAGTTACAGGAATACAGGGGTTTTTTTAATTTGGTAGACTGGAAAAATCTGAGCAGTTATTTGTAAGAGTCAGTGGCTTTCTATCTGGACAGGTATATTGTGTAGCCTACGTTTGTGATGTGTGGAAGACATTTTGCTGTCTTCAAATACCGCTAAGCTTCATACTTGCAGTACTGAGTTCCAACATAATCAATTATGTGATGACTGAGAAAAGGAAAGGTGTTTCGGTAGATAACTTTAGCCAACTCGATGCAATATTGCTGTCATCTTAATACATCTCCACCTTCCAAAATTCTTTGAAGATTAACAGTGAAAGCAACTTGGGAGAGATTTAAGGATTGTTATTCTATCATAAGAATTTATAAACTGATAAAAGAAAACACATTTAGACATGGTTTTGAAAAAGAATGTCTTATTGCATATTTTAATTTTGAATTCTAAATCGTCACATGCATGAACTGTACTCATGTGGATATAGTGTATATAAAGTATGTAAAGCTGGAGACTTGACGTACAGAGAACTCAGCATTCGAGCATGTTCTGTGACCATCAGCACAGTTCAAGACACTCCTCCTGCATGACCTTTAAGGCAGAATGGTGGGCACTCATCTGAGAGCAAAGACTTCAGCCCTGGCAGGGAAGTCTGTACCATCTATAGCGGTTGCTGATGCCTTCAGGCAGGTGAAGCTGCTGAAGGGAGAGACAGTAATGAGAACTCAGACTTCAGTCAGTCCATAGAACTTTCTCCTGGGCAGGGACAGGCAGCAGACTTGTCTGCAAAACGTGGATAACCTCCTGCAGCAAGTGGTTGAGCTGCAGGATGCAGGGACAAGGCTACATAACATCAGAGGGTCTGAGAAGGAGTTAGGTAGTTGGTTCTAAGAGTGCTCTGCTGTGGACCCACAGCCAATCAGCCAGTAACACCCCCACCAGCATAAACAAAAGCAGGGGGTCCAATAATGCAGAAGAATGGAAGACTGCAATGGCAAGGACCACCAGGAGGAAGACACTTCCCCCAGTGTCTCAGCTGCCCTTGCAGAACCATTTCACTGCTCTGCAGACTGAAGGAGAGATGCTGGAGATGAGTAAGGTAGCTTGATCTATTGTCTGTGTAACAACCAGCACAACTAAGAAAAAGTAAAGTTTGATGGTAGTAGGAGAGTCTCTTCTGAGTGGTATAGAGGAACTCATTTGACAACCTGACCTATGCTCTAGAGGTGTACTTCTTACTGAGGGCTCATTTCAGGGATGTCACCAAGACATTGCTAGAGCTTTTATAGTTCATTGACTATAATCCCCTGCTATTGATTCACATGGATGCCAGTGATACAGAGAAAGCACTTGACACTGTCCCACACAGCGCTCTTGTTTCTAAATTAGAGTGACATGGATCTGATGGATGGACCACTCGGTGGACAAGGAATTGGCTGCATAGTCAATGACTTGATGCCCAATGATGGGTGGTGGTCCTCAGGGGTCAGTATTGAGACTGGCACTGTTTAACATCTTTGCTGGGGACAACGATGGTGTGATCACATGCACCCTTAACAAGTTTGCTGATGACACCAGACTGCATGGTGCAGTCAACATGTTGGAGGGAAAAGATTTCAGAGGGATGTTGACAGGCTTGAGATATGGACCTGTGCAAACTGCATGAAGTTCAATAAGGCCAAGAGCAATGTCCCTCACAGGAGTTGGGGCAATCCCAAGCACAAATATAGGCTGGGAGTGAATTGTGTGCAACCTTGAAGAGAAGGACTTGGGGGTGCTTGTTGATGAACAAGCTTTGGCTGGCCCCTCCCTGGAAGTGTTCAGGGCCAGGTTGGATGCGGCCTTGAGCAGCCTGATCTAGTAATATGTCCCTGACCACGGCAGGGGAGTTGGAGATAGATGATATTTAAGGTCCCTTCCAATGTAAAACATTCTATGATTCTATAAAAGCTGTAGGACATTAAGTAGTTTTAATACATGTTTAATTACATTTGTAATTACTTTTAGAACGATTGTACATAGAGCCACACATGTTTATATTTACTACATTTTTTATAGAAATTGTGGATCATGATAACTCAGCACAAGTCTTAGCAGGACAAAACCTAAAAATGGGTTTCATAGAGATTATTTTCCACTGAAATTAGCATCAGTTGATGACAGTTTATCTGGCCTTGTAAAAACAGCGAAGCACTCAGTTCAGTTTGCAATGTATACCTGTTCTGTAAAATCATCATGACATTTGTCACTGTAAGGTTGGAATGTTTGTGCAGTGTATGCTGATGTGAAGTTTGTACTCTGAAAACTTTAATACCAGTTCCATCAACCTCAGTGTTACAATTTTACATAATTAAATCACTGTATCTCTTATTCAGTCTAAATAATAGTCCCATATACATGCATTACATCTAACTAACACATATAAATTCTTGCATATGCAATTAAAATTTACCATTTGATGGAACATTAGAATCAACCAGTTAAATTATTCTTTGTGGCTTACTAGCTGGTATAACTCAAGAGGATAGACTGTCATAAAGGGTATAGGAAAGATTACTTTTGGATTTTGCTTCCGTTTCAGATTTTATGTTTGATCAGAACATGCAGTGCATTTAGAAACATCTGTCACTTTCTGAAACAATTTTTTTGCTTTCATTCAGCAACAGTATTTAGTATTTCATCAGTGATCTGTCAAAGCCAACAAACCAACTGTTCTCGCTATTCAAGCTCATTAGCTACTGACTAGAAGAGCAGATGTTTTAATTCCTGTACCCTTCATGATCTGATTTAGATTAGGTCTTCTTAACTGACCTTACAGAAATATCTCAAGAACACAGAAACACAGAATTACATGATTGTTTAGGTCGGAAGAGACCTATTGAGATCACCCTGTCCAACAGTCCTGCACAAGCAGGGTCACATAAACTATGTAGGATCATGTCCAGTCATGTTTTGAATATCTGAAAGAGGCTCTACTCTCTTACTCACCTTTGCTGCCTTTTGCTGAACTCAGTTCTGTAAATTCATCTCTTTCTTGTACTGGGGAGGCCAGAAATGAATACAGCGCTGCAGATTTGGTCTCAATGCAGAAGAAACAGGGAAAATTGCCTCCTTTGACCTGAAAGACAGTCTTGCTGGTAAAGACTGAGATATCTCAGCCTTTTCCATGTCCTTTGTTAGCAGGCCACCTTCCCCATTCAGCAGTGACCCTACATTTTCTTCAGTCTTCCTTTTGCTGCTGCATTCTTGTAGCAGCCTTTCTTGTTGCCCTGTGTCACTTGCCATAGTCAAGTCCTTTCCTAACCCTGTCACTGCAAGATCAGACAGCAACTCTATACACTTCCTGGATAATCTGTCCATGTTTCATTGCTTATACACTTCCTTTTTATATCTGAATTATATTTGAAGCTCCTTGTCCACTCATGCAGGCCTACTGCTTTATTTTCTTGATTTCCTCCTTACTGGGATAGACCTTTTTGAGCTTCTAGGAGGTGATATTTGAATATTGACCACGTATCCCAGACTGCTCTTCCCTCAAGAGCCATATCTCATGGGTTTCTTTCAAGTAGATCCCCAAAGAGACCAAAAACTGTTCTCTGACATCAAGGGTTGTGTTCCTGCTTTTTGCCTTGCTCCCTCCTCTTAGGATCCTGTATTCTACCCTGTCATGGTCACTGCAGTCAAGGCTGCTTCTGGCTTTTATGCCTCCAACTAGTTCTTCCTTGTTTGTAACTCTCAGGTCCAACAGAACTCCTGTACTTATTGGCTCCTTGATAACCTTTGCCATGAGATTGTCAAAGCACTCTAGAAGTCTTCCAGATGGTTTGAGTCCTGCTGTATCATCCCTCCAGCAGGTACCTGGGTGGTTAATAACTCTGGTTCTAGTCCAAAAATTCTACTAAAAACTGTTGCATCTCTGTCTTAATTGGGTCATGGCCAGATAGGTTGCTTCATTCAATTATGAAAGAACTGTAGGTCCCATAGGATTTGGTAATTTTTGTTTCCTCAACATGGACAAATCCTGATAGAATACTCATAATAAATAGCATTTCTACAGTAAATTCTTGTAGATTAATGTCTTATTAGTTTCACAGTGTATTTACTGACTTAAGAATTCTCTTCTTTTACCCTTTTTTTTCATTTTATGGCTGCTATCGTAATGGGAGGACAGAAGTGCCATGTGTTTTGGCCATGATTTTTTATTTCCTTTTCTGTTAAACAGTGTGATTTTTTAAGAATCATATTGTGATTTTGCTTAGATATATTTAATTTCAAGTTGAGTAGATTTATTCTAAATATAAAATTGAATTTCTATCACTAACTGATTTTGGATCGTTTATTCCAAAGTACCTCACCACAGACTAGTTTGTAGTATATGGTGTCACAATGCTTTTATGCATGTTCTCATTCACGTCATGTCATTTTACTTTTATCTCTGATAGGAGAGCTATATTACTATAGAAGTGATATCTGCTGTGTTTTCTTATTTGCAGAGCTGCAGTTAGGGAGCTGCAGTAAATGTCTTTTGAGTATCTGCAAGGATGTGTACTCCAGAAGCTAAAACAACAGATTGAAAAAAATGCATTGAAGAAGTTTTAATCACTTCTCTTTCTAGGTGTGAGTTTCATTCCATCTCTTTCAAAGACATTCATAACAATATGAATTTTTAAATATAAACTGTAGCAACAGTTTTCAGTGATACTAAGCAGCACACTACAGCACTGTCAGCTGCCTTCCCTGAAGTGGCAGGCATCCATACCTCTTCTCACAGGTGTGGTGCTGGTCACCCACCATTATACTGAACTGGACTCTGAGGTCCAGATGCAATTCTATGACCTACCTGAAACCACAGAGGCAACATAAGAAAGGAAAAGTATATTTACTCTATTTCAAAAATAAATATACTGATTGTTGATTATTCATTTTATTTAAGAAAAATTCCAATGAGTCATACTCCACCTAATCTTTCCTGCTTTTAAGTTATATATCTGGTCTAAATGAGTTCATCTGTATAATTTTGTGGGTTTATGGCAAAAAATAAAGATTAATACAATACTCAGACTATTACTGCTCGCTAGGCCTTTTTGCCATTCAGCGAAAAGTTTGCAGCTGGTGTTTAGGTTACCTGCCTCCACTGTAAGATAGAGTCAGTGTTTAAATGATGAACATTCTGAAAAGACAGAATAAGGTTGCAAAATAAAATTTATTTATTTCTCACAACCCTTTTTCACCATTGATAACCTCTTCTTTCTGTTGCTATTACTGCAACTTCAAATCTGTATGAAAATTCAAACTTCTGATATTCTCAGCCTTAATGATAAAAGGAACACATTTTATAAATGTCTCCAGTACCGTGAAAAATAATAGTGCAAAGTGACAAATTTACTTGACTTTTAAACTAATTTCTCTTTCCTAAGTCCTGTTAGTATGGCACAGCATCCAATCTCCTGTCGAACACCAAATTTTAAAAATTAGATTTTTTGGTAATTTTATGTAATCGAATTTTATGTGAAATCTGGCATTGTGTTACAATAAATTCTGTCTCGGAGCAAATGCTGACTTTTAACTCAAAACGATTCTCTGAACTTGAGCTTGAAATTGACGTAGTAAATTCTTGTCTGCCCTTCAGTGTCCTGAAAAAAAGAGGGCATAATTTAGCCTCTATTCCTCAAGGCATCGTCCACCAGAATTTAAACTTTTTACTTGTTAGAATAAGAGAAGCTACAGGCCACTGCATTCCCTGTAAGAAACAAGGATAGCTCATTCTCTTATTTTCATCTATGTTATTATCTGCTTTAAGAATCATAGAATCTATGATTCTCTGTTATTACCTATTTTAAGAATATAACATACTTCATCAGTATTACCAATGCTGCTGGAGGATATTTATATTTATGAGAATGTTCAATTTAGCATAATAAAGTAAAATCAGGTAACACATAAAAAGCACAGTAATCTCTGCAGTACATCATTTTGGCTTGCTTTTTAGGATGAACTACTCTATCCTAAAAGAAAAGGAAGCTGGTAAATCCTGTCTCATTTAGACACTTCTCGCCTAACAATGCATAATCCAAAAATCGGCACAAGAAGTAGTTCTACTGATCTGTGGTTTTGATTGCATAAGCATTGTGTCCTGGGAATACATTTATTTACTACAGATTTTATTATAATGTACACATATACATATTATACGGAAGAAAGACTGCTATGATCTTTCTTCAAACCTGTGACAAGTGGTGACCTTCGATTTCAATAAAGTTGTTTCACTTCCTAGACGTTTATATTGAAAATAGAGATATGGTCTTGTTTCTTATTTTGCAGTGTTACTTTGCTCGCCTGCAGGCATAATTGTCTCATAACTATGTAAAATAACTACTCATTCAACATCAGGAATTGAAGATTTAACTTTTCATTGATGTAAAGCACATACAAAGAAATGTGTTACGATGGTGAGCAAAAAGGAAAATCCTTCTGAAGCCACTCCTATCTTGTCAATGATCATTTTGACATGAGTCAAGCTTTATGTTTTGTATACTGTCCCAGTGAGAGTGCTTGTATAGCATAGTCATGGAATGGAAGGAGTTTTTAATCTTTCAGTGTTTAAGGTATATTCCTGGCCACTATTTTTGTTTTATTTCCATCATTCTCCATCTCTTAAGAATAAGATCATACTTGAAAATAATTATGTATGTTATGAGCTTTGACTACTATTTTTATTGTATTCTTTTTTTCTGTAAATTTGAAGAGGAATTCATACTGAGAATTGCATTCAATTCATTATCGATTGTAAAGAAAAACCAAGTGGTTAAAGACAGCATATTTTATTTGTGTTTTTCCAACTATGGTTGAGATGGGTAAAAGGAATAGGACTAATAAGAGACACTTACAAACTTTGTAATATCAGAATTCACGCATTTAAACAAGATCAGATGTTTTATGACCATGGTAATCTCTAATGTATGTTTCATTGTTATGCATATTACAAATAAATTGGTAATTAGATATGTGAATAGATTGTTAGCTTTTCATGCTGTAACCTTCAGAAAGTATGAGTAGAGTGCTGTATAATTCAGAACAGTCTGACACATACGTATTTAGCAGCTCCTCTTATCAAAAGTAACATAAAGAGTAGCTAGTGTAATTTTCAGAAACAAGAATAACCAGAAAATCTCATTTTCCAAAGAAAGCTCTAGGATTAATAGTCACATTAAAGAAACAGTTTCAATGCATTCTTGATAACTGCAATAGTTATTTATTTATTTCTCAGTGACTGATGATGCTAATAGCAGTTATCAGTTTACATGATTTTGCTGAAGCTCCATGTCACAATTTACTGGGTCTTCGGAAGACAATAAGCTGTGGATTTACCAGAATTAAGGTATATATTATGAAATATAATGAATACACATTTCATTACCTTTTAATTCTAGATTTGTCTTTGTGTTATAGTTTCAGAATTCCATGTTTTGAAGAATCTCTGTGTTTCTGCAAAGAAAATATCAGGATTAAAGTTCTAATAGTCTGTACAGCTCAATTCCTGTTTTCTGGATACATCTGCTTTGAAAATTATATGATTTGCTTTTAAACAATATTACAACTAAAGCATTTATAAGTATTCTTTTTATTATATCATGCAAATTATAAACTGCATTTAGCCTAAATTTCCAGAATTTGCTAAGCTCTTTAGAACTCTCCCTTCATGTATTAAAGGAAACACTTCTTTAATGTTGCATACTGATCCTTTCAAGTGTGCCATAGCCCTTTTTTTCCTGCATGCTGCATAAAGCATTGTATTCCAAGTACTGCTGATGTGATTACTCACTCTCTGCAGTTTCTCTACATATGTTGTTTCTGCTCCATGATCTCACGTTATTCACTTTTTCATCTTGTGGCTGGGTGAGACTGTGAAAAAGATAGTAAGGATTTTTAAATACTTGGCTGTTCCCGCTGTTCCAGCAAATAAGCAGGAAGCAGAGTCCTGACCTGCTTGGAAGGAAGAACATTTCTTTCACTTACATGATAGTACAAAGGGACGTCTGTACTGCTGAATAGACAATAAGTATTGTATATGAAACAACACAGATACCTGTGACTTAAGGAAAAAAGGAGTCACTAGATTATGAAGGGAATAATAAACTATTAAAATATAAAATAATCTGGTATTTCGAAGGACATTTTTTCAATATTGTTTGATATTTTTTCAATATTTTCTAATATTTTGATAGTTTCACTGTTTATCTACTTATTTATAAAGTATGTACAATTCTTTAGAAATTCATCACCTCAACTAGTAACCCAGTCCTTCACACAAGGGCTTCTCAGACAACTGTTTTGTTTCTGTTAGTTTGGCACAGTACATAGAGGTACAGCAAGAGAGTATATTACCAAATAGCTTATGAAGGTGTCATGTTGTCTTCTTCCTACGAAGTGAGGTGATAATAATTTCTTACATTGTTGAGAGTTTGTAAGTTCTGAAGATCTAAAACAAAAAAAAAAAAAGGCTCTGTGAAGGCAAAGCAATTTATTCTACCTTTTTTTTCTCAAACCTGTTGTTGCTTAAGTGGAAGATCAATACAGAAATAAAATTGGTTTTGTGTGCTGGTAACAGTTCAAATTTCTCTACAGGTTTGCTTTAGCTGAAAACAATAGGAAGTATTACTTGCTCTGTGGATACAGAAAATTAGTAAAAATTAAAAAACAGTAGGCAGCTAGCCTTTGCATGAGTATCTAAAAAAGTAATGGTGGAGGAGATGGGAAAACTTATATCCCAATAAGTCAGTTCATCTCTCTTTGCTACACCTCGTGGGCACCGGTAATTGTAGAGGAATCAGAGGGCAAGTCTCCACGATGAAACAGGCAGTGAAGTCATGCAGTCTAGACTGCTGCAGGGTTAGCTGGATTTTCTCCTCTGTGCTGAGGAGCTGGGAGCAGTTCTTCATAGTCTATGTGATTGGCTCCTAGCTTAGCAGCAGACTTCCTATGTGGTTTTAAGAGTTTTATTAATCTTAGCTTGCTACTTAATTTGCACAATTCTAGAGCAGGAACAGCACTTATCTATCTCAAAAAAGAGATTAAAAGAGATTAAATGTTCTGAGGGCAAGTTAGGTATTCAAACAGATTTTAAAAGCTGTAGTACTGGGGTCCTGGAACATGATCTGTATTTTGCACTATGCATAGTAGAGTTCTGTGACCCAAAATCATCACAGGACCCCAGGTTTACAAACTTGGCATCTCTGTTTCATACAGTTCATTGGAAATCATTTTTCACGGGAGATGAGGGAAGGAAGAAATGGTGGTGGTTATTCTGCATTTTATTATTTTATTTTAATGGCTATAACCTTATTTTTATAATTTCTTGCAATCTAAAGAAATGTCAGACAAATATTTAGTATAGAGTTTACACATATGCAGAGAACAAGGAACAAAAGAGGTTGTCAGACAGCTAATTGTTTTGAGAAAATCCAGTTTAAGCCTAGCATTATATACTAGGCAGTAAGAAAATTTGGTGCTGCAAATTGAATCACTTGATTGAAGAGAGTATTGAGTAAAATTTACCCATGAATTCATTAAAGTGTCCTCCTTAGTAGTCAAGTCAGAGAGAGAGATGTGTGAGCTACATCTTTCTGAAAGTCTAAAACTCATTTAAGGAACACAACCAAGAAAGGAAGGTATTTCTCTCCCTTTGACTGAAGTACATTGGTTATGTGATAAATTTAAATTCTGGAATATAGGTAATTCAGGTGGGAAAAGTTTTCTGGTTTTTTTTAATTCATCTCTCCAGCATTTTGACTGTCCTTATTATACTTTGTTTGTTCTTTGAAGCCCACATTGACCTGCCTTTTCATTAGGCCATAAACTTTCCGTGAGACTTTCTTTCCTGCTTGCTCACTGTTATGTGTTGCTTGCCTTTTGTCCCACTTACTTTAACTTTGTTGATCTACTTTCTATGTAGTTGCTGATGCTGCTGTTATATCCATGATTACCTTCATCCAAAGGTGCTTTGCTGTTTTGTGATCATTACATGATCTTGCCCTTCACAAGAAACACAGAATTAAATAAAAATGCTCTTCACTGGATGCTGAATGCAGATGGAAAACTAAGGTGTGGGTAAATGTAGCAGAAAGTATAGGGCAGATACCTTCACCAGAAACAGGCTAGATGTGCAGAGTTGTGCACGTCATGCAATCCAAAACAAATAAAAAAGCTAGGACTAGTTTTCAAAGGCACTGCTGTCATACGGGTACTGACAAGGTTGTGCTATAAGACACTTAGGTTTGCAGGTAATAAATTTATGACCACATGTTAACAGCTTAATCTTTTAGCAAAGTGCATGCAAAGTTTGTAGAAAGTACCAGGTGCAGTGCCCAGGCACTGGCAGCAGGGGCTGCAGGGCAGCCTTTGTGAGGAGAAAGACAGTTCCACCTGGCTTCAACTGATCCCCTGCAGGGCACGGCTGAGCTCAAGGTGACGGAGCCTCAGCAAAAAAAAATGTATTTAAGGAAGCGGCAAACACCACACAAGCAGAATGAGGTGAAAGAGGAGAAAAAAGAGAAACAATCATGTGAGCATCGAGGTCAGAGAAGAAAGAGCTGGCAAGGTGCTCCAGGCACTCATGCAGAGATTCCTTTGGAGCCTGTGGAGACACCATGCCAGAACAGATAGACATGCTGTAGCCTGTGGGCTGCAGCAGGTGGGCATTTTGTGAAGGCGCTGTGGCCCTTGGAAAGCCCATGCTGGTGCAGGGAAAACGTGTGAAGAGGATGGAGCAGCAGAGAAGGGCTATCATGTGGACTAACCACAGCCCCCCTTTCCCCATCCCCTTCCTGAACTGCTTGGCATGGGGAGATACAGGAAGTGGGGATGGAGTGAAGTTGAGCCTGGAAGAAAGGGAGAAGATTTTTTAAGTTTTTTCTTAATTTCTCACCACTGAAATCTATTTAATTGGCAATAAATTAATTAATAAATTGTAAATTCATAACTGATCTCCCTATCTCAGCCCAGGAGCTTCCTCATCTTATTACTCCACCTCTGCTGTCATATTAGAGGTGGAGTGAGAGAGAGCAGCTGGGATGCATCTGGAAACTCACCAAGATCAACCCAACACAGAAGGAACTGTGAAATTATATAGTGATCTTTCTACATTCCTTGTATAAGTAGTTGTGTGTGCAAAATGTTGTTATAAAAGTTTGACCTCTGTAGTTTATTTAAATTGTAACCAGTGCTGCCTTGTGTTGGATAAGATTTTATTCTTCTGCTGTTCAACAGAAGGTAAAGGTGATTATGTTGTAGAATTATTGTACTTGCATTATAAGTGTTAGCATATACTGAACATAGAAAAGTAATTAATAGCCAGGTCTATGGCTGTTATTGTCTTTGCAGAGGCACAAAACCCATCTGCTGCATTACAGGGTATTTCAAGATACATTAACTATTTTAACATAGTTTGCAAACAAGTTCTCTGGGTCTGGGGAAAGCTTGTACTTTGCTATGTAATGACAAAACATTATATAAGGCCAAATCTGCATTTCAGTTCACACTCCAAGTGTATTAAACAGGCACATACTGTGGAGGTTTGGAGTATATTAAAATAAAACACCTCCCCAGGCTGCTAGCTGCCTTTTAGTGGAGGCTTTGCTCAATTGCAGTATCATATGTTTGCTGTATGTTTCCTCATTTAGGGAAATATTGCTTGTACAGCACCAGTTCACAGCCGTCCCTTAGGATACGTGTCCCTGTGGTTTTTCTTCTATAGCTTCTACACGATTCACAATTCTGGTCAGCTTTTTGCATTGATGGTGGATACGACTTCCTACTGAACTGATGGGTTTTAGTGAGAACACCAGGAACTAGGGATCTATACATTGTCACAGAAATTGTTTTATCACCCCTACAGTTCACATTGTCTTGGCAGAGCTGCCAGCATCCAGGGGACTAGTAGTAAATGAAAGATGTGAATGTGGGAGCTGTGGCGTAGCATGCTGTGTTGCTACTAAATTACTCAGCAGATGTTCAAAACACCTTCAGAAAATACATTTTCTCTTGCATGTGAATACATTTTATGTAAATCTGATAGGTAGTTTGGCCCCTGGGTTTTGTTCCCAGCACTGTCAGAAACCATCTTCTGCAACCTCTTTTGTTCACCCATCTGGAAAATAACAGGTTTATACTTGCCTGCCTTCTGGGGGATGGTGCACATTTTGCTCAACAGTAAATGTTGTTAAAATACAAGTCTAAACACCAGCCATAAGACAAAGCATGATCTGACCATCTCTTTCTTTGGCTGAAGTAGAGGAAAAGCAATCTTCCTGAACCAGCCATAGAAGATGATGTTTATTACTAAGACTGTGAGTTATTCCTTCAGTTTTAACAGAAGCACGTATTCCTTTGTTTGAGTTAATTTATTTGTGCCAAATAAGTGCCCCTGTAATCCTTCTGTAGAGTCTCCTTTACCCCAGATTTTTAACTGCATTTCATATAAGTAGTGAATCTGGCGTTTCTATCATACCACTTTGTAAGTGGTGTTTCTTCAGTTCCTATGTAAGTTATGGAACAGGTGATCTTGAGTGCTATCATAAGCTCATGCAAGAGAACCGGGTGATCAGGCCCAGTCAACACAGGTTCATGAAAGGCAAGTCCTGCCAAACTAACCTGATCGCCTTCTATGACAAAGTGACTCGGCTGCTGGATGAGGGAAAGGCTGTGGATGTATCTTCCTGGACTTCAGTAAAGCCTTTGACACAGTTGCTCACAGCATTCTGCTTGGAAACTGTCACCTCTGGCCTGGACAGGCGCACACTCTCCTGGGTGGAAAACTGGTTGGCTGGCCGGGCCCAGAGAGTGGTGGGAAATGGTGTGAAATCCAGCTGGAGGCCAGTGACAAGTGGGGTTCCCCAGGGCTCAGTGCTGGGTCCAGCCCTGTTCAATGTCTTCATCAATGATCTGGATGAAGGCATCGAGTGCACCCTGAGCAAGTTTGCGGACGACACTAAGCTGGGTGGAAGTGTCGATCTGCTGGAGGGTAGGGAGGCTCTGCAAAGGGATCTGAACAGGCTGGACCGCTGGGCTGAGTCCAATGGCATGAGGGTTAACAAGGCCAAGTGCCGGGTCCTGCACTTGGGGCACAACAACCCTGTGCAGTGCTACAGACTAGGAGAAGTCTGTCTAGAAAGCTGCCTGGAGGAGAGGGACCTGGGGGTGTTGGTTGACAGCGACTGAACATGAGCCAGCAGTGGCCCAGGTGGCCAAGAAGGCCAATGGCATCTTGGCTTGGATCAGAAACGGCGTGACCAGCAGGTCCAGAGAGGTTATTCTCCCTCTGTACTCGGCACTGGTGAGACCGCTTCTCGAATCTTGTGTTCACTTCCGGGCCCCTCACCACAAGAAGGATGTTGAGGCTCTGGAACGAGTCCAGAGAAGAGCAACAAAGCTGGTGAAGGGGCTGGAGAACAGGCCTTATGAGGAGCGGCTGAGAGAGCTGGGGTTGTTTAGCCTGGAGAAGAGAAGGCTGAGGGGAGACCTCATTGCTCTCTACAACTACCTGAAAGGAGGTTGTGGAGAGAAGGATGCTGGCCTCTTCTCCCAAGTGAGAGGTGACAGGACAAGGGGGAACGGCCTCAAGCTCCACCAAGGAGGTTCAGACTGGACATCAGGAAAAAATTCTTTCACGGAAAGGGCCGTCAGGCACTAGGCTGCCCAGGGAGATGGCTGATTGACCATCCCTGGCGGTGTTTAAAAGATGGATAGACGAGATGCTCAGGGACATGGTTTAGCGGCAGATAGGAACGGTTGGACTCGATGATCCAAGAGGTCTTTTCCAACCTGGTGATTCTGTTGTTCTATGATTCTGTGTAGAGCATCACGCACACAGGCAATATTAGTGAAAATACAGAGATATGTAAGAAAAGCAGGTTCACAGTGACATGAATGGAGTTTGCTGATTATTTGATAAGGAAAATAATCTCAGCAGCAGCCTATGCCAAATGTGCAGACATGTTTTTCAATTTTAGAACTCAGTGTGTTGATGCACTAGGGTTTTCCCAGCCAATAATGAAATATTGCTGGTCTTGCTAAATACCCAGTTAAGGGCTAGAAATGCTTTCTATAACCTATATTTTTCCACCTGTTTCCTCCTAGATCCTCAAATTTAAGCCAGAAATTTTTAAATTTTGTTTTGAGTTTATTTTTTTCCAAAACATAAAGTACATGTTCAATAACAGAGAGAAACGGCAGGCATCACCATTTTTTTTGACTCTAATAAAAGTTTCAGAAAGTCACAGGATGTTAAAAAGTGATCCAATGACAAGTGTTCATACACTCCAACACAAAGAACATTCACTCACTTTGAATTGCAAATGGCTGTATGTTATGGCATATACTACATTTCATCATAAAATATTTTGAGCCAATATAACATTTTATTTTCTTGTGAGTTTTAGACTGATCAATATCTTACAGCTTTTGGAATTTTAGCGTCTCTTATTAAAGTCCTCTTTACTCAGGAAGGTACTGTCAGTCTTACTGGGCAGGCAATTGAAGAGAAGGCTGATTAACCTAGTCTGATTAGCTGTGAACTGCTGCAGAAATTCTGCTGATCTGACTAAAAAAAATCATACTTTGGGGGATTTAGTAATTTTGATATTAGTTGGATCAGGTCTCTAATCACACTCTCTGAACAGCTGCATCAAAATGCTATTGGGCACCATTTTCTTTAGCAGCAGCACAGTATCAGATTGACTAACACTGTTCCACATTAACAGTAGATTATATATGAAATATTTTAGCACTCAAGCAAGTATAGCAGTCAGATCCCAAAAAGAAGCCTTGATCTTGGAAAGTTCCCTCTCATTCTTTGTAACAGAATCTGTTGACTCTTACTTTGGAGAGCTAATGTATAGAAGACAAATCTTATCCAAAGATGGGGGGGGGCGGGGGAGACAGGGGCAAATGCTATCAGAATTAATTCATTTCACACCACTGCTAAGTGATTTAAAGTTATTTCTCCATATAATTTTAATCACAGCTGGTTTTCTTTTCTAACAGGTTTGCAGCAAGGATATGGGATTTTTTGGTAGCTTTTATCTTCCTGTTCTTGTAGTGCTAGATCAGTGATTAAATGCAGAATGTAATTTTTTGCTCTCACTTGAAATACTTTCTATGATTTTTTTTCTTTTTTTTTTTAGTTTGTAAACAATTCAAACTTTGGGAAGAATGTGATGGCATTTTTCTCAGTTATGAGCAGAAAGACTGTTAAGTATGCCAAAGGTTGCACAGTAAATACAGAAGAACAAAGGGCCAAAATGTTTACAGCTACATTAAGTAGGAAATGAAGCAGCATAGAATTGTTCACTTTAGATTCAAGCTGAGCCTCAAGAAGTTGTTATGTCTTATCTCACCTTACACAAGTTCTTGAACTAAACATGAACTAACATTTTGCCACCTGCAAATTTCATGGCACAATGTGGCTACATCATTAGATGATGAAATATATTGAATTGCCTAATAACTGGGGAAATTGTAAGTACCTTTTCTATACTTTCAAAATCTCATTGCATACATTTAAACAATAGAAAGGCAAAAATTCAGATATCCTTTTATTCCAAACTACGGACATTTGAGATCTTTAGATGTCAGCAACAGGGTATACCTGTTTATTTTAATCCCAGATAATTGAGGATAGTTTTCTATGGACTCTGGTACTTTTCCTATAAAGTTATTGTGCTTTAAATCATTATCATGGATAGAGAACAAGCAGATTACAAAAAGCTGAGTTGACTAACAATGAGTATTAAAAAGTTTGCCTAATAAGCTTCTTACTCTCTCCTTTGCAGCCTTCCCTATGAAAACAAGCATGCTGTCTATTTAAATCACTATAGAGTCGGTTTCTGATTGAAGCCAAACAAATGCTGTTTGCTGCCTACCCAAAATGTTACATTAACATTCAGCAGTGACAACAGAAGACAAACACAGAACTTCCTTTGCTCCCCCAACCCTTCCTGAATGAGAAAAAGGTGATAAAAGGAAGACAGGGAAAAGAAAATAAAGCTAATTAATTAGACAGTAGGTTTTCCATAGTAGATTCTGCACACAACTTGTTCTGCTTATCTAATTATGTGCAGCACATACAACAATTGAATCATCAGCAGCATGCACCCAGCTGTTCATATGCCAGGCACAGGTGCTTGGGTTTTTTTTTTTTCCTTCCTGACCAAACAGTAGCCTATTTTTGTTATTTTTTTAATTGGAAAAACAGTCCAATAGCAATTTACTGTAAGCAGCAGTAGGATTAGCTGATCTAATCCTGCTCCCTCTTTCTTCCTCTAGCTCACAAATGAGAGGCAGATGCATAACAGGGGAAGTTTTCCAGATTCATCATTAAGCAAATCACTTAATATTGATTTAACATGCATAAATATTTAACTGCTGTCATTTAATCAGTATATTGGTCATGTTGTTTAAAAGCTAGTTGAGTTTAGATTGAGCCCTTTTAATTTCTAGTAACTTCATACAGGAATGATCAGCTAGTGAATTTAACTAAGGCAATGACAGAATTTGCAGTTATTACCTAATATGTTTGGCATTCCTGGGATGTGATCTTGGCCAAGTCTTTTCATCTATCTTTGCTTCAGCTTCTTCTGTGTGATACAAGATTCACAGAGAACTTGTGATTATAAAATTCAGTGATGGAAAAGTGCTGAGATGCGTAGCTGGACTAAAATAACCTAAACAAATAACTTATGTCTAATAGGTAAAGGTGATTCCTAAAGTACAACTCTATTGAGCTAAAACACTTAAAACCAGATAATCTTTGCTCTAACCTACCGCTGTCCTTTCTGTCCTTTCAGCAAGACATTCAAAATTTTCTCCCATAATACTTTTATATCAAGACCAGCTAAGTAAGTCGAAAATCTGGTGGTCAGCATAGCATAGTCTAGCTGGCAGTCAGTTACTAGTGGCATCCCTTAGTGCTCCATACAGTGACCAAAAGAGACAATGAATTTGTGCATTGAGTCCTTCAGAGGAAAAGAATCTTCTGACATGACATCCTTAGGATTGCTTCATCAGAAGCATATATACTTCATCAGAAGTATAGTGCTATGAATGCTCTTTTGGCCAGATTAGAAATGTTTTTACTATATCAAAGTCTTTGAAATTAATATTCTTTTCCTTTGCTAAATAAATTTGAAGGACAACTTTCTTCTCCAAACCTTGCAAGTATACAGTATGTAGGTTAGGGTGTGTTGAAATATTTAGCTTGATCATTTTTAATAAGCTTGTTTTATTCTTGCTATTTTGGTGTTTAGAGCTTTAGAGAGTAACTTGAAAGACAACTCTTCTTTTTCTTTCATTCTAAAGCAAGACTTCCTTTGTTACAACTTAAAAGAAGTTTAATAAATCCAGAGAGAAACTACAAGCAGTTTGACTTCAGGCTACTGAGGTAGAATATACCTATTATGTTTCCACTGCATTTGTGTATATTATTCTGTTACCTTAATGACTTCAAAGTACGTTCCAGGGCCAGATGGTCCCCTTCACAGTAATACAAGCTCAAGTTCATTCTTGTGTTTCTTCCTGTGATCTGTTAAATGGTATATTCCTTTCTGTGTAGTGGCCTGAAATACTCAGGATAAGAGCATCTGGAGCATGTGTGTGGTTGTATTCTGAAGGATCCTTCTGAGGCACCATCTTGAGTGGGGTTGGATGAGACCACCTCCAGAGGTCCTTCCAACCTCAATTCTGTGATTATGTGAGACAGAAAGGAGGTCTTGTCAACCTTTCAAAATGCATCATGTTTCAGTATATAGATAAAGTTTGTGATATGCCTTGTTATGAAAAATACAGTATTTTGTATGTTTATGAACTTAATAATTTGTTTTGAAGTTCCATGAATATCATATTATGTCTTTTACCAAAAAGACAGGCAGGTCAACTTAAGGGTAAGATCAAACCAAACAGGATTTATTCCTACTGTGGGAACAATCCTGAATGAATTCACACTTCCAGGTGGGAAATTTGAGATTTCACATTATTTAATAGGATAGTTAAATTTACTCTTATTTAATTTGTACATACAATCCACACTGCTGCTATCAGAGACAGCTCATTCTGAAATGTTTTTTGTCACTTGGAAATGTTTATTCTGAAAAATTGAAACTTTATTGAGTGCTTGAATTTTTACCTAAATTATCTACACAGTTAATAACATTGTGCATCCCTTTGAAATGAAATAGCTAATCTTACTTTTTTTCTTGTACTAAAATATTTTCTAATATTTCCAAATTCAATACATGTGTATTTCCATTCATAATACAAAATTGAAAAAGTGGACAGCAAAATGAAGAAACAGAGCATCTCATATGTAAGAAAAAAACAGACTGAACTTGCACAGCGAGTCATTGTGGTGTTTGTTTACGCTTTCATAATGTCCTTAATGTTTTACATTCATAAAACAGCACCTTGTTAAAAGCCTACTGTCCTACATAAGATTTTGTCTACCCATGAAGAAATGTAGCATTTTTCACATCATACAAGGTTGCTCTTTTCCTTGAACACTTCATACTTTCTATTTCTAAAATCTGATTACAGTAATCCGTCTTGTTTAAAAACAAGGGTGGCCTATGAACACACATTTACTCATGCAAGCTAAATGTATTATGTTTACCTTTGTTTTATTTTTTTTTTGCAGTTAATATTCATGAAACTCGTGTAGCATTTATTGTACAAATAATGCACTTCAGCTCAAATATGCATCACAAATCAAAATTATTTTTAAAAAGTGAGACTTTTGTAACACTTTAAAAGGTGTACACCTGGCTGTTTAAGTAGTCTTTATTGAAGCACATTCAAATCACAATATAATCTATATTTTACCTTTTTACATTCATTAGAGAATCAGCATTAAGATCCTGTACTTCTATGCATGTAGCTTCAAAGAAGACCGCAATTGAAATGTGTATAAACATACTACCATAAAGCAGTCTCTTTTTTCTTTCTTTTTTTTTAAATTGTTGGTTATAATTTAGCAAAATGTTCTTAGCTGTTCAGGTTGGATTATGTGATTTAGACAGCTTCAATTATTATGTACATGTGAAAATTTTATGAGAATCTTAATTGCTTTGACATAACAGTTCTAAAGCTCATACTTCTTTTGATGTCACGGAAAAACACAGGATATGCGTTATCATAAGCAGACTGCAGCAAAATGGCTAATGACTCTGGTCCAGATAAAGGTTAGTGAACACCTTTAATCAGTTTAGATGACAGCAGTAAATTTTAAGTTCTGTGCAGTTCCATGTTTATGTGTTCTGAAAAGACAGATTTGCTCTATCTGGCTCCTTTCTGTGTTCAAATAAATGAATATGAGTCAAGGAACAGTTTTTAAAAATGCAATTAACTGATTGCATTGCTTGGCAGTTGGGCTTCACAGATCAATAAATCTTAAAACTGGTGAGTGGTCATATCATTTAACATTTCTGCCTTGTATTTTATCTTAAGGTGATTTGCTCTTGTTTTTTGAAATTAGATTTGGAATATGCCCAGCAATTTTAGAAGCAGTGCTACCTCTCATTTATCCAAAATCAGAATTATTCTTTACATGTGTTGAAGAGGGCCTGAAGGGATTATGGTTACAAAGACGACTTAACTTTCTTACTGATGCTGTCAAAAGGACAGACAAAATGTTGGTGAAGGTCAGAGATACAGAGATTTCTCTCTTAATTGGTGTTGTAGCTTACAAAGAGAGATCAATTTTTTATTGCTGTCAGGTAAATAAGTATGGCTCTGATCCATGGCTGAGGGACACCCTCCCTGTTGAATCACAAGGTTCAGGATAGAACCCCTTGCTTTAAAAGCTCCTCCTCAAAGAGGAAGCCTAGGTGCAGCTGGATCAAACCTTAGTCCCAAACTTGGTTAACAATTCCTGTCTAAAGGATTATGTAATCTTCCCCACTCCCTCTCTAGTAAGCACTAGGTGAAGATATTTTCCTTAGTCCCTCTTTGGGGGGTACTAGGTGATGAGTCAGCCACCAGTCAGAGTTAGTCACCTGCCAGAGTCACATTATGGACTGTCACCTGCAGGGCTGTGGTTGAAGCCCCTCACAGGCTTTACAGCTGGCAGGTTAACACTTCCTACCCCAGAACCAAATGTGCAGTCACTGGTGCAGTCAAACAGTTTTGAAACCTCACAAGAAGTCTCGCTGAGACAATTTCATAATGCTGAAGCAGTAGGTGAGTTATCTAAAGCAACAGATAAAATGAGTTCAAAATTGACACCAATAAACTCACTTACTGGGTTACTGCTGGGTGATTATAACCAGTTAGCAATGATCACATATATATACGTATATAAAAGTTTAACAATTGAATCATAGAATAATTTGGATTGGAAGGGACCTTAAAGACCATCTAGTTCCAACATCCCTGCCATGGCCAGGGGCATCCCACTAGATCAGGCTGCCCAAGGCCTCATCCAACCTGGCCTTGAACACCTCCAGGGATGGGGCAGCCACAACTTCCCTGGGGAATCTGTTCCAGGGCCTCACCACTCTCATGGTGAAGAAAGTCTTCCTAACGTCTAGTCTAAATCTGCCCCTCTCCAGTTTATCCCTACTCCCCCTCACCCTATCTGTACAAGCCTTTGTAAACAGTCCCTCTCCAGCTTTCTTATAGGCCTCTTTCAGGTACTGGAAGGTCGCTATAAGATCTCCTTGGAGCCTTCTCTTCCCCGGGCTGAACAAGCCCAACTCTTTCAGCCTGTCCTCAAAGAGAGCATTTCATTCAATTCCTCATAGGGAATTGAAACTGGAGTTAGTAGTTATTTTCCTGGGGAACATCTAAAAAAGTCAGAGGTGTGATGTTTACCAAAACATTATCCATTCTTAGGAGGAAGGAGAGGTCTGGGTCTGTCAACCTGTCCATCATTTAAGATGGTAGTTTGGTTCCCTGTCCCCAACAAAAGTGGTTTCAGGTGCCAGTTTCATACTTTTGTGGTGCCTCTTTGTGAGGCAGGACAGAGTCAATTATTATGTGTTAACTGGCTCTTGGCAAGGCCTGTTTTGTCATCAGAAGCAAGACTCATCAGTTTGTCACACCCTTGTGATGAGGAGCTCAGTACATTCTTTCAGGGGTCTTTCTGAAGCAACATCAGTCTGCGAGGCCTCTGCCTCACCCCAGGTGTCATGCTGAAAGAAAAACACCATTTTTTTTATTTGCTACTTAAATGTGTAAAACTGAAATACCAGCAGGATGTCTCTTGGTCATGAATATTAGAAAAGATGCAAGCCTCAGCCTCAGGGTTTGCAATAGTTGGCAATAGAAGGAATTTTTTTCTGTAGAGTCTCCCTGGTATTTCCAGTATAAGTATAGAAATTGTTCCTTCGCTTGGCATTCAGGTTTAAGAGTCAGTTTCTCGTTAACTACATTGCTAAGCCTATTTTTCTCTCAGTTTTCCCATGTAGAGGGGAGGTAGATGTTCGTTTTAGACCATCAGAGTATGCAAAGGAAAATTAATTAGCACTGCTTGGTAGAAACAATGTATGTTGCTCATTATTGTATTTCTTCTGTCTGTAACAGGTAGGAAAAAAGAAGATTCTCAATTGGATATCATTGCAGTATCACATTG
The DNA here is from genome assembly GCF_032191515.1 of Phaenicophaeus curvirostris. NCBI lineage: Eukaryota > Metazoa > Chordata > Aves > Cuculiformes > Cuculidae > Phaenicophaeus > Phaenicophaeus curvirostris. Next base: position 19,290,236 of record NC_091393.1, read on the forward strand.
TTATCTGTACAACATTGCATTGATATAGCTTTATTCATGTGTCAGATGGCTTCCTAATTTTCATTCATAGGATTAGATTGATGTGAGATGTTAAATGAAAGACTGCATCTAAAGATGGTTCAGTATCATTCTTCATTCCTCTACTCTAGTACAATACTAAGCTCCTGCTAAGAATAAAGACTTGCGATGCTTCTGGGAGTGATAGCCCTTCTCAGGGGAGGGGAGACATAATTGGCAGGATGTTACCTGTTGCATCTCTTTGCAAGTAAATTTCCAAAGCTTTTTTGAGGCATTTTGCTGGCAAGATATTAGGACAATTGAACCCTCAGCATTTGTTTGAGTTTCTTTTTATTATTATTGTCTGAATATAATTTCTTCTCCTCAAAATATGGTATTTCATATATGTTATTACTTTCCTTGATTGCTTACTTTGTTCTAACTAATCCAACAAGCACAATTTTTATATATAATGAAAATTTCTTACCACGGTAGGCAACTTGTTACTATAAACATGTTGCATGTAAGCACTGGTTGTTGTCAGAAATGTATGTGTGCATGTATTTTCTTCAAACTTTGTCTCTCATAGCCATTTCACATGCTTTTATATATGCACGCATGCATTGATTTTTTATTTTTCTTTATTTTCACTAATGCTTTCATATAAACGAAATTCAGTTAGCTGGTAGGTAGATGTATGGTTTAATAAGGAATTTCAAGACATGATATCAGTCTGCAATGCAATGATATAGACAGTATCCAAATAGTTTTTGAAATCGGAGGCTTTGCCAAATAATCTGTTGCATATTTTGCCAGTCTTACAACAATTTTAATTTGCTCACCAGCAGATAATACTGAGTGCTTCTTATATAGAGTTATAGTCTCCTTCTACTGATATTAATGCTTTTTTAAAATGGAAACATGATTCAACACTCTTTTTCAGTGTGTTCAAAATCACTGTATCTGCTAGTGGTTTTATGTGGTTGATAATGGACAGACAGTCACGTTCCTCTTGAGAATTAAAGATCTGTGACTTGGGGAAGTCTTTTGTAGAATAGTGTTTGTGCAAAGTTAGTGTTCAGCTGCTCAATATAATCAAAGATAGACATCAATTTAGTCATTGTTTAGGAGAAGTCTCCCAACTCACTGTTCAACAATATAATATGCTAGTGATGCATTTTATTACTATTCTGACTTTTTCTAAATTAATAGAATTACGTAATTTATTTCCCCTAAAGGAAAGCATATGACTTTTGAGATAACAGGTCAATGTTAAGGACCTTGTTTGCCATTCAGTTTGATGAAATAATTTCAATTGCTCTTAATGGCAGAACAGATCAAAACCTATTATGTAATTACTTTTTATATAGTTTTCTATTCTTTCAGTGAAGATTATAGTTGAATTCCCTTCATGTTTTCCATGTCTTCCACGTTTTCTATTAGGTATTACATAGGCTTTAACTGGAGGTTTTTAACTGAAGAAGGAAGCAAACTTTCTTTTCTGTTGTTATATAATTTTTAATAAAATTCCTTGAATGCAATTACATCTACATTAAAAATCAGTAAATTACAGAAGCCATATGGGAGGGCAAGAATGAGTTGTGCAAAAGGCTGCAGGCACTTTCCCTCGAGAATGTTCATCTCTGGAGCTCCAAAGAATACAAAAGTAGAACTCTTCCTCTGGTATAATGTAGGCTCAAAGGAATATTAAATATTGCCTTAATGAAAATTAAAACAGGTGCAGCAAATGCGTGGCCAGTACATGAACCTGAGGCAATGCTATCAGAAACAAGAGAAAGCAACAGTATTCAGTCTTGAAGATAGATTACTAGGTTGAAAAATACAGGTTTTTATGAGTGGTAAAATGTGGTGGTTCCATGAATTTATCTAATAGAAAAAAGCTCACAAAAATACACAAAGAAGGTTATTATGATCCAACAGAGTATAGTCATTACATAAGCACAAGCACAGTATGTATTCTCCATTCTTCTAAATAAGAATAGGTTGTCCTGAAAATAAGATCAGAATTTAAAGTTTTTGAAGGAGTTGGTGCCTACTGTCTGGATTAATTTTGTAACAACCTATTCTTCCAATACTGCTTTGATCATGAATGATAACAATAACTAGTACAATTATGAAGACAGCAACTCTTAAATTTTGTTGTAGCTTCAAAACTCTGCATAAATATTAATGCTAATTTTTCTTGTATCCTTGTACCATTCCCATTTTTGCATGCGTGAAATGGAGATGTCACAGTCTATCAGTCTGTTGTCACAGTGCACTGATGTATTGTGTTTACACCAGCGTAGCCCCTGTGAAGCCACCGAAATTGCAGAGATATGATTAAGAGCAGAATTTACATTTTCCTGTTTGGAGCAATGAATCGTTCTGGTAGAAATGTGATTCTGCTTCGCTACTCCACTCCCATGAGATCCCCACCTGGACTACTGTGCCCAGTTATGAAATCCTCAATATAAGAAGGACATGGAACTGTTGGAACAGGCCAAGAGGAGGTTACAAAGATGATCAGAGGGCTGGAGCACCTCCCATACAAGGGCAGGCTGAGACAGTTGGGCTTGTTCAGCCTTGAGAAGAGAAAGCTCCAAGAAGAAATTATAGTGACCTTCCAATACTTGAAGGGGCTACAAGAAAGCTGGGGAGGGACTGTTTACAAGGACCTGTAGTGATAGGATGAGGGGGAATGGCTTTACATTGGAAGGAGGAAGATTTTGATTTGACATTAGGAAGAAATTCTTCATGAAGAGTGTGGTGAGGCAGTGGAACAGGTTGCCCAAGGAAGTTGTGGATGCCCAGTTTCTGGAAGTGTTCAAGGCCAGGGTGGATTGGGCCTTGGGCAGCATGGTCTGGTGGGAGATGTCCCTGCCTATGGCAGGGGTGGGTGGAACTGGATGATCTTCAAGATCCATTCCAACTCAAACCATTCTATGATTCTATTATGCCATTATTATGCTTATCTTTTATGATAAAGGATGACAAGATGACATTGTTGACTTTCTTTCAGCTTGTAAAACTGTTACCAGATGTATAACCAAGTTTCTGAGTCCTAGGAGCTTTCAAAAACCCATGTGAAGTATGTTTTGCTTATAATTATTAAGCCATACTAACCACAGTGTTCATTATGTTAATAATAGATTAATTATTACTAGATTATATGAAGGGATGTAGCAACAAGTCCAGCAAAACATCTCCTTAAAATCTAACTGGGAGAAAGGATCAAACTGCTTCCTAGTGAATCTTTATTATATTATTTTTTTATATTAATTTATCTCTAAACCAAAGAAAATACCACGGGAATGGAATAATAGAATAAATAAAAGATTTAAATTTTTCTAAATGCATTTCAACAAGAAAAATGGTTACGGCCAACGAAACAATGGCAAAAACTCAGTGTCAGATCTTTTCGTACTAAAACTGAGTGATTACATGTTGTAAACAGGTTTGAAATTTAATAAGTTTACATTGATGGTACTTAAAGTATATTCTCACAGCAGGTTAATAATAGAAAGCCAAGTAGTGTTGGTCTTAAACGGATACTTCATTTCTTCATTTCTTATAGTGTGATATATGTACGACTGGAGAAGGCTCAGTAACTTTAACATGAGAATTGTGTAAGGATGCTATTATTCTTACTGGATTAATCAGAACTGAAGAAGAGCAGGCCATATCTTTCTGTCTTTAGTCAATGTGAGTCCATTGATATGTGTTACACTTCAGTAGATTTTGGCCTGCTGCTAGAATGCCCAGGAAGTACTGGGATGACATTTTCAAAGTCAGAATTTTGACAAATGGCATTCTCCATTACAGCAAATAATGCTAGTTGAAAGTCTAGCAAGAAGAATACAATTAGTACCTTTCTAATGTCAAACTCTATTCCTTCATAGGAAAGTGTATAAAATGTCTGTAAGAAAGATCTTAAATGTCAACATACCAGTTTGATTAACATAGTGAGACTTTTTTAAAGAAAATTATGACCTCCTGGAATATGCAAAGTATTATAGAAAAAAGCTATAGGGTTTTTCTGTTTCTTGTTGTTTTTCTGATTTAAACATGTAAATTTGAAGATTATTTAAAAGACCTACATTGAAATATAGAGGAAAAGGAGTCTTTTAGTACAAATTTATTATACTACTCTGCAAAGCAGCCTGCGTATTAAATAGGAGTTCTAGTATAAAAATCATCTCTAGAGTTCAGTTCAAACTTCCTTACACATTTTGAAGTCTTGATTGAAGTGTTTATTTCTCACAGATAAATCCAAAAGTCTGACAGAAAGCCAAGTGTGTTCTGTGGATAAAACAACCCTGTCAATAAATCTATAATCAGATTCAAATAAGAAGCATTTAATTTAAAAAGGAATTGAAAGTGATGTCTGGTATTTCCATAAAACAGTATCTGCATTCAAACAACGACCACATAGTTCCTTTTTATGTGTCATTGGTTGCAACCACAATGAAGAAAGATAAAATGGAGTGTTTGGAAAACTTCCAAAGTCAAAGTATAATGTAAATGGGTCCTTTTTGCAACTCTTTTCGTTGAAAACAATAAGTAGTATTTTGCAGCAATGCAATGTGGAGCACTTCTTAGAAGAAAGCTGAACTGAAGACACAGCACTATATAAAATAGTAGGAAAAAACTCTCACTCAGTTTGAAATATTTTTCCTTTCTCCGGTAGCCAGTAACAAGACCTCTAATGTCCTTTTGAATCAAGATTAATCAGTGCAGTACTGCAGCATCCCACTACGCCACAGAAACTCACCAAGCTATACAAGGCACAAAGGCAGACAAGCAATATCATTTGTATCCTAGCTATAGTGCCCTTTATTGGCTACAAACATATCAGAGCAAATGTTTATCAGAGCAAATGCTAATTTAAGGCAGGCTACATCCCCAGAAATATTCATGTGCTGTACTATGGCCAATCTTATGTATGATAATTTGCTGTCTTTAAGGGTGCTCTCTTAAACTTTTTTATCTTTTTGTATTTTTTTTATGTTCTTCTTTTCCCACATATTCTAGTAAAATGGATCGAGGAATAAGGGAAGAATTTGAATACAAATAGCAGAATCTGATTTTTAGCATCATTAAGAGGAACAGCCATGGCAGAAGTGTTGGAACTAGATGATCTTTAAAGTCCCTTCCAACCCTAACTATTCTTTGATTTTATGTGTGGATATGGGGAAGGTGTCGGCAATAATGGGAAATTTAATATTCAGTGTAACACTGCCAAAGATTGTTAACTGTTTTTCTTCACAAAGTGAGGAACAACTCTTGAATCTTACACATATACCAGACACTCTAAGGCCTAATTAAGAAAACACTTGAAAATAAGCCATCAGCAAAACTGTCAGATTTTTTGCCCTATCAGAACAGCTTTTATGAGCCAGGGCTTCTTTTCTCCTCCAAACTCAGACGTCTAACAACTAATCATAGAATATCTCAAGTTGGAAGGGACCCATAAGGATTATAAATTCAAATTCTCTGCTCCTTGCAGGTCTACCTAAAGATATCCACATGACTGAAAGTGTGGTCCAAGATGCTCTTTAAACACTAACAGGCCTGGTGCCATGATCGCTTCCCTGGGGACCCGGTTCCAGCAACTGACTACCCTCTCGCTGAAGACCCTTTTCCCAGTGTCCACTCTGAACTTCCCCTGATGCAGCTTTATTTGATTTCCTCATGTCCCATTACTGGTCACCAGAGAGAGATCAGCAGCATCCTCTCTACTGCTCTCATCCCTGAGGAAGCGGTAGATTGCAATGAGGTCACTCCTCATCCTCTTCTCCAAGCTGAACAAACCAACTGACCTCAGCTGCCCTTCATAAGCCTTTCCCTCAAGACCTTGCAACACCTTGTTTGCCCTCCTCTGGGCACACTCTAATAGTTTGATGTGCTTCTTATATTGGGGCACCCCAGACTGCATATGGTACTCGAGGTGAGTCTTAACCAGTGAAGTGTAGAGTAGGAAAATCTCCTCCCTTGACCAACTAGCTATCTAGCTATTCTGTGCTTGATGGACCCCAAGACAGTTCACTCTTTTGGCTGCCAGGGCACACTGTTTGCTGTTATTCAAATTCCCAGTCCCCTTTCTCTGGGGCTACCCTCCAGCCTCTCATCCCCCAGTTGGTATGTATAACCAGGATTGCCCCATCCCAGGAACAAAGTTTAGAACATGTTTTTGTTTTTGTTAAATTTTATATGACTGGTGATTGCACAGCTTCCTCATCTATCGCGATCTCTCTGCAGGGCCTCACTATCCTTGAAAGGGTCCACAGCTCCTCCTGGATTAGCATCGTCAGCAAACTTACTTACTGTACATTCAATTCTTGTGTCCAGATCATTTATAAAAATGTTGAAGAAGACTGGTCCTAAAATTAAGCCCTAGGGAACCACATTGGTGACTGGCTGCCAGCCTGATGTAATCTCCTTTACTATAACTCTTCGAGCCTGACTCATCAGCCAATTGCTCACCCAATGTTTTATGGACTTCTCTAACCGTGTGCTGGACATTTTATCCAGAAGGATACTATAAGAGACAGTATCAAAATCTTTGCTAAAATCAAAACCTGCCACACCTACTGGCTTTCCTGGGTCAACTAAATGAGTGACCTTGTCATTAAAGGAAATTAAGTTGGTCAAGTAGGATTGTCCTAGTTTAGCCCTTAGTGCTTTCATCTACTTCCTCCCTTTGTCTCTCTTTCTCCCTCTCTCCCCTACTGGTATACTTTTAGAGTTTGATCAGCCCATAGCAATAAGAAAACCTGAAATTGGATGCTGAGTGGTAGTTTTGACAGATGCTTCATTGATCTCATAATAACAGACATAAAATGAAGCATTCATTTTTATAATTATCATTTCTTAGTGTTGTAATTGAAAGTGTTAAGAAACATCAAAGTCTGACCTTGTTGAAACAGAAGAGAATAAAGGACACAGGAATATTTCCTTGGAAGCAGTATGTTGAAATTAATTTTGAGAAGAGAAGGTATGTTTTTAATAATGGGAATCTTAAGACACATTTTTTAAGGAAAAAGAATTGTAAGTGCAAGAATTTTAGAAAGACATATCAGAGATTATTAATAAACTGTGAGATATACAGATTTTCACACTTGTGAATTAAATGTACTCAATCAAAAGTAAAAATCACTGTTCTTGAAAAAACTCCTGTGTTGCGTGACAGCTGGTTAGATGTTCCCTTGACAACTGCTCTGGTTAATCAAGGGTGTAAATGAAGCTGCTGTTTCAGTGTTTTGCAGGAGTCATATTAGATTTTGTCTTTAATATTACTTTTTCAGTAAAGAGGATTTCTTCCTATCATGTACTGTTAAGTTAGGTGAACCTTTGTCAGCTTGTAGGGAGAAAAATGGTGAATAGCACTAGATGTAATCCTCCAGTTGTGGCTAGAAAATAGTGAGTAGTATAACTACTTTGTAATAATTTTTCAGAAGACCAGAAACCGCGGTCACTGAGAGATCAGTGTGAGATTTTGTTCAGAAAGTCTCACCATGATAATTTAGCTCAGACAAGAACAGAAGCCAGTTCTCCTTGCAACACTCTAAGGTTTTTTTCATATCTGATGATCTGACATCTTAATTTTGTTATGCTTCTCCTTAATCTGTTAGAAATATGGCTGCACCTTCAGCACTATACAGAAAGCATAATTGCTATAAATTAAATTTTCTTAAGTATGTTTACACTACCACAAATGCACCATTTTTGCCTATTATGTAATTATGATGCATGAATGCAGTTAAAATTCTTCCAGAGGTTCCAGTCTGTGGACCTATTCTCATCCATATTGTGAAATATATAACCAGTTCAAGACACTTTTTTGTGTTTCCCTTGATATAAACTGGAAGGTGAAGCAATTGTGCTATCAATTAGGGTTTAAGTCTGTCTTTAGACTGATTAGCAGAGACATTAGCATGAATGTCGGGTTCATGCTTTCTACTGTGCTCCTTTAGTGCCACCTGGTGACTAGTTTGAAAGAAAAATAAAGTATGATTGCATTTCTCACATGGAGAAATAGCTGTGATAGCTAAGGCTAAAGGATTTGCTTAAGCAAGATTGTACCAGGTAAAATTTAATTTAGAAGTACCTCAGTCTTAGCTAGTTTAAGAGGATTTCTTTCAATATCATTTCCAGGCCTAAATTAATCCAATACTTAATATCCACAGTTGTGTCATAAGTATGAGCATGTTAGGCAAACATTGCACTTTGTTAGCAATTCTGTGTTCACGCACATAATTAATCAAGATGTAACTAGCAATGTCATTAATCACTGTCTGTAACTTCAGTTTTGCATCTCTTGAGGTCCATGAGTCTTTTGTGAAGAAACAGTCCCTGTACTAAATCGTTTGTTAATTCCTGTTCTTAACAAGCTTATATAAAATCCACAGCAGCTAAGAAAAAAATCATGTTATTCTAAGCCAAGCAGAGAAAAGAAGGCTGAACCTCTCCTTATTTCAAAACTGTGGAAACAAATATTCAGCTACATCAGGTCTGCACCATAGCATCTACAGGAGCAGGCTGAGTTCCACATGGCTTCAGACCTATTTAGACTATTGTGCGTAACATCCCCGTACGCCTCCTCCCCACACGCTCAGTTCTTTACTGCTCTGTGAATCCTTTTTATATCATTATGAGTGTGATGTGCGTGAATCACAATTTTGGTGCCTGACAAAATAATCCTGCAATAGGAAATGTATTGCATTCTCTCCTGTCACTATCTCAAGAGAGAAAAATATGCTGGCTTTGAAAGCAACTGAAATATGCCACTGAGATGTGAGGCAGATGGACTGAAATGCCTTCAGCATCTAAACGAGTGAAAAAGCACAACTGAACTAAAAATACTTCAAAATTTAAGCATGTTAGTGATTAGCCATTTTCATCTCAGGTATTCTTAATGTGAGGTCAGCATCTCATAATAAGAGGTTAATTAGAAAAATAAAGGAAAAATGTCAAGAGAATAAATAATCAGTTCAATTTTATCTTTTCCAATGTGGATAATGGATTTCAATCTTCTATGAGATGCATGCAATAATACAACTGCATTTATCCAGTTGCAAGATTAGGACAGATTTAATCTTTCATTATAAGAAAAATATTGCCAAGTTATAGAGCTACATGATGTGGTATTTCAGTTCAGATCATTTCTGCTGCAGAATATTTCAAGCACTTTCTTTTTTCTGCCATTGTTTTTAAAAACTAATATAATTGTCTCTTGCATACATCCATATTGTAGCACTTTGTGGGCTTTTTATGCTACAGTTAAGATAAAGATGGTATTTCTCTTTTAATTGCCATTTTTCATTATTTTCATTATTTTCTCAGAAAACTGTCCTTTGAGCTGTAATTTTTCATGCTCTGTCTTCTTCTAAGTGCCATTCTAAGCATATTTGTATAACGTAGCAAATTCAAACAGTCCTAATTTTGTGGTAATATAAGCATGAAAAATATTCATTTTGTTCACATTCCAAATGACAGTTTTTCCTTTCTATGACATAAGACTGAGAGAGATTTCAACTACTGCTTGCTTGAAAAACCTTGCAGAGGAAGGATCAAATGCTGAATAAAGTAGTGGTAGCATTACTAATGTGCACTCCAGAATACCAGGCAATAGATTGCTGCTTATAACCTGTGGGTTTTTTCCATTTAAAAAAAGAAAAAAAAAGAAAAAATGTTTATGCTGTCCGTGAAGATGAGATGCAGTGAACAAACACACTGTATAATAGCTACTGCTTGTAGATGATGGGGAGTTTCCCCTTTGGATTTTTTTGTTGTTATTGTTCTGATACATCTCTTCAAAGGCAGAATGGATCATCAGGTTTGCCTGCATAGGGATGACTGTGTCAGTATCAAGGAAACTTTAAGGATTATTTTACTTACTCTTATTTTTAATCTTCCATGATTTTTTCCCCTAACAAAGAATCAAACCAAGATACAAAACAGTGAAAATGTGTTGAAAGTTTACAATGCTGAATTTGGCTTCGATGGCTAATTGCTTGAAGATGATCAAACTGGCATAGACCATGTTGTTCTATTCTTTTCCATTAGATGAACATTATTCTTAATTACCTTTGCCATATCACTTAAACTTTTGTTCTTTATGGGCTGGGCTATTAAAATAGCTGATAATAAGTGGTTAAACTTTGACTTGATATAGAAACTGCAGCAGATGCAGACTTCAGAAACCTTCCTGGAAAACAGGGACAAGGTAGGAGCAGAGGGTAGGCTTTGACATGATTATGTTAGGTCTATACTACAATATCCACTCTGAGTAGAAAGCATCAAGGAAAGGTTATGAGCTGGTTTTCATCAAGAGAATGCTAACCAAGCTGATTTTCTTTTCCTTGAGAAAGTAATCTTTATGCGCTGTGACTTATCTGGACAATTCCCAGCACCTGAAATATGTATAGGAATAAAAAATAAAATTCAAAGTATATTTTACATATCAAGAATTGGTTGCAAATCACAGTAGATGGAAGTACTACCTCAAAACTTTTCTTCATCTGAAGTATCTTAAAAGGACATCACAAAACTATCTACCAGTATACCCATTATTTATTAAGGAGGAACTTCTATTTACTCAATTCACATTTCATAATGGAATTGTAAGATCAGCAAACATCACTTCTTGTTGATTCAAAATCAGAACGTTAACTTTAAACTATATAAGAAGGAACTTAAAATATACTTTAAAACAACATATTTTTTAAAAAAAATTAAACAAGAATGAAGGATGAACATTTTCCAAACTCATTTGAATAGTCTTGGGATCTAGATTGCATTTCAAGGTGCGATAATAGAAGATGCCATCCAAATAGCTTAGTCTTTAAAAAAAAAATTTAAAACATTGCTGTTCCTGGTTCAAACATAGCAGGTATTGGATACTTAAAAAGGTGAAATAATTTAGCACATTTCAGCCCTATGAGCAGAGTACAGTGAAAAGCCTGTGAGATAGTATTGACTGAATTAGCTCTGCAGCCAGAAGCAATATAACTATTGGAAAAGTAGGATTTATTAATATGGTTACATCACTTGCTGATACAAATATACTGCCCATGAGATGTGTTTTTTTGCTGCTCACTCAGAAATCACTGCACTGCAGTGAATGTTATAAATATTCATTTTTATATATACATTTTTGTTAATACAATGTTCCCAGTAACTTCAGAGGTGAAAACTGAAACTCTAAATTTCATATTGAATCTACTGACAGGATAAAAAAGTTATGTATTTGAGAGCACGGTAGGTCTTGATGTGGTTCATTCAGGAGTAAATTCGACCTCGGCAGTGCTGAGGTCGTCTCTAAGATTAGTAATATATAGTTCTAGAATTCAAGACATAATGGGCTTTAAAATATGTTAACTTTTTCATGTCCATGGCCTAATATAAAATTTCTTCTTTCCCAACACATAATAGTTTCTGAGATTCCTGTCATTGTCTTTTAGCATTTCTTTGGCTAATAAAATGGAAAAATTGGCAATCCATATAAATGTATATATGGACACTTCTGGAGAAATAACAGAGCTCAGTTTTAAAGAACCTATTCACTACTATTCTCTTATTCTGCTATTGTTGCAAAACTGTTTACGCAAATTTCTTTTGTAAATACAAAGCCAGTATATTTGAAAATCATCTTGTTGGATTGAATTTTTCTTGTTGATAATATTAATAGCATTAATCTGTCTCATCACAGAACAGACCCGAAGAATTCTGTTTTATTGAATACTCACTAGTATTTACTTTACAAATTCCCTTAACCCTGCATTGTTCTTTATCTCTGAAGCTCAGTACCAGAGTTTCTATTAACAGCACACTTCCCAAGTAGCGATAACTATTATCACAGTGTAACCTTGATGCTCATAGGTATGCAGCCTTCCATTTCCTATTCCATTTCTTACTCCATTTCTGTTTCCCCTTAGGGCAGGAAAAGGAAATTTCCACCTAGGGAGTTCAGCATCATTCAGTGTTGATGTTGCTTGTCCAGCAGTCCTCTGTATTAGGGAGACCATATGTCAGCTACAGTTAGCACTTATAGTTTATCAACATCCACTTACAGATGTTGAAAACTCTTTCTTCTTTGTCTCTGTATAGATTTGAAACACTAGAGTCCAGAACAGTTATAAAGCAAATAGAAGGGGGGGGGTTAGTAGAGGAAACTTACATCTTTTGTCTCCTGGGTAGTCCAAGTAGACATGAAACTGGAGTATTAGTTCCCAAAGATTGTCATCCTTAATGAAGGAGAAAGCATCTTTGTCACCTTGCCTTTGCTGTGTGAAGTTTGAACACTCTGCTGTCAACAGCAAAACAGTAATGAGTTCTTCCTTTTCCTCCCAGCTATATGTTGCCTGTGAGCAGTCCTGAAGGTTACTGTATGATTGAAATGGCTGTAGATGGAAACCCTCCTGTACAACACAGACTTTCTCTCTCATATCGAGCATCTCAGGTGAGTCTGCAAAACCTAAAAAAGTAGGTATTTGCTTTGAAATTTTCATCGGCATATGCACTATATGCATTATTCTCAAAGGAGAAGAGGCATTCTCACTTTTTCTAAAGGCAGAAATGTCATTCCTTCTCAGATATAATTGTATGTGTTTAGTATCTCTTCAATATATATTTTCACATCAAGCATCCACACTACTTCCATTAATTTCTTCATCTTACCTGACTCTGAAACTCTATTTCAGCTGCCTAAAGTCCATGAAAAGGACACTGATATTGTGAAGGAAAAAATAATACATTAGCAATGTCATTTAACGAGGCCATGGTGTTATTAGAAATAATTCAGATATTGTTAAGCAGTCTGTATCTAGGGGTTTTCTTTCAATCTGTTATAAACAATTAACTTGCATTAGTTATTGCTATTAGCTTAATCAGTTGTCTGCTCATAGCTTTCAGATGATCAACCTAATGTTCTGCTGCAGAAGGTTCCTTTGTGTTTCAGGTTCATAACTCTGACAGAATCTTAAGCAATAACTTTTTATATCTACTTCTTAGTGAATCTGGGGAAAGAACTTACCTGCCAGAACCTAATTATATAGAGAAGCCAGCAATACCTTACTCAGAAAAACTTACAGGGAGCCACCTTTGAGATCATGCACCAATTCATTCAGAATACTTCTCTCCCTAATCAGGAAATGTCTTTGGTTCCTAAGAAAGTCCAAAACTCTTCTCTGATTCTTTTTGTGGAATCTGAAGTTAAGCTTTGGTTCATATCATCGGCAAGTTTTTGAAGTGCATGTTCTAGTCATTCCCCCTTACCACACTTTGGTTCTCATTGCAGAACAATCCTGGAGCATGCCAGCTAAATTCTTTTAGGGTAAAGCAGTAAAAAAGATGCTGTGCATGAGTGTACTTAGTGTTCTGTAACCTCTAATTGGTATTTCATGGTACCAAATAACATGTAATCCAGAAGAACCCCTTATACGGTACGTAGTGTGAATGTCATATCCTTATGACTAACTATTACACTTTACAGATCTGGTCCTAATGTCTCAAAGCACCTATTTCCTTTATAGAATACATGAGCAAAGAAAGAAAAAAGAAATTTCTTATATCTAGGAGGATTAATAAATTTCTTGCTGTTAGTGGACAAGCTAATCTTTACTGTTCAAGCTTCAAATGAAGAAGGACATTTTCAAATTAGTATTTGAAAAGTTAAGCATGACTATTACAGAAGTTAACCTAATGTTAATAGAAAGCTATATGACGCTTGTTATGTTAGCAGCAAAACTTAAAAGAATTCTTCCTGTGTGCTTCCATAAAATATATTCTGGTTAAGTCAGTAAAATTCAGAAGAGAATCTTTACAGAAAGAAATGTGCATTATGATGCACTAGCATGATTTTGAACATCTAACATATTATGATAAGATTCATTGGTGTGAAAAACTGAACAGAGCCTACTCAAGTTGTTCTGTGGTACATTGGATCTGCCCCAGGGTGGGTGCTTTTGTAAAATAAGCTCAATAATAAAAAAATGTGTTGCAAGAGGAGTGTTAAAAACACTTTTCTGACACTTTAATTCCAATTCAGTGCTTTGCTTAATTCTTCTAACAGGTTCACAAGCAGAGAGAAAATGTCTGTCTGCAAACAGTACTTAGAAATCTTGGCTGTAACTACACTGGTTTATAGTTTTATTTGAAGGGGGATAAAGTCAAGTGAAATTAAATGAATTTGACAAGTGCTGAGCTGTTGCCTTTGAATTCCTTCTACATGACAAATCTGATTTAATTTTATCTCTGCTCTAAAATGAAGTAGAATTTTTGTTGTCTTTCCCCTCTAAATTAAAGAAATCGTATATAGAGGAATATCTGAAGGTATTCAAGTTCATTGTATCTCCAAATTTCACTCCAAATTATCAGCAGCATAGCTTCAAGACTGATAAAAGCAAAACAAGAAACAGAAAACCAAAATCATACGGATGTGTGAATTCCAGATAAATCAATGTGATACTTTCCTCAAGTTTGTAGTTCTTTACAGTTGATGCCTAAATAGGGCCCCTTCACTATGAATTATCTCCTCACACAGATTATCTCTTTGTTTTACATTTGTTTTTTCATTGTATAGAATGAGGGAAGCAATGAGAAAACCTTACCATGCTCATTGTGAATAAGGCTGGGAATTCTAGTTTGTGGTTTATGGGATATATGTTGTCCTACGCATTTGAAGATATGTAAATATATTAAAACATTCTTTTGCATGATTTAATTTTTGGGTTTTTTTTTTTTAAAAAAAAAAGAGAAACACATTTAAGAAAAGAATCCCTTCAGCAAATATCATAGGTTTTGGCCAGCTTCAAGTAATAGATCTTTCCTTCATCTCCTCATTCCTTACAGTAACATCCCATTCTCTTCTTGTTTCTGCAGATGACTTTTGGATCAGTCTTCCTTGGAAATGTTCCTGTTCATGAAGGGGTTCATCGATGTGCTGGGCAGATACATGGCTATAAAGGATGTATTAGGGATTTTCAAGTGAACAACAAAGAGTTGTTCATCATAGATGAGGCTCTTGGAGGGAGGAATGTTGAGAACTGCAATGTTCCAATATGTGATTATCACCCATGTCACAATGGTGGGACCTGCACGAGGTAAGAGTTACCTCTCTGGTTATTTTATCATCTATTTACGCACTGTGGATGGTTTCTCATCCTTAATGAGAAATGACTATAATTTTCTGTGTAGTGAAGTAATCACCAGTCCTTTGCCCTGATAGTATTAAATAGAAAAATTGAGATCTCCATGCCTATCCAGAGGTATTTTATACCTTATTTACTTAGATGAAGAGATATAAAATGTAAATATGTTGTCCACACTGCATACATATAGAGTTGCTGTCAGAATTCCTTTCTGATCAACTAGATCATTTCCCCTACAAGGCTCAGAGACTAAATCAGACTCTTTGTATAGATAGTTTGGACAGAAACATGTAAGATCTCATTCTTCTGCCTAACAACACTGTTTCTTACTAGGCCCTGTACTTTCGCACATCTTCATGGTGTTCTCATGAGTACACAGCATAGGCCTTCATCATTATGCAATGAAAACATTTTTCACAGATGGAGTGATGCGCTTCACTGATAAAAGAGAAGCAGCAATATGTAGAAGTTTGTTGCTATAAAATAACAATTTAACCAAGTTGGAGAGTAAATGTGACAGTGGTTTAACAGATTCAGCGGCAAGGTACACTTGATTGTTTACTGCATAGAGGACAGGGTGAGATAAAGCTGTCATGGAGACAATCCTATTGAATCACAGGGTTCAGAAAGAACCCCACTGCCTTCTGAATTCCTTCTCAGAGAGGAAACTAGGTGTGGCTGGATCAAGTCCTAGTCCTAGACTTGGTCAACAGTCTATGTCTCTGTGCACAATCAATCTAAGACAGAATCTTAGTGAAGCTTCAACTTTTAGCCAGCTATTAGCCACTTACTGTCTGGTTGCAGTAAGTAACCTCTCAACCTCGAGGAGTAACATTAAGAGATGTCCCAGCTTGAGGAGAGATCTTAGCATACAGCCTGAGATCTCCAAGGGCTGATCATTGTTTATGAAGCAGGGTTGACAGCATAATGACTGCAGATTCCAGCTTCTGCCCAGTTTGGCTTGAGCTGGACGCTGACCAGCAGTGTGCCAGGTTGCTGCATTAACATGATTTAGCCATTAGGTAATGTGATGTCATGGGTCTCCCTCAAATCCACCTTGAGCTAGATTCAGCCATTACAACTAGACACATCTATCACAACCACCACTCATTGTCTAAGGCACTCAGCATTTAGGAACCATATTTCTGTAGAATTTGTGAGGTAGCTACCATGTCTAGTTTAAAAATTGTACTTCAGCTTCAAGGCAAATGTTGAACAGAACATAGTCTAAAGGTCTCTTAAAGCTTTGGACCATGTCGTGTTTCTTAGGTTGAGACCACCTTGAATCAAAGTTTTGAGGTGCTTCTTTGCATCTCTTCATTGATGTGAGCACACAAAGAACACCAAACAGGTTTTTGATCCTGAAGACTTGCTTGAATAGAGCACAAATGAGAGCAAGTCAGCTTTATGAAAACATACACAATTTGCCTACCAGAGTGCTGAAACAGAATGTGTACTTGGGAGCAACGAGTTTATTTTTCCTCTGTTGTTCCTTGATATCTCTGTCATTCTACTGATTGGCCTGTCATCTACCATTATGGAATACTGTTTCATTTAAAGCTTAGGTCTTGAATAATTCATGACCATTGGATTTGTTTCCTGCCTTTCTGCTTTCCAAGTGCTGGGTCTTATCAGAAATGCTTTTGTTCTGAAATGGGTCACTGCTTTTCTGTCTGGAGGAGTCACGGAAGACTGTGCATGTGCAAACCAGGGATAAGCAGTTCTACAGACACACGGTTTACATGATTTTCTACAGCAGCCAACTGATTTTCAGGGATCAACGCCTCCAAGCCCAAGAACGATCCATTCCAATGAGCAAGACATCAAGTGGCAAGAAGCCTGCATGGATGAACAAGATGCTTATGACAAAACACAAACATCAAAAGAAAACATATAAGAGGTAGAATCATGGCCAGGTGACCTGGGAGGAATATAGAGAAAATGCCCAAATATGCAGATAAAGGATTAGGAAACCTAAAGTCCATTTGGAGATGAATGTGACAGGGAATGTGCAGAGCAAAGCCAAATGTTTCTACAAGCACATCAGCAGCAAAAGGAAGACATGAGAAAATGTGGGCTTGCTGACGAATGGGGCAGGTGTTCTGGTGACAGGATATAGAAAAGACTGAAATATTCAGTGCCTTCTTTGCCTCAGCCTTCATTGATAAGACTGGCCTTCAGAAATCCTGTTCCTCTCAGACTTGTAGAACAAAGAAGAGTTGCTCTTGGTGGAGAGAATCACATTAGGGAACATTTAAACCAACCAGACAACAGGGACAATCCTGATAATCTTTGAAATATCAATGTGATTGGGAAAGGTTTCTGGGGATTAGAAGAGTGTAAGAAGGAGAATCTAAGAAACTACAGGATGGTTAGCCTCACCTTTATCTTTGTGAAGCTGATGGAGAAAATTGTCCTGGAAACTATTTTGAGACATATGAAGGACAAAAATTCATTTGGAGTGCTCATCATGAAGGGGAAATTGTGCTTAACAAACCTGACAGCCTTCCAAAATGAGATGACTCACTTGACTAGGGTGTTGTTTATTTGACTTTAGTAGGGATTCAACTTTGCCTCCCATAACATCTTTAGTGACAAACTGATTAAGTGCTGACTAGGTTGGTGCACAATGAGGTGAACTGAAAACTGGCTGAAGGGCAGGTTCAAAAAGCATGGAAGTTCAGTGAGACAAATTCCAGCTGCAAGCTGATCACTAATATAGTACCCCAAGTCTCAATATTGGATCAAATACTGTTTAGCCTCATTAAGGACCTGTAAAATGGGACAGGGTGCACTCCAGCGTTAAATGCAAAGCAAGGAGGAGTGATTGGTGCAGCAGATGGGTCTGCTGCCTTTCAGAAAGATCTCAATAGTCTAGAGAAATGTGCCAACAGGAATCTCATGTTGCTGAACAAAAGGATATGCAAAGCCTTGCACCTGGAGTAGAATAACCCCAGGCACCAGAATAGGCTGGGGACTGACTGTCTGGAAAGCAGCTTTGCAGAAAAAGACTTGCCAGTTCTGGTGGACAGCTAGTTGGCCTTGAGTCAGCACTGTACCCTAGTGACAAAGAAATCTAACAGCATGCTGGGCTGCATTAGAAAGAAAGAGTGGGTCAAGGGAGATCATTCTTTCCATTTCTCCTCACATGGTTTGCAGATTTTCATATGTGTGTACATACTTTCTTCAGTCACTTCACAAACGATCCGTATTCAGTAAGCTTTGCTTTGCTGAGAAGAGCTAACTGCTATGTTTCACATCCAAGTCTTGCCAGAATAACATTTGCTTTTTCAGAGGATGATCATTCCTCTTAGCTGTCAAGACTGCTATCACAATAGTTTGTCTCTCAGGATTTGGAGGTCTCACTTGGATAGGTTACTAGGTCAGCGGTCTTTAGAGGAGCAATTCCTGCGTATTGAAGTCCCAAAGCTTCAGTGTGTGCAACATTCTCTTTCCTGGGGAGTTAAAAATATGTGTAAGACCAGACTGCTCCATCACTGTATAACATGTAATCAACTAAATCGCTTCTGCTTTGTTGTGTGACAGATCTGAAAGATTCACTTCTTGAGAAGTCACCTGCCTGTCTGCATGAATTTCTTTGTAGAGACTGTAAACAGATGGAAAGTTGGGATATGAATTTGCTTGTACTGGCAGACATTTTTCACGAGTACCAGCAGACGTTTTACACAGACTCTGCCTGACAGAAAGGGAACATTTCAGTTTGCTCTGTACCAATTCCATTTTCCACAGGTTTGAGCAGATTGAGGAGATACAGGAGAACAATGACTTGCACACCTCCTGATCAGCCTTGGCAGTTCTAGCTCTAGAACCTCTTTCATCTGAACCTGAACACAAAGGTTGTTGCTCTCAATGTGTTTTCTTAAGACCTAATTCCAGTGCTTCAGTGGATGAATCATTTCCCAGAAGGAATGGGGATAGCTTCTGTGCAGTAGACGCTTCCTGTAGTTCTTTCCAGGCAGTATCTGCCAATACTATGAATCTATTTATTAAATGTGTATGTTGTAACAAACTTTACACGGGAATTGGACCAATTTTAAAGGTGTTGGGCTTGTCATCACTTTCTTCCTTCAGTACTTTGGTTACAAACATCTTTTGTTATCTCTCGTATCTGAAAGACATGAGTTCTTCCCTCCCTCCACTTTAATTAATTATTGCCTTAATCTAGCAACTATTTGATTAATTACTTCGTCATCAAACTGTAGTAGTTCACACCATGTCATGTGTGGCGCAGGAGAATCAAAAGTCCAAAGGTGGACATTTTGTGTATAGTTTATGCAGAAAACTTTCCAGGCTTTAGTCCTAGTGTTCAAATGGTTCATGTGGACTGTTCAACTGTGTTATCTTCAGATAATGAGTTTATATTCACAAGGCAGTAACCCATGAGAGCCTTAAATAATCTATGCTGTAAAAAATATTCTCATCCACACTGCTAATTTTCCATTTGCATAATTACTGCAAACAAGCTTAATTGTACTTAAGAAAAATTTCAGATGAAACAAGCAACAAATTGGTGATTCATATAAAACTATTATTGACTTGCTTAAGATTTTGCCAGTTGTTTCAATTACACAGTATACCGGCAAAAAAAGATTTTTCATTGTATGTTATTCTTTAAGTGCTTGGCAACTAATTAGAGCTTTTGCTTCTGAAAGTCCATGAAGTATTACATAGTGAAGCTCAGCCACATTTTATAATGAACATTAGAGCTTGTCAGCACCTATTGTCAGACACAGAGAGGGGTTTCATAAGAAACATTTTCTATAGTCATTCTTAAAAGAAAGTTACTTGCCTTTTCTCATTATCAGAATAGAAAAATATTGTTGTATAGTTCATCCTATTATTTACAATAATTATGCAGGAAAAAAAATTTGACAGAAAAATGTTTTCTTTGTAATTTTGGTAGCTTTCAGATGCAAAATTTCAGGATGCAGCAAGGGCCAGCAGTTCACTGTGGTCTGGTCATTGGTCACATTAGATGCTCCCCAGGGGTCCACCAAGGCGGGATTTGGCAGCCAGGACCCATCCCACCACCCCAGCCAGGAGCAGGACAGCCAGAGGCAACGAGGCAGCCCAGCTCTGGGCATTTGGTACACCCCTGCGTACAGTGACAAGCTGAGGACATGCTGAGACATTGGTCCACTGATGAGGGATCAGTATCAATAAAAGTGAGAGAAATCAGGGTCAGACACAGCCCTGAGATGGCCAAACAAGGCCATAGTCATGGAGAAAAGTTACACAATTGCCATTTTGCTGTGAAACTACTGAATATATCTTATTGTAGAATTGCAAATTTCTAGTTATCTTCATTGTTTTTAAGCTGCAATTTGTTCAACTTTCATTTTAAAAATAGCATTATCTAGGTTCCATTTTTTTGACTAAAAAATCTGTATATGTATAGGACAACAGTCATTCTGCTGCAAGAAGTCTTAAAAATATGCTTTATTGGATCATAGAATCATAGACTCATAGAATACTTTGGCTTGGAAGGGATGCTTTGCAGGTCATCCAGTCCAACCCACCTGCAAGGGCAGGGACATCTGAAACTAGAAAAGGTTGCTCGGAGCCCCATCCAACCTGACCTTGAATATTTCCAGGGATGGGGCTTCTAGCACCTGCCTGGGCAACCTGTGCCAGTGTTTCACCACTCTCTTGCAAAATGTTTCTTCCTTATACCCAGTCTAAATCTACCCTCTTAATTTAAAACCATTTGTCCTTGTCCTGTCACAACATGCCTTGCTAAAAAGTCTGTCCTCATTGTTCCTATAGTTCCCCCTGGAAGTACTGGAAGGCCACTATAAGTTCTCCCCACCTACCGCCTTCTCTTCTCCAGGCTGAACAACCCCATCTCCCTCAGTCCTGTCCTCATAGGATTGGTGCTGCAGCCACTGGATCATTCTCAAGGTGCTGCTCTGGACCTGCTCCAAGAACTCCATGTCCTTCTTGTGCTGAGGGCTCCAGAGGTGGACGCAGTATTCCAGGCGAGGTCTCACCAGAGCCGAGAGCAAAATCATCTTGCTTGACCTGATGGACACACTTATTTTGATGCAGCCCAGGATATTGTTAGCCACCTGGTCTGCGAGTGTACATTGTTGGCTCATGTCCAACTTTTCATCCATCAACACCCTCAAATCCTTCTCGACAGGGCCGTTCTCAATCACGTCATATTTCTGCAATTTAGAAAGGAGGACGTTGTGGAGGGCTGTGTTAAAGGTAGGACTTGCCCTTGATGAAGCCGTGCTGGCTGTCTTGAATCATTTCTCCATCCTCCATGTGCTTTAGCAGATCTTCTAGGAGGATCTGTTCCATGATCTTCCCAGGCACAGAGGTGAGGCTGATAGGTCAGTAGCTCCTAGGGTCATGCTTACTACCCTTTTTAAAGATGAATACAATGTTTTGCTTCTTCCAGTCACTGAGGACTTCACCTGACTGCTGTGACCTTTCAAATATCATGGAGAGTAGCTTTGTCACTACACCAGCCAATTCCATCAGGACTCTGGAATGCTTCTTATCAGATCCCATTAACTGATATATGTTCAAGTCCCTCAGGCGGTCACAAACCTGATTTTCCCTTACAGTGGAAGGTACTGTACCCACAGTCTCCATCTTTTTGTCCATTAACGTGGGAGGGATGAGGAGAACAGTTGCCAGTGACGACCAAGGGAGAAAATGTATTGAGTATCTCAGCCACCTTCTTGTCTATTGTTATTAGAACCTCATTCTTGTTCACGGGGGGGGGTACGCTTTCTTTAACCTTCCTTTTCTGATTGAAAACCCTGTAGAGAGTCTTCTTTGCATTTATTGCATATTCTTTGCATCCTTTGCCAAGTTCAGCTCCTGCTTGGCCTTCCTGAACCCATCCCTACACAACCAGGCAGCATCCTTATACTCTTCCCGGGTTAGCTGTCCCTGCTTGAGCAACCTGTACAGTTCCTTCTTGCTCTTCCTTCTCTGCTTTCCTACATATGGGAACCAAGTGCTTTTGCCCTCTATGCAAAGCATCCTTAAAGATCTGCCAGCTATGCTCTGCTGCCCTCTCCCTGAGGACTGTTTCCAAGGGGGTCCTACCGATGAACTCCTTGAGGAATTGGGATTTTGCTTTCCTAAAATTTAGAGTCCTAACCATACTCCTTGCCTTGTCTCATATCCCTCACACCAACGTGTGATCACTGCAGTCTAGGCTGCCTCAGTCTTCATACCCCTGATGAGCTCACTTGCAATGGTGACCAGGTCCAGTGTTGCATCTCCTCAGGCAGAGGTGTCTATTAGCTGGGTTAAGAAGTAATCATCAGTGCACTGCAGGAATTTTCTGGATTGCCTACAGCTTGCATGCTGCTTTTCCAGCAGATGTCAGGGTGGTTGAAGTTTGCCAGTAGAACAAGAACCTGTGAGCATGAAGCCTCCTGTAGATGGAGGAAGAAGACTTCATCAGTAGCCTCCCCTTGATCAGGTGGCTGTAGTAGACACTAGCCACAGGGTTCCTTTTGTTACCTGGGTCTCTAATTCTTACCCATAAACTTTTGACTTGTTTGTGGCTATTCTTTGGGGACAGAACATCACACTGTATCCATTTCTTTATCTAGAGGGCAACACCACCGCCCTTTATTCCACACCTGATGAGTGGTTCACTGCAAATCTAAGTTTTTAATTCTTTAAATATCTATTATTTTATTAGTTTTTTTAAAGTAAAGTATTCTTTTTATTATATAAATGCTTTCTTGCTTTTAGAAGTACTTTTTCAAATTCAGTAACTCTTTTACTGCACTTCATATTCATGGTAGTCTAGAACTCCAGTGACTGGTTTATTTCAGAGTTAAAAATGACAACTACTCAGTAAATTTAGGGTCTGAGCGTCATATATAGTTCTGTGATTTATTTTGTGAATTCAAAGCTCATTGGATTTGAAAGTATGTGTTTGAAAAGGGCATGGAAATGTTAACCTAGGAAGCTCTGATCATATGAGCCAGATGTTGCAAACCAAGCTTAGTGTTAATTAAGAGGACACATCTGTGTGGGGGAAATAAACTCATAAAATTACTTCACCAATAATTTGACAATCATGTCAACCACTATTCTAGTAGTAGTTAATACATTTGTTTTAAAATTGTATAAAGACTCAAGAAAATGTAAACATTAGACAAACATAGCTTTTATAGTGCAGAGTACAATCTCAAAGTTAATTGCTCCCACAAACAATCATGTTTCCAGTGTCTCAAACTATTCTCACAGTGATTATTCTTACTGTTGTTGTTCCTCCTGTATCAGTGCAGCAGATGGGTCCATTAATGTTAATCAATTAAGCAAGACTGAAAAATCAAACTCAATTAGCAATAAATTTCAATAGAGAGACACTTATCTTCATATTTCAACCACCATGAATGTTGTAATCACCAAATACACACAAGGAATGCAATTTTTCAATTTTTATCCCCTGATAATGTGAGGAATGCCTTCCTGGTTATGTTGTTCTTGTTTGGATGTTACCTTTTCAGCTATAAAGAGGAAAAGCCATATTTTAAATTGTATTTCAGAAACTATTTTCTGTATGCTGGGGCATCACGCATTTCTTCTAAGCCTTAGAGAATTGATCATTAAATGAGAAATTAATTCCAAACTCTTTCCTAAAGTTCATCTGATAAGGTTTTTAATTACTTTTTTTTTTATTTTAAGTTATAAAATGAGTTCTAGGTTAGCTTTGCTGTAAGTCAGAGGAAATAGATATTGTGGTCTTTTTTAGTATAGATCCTCAATGTTAACAAAATAAACAGTAAAACAAGTTATTATGAATATGACTCTTTTTAGAAAAGAAAAGGAGCTCAAACAGAAGCCTTAGTTTTTAACTTTTTCTACACTTCATATTCCATTTCAAAGGGCAGTCATGGTGCCAGATCATGTTCCAGAAATACTTCTTGTGCTTCCTCATGCCCATAAGCCAAAAATACATGTTTTGTCAGATTTTGGCTGAAGATATTCATTTAAGGATAGGATTTATGCATTTATTAATACTTTTCTCATGTTTATAGTGCAGCGCTGCAGTTTGCTTTCATCTCTTATAACCTGGTTTGTTGTGTTTGTTGAACTAAAGAAAAAATTCACAGAATCACAGAATAACCAGGCTGGAAGAGACCCGCTGGATCATCGAGTCCAACCGTTCAATTGCTACACAAAAAGGCACAAGTGCCCTTTTTCAAAGCAAGGAGCACTGAAGCACCATCCAAATCTACTGACGACATTATAGGCCAGATTTTTAGAATTGCTCATGGATTTCCTATCGCTGCTATAGATGTAGGTGTGTCTGGGAAAGAAAGGAACCAGCTTGTCAAAAATAGCAGAATTGGTCATATATCAAGGATCTTTTTATAGATCTGTTTTATAGACTAATAGACTCAGGCAAACATATTTTCTAGAGTATCCATTTGTCAGGTTTTTTACAAATCTTATGCCTAGATTACATCAATATCCATATTAAGTCCAGAACTAACATTTTAAGTTCCACTGTGTTCAGCTCTTGCAGAAAGATAAACCAAACAAAGGTATTAAATTTCATTTTAGTTGACTTGCAAGGAAAGAAGATTTCCAGATGGCAGTTGTGTATTCTTACATCTTTTTGAGATTTGTGTCATATGCATTTACATAATACTTATTTCTATTATGAAGATAACCTATTTAATTTAAAAGGGCTGGGGTGTGGGGCAAATCTGTCAATGTTGAAGATGCTTACATGTTTTACAACTGCCGAAACTGTTGATGTTAAACTGTTGATGTTATTCTGATTCATGCTTACATGCACCATTCTTTAAGAAAAGTATTTTTGGAGCCTGTTTTTTTGGGGTTTTTTTTATTCTATATTTATTTTATTCTATACTTATTTTAATGAGATTAGGTAGCTAGTATAGCTGGAGTTTAGTATATAAGAAAGAGATTCGTGTTTGGAGATCCGTTGTTTTTTCTAAAGCTTACTCGAAATTCTGGTGAAGAAAAAAAAATCATCAAATTTATTTCCAAAACTTTTTTCTTTTTCCTTTTTCTGGTGGGGAATTTGTTCATTGTTTCAGGCTCCACGTTACCTTAGGAAAAAATAATTCCATTCTTACTAAGAAAAATCTTTCATGTAATTTTTGTGGAGTATGGAAGATAATGCTATTGAGCTTCTCAGAATGACCAAAATCCTATTGGACATGATTTGTTATATCACATTTTCACAAGAAAGTCAAATTGTTAAACATGATGTTTATAGATCATCTCAATCCAATTGTACTTAAATCAGAGAAGCTGCCATGGCTAAAATTTTAGTGTGGGTATTGAAATACCATTAAGTGTCATATTAACACCAGTCATCATAAAACATATTGACTTAATTCCCAGAAAAACTATGTAACATCATTTTAAAGAATTACAGCACAGCCAGATTCCCATTTCTGATAGCTTTGATCCCAGAAAGAATGTCTTATTTAGAGTAGCTTTAAAACATAGTGTAAAAGCAAAAACAATTCAGTATTGTATTTTTCCAAGGGTGGTGAGATGTCTTAAATGTACAGAGAAATAATCAAAACACTGTTCATACATATTTGTCCAACTGGAGCAGTAGTGCATGGATTCTCATAAGAATTGTACTCTGCTATAAATCCTGACAAATAATATAGCTGGTAATGTTTGTTATAAGTTGCATCATATGTAGTATGTGTATGAAAATGATAGATGTGCTATATTCTTTGTACTAATGGTTTTCCAAAAATCCTTTCAGTGAAATGTATAAGCTTTCCATAAGGACCCATTATATGCTCTAGCTGTTTACTGCAAGATATCAGTATAATATTGCAAGACTGGTACTACAGAAGATGAATGATGCACTATCTGCAATATATGTTGAACATTTATTCCTTTGCTGCTAACCTAACATATATACCCACTACTAGTGATAGATTTCTACACTGCAAGCAATGAAAATTACATAAAGGAGAAAAAAATTACAACATTTCAGTCCTGATTATAATGATTGACTGGAGAATAAATGGGGGAGAAATCATTGTTCTGAATCTCTGTTTAGGAGAGAGAAAAGTTTATCTGAGGTCACAGAACAGAAAAAATTCTCGTTGTGGTTTAGAGAAACATTCTTCACCTTTGGTATCTTGTTGAATTCTAGAACATACTTAATATTCAAACAGAATTTGGGAAGTCTGGATATGAGGTATCATTTTGCTACAGAAGGTTACTGTGTCAGAATTGGTTCTGTTACTGTATTTTTTTTTCTCAGTAAAAGCATTTATTTAAGTTTGCTTTTTAGAAAGATAGGAAACTTTTTTTGCCAGTAACCCATGTCTTTTTTTAGATTTAGTAAAACCAGCCAACTTTGTGATCACATGTACAGCTAAATACAAACAGTGATACTCATGTAGTCATGGGAATTCCATGCTGTGTGTGCATGCATATAATGCATTTAGATTAGGCTTGTTTTAGGTAGCCAAACTTGGCTAAAAGATAGCTTTTAGGGTGGAGAAAACACAGAAATAGAGGAGATGTTCCAGCTTTCCCTAGAGTATCTGCAGATGTTTAGCCGTATATTCAGTGGCAAAGGTAGCATCACTAGTCCCTTACTTTTTTTCTCAGTGCCCGTTGTCATGGGTCAGTGTATGCGGTGCTTCTTCAGTCTTTACCACAACTGTCTGCAGTTATTTTAGATTAAATACCAGTCTTGCACATTCTAAAGGAGAGAATGGGTTGGGTATTTTTTTACTAGGAAATACCTATTGGCCTTGAGTATTGTTCTTACATGAAGGGGAGCATAGATCAATAAGTAATTCATAAAGAATCCAGAGACTTAAGAATTATCTTGTGTCCTGCTAGAGAATTAGTGCATCGTCCTTCAAAAAAGGCTGTCTTGGACAAAAATATGTTTGAAACAACTTCTCCTTAAGACTTATTCTCTTCAACCTATAATATCTTAGGAGGTATGAAGATAAAAGGACCCTAGACCCATAAAAATTCATTTGTCCTTCACCAGGACCTTCTTTGGTTTAGCTGAAATCATAAGAGAAGATAGTACAAAGTCTAATATGGGGCCATTGGCATCTTCCATAATCCATTAGACATCTAACCTCACTGTAGACTAATTGTGGGACAATAAAAATCATCATACCACACTTTTGAAGATCATCCCCTTACTTTCAGTAGTAGTTATATATAATCTATTTTTTTACCTGTTATTCAGTACTAACACTGTTCAATTACACCTCAAGATTACTGTATTATCAGGTGAAAAGTCCTGCATAGCTTTAAAAGACTTAACAATTACTTTACGAACAAACTCCTCTTTTTAGTAGTTGTGTTTGAATTATCACCAGACTTATTAGACATACCCAGTTAAACTATGCTCTTTGAGGGCTTGTAAGGATACAGCTGGTATTGCTTCTTCTCTACCTCAAAATCTGATAGTGCTTAGGACTTATTAGTTACAGGATCAAAGAAGTCAAGACATGATTTGTATTACAGCACAAGGCATGAGAGTTCAGTGAAGGGTGCTATGTTCTCTTGTATTCAGGTCACCTTCTCAGTACGCCCCATCAATTTAGCCTTATTGTGTGTTTTAGAAAATTAATCTGGCCTGGAGGTCAGCACGTGCACAAGATTTCTTCTGACATTGCCACAGTAAGGAGTTTTGCAGATCACTAGGAAAATATTTCATTGCTCTGAAGATAAACTACATGGAAGAGTAATTATGCTGGTTCTTCTTATTGTCTTCTTAGTGTGGTTGTGACCATATGAAATAGTCATTTGACTTTTTGGACATCTTACTCATTGCTGTACCTGGACCACACCCATATATATTAACATATGAAGTAATTTTTCAAATATTTTGCTTTGGTGTGTACACAAAAGAATTCAGAAGTTCTAACAGTTTTTCACACTCATGTCTGAAGAGATCGTAACAGAAAGTAGATGAAGTTCTGAAAAAGTCCGGTGGAAGGGAGTACCTCAGGAATCCCCCAAGGTGAAATGTCCCAGCCAGAAAACAGATACTCAGAATCAGGACTGTTATTTTAAACAGTTACTGAAACTGCCAGTTATAAGGGCTTGTCTGTGCAGCACTGTTATTTACATTAGAGCTTTCTCCCTCCGTTCCCTTGCAAATTTTCATGAGATTACAGAGGAGTATGTAAGCCTGCAGTTCCAGAAGCTCTGGTCATGACATCTCTTTTCTGTTTCCAAACAGCCTTTTAAGTTGCTAATAGGATGTGATAACTTAGTTACCATGTCATCATCTTTGCTGCAATCATCAAGAGTTAGTGAAGTGTGAGTTGAATATCTGTGTGGGAACACAGATGCAAGCACATATGTATTTATATGCACTCAAACAATTTAATTATATGGTGGCTATAGTTCTGCTGTATGTATGCTGTTCATAATCATCTTCTCTTCATTATACTATGGACTTTTATAATATATAATTATCAAGGATGCTAATTTGGTTTATATTACGGTATCTCCCCACAGTTGTAAAGACTAGGATACCAGGAAAATAGGTAAAATCCCCAACAGACACATGAACTGGAGTACTTTGGGAGTGAATATTATTAATGAATCACAGATGAACAGTTTGGTCAAGATGTACCCTTTTTATCCTATAAATAACCTTTTTTTCTATTTTTCTTGATGACACTCTTAGCTCTGCAACTGTTCACAGCTTTAATTTATTTTTTTCAGAATTTTTCAGAGCAGGGATCTGGAAAAAACAAGGAATAACCACTGTAAAATACTCAGAAATACGCTAGAAAACAGTATGGCATCAATAACAGTGATGTTCGACCTAAAAATATCTTCTTAGCAACAAGGAATTTGAGTTATAAACAGTTTGCATTTTGAATACAAATTTTCAAGTAGAACATGAAGACTGCTGCTATCTGTAGGCTGAAGAATACCAAAGAATTATTCTTTTTTGCTAGTACATAACATGATAGTATAGCATCATTATATTTCAATTGTCAGACTTGCCCAATTTTTCATCCACTTTTCCTTTTTAGAAAATATTTTCAGAAATAATGCAGTATATTTCTAGACTGGAAATGAAGCATGGTAGTTCATTAACCTATATTTAAACTCTTTCTTGGATATCTTCAGGGATTAATTATGGACTTCACATCTAACCAAAATATTCGGTGATTGATTTAAATCCCCAAATTCAAGCAAAGCCTATTTTCATCATGTTATCGTTTTATGTAATCTAGGTGGGGTTTTTTTCCTTGGCATTCATTAGTGTTCACAATATTGTTATATGAATTAGAGTCAATTCCTGGATAAATGTACTAAAGTAAAGGAGAGCATAACATCTAGAAAAGTCTAGGTTAAGCTGGATCGAAAGCCAGTTGGAGTTAAGAACCATTAACAAATAAATTGTATATTGTAAAGGTGGCTATATTTTTTGACCTTTTTTTCAGTTTTATCCCAAGCAGATTTCATGGAGAAGGTAGGGTCAAGGTTTGCTAGAAGGGTTGGAATCTTTTCTTCTTATTCCCCTGAACACACTGTTCATAAGATACTTTTGCTCCAATTTATATAATACACTTAAAGATAGTAATTTGATGAAATTTCTTTTCCCCCATTTCACACCTGACACAATTCTATTCTTCTTTTATCCAAAGGAATGTATCCAAAAAACTCTTCCTGGTGACTAGTATCAAACCTCTCAGCCTGGAGGCTACACAGAAAGAGTTAGAATTCCTTTCCTTTTTTTGGTGCTTTCTCTCAGTTTCTGATTCTATCAGCATGATTCTCTTACCCTCACCTTCCCCTGGTTGAAAATTGCCTATTTAAGATTCACTTCTACTCTAGAAGGCTTTGCACCGGCCCTTGGAAAACAGCTTGTTGATTTGTTACCTATACAAGGAAAATGAAGCATGAATGCAATGTGTAAATGTGCATTAGTTTCACAGTAAGTTAAAAGTAGCTGCTCATGTTTTAAAAACCAGTGCAATCTTTGAGTATCCTTACTATTTTTCCCTGCTTTGAAAAACAGTGAGGTAGACAAACCATATTCATTTCACTCTTGGCAGATACCTCTTTAATTGTTAGGAACTGAAATTCTCAGAGTGGACAAACATGAGATTTTTAATATTGAAATCTAGCTTTAGTATGTATGCTTAAACTGCATGGAAAAGACAAAGCAATTTGGAGGATATTTTATTTGCTTTACCAGCGTTGAGACTCAGCATCCAGATTTATAATACAATAGTTATGCCAATTGAAGATTCAAGGCTAAATTATAAAGTTGGTTTTCAGCTTCAGCAAATGCACTCTGGGTCCTGCTGTGTTTTGCTTAATAGCAAGGACAAGTGGATTCCATCTGTAAGAGAGCATGTTTTGCATATGAACTACTGCAAGGCAAGAGCCAATACTGAGATGGAGTAGGATTCAATATTGGGCACTCTTTATTTATGGACACTTGCTTGTTTGTTTACAAGCAGATTTTAAGAGCTCGACTGATGATTCAGGAGCAGATGTGGGGTTGTAATACTTAGTTTTAAAATGTGAGAATGCTTGTCTTGTACTTATATGAACAAGACAGCATCTATGGGTATGAACTCAACTTGCTACATGCAGAATGTGTACAACATGATAATTGAAGCAAACGTATCTCTTTTTTCTGCCTAGAACTAATGTAGTTAAAGCCCAGATTTGGTCCAATTTGCATGAATGAATATTTGTGTAGTGGCAAAACCAGTTATGCATTATTATATAAGTATATGCATTGATAAATTGGTATGTGTGAATATATAATCACTTTGTTTATTAACATGGTTTTTGCTATATCTTGTGGTGGTGTTTTTTCAGTACGAATTGGGCAGCTCCTAATGCATGGAAATTTTAATTTGCAACCATTTTCTATGGGCTTGTCTTGATAGTAGATATTTTAGTAACTTTGTCAATATACATGTATTTCCCAAGTCATGGACACAGATCTTGTATGTATTCTGTCATCTTACACTAAGAAACTAGGTACATGCACAGTTAACTTCCCTTAGACAAGAATGCTACAAGTTTAGCCACAAAACCAAAAGAAATACTCAGAGCACCCCGAGTTTACCGACCACACATTGCTCCAATTTACAAAAATAAGATTGAGATAAAAAGAGAAAATTCGTTTTTATTTCAAATTTCAGCTTTTCTGCAGCCATTTAATTATACATTGTCCAATAGCCCATGTACTCAAAATAGGCCTTTTCTCAAAATAGACTCCAAACTGAGGTAAAGAAATATACTTGATTTGTATAACCTGGGATCTTTGACTGGGAAAACCCCTTATCATCCATCTTTTCTTCTGCTGCATCTGAGTGAAACACTGTTCTGTGTGTCAGGGCTGGTTTTAACCTTCCACTACATTCTGAAATGGAAGAGCTGGGGGTTATTGACACGCGCAGCTGGAACACCACCTACTCCCATCTAGAGAAATGGACCTTGCACTACAGCCCCTCTGGACAAAATGGAGTGGATCTTAGAGGAGAAGAAAAAAGACTTTGCAAGTCTGATGGTAACTGGGTTTTGCCAGCTTTTCATGACATTTAAATAAAAGTAGGGCTACAGAGAAAGTAAATCCCCCAGTAGCATATTCAAGCAATTTTCTTCTCACAAAAGCACCTTTCCACTGGCAGTAGCTTGGCAGAAATATTACAGAGTTTAAATTTCATAGAGAGTAGAGAAAAACTCAGCTTCTGACAATCCTTATGTCAGCTAACATTTGAAATGCTCTGAAATTTACCAGATTTTTTTTTTTAAAAAAAAGAAGATTGTACCCTCTTGGGACTTATTTAGTCATTGTGGGTTTGTGTATTGCAACTATTTTAAGATGCTTAGAATGTTCTTTGTGTCCTATAACCTCCATCCCTCCTCCTCACTGCTTTTTTATCTCTGCAGGTTTGGGGTTCTTTTTTTTTAAAAAAAAAAAGAAAAAAGAAAACTCTGCTATAAATTAAGATCTTAGGAGAGCAAGAATAATAAAGCCCAGAAGTGCTGCACCGTTTTCTGTGACTGCTCTCACCTTTTTTGTCCTGTGTGTTATTGTGGTATCTGTTTCAGTAAGGAAAATTCAGAGTTGCTTACTTCTAATAACTACTCTGTATCGCTTAACTTAGTAAATACTGGTGTGAAAAATATCTCGTGCATGGGAAAGCATGGAAAATGTTTCTATTCAAGTATATTCTCTTTTTTTCCCTACCACTGTGATATCCGAAGGTCTTTTCCTGATTTTGTCTCCATTTCCATGCTAAATTGAAGGAGAGTGCTCTATGTGGGCCGATCAAGCTGCTTCACTCCCACAAGGATTTCTTATGTAATTAGTTCCAGTGAGACTTAGCGAATGATGTATTTTAGTAGAAATGTTGCGTTCATGAAGGTATCCTTGCACAGTGAAGCGTGTAAGTGCATAGGCAGAAGCATGCATGACACTTCTACCTTATTTTCATTCACAGTACTAAGAACATACTTATTTATCTTGCATTTATAATACAGTAATTAAGCTTCAGATTTATTTTTCTCTTTTGAAAGCAGAATGAGCATAAGAAAAAAATGCAGGAACACATTTTGCTATTAAAAAATAACATATTCCAGCCAGCCATCAGAACTCTCTTTTGTGTGAGTTAGCTTATGCCCGTAACCAGTATTTCTTCAAAATACCTTTCTTCAAACAGGAATTATGCACTAAGTCACAGAGGCAGAAGTGCATATTCTTTCAGGCACCATCTCCAATTATCTTTCTTGCCAGCAAATGTTAGGGGCATATTCTTCTCTGCCCAAATGTTATAATCATTAATAATTAGTAGTTGTACCATCCAGTGTTTACATGTAAAGGAGATTCATCCTGTAACGCAGGATTTGGAGCTAACCCTGCTGGTGAAAGAAGAAATAAAATGGAGCTTGGTTCTTATTTTACACCATTTTAGTGTTGAAATTTCCTTGCCTTATGTGGAGTTACTCTGATTTATACCAGTGAAGTGAAAATCTAATCAAGCCCTCAGCTGGATATATTCAACAACTTTTTATTCATCCAGGATAACTCTGGATGGCATTGATCTGCATTATAGAACTGAACAGGAAACAACAGGAGGGAAATCTGAGAAATAGTGTCTCATTTAGAACCTAATAAAAGTTCTTAAGGTGCTTGTTTCATTGCTGTGCTCTGCTGGATCATCCTTAGAAATCAATGAAGGACCTGCAGTCAGAAGCATGCATAAAAATGTCTTGAACTTATTAAGGGTTTTCTATGGATAGAAAAAGACTGGGGACAGGGAGGATAACACCCAAACTGCTGCAGGCCTGTTGATGAAAAAAAATTGTCTGACTTTGCCTTTATTATTCTTCTCAAAGAAGTGTAGCCAGTTACAAGGGGAGAGACATCACGGTACAACGAGAGATGGAAAACAGAGCAATAAAGTGCTGTTTGAGCCATTTCAGACTGCTGGATGAATGGCTCTGTAGGAGAGAAATTGCTGTGGTGTCACTGGTTTGCTGCTACCAGCATGTGTCACTATGGATGTCAGTGTAAAGTGAAACTGGGGAAAAAACACTTGCCTCTCACTTCTGAGGCAAAGAAAAGGGCAAAAACCATTCTACCTCTAGCACCAGCAGTCATAGATAAGCGTATGTGTTGCTGAGGAGTCTGAGAACTCATCCTTTGAAAAAAAGGTCTTTTCATCTTGAGATGACATTGCAACCCTTACCATAGAGTGACTAAGTGATCCACACAGGCCTGATTAATAACAGCAGGGATAGACTGTAAGCCCTGCACTAATATAGAGTCAATTCTGACACATTGGTCTTTCAGTATTTTAGACATTAGTTCATATTTAATCTTGTTGAAATACAACGACTTAATGTGTTCCTTAGAGCCTACTGTTAGCTGAATGCATTACTAGCTAATAACTGAGCAATACAACATTTTTGTACTCCAGCTTAAAAATCACCTCTGAATAGGTGCAGTGCAAACAGAGAGGGAAATTGCAAATAAACAGTTTCAGATCTCCATA
Organism: Phaenicophaeus curvirostris; assembly: GCF_032191515.1. NCBI lineage: Eukaryota > Metazoa > Chordata > Aves > Cuculiformes > Cuculidae > Phaenicophaeus > Phaenicophaeus curvirostris. The sequence goes on from NC_091393.1 coordinate 19,324,416, forward strand.
TTTTGGGATGCACATGTAGGGGAGTATAAACCTGACCTGTTTTCTCAACACTGATTTAACAGAAAAGGATGATTAAATCAATATTGTGTCCTACAACCACATCAATACGAACAAGAATCAAACATCTCAAGGATATGTTACAACCAGGAGACTTACTTGATTTGATTATTTATAACAATGCTATGCCAATAATGCTGACTATTGCATGAACTATTAACATTTTCCCTCCTCACTATCATCCTGCTTTCTGGAAGGAGTTAATTATTACAAAGGCATGAGCTATTGCAGAGATCTTTAACATAGAAAGATGATATAGTGATATCAAATCAAATTCCTGAAGTGTTACAACACTCTTCCTAGAACAATTTTCCAATTAATGCATTGAACTGTAGGCAATTGCTTCCTTTCCCACACTGCTTGCTTGAGTAAAGAAACATATATTAACAAATGAACTAGTTTTACTCTAAGGAGGAGACAGTATGGCTTTTTTTTCTTCTGTGAACATATTACACTTTCCCAAGAGCAGTCACCATAGCTACTGGTAAATAGCATTATGTTTGCCTTATTTCTTTCTATTCTGATTACGTTTTCACGAAAAAAAAGAAAGTGGGCTAATTTTTTTTTCAATAATCAGAAAAGAGAACAGGGATCTTAAGTAATAAGTAATTTAGTTCTGTCTGCAAAGTGGGAGTCTAATTCAGGACTCTCCTTTATTCTACAGAGAATGTGAATACAAACCTTTGCATCTGGTTTTAGGAAACTGAATGCTTCAAAGACTTTCTCCCATTACGTGCTTTCATCTGTGTTTGGTACAGCTAGAAATAAATGTGTCACAGTGCAATACAGACAATTATTTGGATATCTACATTTGAAATTTTTTCTGCCTACACCTATTTCCTCAGTTTAGACAAACTTTACGTTGTCTCAGAAAGTACTTCAGATTGTTTACTTTCAAGCACCTCCTAGCAACAAGTTGTGTGTAAAATTAAAGAGTACCCCACACAGCCCCACATGACCCTGAGTATGGGTCCTTCTGTGCCACTCAACACTGTGGGTCTCTGTCTGGGTGCAGGCTGTTCCTGTGCCCCACAGGAAGATGCCAAACCTCATTCAGGCAGGAGTGAGGATGTCCATCCAGGGTCACTGCCCCTGATCACCACCTCTCACAACATCTTTTACAAATGTATGTGCTTCTAGTCTGCATTTCAAGCCTACTCCTCTGTTTCAAATGTCTCTTTGTAATTCCTTGGTTACTGCTTTGTCTGAATGATGGTGTCATGCAGTTCCTCTTTAACATCATGAGACTGGCACAAACACTCAAGTGTGCATGGGTTGCCACACACACTGTTGCACAGCCGTGTCCCTCTTATCAGCTGTTGGGTTTGAGAACATTTTGCTAAAGGTAGGCTAAGGTAGGCACACTTCCACTCAATATTATCATAGTTTAGTGATTCTGAGTATACCATCAAGTAAATTATCTACTGAGGTACAGATGTTTTATATTTTACATTATGGGAGCATCACCCTTTTTTTTTTTTTTCTCCTAGGAAAGACTTATAGTCTACCAGAACAACTCTGCACAATGTTGCGCCCAGTCCCTGCTTTTTTCCTGAAGAATACCTTCTTTTAAAAATCTCTATTCCAGACATACTTGGCATTCTACCATTTTTCTATCACATCAGATTTTATGGTCTGCTTGTGCTACTTGGTTTTCCCTTGTAATGCTTAAATTCTTCATATTTTAATACTAACATATCTAGGGGCTATTATTTTCCCTACTGCCAATACACACTCTCCTAGCTCAAATGCAATCATTTTGCTAACAAAAATTTCTCAATTATTGTTCTTGTTAAAAATGATATTTCCTTCTTTCTGTTTGTCCTCTTATTGCTGGTAGTAGTTTATGACTGGAGTGCCTTTCCTTACCTAATTTTGTTTCCTTTACATGCAAATAGGATATAAACACTATGTCCCTTGTTTGCTTTTTAGTTTTGAGTTTGCCAGATGCGATCCAAAACTTCATTGTTCCAGATACTCAGGGGGAATCACCTGCGAAAATTCTTTCTGCAGGTATTTCCCAATTAGGACACAACCCCAAACGTGTGATGGAGCCATGAAATTCTAGTGATGGAGCCACGAAAGTCTAGTGACTACATCACACCTTTAAGCTCCTTTTCTTGAAGCTGGAAGGTTTTCATTGCATTTCACAGCTCTTTCTCTGCAGTTAGATCTAAATGGACTATTTTCTCCCTCTGTATTCGGCACTGGTGAGACCGCTCCTTGAATCCTGTGTTCAGTTCTGGGCCCCTCACCACAAGAAGGATGTTGAGGCTCTGGAGCAAGTCCAGAGAAGAACAACAAAGCTGGTGAGGGGTCTGGAGAACAAGTCTTATGAGGAGCAGCTGAGGGAGCTGGGGTTGTTTAGTCTGGAGAAGAGGAGGCTGAGGGGTGACCTCATTGCTCTCTACAACTACCTGAAAGGAGGCTGTGGAGAGGGGGGTGCTGGCCTCTTCTCCCAAGTGACAGGGGACAGGACGAGAAGGAATGGCCTCAAGTTCCTCCAAGGGAGGTTCAGGCTAGACATCAGAAAAAAAAATTTCACGGAAAGAGTCATTGGGCACTGGAACAGGCTGCCGAGGGATGTGGTTGAGTCACCATCCCTTGAGGTGTTTAAAAGACGGGTGAATGAGGTGCTGAGGGGCATGGTTTAATGGTTGATGGGAATGGTTGGACTCAATGACCTTGGGGGTCTTTTCCAGCCTAGTGATTCTGTGTGATTCTGTGTGATTCTGTGTGATTCTGTGTGATTCTGTGTGATTCTGTGTGATTCTGTGTGATTTTGGCTATGATTACACCAAGAACCAAATTCACTGTTCATAGGACTGCATTTACTTCAGTGGAGTGGCCTCTGCTTACATCAACAATGAATTAGCTCATTTTTCCTAAATGTTAATGGGAATAATTGGTTTAAATGCAGGATGCATGGTTTGGTTTCTTGTAAGGCCAAGGAGAGGAAGCTTCCTGTAAAAGTTCCCTTGCCTTCCAGTTGGATCAAGGCTACCTTCTGTGAAGTTTTCGGGTGTGGTTACTGAAAATCATGGGTTTAATGGTCTGGCATTGCACATTGTTAAAATATAAAGAACCATTTCTCGGCAGGAATTTACTGATGTTACCCAAAAAGTGACAGATGTGACTGTTCCAAGTATTCTTCTTTAACTTTAGAATGCTGAGATATATATGTCTCATATATTCTCATTATATGAGACAGCTCATATAATGTATTTCGTATAACATAAGTTATCCAACATAATTAATCCAAACGCTAAGTGTTACAATATTGAATTGCATATTAGGAATTATATTTGAAGCCATCATGATGTCATCGTTTTGGTCTTTAGCTGTACCTTCATTTAAATGTGCTGTATTTACCAGGATTAAGTAGTAGCTAATTTATTAAATCACTACACACACAGTTAAGAAAACATGTGTTTTCTTAAACTTTCAAGTGAATCACTGGGATGGGATTTACCATATCAATATAAGCCCCCGGCAAGTAAGATGTCTGATCTAAGTTCTGTGTTCTCCCTCCCTAGTCAGAGCAGACTTGTAGAAACTTTTGGCAGAACATACCACCTTTCTTAGTTATGTCTTAGACTTGATAAATCCTTCTCTGGAAGTATTTTTCTGCCTATTTCACTGTATAATTAACTTGGTCTAGCTGTCTAACTTTCAGGCTACTGAAGTTAAAAGAAAGAATCCTCATCTTTTTTGACAATGTAGCAAATCAATGTCTTAGCAGTTAATATGCACCATACAAAAAAATTGGAAGCAAGGCATCTTGATAATGTTCCATTCAGTTTTGAAGTGATATCTTGCTGACTGGAGAATTATTGAAAAACAACAAAAGAAATAATTACACTTTAAAATCAATAAAGGAACTGCAAGAATTGTTTATAGTGCATAAAAATGAGTATGTACAGTGCTGAGTTTGATACAAAAGTCTGGTTGTCAGAGTTCGTTGCTTAAAAATAACATTGACAAAAATTTTGAAAAGATGGTTCTGTAGCATCACATAGATCCTAACAATGCAATAAGTTACAACAGGAAGGACCAGAGGAGCGGAGTCCGAGATATCAGATAATGTGTATTGAGCAGCAAAAATCATGTAGAACATGATAATTTAACATTTGTAACCCAAACCATAGGCAAATATAATTGCATGAATATTATTTTGCTATGTAAGGTAGCCTATCATCTTTGTTTTACAAATTAGATACACGCATAAGGTCAAAAACAGAAAGGTGCTACATAAACTTGCCCTTGTCCAGTATAAATTTCCAGTTCTACATAAACTCCTTCAGAGCTTTGACACATGATGGTGGCAGTGCCTGTTCAAGCTGTCTCTTCCACTTCTGCGTCAGATGAAGGAATGTATGCCTGCATCTCACCTGGTCTAGCATTTTAGTGCAAGCTATGTGGATTTATATTAAGGTACTGAGCTGTAAAGAGGAATAAGTGAATATGGCTATATATTCTGTCCTGATTGTCTTGTGGTGGTGTTGCCTCCAAGAGGGGATGCTACTGACAACTGGAGGGTCGAGACTCTGATCCAATTTGACTGCTTACATAGTATGTGAAAGCCATACTTTTTTTGCTGGGTTTGGTGGGATTTTTTCCTAGTTATTTTAAGATCACAAATTATTAATGGAGTTACCCAGACTTTATTCTCTTTATATCTTGGATAAATTAAGTACATCATCATATTTGTATGTCCACTGCAACCGTGGATTTAATAATAAGTGAATCATCATGGCTGTGTAGCTTGAGATACTCTGTAACATAGAAAATATCTTCTTGGAATCTATGGATACAACAGATAACAAAGTAATTGCTGTGAAACTAAGTAAGAATTTTTTTTTACATGGTCATCAAGAATTCGTGGCACTGCATCTCATGTAGATCCATACATATGTAGAATAAGGTCAAACTTAAGTTTGTGACCCAAAAAGAAAAATATACTTAAAAAAATATATATACTTAAAATAAAGCTAGGCATCAAGTTTAAACTGGTATGTCTGAGTTCATAGAAAGAATTTCCATATCCTGTGTTTAAAAGCAGCAATATGATAAGAATAGTAATTTCTTGGCACTTGCAGCTGTGCAGTAAATGTCTTCCTAAACTCTTTGTGGAGAATATTTTTCCTTAAAGAAGACCAGAAGGAAAGACATATCATATAGCTGAAACATGTCAAGACATATCATATAGCTGAGACATATCATATATCTGAAACATGTCAAGGAGGGATCTTGGCTTGTATCAGAAATGGCGTGACCAGCAGGTCCAGGGAGGTTATCCTCCCTCTGTACTCGGCACTGGTGAGACCGCTCCTCGAATACTGTGTTCAGTTCTGGGCCCCTCACCACAAGAAGGATGTTGAGGCTCTGGAACGAGTCCAGAGAAGAGCAACAAAGCTGGTGAGGGGGCTGGAGAACAGGCCTTATGAGGAGTGGCTGAGAGAGCTGGGGGTGTTTAGCCTGGAGAAGAGGAGGCTGAGGGGAGACCTCATTGCTCTCTACAACTACCTGAAAGGAGGTTGTAGAGAGGAGGGTGCTGGCCTCTTCTCCCAAGTGACAGGGGACAGGACAAGAGGGAATGGCCTCAAGCTCCACCAGGGGAGGTTTAGGCTAGACGTTAGGAAAAAATTCTTTACAGAAAGGGTCATTGGGCACTGGCAGAGGCTGCCCAGGGAGGTGGTTGAATCCCCTTCCCTGGAGGTGTTTAAGGCACGGGTGGACGAGGTGCTGAGGGATATGGTTTAGTGTTTGATGGGAACAGTTGGACTCGATGATCCGGTGGGTCTCTTCCAACCTGGTTATTCTGTGATTCTGTGATCTGGGAACTATTAGGAAGACTGGGCTGCAGAGCTTGAAAAAGAGTAATGTCATAGAAATAATATTTTTTCAAACATGATGCAAAGTTAAATGGGAGAAAATTCCCTTTAAGAACTTAGGATCTATTTAATGAAAGGTAAGATGGACACGGGTTGTTGTCATCTCCATTTGCATAAAAATAATTGGAACTGAGTGTGACAAGATGCAATGTTTAAAAGACAGTAGTCCTGGCATATGAAGGTCTGAATCAGCCTCTAAGGCTGATGGGAGAAGGTGCCGAAATATGACAAGTCAGCATAATAGATAAGATACAAAGGATAGAGACAAATTGTGATTAATTAGTGCAAAGTATAGACTGGCACTCTTGGGAAACTGAGAGACTTTTTTTCCTTCATAATTTAGAAATAGTCTGAATACAGTTCCTAAAGCTAAACAAGGCATTCTTGAGACTATATTTTCGTTATAGCAACTTGCTTGAAATAACTGTGGAAGTACTAATAGGACATAGAACACAGAAAAAAAACCATTTTTAGTAGAAATATTGATGCAGTTTTCTTAATCAACTGGTTTCTACAAAAAGTTTTGGTGTTATTAATTCACGGTGTTCCAGAGCCCCAGAAGATTATGTTGCAGGAGAGATGAATAGAGTCTGAGATGATCTGGAAAGGGCTATATAGTACAGACTTTTAATTCTCCTTGAAAGGCTTGAAGCTTGTGGAAGCAATTTCACATCATTACTTGCACAACCGAGACTTGTGGCACTTTAACTTCCATTCTGTTTGTTAATTACTTGTAAGTGCCAGCTTTGAGGCAGTGTTTGGTGATGAGGAGAGAAACTAATAATGTATATTCCACTTGAGAAATCATAACTAAGGGTTGTAATTCCTGACAGTCCTTGGTGGAAAAAAATGGCATTTTTTATCAATGGCTAATTTCTCTTGAAAGTATAAATAAGTCTTTTGGCAAGTTGGGAATCAACTAATAAAAGAAAGTTAGAGCTTGCCTGTTGGCCCTGCAGACTGAGGTTTTTTACACTCTGCTGATCACTGCTTATTTATTTTTCTCTAGATTTCATGGGCTTTATTATAACAGCTTAGCCTGATACAGTGAAAATCAGATTAGAAACAGCTCACTTCATCTGATTCAGTTTTCATTAAAATCTTTTAAATAATACATTAGTACACATTACTTCTGACATACCCAAAGGTATGAGACTGATCCTGCTCTGACCTGCTCAACTTATCTGCACACTTAGTAATTCCAAGTCATGCATGCACTTTAGTTCAATGTAAATTGGACTTTTGCTGCAACAATAATAAATGTTCTTAATGCTTTCTTGAGTTTGTATGAAACCTGCATACTACTAGCATTGCTCTAAATCGTTTCTGCCTCTTGGATGATTATAAAGTCATGCCTAACAGCTTCCTTTCAATTTATTTTATATTTTAGAAAATAAATTTTCTTCAGTGCAGATTTATATACTTACCTTCTGAGGAAGCTTCTGAAATATGGGCAAAATTTTGACTGAGCATTTTAAAGCTGCATGTATAAATAAGTTTACCCATGCAGACCTTGAGGTTTGCAATACTATATCAGTAAAGGATTTCTACAAGGTCCATCTGACCCAGAGAGGGAAGCAGAAGAACAAAAAATATCCTGTCTTTCAGAAATAAAGGTCATAGAATAGTATAAGAGGGGCAGATACTCTCTAGGCCTATTCTGTTTTGCAGTGAAATTGTCAGAACTGTTAAGCTGTGTGATGCTTGTTTGGTGCTCAGATAGGAAACCTCTACAGAAAACCCAGGTCACAAAGAATCATCATTGTTTATTCAACAAAGGACACATCCCTTTAAATCAGTTCTAGTTAAATGTCTTAGTCTGATGTTAAGGAACAAAGCAAATCTCTTTCAGATGAGACCTTAGGCATAAGACTTACTTGCTTTCAATTGGGAAAGGTTTTCCAATATGTCAAAAATAGACATGGTAGGTTTACACAGGAGTAAACTTCATCCAAATAGATACAGCAACCATTTCAAAACAAGAAAACTTTCCATGGAACTCCCTGTAAAAATTTTTTTAGGTTTTAACCCTCATTAGCAAACTAGATTTCCAGAATGAAAAGTTTAACAATGCTGGTTTGTATTGCACAAAATTAGTGGACATTAATTTTAAGTAAAAGCCATTTAGAAGTAATATAGAAGTGTGGTTTTGAGTGTACTTGTTTCAATAGAAATCTCCTTTCAGCTGATTAAATTCAGTTAAAATTGCATCAGCAAGAAACTCTTAGGGAAATGGAGAAGAGGAAGCTCTGTACATGAAAAAAAAATTGTAGAAAGTTTGGGGAAGGCATAGAGAATATAGGTCTGTAACCACATGTACAGAAACAGAGACATCAGAAGCCATCTGATTCTCGACAGTTTTGTTACGTTCTTTAACAACTTGAAAGCTGACTTTTAAGATCAGTTATCAATTTACTTACACACTTGAACTCAAATTTCTGTCTTATAGCATTGTTATTTTCTGTCACAATACTCATCAGATTCTGTAGTTTAAATGTACAGACTATAGAATATTTGTGTTTTCAACATTTTGACACAGATGTTGTGTACTTATGAACAATAAATTTGCCACATAATCCAAATTTGCAACAAAATTCTACTATGTATAAAAAGAATCATTGCCAGCAGGTAGAGGGGAGGGATTCTGCCCATCTACTCTGCTCTGGTGAGACCACGCCTTGAATACTGCATCCAGCTCTGCAGTCCTCAGCACAAGAAAGATGCGGACTTGTTGGAGCAGGTCCAGAGGAAAACCACTAGAAAGATCAAAGACCTTCCCTATGAAGAGAGAGTTGGGGTTGTTCAGCTTGGAGAAGTGGAGACTCCGAGGAGACCTTTTGCTGCTTTCCAGTACTTAAAGGGGGATTACAAAAAAAGATGGAGGGAACTTTTTAGCAGGGTCTGCAGCAATAGAACAAGGGTAATGGTTTTAAACTAAAAGAAGATTAGTTTGGACTAGATATTAGGAAGAAATTATTTTTGCTGAGAATGGTGAAGCACTGAAACAGGTTGCCCAGGGAGGTGATAGAAGCCCCATCCCTGGAAACATTCAACGTCAGATTGGGTGGGTCTCTGAGCAATCTGATCTACTTGAAGATGTCCCTGCTCACTGCTGGTGAGGCTGGACTACACGACCTTGATGGTCCCTAACAATCCAAAATATTCTATGATTCATGTCTGATTTTGAATTATTCTATAGATTATATAATGTCCATTACAGGATATACCAAAGCAACTGAACTTCAAGAAGTCATTCTTGTGATCTTTAAACAAAGTCTTCACGTCTGTTTTCCTTTTCCCTATTCCTCCTCTTCTAGACAAAGCAATCCCTGTGGGAGATAGGTTTGCAGGGGAGCACTTCCAGACATAAAGTGTGACCTACTGAAAATGGTTCATTGTCTGTAGTACCAGGCAATTATGAAGAGATAAAAATATTTAAAGTATTATAAATAGCAAGTTCCATGCTTTACACGTGTTTGCATTTGTATTGCTAGTCTCCTATTTTTTGATCTGTTTGCAGGTTCCTTGTTTCTTTTGATAGAACAACATTTATAAGGGATTTCTTCTTGTGAGATAATAAGACTTATATTAATCTTTTCTTAGTTAGTTGTAACTTCTGGTGTCTCTTGTATAGGCAAACAGTTAGATGAATTTTAATGGGAACCATGTCAAGTACTATATGAGAGCTTCTTAATGTTTTTCAGAGTATAATGTAATTACAGCTGTCCTCTGTATTATATCTAATATTTTATCAGCCATTTTAGGTAAGATTTAAGTGGTACAGCTTTACGTAGCTTTTTTTTTTTTAGGGAAAAGATCCACTTTTAATCAGACTATACTGGTCAATCCGTAAATCTTCCAGGAATCTTCTGCATGACTGCAGTTTGAAATTCTGATGACAGAAACTAGAATTTATTGAAGAGGTGGCAGCAATAAAAATAATTTGGAAAACAGAGCCTTAGTTTGGCATACCTTCTCAGCATTTTCTTATTTTTAAGAACGGTGTATCATTTTAAATAAATATTTCACCATAAGTATTAGGAGCATGGCATAGCTATTTGTGCTCCAATTAGCAGTGCTGGGTTTGTTACTGACTTTAGATGCGCAGAGCCACATAGTGAATCTGCTTTCCATTCTCCTTGAAAAAACATTTGTGAACATCTTAGCTTTGCAATAGAATAGTGCAATGGACAACATGCTTAGTCATCGCACTACTTAATGGAAAATACCTAAGCAAAAAAAACTTGAACTTCTTTCCTTTCACCTTCACTCCTTGTTGAAATCACGCAGCTTTTTCTGTACTAAGTCTCAGTATGTACCCTAATGTTACAGGTTTGTTAGCTTAATTTTTGCTGCCACCTAGTGCATTTTATAGAATATAGTCGAGTTAATTTGAAATTTTTGTTAAGAGGCAGCGTCACTAAAAGTGATTAGATTTGTATTTTTCATATAAAAGGGAGAAAAAAATAAACTATATTTTTCTAACAATAAAGACTTTCTCTCTGTATAACATAGCTGCCTTTATGTGCTGTATATTCTCCTGGGCATTGTTCAGCTCTTTTGTACCTGCATCTCTATTCAGCATTATTTGTCTCATTCAGATAAATTCTTCTAATTCTTTATAGCCATTCAATTAATCTGTGATCAGCGCAAAATTCTAAGTCTTAGGTATACTTTTATTAATAGACTTTTGATCTTCCCATTTCCTGTAGAAGCTTAAATATTATAAATTGAATTGTTCAATAAACATAAAATGATAGAAAAAATGAAACATTCCAAAACTGCAAGCATTCAGTTCAGTAGCTAGGTGTTACAGTTTCCAAAAAATATGTCTTACTCGGCATTTGTTTGCAAGGCGCAGTGAGTCTGAAAATTTGATTACAAATGCAACCTAGCCAATTGACAAGTAAGCATTTTCAGTGTTAAAAATGCTCAAATTCCAGTGACCATCCTTCACTGCCTATTTGGATTGCTGTAATGTTATTTCACCTGTGTAAGCAACTTCTATTTGACTGACTGCTGTAATTACTAATAGCTAAAATCTATCTTGAAATTAAAATGATTGCTTGTCAGGTTGCCCACGTCTGTATTTCTGGGTCTTTCTTTATCACTATCTTGAAAAGGGGTTGGACTGGCTGACCTTTGAAGATCTCTTCCAACCTCAACCATTCTCTGATTCTGTGATCTTTAAACAAGAAATTCTGCTTCTGGCACAATACTATTTCCTTTATTTATTAAGGAATCTGACAGCTGGTTTTGTTTGCCATAAATATCATTAAGTGGATTGTTCTGGTTTAGTAGCAGTCTAATAATTTTAAACATTCAGTAATGGCTGGTACTTCCTTTAAAGGATTTCATAAAAGTGCCTTTTTTTATATTTTAAAAAATATAGGCTATCATACTGGATGTAAACTTAGTACAGTTTTGTCAGAAATGCCTGTGGATATTTCAGAAAAGAAACAAATGCAGGGCAGAGAAAAACAGGATGAAGAGAATTGGTTTTAATCTTGTTTTCTTGATATTGCTAAGCTTGTACTGCTTTAGGGTCCTTTCATGACAGAAATGTGTTGTACACTTAAGACAACACCTGCCTACTTCAGGAGCTGAAGAGGCAAGGGTATTCCTTTCCAGTAAATTATGTGAGCACTGACTTCTGTAATATCTTTATGTTGACCGAAAAACAAACTCCTAGACTGGCAGATAAAGTCTTTAGTTTCTGTGAACATAGCTTTTTACAGCTAAGGATGTCTGAAGGACAATAAAGTTATATATAAGATTAGCATGACCCCTGAATCTCTCCCTTGATTTTATAAGGTTTGATATAGCATTCAGCAAGATAAACATGGTGGTTCCTTCATCTTTTTCTGAATGTGCAGAAATGAAGAAAAGGAAATGGAGAAGAAGAGGCAAAATGAACTCCTTTATTCTTTAACTACTTATTATAATGTATTATAGATTAGTAGGAAAAATACAACAGTGGTGTGCTGTAAAATTATAGCTCTTTGCACTGAGAGCAGTGAAGGAGGGTGAAGTAACATAGTATTGAAGAGAATATCCAAGACACTAAGAAGAAGAAAAAAAAGACAATTTACAATATAAAAGTGGCATAATTCTAACATCTCATGCATTATTAAATAGCCTGTGATTTTGGGGTTACATTATATCTCTGCTATTTTAAGAAATGCATAAAAATGCTGTGCAGTATTATTTCAATAAAGCTTTTATGTAACTGTATAAAATTGCAGTATATTACTGCAATGTACAGAGCCTTACTGCAGCAGAGTACATTAAGATAATGCTAAACCAGGGGCATCATAACACATGTAATAAATTCTATATAGTAGCTTTGATTTATCATATTAGAACCAGAGCATTATTTTATCCAGATGACCACAGAGTTTACATTACAGACAGTTGCCAGACTCATAAACACTGTGAACTGTCATAAAGCAATTCTGAAACCTGACTGATGAAGGCTCTTGATTGTGCTGCCTAGTAGTTAAGCCGACTGCTGTGGATAGCAAAGCTAGAAACAGCCAGCTATCTTCTGATAAGAAATCGTGAATATGCATTTGTGACATAGTGGACAGACTTGCATTTGCTCAAATGGTTCATTCCCCAATCACACCTACAGAAATTACCAGACCGTTGTTTAACTTTTCAAGCATTTAAGCATAATGAAATAATCTTATAAATTACGGTTTACTGATCAAAACCTTCTTCTCAGGCTTTTGTGTCACAGAGAACCCATAACATATGAAAAAGAATGTTCAGCAGTATGAACTGTAAGACTAAGGAATATGTGGGTGAGGTTTGTCATGCCTGCTAACAGTAGATTTGAGGAGCAGGCCAGCAGTGAGAAATGAGCCCCCTCATCTTTCCTACACAGAAAGGAGCACAGGAACTGTAAAAGCTACCACACTATTGGCATCTTCAAGCTTTCTGTTTATATCATTGTCATCTCCATAGTATTTAAGCAGCTACATGAACAGATCCGTTACCATGGTGTTCAAATATTATATTGCCAGATTTGACTCTTTCTGTGTGCTAAATACCTATTATAATAGGATCCAATCCTCAACAGGTTCACAAGGTGAACCTGAGTGATCATTAACACATAATATTAATACACTTCCATCAATACATCACTTCAGATTGGTGGGGGATAGGATATGTTCTGTTTTAAATAAGGAAACATAAAGCAAAGACATAAAAGAATATTTTTTAACAATGTTAAGAGACTATTACAAAGGAGATCTGCTGTTATAAATTATATGACCTGGAAGTTTTCTTAAAAGGAGTTAAATGTATACGTTAACAACAGTCTTCATGTAGACTCAACAGAGAACCTGGATGAAAGTAAATCCAACTCCAACATTTCCATAAGCCTCTGCAATAATTTTAGTTGACTACATAGTCTTCCAGAGCTATTTTAATTTCATTTTTGAGAGTCAGAAGGCAGACTTGTTAAGCTAGATGCTTCCATCAGCATTTTAACTTTGACTTTCCCCAACTATCAGTTTTGAAAGACACACTCCAATATTATTTCCAAGGATGAGGGGTTTTTTTCTAAGAAAATGACTGGCAGCTGTTAAAAAAAGAAAAATAGTGGAAAGGAAACTTTTTCTATGGTGTTACATATGCCGTATCATCGTACATACTCATGGGTTTATCCACTTGGGTTTTTGATAAGTTTGCATGTCTGCTGGCAATATTGGTATTTGCCTAGTTATTGTGGCTTTTGCCCATTCTGATCTGTATCAGATATCAGCAGTGGCTTGGAGTTAAAAATCTCCAACTATTGAGCATTTCTTTTGATTGGTTGTATGCAGAATTACGTTGTTCTATATAAGTTTATTTTTTTGAAAAAATGTGCTTTAATAACTCAAGTTATTATTCTTTTAGGGAGAAGATGTGTTTCCTCTAAAACAATAGTTAACAGAACATAATACAAAGCAACAACACATCAAAGCTATAAAATTTGAATATGAACTTCAGTGAAGGGAATACAGTTTTACAGAAAAGTTTTCTGGGAATGTACTAAGGGCTTAGGCAGGCTTGTAGAGAATGCCTTGAAGCCCTTATTACACTAGTGGAATTTAGCTAGTACTAAACCCATTTTCAACGTGCTAATGCAGGGGAATTCATACACTTACTTGCACATAAATATCTTTAATAAGTTTACCTTATAAAACTTTAGGAACACTATGATATAATTGGTTTTACTTCTGAAACCTTGCATTTATGAGCCTGACTTCAAATACAAATATAAATACAAAAAATAATTACAGTAATTTCCTTAAATCACAGTAAAATGGGTAATTTTGCATTCAGCAATTTTGAGTCTTCCTTTGCAAACAAAACTCTTTCAGTGTTGAAAGAAAATAAAATGGTATTTCTCTTCAGCCAGTACACTTCAGTCAGTGTTGGATAAGTCTATGAGCAGACAACATAAGTTGTTGTAACAGAATGGGTTTTAAATATGCATTAAGGACTTATCTGGATCATATTCCACAGTGCTTCATGCTGATCTTTTTAACCCACCCAGAAAAATAAAATTGTACTAATTTTACACATGAAGAACCTTAGCATAGAAAAATCCTTGTTTTCCCTGAGGTGAAAAAATATTCAAATTCAAAGTTGAATCTTGCTTCTAACTTGAATTCCTTTACTACCAAAAATTCATATATGGTGGTCTTTTTAATTCAAGTTGATTGCGCTAGCAGAGGGATCTCATCAGGCTGCTTTGTAGGTGGTATGTCGTAGTGAAGCTATTGCTGTCTTAAGTATGTTCTTCAGTGAAAACATCTAAGACATTTGCCTGCATAGATTTGTCTGCAAATCTATGCAAGAGCAGGGATTTTTCCCATATTGTACTTCTTAGCATATTTTAATCCTACTAAATTTTCTGCACAAATACACCAGGACTCATCAGAAACTGAGCAGTAATGAACCTTGTACCATCAGAAGCATTTATGCAAAATTCAGATGTCTGTTTGGCAGTCACCTGTTCTGTGATGTTTTTGATTCTTTGCTTTCAAGAGATTTACCGGTTTCAAAATGTAATTTTAAATGGCAATGGCTCTCCCTGAGAAATGAGACATCACAGTTGTCAGAGCAGGAAATACTTGTAGCTTCAGGACATTGTAGCACTGAATGTATTGCTAGTGACACTTGGAGACTAGACAGCAGAAAGTCTAATTTGGATTTTATCAATTTTGTCTACCTTAGCAGTTCTATTAGCTGATTTCTAGAAAAATGGACGTGATAGATGAAAATGTAAATTTACAAAATTCCAGATGAATGTCGTGTTTTCTTACCAACTCTTTCAACCTTAATTCAAAATAATGTTTTCCTTTATAATCCAAAAATGGCCAATGCCCTTTACAATTAGGATCTGTTTGTATCCTTATCATCTCCACACAACAGCTCTTTGAGTTAAATTGCTGTTTTCTAATTCTGAATTATCTAAAAACACATGAAGCAACACTACCTCCTTCTCAAATCTAGTATCTGAAAGTGTCATAAAATGCCCCACAGAATCAAGTCCCTGCTGCGTTTTGGTCCATGCTCTTGTGTCTCACCCTTCAGTATTGCTTTGTATAAGAATACTTCACAATTATTCTGAGAAGATCACCGATGTGTGCTAAGGTGTGAGTTTCTAAACAGCTTGGTAATGATGCATGCTCCCCATCTTAGACGACTCCCTTGATAGCATGCATCCTGCCTCTACCGCAGTCCTTTTTGTTCCTGGGTTTCAAGGACTACCCTAGCCAGACCAAAAAGTCTGTGTGCTGCTTAATGTCAACTCAATGTCAACTCCAAGGACATATTCATAGCTCTATAGGCGTGCTACCAGGATTTGTACTGATTCCAGAGGAGTGGGTTTTCTGTATTTGCCATCAGCTAACTCAGGCAAGGAGCCTGCTGTGGTCTGTGGGCTAGCAGGAACAAAGTCAAAAATGAGATATGAAAACCTTAAGGCTTTCTATTTCTTGATTAAATGTGTTGCAGCCTGGTTGTCACACAAATCCTGACCTGCTAGTGAACTCATTGTAACAAATGTTTGTTGTTATCAAAATGGGGAACAATTGCAGGAGGTTAATGTCCCTTGCAAAGTCCAGATTTTCCAGTCTTTAGGCCATATAATTTATCCTTGAATAGCACAACAAATGCAAACTCCTCCAGAGTGACTGTTATTGCAGTTCCTGCTACAGTAGCTCTCAGGTTCATTTGGAATTTGTCAGTGACACGGTGGGGTGGGTTGACCTCAGACAGTCCCTCCTCGGTCACTTGCTCACTCACATCCAGCGGGATGGGGGGCAATTGTAAGGGCAAAAGTAAGAAAACCTATTCATTGAGATGAAAGTAGTTTAATAACTGAAGGAAAATAAAGAAGGAGGTGGGGGGAAAGTGATGCAAAAACAATCATTTAATCCCAGAAAACCAATGCTCCTTTAGTTTCCAAGCAACAGATACTTTGGAAAGATGACTGCCGCGATTGAGAGACGGGACAATACTTGATACAAGCAAAAAGTGTCAATTTTATTGTGTTTTTAAGACATATATATACTAGTTACAAGAAGCGTGTTTCAAACTGATTGGTCCTTACACTAAACTAGGCGATCACAGATTGGTTAATACAAAAAAGCTTTTTTCAAACATGTACTTCCTTCAGTAACAACAATAGTTCCTCTTATCAAGGTGACTGTCTCGCAACCACAGACACCCGTGCTCATCCTCACGTAGCCAGTACTCTTTTGTTCCTTCTAAACAAAGGCCTTATCTCGCTCTTCCCAAGGCCTGCGGCCGACTAATTCCAGCACGTCCAGCACGTCCTCCTTTATCAACTGTTCTCTGCTGGGGGTCTTCCTGAAGCTAGCCAAATCCTGTCCTACATCTCCCCCTTCCTGTTGCACAACAAGAATCTTCTTCATAGAACGCGCCATTAGTCCTTGCAGGCATTGTAATAGGCATGGCAAAAAGAGTAGTAAAAGAATAAAGACCACCAAAACATACACAATCATTTTTACAAGACTCCTTAACCACCCCGACAGTCCCCATCCTTCAAAGAGCTTATCTAACCAATCCCAACTGTCACTTTGTTGAAGTCTGGAGACTCCCACCTTGAGCTGTTGGATGCTCATATGAATAGATTCCGAGTGATCGGAGAGATTCATACAACACATACCTTCAAAATCTTCACAACCATGTCCCTGTGCCAAAAGCAAAAAATCTATTGCAGCTCTATTTTGCAGGGTAGCATGTCGCACACTGTCTACATCTAATAAAAGTCCAGAAAGCGCACTGCTAGTAGCGTTTGTTTGTTTTGCCAGCCAACAGCCGAGTTTATCTAGGGTTGCCAGTGCTTTTGCAGCTGCACCCCCGGGTAACAAAAGAGAAGTGGCAAAGCGTGGGCCAAAAGACCAAAACTCCACATTGTCATCACACTCAGAGGTATATGTATGGACACTTCGTCTTGCCCTGTGGGAAAGGCGATGTTGCAAAATCGTGGATGTATTGGGAGTTAGAACAGATAGACGTCCAAGACTACATGGTCCTCCTTTTATATGAGAGGGGATCATGGGCCATGCTCTGTCTCCGCAAATAAAAAATATTCCTGGTGGTAATAAAAGGGGAACATTGCTAGACTTGGACAATTTCATTGCTGTATAATTACACCAAATAGCAGCGTTTTTACAGATGGGGTGGACGGGGGAAACATCCCATGCCTTGGACTGATTTTTCCCTGTATAGTTAAACCTGACACAAAAATCCATTTTTACTGATCCAAGGAGTTCAATCTCCTGTGGCTCTAGGGTGGCAAGTGGAAGATATGGGGTCCACGCATCCCAGCAGTTGGTGACATTCCTGGATATGCCCTTTTGAAAGAGGGTTTCCAGGAGAAACTTAGGTATTGGCCACTCCTCTAGTGGCAATCCCACAAGACACGTAGAAAATGGATTATTAGGAGAGGCAGTGGCAAGGCACAACGTATCTTGTCCTGTGAGATTTGCTAGTGTCACCCATATATTGACCTTGGGTAGTGCAGGCAGGAATGGGTAACTCTGCGTGCTCCCCAACATAATCATGATAAAAACTACTAGCTGAGGAACAACTTTTTGCCCCTTTCTAGCTTCCAAGCAAACCATCTTTTGCATCTTTCTTTTGTTTGATTCCAGACCTGTTTAAGGATGGCCTATATGGCGGGGTACTAGGTTTGTCCTGCTACACTCTAAATTACAGATTACAACCTCTCGTGCCCTTTTTCCCACTAAATTAGCCCAATTTATATATTCACATAAATATCGGTCATTCCCTAAT
This sequence comes from Phaenicophaeus curvirostris, assembly GCF_032191515.1. Classification (NCBI taxonomy): domain Eukaryota; kingdom Metazoa; phylum Chordata; class Aves; order Cuculiformes; family Cuculidae; genus Phaenicophaeus; species Phaenicophaeus curvirostris. Next base: position 19,342,691 of record NC_091393.1, read on the forward strand.
GATTAATGCCCTATAACAAGCAAAAGTTTAACTACAACAATCTCCTTTTCTAAACAGTCTTCACACCATCACCTGGCGAGAGTTGCTCGGTGCAACCACTCCTTCTCCCACGTATAACATATACACAAGACCCAAGGGTCACAAGATTTACATAAGGCACAAATGATTCCAACAACGAGTGTTTCTCTGCCCTGGTTCATACAGTTTTTTCGCGTTTCCAGCGTTCAGTCCCTGTTGTCCCGATCTTCTTCAGGAAATTCATCAAATTGTTGTCCGGGAGACTGGTCCTGAGGGTGACTGAGGTTTTCACCAGATGATTGTTGTAAGGATTCACGGAAGGGTCGCACATTCTTTGCCGGGATCCATCGTGGACCTTTCTCTGTGGAGACACAAGCATAACCTCTGCCCCATGTAACAAGAGGATATGGTCCCATGACCTTACCTGTTTCTGGGTCGCGAACCAGTACTGGGGCTTTGACTCGCACCTCGAGTGACACAGCTGTATTAAAATGTCGAACAATTGGAGGGTTGTTATCTATCAAAGAACAATTTAAAAAATTAAAAACATACAAGGCTTTCTGCAAACGCTCCTCAGGAGTGACGGTTCCTATTCCCCCTTTTTGTTGTTGCATCAGGCGTTTCAGTGATTGGTGAGAACGCTCAATCAAAGATTGACCTGTGGGGGAATGAGGAATACCAGTAATATGGGTTATACCCCAAGAGTCAAAGAATACTTTTGTTGCGGTTGAGATATATGCAGGGCCATTATCCGTTTTTATTTGAGAGGGTATACCCAAAGTGGCAAAGGCACGCATCAAATGTTTACGGACGTCACGTGCTTTTTCTCCTGTGTGACAAGAAGCGAACAAGGCGCCGGAAAAGGTGTCTATAGAAGAGTGAATATTCTTCAGTTTGCCAAACTCCGGAAAGTGAGTTACATCTGTTTGCCATAGCTGTAAACTTTGTAGTCCTCTGGGATTAACTCCTCCCGCTATCGACGGAAAAGAATGTCTTTGGCAGTCAGGACATACAGCAACGATATTAGATGCTTGCTGAGAGGTGAGGCCAAACTGCCGTTTGAGACCTCCAGCATTCTGGTGAAAAAAGGAATGGCTAAGTTTAGCCTGTGCTATGCGATCGGGCAATACCTGCACTGGTAATGTCAATAAATCGGCCTGTCAATTTCCTTCTGCAATAAAGCCAGGTAGAGAAGTATGTGACCTAACATGCATAACAAAATAGGGGAGAGGGCGAGAGTCCAAAAGAAAAATAAGCTCCTGTAACAAGGCAAATAAGTTAGGATGTGAAAGGTCACGCAATAAAGATGCTTCGGCTCTCTCTACAATCCCTGCAACATAAGCAGAATCAGTAACAAGATTAAGTGGTGTGGTCCACCTTCGGAAAACTCGAACTACTGCAGTCAGTTCCACTATTTGGGGGGATCCAAGAACGGTGTCTATGTCCGAGTTCCATCGTTCATGTTGGTCATCCCACCATAGAATAACTGACTTATGTGTTTTTCCAGACCCATCTGTAAATACAGTAAAGGCCTGCAATGGCTGATCACTCCTTTTCGGCTTAGGCATTAAACGAAAATCAGCATTAAGTAACTTATGTGAAGGTGGATGGGATGTGAGTTGACCCGCATAGTCAGTTAGTGCCATAGTAAAGGCATCTGATTGTTGATAAAGCCACTGTAAATACATATTCGTTACAGGTAAGCAAATACGAGTAAAATCTACTCCTGATAATGCCAGCAAACGTTGCCTGGCCTTAATTATCAAACAGGCAAACATTTCATGCTGAGTCAAAATAGTTTTTGAAGATTGATTCGGCAAAAAAATCCATTCAATAATTAACAGTGGGTCTGATTTTTCAAAATCCCATTGAAATATCAGGGCATGAGGCTGTCGAGCGGGATTTAAAATAATCAGGTAAAAAGGTAATTCGGGAGCCCACCGATGTGCTTGTTTAAAGCTGATTGCCGTAGCAACCTTTTGTAAGGAGTCAATGGCCTCAGGGCCAAGACTGCGGTGGGAACGCAAGTCAGTGTCTCCCTTGAGCAGCCTGAACAAGGGGCCTAAGTCCGTGTTAGAAATTCCCAACAGCGGCCGGACCCAATTGATTGTGCCTAGTAGTCTCTGTACATCATGTAAATTTTTTACGTCTGTTCGTATCTGTAAAGGTTGCGGAATTACGGATTGAGCCCTTATACGCCAGCCCAAATATTTCCATTGTGGTGTTTTTTGAATTTTTTCCGGCGCAATACAAAGGCCTGCCGAATCGACAGCGGTCATGACAAGGGCTACGGCTTCCTCCATGACCTCGTGGCGTTGTGCAGCCACTAAAATATCATCCATGTAATGATATAGTAAAGCACTGGGCACAACGGTCCTGACAGGGCTAAGCACTTTAGCCACATACCACTGACAGATTGTAGGGCTATTCTTCATTCCTTGTGGTAGCACAACCCACTGGTATCTTTGCAACGGAGCTTGCATGTTAACGCTTGGAACGGAAAAAGCGAATTTAGGAGCATCATTTGGATGCAGGGGGATATTGAAAAAACAATCTTTGAGATCGATAACAGTCAAATGCCAATCTCGAGGGATCATAGTAGGGGACGGAAGGCCGGGTTGTAGGGCCCCCATGTCTTCCATAGCGTCATTAATTTTTCTAAGATCATGGAGCAAGCGCCATTTGCCAGACTGTTTTTTGATAACAAAAATAGGTGAATTCCAAGGACTGGTAGAAGGCACAATATGTCCTTTCAGCAATTGTTCAGCAACTAATTCTTGAAGGGCGCGAAGCTTTTCCAGTGGAAGGGGCCATTGATCCACCCAAATGGGGGTATCAGTTTTCCAGGTTATTTTCAGGGTGTCACGCACTTCAATGGCCCCATCTAAAAATGGGTCCGAATAGACATTCCCCACTGGGACAACACATCACGCCCCCACAAAATCATGGGAACTGGCAATACAAAAGGCTTAATGGAGGCTATGTGTCCCTCTGGACCTTGAATTTGGATCAATTCCAGACTCTGGTGACTGCTACCAGTCCCACCAATTCCAGCTAATGTTTGGGAAACATTGGTTAAAGGCCATTGTGGTGGCCATTTGGCCTGTGATATTACAGTAACATCAGCTCCAGTGTCGATAATCCCACTGAGCACTATTTGTTGTTTCCCACGAATGAGGGTACATTGACATAGGGGTCGTTTTTGAGAGATAGACTGCACCCACAAAATTTGTGGGTCCCCTGTAGACCCGAACCCTCCCCTCCTTTGATAGGGTTGGCAAGAATCAGGGGAATCCGTTCCCATGGGAATCAGCACCAATTGTGCTATACAGCTACCTTTCAGTACTGTACAGGGGGGAAATGGGGTCCATGCCATGATTTTAATTTCATTAACACTGTCCGAGTCAATGACCCCCGGTAATACAAAAAGTCCCGACAAGGTAGTAGATGACCTTCCTAACAATAACGCTTGTGTCCTAGGGGGTAAAGGTCCCAAAACATTTGTCAATAATAAGTGAACCGAAGAATCTAATAGTGTTACTGTGTGTGTGGTTGCCAGGTCCAGTCCGGCACTACCTGCTGTTGCTGGGCGAAGACTTGAGGCGGCGCTCTTTCCCTCCAGGGGTGTTGAAAGGTTGGCTGCGGTATTTGTGTCTGCACGCGTCGCTGCCCCGCGCTCTGTGGTCGGTTTCCCTGTATCAGTTGTCCCTGAAAATCATACTTGGCGCGACACTGATTAGCATAATGGCGCCCTTTTCGGCATCTGGGACAAATTCCAGGTGCTTGGGGCCGAGTTCCAGCATTAGTACTTAAACAATTTTTTCTCAGATGGCCGGGCTTGCCGCAACCATAACAATTCCCCGGTCCTGTTGGACTTATCGGGGTGCGCATGGCTGCAAAAGCCGCAGCCATAGTTTCAAATTTATGATCCATAGTACCAATTCTGTTACAAGCCTCCACCATTTCAATCAACGTAGGATTCTGGTTCGGGAGAGATTTTAACAGTTTCTTACAATCCGCATTAGCGTTCTCGATAGCTAATTTCAGCAATAAAATTTCCCGGGCCTCTGCATTATCTATTTGTCGTTCCAAGGCCTGTTTTAATCTGTCTATAAACTGCATATAAGGCTCTTGGGGTTCCTGGGTAATAGTAGTAAACGCTTTTTGCGGTTTTTGAGAATCGGGGACTTTCAAAAAAGCCTTTTTGGCCTCTTCACGGGTCGCCTCAAGGGCCTCCCGTGGGATTCGAACCTGGTCCACAGGGTTGGTATGTTGTCCTGTCCCTGTAAGATGTTCTATGGTTAGCGCGGCTATATCAGTATTACCATGACCCACATAAGTCAAAAGTGCCTGTAGTCCCCCCCTCCAGTGAGCTTCCCATAAAGAATATTGTGTAGGCGTCAGTAACAATTGTGCTAAAGATTTTAAATCATGTGGAGTCATGACATAGGTATCAAAGACAGAGGACAATAGACTTACAAAATACGGAGAGGAGAGTCCATGTTCAGTTACCGTACGGCGCAATTCCTTAATAACTGGGAAAGAAAGAGCCTCCCACTTGGCCCCCCGACCTTGATAAATAACGGGGGCTACTATGGTTTTTGCGATTTCAAACTCTCCCTTCTTTAAGGCTTGACGCCTTATATTAATCCACACATCATGTGGATCGGGGGGGTAGAGGTCTGGTCCCTTTTCAGGGTCCACTGGTCCTGGATCAAAGGGATCCTCCTCAGGAGGATAGCTAGCAGCACACACCTCCAACGGCGCAGCAGGTTTCCCATCCTCTGGCAAAAGTGAGGGCATGGCAGGAGAGTCCTCCTCTCTTTCTGCCTTGTCTTGCTGACTTTTTTCTTGCGCTTTCAAAGTCTCAAAAATACTTCTCCACCACGGGAGCATGCGCTGCGTTTCGGCATTCCCTATAGTTGCTGCATCCCACAGTTTCACCCCCACATCATCCCAGAGTTCCCGTGTAAAGATAGTGGATGCAGTTACGGTGGGTATTTTCGCCTGTACCCATTTAAGTATTACTTTAAGATCATGCCCAGAGATATTTTTCCCATGCTTTTGAAGAAGGGCTTTCATAAGTTCATATACGTCTCTTTCAGGGGAAGAAGCCTGGTTCCCCATTTTCCCGTTTCCCACAGCTCACCTCTATGCTCCAGAGGGATTATTTACCGGCCGGTTCCTGCTTCCTTTCAGCAGCTCATTCAACGTTCTGTGGAACTCGTGGCATGCCACCAGATATGTGGTTCTCTGACCCTTGGCAATCACGTCGGTATCACGTCGGGGTCACCAATTTGCCGCGATTGAGAGACGGGACAATACTTGATACAAGCAAAAAGTGTCAATTTTATTGTGTTTTTAAGACATATATATACTAGTTACAAGAAGCGTGTTTCAAACTGATTGGTCCTTACACTAAACTAGGCGATCACAGATTGGTTAATACAAAAAAGCTTTTTTCAAACATGTACTTCCTTCAGTAACAACAATAGTTCCTCTTATCAAGGTGACTGTCTCGCAACCACAGACACCCGTGCTCATCCTCACGTAGCCAGTACTCTTTTGTTCCTTCTAAACAAAGGCCTTATCTCGCTCTTCCCAAGGCCTGCGGCCGACTAATTCCAGCACGTCCAGCACGTCCTCCTTTATCAACTGTTCTCTGCTGGGGGTCTTCCTGAAGCTAGCCAAATCCTGTCCTACAGATGACCTCCCATTTTTCATTGCTGAGCATGGTCTCATTCAATATAGGATATCCCTTTGGTCAGTTCAGGTCAGCTGCCCCAGCTGTAGCCCCTCCTTACCTCCCTGCTCACTCCCAGCCTACTACAGACTGAGAAACAGAGAAAACCTTGAACTCGTGCAAGCACTGTTGAGCAAATCTGAAACATTGATGTGGTAACACCACTTCAGTCAGACTCCAAAACACCACACCATAAGGCTGCTATAAAGAAAATTAACTCTTTCCTAGACAGACCACATACAGCTAGCTGGAATAAATGTTAAGAGCTTCATTCTCTCAACAATAGTGAGCTGTGAAACATCCAGTAGATTACATTTCAGTAAGAGAATGTCCTCATCGCTTGTCCCTTCAGAAGAAATTGTCTTCTTCAGTGGGAGTGAGAGACTTAATAAATGAAATAAAAACTTTGACCTAAATCTAAAGCACGAGGAACCTTTCTAGTCTGTAACAAATTCTAGTTACCAAAAAACCCTTAGGTACTCCAAATCCTGCAAAAAAATTTTAAAAAAAAGTAAACTAATGTTTTTTCCTAATGTCTTTCACAAAGCAGACCATCTTATAAGTGTGAAATGTTTCAGTATTACAAGTCTCATGATGATAATATAGGATAATAGTAGTAAAAGTTAGCTTTAAAAATATCAGCATTTTTCACTGAAAGAGTGTTCTGGGGTAAAAAATAAAACATCTTTTATTTTTCCAATGAATGTGAGAGAGTGTAGTATCTGAGCTTTATACTTTTCACCTCTTTTCTCTTTTCTGCTTATAAAATTATATTTCAAAGTTATTAATTTTGCAAAATTTACCAGAGCAGCAAAAGAAAAAAATTGCATTCAAAAATTCCATTTGTATCTGTTGCTGTTTTGAGCGAAGAAGCATCACCAGGTGTCACTGTGTCTTGGTTACAGGACAGATCTTACAAGCAAAAATATTCCATTTCAAGAACATGTCCTGTGAGCTAAAAGGGAGTGTGTCTTTGCCTGGAGGAAGAAGAAAGAGTTGAGTTTCTCCCATGAGTTAATAAGGCACATCAGAAATTAGCCAGAAAGATCATCAGTTCTTTTTCAAGCATCAGTAAAAAAAGAGTGTATGATGTTGCCTTACCAGCCACAACTCTTCTGCTGGCAGAGCGCTCATTTTCATTCATAGGTCAGAGCACAGCTGTGAGTCCTGCGAGCCACTGTGAACATTGCACTAATTTCTTCTAGGAGAGTGGGAAGGAATTTTTTCTTCTTGTCATCAGATTGGCTGCAATAAAATGTGTTTTGGGACTTTCTCACAGGATTTCTGACACGCATTTGGAAAAACTCTGCTGTTACAATATGACAGGTGGTAGGAATGTGCTGCAGGTTCTGCTCTTTGGAGGTTTGCGTTCTCTGGCAGGCAAGAGTGCACAGAGACTACAAAGCAATGTAGTCGTTGAAACGATGAGGAATGGGGGCTGAGACATTTTAACAGCTCGACTAGTAAGAGGACGATGCCTTTTCTCCAGGATACTTAACCTTCATAAAATAGGACATAATGCTATTTCAGGCACTGGCTATAACTGTTTAAGGATGAGAGAAGGCTCATTACCAGTCAGCCCCTGGCAGGTGGTGATGTATGGGGAAAGAGTGATTAATGTGCGGTTTGTTATCCTTTATGATTTATTCTGGGGATTCTTCTATGAATTCATAGTTCTAGTGCTCCTTGCATCTTATTGTATCACATCAGCAGCACAGCTTAGCTATGTAAACAAAAAGACATTTGATAAATAACATATAAAGTGCTAAACTGGCTCCACAAAAGCTACATTTTCCTCGTCTTACCTAAGATTTGAGAGTACTCTGTAAAATAGATCTGCTTGCATGTTTGGGGCATAACTGCATCACTTTGGAGTTAAAGGTAACCCCTAAATAAAAAGGACAAATACACCAAAATCTTAGTCATTGTTGCATGCATTATAGCCTTTTTAAAGCCATGCCAACCTCTTTTTATGTGCCTTCTACCTTTTACTTGTACAGCTTCAAATACACTTAGTTTATTAAGTCACTCCATGAAATCTATTTCCTTCTACTTCTAGCATTTGTTACAGGTAATCTCACTGTCCATGAGTTAGTCTTTAATAGAAACAGTGTAATTAATGCCATATGTAAGTATTGTTCTGAATAGGACTGCTTTTACCAATAAAATAATTAACCTTCCTTAAAACATCAGAAGCTATATGGTATTCTCTCTGCACGAGTGATGCTGCCATAGCTACCACCTGTAAAGATGAACAATTACATCAGTGGAAAAGCTACCATAGAAACATCCAAACAATGAATCACTCCATTCTTCCAGTACTGCAATTTCCAGTCTAGCATAAATGCTATTGCTGGAACACAGGAACTCATAAATGATACCCTGGCATAAACACTGGGTTAGATTATACTAGAAGACACAGAATTGCATTACATGGGTAAAATACATTTAAGGTTAGCCATCTGACTTACAGAAATTTCTGCCAGAAAAGATTATATATACTGCAAAATCTTACAGTACTTGAGCCAGCTTCTTATAGATACAGCATAAATTGCTCTTACTCTGCTTTCTTCACAATCACAATATAGATCTAATTCTAGCGAAGATATTCCAGGTTCAGTTGCATTAGCAGAAACCTCTGCCAGAGGTCCTCTTCCCACAAATACCACTGTGACACAAATTTTAGATCTCTTTGACATATTAAAAGATTGCAAATATTAACTTCTTTTAAGACAGTTCAGTTACTTGTCTTTGACACCTTTAAAAAGAAATAGTAGTGTGGATAAAAAAAGAAAGTGAGATCTTAAAGGAATTTGCTCATCAAATAATAGAAGGTACCAATAAACTCTAATTGTTGATTTTACATTTTAAATAGTTCAGTAGAAGATGGTTAGTAAATGTTTATAATCAACTATGTTTTAGATAAGTTGCAGTTTAAGATCTGTAAAAGCCCTTATCTCATAGATGATACAATGTAAAGCTGACCTTACATTTTATGTCATTATGATATTTCATGTTTACATAAATCACGTATAAAATAGTGAATTTTAACAAAGTCAGAATTTCACAACTCAAATTTTAAAAATTAAAATTAATGTGAATGGAAAATTATTCCTTTTTCTTACAACACTTTACAACAATATATTGCTTACTACTTTTCTTTCCCTGAATGCACTTTAATTTAGTACAGTTATATACTGCAGAGAATACAATTCAATTAGCTGTGTGGCAGTAGGACTTTGCACCTTCTTGTACCCTTTGCTTCAATATCCATCACAAAAAAAAAAAAAAGACTGCAGACTTATATTATTATTTTTATATTGGAGGCATTTGATTTATATCACATCCTGAATTGTCACACAACAGTATATTTTTTAGTATTAATTCTTCAGGATTACATGGCCCTGAGTAAAGCAAAAACTCATTCTTTCTTTTCTTTTTTTGCAATGAGGATAATCATGTGCATGAAAGAATTCATCTGTTTTACCAGCTTCTGTAGTTGCTAAGCGGTTTCATGGAGATCTTTGTCTGCATTAAAGCATCTGTCACCGCTGAAGATCTTCATGAAACCAGGCATCTGTTTCAGACACAAGCTGAACATTCACACCATGGTCTGACTCTTCAACACATTAAAAGCTACTGTGTTGGAAATTCAATCACAGGTAGGAGTTTCAAGAGAAACATATTCTTTGATGTGAAAACTATGTAGTTGTGTGGGGGAACCTCAACTCCAGGTAACTGTCTTCCAGTCCTGAATGTCCTAAAAAGGCTTTTGCAAAGCACTTCAGAAAAAATAGCCAGTTGACAAAGAAATTATTTTCCTTTGACAGTTAGGTAGTTCATTTGGCTAGCACAGATAACATTAGTATTTTCCATTTTACACCTGGAAAATAAAAATACTACATAACCTCACATTCTATCAAGTTCTCATGATTCTAGAGTAATTTAGGTTAAAGGTATCAACCTTTTGGACTCCAGGCCCTTTTCTAGGTTAGTTCTTAAGTATCTAAGTCTCTCAGAAGCTTTCTAGGAGTTTTTTCCACCTCCTCCACTTTGCAGCCAGCACTGTAAGAGTGAAACAATCTGTTGCTCTGGATCAGGAATAATCAGTAGAGGACCTGCCCTTGCCTTTGACAGGCATATAACAGAAGCAGAGAGAACTGAAATTCTAGTTGGTACTCCAGAGTTACATTTTCTTTTTGTCCATAAATTTCTAATATTAATGCATAAGCAGTTCAGAAGTGGAGAACGTGTTTCCAGTTTGCCTTCTTCCATCTGACTTCCAGTTTAACTGGAACTTCTTCCAGTTAAATTTCTGATCCTAATGACATCTTTTTGTGTTACAGTGTGTAAAAACCTGTGATTTTTCAAGTGCATCACTGATTTCAGTAGAGCTGTCCTGATTTAGCCAGCTGAACATAGAAGCCTGGGAAAACTCCAGGCACCTACTGTCATTATCAAATTGCTGTGTACCCGCAAGCAGAATGCTTAACTTTCTTCCCTAGCCTATTAACTGAGCTATTGGAATAGCTGCTCACTAGCTCTAGTGTGCATTTCACTTATAAGAATGTTGATATCAAAGGAAGAACCTTAATACTGGAGTCAATATGAATTTGGTTATTATTTCTGTTATAAGTTGACTGGAGGAAGTAAATAGGAGGCATTAGAACATATTCTTTCCTCTGGCTGCATTAGCCCTCTGTCTTATTTTTCCCATGCTTTCATTTTATTCAAGGCACTCTCTTCCATTGTGTGGTAACTTCAAAACAAATGTGACCACAAGGCATCATAGTTCATTCTGTGCTTGTTTCTATGGATACACAGAAGGCATGCCTATAAGGCAAAATAAAGAGATATAAGGTTGCAGAAAAAGCACAATTGAGGCAGTTTTCACGAAGACAGAGTGAGTAGCAATGCCAATACGTACTAGTAAACTGTATAAAAGCCCTGCCATCCTTGAAGGATTAGTAGCCAAGATGATACATCCCACAACGTTTTTACTGCAGGTGGTATTAGTGCTAGTTAGATTAAAGCTAAGTTGGATATGTCTAATTCTATTTCCATAATCTCCTCTGTGTAGGTACAGCCTCGAAACTTTATCACAAAAATACCAGTAGAACTTCCAAATCACCATCCTTCCTACTGAACCAACAGGGAAGAAGTCTTTCTGTCAGAAGTATGCAACTCATGGTAGAGACTGAAGCACCACTCAATCCACTCAGCAGCTAACAGCTGCTAAAATATTCAAACCTTATAATGTGACAGTGTAGCATCAGATTGTTATTAGCAATTGTTCTAATAGTTTCATTTTACATGGACAGACATCATATTGATGCACAATGGAAAGAAAAAAATCTTTAGAAGACATAAAGAAGTTCATTTATATTCAAAAGTTAATTTTGTCACAGACAGTGTGTTGTTAGACCTTATAGATGCCTCATATCCAGAAAACAATGTAAAATTTTATGTCTGTTTTTCCCACAGAACTACTATAAAAATCACTATAATTAAATGAAAATTATTACATATATATATTTCCAGTCTGAATTCCTGCTGATTTGGTCATCTATTCGTAAGTTTGAGTGCCTTATTCAAACTAATGGCTTATTTCTTTTACCCTGAAGTCTGCAAGATAAACTAGGCTGTAACTTCCTATTATTTCTTTGCATAAATGTAAGGAAATGGATAAGCATCATTATGATCTTCAAGGAAAAGAAACTGATGCATTTTTTTGAAGGAAACCTGTAAGAAAATAACAGTACTTCTAATGATGTGATGCAATGGTTTCCCTCTAACATAAATTCTCCTGTAATTTTTGTTTTCGGGATATTAATTTACCTTTTGCTGCAAATAAGTCAGACTGCCTGGCTTATCTGACCTCTCGAGTGCAAGCCAGAGAGAAACTAATCTCATCACATTTTCAGTTAGGTCTTTCTGAGAAAGTGGTACACAAATGACCTTTTGTACCAATTATAAAGGTCAGCTGCAAACCAGAGTTTTTATATTGCCTTCGGCATTAGTTCAGCCTGATGTGTCACCCAACTATGCTAATTCTCAACAGTGGAAGAACTCTAATAATTACAGTTCATGCAAGTTTGAAAAATGCCAACAGTCAGTTTTACAGCATTTGATTTCACAGTTTTTAGGGCACTTTATATCTTTCATAAATCATAACCATCATTAGGGAATGTGTGAAATTCAGAGCTAAGGCAGCTATCAAAGTAAAAGGTCAACCTACAAGACAGAACAACTCAAGCTATTGGTAAAGATTGTATTGTAAGAAGACTTGAAATTACACAATGATTACTAACTTCTGACTCCAGTCAGTGTTTCAGTAGTTCTAGTACTCAGTACTTCTCTTGCATTTTTCTGTTCAAATAGTTGTGCTGGCTTAAGCAATTAATCTTCTTAAAAGGTTTGTACAGTCCACTATATGTTATCTTTAATTTGCTGTAGGATAAAAATTTTGTAGGCAGGTCAAGATTTTGTATGTTTTAAGCTTTCGTGGTCTACCTTTGATGTCATTTAAAGAAATAGCTTAGTCAGAATTAAATGTAGGTGTTTAAATAGATCCATGGGCAAAGTGAGTCTGAAGGTTTTCTTAACCTCTTACAGTTCAATTACATTTATAAACAGAAAACCTGTGCTGCAGTGACTTCTCACTGGTTCTAAGAAAGAACAAAAAGTGCACAAGAAAACAGTGGTTTGGCTTTCTTCTTCTTTCTTATTTCTGACAATAGAGGAATATATCTGGACTGTAGTGAGAAAGCAGCATATCTCAAAGAAAGAAAAAGAAATTCAAGCAGAGAACAGATACTAAGAAGCTTTAAGAAACACTTGTTTTGTAAATAAAAATCCTGCTATTTTGTTTTTACAAGAATTCTTTGTACTACTACATTCAACATAAGAGTGGAATGGCTGATGGAGGCCAAGTTTACTGTTCTGTTCTAAGAAACACAAAGATCATGGGGGGTTAGGGCTTGCTTTTTCTTTTTTCTGCTTTTTAGAGGAGATATGTCCTGCTTCAGAGCATCACACACTCCATGCTTACAATGTAATTAGAACATGAACGTGAACGTGAACGTGAATATGAGCAGTAATGAAACACCACTGTTAAGCTGAGGTGAGAATTAGGTCTAGGCTTTATCTCCCAGTATATGTGAAGGGATTCCTGGTAATCAGTGTTCTTCAAATATTTCCAAGCAGTTGCATCATGTGACTGATTATGTTCTAGTCCAAGGGCTGTAAAAACTTCTTTGGGAACTTCCCAGGTTCTTATTTCAATTCTCTAGGAGTTATTTATCTTAGAATTGTCAGTCAAAGAAATAACAGATTAAAAAGACACAGAGAAGTGAATTACCTCCTGAGGCAGAAAAATTACCTTGGTCATTGGTAAGGAAACTTATATTATCTAGTTTGCTCCAACCAGAGAATTGTGGCTTAACTACCACCTTTTGTAGGCATTACATTGTTAGAAAATACTTTAAGTGCAGTTGCTCATGTAGTTCATATATCTCCTCAACCTTCATAATAGGTTTAGATCCAGATGTTAATAGAAATTAGCTCAGCCCATGATATTTCTAGTATTTTATGTTTGAGAGACTGCAGCTTCCTATGCAGTATATATAGTCATTAACTATATTTGACCAGGATCTTTTACTTCTATCTCAAGTTATACTCTTTCAAAGAACATGTAAAAGCCCATGCAGGGTCCTGCACTTTCAGCCACAGTAATTAGATCAGTACCATGACATGGTGCAGGAAAATTACATTATTAAATATATATTCATTTATGTTATTGTTTAATCAAATTTGTTGTAATGCATAGACAGAAGAAACACTGAGCTACATGTCCCTAGGAACTGTGCAAACACAGAGAATATCTCTCCATAAATGCTTACTGCTTCGCAGCATGGTTTGTAGGAGCGATATTGCAATACCTTCTCCTGTGCCAGCTTAAAGAATCAGAAAAAAACAGTGAGGTTTTAATACAATTATAAAATGGGAAACTACTCGCAACCTTTCAACAGGCAAAGTGGAGACATATGACTTTCTCATTAATGTCAAAATATTGTTCTAAAATGACAGCTCATAGTCACTCCTTTCCATGGAGAAACATTGTCATAATACCTGCTCTATGGCTGTGTTACCTGTACAGAGAAAAAGCAGAGTGCATGTCTGAGCACCCATTCTTATGTTTTTATTAAGAAATAAGTGAGTAAGGTACAAATTTTCTTTTGGCAATCACTGAGAAAAAACGAGGTGCATACATAGCATGCAAAGATGGACCTTCTGAGAAAGGTTCAATTCAGGTTCTCCTCCATGAAGTTCATTTATTCATAAATTAACCCTTGTGGCATTTGTAGGATTTTTAGAAAAGGGAATATCCAAAATGAATGGTAAAGATTATATCAAGTCCAAAGCAGCTATGATTTACCTTGTATCATTATGGTATCAGATTTTCACAGAACATTTTGTAATTGCTGTTTTTAGTCATAATTTAGGCTGTAGTTCATTTTACATGTTTTATAAACATTAACGCTTGTATGTAACTATTACACTGGGTTATGTACTTATTATAAAATTATCTCCATTTTGTTGACCTAGAAAGAGAAATTTCAGACTAAGCTGGAACTAGAAGGACCTGAGATGGTACCTAGGATTAAAAAGAAGGCTCTGCATTTGAATTAACAGAAGGTATTGGGAAGTAATGGTGTGAGCAGGGCTAATGACTGTGGGGAAGGTGATGATGCTGTGCAAATTCAAAGCCTAACACTCATTTATGTGAGCTTTCAGAGATCCCTGTCTTCCAGTCCTGTACATAAACCAGGTTTACAAGACACTATCAATGAGCACCTCCTTATGATTAAGGGTGTTTTTAAAATACAAAGGATAATGGGTGATAAATAGCTACAACTGAAGTGCTGAGCCACTGATTGTTAGAACTGCAAATTGCTAGAACTAGTGACAATGAAATGAAGAAGTGGTTATGAAAGCTTCTTTCCACAAGTTGTGTTCAGAATGGGATAGGAAGAGTTTGTATCTATAAGAAGGTTAAAATAATAACTATATAAATAAAAAGCCTTTTTTAAAAAGAGGAAAAGATATTAATAAGAAACTGAGGAATAGAAGAAACTAATGAATATCTAGTTTTGCACAGACATTCTTGTCTAGGCAGTTCTGGATTCAGATTACAGTCATAGTTTAAAACTCTTAAGTTGTGAATTTGAAAGAAAAATTGTTATTTTACAAGCTATTCAAGACATTGATCTTCAATTTTGCTGTTATCCTTCTCCTGGATGCATGATGGGATCACTCACCCAACTGGAGCATTGACATGGATGGCTGTAAGCTCTTCAGAAGGGATAAGCAAGGAAGGAGAGGCAGAGGGGAAGCCCTGCACCTTAGGGAGTGTTTTGACTGTCTAGAGCTTGATAATGCTGATGAAAGTGTTGAATGTTTATGGTAAGAATCAGGGGGAGGTCCAACAAGGCAGATATCATGGCGAGAGTCTGTTACAGACCACCCAACCAAGATGAAGAGACAGCTGGGAGAAGCATTACAAACGCTAGCCCTTGTCCTCATGGGTGACTTCAGCTTGTCAGATGTCTGCTGGAAATACAATATGGTTGTGGGGAAAGAGTCTAGGAGGTTTCTGGAGTGCATGGAAGATAGCTTCCTGTCACAGCTACTGAGTGAGTCAGCCAGGGAAGGCAACCTGCTGAACCCACTGTTTGTGAACAGAGAGGGACTTGTGGATAATGTGACATCTGAAGGCCATCTTGGGCACAGTGATCGTGAAAAGATGGAGTTTTCAATTCTCAAGGATCAAGGAGGGAGGGTCAGCAAAACAGTCACCTTGGACTTCCAGAGGGGAGACTTTGGCTTGTTAAGGAGACTGATTGACAGAGTCCCCTGGGAGGCAGCCCTTACGGGCAAAAGAGTCCAGGAAGGCTGGACATTCTCCAAGGAGGAAAACGTGAAGGTGCAGGAGCTGGCCATCCCTTTGTACCAAAAGACCAGCTGGCAGCAAAACAAAGGAAACAGCCTCAAATTGTGTCAGAAGAAGTTTAGGCTGACTATCAGGAAAATGTCCTCCACCAAGAGGGTTTTCAAGCACTGGAACAGGCTGTCCTGGGAAGTGGTCAAGTCACCATCCCTGGAGGTATTATAAAAGATGCGTAGATGTGGAGCTTAGACACCTGGTTTAGCTTGGCAGTGTTAAGCTAACAGTTGTTGTGTACGTTCTTAGAGGTTTTTTTCAAGTGTAGCTAACTACAGTGGCTCTGTGAAGAGACTTTGAATCTTGGAAATTACTAAGTTATATGGTTCTACAACCTATAATATATCTAATGTTGAAGTATCTAATGTTTTTGTGCTAAAAGATTAATTTAAAATTCTAACAGAAATTAACAATAGTATACAATATTTCTTTAATGAAAACAGTGCAAAAAGGAATATGCTGCATATCAATGTTCAATGTTATTGTTTCGGATATGGTGCTCACAAATATTGTTGCAAGTAGTTGATATATTGAGTTAAAGGCTGTTTAGGGCTCTAGGGACTGCTGGGGGCAATTGGATGCTTTGTCATAATGAATTATGAGAAATTTTTGAAAGACGAACAGGAGCTATGTAGCATGTGACTTCAGTGAGAAGTGCAGATATGGCTTTAAATTTATGCTGTTAAAAACATTTATGTGCTTTGTTGGCCATGTTTCATAAAGTGTTAATTTTTTAATTATTGAAATCATAGCTTTTGAACTGCTTTAGGAATATTTTCATTTCATTCTTATAAATGTATTTTAGCAGATTACAAAGTCTGTTAACTATTTTTCCCATAGCACGCAAGGAAAAAGAAAACATAGATTTAACTGAAAAGACTGTGGAGAATCATGAAAAGAGTAGTGTCAGAGCTAATTACAGCCCTTGTGATGGACTCAGCCTGACAAACCATTATTTCTCTTCCTTGATGTGACCAGGGAATGGATTGTTGCCCACATAAACTGTTCTTACCAACAATTACTTTCTGTAATTTTTCCTGAGGGATCTTTAACCATCCACCATTAAGTGTTACAAGTCCAGAAGTGGTTGATACTACAATAGTATATCCTCTTGTATGACAGGAATGGTCATGGTTGTCGCACTACAGAACAGTATTTTTTATGCATCATAGGAGTCAATTAATGTGTATCCTTCATGTGATGGGGAATCACCTATATATTCACCATCTGAGTGGAAAATTGAGGTTAGAGAGGCTGTGTAAAAGACTCCAGAAGAGGCTTCATGATCCTGAGAAGTAAGATAATAGCGTTATATATTTGAATGAGTACATTTTAAAATTGATTTTAACAGTTCTAATTCCTGAGAGTAATGACTTCTTCAAAGGTCTGAAATAGACACTCCACCAATAAACGAGAGTTCTTCATCATTTCCATAGACCAAATTCTGTCCTTCCAAAGTCATAACTAACTCAAACACAACTGTCTAAGGATAAGGTATCATTTCAGGAGTGGATTCTTGTTCAAGGAAACTCATATAGATATGCTTAAGAATTAATTATAGGATTGAGCAGATGCTCATTGCACTCTGAGTGGGATGGATTAAGCATCTGGTTAATTACATTTCTTAGCTGTGTCCTCTAAATTAATTTTGTGTTTGTGCTGAAGCATTTTTCACACAATGGGCCTTTTCTTGTATGCTGGCAGCAGGCAAGCAAGGTGATAGGGCCCCTTTGTCACTCCTGTTCTCCATTTTGAAGTGGAAATGGTACTTCCAACACTTTAAAGGTGGATCAAAGAATTTGGAAGCATTGTTTACATGTGAGCTCCTATTTAGTCTGTGCTAGAACCAGTATAACTCTAACTATAAGTCTACCTGAAAGAAATTTTAATTTTTTTTTTTTTTCCATAAGTGCACGGAACAAATCTGGAAATATTTTCCCTAGGAGTTTTCAAAACCGATTTAGTTGACAGGTGATTTAGACTTGGTTTAAAGAGAGCCTGTCAGTGGTTGTTTATACAAAGAGCAGAAGTTTAGAAAGTGCTTTCAGTGAAAGGAAATTTAAAGTGAATCACCAAGAGCTTGCAGAATAATAACTCCTGATGGGGGAAAAAGAATTCAAAACAGTAAAGCTAACAAAAGCACTCAGATCTAGAGAAGATACCATAATTGATGAGACCTGGGTGAAAGTATTAAAGCAGCAGGAAAGCTGAATTGATTTTTTGGAGCTGTATAATACAAGGAAAGATTGGCAGATATATTATATACTAGAAAAATGCCTGCTGTGCACAAGGAGGAAATGCTTCCTTTATATATTGTCCTTTGATATTTTTAAGATTATTGATGAGATAAGGTTATCCTTCTTTGTGCAATGAGATTCTGTGGATTTGGCTATTACACAAAGCTTTCAAAGGAAGGCCCTAATCACCTTTACATTATCCTCGTATTTTCTAGAAAGAGATTTATCAAGTCTTTGCATTAAATGTAATTCAAATTAAACAGATAACGTGTGCTCCATTCAGTTTCAAGTTTTAAAACTTTAAAAGAAACTGAATTGCACCTACTATTTATTAACTGAAGAAGGTTGGCAAACTGTCCCCTCCAACTTCCATATCTTTATCCCAGTTAATATGGTAAGAGCACTATAAGGACTTGTGTCATTAAATACTGAATGCACAGTGACATATAGGTTTTGACAGTCTTAGCTGAGCATTATCATGATTAAAAGGTTTTGAGTGTGCTTCCACATTTGACTTTCCACATTTGACTACACAAGTGGCAAGCATAGAGCTCTCAGTGGAAATCACAGAGCATAGCATTCCTACTTAGAGACGGAAAAAGCATAGGCATATAGAAAAATATAGTAGGCTTTGGAAAACCAAAGTATTGTATCACTAGAGTACAAATTATGCTTATAACACATGGTACAGAGGGATTATAACCTTCTATCTTAAAAACAGAATTACTTTAAAAGTGAAAAATTGTGGTTAAGTACAGCCATGACTAATGTGTTACAATCAGGCTTAATGTGTTACAATCCAGTCTCCTCTGCATTGTGCAATATTTTAAGAAAATAAATTATTCAAACCTGTGTTAGCATCCCAAATGTGCCAGTCTTACATAAAACTTTGATTTCATTAAATCAGGTCACTGATGTAGTATTGATTCAAGGAGAATAATTTGTATTACTGAATTGTCAGTATCATGTCATACCATGCATAAGCTTCTTGACTATTTCCTTTACAGTCTAATGTCTAGAGCAAAGATCAAAGGCATATTTCAACATAGGAAATGGTAATGAAAAGAGTGTCCCTTACCATTTCAGAGGAGGATTATAAGAATGTCGTAGAACAGTTCATCTTCCCTATGCTTTTTTTCTTCATATATCATATAGCTGGTGAAATGAGGTGATGATGTTCTAGGGGTATTATTCTTGCCTTTTCCACTCCTACTCTACACAATTTCTCTCTCTTTTCCCATTTTCTCTCACTGTTTTTGACATTCTTCCTTCATATAGTTCAGGATGGTTATGTTTTTCTTCTGTATCTACTCCTAGAGTTCATCAGTACATCAGTTTAAAATCTGGAGATCAGGCAACATAGCTGCCTGGTATTTCTTTGACAGCTTAAAAATCTGCATCTACATCAACAGATAATGTAGTTCAATAGAAGCAGAATTACAGGGCAAATCAATTAGTGCTTAGGATCCAACATCCCCATTATTCATGTTTCAGGGCTCTTTAACTCACACTAGATCTCACAGGCTCACATTGATCCCATGGGCTGAATGTCTAGCAGCAAGAGTACCTGACTTGAGACAAACTTCTGGTGCAAGCTGATCTGAAAGAAATTGATTTTGTGTACTCTTGAGACCACTCCACAATGCAAACCAAGGCATTTCAACTGGGGACAACAAGGAGGTTTACTTCAAAACCCTATTCTGGATCTGTACTCGAACACTAATATAGACATACAACACATTTCAGCAAAATATTCCAAATTTGTTTCTAATTTTGAAGCCTCAAAATTCTGATCTTTTCCTTGTTTCTTTAATGCATTATTCAGTTTTTCAAGCCTTCTATGTAATTTTCCAATTACTTTTCCTCTAAGCCATTCAAAGGTGTAAATCATAGAGGAAAAGTATTACTGTTCTGATTTGCTGTCCCCTTTCATCTGCTTCTGCAAAGGATAACAGGATACCATGAAACTGTGAAATCCATGTGGGAGACGTCCCTGATTATTCAAGCATTTATACTTTTCTTGCAGCTGAGATTAATTCAGCAGAAAATGGGAGATATTTTTTTCTTCTTAACCAAGTACAGGACAGACTGGTGTGAGAGAAAATAATACATCATTTATGATTTCATATTTCAGTATACTAATCTTTATTAATTGACTGTGATACTTTTTCTGTGTATTTTCAAACTTTGTACTGTTTCATACAATATTTTAAAAACTGTTTTCTTTGCCTTATTGGGAATCACTCTTCTTTGTTATTAGTATGTTATGGTGTCAATAGTGAAATGTTAGACCATTGTTCATTTTGATAACAGTAAACTCCTCACAGCTTTTTATGACATCCATTTTTTCAGTCTTCTCCACAGCAGGAGAATTAAGACTAATAAAAAGAAATGGTCAACATTGACATATGCAGCTCAATAGAAAAATGTATAAAAATTACTTTTTAAAGCTGAAGACTGAAGTCCATTTATTTTTGCAGTCAGCAGCACTGATCTGTTTTCTTTTCTACAAACACACACATTTGACAACTTATTCTAGAGATCATCACCATCAATTGTAGATTTCAGGAAAAATTCAGATTATTTTTGGTTTTTTAGTTAGCTGAACTCTGTAATGCTGATACTGAAATGTTGAAAGCAGGCTTCTCAATGCTGCAGGAATGAAAGCAGTATCTCATTTACATTCCACTCCTGGTGTCTGCAGCAGATCTATAAATAGAATAGGATACACAGAGAAATTTGTTATTGCAGCTGATAGCAATTTTCTTTTGCAAAGGTGTCTGGAGGCATTATTCATGAGATTCATTCTGGTAGACTCTCATGCTGAGAACCTCACTCCCCAGAACTGCAGGTGGTCAGTTTAGAAACACACTAATCAACTGCTATGCCCAAAGACTGTCACAAGACTTACTTATTCCCCTCTTTTAAAAAACACAGGAGTTCTCTCAGGTCCAGATTATTTTCTCTAACCTGATTGCATGGATAATATAAGCAGTGAACAGATTTTTAGAAATCACATTCATTTGACATTTTATCACTGAACATCCTAACAATTATGCTATTATCTGGAAAAGGGGAATGGGTGTGATTTGATACAGCTCACATCATGTCCTCTGCATTCATACCCATGGGCACATGTGACCTTGTCAAGTATAAGGCAGAGGTATTTTTGTTCAATACTGAGGACATGTAGCAACCACACAAACTGAGCTATCTAGGTGTCATCTAATTTCAATCATAAAACAAGGGGAATATCAAGTAAGACCTTTAATGAAAATGTATTTATAATAAATGACAGAAGGGAATGTCATATGCTCCTGATTTTCCTGTCTGATCTTGGGTTTCCTTCCATATCTGCCGATGTGCAATCTTTGTATATTAAGAAAAAAAAATAATTCATACAAACAGAGTATGCACATTCCTAAATGTTTGTTATTATCACCCCTCAAGACTGGCTACAATTTATTTTTTCCCTTGCCTATTCTAATATATTTTCAATGACTGAGAACATAAGATATATCAAAACAGAGATATTACCTCTATTCTAGTTCAATTTCAATTATCATTACTTTGTGTTTTCATATTTCAGGGTTTTTTTACAACTGTCTGTGTTGTCACAAGCTATATGCAATAGCTGAATGTAGAAATGATGATTCCATCTGCAAAGTAAACTAGTATCTTTATATACTTTTTACTTCACTTTCTTTCCTTTTTTTCAGACATAGAAGAGCTGTTTTTCTGTATTAGTTATTTCAACTATGTTATGAAAACAGCAGCACAACAAACTACTAAGACATTGGAAAAGTCATATATCTTACCATGAAAGGAATGATAAATTAAAACATAAAATTAAACTCAAAAGAACCTGTCAAATCAAGTCAACCATAAAGCATTCTGGTATCTCTATTGCCAGGTACACAAGCAAAAAAAAAAAAACTTAAGAGAGTAAAACCAAAGAAATATATTACAACCACAAGTCAAATGTCACTGATTTTCTGTAAGTTTAAATCCATCCTGTTTCTTAAGTATGTTTTGATACTCATACATTTTTTGGTTTTGTTTATAATTTAAATCTGTCAGTGATGCAGAAAATTGGTTTTGTGAATGCCCTAAACTCTACTCTGGAAAACTCTGCCAGTTTGCAACTTGTGATGAAAACCCATGTGGAAATGGTGCTACATGTTTTCCAAAGTCCAAGCGAGACGCTGTTTGCCTTTGTCCATATGGAAGATCTGGCATCCTCTGCAGTGATGGTAAGAACCATATTCTTCGTGCATTGTTCATAGTTTCTATCATTTATAGATGCTGTGGTCAGGAACAAGTCAAATGCTTTGAAGGAAAAACACTGAATGTGACTATGTCCACTCCTACAAACACAGCCCTAACCCTAGTCACAAGCAAAGAATGTTTGAGCTGAGCACCCTCCCCGCATATTGTTTCACAAAAGTGTTGACCGGAGACAGAGAGATGGAGGGATCAAAGAAGATGAGAGCAGACAAGTTAAGAAGTACCAGGTAGTGTCTGATGTTTTGATAATTTACCTTGAGGAAAAACTGAGTGAAGAGGAAAACCGATAAAGCTAAGTAAGAAGGTCATTTTGACTAATATTATCATGTGAAGAGCTGTTATTCCTCAAGCATTGATTATAATTATGGTTCTAGGTCAGAAATTCTTGTGTGTGAATATCCAAGATATTCTCTTTCCCTAACACTCAATGTAGCAAGATGTAATGATTGAAAAATCTGCATATAGAAAATAATCACCAATTTTGAGCTGATTTAAGAGTGCAAATGAAGCACCTTTAAAAGTAATATTAAGCAATCAATGTCAAAGTCTGCATTGTCTTTTTTCATCATATCATATGCATCTTTACATCCTATTCGAAATTTTAATTTCCAAAAATGTCAGTAGATGGACATTTATTGCTTATCCATGTTTTCATCTAACCTTGGTAATTAATAGCCAACAGCAAATATGTAGGTAAGCATATGAAAAGTGTGATACTTCCTTGGTAATCTTTCTTAACTGGCACTAGCATGAGATATTGGGGCTTCACATGCTGGGGTTGGTATCCAGGTTAGCCTTTGACAGGTTTCTTTTCTTCCATGTACTTCTCTATTTGGTGTTTGAATCCATGTAAACTTGATATACAACATCCTGCAGCAAAGAGCCCTGGGACTTAAACGTGGAGCTTGAGCAGTAGTACTTCCATTTGTTTGCTTAACTATGCCATTTGCTAATGAGATCAATGCCTCAAACTTCTGTCTCAGAACAGAGGTTTCAGAGTTGTTCCCTGGTTTTATGTTTTTATGTTCCCATGCTTAACTTCTCCATGCCTCTTCTGATTTTCTATATAACCTTATTATAACTCTCCCAGAATTATTTCTGAATATTCCAAGTTGATTCATTCATTTTTGGGACACAATTCATGCTATACCTTTATTCAACCAGGCTGCCTCTCTTTTCTCCTCCCCAGTTCCACTGCATCATCTTTAAACTAAGAGATCAGAGCTGACCACAATACTCAAGGTGTGATAATGCAACTGCTTTATACAGCGGTGTTTGACTTCTTTTCTGGATTCTTCCCTGTCCTTTTCTTGACCATTACTTGCATTCTGTTTCCTTTTATAAGTACACTGACATTTTCATGAAACTGCTTATTAAAACTCCTAACACCTTTTTCTTTGAATGCTGATGGCAAGTTCAGAGCCATCATTCTGTATCTAAGTCTAGGACTGTTTCTGTAATCTGCCTCAATTTACATCTGTCAACACTGGGTATCATCTAACACTTTTTCCCTGCAGTTGGTCTATGAAGCTCTTCAACAACTCTTCATAGTTAGCTGTTTGTTGAGAGTCTGAGTGAAAATTGAGAGAGCCTAAATTGAGAGAAGGTATACAAATTCATTATTTTTATAAGACTGGAGAGATGAGGGCTTTGAAAGCATAGGAAGAATGTAATTTTATTAGCTGGAAAGGGATAATTCTCTGTATCATCACTATAAGCAAGCAAAATGAGGAAGAACAACCAACTTTGTAGGACAGAGTGTAAATCTAGGGTCAATAAGACCATGACATAAAAAATTATTGAAATATGAAAAATCATTTCAATGAACTGCATCTTAAGAAATTAAAAGAATATAAACTAAGCACAGAAAGAAGACTTGTTAAGCTAGACTTTGCATTGAAACTTACTCTAAAACTGAACAGAGAAGGCAGAAACAGAGCCACAATGCAGTCAAAGTTGCAGCTTTAAGGATAACCCTAACAGCATCAATGCGATACATTTTGTGAGATATTTGAAAATAATGACAGATTGCCTAATTACAATGATAGAACAACATAATTATATTTGAAACAGCAGATAAGTTTAATTGTTGACTATAACAAGAATGAGGAGCCCAGGTAATAGATATATTAGAAAGAAATTGCCCATGCAATTTAAAGTCTAGGCACACTTATTTTTTATTGTCTCCCATTTAAGATGCGCAATAGTATTTTCCCCGCTATTAAGATTAATAACCAAAAGCATGTTACTTTGTATCCGAAACTGAAGAAAAGCTTGTTTTTCATAAATGCTTGTCAAATAATAGTTGAACTTCATAACAATGTACGAGGTGTTACAATTATTATTTGATAAAATTAATATAGTAAATGTACATAACAGAATTGCAGATTTCATACCAGTATTGCTGTTCCTGCCAATAAAGGTTATTTACAAAAGACAAAGTAAGGATACAAAAAAGATATGAACAGAGCTGCAAATGAGTCCACTGCTACAGATCTTGCCTATATCAGAGCTCCAATCGCCTGTTAAGAGTTGGAAGGCATACTAAGAACATCAGTCTCTACAAATATGTAAGAGAAAGTGATAAAACTATTGTCACTATTAAATGAAGGCACGAGAATGCTTGGCAAAGCAAGTGAAAAATGCATCATTTTATGCTTTTATGGGGAATGCACATCCTAAGAAAGTGAGAAAACTATAGGGCTCCCATAAATGTCATAAATAAGGCAAAAATAATTTCAATTAGACAAGTCTCTGTAAATATGGAAAAACAGATGAGCTCTTTCAAGGATTTTTCTTCTGTTTCTGAAGCAGTTGAGGAATATTAAGCAGGCTGGAAACAATTGCTCTGAATTTTTCTTAACTACATTATGTTTCTTTCAGACATCAAGAAAAACATCCCAAAAGCACATCCATATATATATAGTAAAATGCATTAGCACTCCTTACACATCTTTTCTTGCTTTTATCACTAGATGGCCATGTTGCTATATAAGTTGACCCTTATATATTGAAAACTCTCCAAAGATTATGTATACCTAAGGCATACTAGGTCAACAGGGATGGGTGAGATATCAATTGAGTTCCCCCACCTGCCATTGTTGCTTTGTGCTGCTTTGTGGGTGTGCAGGGGAGCATTGATCACATAAGCAAACACTATTGATTTGAGGAGTTAAGTGCCTACATGACTTTCAGCTCAGGGGAGTGGCATTGCTTGTAACAACAATTTAATCACTTGCTAAAATAGAAAACAGGAAATATGTAGCAATTCACGTTATCAACATGCAACTGCTTGGAACAGAGACTTTGTCTACATGGGCAGTTTGACTCAATCTTCCAAGTGATTTTGGTTTTTAAGCTGTACATAAAGGGATTTAAATTTAAATTGAGTGCACAGTTATTGAGCTCTGGCTTTTCATTAGTTTTGTGTGAAAGCAGCCAACATTCAAGCCCTAGTCTCATAAATTTCCTTTTGCATGTAATTTAGTAAAAAGTTGCTTGCACTCTGTTTCTTACAGATTGTAAATCTCCTCCTGTATTTAGGATCACACTGGTGACTGACCATTTCAGACCAAATGAATACACAATCTGCAATGGTGCTATGAACATTTTTTTTTCTGTAAAATGCTTTTTAGAATACTTCCTATGCATTTGATTTTTATACTTTTAAAAGTTGATCAGGAATACATACCAAAACCTGATTGTGGAAGCAAACGAGGATTGGGTTACCACTGAAACTGTCTGTCATCTGGGGACATTTATCATTTCATAGGATCTAACATTTAAATGAATATCTGTGGTGCTTGCTCAATCTGAAAAGAAAGCTTGAGCTCAGACAGTTAGATAGATGTCCATATCATAGAATCATAGAGTATTTTGGGTTGGAAGGGACCTTAAATATCATCCAATTCTGGCCCCTTTGCCATGGGCAGGGACACCTCCCACCAGACCAGGCTGCTCAAGGCCCCATCCAGTCTGGCCTTGAACACCTCCAGGGATGGTGAATCCACGACTTCCCTGGACAACCTGTGCCAGTGCCTCACCACTCTCATCATGAAGAAATTCTTCCTAATGTCTAGTCTAAATCTTCCCCCCTCCAATTTATAGCCATCCATCCTTGTCCTATCACTGCAGGTCTTTTGTAAAAAGTCCCTCTCCAGCTTTCTTGTACTCCCTCATCAGGTACTGGAAGGTCACTATAAGGTCTTCTTGGTGCCTTTTCTTCTGTAGGCTGAACAAACACAGCTCTCTCAGCCTGTCCTCATATGGGAGGTGCTCCAGCCCTCTGATCATCCTTGTAGCCTCCTCTGGACCTGTTCCAACAGTTCCATATTCTTCTTATGATGAGGATTCCAGAACTGGACACAATACTCCAGGTGGGGTCTCACAAGAGCAGAGTAGAAGGGCACATATCTATATCAACAGATATGTATATCACCATACTTCAGCTCTTTTGAAATTGAGGACAATTCTAGGGATAATGATTTGAATATAAATGTGGCCAAATCAGTGTTGTTAACAAGAAACAGACATCAAATAAACTAAAAAAAGCCTAAATTATTAAAAATGCTGTTGCTGTATCTCACCAAAATAAACAGAATTTAGGACTAAAGACTGCAATCAGCCTCCATTCCTGTTTTCTATTTTTTTTAACACTTTCATCTAAGTGTAGAGTGGAGACATTCCCTGGTTGGGGCAGAAGACTGCTATTGTCTGTAAAATGTAAGGCCACTATACCTGAGTGTAAGGAATTTTGCACAAATTTTGAAGACGATATATCAGAGTATCATTGCATTGCAAGGCTGTGATGGCCTTTTAAGTGTAAGTGAAGCAGGAGTGGTTCATTCACCCGGAAAAGATCACCTGGACTTCTAAACTCTTCATGATGATGTTAATTATGTGTTACACATGACACTGGGCCCTGGTCCTGTTTGTTGTGTAACATATTATTAACAACACAAAGCATTTGGTTAAGCCTGGAATCAAGAGGAGGCATTTTGTAAACACAAAGATAAATTTAAAAGGATAAAGATTTCAAAGGAATGTGTACTGCGAAGGTGAGCGAACACATCAATCGCAGTGTTTTAAACCAAGCTTGTGTTTCACTTTCATTATGTTTCACGTATGTACATGTGTCAACATAAAACAGAGTCCTAACTATGACATTCTGTTTAATAAAGACAGACAGAAAAGAGCCACCCACAGTATGTATTCACAGCAATCCCTAGATATGTTCCTTGAAATGTTTCAGAGCAGCATTGGCCATAACATTTCTGGTAATATTTCACAGTCCAAAGGATTCCAGCAGGATTTCTATAAGGTGTATTCCCCCCATGTATAAAATTCATTTCAAAGTGCTGAAGTGAGAATAGCCCCTTGCTTCAAGCTCTGTAGAGTGAAAATCAGCCTGCAAGCAGATTGCTTCTGTGCAGCTGTGTTCAGCACACAATGTCACCTTCAGAGTTGTTTGGGTCTGCAGACTAAACTGTGCAGTTCGGTGACAGCAGATGCCCAAAGGGAATTTCCTCAGATAAAAAAAAACCTGCATTGCAAGGTTTCTGGTCAGTAGTAAGAGACTTTGGGGAACACTGATCAGGGCTGCTCCTCTTCCCGTTCAAGAGAATTTATTTTCTGGGTCATTTACTTTTAGCTGGTCTTTACTTCCCCTCTTCTCTCCAATGTGAGGAATGTCATAAAAATTGTACGGAACACGCATAGGCACACTCATGCACTGTTAATGTCACTTCCGTATTTCCAGATTTTCAGATTCATATTCTCATCCTTGAGCACTGAAGTCACTTTTATTATTTTAAATCTCAGCTTCCAAGCAGAAGTGCAGGTTACTGGCCCATATGATACCTGAAATAAGTTAAGCTAGTAGGACCCACGGACTCCATGACTATTGAAACCACAAGACAAATAAAAAGAAAGACTAAATATTTACTGAAGGTGGGGAGGCGAAGGCATACTCCTGAATTACTGATTATGTGGATCACTAATTCCACATGCAATAGTCTTCCCGATGTTAAAAGTCTTCTACTACCACCTTGAACTCTCACCCGGCACTGCACCACCCTGCAGCTCTAGCACCCTTTATCTCTTTCTCCTTGCACTTCCCAGAGTTTCTGGTGAGTAGGATCACCTATTAAGTAAAGCAGCTTCAGTGCAGAACTAGTAAAACATGTAAACTAAGTACACAGGAACAAGCCATCCAAACTTCATGCTGCTTCCTTAGAAAAATGATGAATAAGAGGAGGAATATCCAAGCTGCTTTTAAAATATTTTTTTCTGAACTCAGCTAAGAAAAGCTTTTGCACTCTTTCCTTTAGTATTTCTGTGCTCAGAAGCAAGTTTTGGCTTATTAAGAGCTATACTGCAAACCAGTAAGAGAAACAGTGGGTGCAGAAATTTGTGATAATAAAGGGCATTTTTCTGAAGACCTTTGTACAGTGTGGGAGACGAGAAAATACACTGCTTGACAGTAATTTCCACTCTTTTGTCAGTATTGACTTTGTAAATATGTGAGCTGGTATTTAGGAGAACTGAATAATACTCATCCCACAGCATTGATGTCTGCTGATCCTGGAGCTAGCCTGCAGAGCTAACAACTGTTCACAGTTAAGTCAATGATAATATAAAGTGGATTATTTGATTGTAATTCTGTAGCCTGAAGTCTTCATCTCTTTCTTCCCTTTCATCTGTCTTGCTTTATGCATTGTATTGTAAAGCTGTGGTTCAAGATGCATTGGCAGTGAACGTGGAAGGGAAAATTAATTTTAACTCATAACAAAAAATTCAGAAATAATGAAACCTTTACTCTCACCCTAGTCTCTCCTCTTTGTTAAGCTCTTTTACAAAATATAGTTGATTTTTTTTTTACGTCTCACTGTTATGCTCTCCTGTGAAAAGATGTACAATGTTTAGGAAGTAGGCACCAGATGATATTAATGTATTTATATAATGGAATAATATGTCATTATTTGTTTGTGAGGCAATGGGACATACCTTATTATCTGTTCAGTACTGGCAATGTGGGAGAGGACAATGATGAATGTCATAGGACTGACAGAGAAACACAGGACAAGATCAAGGACAAGAAGTTGACAAAGGCTTGAATACTCTGTCGGGGGGGGGTGTTTGGGGCACAGTGTTGATATGGAGTATGTTTCTGCATGACTTATAATGAGAGCCATAGGGACACATTTCTGTTCTTTATCACTTCAGACTGTACACTAAAAGAGCAAAAGTGGGAATCAGCTTGGATTATGTCCAGGCAGGAAATGGGAAATAACCCAATGTGTTTAGTTGTGCACTTTTTGTAAATAACATTTTGAAAAACAGTTTTTCAAGGAATAGATGTCTTTAAGACTATACAATTTTCTAGCCCCATAACTTTATAATGAAAAGAAAGAGAATAAAAGGAAAAGGTGGACATAATTTTACCAATCATTGTATTTTTCATACATGGTTATTATTTTTTTAATTTTTAATTTAAACATATGTAGTAGTACAGTAAACTACTCTGTATTAAAATCAAACTAATGAAAGTAATTGCATTAATGATATCTCAAAGACTGAATGTTTTATGCTGATGTACATTTACTGATTAACTTTTCAATGTGATTGGATAAAGATCTCTCCATAAGTTACACTTAGGGAAGAGAAGAAACATGATAAAAAAGTGGTATAAAATCTATAGCTGCCAGTCCAGAAAGAGATAAAATATGGAATAGCTGTCAAGCTTGCTATGTTGAATTAACCAGAAATATAAGCTTTTGACTCAAGATTCAGTAACATTTTATTTCTAAGTACATTTTACTCTGAGATAACAGAATAGGGAGGACTGTTTACAAACACACACTGCACGTACCTAGATGCTAAGGATAGGGTAGTTAATTAGACACTGCATCTGGCTTTTACTGGGTGTGAGAACCTCCTTCAACACTGTGAAGAAAACTGTGAAGAAGTAAACCAAATAATATGCAATGGTTTTAATAAAACTTGCCTCTGGAGCTAGTATTGCCTTATATAAACTATTTCTTCGCTTGGTGACCACATGCACTATATGGGTATAGCTCCGTATGGTGGTCATGTACTATTTTAGGTACCATCCAAGCACTGTGCACATACATGGTGGGATGAGCATGGAGGGGAGCAGGGATGGGGTATGATGGCTGGTTAACAAGTGTAGGTAGTGCTTCTGTGAGTCAACAACGAAAAAGGACAGTCCAATCAGGGAATCTGAAGTTCCCCAGACCCACTGTGGGAGCAATGCCAAGGATATCAAAGATTAATTGGGACTAAGATAAAGCATGAAGCTGATACCAAGCATTTTAGAATAAAATTATTAAAAAGGCCAGATGTTCCAAATTAGATACACAGGATCATGAATCTTGAATTGGTGAGAAGGCCAGGCTGGAAAAATATGCCTGTGAATAAGTGAATTGGAGATAGGACTGAAAACAGTCAGGAGAGTGTGGAATAGACAAAACCAAAATTATCCTGTTTGTCTGAAGAGCCATTTAAAGATCTGCCTGAATAAGAGATGCCAGTAGTAGTAGTACTTTCTTAATTTGACTCCTGTATGCCATGCTGTTTAAAAGAATATGCTTAGAGAAGATTACGAGCTCTACATCTCCTTCATCGCTGCACCCACTGTTGGTTCCAAATTGCTCATCTGGAAAAGCAGACGTGTCCAGCTTCCTGCCACTGTTATGTAAATCTTTTTTGTGCCCAGATACTAAGTTTAGGAGACTATTTATTGACTTGGTTTGGTTTGACTTGGGTAATCATTCTATTGATTTGTATTTTTACTGTGCTGTTATTCTGAGATAAATTGTTTAACCCAAAACCTCTTGGCTGGTGGTGTCTGTTACGACCCCTGGAACTTATTGCACAATATAGATGTCTTAAGCCCTTACATTGCTGGATATATTATCAGATGTGCTGCATGGCCCAAGCCAAATGCAGAGTTAAAACGGGATGAAAAGTCTGCAAAGAGCTGAGAGGAGATGATCAAGTCATCAAAGATGGACATAGTTTATGAAAATTGCTTCTTGCCAGATATTTTGAAAGGGGCTATGCTCAGACACCCAGAGGTAAGAAATTAAAATGTCAGTTTACAAAGAATATTTGCAGTACTCCATCTCTGAACCTGGAGTTCAGAGGGCTATACACAATTTTTCAATCCACTTCAGACTTCACATGCAACTTTGTGCTAATTATTTAGTTTCTGAGTACACTATGGTTACCATTCTTTAAAATCAGAAAATAAAATTTTCCTTTATTTCACGAAGATCTAGCTGAGAATTTCTAAGTCATTTAGCTTTTATGGCAATGAAGATCAGAGACAAAGAACATGCAGAATGGGAAGGAGTTGCAGAGTATAGAGAAGGTAGGGTTTATCCCATCTAACTTAGGAAGTCCATGTTTACCCTGCCTTACAATCCAATGCTACTTTTGTATTTGGTGAGATGAATTTAGCATTATAGAATACTGTTCACTTGCCTCTGTAGCAGGGGTTTTTGAAGAACACTGCACCATAAATATACTTAATTTTTACACTGATGTGCAGTCTTAGGTGGTCAGCTGTTAGGTAGACATCTGTATCATAGATGTCCTCATTTGGTCAAGATCATTGCTCGCCATTGTGTACATGTGTAGATCAGTTCTAATGACTGAGAGTCTTAGAGTCTAGATATGTCTTTACAAATAAATGTAGAGTAAAATAAAAATAGGTAAGCAACACTATGAAATGAAGTCTAACAACTATTAAATACCAATGCAAAATAAAATAAAATTACATATCAGAATTTTTTGTGAGAGTACAGAAGATAGGATTATATGTAAGCTTTCCCCATACAGAGGTCTTGAAAGTAAAGCACAATTCTTGTATCTGGTTGGTAAACTGTAGGTAAGATTGCAGTGTAGGTAAAGATACAAACTAGATTGTTAATCGTGTTTTACACTGAAGATAGATCTCCCATCTTCTTTACTTCATACAGATGTTCATTCAGAGTGCATCCATGGATCATGGATGTAGGCTGTTGATTTAGGGTGCTCTCCTGCCTTCAGGACTCTTAAGTAACATGTCATGTTGACATTCTCTGGTATAATTTTTTCAGGGTTTTGTACAATAGCTTTCGAAACATGTTGCTGAGGTGTCCATTAGACTCTGAAGTGGTATCTCCAAGAAGCATTTTAAGCCTGCTTGACAGTGACAAGATTTTGACATCTGACAGTTGACCAAACTCGGATAGAATGGTCAACCTTTTCAGTACTGTGCGGAGCCTGGGCCATATGTAGTGTTACAGGCCATGTATAAATGGTGATGCCAGCCTCTGGAATTAAATGATAGCAAATTCCTATGTCAGCGAACTACCAAGCATGTCTAATTTACTAAGGCCAGTTCCCATTTCTGTCTTCTTAAAAGACTAGCCATATATCCCACATTTTAGGTAAAGTTATTAAAAGATAAATTATTTTTTAACATGCTTAAATACAAACAGTTCTGCTATCGACACTGTTTTGTTGTGACTCTGACAAAATCTCCACCTAGCAAATCTATCATTTTGTTAGATAAGGAAAAGTACAGAGAAAAGCTGATTCTTGTCCCAGTAACCCCTAATTTGCTGCCCTCCATCAAAACTATTCTTGCTTAAATAAGATATGCTTTTAGTTGCAAGTATGAATTGAGATCTTTCAGCTTTTTTTTCTTGGATGAGTCAAAACTACAGTGAAATTGAAACTGGTATGTATTAATAGTCTAAGAATGTGGATATATGATAATTTTCTGTATGCTGTGCAGCACCTGGTCAGTTGGAGTCACATACTCCTATGGTTCAGGTCCTACTGTTGTTAATCACTTTGCAAGACATTCCTTTGTCAACGTTCAAATGCTTCTTTACAGGGAATGCAGAAATAAGCAAGTAGAAAAGCAGGAAAATAACTCCATAGTTAGAAAGCTTCATGAAAACAGCTGAGACAATAGCATACTTCATCCTGGGAATAACGTGTTTTACTCTACTGGGAACAACTTGTCAGGAATAGACTCTGCAGTGAGTTCTGTCAGCAAACCAAACCATCTGGCTCTGTGGAGGTACCTGACAGAATTTTCTTTTCTCATTATAAAGGGAAGCTAGAAAAGGTAATAAACACAAAGACCTCCTTTATTTTAAAACCTTATTGTCTCTTAAATGTGTAGTGATTTATTAAATAAGTAGAAAGAAAGTAGCAAGGGGAAAAAAAAAGAAAAGAAGAAAATTTTGTATTAAAGGAGCTGTCTATGTGTCACAGCTTTCTGAGAAGCAAAAATTGCAGAACTTGAGCCTCCCTCAGAGACATTCAGGTAATCTAGGGGAATACTAGTGGACTGCAGCCAGCATCAAACTTAAATATAGGAGAGCTGTGTTTTTCCTCCAGAGCTGCACATGACTTTCAAAGGTCTGAAAGTCAGAGGTTACATTCAGCCAGACTAGGTTGAGAACAAACTCATTGTCAGTTTTCTTCAAAACCACTGTTTCATATGGAAATTTACTGGCTACCATTTAAGATCACAGAATGTGTCACAAGTGTGAAAGAGTGCTTAATAAATGGGGATTGTACACTCTGTATTGCTGCAGACTCCAAATCTATGGTAGAAAAGATTTGTCAGAGCCTACTTCTGCACCTTTTGTCAGATGCAGATACTAAGGCAGTGTCTGCTGCTTCAGTGCCAATACAACAGGTTTCCCTCGTTTCAAATTTAGAAATAGATAACACAAACTGGAGATGTTGATAACATTTTCACAGTTTCATATTTGGTGCTCAGGCTGGTTAGAGATAACTACTCAAAGCTTCCAAATCTAGGCCCATGCCCAGCCTTTCAGGATTAGCCTTTACTCACCAATTCTTTCTCTTTCTCCTGTTTTTCACTTAGCCATATTATCGCTATGAGTATTATGTTATCCCTGCTAGGAGTATCGACTACAAGAATTGAGTACAGTAGCCTGGCTACTGAGCTGCAGCAAGCAGTCTTGGGGTCTTGTGGGTGCTTAGTACCAGTGCTCTATTGACTGTTTACCGGTACAGATACATGTATGGACTTTATTTTATTAGTTTTTTATTTGTTTTTTTTAATCCCACAGTTTTTCTCGACATAATGTGCAAAATTCTGTGCCACCATACCACCAGGAGCTTCAATGAACTTGTAGCTCTCACAGCTTTGGAGGGAGCAGGAGTGTATAGTTAGCAAAGGTGTCTTAGAAAAACCTTCATGCTATGCTTGGTCAGTGCCCAACATAAAGGAAATTTTCAACAAATTCCGCCTAAATGACATTGAAAAGGGTTAAATAGTTTGTTGATACTGTAAATTATACATTTTTAGAATTTCAGTTCCTGAATATTCAGACAATTCAAACAACGATGCAAAAAAATGTGAACAAGATAATTCATGTAGGTCTTATTCACTGTGCTGCAAAATCCTCCTTTTATGACGTTTCTTTTTATGATTTCTCTGCCTGTGAAGAATTATTATTCTGAAACCTCTCCAGCACATCCTGTACTCACTTTCACTCAGATGCCTGTCAGAGGCGGTATGTCTTTTAACAAGAGAATTTCTTGATGTATTTCCTTTTGTCTACCTGAATTTTGAGTAACTTCCATTTGTAACAATGTCGTGTACAACCCAGGAGATGGCAGTAGCTGCCAATAATTCATTTTAAAATAAGCCTATTTACAAAAGTTGAAAAATCAAGAGATTACATTAAGAGGAAAAACAAATTATGTCTGCATGTGTGTAAAATATTACAATGTATCAAATTATTAGGATTATGTAATAGTTTTTAAGTTGTGAAATAAGCTACTAAATAGAACTTCCAAATACATATATTAAGGAATTTGCCATAACACTGAATTTCTTTGTTTCTTTTTTCATCCAGCTCTTCATATTACTCAACCAAGTTTCAGTGGCACAGATGTCTTTGGCTATACTTCATTCTTAGCTTATTCTACAATCCCAGATATCACTTTCTACTATGAATTCCGCTTGAAGTTTCAGTTGGCAAACCACCACTCATCTCTACAAAATAACTTGATTTTTTTCACTGGACAGAAGGGCCAAGGTAAGCTTTATTTTTATTACCCATCCTTACAGACTTTCAAATATTCATGAAATAAGTAGGATAAAAATATACACAGCTTCTTCTTGATTGTTTTTAGGATATAATTTAATTAGGAGGAAAATAATCTCTTTGATGCTTCACTGTTTTATAAACACAAAGTAAACAATCAGATTGCATAAATATTTATTTTCATTATGGAGGAGTATAACTACTTCCAGTAATTAACAGTCAATATGATGATTGAAGTAGCATATTTCTGATCAAAATAAATGGAAGCTAGAAGATAAAGCTTCTCTTCAGTTGGCAACATAAATTTTATTATTGATTACATTTATTTAGTGCCCACTTTTGAGAGATGCTGCCTCAGGTCTTCCACTGATACTTATTTTATTGGAAAATCAATCCACCCATCCAAACTGCCCCAACTACCTTGCCATTTCTTTACCTGTGTCCTCAAACAAACTGCTGCAGGAGCAGACATGAATTGCTGACATTGTCACAGAGGCTGCACTTCCATAGTCCACAAGACTTAATTTTTACCTTAATTGTTTCTGCAATTGGAGTATGAGGTAAGTTTTGGGTTTGAAGCTGTGCTGTGAGGTTATTGAATCATCACAGTAGGTAAGTTATTTAGGTACGTAAATATAAGTCTCTGCTGCCCCAGTAGATGCTTCACATCATATGAGTTTGGCAGATACAGCCCACAACTTATGGGAACCCTATGCTTATGCTGAACCATATGAGAAAATTAATACTTCAGGAAGATGAAAAAGGGAAGCAATTATTATCAGCAGTCTTAAGATAATGAGGTCCCAAACTACATTATTAAAAATGAATTTTAGGGAGGCATTATGAAGCTACACATGTATCGCATGAAAGAGTTGCAGTTCATCACATCAGTAGGATACAGGGTATCATCCATTTGCTATGTTCATACATTTGATATTTTCTTAGGTCTTGTTTTCCATTAAATTTCTTAATCGATTTCCTGTACCTTCTGGGGCTTCTTTCCCTTTCTCCTTGTGGTAGACTTCAAAGAGTCAGACTGTTTTACTATGTCAATGCAAACTAAAATCTGAGCTTAGAACAGCTTGGCATTTTACTTCTCTCTGATATAATTAAGCCTGTTACTTTTCATTTG
Organism: Phaenicophaeus curvirostris; assembly: GCF_032191515.1. NCBI lineage: Eukaryota > Metazoa > Chordata > Aves > Cuculiformes > Cuculidae > Phaenicophaeus > Phaenicophaeus curvirostris. The sequence goes on from NC_091393.1 coordinate 19,379,220, forward strand.
CAAAGATCTTGTCAAATTTAGCTGGTACAGCACTGCTGATAAACTGTTCTTCGGCATGTCGTGAGACCCTAGTACAGCACATGGACAAACAGCCACAAACTGATATAATTAAGATATTGAGTTGATTATCTGAAGTAGCTTAATACAAATAAATATTAAATCACTGTGAGTATGTCTAAACTCAAAACTTTGCCTCTGCCTATGTGTGTGGATCAGACTTTGCTAAGATTTTTTTTCAAACTTCAGCAGAACATGCTGTTCCTGCTAACTGAACAATATTCAATGTGATTTTAACTGCATCCAGGTCTAGCAGGGCTTGTACCACATTTTAGTCCCATGACAGTCACCATTCACTCTCATGCAGCTTTTCCCTTGCTACCACAGTTCACTCCCAGGCAGCTTTTCCTTTCACTTACTCATTATTTATTGCTGTGGATGCAGGAAATATTGTCTTTCTTTTTTGGGGTAGCCAAGTAGGAAACGTGCATGTTTACACTACCTAAAACATTTCCATCTAATCATTCAGAAAGCAGCTTTCAAAAGCCACTGTCCCCATCGTTCATTTTTTATAACAACATTACATAGCTCTTTTGTAATACAAAAACAAAGGAATTGTTAAAACAGTTTTTCCTTTTCAATGGTAAGAATTAACCACTTCATTCAGACACATTTCTGCAACACTGGGAACTGAATTTCAAACTGTCAATATTGAAATTGTAGGAAAAGTAACCAAGCAGAAATTATAGCAATTCGTCTACTCTCTTCACTCAGGATAGGAAAAAAATGCAAATATGAAATGTAGACCATCGATAACACAAAATAACTTGACATTTTCTTAAGTTACTATAATCAGAAAAGAACACCAAAAAATTGCTTTAAAATACATTGCATTAAAATTTGTCTCAAAAAGGCGTGCCTGCAAGGTGTACCTGTAAGGTCAATGTCGCTGTGAAGTGTAGGTCTTGCAACCATATTTAGGCGAACTGAGTGAAAAAAAATCCTTACATTGCCATTTTTACTAACCAGAACACTAGCTTTCTGGGCTTATTGTGTAGTTGTCAGGTAGAAATGTGGGGTTTTATTATTTTGCATATCATTTTTTTGTGAACACTGCTGTATGGCAGTAATGAGTTTCTGTTGCCTCATGACAAATCATAGGTGGGCAGCAAAGCACCAGCTGTCAGCAAGGCTGAGAAACAACAAGGCATCCAGTATGTTGCTGTGTAAATTTTGTTTTATTTATTTCCTTAATTTAAACAGTTGGGGAGACTGAGTAACCCCTATTTTAATTACTAGAAAGCAGTATTTCTTACCAAGTGACCTTTACTTATTTCACCGAGAGGAGATGCTGATGGTCTAGCAATTTACTGAGTATAGAGCAATAATGCTTTCACCACGATAAGTGTGAGGGGTTTTTGCAGCTTGTCATCTTGCTGTAAGGAATTATTTTTAACATTCTGTTTACATTTTCCCCTTCTTCCATTTCACGCTTTCTTGTAGTTCACATTCTCTCATGGTACCCTGCCTGATTCCCCTCCACCGTCATCTCTGCCTAAACCATGGACACTGGTGCCGTGGCTAACTCCTTCTGAAGGACTGTCAAATGATGTCTAACGCAGAGATGTATAACACCTTCTTCCTCTTACACCCACAAAGCTTATAAATCAAAAGTTACCCTTGATCTGATATCTCACTTAAAACCAAACTTCTCACAGCAGTCAGACTGACAGTACTCTCAGTTTCCCCTGCTCACCGGGGACACATCCTCTTCAAGTCTCAGGGCTATAACTGACCCCTGGCTTGGGTTGGAATACTTGAAATACACCTCTTGTTCCCACAGGCCAGGGCAAAAGTTGCCACTGTGTGTGCACTGGCAGGGGGGGGCTTCAGGGTAACTTCTGTAAGGAGAATCATAGAATTATAGAATCGCTAGGTTGGAAAGGACCCACTGGATCATCAAGTCCAACCATTCCCATCAATCACTAAACTATGTCCCTGAGCACCTCACCCACCCATCCCTTAAACACCTCCAGGGAAGGTGACTCAACCCCCTCCCTGGGCAGCCTGTTCCAGTGCCCAACGACCCTTTCCATGAAATATTTTTTCCTGATGTCCTGCCTGAACCTCCCCTGGCGGAGCTTGAGGCCATTCCCTCTCATCCTGTCCCCTGTCACTTGGGAGAAGAGGCCAGCTCCCTGCTCTCCACAACCTCCTTTCAGGGGCTGGGTTTGTCCCACGCTGGACACAGTCTGGTTCAGCTGCCTCCAACCAATCCCCCACAGGGCATGGCTAAACCCTACAGCCAACATAGTGGAACCTCAGGGAAAATGTATTTAAGAAAGGGTAAAAATGCCCCAGGGGGAGAGAAGAGGGGAACCAAATGTGAGAAAGAGCAGAAGGGACACAAGGTCAGAGGAGGAGGAGGAGGAAAAATGAAAACAAGGAGCTCCATAATGCCTCCACAGAGGAGCAGATTACCAAACTTCAGCCCATGGTTAACCTCATGCCAGAGCAGATGAGTGTCCCCTGAAGTAACTACAGCCTGTGAAGAGCCCGCACCAGAGCACAGGAAAAGTGTGAGGAGGAAGGAGCACAGAGAGAAACCATCATGTACCAACCGTGGATCCCCATCCCCAGGCACCACTTGGTGCTGGGGAAAGTAGAGGTCTCTGGACCTAGCAGTTCTGCAAAAGTGTGGCATCTTTTGTCTCCTGTTTCCAAAATAAGATTTGTCAAATTTTAGATTAGTTCAGGCTGAATACGTACTAACTACCATTGCTGTCAAACTGGAATAAACAGATCTGTCCTTTCCAAAAACTTACAAGTATAGTTCTTTAATTATGAAATAAGAGAAGGTAAATACGTATCTGTATAAACATGGATGTGCTCATTATCAGATAGAAAAAGGGAAGTCTGAAAGAAGAAAACCTGTATTATTCACTTGACTAGAAATAAATTTTTTTCAGGAAATAGAAAAACAGTGGCTATAAAGATCTTCAAAATTAAATGCACTAGAACACTGATGGTTTTAAAGAGCACACATCTGAAAAAAAGGAAGTGCTGCTGAGTATATTGTTCACAGCTCAAGTATGAGGCTATACATATCACAGAATCACAGAATCACAGAATAACCAGGTTGGAAGAGACCCACCGGATCACCGAGTCCAACCGTTCAAGCATTTGGTCTCAGTGTAAATTAGTTTTAAAGGATATTTATTGTAATCCAATGTTGTGGGACACTTAAAACTGGTATGCTTAAAAGAGCACTTTTTCAGCCGGAAAAGTGTAAGAAGGCTTCAGAGAATTAAAACATACTTGAGAGAATTAAAGCATACAGCTGTTCTGACCAGAGAAATTTCAGTAACAAATACTTTAGGAAAAAATTCTTTTACATTAGGAAAAAATTCTTCACAGAAAGTGTCATTGGGCACTGGAACAGGCTGCCCAGGGAGGTGGTTGAGTCACCTTCCCTGGAGGTGTTTAAGGCACGGGTGGACGAGGTGCTAAGGGACATGGGTTAGTGTTTGATAGGAATGGTTGGACTCAATGATCCGGTGAGTCTCTTCCAACCTGGTTGTTCTATGATTCTATGATTCTATGATTTAGAACCACCTTAGTCACATGCAATATAGTGTCCAGACACTCTTGGGTCAAGGGCAGCTGGCCAAGCTTGATAGAAGCTGCTAGAGCTTGCTCAGACCTATATCCCCGTTACTCCTCTTACCTTGCAGCAAGAATACCAGAAATAGTATTACAAATTAAACAGAATATAAAAAATATATACAAAACTTAAAACCTTCCTGGCTACAATTTTCCTAAACTAATGAATTTTCAGTGGATTTGGAGAATATTTTAGACATCAATATTCACTAAATTCTGCACTAAGTAGTTATTCTCTTTTCGTCTTTTCAGATCTGGATGGAGATGATTTCTTGGTGTTAGGCCTCCATAATGGCAGAGTTGTATATAGCTACAATCTAGGTTCTGGCACAGCAACAATCGTTAGTAAACCACTTGATCTGACACTCAATATTCATGTTATCCATCTTGGCAGATATCTCCAAAATGGCTGGCTGAAGGTAAGAAATTATTTCCTTTAGAAATATAGCTTTTAGGTGAAAGTGTTCTTTATTTTTTTTCATATCTTATTTGGAAACTTCAAAAGTTCCATTTGTCTTTCCCTGTTAAGTTTGGAGGATTGTTTTTATTAGTTACTAAATAAGCTAAATTCCTTTATAATAACAAATATAAATGTTTCATTGAAAGGTAGATGATCAGAAGAATAAAACTGTATCTTCTCCTGGGAGACTGGTTGGACTCAATGTCTTCAGTCAGTTTTACTTAGGAGGCTATCCTGAGTACACACCAGAACTCCTACCTAAAGGATCCAGATTTAAGAATGGCTTTCAAGGTAAAGATTATATACTATTTTCAATTCTTTTTAAAACATACATCAGATTTAGGCTGGACATTAGGAAAAAATTTTTCACGGAAAGGGTCGTTGGGCACTGGAACAGGCTGCCCAGGGACGTGTTTGATTCACCTTCCCTGGAGGTGTTTAAGGCACGGGTGGGTGAGGTGCTGAGGGGCATGGTTTAGTGTTTGATAGGAATGGCTGGACTCAATGACCTGGTGGGTCTCTTCCAACCTGGTTATTCTATGATTCTATGAGATTGTTTCAGTTGCCTATGACATAAAGATCTAAAATCTCTGTCTTATAAGGAGGCAAAGTGCAAGCTTCTTGGTTGGGATTCCTGTGACTTTTTCATTTTTTCATCATTTCACTACAATAACTAAGAAATATGGTGCAAAGAGTTTCTGCTAAATATTTTTAATACTTTCTGTTTCTGATAAAAATGACAGAAAACAGTATTAAACAGAGGAGCAAAAAGGCAAAAGAAGCTCTTACCCTAAAGCTGAACTCTTTTGCACTGAAAGAACTATCTCTTCACATAAATGATCTTGCAAAAGAAGTAAATAGAATTCCAGCTACTGGAATCATGTTTTAAAAATCAAGAAAACCCAGAACTCAGCCAAGTTCCAAACAGATACAAATATAACCTAGTGGCTGAAGTTTACGGTCATAACAAACTGGACTGCATTGCAAGCCTGCTGAGGCAAAGATTTTTTTATGTACCTGCATCACAGATGTCACAGAAGGGAAGCAACTTCTGAAGCAGTTTTTAATCGGTGTTGCCTCTTGTAACACAGTTTGATATGATTCATACTGGCTGAGTCACTGCTCAGAGCAGCACTGGGTAGTCATTGTGGGGTCATCTTCTCATTTAGACAAGCACCTGATTACTCACAGTCATAAACACCAGGGAAAAAGTAAAGCTTTTTAGGACAGGTAGAGTTTTAGAAATGTGTAAATTCAGTGCTGCATTCATATAGGCCACTATTTATCTATGTGCCTATTCCTGTCCATTTTCTTGCTGCATTTTTAGATCCTCTGCTTGAAAACACCTGCCTTGTGTATTTTTTAGTCAAATCTGTACCAAAGGCTTATGACCAGATAAGGACTAGTGAGAATTTTTTAAAAAATTCTTTGTATGATAAGTATATATGTGGAGGAAAAAAGTAAAGCTGAGTAATTAAGTAACATTTTTATTATAATCTCTGAAGTTTTCTTAATCCATTGTTTTAGTGGTTTGTGAGTTCTGCTTCACTAGGGGAAAGTTATAAATTAAATTGAGAATAAAAAAGTGATCAACAGAAAAGTTCTATATGTGGCCTAAAGAGTCAGTAGGCGAAAGATTACAAACAAAACAGTAGTATTATATAATATAGTAATATATATATGTGTATGTGTATATATATATTAGCACTCTGTGAATGCACTGTCTTCTTGCATCTGATTTAAGCTTGCTTGCTTCAAACACTGATTTTCAGGATCAAACTAAGTTTAACTCACAAATTCAGAAACTTCTTTTGAGTTTTTCTTGCAAACGTGGCTGTGTCAGAAAACCTCTGCACTATTCGGAGCATTTGGCTCGTTCATTAAGAGGCCCAGAACTGGCAGAGCAAAGGGAATTCGGGTCAAGAAGAAAGCGCATTCATCAGCTGATATCTCTGCAGAAGGTCGTGTAGTGCTTGCTAGGACAGGCTTAAGCAGCTGCTCTGAGTCCTTCAGCTGCATCCCTCTGACTAAGATTTAAAAGACGTAAGAAAATTAAATTAAAAATACAGTTGAATGCATAAAGCTGGACCAAAACCCTCTTGTACCTACTGTCATGCTTTGTTTACAAGTGCTCAAGAACTGTTTTTAACCTGGATGTTCTACTGGTACAATTGTACTAGTCATCAACACAAATGCCAGTTTATTTTCCATGATGACCTTACCAGGTTATGGGTACTCACTGTGCTTTCCATTGTTTACACAGAACTCTGGGCTGCTTTTTCTTAGAGCTCCAGCAAGACTCATGAGAACAGAACATGCTTTATCTGCAACTGGTATACAGACAAGACATTAGTTAGGATTAACCGAGCACACGGTGGGCTAAAACCAGTACAGTTAAAAGCAAAGAAACAATAAAATTAATACTGCAAATAACCATTAATTTTTTTAATTGCTTAATATGAGCTTTTAATTACTAGTTATGTGGCAGTATAAATAGAACTATAAACTGTGTGAGACTTGGAAAAAGCCTATCTAAGAAGGCTTTTACTAACATTTTTCTAGCTCTAAACTATAGTTAAAACAGATATCTTACAATAAATATAACTTTTATTTTGTTCAAAACAAATTATGGAATTACAAAAAAAAAGATCCACAATTGGACAGACATTGTGTCTTTCAGTTACAAACCTTTTCTTTTGTGATTTCAGTGAGTCATGCGAAAACGCAGGTTAAGCAATTGCTTTAAAAAGCAGTGTGACGATTATATGCAGTCTCCATATCATATCCTTTCCCTGTGTTTAATATTAAGAAGAAAGCTGGCATGCACTGCTCAATACCTATTGTTCTCATGATTTCAAACACCATGGGGATTCACCATATCTCAGATAAATTGTGTAAATCAGGTTTGGAAAGGTATGAGCATTTCCAAATAAATTAGTGTACTGTTTTAACTGAAGTGTTCAAAATCTGATTTTTAGTTTAAAATTGTGCGTGTATATATATATGTATGTATAGATCTAGATGACATTTCAAAAGTGCTTAAGGCTACCTTTAAATGTGACACTAAATCACTCGGATGTACAGGGATAGTGTGAAAAGTTATTTAGGGTTTAATCAAAAAAGACAGAATATATGGCATAATCTTCATCTTTTTGGTACATAAACAGGCATATGACCCAGAAAAAGGATTAAGAAATACTGATTAATTAAGTTAGATCTATAAGGCTAAGCATCCCGTGCAGTCACTAGGAACAGCAAAGGCTGTCCAAAAGGCAGTCCCCCAAAAGCCCACAAGCTCAGCCGGAGCTGCCTGGAGGTAGCGAGTAGGGAGTGTATCTGCTTCACTCTCAAGCTTTGGCTCCTCTTTTTCTTGGGATTATGTATTAGCAACTTAAAAGAATGGCGGGGCATAGATCTGGACACTGGTACTCAGTCTGCTCTACAAGTAGATTCTCATAATGGCCCCTGACAAATGTCTGGTTTGTGACAACTATAAGTTTTCCAAACAATTCTTTGTTGTATTTAGAGGTTTAGCATCATCTAGGCACTATTTTCCATCAGTAGTCTGGATGCAGCTATATTGTTCTGTAAAGTAATAAAAGTTTGGTAATATAATCATGACTGCACCAGGTCACTTGCCCTCGGGACCAAGTAATAGGCCCTGGTAGTGTATATCTTACTAGTATACATGAAATTTTGAATTATTTTCTGAGATTAAGGACCTAAAGGAGGAATTTAGACCTACTTTAAAATGTGGTCATGTTGCGGCATGTCTGTGAGTGCCAGCAACGGAAGCATTCGCCTACAAAGGAGGCAATTTGGGTCTTAGCCTGAAAAGGTCTTTTTTAGACTAAGAAAATTTAAGTCCACATTTCCTATCTTCATCAGATTAGTCAGTGTCCTCTGGATTCTTACACATTTTACATTAAAGAGATTTCTTGACCTCTGTTTTTTTTTCTGGGGTACTTTTTTTTAATGTTTTTATTGTATATAAATGCCTTCCTGTAAGGGCATGCATGTAAAACCAAATCATTTCACCTTGTCACTCCTTAGTCACTGATTTTGTATTCTGTTTGTTCCTTCAGAAATTACTTTTACCTTTTCATCTGTCATTAAATGAAGTAACTTAGTCATCCGCTCATCAAATAGAAAATAGCCAACATACCTTCATCTCAGGTAGATGGTATGATTATTGCTCATTCACTGAAGATATTGTGGTGGAACCCATTGGTTGAAGGTTGAAATTGTCCTGTTGTTTGGTTCAATTTGACTTCCTATATCTCTTTTAAATTTCTTTTTTTTTTTCTTCTGCTTTTGAGGTTGCATTTTTGATGTTCAAGTTCGCACCAGCATGAATCAAGAGTTTAAATCACCAGGGACTCCAGAAGGTCACCCTAATTCTGGTCGGAGTGTTGGACAATGTAAAGATTTCCCGTGCAGTTTAATAAAATGCAGAAATGGTGGAAAATGTGTAGAAGGTGGCTCTACAGTTTAGTAAGCATACTCTTTTTTTTTTTTTTTGTCTACAGCATAGACTGATCTTTAGACTAGTAACTATGGTAATTTAGTGTTTTGACAACAGAAGTCTCCAGAATCCTATCATCTTATAAGAAAGAAAGAAAACTGCTGAAAGGTTTGTTCTGTTACAGAGAGAATTTTAATCTTACATTACTAAAATCAAAACTAAAATATTAAAATCAATTTGGAACACTTCTTAGGGAAAAGAATTTCTTTTTAAAGAAATTCTATAGACTGGTTCTGTTCCACTGAAATCACTGGCATCTAGACTTATTCCAAAATGCATGGGAAGATCTCAGTGTTTAGGAAAGACATTTTCTTAGAATGAAGTGAGCAGCATATGTAGCAGAGAAAAAAATAGCAAAGAGGATAGCTTTATTGTTAGTGTCTGAACATGGCTGATGGGGCAAAACTAAGTGACTCTTGTTTCCTGGTAGTTAGTATTTTCATCTATGAACCCCTTTCTGGAGTAAACCACTGACTGCTTAACATCAGAAAGCTCTGAGACAGTTTAAATCCTTAGGAGCATCCTTACCTAGCATATGAGTGTGCATCCTCTCTTACTCGGTGTCTCCCTAATACACACAGTTCTCTGCTTCCAGCTGTGATTTCTGTGGATACTCTCATGATTCTCAATTGTATCTTGATCAATCTTCAAGCCATTCTCAAGTGTTCATTCACTGTTGCATTTCCAGATCTGCTGGCTGGCTTGCTCATGTAAGACCTTATTAATCCATTTCAAATGAAACGAGGTCTGTTAGTGAGGATCTCATTTTAAAATTGTTTAAACTATGTCAGTTCATCAAACGAGCTGTTCACACGGTTGATGTATGGAATAATAAGTGGTGTCAAGGACAGCTGGCCCAGAAGATGACTGTATGATATTTTATGCCTTATCAGGAAGTGTAGACGGATCTTAGTGTCCATACTGTAAGGCATACAAGAAAGAAGTACATTTGCTCTTCCAAATTGCTGTTGTGTGCCAACACTTTCGTTGTAATAAATCTTGTTTTCAAATACTTTGTGACTCTGCTGTATAACCTTTGCTGAGGAGAGCTTTTGATTTTAAAAGTATCTGCCAAGATTAATTATACTTGTTTTGCCTCATTTGCTCCCATATGTGTTCATTTATTCACGTGTATTTGCATAATTTCTTGAAAAAGAGAAAAGTGCTGATTTAAAACATCTGAAGACACTAACTGAAAACCCTGAAGACAGCAAGGCAAATAAGAAAAAAAAGGCAGGCTTTGCACTGTGGAGCCTCTGTGTATGATTCTTCTTCAAAACAACAAAGACCTGTCTTTCTGTGTGCTACAAAGGAAAGAGTTAGGATACCTGTCAAGCTGTAACAACTTACTAACTGTGAGTGAGAGAATTATATGGTAATTGGTTTTCCTGCTTCTGAGACAAATCTTCATCTGTAAGGAAACGTGTACAAAACTAGTGTTTCTAAGTCTAGTAAGGCTGCACTAAAATTTGGAAAACACCCTCCTGAGATGCAGCATGCAGTTCCCTCCCCCTTCCCCTTAAAAGCACATTTGTATTCTTTTAAATAGAAGGAAATGCTTTGAAAGACATAAATTGGGATTGCTGTCTGATTGTTGCTTTACAGTATGTCCCAACTACTGCACTTTGTAGGATCCTCCCAGAACTGCAAAACCCTTGATACTCAGAGAGCTTGATCTTTCTGAGGAGCAGGAAGGGGAAATAACACTCTTTTCACTTATGAACATATTAGAGGAGATACAAAACCAAAACAGCAAGAAAAAGTTCAGAAATGTGGCTGAAGCATCCCACTGCCACCTACACCACCCTGAATCCTTACTTCAACAACTTACCCAGCAGTGCAAAGTCATCTTCATCTCTATAAAGTGCACAGAACCACCACCAGAAAGATCTGGAGAACATTTGGAAAGCAAGTGGCAGGCCGAGAGTGGCAGCTGGTGACTTAGCGACACTGGAAGCTTGATAATGCAGGCAAAGTCCTTTTTCATCATTGTAGTTTCATAATCTGTATTCCAGATTTCTTTAGAGACTGTTATAAAATTGGAGGAGGGGGTTAATTTGGTTTTCATGGATTTTTTGTCAGTTTATTTTTAATTCGTAGTGACCTACTACTGAATTATACCCTTATATTTCAGGACACAAGGTCTCCACAGACTATGTAGACATGCATTGGTACATGCACGTACCAATAATGGCCACTTTTTCCTCTCACAAAAAATAGTGTGGATGTAGCATGCATTCTGCTTTTGTCAGCATATAGTAGCTATCAACATGGTCTCACATCTTCTTAGACAGAACTTCTTTCTTTTTTCAAATCATCTGTGGTCCTTTGAAGAGTGGAGTCCTCGAGGGAACTGAATTTGTGCTCAAATATTTTTTCTACTGAAGTGAGATTTCTCCAGAGGTTTTTGTTGCTGTTTAGAGCTATTTTTATGTCTTGCTTTCACCACCCGGCCAGAAAGAGTGCAGTGCTGTGGATTCAGTTGCTATAGGGATAATGCTTTGAATTAAATAGAAGCAGAAATATGCAGCATTAAACCTTAGGTTCTGGCCAGCAACAGAGCATAACTATTATGTTTTAACAAAATAAAGAAGAAATATTTGAATAATAAAATGAAGATATTTATGTTCAAGGGACAGTAATAACCTCCATTATTTTATTTATGGTATGGAATTATATACAGTAGAAAATCACATATAACAAGATTGTCTGTGATGTGTTATGGCTATTGCTTGTTGCTGAAGCAAGAGAAAAAGTATATTTTGTGTGCCCTTTGAACAGAACGTTACACATAGCGGGCAGGATTCAGCTTTCGAAATATAAGCACATAGTGTCACTTTAGATACTCCTGGGTAAACCATTTGGCTTTCAGGGGCTGCTTCAGAAGAGCTTAGGACTGGCACAAACCTCATGTGAATTTCTTAGTGCTTTATAGCTTTAAAATAGCACTAGCCACTTAGGTTTGGGAAATTAAATTATACTTCTATATGACAGTGGGATACCCTCTAAAATGAGCTGCTGTAGTTTCATTGTTGGGTTAGATTTGATTAGAACCAATTTTCAGTGCAAAAATGGGACCAATATTTAATGCCAGGACATATTTTTATAGTTTATAATGGAAACTCTCTTTAATTGCTGTGGTGATACATAGAAGTTTCTACATTTAGGAGTGGATTTGCTATCTAAAAATTGTCATTGAACCTGGCTTTTTTAACAAGACATATTTGCAGCATTGCATTGTTCTCTTCATTTAAAAATAGTTAATTTCCTTCCAAACTTAATATCTTCAGATTTCATTTTTATCTTCCAGCCTGAAGATAGACTGGTTTTCATTAACGCTCTAATTTTCTGCTGCCTGAATTTTCCACTTTTATTTAGAGAACTCCTTCATTGCTCAGCATCTTTTATTTCCAGAACAATATAAATGTAAGAACTGTATCCAGAAATCTGCAGCACTTTGGTTAGTCTGACGTAGCCGATAAAGGCCGTTATGAATTTGATGTACCTTGCAGTACCTGAAATACCTATACGACATTGACAAATGTGACAATTCATTCTGGAATAGTAGTTGGAGGCCAGATGAGATACCCCAAGGTGTTTCAGATAGCACTGAACATCTGCCTGGTCTCAGTTGGCCTAACTAATTAGGTAAAGTAATTGAGCCTCTGATCTCCATTGAGTATATGCCCATCTTCCATGCAGACACCTAAATTCTGATGTCTGAATTGGCAAGGCTGAATCCCTTCTTTACTGCTATAAGATTATTTGCCTGATTTAACACCACATTTGCATAAGTATAGGAAGTTGCAAGTTTGTTAGCATCCCATGTGATATTTTAAACATGCATTTTTTTTATGTTTAATGTAAGAATACTCGTTTAGTTTAGGAAATCAAGTTGGAAATAAGCAAACTTTACAATTCCTTCACAAAAATCCTTTAGGACTTTTAGTTATTTCCCTATAAGGTTCAAGAAATGCTTCAGATTTGATTAGGAATTTGTGTAGTAACATATACACATATATTTTTACATAATTTATAAAATGGAATTACTTCTCGTGATTTTTTTTTAAATTGCCCGAATTCTTATATAATAAATGTCAGGGTTTGGTCCATAATCAACAGCGACATGAATTTGTCCTTACTTCTATAGAAATGGTGTAACTTATTTGAGAACTCAGGTTGGCTTCAGTAAGGGACTTTGAGCTTTAAAAGCCATTCTGTGAATGCTACATCACACTAGTAAGCAAGAAACAAACAAACAAACAAAAAAAGACATTAAATTAGACAATACTTTAAATTTCTAAATGCAAAGATCACTGAACTCAAAGCGGTATCTGAAATTTCCAGAACTGGATGTGATCTTGTGTCTTATTTCTCAGGGATATGTGAATTTGAGATTTCTTGCTTCCTGAACTGGCTGACTTTGCCATATCTGTGCTGTGAAATGAACCTTTTAAGAGTCCTTTGAAAAACTAGAAGATTCAAGATTATCCAGTTTCCTCTCAGGCACACTATCAAAGTTATAAATGAAAGCCTTCCTATCCTTTCTCTATCTAAAAATATGCTACATAAAAAAAAATAAGATACATTTTGACAGTTGAGAAATTCAAAAGCTGGAGCACAGAAGAATCGATTTAGCATGTTATTCAAAAACCCTGAAGATAAGAAAGTATCTTGCAGTGAGATTTAGCTCCTAAGACACATAAGCTTAGAATGTCTCCAGGTGAGCCAAATGTGTAAGATCTTGTCACAGTTGATGACGGTTCAAGCCCTTCCAGTTGTCTAAACACTGACATTCTAATGGCACAGGTACTAGGGTAACTTTCCTGTTCTACACAGAACACCCAGAAGAATACAAGCCTTCTGCAGTTCTTTTGTCTTATCTAGTATTTTCACACAGATCTCTCAGATACACCATGGCATGTCAGATGGCACTAAGTGCCTGACTTGAAGCAATTAAATACAGCATCTTATCACAGAATCATAGAATCGTTAGGGTTGGAAGGGACCTTAAAGATCTTCTAGCTCCAACCACCCTCCCATGGACAGGGACATCCCACTAGATCAGGCTGCCCAAGGTCCCATCCAACCTGGCCATGAACACCTCCAGGGATGGGTCATCTACAACTTCCCTTGGAAACCTGTTCCAGTGTCTCACCACTCTCACATTGAAGAAATTCTTCCTTATATCAAGCCTAAATCTGCCCCTCTCCAGTTTATGCCTGTTCCCCCTTGTCTTATCACCACAAGCCTTTATGAATAGTCCCTCTCCAGCTTTCTTGTAAGCTCCTTTCAGGTACTGGAAGGTCTCTATAAGGTCTCCTCGGAGCCTTTTCTTCTCCAGGCTGAACAAGCCCAACCCTCTCAGCCTGTCATCAATAGTCTCTCACACATATTGTTTTGTGAGGTGGAAAGTTCTCCAGTTCCCCTGATTGTTTTTGCTCGATCACCAGCAAGTAGCACATTAACTCGGGCACCTGCTTGAGGATCCCATTGCCTGAACTCAAGCACCAAGGTCTCTGTCACAATCGTGTCTCCCTGGTCTCAAGCTTCTTTTCTTGCATACATTTAAGAAGGCAATTTGAGGCCATCTAGGATCTAATATTAGGTGCCTTTATCTCAGAATGAAACTCACTTCTTATATCTAAAGAAATTCAAAGAATATCTGGATGATGCTCGTAGTCATATGGTTTAGTAGTCCTGCAAGGAACTGGGGAGCGGGCTTAGTGATCCTTATAGGTCCCTTCCAGCTTGCAATAATCTGTTGTTCTAAATGGTTCTTCAGATTCCTGCAAATCAAGACACTGGTGATGTTACAAGCTTTTGGCTTCTCCTAGTCTAGGAAAACAACAACCAACCGCAACCAGGAAAATATAGAGAAAACTAGACCAGCATGGCAGGCCCCGTGATGGAAAGGATTTGAAATGCTGTCTCTTCCCTTATTTCTCTAAAGATTAGGAATTTTTGGATCTAAACTTGTCAACCCCAGTTCAACTTGGTTAGAAGTGCTAAATAGAAGATGCACTTTTTCACAGACTTTTGCCACTATACACCACAACAAACATGTTCAGTTCTGTATGAATAATTCTCAACTCACTTAAAAACCCAGCTTTTATTAGGTCCTGACAAACAAGAATGAAAAGAACCTTAGACATGCACAGACCCAAGCAAGGGGAGGGGGAAGAACATTTGTTGGTGCTGCCAGGTCACCTGCAGGAACCTCAGCTCCAAATGTTCTGCTTCACAGCACAAGGAATGGCCATTTCTGTTTGCCACTCAGGGAGTCAAATTACTTCTCCTTCTGGGTTGCTTTCATACATCAAAGCATAACATTTATAGCTGAGACAGAAAGCATTCTGATGCTGACTTTGATGAATTGAGGTGCTTTTGCTTTTGCAAGGTTCTATCCTCTTTTCCCCTTCATTCCAAATAGCTGTTTATCACTCTGAAGGGCTTGTTGGCTGCGCTTTGTTTACATGTTGTTCTCTGATCTGAAGGTTTGGTGAAACAGCAGTTTCACAGACCCTTCATTATATGGTGTGCTGATTAATAGAGATAGTGTAGCTCAGTGAGTTTGAAGAAAACATCAAGATTTTGCACATATACAAAAGACATGGGCTAAAAATCAATCAAAATATATGAGGTTTCATTCTAGCCTCGAGAGAGAAAACTTCCATGGAAAAATCAATAAGTGCTTTTATTTGGAGGAACAATTTCTTTTAATCATAAACAGTCACTAAATTCTAAAGTACAAACCAGTCTAACATATTTAATTTTAGCTTTTTTGAAACTTTTTAATTTTAGTAAAGAGGGCATCTTAACATAAATTCTATAGAATTTATATTAATATTAAACTTGCATACTAGTGTGATTATTTTTTTTTAATATTCTCCTGGCCTGAATGAAAGAAAGGCATAAAGAGTAGCGGACACTAAAAAGTCCAATGGTTCAGTCAGTTTAGACAATTTCCTTACAGAATAGCTTTAACATCATGGATAGGGAACACTCAGATTGCCACCTCTTTCATGGTCAAATCCACTGTCCCCTTTTCCATAAAGTCCTTCAACAAACCTACCTCTGCTGTATCAATTATAATAATTCACCAAATTAATAATGTCTAAGTGAGAGGCAGTAACTGGCAGACTCCTGTTAATAGCTAAAATTTGGAAATGTTAGCAGTTCCCTTATGCTGATGTCTGGTTTTATTTTTGTGGCTCCTTTTCACTGCTTTCCTTCCCCTTTTAATTTCCACATTGACTCCTCCTATTTGGTGAAGCCAAGGCGTTTTTGAGTTATTTGTAGAACAAAACACAAAAAAAGCCACAAGTTTTGTTTGTTTTTCTTTTTTGTTTGGAGTTTTTTACGATAAAACATACATTTCAAAAAGTTAAATGAGAGACTTTGTTACAACACCTTTCTGTTAAATATTTTGGATTAGATGACTAAATATAGGCATCCAGACTTGAAAATCTTTATTACATTGCTGGGAACATGTTGATTTCTTTCAGTACTAATGTTGCATTCTTTCCTTTCACTTGCCCACCACAGCTGTGACTGCCTCACGGGATGGAAAGGTGCATTTTGCACAGAAACAGTGTCAGTATGTGATCCAGAGCATGATCCTCCACATCTGTGCAAGCGAGGCAGCACCTGTGTGCCACTGCCTAATGGCTATACGTGTCACTGCCCTCTGGGAACAACGGGCACCTACTGTGAACGAGGTATGTCAAATGGATAGCTCGCTGTACATACGATTATGCAAAAATTCCCTGGCTGAAGAACACACTATTTCATAATACAATGATGAAATGCAACATAGAGACAAAAAGTATCAAATAGACTTTATTTAAGAAGGTGGTGCTTCTTTCTGTTAGAAAAATCAAGCAATTTAAAGCTATGAATTGTTAGATACTGTTTTCTGACTCCACTTGTTTTCAACACCATTTGGTCTTTCAGGTTTTTCAAATAATTCAACTCAATTCACAGGCAGCACAGCATTGTCAGATACCGAAAGGACAGGAAGCATTGCAGAGCAGCATTGCAGTGCTTAGTCCTGTTCCCAAACCAATCATAAGGAAGTGTGGTGAGAAATACACTTAAGAGCTCAGTATTACACTTCTGAGTACAGTTTGAGAGTAGGAAGCATCTGAGACCTTATCCAATTTCTACTGACACTAATGGAGAGGTTCCTGTTGACTTCACCTGCCATTGGGCAGGGATGCACTGAGAATGATGATAAAAGCTGCAAACATCACAGAATCACAGAATCACAGAATCAAGTGCCTGTGCTCCCTGGCTTTATTCCAACATGTTTTCCTCAAAATATGTCCTCAGTTTTCCAACTTTGCATTTCTTACCTGTATATATAGGAATCCTTTATCTGTCTGGTTTCTTCTCTAAGAGATTGCACAAATGAATATTCAACAACGTGACAAAGCAGATCGTACAAGCTCAGGGACTTTCCCTCTAAGTGTCTGAAGCATTTCTGTGTGCAAAATATGTAGTACAATCTGCAGTGTCTATTCTGTAGCTCTCAGAGTCAAGCTTTTTCCTTCTAGAATCTCTCTGTATCTTTTGGAGAACTCCAATTATCATAAATTGGCTCCCTTTTCAAACTGCCTGCCACGATCCAGCCTCCCTCATAATGCCTGCAGAGCAAGTTTCAAGCATAAAACAGACAAGCTGAACTGCATTTGACCTGATTTGCAGTCCTTACCTTACAGTTAGATAGAGTTTTAAAACTCCATGGCGGAAAGCACTTGCATTTATTAGTCTCAAATCAAAGAGAATACAGCTTCTGGAAAGCCATTGTTAAATTCTTCATTCTATGTAAGAATGTACTTTCTCTGTTGCCTCTGCTGCAACAACTTTTCAGGGCTCTTTCTATGAACTTTTCAACTTTGAATTCTCATTTCAAGTGAGATTTTCAAAAGTAATACCATCTGGATCCAGGACACTGATCACTAGGATATGTGCTATGCATAAACCAGGTAATTAATCAGGTAAACACTCCTGTGTTCTGGCTTCAGAATAGTTTTAGATGTTCTTGTGATGGCCGCTATTACGAGTACAAATAGCTTGTATCTGAGCAACCCAAAATTGTATTTCTTGTAGACTGCCATCCTTTTAGTAATTCCTCCACCTGGCAAACACATTAGAGGGTTCTTCTCTGTTTTATTTAAAAGCTTTCTTTTTATGACTAGGGACTATGGGTCCTGACCAAACTCTTTGCCCTGCATTTCACCTCACTCTGGCAGAATAATGAATTATCATGAGATTTTTCAAAGCACAGTTTGCACTTTTAGTGGATGGCAAATTGCTAAAAAACAGCTGCTTATCAAGATTGAATATCTCATCTCTGGATTGATGGTGGTTATTGGAGCCAAAAGAAAAAGAGACAGAGAGCAATGAACAGCCCAAGGGACCTGGAGAGAACAAAGGGAAATTAAGTGATGGAGACTAATGAATGTGCAAGGAAGGAGGAAAGAAGTGTGTGAAAAAAGGCAGAAGAGATTTATGAGGCAAAAAATACAGAGGAGAATAAGAAAGCAAAAGAACAAATAGGCCTTCACGAAATAATAGCAATGGGTAAATAATGTCCAACGGTACAGATTGCATGAGAACAAGTCAGGTGAGGTGAGTAAATTGGGCAGTAGGGGTAAGACCACAATAATAAGGAAGAGTTATCTGACCACAAATGTTAAGGGTTCTCAAACATAAACAGACTATAATCAAACACTAAATTGCCTAGCAAACACTAAATACGTTTGTGGTTCGTTATGAACTAAACACATGAGCGATGAAAGTGGCTGAGAGAACTGGGGTTGTTTAGCCTGGAGAAGAGGAGGCTGAGGGGAGACTTCATTGCTCTCTATAACTACCTGAAAGGAG
The DNA here is from genome assembly GCF_032191515.1 of Phaenicophaeus curvirostris. NCBI lineage: Eukaryota > Metazoa > Chordata > Aves > Cuculiformes > Cuculidae > Phaenicophaeus > Phaenicophaeus curvirostris. The sequence goes on from NC_091393.1 coordinate 19,397,756, forward strand.
GTTGTGGAGAGGTGGGTGCTGGCCTCTTCTCCCTAGTGACAGGGGACAGGACGAGAGAGAATGGCCTCAAGCTCCGCCAGGGGAGATTTAGGCTGGACATTAGGAAAAAATTCTTCACAGAAAGGGTCATTGGGCACTGGAACAGGCTGCCCAGGGAGGTGGTTGAGTTCCACTGATGATCCGGTGGGTCTCTTCCAACCTGGTTATTCTATGATTCTATGATTCTATGAAAGAACATGTGCATGTGTAGATAAGGATCTTACTGTTCTTAAAGAGTTATGTGATGTGTCTTGCTCAGAGCAGACCCTAACACCAAGAATGCCATGACTGCCATCACAAAGATATCATAGAATCACAGAATCACAGAATCACTAGGTTGGAAAAGACCCACCGGATCATAGGGTCCAACTGTTCCTATCAATCACTAAACCATGCCCCTCAGCACCTCATCCACTCGTCCTTTAAACACCTCCAGGGAAGGTGAATCAACCACCTCCCCGGGCAGCCTCTGCCAGTGCCCAATGACTCTTTCCATGAATTTTTTTTCCCGATGTCCAGCCTGAACCTCCCCTGCTGAAGCTTGAGGTCATTCCCTCTTATCCTGTCCCCTGTCACTTGGGAGAAGAGGCCAGCACCCTCCTCTCTACAACCTCCTTTCAGGTAGTTGTAGAGAGCAATGAGGTCTCCCCTCAGCATCCTCTTCTCCAGGCTAAACACCCCCAGCTCTCTCAGCCGCTCCTCATAAGGCCTGTTCTCCAGCCCCCTCACCAGCTTTGTTGCTCTTCTCTGGACTCGCTCCAGAGCCTCAACATCCTTCTTGTGGTGAGGGGCCCAGAACTGAACACAGGATTCAAGGAGCGGTCTCACCAGTGCCAAGTACAGAGGGATGTGGTACATTATGGTTAATCTTTAGAAGTCAGAGCTGAACTAAATATGTTCTATAGTTAGAAAACTAAGTTGGAACAAGAATAAACTCAGGGAGAGAATGGTCACTTAAAGAGCATAGTTTATATGGCTCATATGGCCTGAAATTCACAGTGTTTACTTGGGCCACTCAGAAATTCACACAACTACTTGTGCTGTTCTCACAATGTGCATTGCCAAGTGTAAATACTGAGAAATAGTCTTAGGAGATTGCAGTAAGATATGTGTTAAATCTTATATTTTAGAGGAAAGTAGAAGAATTCAACCCACTTAATAAAGAGAGGGTAGCAGTTTCAATTGCCCTGCAGTTCCTATAAGCTGCATAAGATTAATTAATATTCAGCACGAAGTACAAAGGTATTGTTTGATCTATCAGTCTGAGAGTAAATATTTCATTGCATAAATGGCACTCAAACATTGCTGAGACCTGGTGCAGTGTTAATTCTTAGTTAGCACTCCCTTAACCACAAGTATTAGGAATAAAGGGCAAGTAGTTTATCTAGGGTTTTTTTTTTTTAAATGAATTATGTTTTCCAGAACACCAAAATACGATGTTAACAAATTCTTTTGTTTGGTTGACTTAAAGTTTGCAACTGAAGCATCAGACAGCTATAAATTATCTTCTGATTAAGAAGTGAAACATCAACTCAGACCAGCAACTGATTTATTCTAGGTATTTATTAACACAGAAAGCTTAAAACTAGCAAGAAGCTTCAACTCCCAGCAGTTTAGTTCCAGCTTATTCCATTTGGCTCAATGAGTTCCTTTCTAATTCTCAAGACCTGGTTATTTCAGCTCTCTTGCAAGTATATAGTAGACTTCTTGGCTTTGGTGTGTTTACTACTGTGAGACAAAGGTCAGGTGACAGGGATAATTCTTCCTGGGGAAGAAGCAACAGTCTAAACCCTTTTTGCTGCAGATAGTTTGATTTACAGGACATCATTATTATAGATATAAACACAATATCTTTTTCAAAACTAGTAATTATTTAGAGATGTTAACGTTAGAAGTACAGACTTGTTATCCATAATAGCTCTCTGCAATTATATTCTAACCTCTGCTAGATTGTATACCAGCAGCTTATTCCTCTTATAAAAACAATGTCTCTGTGTGAGGTCAGTAATCTTGCCTTTAGCAGCAGCCAATAATGCAGATTTAGAGAAAAGGTTAACCCAGCAACTATGTATGACATCTCCTTGAAGTAGTCTTTTAGCATCCAAACACTTGTGGCCTGCCTTTTTATTTTCTTTTTCTTGTCACTTGTTTTAAAGGCTTAAGTCAAGCTTCTCATCTTGACACAAACAATGTCACTTAAAGCGGTGGAAAACTGGAGCATAAATAAATATCGAGTCAGTGAAGTTCCTCTGACATTCTGTTAAGCATTGAGATACATTTCCACGTACACTAGAATTCCCCTAGATGTTAAGCATGTGAAATTTAAGCCCTACATAATTTGTTCGATTTGGCAGAGGAATGAAGATGATGCATCATCAATTAATTCTAAGATTTCACAGACCTGATAATATTTAAGGGAACAGAACTGCAGTGTTTCAAAGCTTCTGAAGATGGCAGTATTGGAGAAGAATTGCCTATGACTAAAATAAGGATGGTTTTCATCACGATATTTCTATAAATTTAAAATTATTCAGCAGTTTTCTTCTTTAGCAGCATTAATTTGTGCCATATACTTTCATAAATCAATTAAAATAGTTTTTCTTGACTTCGAGGCATCATGATGGATTGCTACTGCCCTTCTCACAAAGAAACAAGTTATGAAACAGATTCCTTTAACTATATGTTAGTCTCTGAATTCCATAGCTACAAATAATGCTTATCAATATACAGCTGTTGAAAGGAAAGCAAATGTAAAGAGGTTTTCATTGTTCTGTTCTCAATTTAATGAGATACTTCTGAAACAATAAAGACATTTCCTTGGTGAACGAATGGCAAAGAAAATTTCCTCTTGCCATGTTTATCAGCTCAGGTCAACATTGTAGATATTATTCTGATCTCAAATTTGATTCTTCTGATACAAAAATACAGTAAAAGTTTTTAAATTACCTGATAACATGAGAGAAAAGAAAAAATGTAACAACAGTTCAGTAACTATTTAATCCACATCTAAAGTCATAACAGATGAATAAGAAGTGGAAGAATGTGACGTTCAGAATAATTTTTACTATAAAAATCTTCTTTCTCCATAGTCTAGGATGTTACTTGACATATTTTGACTGCTACTCTAAGGCAAATGAATTCATAACGTGATTTAGCTCAAAAATTTTACATGACCAGACACCTTTTGCATGAAACACTCAAGCAGACATACACATATGCACACGTGTGCTGGTTTTATCTGACAATGCAGTTAGACTCCCTGGCTTAATGAACAAACTATTTGATAGCTGTTATTTGCAGGATTCTATGTTTAACCATTTAAAGGACAACTGCAAGCATTTATTAGCTTGTTCTTTTGAGTCACAGTGATTATTGTTTTTTCTTAGTCATTTAAGAAACTTAATACTCATGATAGACACAAGAAAACATGCATTTGTAGTATTTCTCTCAATAATTTGAAATATCAAGTTGAATAAGGAGAGTTGCCTGCTTAAATATACGCCATGGATTAATCATATATAAATTCAAGTGCAAGTCACGCATGATAAAATGAAGGCATTGTTATGCAGCACAACAATAATGCCCTCCATTCCAAGTCAGCCATGAGTGATGTGATGTCCCGATAAAAATTCAATCATACACTTATCATTCTCTCCAGTTACCCAGTTGAAGAAGAACAAGATATAGCTAGCTAACCAACACTTAGCAAGATTGCTGTGGGATTATTTTCAGATTTCCTCTGATTTGCTGAAAATACGCCTGTTACGTTACTTTTTGAAGTTGTTCAGACTTAGAAACTGTGCCAAGGGTAGGAACTGCTTTTAAAGGCAAGGCATCTAGGTTTAAATATCCCCTCCCAAGTGACAGGGGACAGGACAAGAGGAAATGGCTTCAAGCTTCATCAGGATAGGTTCAGGCTGGACATTAGGAAAAAATTTTTCACGGAAAGGGTCATTGGGCACTGGCAGAGGCTGCCCAGGGAGGGGGTTGAGTCACCTTCACTGGAGGTGTTTAAGGGATGGGTGGATGAGGTGCTGAGGGGCACGGTTTAGTGATTGATAGGAATGGTTGGACCCGATGACCCGGTGGGTCTTTTCCAACCTGGTGATTCTGTGTGAGTTCAATATGTAAGTTCCCATTAGAGTTAATTAAAGTCTAGTCCATAGAGTCAGTGAAGCTATCTAGCTGATAAGAAGCTTTTCTAAATGTAGATGCTTAGTGTTTTTGAGATGCCTTGGCATTCAAACTTGGATCCAAAAGCATCCAGGCAGAGTTCATAGATAGGGTACAGGACCTGTTGGACACTTGTGCTCTTCTGGAATGGCACATGAGAATCATAGAATCATAGAATAACCAGGTTGGAAGAGACCCACTGGATCATCGAGTCCAACCATTCCTATCACACACTAAACCATGTCCCTCAGCGCCTCGTCCACCCGTGCCTTAAACACCTCCAGGGAAGGTGACTCAACCCCCTCCCTGGGCAGCCTCTGCCAGTGATCATAGTTGACCATAATGGGTATTTTCATGCTTATAAATAATATGTGTAGACAGCTACATGTAAGTGACCTAATGCCAAAATTAATGCCTCCAATTATATAGCAACCTGTTTCCATGACTTATTTACTCTCATAAACACTATGTAGAATAACAGCTTTCTTATGATCCAGTCCTCCTCAAGGCACACTTGCGCTGTTGTCAGACTAAATCCAGTCCAAGATATAAGTGAAGAAGTGAATTTTAAAAGAGATTAACAATGTTTTAAATACTTAATTCTTTACTAATTGCTCTATCAGGCTGCACTGAGATACTCATAGTCCTACTCAGTGCCCTAGTATTTAGACAACTGAAGGCTTCCAACATGAGGAAATCTCAGACTGGGAATTTCCTCTTAAAAGCATCTTCAGAGCATTTCAGTACCTAGAATGAATTTACTACCAAAGCCAGGCATGGATTAAACCTTTGTAGATTTTATTTGTACCACATTTTCCTAATTGCCTATTGATTAAGCATTCATTTTCACTGTCATAATGCAAACACTCAAACACGTCTGTCATATCCTCAAAGCCTCTAACAGCCACTGAGTGACTGGGTATGTAAGGTTTTCTTTTTTTTTTTCAACCGTACAATCTCTTCCGGGAAATTTTTGCTAACTGAAATATTCTTTGGACAGAAGTAACAGAAATTATCCATATCCTGGCTGTAATATCCATATCCTCATATGTTGGAGAATCAGGTTCAGATTTCTGGACCAGCTGATTTCCTATTACTGAGGTTTCATAGCTTCTTCCGTTACAATTTACATCTTTATTCATTCTTAGGCACTCATCTCTTAATATGTGTTGTGCAAAAAGAATGAGTTCTGCTATTTGGACTTTGGCTAGTAACAGCTATTTTAGGCTTTGGAAAACCAGAGGCATCTTTAGGGATTTAGCCATATGCTCCTAGATGTTACTTCTTAGCTAATTAGGTTTCTAATTAGCTAACTGTAGAGATGACAACTCCACTGCAACAAAACCAAACAGATCTGTAGACTTCACTTACAAAATGGTAATCTTTTTGTTCCAGTATTGCTCAGAATAAGGAAGAATTGAAACCACTGGAAATTTCTGACTGTGTAGATCAAATCTTTTAGTCAGGTGTCTTTTGATAATGAACTGTTCTGCTGGAAGTGCCAAGGCCCTGAGCCCATCCTGTCACCACTTTTCCTGAGGTCTCTGCCAGCATTTCCTGCTTGGTCTCAGTGCCAGCCTAGAGATGGGGCTGGTGTCTGGTCTTGAAGACATCTCTGTTGAGAAGCCCCAGTGGGAGTTTCCTCCTGCATTGCTCAGGAGCAGGTTTTAAACAGAGGCTTCTTCATTAATCAGATATAGAACAGAAATGTTTGTTGAGCTTACAGTGCACCACACAGTACTAAGTGACCTAGTAAGTAACGTAGCCGCACAAGTCCTACAAATTTAGCTTACAGGACTGGCAAAGGCATCCATTCAACTTGCTTGTTTTAGCAAAGAGTTTCTCTGGAGGAAGCATAAGTAACACATGAACTTTGTAGTGCAAGTTTAGTCACGCTTCTTACATCTTAGGTAGAAAAAGAAGTTTGTTTTCAAGAAAACAACAGCAAAGTACTCCAGCATTCAACCTGACATGTTAGTTTTACATACACCTGCTATAAAAGCAAATTGAAAAGCCTAAATTATCTTATTCTTCACCTGAAAAGTTTCTCTGTCTATAGATGCAATGTTGCAAAAATGAAATTGTATCCTGATCATCTCTGCACTGCAGTAAGGTTAAAGCATTCTGTTCTGAAATATGGGTCCACATTTCAAGGTACCAGTCAAGTCAGATTCTTTCCATGCATATAATCAGTACTTAAAGGACCTATAGGTTACTCATAAGCAAATTAGAATTCATTCTTCCTGTAGTTAGTCCTGCTTTATTGTGGCAAAATATGTTGCTTTATGACAGTTGTTAAGATATATTTATTGTGAATAAAATCACTTTTTTAGCAAAATGAGAGTAAAATATTTGGAAGTTTCAGAATGAAATATATTAAATATAGTATTTTATTTGACATCTACAAATCAGGATAATACCTCCTTTCTAAAGCTTTCTGACATCTGCTGCTGAAGATGTGGGTGTTATTTTGTAATACTCTGTTTGTAATATAAAGCCATGGATTTAATTCATTCTCTGAGTGATACTATAAAATCGCCTTTTTTCATCCTTGTTCTCTCTCTCTTCTCCAAGGTTTTTTATCATAGCAATCTTCCTTTCACATATCTTACAACGATAAGCAATGTAGTATTCCAATCCAGCTGCAGCTGAGCATTTTCCTTTCACACTAGCCTATGCTTCCTTCATAAGCAGTAAAGAATTAACTACATCAACAAAGTGAAGCTGTATCTGACATGGAGACTTTCAGATGACTCATTGTACACTTCACCTGGCATAACCTTTTAAGCAGCAGCATATTTAATATATGAATGACTGCTGTGGGACAGTTCCTCATATGTAAGTCTCACTGTGCAAAGATTTGCTAAGGGAAGATTGACTTCCAAATGATGCATAAAGTAGAAATATATATGAACAAAATGAATTATTATTCCTGATTGATATTTAAATATACATATCAATGTTGGGATCACATCTTTAACTACTAATGGTGAACACTGTCTTTTACTTACTGAAAAAAATACATATGAAATTTATTGTTACTTTGTCTTTCATACCTGATAGTTTTTATAAGCTGTAGTGATACAAATTACATCACCTAAACTGTTTAGCAAGTTTTATTACTATTTATCTTCCAGGGTAATTGCTACTGTTAAAACTATTTCTATTTCTGCCAGCTTTTAAATATAGATGCTGTGATGTTCTCATTTCAGATGGTATGTAATATATTACCACGGGCACTGCCAAGCCTTGATATCATAACAGCTATTAGGATGCTTAGGGTGGGAGTGAACTGTAAACATAATGTGTTTGCATGAGGATACATACATAGATTGAATAGCAGCTCATCAAAAGCTTGAGTCTCATCACTCAAACATTTCATAAATCCCTTATAATTGGTATTCCAGAGATTAAAATTTACTTTTAGACTTACTAAGAACTCGTGAAGTTACATCCATGAACCTTCCTCAGAAGTATTAGTTGTCATCTGGGGGTGTTTAGCCTGGAGAAGAGGAGGCTGAGGGGAGACCTCATTGCTCTCTACAATTACCTGAAAGGAGGTTGTAGAGAGGAGGGTGCTGGCCTCTTCTCCCAAGGGACAAGGGACAGGAAAAGAGGGAATGGCCTCAAGCTCCGCCAGGGGAGGTTTAGCCTGGACATTAGGAAAAAAATTTTCAGGGAAAGGGTCATTGGGCACTGGCAGAGGCTGCCCAGGGAGGTGGTTGAGTCACCTTCCTTGGAGGTGTTTAAGGCACGGGTGGATGAGGTGCTAAGGGGCATGGTTTAGTGTTTGATAGGAATGGTTGGACTCGATGATCCGGTGGGTCTCTTCCAACCTGGTGATTCTATGATTCTATGATTCTAAGTGGTAAGAAAGAATGATGAAGTTGTGTATAGCTCAAAAGTGTACATTATATCCTGTCTGGAACTGAGTGAAAGTGCTCCATTTCAGTACAAGATAGGACAACTTGAATCATCAGGCATCTCAGTACAATGATCCTAAAGCAGATTTCAGCAGCAATTACTAAACACGTTCCTCTTAAAATGTACAGACACACAAAGAAGTTCATTAAAAATCCTCCACTAAGAAATAAATGTTTATGGTGAATCCTGCAAAAGTATTTTGCATATGAATTTTTAAACAATGTAAAATTTACACTTAAATTTATTTGAAAACAAACCCTAAAATGATCACATTTATTTTGCATTGCAACTATGGTCTTGATTGTTAATGGAAATAAGAAACACAGAAGATAAAATAACATTGATTTGCTATTATCTGAGTTTTATTCTGCATCTAGGTTATTTTTAGTCTTCAGAAAGGGAAGAATTAGAAGTATTATGTACAGCATTTATGAAATGTGCAAAATAACCATAGATAACTGGTGTCTTTAATAATGCAGTCCTCTCAAAATATCTTTCAGAAGACATTTCCTCTTGTATTTTTCAGACATTTCCATTAGCGATCCATCTTTCAGAAGTAATGAATCATCATGGATGTCATTCGCACCCTTTTTTATCCGGCATAAGACTCATATCAAACTACAGTTTCAGCCTCTATCTCCAGACGGTATCTTGTTTTACACTGCACAGTATTTGGGTGCTCAGTCAGGTAAGGATACTCCAGTTTGCTGGTATGTACGTCAAGGTACTTCTTTGAACAAGAAGCAGGACCTAGAAGTGACTTAGTCAGTCTCTGTAACTCCTTGTTCATGGTGACTGGGTTTTGCTCGATGAAAAACTTAAATTAAATAACCAAGTTATTAAAAAACAAAAAGCAAAACCAACAACATGCATAACAAAATTTTGGATTTCTCCAAAGCCAGCAAGTATTTAGTGAAGTGGTTCAGGAAACTGTTTTCCTCTGAAAATTAACTGTAGCCACCTTTTCAACAGACATTTATTGATACTGCTCCCTGTTTCAGTGCAGCTACACTAGGATTCACTCTGCGGGTCTGGCCCAGTGTTTTAAAATGACTAAAACTAGAAGTCATATAAAAACGGACCAAACAAGTTAAGTAAATGTGAACAGCCTAAGAGAAAGCTAATGAGGTTCATCAGAGGCTTGTTTTATTATACAGTGGTGAAAAGCTTCATGTTGCAACATACAAGCTCTGCATTTTTAGGCATGCAGAGTGAAAACCAAATTGAAATAAAATATTGCTACTATTTATAAAAGGATTTTAAACTTTACTGAGTTAACATCTGTAAAGCTTCACGGCAAGGAAACATAATTTGCCAATCGGTATAAATACATTTAAAAATTTAGTCTTTAAAGTGTAATTTTTTTCATTACTTCATTAACACACTTCATCTTTATATTGCATTTATGAGATTTCTTGCACATTTTTAAATGGAAGCATTACATATAATCCAGAAAATTACCATAGAGCGTATTTTCCACTTGTACTAAGTACTTCATTATGCAAAAAAATGGGCTTTTGCATGGCAAAACCCCCACTTAACTATTTATAATGGTTTTTTGTTCCTTTTTTCAAACTTTAAAGAAAGACATTTCAACAAACATGCTCAGCCACAAATACATAGAAACACACATATGCCCCTTTTACCACCTTCTTATCACTGATGTTTTAACAGGCTGTTATCGGGTAAGACTGGTAATACCTCACACACTGCTGGCACCACCTATTTGACTTGTTCTAATTACAACCACATACAGAGAAGCAGCTTCAGAGAAAAACATATGGAATATCCGCAATAGAAATACACTTATTTGCAAAGAACTCTGTCTTCTGCAAGGAAGCTTTCTCATAATTTTGTCAGGCCATACTCTGAGATTCTCTGTGAATAGTTGTCTCCTATATAAACTAAAGCATTATATGGGCCATGTAAAACAGAAGAGAAAAAAGGGTCTCTCACCAAAAAAAGGTCATCGAAGCAGCAAACACAGAGAAATTCAACATCTCTTTGGAGCAGCAAAGAGACTGCTAAGTCTGTTTAACTTCAGCCAAGAGTGGTTTAGTACTAACGTGTTCCATTCTATTGCCATTCATGAATGTTAAGTTTGCATGGGAAGGAGCAATTCCTTTAAATCATTTTCTAGAATCACACCAATTTCATTTCAAAATAAAAAAACATCTTCCATGGAGTAATTTAATTTCTTTACAAAGTTCCTATTTCCATTTTCACTGTCCTGAAGTTCTGCAAGATTTAGGAAAAGCTAATCATCTGGCTCTTTATATTTGCTTTCGCATAATCCTGTCAAATCCAGACAGAATTAGACTGATGAAAGATGCAGAAGTATTCTTAGCAGCCAGCAGATGTGAAAGAGCTTTCTGTTGGGGATTAGTGTAGAAAGCATTTTATATAAAGCCTTTTCTTCTACACAGTTATGTAAGATTTAATAAATAGATTGCCAAAAATCACAGGATTTTTTTTCTAAAATTCCTTTTTAATAGGAAATAATTAGAAGATTTTTTTTTTCCTTGCTAGGCAATGCTGCTTTTTTTAAAGATATGGACTCTGATGATGCAGATGATTTAGCAATGATACTGAGTTGTAGCATCCCATAGCAGCACAGTTATACACTGGCCTGGCACGGTTGGACTCGATGATCTGGTGGGTCTCTTCCAACCTGGTGATTCTATGATTTTATGGCTTGTCACTCATGTAAACACTAAGTTGAGACTTTCCCTTCAGTGGCATGCCCCCACCAAATAGTCCTCCTACCATTAGAAAAACAAAATCGGTAATAGGTGAAGAAATAAACATGAGGTCCATTGAAAAATTTCCTTTTTGCATTATTCTTTTCAAAGACTTTTATAGGCACTTCTAGAAAGGGTGGGCAGGTGGTTACTCTCCCTACTCGAAAGCTGGTAACGCTGGTTCCAGCCTCCACTTCACTAACAATGTGATTACTTCAGCACACACATTTAAACACCTGGCAAATAGGCATTAAATGGAAAATATCCTTTCTCTGCCAGGAGAATTCGCTGTAATTCTGTCAGTCATCAGTTTTCTTGGTTTGTTGGCTGTTTCTGAACACGTATCATGGCTTTAAGTCAGGTAGAATTGATTTCTTCAGGCCGTAAGAAAATAATTTCCAAACTTTGAGAAAATTCATATTAATGTGGGGGGTGGGGGTGGTGAAGAAGTGAGTTATGTGTGCATATTTTAGCTTGGAAACTTGCAGATAGAATGATAAGGACTCCTCCCCCCCACCTTTGGTTACTTTTTCTTTTATGCCAGTGAGGTAAAAAGGTAGGTGATGCGGACAGTTGTATGTGCTGCTTCTGAGGGAGGTCTCTGCAAATAATAACAGCACTCTTGTGGAGTTCAGCAGAGCACCAGCTGCAGGCCAGCCCACTGCACATTTTCTCAAGTATAGTGTATCCTATTACTACCAATGAAAGTGGGAAAGCCCCATTGAATAAATAGCCTTGAATTCAGACAGGGTTTGCTGGCTGCCTATCAACTGCTTGAACAATGTATAATTCAGTCTATTTACATAGACCGCCCTATATACTTGAAAATATTGGTACTCTGGGTAAAACATAGTAAGCAGCATTACTTTTTCCTTGAGTTATAGCATTACTGAAGCTTTACATTTGTTTGTGAATGTGGAATATGTTGTAGACTGCACTATTCCAGAGTTCAGGCCAGGGTGATGGGAAGGTTTGCTCCCTGATGAGATGAGAAAGAACAATTACGCTAGGTGACTAAGAAGAAAGTTATGTTAATAAACAGAATGGAATGACTCATGCTAAATTTAATACTCAACATTTGCAACACCAGTGCTCCGTCACTCTTTAACAGGATTAAATGTAACATACCTTTAACTCCTGATATTTGAGGCATTTCAGTTTAAAAACCTAAAGCATGAAAACAAGACAGACCCAGTACATGTGTGTGATGTCTGCATAGTTTCCTAAGGCATTGTTTATGGTGAAAACCAAATCGTGGAATTGGAATAAAATATTTTGGAAATACTGAGAACTTCTAGAAATCGACAAGGGAGGAGTGTTGGTTTCCTAATTAGAAACTAATTGATTATTCATTGACTTTTAGAACAGAAAATTAGACTGGTTAAGTCTTCTGCCTTGGCAGACATGCTTGCTTAGCCAATAGGGACATAACTTCTTTTTATTTGTTTGGGGATCATTATTTTGGGGATCATGGGGCCGGATGGGATTCATCCAAGGGTATTGAAGGATCTGGCGGATGTGCTGGCCAAAACCCTTTCCATCATCTTCCAACAGTCCTGGAAGACTGGGGAAGTCCCACTGGACTGGAGGCTGGCTGATGTTGTGCCCATCTACAAAAAGGGCCGCAGGAAGGACCCAGGAAACTACAGGCCTGTCAGTCTGACCTCAGTACCAGGGAAAGTCATGGAACAGGTGATCTTGAGTGCTATCATGAAGCATATGGAAGAGAACCAGATGATCAGGCCCAGTCAACACAGGTTCACAAAAGGCAGGTCTTGCCATACTAACCTGATCGCCTTCGATGATAAAGTGACTCGGCTGCTGGATGAGGGAAAGGCTGTGGATGTATCTTCCTGGACTTCAGCAAAGCCTTTGACACAGTTTCTCACAGTGTTCTGCTTGAGAAACTGTCACCTCTGGCCTGGACAGGCGCACACTCTCCTGGGTGGAAAACTGGTTGGATGGCCGGGCCCAGAGAGTGGTGGGAAATGGAGTTAAATCCAGCTGGAGGCCAGTGACAAGTGGGGTTCCCCAGGGCTCGGTGCTGGGTCCAGCCCTGTTCAATGTCTTCATCAATGACCTGGATGAAGGCATCGAGTGCACCCTTAGCAAGTTTGCAGACGACATTAAGCTGGGTGGAAGTGTCGATCTGCTGGAGGGTCGGGAGGCTCTGCAAAGGGATCTGAACAGGCTGGACCGCTGGGCAGAGTCCAATGGCATGAGGTTTAACAAGGCCAAGTGCCGGGTCCTGCACTTGGGGCACAACAACCCTATGCAGTGCTACAGACTAGGAGAAGTCTGTCTAGAAAGCTGCCTGGAGGAGAGGGACCTGGGGGTGTTGGTTGACAGCGACTGAACATGAGCCAGCAGTGTGCCCAGGTGGCCAAGAAGGCCAATGGCATCTTGGCTTGTGTCAGAAATGGCGTGGCCAGCAGGTCCAGGGAGGTTATTCTCCCTCTGTACTCGGCACTGGTGAGACCGCTCCTCGAATCCTGTGTTCAGTTCTGGGCCCCTCACCACAAGAAGGATGTTGAGGCTCTGGAGAGAGTCCAGAGAAGAGCAACAAAGCTGGTGAAGGGGCTGGAGAACAGGCCTTATGAGGAGCGGCTGAGAGAGCTGGGGTTGTTTAGCCTGGAGAAGAGGAGGCTGAGGGGTGACCTCATTGCTCTCTACAACTACCTGAAAGGAGGTTGTAGAGAGGAGGGTGGTGGCCTCTTCTCCCAAGTGACAGGGGACAGGACAAGAGGGAATGGCCTCAAGCTCCACCAGGGTAGGTTTAGGCTGGACATTAGGAAAAAAATTTTCAGGGAAAGGGTCATTGGGCACTGGCAGAGGCTGCCCAGGGAGGTGGTTGATTCACCTTCCCTGGAGGTGTTTAAGGGATGGGTGGGTGAGGTGCTAAAGGACATGGTTTAGTGTTTGATAGGAATGGTTAGACTCGATGATCCAGTGAGTCTCTTCCAACCTGGTTATTATATGATTCTATGATTCTATGATTTGTGTGGACTAAATTAGCAGTGTAGGCAGCAGAACTGCCAGCTACCTTGGTGACATCCCTGTCATCCTGAAATCTGTTGCATATAAAGTGTTGTTGCTACCCATTTGCCACTGATGGTGCAACTGATGTTGACAAACTGAGGTTGCCCAAGGAAGGTGGCTCCTTCTAGCTGAAAAAATATGCCGTGCTGACAGTGGTGACTAAAGGAAGCAGAAGTTTCTTCACAGAGGAGAGCAGCATTTTTGAATGGTCTAACCTATAAACAGACAATCCCCCACCCCTGCTAGATGCATAAGCATCACTTTTTCTGCAGGGCTGTTCTGGCTTTTAGCTATGTCCTTCTGCTCTGAGATAGTGCTCCAAGTGGAAGCTGGAATTACTTATTACCACAATTATTTTTTTATATGGTTTGAGAAATTGGCTTGATATCTGTTCTCAGTCTTGCATGAGCTGTGAGGTGCAGCTCCATACCTGCAGCAGAAACGTTTCGAAACAATCCATGGCAGCATATCCAGTGGTAGCTCCTATAAGTGTGCATTAGATGCACTGGCTATGGGCATCACTAGATAATAGATCAAGTTACAATACCTGCAACAAGCTGCTATAACCTTTCAGCTGACTGATGCCTAAACTGTGTGCATGCACTCAGACCATGGCAAGGTTAACAAACCCCTAAAGGTAAGACAAAGGAAGAGATTAGGTTGAGAACAAACTTAAACCATGGTGACGTATTATTCTCTAGCAACTAGCAGCAGAATCTGTAGAAGGGTGGGAATAAGGCTCATCTTTCCATCCTTCATTCCTTTATTCTACCCACTTATAGTCCTCCCAGTTCTGCTTTTCTTTCTCTCCTTTGCCCCAGACCTTATTCTGGCTCCTGGATGCACTCAAGAGACCAGCTCTGAAGGGCTCCCTCTCATGTGAAGACCCCAGTGCATCACCTTCCTTGGCCACAGATTGAAGCCATTCAGCTGCAGGCTGAAGGTTCAGATTTCAACCCCTACTAGACAAGAAAAGTTCTGCTACTGGAAGAACACCTAAAGGGTCACAGTGTAAGAGGACGTGATTTGGGTCCATGGAAAAGCACACAGGATAGCAAGGTGAAAGGAAAACTGTAAAGAACGGGAGGATAAAAAGGAAGAATGAAAGCAATGTGAACAGAGTTCAGCAAGGCAGGACAGAGCAGTGAGCAAAGACACATCTGGAGCTATGATGGTTATAGGATGCATCATACCAACAAGAGGCAATACTGCTGTTGGAGGCACAGGCAATTTCTTATGGTGGCTTAAAGAGATCAACTTAGAGAGCAAGGATGAGCACATACTGAAACCAATTTCATAAACTGTGAATTATTTCTGTAAATGTTACTGCTTATGAGAATGTAAGGTTCAAATGCTCACTCTGTCGCTGAGATGGTGCCAATAACCATTAAAAGGTTTCTGAAAAGGAAAGAGGGGAGAGAGGAGGAAGAAGGGGATGTTACCTGATACCACAATGACAGAAACAGGCATTCTGGCCTTGAGTTATAGGACAGCAAGGTAAGATAAAAGCAACAGAATCCATAGACCGAGGCCAGGAAACACATCCAGAGATGCTGTCTCTGAGCTCCAAAATGACTGAAGCACTGAGCTCATCAAAGCCTCCATTCCCAGCAGAATACCATAGCACAGAGGCTTCTGCTTAGAAACACAGGATGAGAAAAAGGACAAGCATCAGATGGCTTATGAGTTTTCAGCAAGGTATCTAGATCTTCAGTGGTCCAGTAACTAATTGGTGAGTTTTGAGCAAACAGGGAGGCTCTAGAAAGACTTGCATCTCTGTACGTATCTCACGACAAGTTTCAAAAAGGTGAACACCACTAACTAGAAGACTGCATCCACTGCTCACAAAGTTATTGAAAAGGATGTTCTGGAAGATCCTTTAGCCTTAAAAAAATCAGTGGGAAATCCTTCTTATTGTCAATTTGCAGTCAAATGTAGGAATAAATTCAGGTACTTTTAACAGGTTATAAAGGCTTTGTCTTATATGCGTAAACATGGAGCACAAGGGTAGACTTTGAATCACTGTGGAGAAGAGACCCTGAAATGCTATAAATACCATCCAGGATACCCTCCCTGCCGGTGGTCTGTCAGCCTAGGGTCTTCTGACACTGTATTCAGTCCTCCTAGGAAGCGCATTGCCATTAGGCAGATTTGATATTCAAGGCAGTAACTGCAAACATCTTTGGCCAGCACAGCTGTGTAAATTTACCACTATCACTTTTGTTACACGTGGTAATGCTTCTGGCATGAACTGGATGTCTCAAAATAGAGTGCAGCATTCCTAGCATGTGCTTCCAACTGTACAAAGTTTCGACACATTTCCATGCAGATGAATTTCCTGTGGTAACTGAAGAATGATCCCCTCTCAAGACGGGGATATACAGACACTCACCTGCATATCTAGAGAAAGGGTGAACATGAAAGGGCACTGTCACCATTTGAGAGAATTTAAGACTTGACTGCGTGATTATAACTCACTTCCTTACAGATCTACATACTTATTCTGAGCAGTAGCAAGCTGAAAAGTTTTGTGATGCATTCAGAATTCATCATTAAGTCATCAAAGCAGATATCATCATAGATAAGCCAGACCTCACAGTAGTAGTCGGACGTACTTATAGGAGACTTTCCATTAACTCCCATTTTTAGGAACTGACTGCTTAGGACATAGACTTGATGTGGCTCCTGGGAATGCTGATATCTGGTATGGGAGCAGGTGAGATTTGTGCACATAATGAAAACCTGAAAATATAAGTTGAGGGAAAATTGAAACCTGTTTTGGAGTGCTGGCTTCTGCTATGGAATAGAGATTAGAACAACTCCGACCTTCAGTTATTTGGTGAAGACCCTGAACTAGGGTTTGCAAGCAAAAGTACTATTTTAACTCCAGAACAGTTCCTTCTGTAAGGCAACACCTGTTAAAAAATCCCCTTCCCCTGAGAAGACAAGGAAACAACCTTTTAGCATTTGGGCTATAACAAAAACCCCCAAACCCCTTTTCTTTTCATTTTACTGAAATGGGGAAGATGACAGGGGCAGGAAGGTGCATCAGAACAGAGCCGAATGCTACACCTGAAGATTTTGCTACATACTGAAGATTTTGCTCAACACCCCAGGGTCTCGACATGTTGCTGTTTGAAGCCACAGATAAGCTACAATAGCCTGTTTCTAAAGAAGCTTCAACCTTTTTGATTTGGATTGCTTTACAGTTCCTTGAACAGCATCCCAGAGGCTGGGATGTGTTGAGCACTTGAGTGCTCAACAAAAGAATAACCGTGAGAGCCTGTCCTAGGAGTTTCTCTGGGGGTTTTATGTGACACTGCTGATGAGGATAAATAGTCCGCTATTAGATAAGGTGTTATTCTGAAAAGCTGGAAGAGAAGTTGTGTATCCTGTGTGTAGGTCATATTTTCTAGAAAGTAGAGACCAGCTGTAAATCCAAGTCCTGGAAAAACTTGAGGATAAAACCTCCTTTGGTCTTCAGTCCCAGTTAGGGTCGTAGGGGACAGATTCAACTAATGCTGAAACGCAAACTGTGGAAATCACCTTGCTTCATGGTCTCCCATACTGAGACTGCTGGGAGGAGAAATTCAGTGGTAAGAACGCTCTTTGTTTACAACAGTGCTGCAATTCTTATGATGGCACAGTCCTGTACAGGCTTCAGCTGTGCGATTCATCCCTCAGGAACAGGGCAGACCGAGGTACCTTGTTGAAAATGTCTCTGGTTGCTAAAGCGAAGAGGAACAAAGCCAAGTCTATAATTTGCCTTCAGTTTGAGAGGAAGTTTCATGGCCATTTAGCACAGAGTACCTTACATTAGAGTCCTAAAATATTTTCAGTCAGTTGTCCCCAAGTAGTACCTACAGCACAATAAACTTCATCGAGAAATACTGAACACTGGGATCAATGTCTACAGCAGAAAATTTATTTCAACACTCTGCTGTTCTTGCCAAAGACAAAAATGGGAGGTCATTTGTGAAAAGAGAGGACCTAACCAGGGGGGACAAGACAGTGCCTTGAAAGCTCCAAGGAGAGCTGAAATTGGAAAGTTTAAATTTTGCCTCAAATCTATGCTAGAACATAATCCAGAGTACTCAGACATAACCTCTCTTTACAAAGCAGATAGAAGATGTGGTGACACAGTTTTGCTCTTGTACAAAGTCTAAATAAGGCTCTGAAAGTCACGACAAGTACATTAGCCAACAGATATCATTAGGCTTGAGTCAGAAGCACTATGATTAACTGTGTCCATTTTTTCCTAGACATCACTGAAGCACTATTCTAATGTCATCTCAGATACTGTCAAATGTCTAAAGCTACCAAAAAACTTGCCCGCAGGTCAGGAAGTCTTGGAGAACTTCCAGCTACTCCAGCTCTTGATTACAAGACAGATGAGCAAGCAGCTCTGGTCATGTTTTCCTTCTTCCCAAACAGCAAAGAATGAGTACTCATGTCCTTACTCACATCCTTACGTAAGAGTGCATGTCTGGGTAGGAGAGGAGATTGAAGGCCACCAAAGAGGTAGTTCAGAAACTTTTTCTCATGCTCCTTTCTTACCTTAGGATAGAGGTCCTGATAAAAGAAATAGACAAGCAGGTTATGTACATTGTTCAAACAAACATGACATGACTGCATTCAAACACTGCACTGAAAAATTAAGCAAGCTTACAGCCACATCACTCACCCAGCAAAACCACAAGTGAAGGCAACTAAATTCATTTTGTGAAAAAGTTAGAAACAAACAAGGTACTCAAAAGGAACAGTAAATGCAGGGAAGTAAACCAGATCATCACACCTGGAACTAGCAGGCTAGAAGGAAGTGCCCTGTCATTGCTGAACTAGACTTGAAAGAAGGAAGAGCCACCTTCTCATTCTGCCCACGGATGTCTGGGGCAGAGAAGGAGAGGCATGAAGTATGTGCTCTACAACCACTGATACAACTGAAATATCTCCACTCTGACTGAATGGGAACCTGAACAATTGCTGAAAAGAGAGCTCCAGTAAATTAAACCATTTGTTTTTAATTTCAATAAAGACAATGTAACTTAAGGATTAGATATACTCAAAAATTAAACTCCAAAGAAAGCTAACTTCATCATTCTACTAACAGGTTCACACTTAAGAATGCTAAATCTTTAAGGAAATAGTACTTTGCAAATTTAGAAGTATTTCTCCATTAGTAAAATACTAAATGAAACGTGACAAACCTACCTAGAAACAAACAAGCCAACCAAACCAAAACCACTTTATGCCTACCATTTCCAAAAGCAATAATGTTAAATTGCACAGGCAAACAGTTTGAAAATGTGACTTTCATCTGCAGACTCATCTGTTGGCCTCTTTTGCCTCCCTGTCACCTTCCCTGACTAGAGTTTATCTCTGCCCTTTCATACCTTCCTTTCAGCTCCTGTTTCTTAACCTTTCCCACCTCTTCTTCTTGTTTCCAAGTACAGCTCCAGATGATACTCTCTCCGTTTATACTGTTTGTAAGGCAACATAAGAGAACTCTCTCTGAATACTTCCTGTCAAGAAGGCTTCCAGAAGAACAAATCAATAGAAAGCTTAGCTGTCCTACAGCTGTCAGATTATGAAACCCAAAACATCCCCACTGCAAAAAAGCAGCTTCAGGGAAAGCAGGATATGTTTGGTGTGGACAAACAGTATATTACACTGACTGACAAATCCACCTAGATTTTATTCAACATATGGAAACTGAGAGTATTCTGGGATTTGTAACTTGGCCAAAACTTGGTTCTTTTTCACAGGAACACCAACTCACATTCCCTGGTTGCCAAAGTGATCCTGTTTCCTCCTACCTCACAGTTATCTAATCTCTGCACCAAAGCAGAGCTTTTCAGAAGGTTGGGCTTTTTACTTTGAAGCAGACAAGAGCTCAGTTTCCAGTATTGGAGGTGGGGGAAAGGGGAGGCCACAAGAAGGTCACCAGGGAACATTCCTCTTTGTGTGATTTAGACATGGCGATGGTATAAAGGTACTGAAAATAAGTTACAGAAGCGGGGAAGTGCAGGCACGAGAGCATCAAGGTTATGAATGTGCTGTTCCTCAGTATCCTGCCTTTAAAAAGCATAACTAATACTGTTTTTACAGGTGACTTTCTATGTATATCATTAGTAAATGGATTTATACAGCTACGCTACAATCTTGGAGACAAGACAATCATTCTACAGACTTTTCAGAAGATCCATACAAATGGAAATACATGGCATTCACTCAAAGCAGGAAGAGTTGGTAACGAAGGCTACCTGGACCTGGATGGTACCAACATTTCTCAAAAAGCTACTCCTGGAATGAACGCACTAGACACACACACGGATTTTTTTGTCGGAGGTGTGTCTTCCTTAAACCTTGTTAATTCAATGGCAGTAGAAAATGAACCCACGAGTTTCACTGGTTGTATACGAGAAATTGTTATAAACAACAAGGAACTGAAGCTTACCACGACTGACCCCAAAGGTGGAGCCAATATCGGTGATTGCGATGGAACAGTTTGTGGGTACACAGTGTGCAAAAACAATGGAACATGCAAAGTTGAAAACTCAGGCTTTTCTTGTTCTTGTCCACAAGAGTGGATAGGGAGTACATGTGAACAGTCTATTCATTGCTCACAAAACAAGTGTGGCTCTCAATCTCTCTGTATTCCTCAACCCACTTCATTTTCCTATACCTGTGTATGTGCACTAGGCTGGTCAGGCAAATACTGTGATAGTAAAACTCAATTTTTTATAGCTAAGTTTATTGGCAACTCCTACATCAAATACACAGATCCTTATTATAGAAAAAGAGACCTCCAGTATAGCCGCATTTCTTTAAATTTTACTACCAATCAAACTGAAGGCTTAATAGTATGGATGGGAAAAGGTGAAGATGAGGACAATGATTTTCTTGCCATTGGTCTTGCCAATGGAACACTAAAAATTGTGATTAATCTTGGAGAAAGAATCTCCGTTCCTCTAATTCATAGCAAATACTCCACCTGTTGTGATGAAAGATGGCATTTCGTTACTGTAGTTCAAAACCAAACTTGTATTAAGGTATATCTTGATGAAGAGCTAATTATTTTTGAAGATATTGATCCACACAGAAAATATACTGCTTTAAACTACGGTGGCATTTGCTATTTTGGTGGGTTTGAAATTGGCAGGGAAGTCAATGTTGTCACTACAGGGCATTTTCAGAAGGAATTCATTGGTAAAATTAAAGATGTTGTGCTCTTCCAAGATTCTAAAAAGATTCAGTTAATGAAAGCAGAAGGGTATAATGTTTACAATGGAAATTACGGAAATTAACTGGAAAACTCTTTTAAGACTCTAAAAGTGACAGTCTCTTTTTCCTCCCATTTCTTGTGTTAGCTGATAGTGTAAGACTCAGGAACCAACAGAAGAAAGCACTTCCCTTCTTTTTAATGACTAGTATTAATAGCATATATAAAATGCGATTGGATGTTTTACTAATAAAATTACTTATCCATAATCTTTAGTATTTAATTTAAAATAACGGGAAAGTTAGTCTTTCTGTAGTCAAATAAGACTGTAATTAGCTTATAAAGCCAACTGTCATGCCGATATTGCTTATTTCTTTATAAAGACAACTTGTTCCTCCAAAACTCTCAGATTTTATTAGTATGCAGAGTTTCCCTTTTATAATTTTGTAATATTAAGTTTTCACATTCCACCTAAAATGGGGGAAGGGGGAAGAAAAGGTGCACTTGAGGCAAAAAGCACATTTATTGTAGTGGGAATTTTAAAATCATAACACCCATAATTACCTGTTAAGTCCACAAAGGTAATGAATTTGTTCTCCCTCCCTTCTGAGTCTCTACGCATCATGTATGCATTTATGTAAGAGGGCAGCCAGTCTTGACACTAAAATATTACACTTAAAGAATAACGATTTTAAGAGCAGGAATGGTTATTTTACATAATTAGTTTAAGAGAGGTAAAAATATGACTGCTTTCCTCCAGCAGAGGGCTCCTGTAATTGACTACAGAACGAGTTTGTTTTGATCAGTCACAGCTGGAATGTGGGAACGTGGCACTCTACCTATAAACACCTTCTATTTCTAACAGCTTAAAATCCAGAATGTTTAAGACCTGCTTTGCTTTAGCCATAGCAGTCTGGCTTATATGCCCCTAGATGAGATTTTGAAATTTTACTAGATGAAGGTTTTGGTCACAGTAAATTGAATTTCCATGACTATGTTTTTTATGAATTTATAATCTCAAAAGTCAATAGAACTCTTCAAATACAGAGTGGTTTGGTTTGAAAGGACCTTAAAGATCATTCCAGTTCCATTATACAAATACAATAACTCTATTCCTTCTGCAAAAGTTCACTTATATCCTGGTTTAGTAAGCAATAAAAACAAAATAAATGGTTACGTTCTAATCTGCTTGAATAAATTATTTATGATGCTATCTACATTTTTCATTTGACTGTTGGCTTACTGTATAAGTAATCACTTAAAATAAAAATAATTGATTCCTATCTTTTCCTTTTTTTACTTTACTCTTGCTCAAAAACATGTAATAAACCACCACCACCACCTTGCACAGGAATTCTCCAAATACAAGTCTTTCATGGGTATCTATCAGAAACAAGTAACTATTTCTGGTTTTTATTTTGTCTTCCCATAAAGCAGATATAAAGCAGAAACCATAACACAGTAAAACTAAGTGACACATCACTTTCCACACACCTATAATTAGTAGATGTAGCAATAAATGCATTGCCGTGGCAGTTAGATAACCTGTAGATAACTAAGAGGGGGTGAGGGGAAGGAGAGTGATGGAACTACCCCAAGGTGTTTTAATAGGGATCTGCAAACATCTTCTTGAGGTACCTTCTATCCTCTTCAGCTGTTCTGAGCCCTCAAGCAATCAGCCTGATGCAACAGAGCTTCTTCCCCTTTTCCCAATGGGCAGCTCACAAAGCCTGCTTGACATTGCAGCTGGCTCCAGGCTCTTCTCATTTTCCAGTTTCTCTTAGGAGGGCCTTTTATGGCTATGTGACGCTGGGAAGGGGTGCATATTTAGGGTTTATCCTGTTCTCTCTGGGGCTCCTGGTGTACTGCCAGTTCCTCTGGTACACACTGCTTTGTGTGGCCTGAGCAATGATTCAGCGTAAAACAAGTGACTGCAGCACTTTCAGCTAATACAAGTGTTGGAAGGAGAGAGACTGAAGGCAACAGAGAAAACAATATCCTCTCTTCTTGGAGTAGTGGGATTTATTCCCATTACACTACCTCAGATTCTAGGACCAAATCCTGGAAACTGCCATTGTTAATTTAAACTCTTAACAAAACTCTCCCTCAAGAGCTGTTTTGCTGTGGCTCTCGTTTGGGTTCTACATACAAGAGGCAGGTAGTAAAGCACTCAGCAGACCTGGAACATCTTTCCATATTCTTTCCAAACAACCTCTTTCTGGTAGTTCTGGCAGAGAGCAGTCCCGTCCCTTCCGTAGAGACCGTTGCAATTTTCATTGCTTCCCATTTATTTTTAGAGCACAAATGCATGTGAATGAGGAAGACATTGCCAGCGGTCCAGGGGTTGAACATGTTAAAAGAAAACCTTCAAAAGCAGAACTGCCAACACAAAACTTACTCCAAAAAACAGAACAACACTTTGGTGCACTTCTGTGTCCAAAGAACACAACACGTGTAATACTACCAGGTATATTCTGGTGCTACTGCTATACCATGGAATTGATTTGGAAAAGACTAGTTTTATAGTATGAGAACATGATGTGAATGAAGTCCAAAGTTTAAATGTTGCTTCTAATTATGAACAAACAGGATTTTATTTTTTTTTTTATGAATCTTCTCACCTATGAGCCTAAGAAGCATTACTTAAGTCTACCATCCCCTTTAATTGATGCAAGATTTTTAATTTTAGTTAATTTGATCATGAAGCTACCTGCAAGGTATCCAAACGAAATTTTACCTTAACATATATTCATAATTAAAACTAACAATTAGGGTGCTGTTAGACTGGAATGACCTTCTTCTGGAAATAAGCTTTTTCTACAGCCCAGTGCAAAATGCTACATTACTACATAAGGTACTTGGAGTGGAAAACAAAACGCTGAAAAACAGAACAATAAACTTAAGTTTTTCTTTATATAGTGGAGTATTTTTGTTGATTCCAACAAACTCAACAAAATGACCAGTGTATTTTAAGTATAAGAGCAGGTGATTTTAGTTTGTTTTGAGATCTGTCTTTTTTGGCTTTTTGGTTTCCATCAGTGGATGGCAGTCACTATAAAATATCCATTTACTAGGAGACCTATATGGTACAAATACCCTCCTGAACTTCGTCCCCTCTTCGCTCCCCAAAAATGCAAAACAACCTAGCCAGGAGGTGCACGACAAATGTGGCATTCTGTAACTCAGACTGCTGTATTCATTTAGCCTACAGTTTCACACCTATGAAATCAAACACACACAGTCTGTGAGAAAGTTTTATCATTTTAGAATCAAAATATCCCTTAAAATATTTACATTTTACAGTAAAAAGGATAGCAAAACACAAAGTAATGTACAAGCTTAGGTATTCAAGTTTTTGAAGCATGGAAAATGGGAGAAATGAATTATACTACTACAAATCATATTTTCAAGAATTTAGTTTAAAAATTATTTCTTATTAAAACAAGTGCAGTTTAAAGCAATAACATTCGAGCAGCTCAGCCTTCCAATTTCTGGTCACAAACTGTTTCAGATGCTTAGAAAATACTGGAAAAACTAATGAAATACACTTGAATTATTTTATTGGACTACTGGATAATTTAAAAAAAAAATCTTCACACCACCAAACATATTTTATCTTCTTGTAATGTGTGTGGATTCTGAGGCCTTGCTACAGTCTTTAAAAACAGTGCCATTTATAAAGAAGGTTATTATATGAAATTCACCTTTAAAATTACCAGAGCATCTTAAAACAGAAGAGAGCACAAATTACCAAAGGCAGCAACTATATTGCAGACTTGACTAAAGCCAACTTCATCAGCTAAGAAAATTTTTAAGCCTTTATTGCATATTAATAAAAGAAATCTTTTAAAATTTTGAATATACAGCAATGTAAAATTTTTCAAAATATTTAACTCCTACTTCTAGCGATAGTTGGTATAATGAAAAAAAGGATGAGTATTGGTACATCGAGTGGTACCAAAACACAGACTTGTTTCTGCAAAACACCAACACTGAATAAAAAAGATGGCACAATCCTAGCAGGCTTTTTTTTATTAATACAAAGTCTTATGACATTACTCTAACAGTTTATTTAAATAGAATTTTAAAAGACTGCCTGCATCATTTTACCTTTTACTTTTAGTTCTGTCACTGTGGTCCCTATGTCTCTCTCTGTTCTTTTCACTTTCTCGTTCTCTATGCTTCTCTTTGCTTTTCTCTCTCTCCTTATCTTTTTCATGAGCCTGTTCTTCACTTTTAGGCTTCTCTGCCTTTTTTTCTGGATTTCTAGTCTCTCTGGGGCTTTTTCCATCAGCAGACCTATCACTGTGTGGAGATCGCAATCTTTCTTTGTCTCTCTGTCCTTCCTCTCTACTTTTCCTCTCCCTCTCTTTTTCCTGGTTTCTGTCTCTGCGTCTGTTTCTTTCAGAATCTTCCTCCCAGTATTTTTCATTGCTCCACTCTTTTTCATGTCTGTCTTTCTTTTGGTGATGGGATTCACTGTAAAATCTTAGTCTGTGTTGATCATTTTTTCCTCTACTGAACCCTCTCTCCAAATGCTGTTCTTGTCTGCCCCAAGGATCGCTGTGGCGTCTTTCTGGTCTCCTGCTGTCTTTACTCTGAAAAAAATTTTCTGGCCCCAAAAATCTTGACTGTTTGTGAGCTACCGGTAGCCCTTGTGCAATGGGGCCGGCATAATGTGGTGGCTGACCTGATAAATGAGCAACTGGCGGCCACGGCATCATTGGATTTTGAGGAAAGCCAAAACCTGGAGGAGGAAGAAGGGGAGGTGGTAAATGAGGAGGAAATCCAAACATTGGGTTGTTCTGTGGAGGGAAGTTATGAGGTGCAGGACCCTGAAACTGAAATCCAGGTGGATTAGATTTAGGATGCTGAAAATTCTGTTGTGGTGGTCTAACAGATGAGAAGGTGCCAGTTGTAACAGGGCTTGGAACTTTGGAAATAAATTCAGAACGAGAAGCTTTTTCCGTTTCAAAATTAGATGAAGTTGCTCCTGGTCCTCTTCTAAATGAGTTCACTGTTTCAATGCTTTGCATCAGTGCATCTTCCTGTGAGTGTTTGATATCTTCTCCTTGTGATGCACCTGAGTTATCTGCTTTTGCTGCAGCTGAACTGCACTGTGCCTCATTAGTTTGCACATCACTTTGAAAGATGTTTAAGCCCACTTCTCCAGAAGACTGTTTATTCTCTGATTCCATTTGATCATTCCCTGAAGCATTCTGTCGATCTTCATTCCTGTTAGTGTCTCCTTCCTTGTTTTCTGTAGCATTAGTCTGCTGGCTTCGTCCAGCTGCTTGTCGTGGGTCTCTTTTAAGATTAATAAATTGTGGTGATTTAGAGGTATTGGCAGGGGTACCTTCAGCAGAGCCTGCATTAATGTTGTTCTCACTGGGGTTTTTCCCTGCACTTGATGAGGAAGAGGAAAAACTAGAATTCGTGGTCCTTCTAACTTCCTGTGCAATGTTATCCTTGTCAGGTAACAACCGCTTTGGGTCATTTTCTTTACTTTCTTCAGTTTCTTTATTCTGTGACTGAGCAGATAAATTTGCTAAAAATGCTTCTGTGGAGACATCTGGAGGTTTTCCCTTAAGACTCAGCCCCATCAAAGATCCAGTACTTTTTGCAGAACTCGAGGTCCCTACAGCTGCTGCATCCACATTTACAGTAGCGTTAGTGGATTCCTGTAAATCATCCAAACCAGTCTTTGCTTCACTAACTTTGGCAGTTACATCAGCAACATCCATATTTTCTTCTTTTGAGGTTGTTTGTTCATTTAACAATGGTATGTCTTCACTGGGACTGGCTTCTGACTTGTTATGTTCAGATACCTGCCCTGTTGTACCCAAGAGGCTTTGAAGAATATCATCCACTGGCAACGGTTTATTTGCTAGCTCCAGAGTAGAAGGCTGATTTTCCCATCCAACCAGGACCCCAGGAAGAAATCTGAGAGGCTTTGGTGGCTCATGTTTGGTACTTTCCACCAAAGGTTCAATAACTGCTGGAACATCTTCTGTGTTAGACTGCTGAGGTTTGTTTCTCTGCTTGTGTAGCACAGTTGTGAAGGAATTAAAAAAATCATTTTCCTCTTCTTCTTCTAGAGCCAATTCGTGATGAGAGACTTCAGGTCTGTTTGGCTTGCTTTTCTTCTCTGGTGGCAAGTTACTCAAGGTGCTTTCAGAAGCTTCATCCGCAAAACTACTAGTAACACTTGCAACAGCAGTAATCTGCCTCTTCATTTTCTGGCGAATTATCAATCCCAGTAATAAATTTGGTCGATGTATTTCAATCCCTGTACAAAATTGTAACAGCAATTCGTCATCTCTTTACGTTTTGGTTAAGCCAATCATTTTAACAACAACAACAAAAATGTCCATACTCCCGCAATATATTACAGAAGGCATTATTTTATAGCATTTGAAATTTCCCTCATTAAGCAAATAAAATAATCAAAAGTGTATTTCCAACATAAAAATTATGACTTCAAAAATAGCAAATTAAAATTGCTTTAACTACTAGATCACTACATCACTAAATATAGAAGATGAGACAGTTATATAGGACATGTAGTCACATGAGAAAAGGCACAGATTCCCAATAACATGTTAGTCTAACATACCTAGTCTGGTAACAGCTGTAGCAAAACACAAGGTGGAGGGAAGTTAAGTAGCATAATTGCAACCATAAAGTATCCTAATCAATTTGTGTTATACATACTTGAAGCAGTTACCAAGAGTGACTTCCCAAAATGCTTCCCCCATTCCAGGAAGGCACCGTGTTTCAAGGTATTCTATTAGCTATCTTCATTACGCGTGTTTTTCTGTATAATTTAGGTTCTTGCAAAATATTATGAGTTATAGCTTGTCCTCACTTCGTTTAGGCCCTGCCTATCTCACAAGGAGAAATAATCCACAAATTTTATAACCAAAATAAATTTATACAAAATAACTCAGGAGTAAGCAGAACAACTGAGAGCCATTTCAGGTTCTTCCTTGCCTATCTCTTTTTTTTTTTTTTTAAACTTTCCATGTGCTCTTTTTAAGAAAGTTGGGAACCCTTGAGAAAAAATGAATTAGCACATCTCAAAAAAAAATATACTATTTTAAAGTTGCGGTATCAATTTAGAACTCAGTATGACTACTATTATAGATCACTCGCATCACAGAATTTACTGAGATTATAACCTATAAAGCCACATGAGTTAGGGGAAGAAATATAGTAAACGTGAAACAAAATTATGAACGGTAATTTTTTCACCAATAATTTCAAAAGTATCAGAATAATCTCACAATGAGAAATTAATGTCTTTTCAAGGAACCTATTACAATACTAAGGAAAACTCATGGCACGTTTGAACAGAATAGCTGTCATTTTTAGATTTGATTTTTCTCTTATATTTCTGTTGTAAACTTCTTAAGGTAGCACTATGATACCAGATTCCAAGCTGTACTTACCAGGCCCATCAAAAGGCACAAGGTGATGTGGGACTTTGTCTGAGGAACCTAAAGGAATGAGGTACAAATCTTTCACTTGCTTCATATTATTGGCCGCTACACCATAACGTTTTCTACTGCTGAAATAGGCAAACAGCAACGCATAAGATATCTGATCCTCTTCAGTTACAGGGGTAAAGCGAACTACACAGATCTCCTGTTTACAAAAAAGGAGAGAAAAAAATGTTCAGATACTAAGACAATTAAAATTTCATAGAAAATTGTGACTGCTCTTTATTTAAAAGCACAAGAGGAGAAAAAGCCTCTCCAAGAAGGCAGAGAACAACAGAGGAGACAGGAGCAGAAACAGGGCCAAAAATAATTACAAAAAACTGGAGAAAACAAATAAAAAGCATTCAGTAAAAAAAAAAATAATTACAGAGCATGACCAAAAAAGCCAACATTTTATCAGCCAGCTAAATAACAAGTTCTAAGGAAACATGCCAGCTACCAAGTAATTATTTCTATCACGGTCCTTAACATTACTAGAAAGCTTTATTTTACAACCTATTGTTTCTGAGACATCCATTAATACTAGAGGAAGAGCAGTATTCAGATGCCAGAATCACAATCAAAGCCCAGCTCATAAGTCAGTGCTGGGGCTGATGCTGCTTAATGGCTTAATTAACGACCTGGAAGACTGGATGGAAAATTCTCCACAAAACTGAGATGACACCTAACTAGGGGCAGTGGTCAGCATCCTGAAGAGTGCGGGCTGCCATTCAGAGGGACCTCAGCAGGCTCACCTCCATGAAGGTCAAAGGCAAATGCAAAACCTTGCACCTTGAGATGGAGTAACCCCATGCACCAGGACAAGTTCAGGGACAGGCTATCTGGAAGCAGCTTAATGTAGAAGGACATGGGAGTCCTGGTGAACAAGTTGAATGTGAACCAGCAGTACGTCAATGCCAAGAAGGCTAACTGCATGCTGGGTGTCAGAACCGGAGCAGCCAACAGGCCAAGGGAAATGATTCTTCCCTTCTATCCAGCACTTGTGAGGGACATCTGGAGAACACTATCCAGTTTTGGACTCCTCAGCCCAAGGACAACCTGCACACAGTGGGACAAGTCCAGCAGAGGATCCTGGAAATGGTTTTGCTCCGAAATGGAAGGGTAACACTTGAGACACGGGGCATTCAAGCGTTAACAATGAGTTACTGTCTCAAAGGAATACAAGTATTCTCAAACATAAAATGACAAGTTAAGGTTAGATAGCAAGAAAATAAATGCTATCAACTGCCATGTATCCTATTCAACATAGTCATCATTTATCCTTAAAATGTCACGTATTTCACTAATGCTCCATGGCAGGGGAAAAAAGAAAAAAAGAAAAGGTATCTTTAAGGTAAAGAAGGTATATCCTAACCAGCAAAAGCCTTCAATATGTCAAATTCTTACCTTGGTCCCTGAAGCTTTGATTTTTTCTACATACTCCCAGACAGTGTGAGGAGATATTCTGCCACCTACTTGAATACTATCAGGTAAATCCTAAGAGAAAGGACAACAGATATCTCATCTCAATCCAATGTAAAAGCTGCAATAAATCCTTCATCCAGTATTTATTTCATATACTGAAGACATACTTAATTCTTGTAATTCTTAAATTATATTTTTAAAATATCAGTAGAAGTTACAACAGTGGAAACAAAGTAATTTACGTTTTATTTTCAGATATTTAGATTAGGATTTTCAGTGCAAAGTTAATGATCATTAACATTAGTTAGTATTCAAACCTGCTTATCTATGCCTTCCCCAAAACTATTTATTTTGGCAATATCAAGTGCAAACATAACTGTATTATGCTCTGAAAACACCCAGTTTATCTTTGGGATCAAATTGCTGAGACCCCCACAACTATGAAGGAATATAATAAGCTTTCAGAATATTAATAGCAAGGGAAAAACATAACCCACCCACAAATGAATAGGTAGACATAAACTTGTTCTTGGGTATTAGTGAGTTCACTAATCACAAGTAATAAAAATAGACTTTCAGAATCACTTAAAAAGAAAAAAATAGTCTTTTGAAATAAAGCAGAAGAGTATCAAAAAGCACATCATATTCATAAGACATTTCTTTAGTATTAAAGGGTACTGCATGCCCTGCAGTTCGCTGATGTTTTACAGCAAAGTAAAGATAATTATAAGCAGTTGCATCTCTCAGACACCAAAGAGAACACTACGTAGTTTGTTGGACTTTTTTAGGG
Source organism: Phaenicophaeus curvirostris (assembly GCF_032191515.1). Taxonomy (NCBI): domain Eukaryota; kingdom Metazoa; phylum Chordata; class Aves; order Cuculiformes; family Cuculidae; genus Phaenicophaeus; species Phaenicophaeus curvirostris. The sequence continues at coordinate 19,428,590 of NC_091393.1, forward strand.
ACAATTTAGTTTTAATGGAAAGTTAGGAGCAATATTATCACCAGACGGGCAAAAAAGAAACCCTGTTACAGTGGTTTCTGTTGTAGAAGACAGGAAGAGTTCTTGCACTGTCAACAGAAAACACCAGCAGACACTCCTTTTCCAAAAATTTGTATTGACTTGTTTAATGCTTTGAGTTCAAAACAGCTATAATTTTCTCACCTCTAATTCAGAAAATGGACGTCACCAAGGTAGTTATTTCAGTAGCAAATTTTGTCCTATCTTTCCCTGCTACTTTATACTACAGAAGATGCTCCAAAATAAACAAAAAACAGTTCATCTTTTATAAAGCCAGCTCTGCTGCTCATCCTGAAGAAACATTTTACAGTGAGGTAAGAGCAAAACATCTTAAAGTATATCAGAGAACTTGAATCATGATGAACTATGTGTCTATGTGGAATGAATTGAAAAATACTTTACAAATACATACCCTAACCTATGTCCTCCCACAAATACTTTACTCAATATCATCCTTCACTGCCTTTCATCATTATACTATTATCAGCCCATAAGGTAACCAAGTCACTAAAGTTAACAAATTAATTGTTCAATCTTTGCAGTAAATATAAATACCTCTGTTAAGTACTCAAAAGAGCCAGAAACTGGGTAAGCCTTAATAACAAACTTTGCTACTGAAGGCATATTGATAAAACCCTTCCAGATGAAATTCAGGCGTGCCAGAAACAGACTTTCACATTCCACAGTACCAGGTGTTTCTGACCTAAAGAGAGAAAAAAAAACAAGCCACTTTGTTTAGAACATGATGTATCAGGAAAGATCACGTAAAACAATCTTTTTTTTGTAAGAGAATTACATATTAAAGATTTTCTTTTTTAGTTAAGGATACTTGATGGTCAATGTAAAGACACAGGCAGATAACCCTGTTTCTCACCTTCCAGTAGAGTAGATAAGTTACGTGCAAGACTGTCAGATAAGTAGCCCATTATTTCACTACTATACCTTTTGAGCATGGATAAGTTACTTAGTCCAAGAGTTATTAAATGCTACCAAAGAACACACAAACACATATAGGTACTGCACTCAGTAAGATCTTTCCTTCACCTGCCACATGTAGAAGAGAAGATGACAACATACACTCTCTGCTGGCCTGTCTACACCCTGCTTTCCTAGCTCCTGTGGTTTGTTGCAACACTGGTAGGTGTCAGCCCACCACCTGAATACGTGTCCCACTTCCCTTCCCTTGCCTCACAAGCTGGCATCTCATCTCTTCTCAACCCCGCATCGCTTCCACAGCTTCTGTGGGCACCTCCGCCCAATTCCACCATCACCAGCCATACATAATAGTGTTTTTCCTCCCCTGAAAAAAAGACTCAGTTTCGTCAATAAAGTAGCTGCAAAGAATAAACAAAATGACTTATTTTCACAGGAGAATGTTTCTCGACCTGAGGGCTTGGCTTTCTCATGGAAAACATTATAGCCACATTTCTCAACATGTTGCTATCAAAACTTTCAAGGCATGCTATTAGCACTTTTAGCCAGCTGCCCAGTAGTACCAGTTGTTGTGCTGTTACAGTAACACAGTAACCTATGTTTCTGTCTACACTAGAAATTACTGCCTTGTTTTTTGAACAGCTAATGGTTCAAAGTCCATTGTCCTTGGTAAAAGATCTCATTGTCCTGATAAAGGCAGAATTTCAGCACGAACTCTGATCAATTCTAAATAACTGGGAGTCAATGTTTTTCTAGTAACCACTCCCTAAAACCAGAAAAAAATAGCCTCAAATTTTAGTGGGTAGCAGATTAGTTGGAGGAAAATGCAGAGAGCTGACAGGAAATATGGCAAAACATCAAACAAGCTGCTGTTAACTGTTATTTCTATAAAAGCACTCCTTTGAGATTTGAAACTATCCTGATTTATCAGTGTAAACACGGTGTAGAGCAATCTCAAATTCCCTAGCTTTATACACATATACAAACACACACACTCATTCAATTGCAGCACTGTACATGCTATTTTCCTTAATAGCAAAATATAATAAGAAATCTATATCCCGACTTCTAAAATATGAACTCATGTGCCTTTTTACACCTCACTGTACTACAGAACGTAAGGTCGTTTGCTTTTTCCCAAAAGAAAATGTGGCAATTAGAAGTTCTAATTGCAATACATAGTTATTTATATGAATGCATAGCATCATTTACTTCAGCAGAAAACCCCTTTCCTAAGAGGTGTACAACTTCAAGTAAACAAATGGATTAATGGAATTTAATTAAAAAAATATTAGCTTTAGCCATAATAGCTTAACAAGATCAATAACATCTTTTCAACTGCTTCTACAATTCATATTTACTTTGGGAGAGGTGTGAATGATGACTTTGATGGGTCTTGCTTATCATTTTCCAGTAATTCTGAAGCTAAAATACTTGATGTCGAAGAAAGCGCATCTGCAATGCTCTCTGCTTCATTGTCTGACTGCTTCCGGGCAACCCCAACAGACACTTTGACTTTTTTCGCAGAAAGATCATCAGTAGGTGGTGCCATTCGGCCTGCAGGGAATGAATTGCAATGTTTTTTTTGTTTTATTCAACAAAACAGAGAGACTTGCTCTGAAGACATGGAAGATGCCAGAAGCACTACATATTGCCATTGGATATGGATATATATATACACAATGTATAATTTATTGTATATAAACATAGTCACTGTAACAGCATGGGACAAAGAAATGAGGAATGAACTATAGTGCATACACTCATTAAACGCATTTCTTTACCTGCAGCCTTTTTTCACTTAGAAGACAACTTTATGCCAACAGCATCTATGCCTATGCCAACAGCCTACCATTTTAATAGCCTTTTTTTTTTTTTGCAATTATAAAATAAAATAGTGCTTTCACATCTCTGTCAGAAAACTAGGGGGAAAAAAACCCCCACTTATTAATGCTTTTGAGGTATATTGAGATATATAACTAAAAAGCATTATACAAGGGCAATGAATTCATTTTGATGTGCTGTTCAAAATTACCTATGCAGATTTTGCAGTTAAGGTCAAAGAGATGATTTTTATGTTGACTTGTGGTGTCTGGAGATGCAGATTCATTTACTTCTTTATCTTTCTCAGCCTCCTCTGACTTCTCAAACTTCATATTAGGTTCCTAAGAAAAGTCAAACATATTTCAATTAGCATTTTTAACTTTGTTAATGTTCCAAATATTGCTATTCATATTGTTTAAATATTTTACAGTACTCTCTTTCCTTCAGATGAAAGTGTCACTTCATCTGTGTGGCTGAAAAGGCAATCACAAAAATCTACAAATGCATTAAGAGAATGAAATGGTATTCCTAAATATCTTTTAAGTAAGATTTACAATATTTTTTCCATCGTTACAAGAATTCCACATACAGTCATAGACACAACATGGAAAAAAACCAAAGAACATCGGGCCCAGAAGTGAAAATCGGTGAGGATAAAAGAAAAATTAAACTCAAAACAGATCTAATGTATAATTACAGATCTGAAAAACAAAATAATAAACAAAGTACTTTACAATCGTATTATCTATGAACTAAATATGTTGCACTGCCAAGTTCTCTCTTCTACCTGGATTTCCATGGCTTCCTCTTGTTCTTTCATTGGTGTTTCACTTTCAATTTCTATTTCTCCTTTGTGAGTAATTTTTGTGATGGGTCTTCTTTCAACTTCCCTCTGTTCCTTCTCAATCATTTCAATTGTCTGTAAAAACAGTAAGTTATGTATATTTCACAGAATCATACAATCGCTCAGTTGGAAAAGACCCATCAGGATCATCAAGTTCAACCATTTACTTCCATAAAATAAAACTTGGAAATCCACAAATATAACAGCAGAAAATAGGATTGAAAATGAGAAACTCTCTGGAAAAATGAATACATCTTTATTTTGCAAGTGTCAGGCAGTTTCATAAAGCAAATACGCAAGCAGCCAGCCTAACTTCAACTACGGTGCAGTGAGTATTTGTTAGGTACGTATTTAAACAAGTTATAAAGCAGACCTTCATCACTTTCATTACCTGTCATTTAAAGACAGGTAATTCTGATTTTCCAAAAGCTAAAGAAAAAATGCATCAACTCTTTTCACCTAATATTAGAGACAATGTAGGACAAGTACATCCAGGTATGCATAATTTTTTAAGAGCTTGCTTTTGAGTACATAAATATAATGTTCTACCTCAAAAAAAAAAGGTAAAATGTATCTTCAAAGTAATGGATATGGTAATCCTGAGCAGCACTGCTGATCTGCTGTGTCGTAAAAAATAAAACTTAAACCATTATTTCTAAAAGTGCTTCTTAAAGCACATTGCTACTTCTTAAACCAGAAACAGTTTGTGTTGTCTGTCCCAAATATTTTAAGCCTGGTTTTGTAAAGAGATAAGGATTCTACAATTGTTTTATCTGTCCACCAAATACCTGAAGTGGCTGTTGAACATTTTGGGAAAACTTTACAAAAAAAAAAAAGTGAGTAAATAGACATCTCAGAGTCTTGTTTAAGTATTAAATGGAAAATTACAGCCCAGTGATACGTTGCTATTTATTTTACATGTTGAAATGGAATAAAACTTCTGGAACTACTGCAGTATTTCTCTGAAATATTTAGGACCCTCCAGTAATTTTTGAATGGCATATGCTTGTTTTGAAGCTGCTCCTCACAGCAGTGAAATACAGTTTTGTATGGTCTGCTTTCGGTATTTTATTAATGTTTATAATAATGAAATAAATGTCCTGAAGATGTAACACAAAAGATGGCCTTTAGACAGCTACAGAAGGCTTATCATGCCTTTCTAGGCCCTCAAACCAGTTTTGCGACAATACATTAATTCAATAGATGGTTTTGCATAGGAACTAGCAAAATGATGCCATGGTTCATAAGCAAGTCTAGCTGCAACACATAAAAGAAAAAAACGCAAGGAATAATTAATGTTACAATGCAAACTGCAGTCTCTGAAACAGCATCCCATTGCACTGAAGCTATCACTGAACATTCATTCATTCTGAGCACAGAGAATTCAAGAGGATGAATTTCCATCTATTCTACATTACAGAATATACTCATTAATTTTTTATGGTCATCCAATATAACCCACAACTCCTATTACCATGAAACACAAACACAAAATGCATACCAGTTAATACTACCCAAATTTTGTGCCCTTGAATTCAACTTAGTGGCATATAAATACCACAGATGGAGCCAACACAAATCCAGAGTTTGTAAACTAGGAAACCTGATGCTGTAAAATCAGACATTTCCAAGAAGTTGCTGTTAACTATCATTGGACTAATTGCCCAATAAATAGGGGAATACCTAAGAAAAAAGCATGTTCTATAAAAATAATACAGCTCCTTATATTCTTGCTTTTCCTTCAAAACAGTCAATACAGCTATAAATAGTGTGACTTTCTAATTCAAGAAAAGTAATGCTCAAAATAACCTAATAAGCTTCTTACACTTTGTTGAGGGTTTGGGGCTTGATTTTGTTGAGGTCTTTTGGGTTGGGTTTTTCTTTTTTTTTGGTTGTGTTTTGGGTTTTTTCCCCCCACCCTTTAGATTGCTTTTCAGACTGGCAGATCAAGTTTTCAGCTTCAGGTTTACTTCTCAGTGGGTAAATTGTCATGCTCTATCAGTATGCAAGCTACAAACACAAGTTCAGTTTGGTTTGTCCAAAGACATCTCTCTCCCTTTTTAGGAAACTACTGTCTATAAAGCTACAGCTAGAGTTTTAAAATCATGCAGGAAATAAGGACAAGAAGCCTTCACTCCTGAAACAAAAGAAAGAGCAAGCAGCAACAAAGCTGCACAGCAAAGGAAAACGCATGTTTTCCACCCTTCAGTAATTTACTACATTTCTTTCACTTCTGTTCCTTTGAGTCTTGAATACTAAATAAATTATAGACATCCTCCTGATTAGTCAGAATTGCTTTGTGCAACATGCCTTCTGTTCTCGCTACATACACTTAACCTGAAAACAGAAGTTAAATATGCTTAGGCAGTCAACTAAACAACATCAGCTGATGAATCTCACATGTCTGTTTTCTCTCTGTCTCCAAGCAGCCAGTTCTTTGGAAGCCAGTTCTTCTGGGCTCATTTTTATTAGATGGTCTGGAGTAACCTCTCCTTTCAGTACTTTCTTAAATAGTATCTAGAAGAAAGAAGAAAAGTTTACTACTTACAATACAAAAAAAGCTCACAACAGGAAATAAAGCAGGGAAGTAAAATAATAAACAGGATAAACTCTGAATGGATTGATAATGTATCTACATAGAATACTGTTCCTTTAATCTACAGCAAATAAAGGATTTTTGTAAAGCCCAACAGACAAATAATACATACATTATTTTTAGGATCTTTTAGATTGAACATTAAACTTCTGTATTTGTTCTTATACTTTGAGTCAGTGTCCCGAAAAAAAGAAAACAGTTCTTTTTCAATCCTTGTGGCAACTTTTGCTGCTCTCTCCTCAGGGATCTTTAAACTGGAGTCTGTCAATCTGTGAGAGAACATGAGGGCAAAAATAATTAATATTCTTTTCTCTGACTCCCAAAAGAAGATAATTACAATCACAAACTAATAATTTCATACCTTTTCATCAGAATTTCCTTAAGAGACTGCTTGACACTTTGTCTTATCTGATCAGCAGAAGGTTTGGAAGCTGGCACAGCTGGCAGGTGTGTTGCACTAACAGATCCCTTCTCATTTTTCTTTTTCTTGATCTCTTGTTTCTCATGAACACCTATCAAATCACACAGCATTAAAAACTGCAATTTACTCAAGCCACTTCTATAAATTTTTACTGTTGATGGATGTCATGAAGTTTTATTTTTAAACTGTAAGGAATTGACCTTCAAAGAGAAAGAATGAACTCACAGGGTGTTTGGAGATTTTGTTTACTTGTTTGTTCGGATTTTGTATTAAATAGTTTAATCTAGAAAAAAACTTCCTTAGCATAAACAAATAGAACTTCTACCCTTTGACTTAAGGTACTTTCTTCTACACTGAACCAAGATGACCAGTGCTTAATAGCTTGATCTTCAGTAAGATTTTTGATTCTTGAGTTTCTGTAATAGCACAGATTAACTTTTCAATGAATAAACTGAGAAATCATACACTGGGAAACACTTATTATAAGCATATTAAACACTGCTTTAAATAGCCTTTTTCATTAAAACTTGCATTTCTGTATGTGTCAGCCATCAAAAAAATTTTAAGGACAATAATCTTAGCTTCTGATTCAGGTAACAGACTCTCTTAAACAAGGCCATTATAAGGTTTGTGTCATAAATTCTATAAATAAAGGAAATTTCCCATCATATTGAAATCATTAATGTAAAACACAAACTCCTTCAAACTTCTAATTTTCAGAGTGTCGAACTGAAAGCTCATTATAATTAGCAGGATTAGCAATAAACAATGAAACTATAAGCATGATTCAAAGCAGTTAATCTCTTAAGACAAATGTGCTGCTTAATAATGTTATGCTAATTGTCCTAAATGAGACTGCCAAGCCTCCTCTCTGTTTAGAAATGACTTTTGTATAAACTTCTTATTCTGAAATTGTCACTGTAAAAATTGCCATCTCCTAGATCCATTAATATATTTTGGAACGATTCAATTATCTCAAGGATGCCAGAAAACTCATTTCGCTCCGTGTAATTTGCAGTTAGAGAGGATGTCAATTATTTTGTGACTCATTTCAAAGTTGAACAGCAAGGTACTTGAAAATTAAGAGATATCATTCAGTACAAAGTACATTTAGATTTACATTTAACACTGACATTTTCCATTGCTTTCTTCCATCAAAAAGTTTCTAGAACATATCAGCATTTGCAAAAGACCAGGAAAGTAGTTTTATTTTTTTGAGACAAGAATTGAAAGCTTGCATTTTGGAGCTAAAAGACATTTTTCTCACACAAAACCTCACTACCTTTGCTGCTGAGATTTCAGTCCCAAATGACAACAATTTCACATTACCATGATCTCAAAAGAATAATGGTTCCTGGAAGGGAGCAGATGGTGGTTCCTGGGAGGGGAAATACATTCCCTTCAACCTTTTGAATAAAATCTAGATGAAAACCTGATGGCTTGGTGTGCAATATAATGTTCCCCTTTGAAATAAGTTGAAACAATTTTTTGTGAATTTGTGCAACAGGCATCACTAAGTCAAATTTACAGATAAACTGAAACACTTTTAGATAAAAATAAGTATTTCGCAGGATCTTATGGAAGAGCATTTCAAATTTTCTGCAATGTGAAATAAAGTTTAGTACAGAGATGTCAGAGTACTTTTTCTTCCATTCTTGATTATTTTAACATCCTGTACTACCCATGAAACATTAAACATTTGCACATTTACCCACTAAATAAAATTTTAAAAGAAATGAGAAATAAAGATCATAAACATCATAGGAACAAACAGCTCCTCATATCATTATCACTTGCACTGTCAAATGTCATTTAAAAAAACTGATTCTGTAACAAAAGTAATCATCCTTCTCTGTATATATGTGAATAATAGCACAGAGTACTTCAAACTTCACTACCTGATTTTGAGGACCTTTCAATACCGCTCAGAGATTCCTTACTAGTTTTTTCATTCTTATCTTCAGGGGACCGCCGAGGAATTACAACAGTTTGGGAAGCTTTTCGAGGAAGAACATGTTGCCCTTTTTTAGCATCCAAATCTCTGGACTCAGACAAGTTCTTCCCATCACCAGATTCCTGAAATAAACATTTCCACATGTTAGCATACTACTGAATGCTACAGTGAACCACTACATAATTACCACACATTTTCCTCGTCTTTTTTCATGTTTTAGTATATCCTATAAGGCATGCCCTGGGTGTATGAGCCATCATATAATATATTCGAAAAGCTACTGAACAATATCCCAAATACTCGTCAAATATTGCTTAAGAATCCTTTTGAACTATTGGCTAAAGACACATCACACACAATTAGCAGTTAAGCTCTGTGTTGAAAAACACTACGCTTTCAGCTATTTTAAAAACATCAGAGATACCAATTGAATATCTCAAGCAGTTTTAGCCACATAACTAACAGGAAGTCACTTAGGCTTAGAAAGCACATGTAAGCCAAAATTAAACAGAATAGCTTACATGTCAGAATTACAATACAACTACCGAGAAATAAACTTTAAAGGATTATTGATGATTAAGTTACGATGAATATGACACTATATACCACAAGTCTCCATAGAATCATAAAAAACCCATCTCACTCCTCTTGCGAATTATGCTTTGGCTAGTAAAATGAGACACAAAGAAAGCAAAAAGGCTCAAATTAAAAAAATTTAGACATTTTCTTCTATATACAATCTGAAGCCAAACAAAAAAAACCTAAAATATCATTGTCATATTTTTTACAGTTATTTACAAGATCTGTGATCTGTATCATACAGCAAATTGACAAATGTCCTGAAAATTGTTTAAAGATCTGAAAGAAAAACGCACACAATTCTTCACTATTTCTATACATAAAGGTGCACACACACACATATCCAACGTGCACATAACCCTGCTCAAGAGGAGTTCGGCAACATCACCTCAAAAAAGTCAAGCCAGAGTGCAAACAAAGTAACTCTGAAAATAAAAATGCTAATGTTTTAAATTAGAGTTACAATCTAATTCATATTTGAAATAACAGGGGGTTAAGAGAAAACTACCCCCAATGTATAGCAGAACTTTAACTATTAAGGCTCACCCGTCTGAAGATTTTTACTTTGTGCTTCCCAGTGTCCTCTGTTTGCTTTGTTTTTTCAGTTGTTGCATTTAGGTTACAAGCAGGCGTTTGCTTTGAGATCCCCGATTTTTCACACTCAATTACTTTTTCTTCTTTATGTATGTCAAGATTCGCCTGAGTATCTTGTACACTTTGATCAAAACACTCCATTTTTTTGTCTTCTTCAGCACAGCACTTCACACACACATATTCTTTATCTTCTTCACCCATCTGTTGTGCTTGAGACAGGCTCAGTCCAACACAATCACCATGAAACCAATCATCACATCTACCACAGCCCACCATAAATCTAAAAAAAAAAAAAAAATTTAAAAAGTCAGTGCAAAGTCTATGACAGAAGATACAGCAACTTAAGCAAAGTGTACCGTACTTGTTTGGATTTGTGCATCCTTGACACTTCCTTCTTACCTGGTGATTTTCTTTGTAGCTTTACATCCATCTCCAGCCTTACGACATGGTATGGCCTTCCTGAAGAAACAGGTTTTTTGTCTTTTTGCCTTTTGCAATAGTCCAAGAGAGTATCATAACCTCAAAAAGTTTGGGTTTTGTTGTTTATTTTTTAGAACTTACACCCAAATCCTACCAACAGGATTTTGTCAGACTAGTGCTAAGAAAATGAAAAAAACTGATTGGGAAAAAAATGCCAAAAAACTACAACTCTCAAATCCAGCAAACTTTTGCTTGAACAGACTTGAAAATAAAGTTTTCTCGCAAAAGCTTATTATCCTCGCTTTCCTTCAGACATGACCATCATCCTTACAACAAGAAAGGTATCAACTACGATGTTCCACAGAAGAGATGTCTGTTTTAACAAATATGATCGGCATAGAAACAAACATATTCCAGATGAACTAGTGTTGTACATGACATTCCTTAAACCATTATTACTAAATTACCTCCAGAAAGTTGACTATTTACTAGTGAATATGGAGCCAGGAGTTTGGCTTCCAACTGCATCTGGCTAGCTTGCTGTGACCGACTGGCTAGTTTTAAATAAGCTACATGCCTCTTCCCTTTTTGCTCAGCTATTGCAACTACTACAGACCTGGTAGTTATGTTTCAAACACTAAAACTCATATAATTTAAAGTACACTTTTCATCTCGCAGTCACCTAAACTCTTTCACTACTTTGCAAGTAAAAGTTACTTTAGGCACAGATAGTATTTTCAAAGTGCTGTAAAGGTTACTTTGTCTAAAATAAAACCTCGACTTCTGACTACTTTGCAGAGTGTTTTGAAAATGTTATTAAGCATCTCTAGTACCCAATTGCACCAAAATGTACAATATCCAGTGAAACTATTTTGGAAGGACATGGAGTATCAAAGTTAGTCAGGTTAAACATCTCAATAAATCTATTTCAGGAAATTAAATCGGTAGTAATTACCTTTTACAATCCTTTCTTATAATAATGAATCTAGCAGCCTTACTAAAGATAGGGTTTTTAATGACGTATTAATGTCTCTTGCATTACCCACCTATGTTCTCTTTCCCTTTTTATATCTTTTGTTTCATACTTACATAAAAGATATTAAATATATATACTAGAATATATATTGTCTTGATAAAGAAAATCCAGCAAGATTGCAAGTGTATTACGAAAAGAGCTTTGTTAATACTGAAAAATGTACTGAATTATTGGTTCTTAAATTCCACAGAAGAGAGACCAAATTTTAAAAGTAATTCCATGAAGCGCTGGTTGTTTCAGCACTACATCCAACAACCTAAATAAACTGACCAGTAAACTCTGTTACTTTGATCTAATACTCTATACATCTCTTTTGTAAGACAACTCTGAGGAAAATGATTCGTAACATATGTGTATTTCTATTAAGGCTAGGATCTGCTATCTGCCAACTTCCTTACTTTGCAAAACCATACAGATATTACAGAAGACATTTAGAGGAACTCTCATTCACCAGAACTGTAGATGAAAACTCCAAGTGTGTGATGCAGTTACTATAGTCAAGAAACTACAAGTATCTCAAGAGATGAAGTATCTATTTAACAGCAGATGTTTGAAAGACAAGAGAAAGCAAGCAGAGACTATTGCAGCTTTATGTTCTTGCTTACTCAAAATAAATCATGATTAAATTCTGCTGAAGTAAGTGGCATTTTGTTATGAAATGAGCATGAGGGGCTTTAAAGCTCTGATAGACTGAGAAAGGTGTCATATCCAGCTTCACTACCCTACGATGCTGTTGGCTAGATATGAAGAAACCAGGTTTTAATCTAGTTTGTGAAGAAAACTATTTTATCTTTTTTAAATTTTCTTTTCTTCTCAGCTGCATGTACTTTTTTTTTTTTATTAGTCATGACTAGTAAAAAGTATCTGCAGATCCACTTAGTAGCTGCAATTAGGAAGGCAAAGGTTCCTTCACATTTTGTCAGTACCTCAATCTTTGCAGATCCATGTTCCAGCAAAGTAAAGATACAAGAGGGGAAACATTAGGGGACAACTTCTTCTGATGGTCTTACCAGAGTAATACCGTAACAGTTATAAACACAAAAGAAAACAAGAGAGAAGCGATGGGACTTTAGCGCAAAGATAATTGCTCCTTTGTGAGAACCCAGAGTCAAACACATGACGGCAGGAAATACAGCGTGAGTGGCTTTTTCACAACCACAAGGATCCACAAGAGGATGTGTTACATAGGATATATTTCTCACCACAACAAAAAGTATTAGTAAAGCTTTGAGAATACCAAAAGTGCTTAGAAACATCCCAAGCATAAGATTTCCTACAGAGCTAAAATAAGATCAGAGCACATGATCAAGTGCTTCTCGCTTAAAGGATGTTTTAGTGTACTCATGAAGGAATGTCTTTTGGTTAACAACGGAATCATAGAATGGTTTGGGTTGGAAAGGACCTTAAAGATCATTCAATTCCAACCCCCCTGCCATGGGCAGAGACCTTCCACTAGATCAGATTGTTCAAAGCCCCATCCAACCTGGCTTTGAGCACTTTCAGAGACAGGGCATCCACAACTTCTCTGGGCCTCCTGTTCCAGTGCCTCATCATAAGAATCTCAGAATACACTGTCTTGAAGTCCTAATTGCTACTCCTTGATTTTTTTATTAAAAATACACATTTTTTTTTCCCCCAGTTTGTCAATGCAGGCACTGTAGATCAATTTGTTAAATGAGCAAGGCAGATTGCAACCTTTACCAACAAAACCAAAATTTTGATTAATATTTAGAAAATGGACAAAATTTGAAAAGAATTAATTCCAAAGGCTAAAATACACAAGATGCTCCACAACTTCAACTTTAAATTGAAAGCACATGGAATTTTCCAGCCTAGCTCACACATAATAAGGGAGCAACAGAGATAGTGTTTGGTATTAAGTAAAGCAACAGGATAGGCATCCAGTGTTATATCTTTATTTTCAGGTCTATCAAAAAGAAGGTAAAAATCCTGTAACGAATTCAGCTCAGAAACAGATCATTCTTCACTAAAAAATATACACCAAGATGGACAGATGTCATTTAAACCACCTTAAGCAAACTAGCAAAGATTGAATATCCATTTAGCTTCATTGCAGTCTTCATGGTAAGGTTTCAATTATATTTAAACACACACAGTAAGGCTTCAGAATTCAGAAACGAAGACTACAAAGACAATCTGGAAATGTCCATGAAACCTGTACTATAAAATAGAATCTATTGTAGACAACTGTCTTGCTTAAACCTAGTTACATAAAATACTAATAAAAATACTGGTGCTGTCTGCCTAAAAAAATCCACTATTTCTACTAGTATTGGCACACTAGTCAACTGCAAGACTGCAAATTCTGACACTGGGAGAGAACATACTGATATTTGTACCAGTAATGTAAATAATTCTTTTCACTGTAAGGTCACTTATACATTTTTATGCATTTCACTCATCTGCACACAAAACAATTATGATTTGTAACAACAATGATGATTAGGCAATGGGCAATGCTCAAAGACTAAGAAGGGCAGTCAAGGGAAACTGAAGCCTGGCTTGAAGGATCAAGGATGTCCTCTTGCACAGCTGTCAGAGTTGTGACTGAAGAGGTTCTGATCTCTTGGACTATTAAAACAGCAAAATTTCTGACTGCAGATTGCTTCAAGTTTGAAGTGCAGGAATTTTAACCATGTTGTAAGGCTGGATGGGAAGATGTAAAGCTGAAAGAGAAAGAAAAAATTGTCTTAAAATATTAAATTACACCACATTCAATAACAAATCGCTTTCATCAAATGGGCTATAGTATAAAACCAAAATTTTCTTTAAGAAAAATCTAAAAAGAGCTGTCAGATGACATGACAGTACTATGCTTCACTGAGACCTTTGCATAGGGTAAGTCACTGTTTCATTCCTTCTAAAGAATCCTCTCTCTTAGTTCACACATTGGCATGAAAAGTTGCGCCTTAAAATCAGAAAGTAACAGATGATACACAAAAAGAGAAACATTTATGTAAACCTCACACACTCTCTTAGGACTGGGAAATGCTTTGGTGTGTTATTTGTAGCAAATTAACCTGTTAGATGGAAACACTCAGGCTTGGATGATTTATTCACAATATATAGGTCATATTTTTAAATAGTTTATACACATTTGATTTATGTAATAAAAGCAACTTTCCAGAGAAATCCATTACTGTGAAATAAGATTTTACAACTAAAATGGGCAGAAACCATCTTCCTCACAGAAAAGATGTTTGCTGTAAAGCTATACACGAGTAAAATGAAAGAAAAAAAATGAGAGCTGCATAATAGTGTGGGCCAATAATCAGCATTTCAAGATTAACTAATAACATATGGTGTATTGCCACAGAAAATAATTTACTTCAGAAATAAATGCCTCTCTCTAGTCCTTTGCATTTGTAGTACACAGCATAGGGAAGACACTGCAACAGGACTCAAATGTTAACCAAAAAAAAAAAGCAAAACTTAATTCAGAAGTGACACTCTAACTCTAAAACTCTCCTATAAGGAGAAAAACCACTGTCCACACACCTTTTATGGATTTAAGTGTTTAAAGCACGTCCCACATCTGCATTTCACCTCCCCCATCAATCCTCTATAAAATCTGTTGTAATTTTTTACTAACATTACAGCTGTATCTCAGCTGCATTGATGCTACAGTCCAGTCAGCATTAAAGCAGAGACAGTGCATGGAGACTTTGTTTCCTTCAGTTAATAAAGATGTTACTAGTAGAGGTGATGTTCAGGGCAGCTTTAGCAGAGTCTATGTTCCACATCAGTGAAGTAGCATGGGCTGGATTCAAAGCTCAAGTGAAACAAATGTCAAAAAGAAGTGCACTACCTTAACACAGCCCATACACATGAGCAGTTTCTCTTGTTCACTTTTTTTGTGCAAGACTAGCACAGGTGACATGATTTTCTGATTTTGATCTTCCAGAAAAAAGAACAACCCATCTTCAAAAAAAGGTTATCATATGATTATTTTTGTTTGTTTTACACAGAATTTGAAGCACTGGAAACAGACACTAAATTTATTTCCTAAGTATTAAATTTCAACAACCATCTTTTATGTAACAGCATTTTCTTTTTCCTTAAAAGCATAACTGTTTTTCATATTATATGAACCTCTCCAAAACGGAAGCAAGCAGGGAGACGATCAACCCTGTGCTCTTTGAACTAAAGGTGAAGACATGAAACATGCCCAACAGCAAAACAGGAAAAATAAAATCACTTAACTTCCCAAAACCCTGAAAGAATGAGTACCATAGATCTCCTAACATTAATCACAGAAAATCCCAAATTCTTATCAATGGAACCATTATTACCAGTGAATTCTACCCACGTGTTGCATCTTGCAGAACTAGGATCGTATGTTCTATAAAACACATCTATATATGTATATATAGATGTGTTTTATATACACACAACCCTCATGTTATTTACTTGCCTGATTCCCAAATTGTACTGATATTAGTAGTAAACCTTGCAATACTGCAGCATAGTAATATAATCCATATAAAAAAATAATACAATGGTACAGCTGTAAATATAAAATAACTGGAGCCTTTCCATTCTTTCATTATACACAACAATGCTATTCTGTTTATACTGTCATCCAGTTTCTCTACAGCTGTGGGTGGACATGGATGATAGCTTTTAATGTTGCAAGGCTGTTCACAGTGGAAGAAAACAGTAAGAGGCAGAAAACTTAAAAGCATCATCCATGACTGCAAATTGATGACATCTTGCATAATTTGCTGTTTAACATACTTATACTGTTCAATGAACCTGTACTAGAACTAAAGCATCATAATTATTCTAATTACCACCTCTTGTAGAAAGTGTTGTCACAACAGCGATTCACTTCCTGTATACGCTTCCACCCTTAAAAATACGCACAGCTAAGTTAAGGGTGGTTATAAGTTATAAGCTGTAAGTGGTTATAGGTTATAGGCCTTAATCTCATACTCTTTCATACTGGCTATACAAATTATATGACCGCCTGGTTCCTAAACAGTTAGCTGAAGCAACAACACTATTTTCAAAAAAACAGATGTCCTAATAGCCTTTGCTCCAGGAAAAAAAGTTGTCAGATTGTTTTTTAAACTTCATCCAAAGTTATTTTCTGTATTAAAGTTATGGGGAATCTTTTTAGTGACTACGTGTATGTGAGCAATCAGGAATACTGTATCTTTGCTAAATCAACTCCCGCATTTTCTAATTAATTGCCTTTTTAACATTACTAACTCCTCCTCTATATTAAAGAGGAGCTGAAAAATAGGGAAAAAGATGACTCTAAGTAAAGCTCTGGTCCTGCATCACTTAATTTTACTGTGAGCTCAGAAAAAGCCAGTTTGTGTCTGACCACAAACCGCACAATAAATGAAATGGCATGAAATTAATTATCTTTTTCCTTAACTGACTTTAAATATCTTCATTCTGCCTTCAGGAAAAGTAACTACTGTTCGTGAAAAAGTTTAGTATTTTCAACATCACTTGAACTCATTACGAAACTGAGGTTGTAACTTCAATCTGTAGCATGTGATGCATATCCATACACAATTCACCTACAGAGATGAATGAAAATTTATGAGTATCATTTATGTTATAAGCTGATGAGAAAGCATGTGACAGCAATAGGGAGAACATGACTACAAAGTCAAACCAGTTGAAAGCAATACTATAATGAGTCATGAGAACAATTCAAACTTCGCACTGAAAAAACTGTTTCAGATGGGCTGAAAAATTACAATGTAACTCACTGCTTAGTAGTATCTGACTTGCCCAGAAACAGAGTCTAGTTTTCATATGAAAGAACCATTACTTTTTAGATATGTTGTAAAGGTAAATCTTTGAATGGGAATCAACACAATACTTCAAGCAAATTAACTGAAACAATTGGTCCTAAAACCAAACACTGAGCACCCACTTCTCGTGTAATGAGGATATACAATATAAAACACATAGAACCAGCAGAAATAAAACAGTAATGTCTCTTTATAAAGCAAGTCACACTCTAGCTTGTTAATTTTTTTGATCATGCAAGTCACGTCTTCAAAAAAAGGATTCCTCCTTTCCCAGCCAAATCTATTGTATTTGCAGTGCAAGGTTTAACCAAAGCTTGATTTTAAATTATACATGCAAATTATTGCATGTATTCCTAAATATATAAGCTGACTCCATTTGTCAGGCATGGATTCTAAAATAAACCAAAATGAAAGTACCATCCTCCTTCTACTGGTGTTGCAGCAGGCACAGTAAGATTACTCTAGGGTATTTAAAGGCCTGCGTAAGCATCCCCCCTTCAGGGATTCTGCACACAAACAAGGTCGATGAAACAATCTCCAGACATAACCTTCCACCTGAATTAATTTTCCAAGGTTAGTATGACATTAACAAGTTAGTGTCTTTGCATTTATTGTAGGAATAGAAAAAGGTTCACATGACTCCTATTTGCAGCCTGAATTCTAACTGTGTTTCATTAACATTACAGACTGCAAAGCTCTTATGCATGTTACTTCCTAACTCAGGGCTGCAGCTTCAGTTCAACTTCTTTTCCTGCAAGTACCATACAAATATTGTTTCAGATCTGCCGTTGACACTGCATGGAACTTACTGTCATTTGACAATATTTGTGTCCCACACTCCCCTTTCCTCGTATACAATGAACAGTAAAAAATAAGAAAACAGGCCAGCCAGCTAGGCTATTACAAAAGGGAAACAAAAATTCCTTGAAAAGCAATCCATAAAGTGAATTAAAAAACCCCATCTTATCACAATATTGAATGCTGATAGCTTTGATGTGTTTCCAAATGATAAAAGTGAAATTTATGATGTTTAGCTTTTTGTCTTTTTGCATTGTACTGAAAATTTTTTCTAGTTCTTGCACCAATAATTAAACAAGTACAAAAACGCCAAGGTTTTGCTTCCTTTTATATCTTAGTGTTATCAAGTGAATCTGAAAGGTTTTAGAGTTATTACAACATACAAGTACAAAATATATGTGCTTGTATTTGATAGGAATACAAGTATTTGATAGGAATGGTTGGACTCGATGATCCAATGGGTCTTTTCCAACCTGGTGATTCTATGATTCTACGATAAAAATAATTCTAACAAATTAAAACTTCATTTTTTTTGAACAGAGATAATAAGTGTGCTGGACTGACAGTCTTAAGTCTTCCATTATTAAGAACATGGCTCACTAATGCAAGCTTCCTCGTTCCACCAGTGTGTCTTAGTCACATTTGATACACAAAAATACTATATTTTCTACCTTTAGCAAATCTGATCTTTTCCCACTGAATCTGCTGGTTGTGTCAACAGTTTTGTAAAACAGACATAAATAAATAAATAAATAAACCTTCACCAGACTAACATTACAAAGTTGAGGATACCCATAATCACCATCTGTGAAAAACTCAGACTCTCAATTTGACCTCAGCTGGCATTGGCACATTGTACTACTCTTCGAGCAGCAGCAAGAGCTGGCGACACAAAACTGGTTTGTTGTGTTTAATCAAGCATCAATGCCTATAGTATGTATATCTTCTGCAGCATTACTCTGACTTTACGAAGTAAAATAAGCAGATTTAGCTCTGCAGTACTGCTGGACCTTCCACTCAGTATTGGTTAGAGCTGTCATGTATTAAAATGAAGACTTTCATTACTCTATCAAAACCTTCAGCACAAGGAAATACGTTTAAAATGTTAAAAAAAAATACAAAGGGAACAGGAAGAGTTCAACTCAATGCTGAATTCCAAATGGATATCAAGTAGTTCAAACCCCAAATATGCACGTTTTGCTTTAAAAAAAAAAATCAACAGAAGCATTTTCATATCATGAAGTAGCCTTTCAGAATTTAAAAATTTCACTGAAATACAGGCTACCTGTGTACGTCTACCACTGTGGTAACACATAAGATGATAAAAACTATAGAAATGCAAAGTGCATAAAATTGAACACTATTATAGGAGGCACAAACCATAAAGAGACAGTCCTAAAAATAAATGGATTTTCTTAAAAAAAAACCAAAACAAAACAACAAAATCACAAGGAGCTAATTTTGAGTGCCCCTTCAACGAGGCAACTCTCACCAAGCAGGCAAAGCAAACCTAGTGTTCCTTCTTGATGCAGTTACTACAGCTGCACAGTAAATGCATTTTATGTATTTGTTTTCCAAATATGATATAAAAAGTCAATAAAAGTCACAAAGGCTCTCCTTAGATACAAATGAATATTATAAAAATCTCAGCCACCAAAGGTAATTGTTTCATATTTTACTCTGATACAGAGTTCTAAAGTGCAATTCACTGAAAATTACTATCAACAGTTTCTCTCACATAAGCAAGGGACTAATCAGAAATGTCTTAAATTTGAAAATAATAATACTAATAATAGCAATAATAATAACAACAAAAATGGTAACAGGCAAAATAGCAACTATAAAAAAAACCCTTCAATACTAAATCCAGAAAAATAATAAATAGTAATAAAATTCTTATTCTTGGATTGATAGTTCATTAGTAGAACCCAATGGCCTTTTTCAGTTCACTTACAGTGTAGAAGAATAACTTTTGTCACAGAGAGACATTATCAACTTCAGGTGCAACCTCATTATTCAGTTTAGTTAAAGGTAATTTCAGATATGCTCATATGCAAGTTTTAGAGGTTTGAGACTCATGATCTCAGCCCTTCACCCAATTACTTCATTACTACTGTTACATGAAAAGTTCACCGCAATGATGATACAAATTGAAAAAATCTCCAGTTATCAGAATCACACTTCTACCAGATAAAAGTTACACGCAAACAACTATTTGATTTTTTTTGATTGATAGTGGTCCTTCAACTTAAGAGGTCTCTGGAAAGAAGGAAATTACAATCCGGAACACAGACATCTTAGACTTTTTTTCTATGAAAACAGTCAAGTTTGGAGAACATATTCTGACAGCATAGCAGAACTACATATTCTTCAAAAATCTATTCATGTAAACAGACATTTACAGTAAAAATTTTTGAGCAAACTTGTTTCTAATGCTCTTATTTAAAATTTTTAAAAGACAAAAGAAAAAAAAAGCATATAAGTGCAAAGGGAACTACTTGACAGTGTAACAGACAGGCTTCCATTATAAGACCATGCCCTTTTTTTGACACCAGCAGTATGAAACATCTAGTAACAGAGAAAAAGAAATATTTTTCGAGATCAGTAATAAATTCCTCAGACACAAAGCCACACACACCTGTTGCCATGTGGCTTTTTGCAAAAACCGCACTGCTTGCTGGGCACCCAAACACATTTGTTTTCACTAGCAGAGGTATGTTCCAAGCCTTCCCGTTTAACAGTTGAAATGTTATCTGGAATGAACAACGGAGGTTCATCAAGTGAAAGACTTCTGCTACTTCTTCTCTGGCGAGGTTGGAGATTCTTATCAATTCTTTTTGATTTGTTTTTTTCTTTATCATCCTCCTTTAGGTATTCTACAACTGGGGGATCTTTTGTTTCCACCTCTTCCTTCGTGGAGCTATTTGCTCTCAGCACAGTGGCAAGCTGGTGTTTCTGACCCTGGGTTTGCTTTTGACCAAGATTTGAAACATGCCCTGATGAGTGGGTATCTTTAGAACAGCTTTGATAAATCTGAGATTTCTCAGCTGCTCTTTGAATTGATGACTTCTGTACCTGCCCAGAAGCCTGGACTTGGGGTATTTTCTTCAGCATTGTATTAGTCTGCTTCTTTACTGTCACCCCTGAACCACAGCTCTTCATTTTCAAACTCGGACCTGATTCTTTCTTCCTAATTTTAACTGGGTTATTTGTATGCTTAAGACTTTCTTGGTCATCTGCATTCCGCTTCAGACTTGCTGAAGATGGACTGTGAAGACCAGAAACAGTAAGACCAGCTCGTGTTCTTGAACGTGTTATTTCTTGTTGCACTGTACCTGATTTCTGTCGAGTATCTACAGTTAGATTCTGTTTATTCTGTATCATAGATTTACTGTGACGGGGCTTAACATTCTTTTCACATTTTGACAAAATGCTGATTTGTTTATCATTATCCTGAAATTTTGATGCCTTAAGGCCTTCTACTTTAGTACTGCTGATCTGCTGCTGTACATTTTGGCTTGTTTGGTCAAGAACAGTGCTTTCCAAAATGCTGTCTCCTGGGTCAGCAGAAGTAAACTCTTTGCTTTTCAAGTCTTTATTATCAAACTCTGTACTTTCCAACAGTTTCTCAGATGAAGTTAGAGTTTTCTCCTCTCCCTTGCCATCACCTACAGGTTCTGTTACACATTCCTTTACTGATAACAGATTTTCATCTGGAACTTCCACACTGTGGGAATCTAAACCACAATCAACCCCCTCTTCTACAGAGCTGGACAAATTTGAAAAGGTCTCATAAATTTCACTTGGATTCACACAAACATCAGACGGATCACTAGCTTCCCCAGTTACCCCACTTTGATCATGTGCTTCCGTTTTCTTCTCCAATTCTTCTGTTTTGTTTTCAGTCTTTTCTGAAGAACTTTCAGAGTCCACTGGATCAATCACATCATTTGTTTCATTTTTAACTGCAGTATGTTCAGTATCTAGAGATACTGAACAAACTGACTCAGTATTCCCAGATTCAATCTTTGTTGCAACTTCTGTTACTTCCTTTGTTTCTTCAGGAAAAGGAGAACCGGCTCCTGCTAAACCAGCACAACTTAACTCTTGAGATGTTTCTTCAACTTCTGTCTGCTCAAGAGTTTCAGACTTTATTTCATTCACCTCTTCGGGACCAGGAAGACATTTTGTACTGCTTTGGGATGCTGTCACTGCTGCTGCTGTTCCATCTGTCTGTCCTGATCGTCTTGTGCTACGCCTAACTTCTTTAGGTTGTTCTGTTTTCAAGGGTGAAACAACATCTGTCTCTTTAGCTGGACTTCTCTCTTGTTTCTGTACAGTTTTTTGAGCAGATCCACTTTTCACAGATGATTTCTTGGCACTAACAAGAGGTGCAGCATTCAACCGCTTGGCTAGCGTGCTCTGTCGCAAACTCCGGACTGGTTCTAGGAAACGAAAAAGAAAAGCGTCTTAGCTATACAGCATCCTCCCCTTCTTTGAAAACAAGACTTGCGTAGAATAGAACCAATTTAGCCTGATTTAACTCTCCAAACAAGAAGATGACTTAAAACTTAGTTGTTTACTCAAGTTTTTTTAAAAAATAAAAATACACCAAATATCCAAAACCCCCACCAACTCCTTACCAAAAAGCTGCTATCTACTTTAAAAAGTTAACAATTACTTATTTTGATTTTACACCACCACAATTTGGATGTAAAAATCTCATTATTCCAATAGCTACCAAAGTTTTGAGCAGTATATATCAAAACAGAAGAGATGATAAAAAGCAAATTAAAACCTGCTCTATTTTTCTATCACTCAACTTATCCCACCTCAAGTAAAAACTGCCCAAGTAAATTGTATTGTGATTAAAAGTACAACTGTGAAGTTTACAAACCTTTTAGAGAACACTGTATAAAAATCTGATTCTCATTTGACCACATTTCTTAGATTTTCTAAACAAGAAATTCTTCTGATGCCTTTTTAAAAAGCATATTCACCAGCTTTGTACCACAGGCTCTTATTAAAATTCTGACTTCCCTATTAATAATTTTATCTTTTTATATGAGCCTACTCTATAAGGTGGGATAAAGCAGAGCTGTCAATAACGCCACCTGTTCAACAAGTTAGAAAAAAATTAACCATAATCAACTAGCTACCACACAGAAAATAAAAACTTGATTAAAATACCTATTAAGCATACTGACATGTTTTGATTAAAAACTTTGGACAGCAATTCCTGGAACTCAGCTTAAAACAAAAAGAAAATATACAAATAAAAATAATTAAAGCTTAAATTGGAAACAAAGACCCTTGCTAACCTAATATTCCAGTTATGTTTGCAGATACCACACACATTTGTTGCTGAAGAACACAGTGCTAATCTAATGCAAGAATCTCAAAAATTAGTTTAAGAATCACAGGCCACAAGGAAGACATCAAACATTTATCAAAGAGGAACTCAATTTGAACAATACCCTATGGATATCAACTTCTAGCTGCAGTTTATAAAAAGGAAGTGTCTGTACTTGAATTCACATAACCAAATAGCAAAGCTTTACTTCAAGTTTATAAATGTTGGAGGTGTGGGAGTATAAAAATTCCACTGACTTCAAATGTGCAAAACCACTTAATTTATTGAATGACCACCTTGTGCCATTAAACGTGGTGATTTTCTTGGCGATGTCACTGATGTTTCTTCACAACGGCTCCTCAAATTCCTGTTAGGTGAAACAAGCTCATCTTCATCAATGGTGTCGTTACCACTCTCTTTAACTCCTTCTTCATCCATAATATCATCAAGACCAATAACTGGAAAAAGCAAACAAACAAGAAAGAGCCTAAAACTTAAAATGATCAAAAATATTGCAGCTGTAATGCTTAGAAAGACAGGGGAAGAGACAGGGAAAAATAAATTGGCCATCTCAAAACAAACAGAAGGGGAAAAAATGAAGAAAGGCAAGACAGAAAATTCCCATGTGAGGCAGTCTCAGTGTAGAAGCAGCTATCACCCAAAGCTTAAAATTTCTGTATATAGTCCTTATAGCTTTTTGGTGGACTCACATTTTTATTTTTTGCCACAGGAAGGTCCCCAGTCTTAGAGGATCAGCTGTCCCTCACTGTCCCTTCCCACCTAAGAAAAAGTGAAGAAAGGTAAACAGCAGAAAGAGCTGATCCAGAAGTGCAGAGTTTAAAAATCACAGTTTTCTCACAGGATACAATTTTAAAACTAAGCCCCATCCCCATCACATAACTACATCTGCAATCCCTTTTTGGAAGGGCACTGAGTGCAGCATGCTCTAGTCTCCCAGGGGAGTAAGAGAACATTGTCTGTCAAATTCCTAATCCTCCACTAACCTGAGAAGGATCCCAGAGGTTGCTCCTGAAAATAGGTTTCCTAAGAGGCAGTCAGGCCACTGTACCAGCCATTCTCCTCACTTTCTCTAAGTCTGGTTCTGCAATGGTAGCCTCTCCTATCCCAAGGATCCTATATGTGATTAATGAATCCTGGTCCCTGTGGGATGCGAAATCTGTGAGATCAAGCCAAACACTCAAGTGATTTTACAAAACATGTAGGATGGTCTGACAAATACAACAGAGTCCAAAGAACCAAGCATGCCCTTTTTCACTATTCAGGAACTTACCTAGAAAGATTTTTAAGATAAACTAACTCACATGACAGCAATAAGATATCTAAAGATTTCTAACAATTGCTTACTTAAAACTTATTTATATTAATGAATTTATCTTAGAAATCAAAATAAGCTAGAAGTTATTAGAAATTAAAAATTATTAGATTTTTAGACTGTCTTAGAAAACCTGAGAATTCCTGCTCCCTTTCCAATCTAATGCTACTGCAACTTAAATAAAATAATGCTCATTTTACTAATTTTGACCATCTTTTTTAGCTACAGCATTGTATACATCAGTTTCCAGGAAAAGTGTGTTTCCAGAAATTACTGTCAGCTTTCCCTTTCCCATGCGCAGAACCACCTTTGATGCCTGTGCATGTACATATATACACAAGCTGCAGAGGACTGATAACGCTGGTCTTGCTCCACGCACCCATATGTTCCTTAATCATTTACTTGCTTTAAGCTATATATTGGGAAAAAGGACACGCTGGCAAAAACATGACATTAGCTGTCCTGTTGGACTTTACTTTTCCCTAAATATCTAACAGTGGCTGTTGTTCAAGATGCAAAACCTGAACTAGATGGACCCCTCACCCTAACTCCAGCTGCCTGTCTCACGTTCTCAAAGCCTACGACTTCCCAACAGCTCTGCACTTTGGTATTAGTGTTCTCATTAAAGGGTATTCCTACAACAAGTGGAACTAGTATTTAGGAACAGACTGTGACAAAGACAACTCCTTTCAGATCCTCTTCTATTTCTTCGGTGTAGAATTAAACTACTAAACTACTGAAGACAACATGACGAATATAAAAATACTTGGGCAACTTCTGAGACAGCTCTCAGTGCTGCCATTAAAGCCTCAGGTTTACAATGTTCTTGATCAAGTTACTGAATTTACATGCCCTCCTTTGTTAATAACAAAGCCTGCCACTGACAGACAGTTTGAAATATTATAATTAAAGTATTTTCATACTTACAAGACTCTGTGCTGTAGCTTTAATTTTACAGAGGAATCTGAAGCACAGAATCTTGCTAATTTCAAACAACCTGAACTATAACTGGGCTAGTACAGCCCCATGAGGCCCATGGGCATTCAACACAGACCCTGCTGGGAAGAGAAAAAGTGACAGAGAACAATAATAGATACAGAGGAGAGTAGGAAATTAAATTATGACAAGGAAGTGAAGGTAGAGAAACAGCATTGGGAAAAGTAAAAGAAGAAAAGCAAAACTAGATGGAACTAAAGAGAGACACAGATGTTCTTAGAAATAACTATCTGAAGATTATCTCAGTAATAAATACAGAAGGTAAGACAAAAGGATAAGAGATAGAAGAAAAAATAAAGAAAAAAACTTTTCCGAACAGAAAAGTTGCATACCAGTGTACAGATTGTGAAAGCACTAAAATAATGAGCATACTTCTCAAAAAATAAAAATTGGACACTGTAAAACACTACTAAAGCCAAACAGTGATGAATAATCCAGTTTACCCAGACTGTAATTCAATACGCAATCACCTGTCAGGAGTGTACAGCTACACAAGCAGCAAATAAGGAAAATATGAATCACATTCAGTATAATCATACTGGAATAAGTACCAGTGGCCTTCACCTTAATATTTTTAGTCTCTCCATTACTTGTAAAGCACTTAAATTTCTGAAGTACTGTGCTGTGCTACCAAGTCATGTTAAACAATAATAGAATAACATACATCCAAAATAGTTTACTTATAAATTCGAAGTAAAATTTTCCATGCATTAGAATAAAAGCATGACTGTTTTCTAATACTTCAGCAACATAAGATTGAGGAAAACAAGCTTTACTTACTGGGGGAGTAGGAGGAACAGAGAAGAAAATACCCCTAAAAGCATCAAAATCTTTGAAATTTATAGCTTATTTTTATTAACAGAAGTCTTTTCCTGTGATTATATTCAGCCAAAATTAGTCAGAAATATACAAGTTTTTGACACATTGGTCAAGGTAAGTCTCAAGTGTAGAAATAAATTTATTTTCTGTAGATGTCAGCCCTGGAAGAGAATTCAAATGTTGCTGCTTTGTGTTCTTGTAAATGCTATCTCCACCTGAATTATGCTAACAGTAGCACTGATTAAGTCCCTGCTGGATTCCATATTTTAATTCTACAAGCACCAAATTACATGGAAATGGTTGAATGTTTTAAATTTTCTACTATGTTATATGCAATACAAAAACTAATATTGTGCTTCAGTGGAAAGAACGGTAACAGTCTAAAGTAGTAACTAACACATGTCTAAGTGAACTTTAATAAGAGCTAATAAACTCTAGTAAAGCAAGGAAGCACATAGTGAAGCTGAAAAAATATCACCAAGTCTCAACATGGTAAATGAAGATGGCATATTTTACATGAAAACCTTTCTCCTATTGACATATGTTCAAAAAATAGAATTAAAAATGTTCTTTGTTAGAAAAACAAATATGTAACTTTTTGATATAACTGACGATACAGCTTACATAAGAAAACATCAAAATCCAATTCCTTTACAGAATTTTTTTCTGTAAGCCTGTAATCTGTTTAACTGAGAATTTGCCTGAGTATCTTGTACTGACTGCCCAGTGCAAGAAAAGAAACACAGTAAGTACCATGTGAAATACTAACTAAACATTTAATTTCTTTTTCCATTACTCTCTAAACTGCAAAGAGGAGTTTTCCCTGTCTTTAGAATTAAAATCTATGAAAATCAATTAGGATTAATAAACATAACACAGCATGTATTGTGACAGAGAACTGAATCCCTACTTAAAAGAAAGATGGAGTTACATCACAGGGCTACTGATTCATGGCTCTTTAGCCACAACATCCAGTTACTTTTTGAAAAAGATTAAAGCACAAATTCCAACAACAAATTAAAAAATGCAGCATCAAACCAAGCACTTCAAATCAAATCAAGCTATTTTATTAGATGAGCTCTGCGATTGATAAATACATCAACTGCCTTACAAATCCAACCTCTCTCCATCCATAAAACTCCATAAAAATGATCCAAAGGAATAAATAACTAAAGTCTTCAAAAGGACCTAAAACTGGGAGAACTGGTAATTTGTTACCTACAAATGGAAAAGCACACAAAATACACATTCTATAAGTTCTCTATTTAATATCAATAAAGTAAATATTTTACACAGGAAATTACTACCTTGGTCACAAGACACTGTGCAAGTATTCACATGGACAGCTTGGAGGAAGGAAGGCATAAAGAGGTAAGAAAACAGAGAGAAACAATTCTAGACCAAATTCTGGGTCACAATCTGAAGGTTACATTCAAAATTACTTGATATGCAGCAGCACAGATCTACACGTTTGACTTTAGTGAAAACAGCCAGAAATGGCTAGCACAGCCAGATAGGACATTAGATAAAGAACACAGGTATTCCTGGTCAATACGATTTCTTTGGCTCGAAAGATTCAGTAGGTGATCACAGCTTTAACAGAAGTAATGCTGCTTTCAATAGTACTCATGAAAACACAGGCTAAAACTACCTAGAACAGACCGCACTCGGGGCAAACACCTTCCCAGCAGTAATCCAGAGGAACAGGGAAAAATGGCCAATTAAAAAGACATCCACAACACTCTTTGTACACTCCTGCAGGGTCAGTGTTCCTCACCTTTTATGAGAAATACTCAATTTGATAAACATACCCACAGACTAAACTGGTTAAAAGTTTGATTTTATCATGAAATCCAGAGATGCCTCTAGATAGCACACAATTCAAATTTCAGTCCCTCCATTATATGTACGATAAACCAAACTGTCTCAGTAACTTACATTCTGAAAAGCTACGGAATCCATAATACCTGCAAAACACCGATGTAGCATAAATGCTGGTTACTTAGTTCATTGGCTTTTGACCAGTCTCACATATGCTTGCAAGCTTATTAAATTAGTGAATAAGGTTCCAGCACGCCTTTCAACAACAAAAACCAAAACAAAACCAGAAAGCCTATCACTAAGATACCACACAAATTTGAAAAAAGCAGTTACTCTCAAGACTTATGTTATATCCCAACACTAAAGACACCCGAGAGCTGTTCTATATTATTCTGCCTTTCTGTGTTGGTCATTCAGCCACCTGACTACATCAACGAACAGAAGCGCAGAGACACCTAAAACACTGTGACAATTACAGAGAAGGCTCACTAGACCAAGACCAACAATTTCATCTAAGTGAAGAAACTACGTAGATCCACCACAAACTGGATCAAGGACAAGACATGAACACGAGACTGCTTTACTGGTACTGATACAGTTCTTCACATCAACAAGCAGACAACACACATCCATTCTAATGCTTCTAATGTCATATACCACTAACCGCTGACTGAGATGCTCAGTACAAGACAGACATGGATCTGTTAGAGTGGATCCAGAGGAGGACCAAAAAATTATTAGAGGGATGGAACACCTCTTCCGTGAAGAAAGGCCAAAGGAGTTGGGAATTGTTCAGCCTAGAGAAGAGAAGGCTCTTGGAAGACCTTACTGTGTCCTTTCAGTAGTTTCAATACTTCGATTTAAAAAAAAATATGGGGACAGACTTTTAGCAGGGCCTGTAGCAATAGGAGAACAGGTAATGGTTTTAAACTAAAGCAGAGTAGATGCTGTCTAGATATAAGGAAGATATTTTTCACAATGAGGGTGGTGAAACATTATCACCAGAGAGGTGATAGATGCCCCACCCCTCAAAACTTTCAAAGTCAGGTTGAACAGGGCTCTGAGTAACCTCATCGAGTTGAGGATGTCCCTGCTTATTGCAGAGTGTTAGACTAGACAACATTCAAAAAGTCCCATCCAAACCAAATCATTCCATAGCTCTATGACTCTACGCTACCATCCTCCCCTAGAGAAGCATTTGTAATCCAACTTACAAAATTTGCATTTTATAGACAGAGGTCTCTAACAAGTAGTGGTTGAAAAAACCAAACTCCAACACACAAAAATCTATGTTTCTCTGTCTTACCGACAAGCACTTCAACTGTTTAAAGGATATACAACCAACTGGTACCAGTACCCATCACATACAGATACCTGGTAATTCACCAGCAAAATAGCTTAGTTCATGGTGAATGATGTGCAACATAAACCCTAAAGCTGCACAAGACAGATGCAATGTTGATGCATAATGACTTTGGATTAGGCCTGTAAAGAACACCCAAAAACAACTAATGCCAATGCACCAGTAAGAAACAGAGCAAAAAACAAACCCATACTCAAAACCAACTTAAGACCAAGAGAGAAGAAGTTCTTAAGAGAAAGAAACCTGATCTCCAAAGCAAAGCAGACAAAATGTCACAATCCTGAGAAATTCGGTATGTGGGTAAGCAGGTCTGAAACAAGCTCTTCTGGAAGTTTCTGCTATCACATGTACTCACGTTCACATAACAAATTTCATTTTTAGGACATAGAAGTTCTTCATGTTACAGGCATATAAAGATAGTATCTCATTTTGCATATAGCCTTACAATACTCTTCCAACTCCGCTCAAATCAGGCTTTTCAAAGTACTTATATTAGTGAGCCATGCTTCCTGCTCCTCCATTTTATCTATGAGACCTAATACCATTGTAGCTAAATCAGCTCCTTAGTCCAACTATTTACACCTTCCTCTCTTCAGCTTACTCACAGCAATTAAATAAGCTGTAGCATGAAATCTTCCCAAAACCAAGCATGTTCCAGTTATTCACAGAGAAGCAAGCATGACAAACGTGCTTTGCTGGCTCTGTGATATAATTTCCATAAGCATTTTGCTCCTTTTCTTAATCTGTTCACGGTCTAGGCATGGGTTACGCAAAATACTTTTTGAAGGTCTAAAATAAATTCTGATAAATAAATTCATGCCTCTGGAAAAAACCCAAACAATTTTTCTGGAATTAAATAAACAGATGTAAGAAAAGCCAGCATCTACTGTTTCAGTATTTCCTTGGTCGTCCTTCGCTTAACATATATGAAAACAAAAATACCAAAAACCTAGTAAAATCTTACTGAAAATACATTTTTCTAAGTACATTTCTAACCCTACTGAAAGGTTAAGAGAAGAGCCAACAACAAAGCGTTCTGTTACCATAATGCTTAACGCACTACAGAATAAACTGATAATGAGATCCTATACAGAGAGAGAAAAAGAATTTAAAGCACCAGGATCCAGAAAACTATCATTCTGTATGACACACCACTGGTGGTGTAGCTCTAAGCATGGAAGTGAGGCAAGATTTGAGTTTTTCTTTTTTCAGACAAACCGTTGTAGGTGTAGAGATGAACTATCATGCAAAATGCCTAGATAAAACAGCTTTTGTATTGGTAATTCTTACCAAGGGTCCTATCATCTTGCGTGACTGCATTTTTATCAGCAACCCACGTAAGCTGTATTAGATCACCAACAGACAGGGGCAAATCACACAAATCATGAGTTATATGAATATTCAAGGAAGAAAGTCAAGCAAAGAAACATTGCTTCAAACTGATAATCATTCTCAACTAAAAAAAAAAATAAGTGTATAATGTGGTCCTACTATCTCAAAATAAGGGCAGTTCCTATCAAGAACTACAAAGAAGCAACAGCAAGAACACTTTGTGTCTTTTTGGATATCTACTACAGTAATTCCAAATTGCATGTTTTAAATTACTTACTGAAATGTGGCTCTGCTCTTGCTTTCAGATTTAATAAAAAAAATAAAACTCAGCATAAAACAAATGAGGCAGCTTGAAATAGTAGCACCAAAGTAAACGAGTTAGCTCACTTATTTTAACGGACAGCAACCTTAATGAATGGTGATTAATTTAAGTATCAATTAATTACTGCACTGCTGATCACTTTTATGAGCATTATGTACCAAAAAGCCCAAAAAGTCGCCCTGTAACTTCCAAAGCATCCAGTTGTACCTTACGAGATAATTCAAAAATTCTAAATGCAGCATAGATTTCCAGGAGGATATACAGGATGCAGTGTGAAACAAGAATCTGCATCACTGTTTTACTAGAAGGAAATAAAAAAATTAAGATAGGAGGAATTTGGTTTAGTTGTGGACATTCTTCAGTCTTATGCACATTAAGAGTGATACAATTTTGCTTGGTGGGTTATAGACAAAAATTTATAAGGATAGGGACTAGAGCAAGAATAAATAAAAACATTAAGGATGGCCTCAAACAATTTACTACTTCAGCAGAACAAAGATGAAATATTTTGGTTTGGCTTTGTAGTTCGCTTTTTCGTTGCCTCAGTCAGTATAAGCTTTGATTTACAGTTTTAAATATTGTAATACCACTTCATTTAGTGAAGGTGAGAATTTAGTCTGCCAGTAGAAACAAAATAAAATATTACATCAGGAAACAATCAAGATTTCAAATAGTTCAGAAAAGTTACTAGAAAAAAATTAAATGTTGATATGATCAGTTATCTGCGTTAATATACAATACTTCTTAACAAATTTCCAATCAAATAAAAAAAAATATTAAGCATAGAGTGTGGTTTTGTTTCTTACACCTAATTCAGTGGTTTTATTCCAAATATCCATCAATATAAGTAATTCTAGGAAAGGGATCACCCTCTTTTTATTTTCCAAAATTACTCCACAACTCCTAAGATTATTTTTATTTAAAACTTTGCTCTAAATTTGTTCCAAATCAGGTGCTTACAAACAGTAAAAGAGAACTGCATTATCATTCCAGGGTTTTGTTTGAAGCCAACCTAAGCAAAATACCCAGAATCCGGTATCAGCCCAGTACTAGAAGGCCAAGCACTAACAGAATAACCCTAAAGTCGCAGCATTAATTTGCACAACTCTTATGCTTCTACTGCTATTCCAGAACTACTACAGTTTTTGAAAACAACTAGCAACTCCACTGTGCCTAATCAGTGCTTACACTAAACAAATTATGACTCGACCTAGGCATAATTTACATGTACTCAAGACAAATTACTTCTGATCCAGATTAGGAGCCTTTCTCTACTTTTACAGGATGAAGCTAAAAAGAACTGCACGCGGTTTCCACGCTAGGCATGTTAGCAGTGCAATAAAAAGGGCAGGAAGGAGACAGAAATCCCAAACTATTATTTCTACATGACAAAAAAGGGTTGGTACTAAAGTATAATTGTATTTTAAACTGTAATCTTAAAAAATTGTAACATTTACCTGTTGAACAAGGCATCTGGAAATTGGGATCATTGCTATCCAAAACAGGCAAACAGAACTGGGCACTTGCAGATCCTAGCATAGGATCCTTATCGCTGAGCATGTTCTTCAGCGAATCCTCTAAGACATTTTGACTTGTACTAAAATCCTCACAGACTTCATTCTCCAGGTTGGATCCTAGAAATAGGGCATCATCTAAGTGTTCAGTAGGAATTAAATGGTTAAATGTATCAACTATATCCATGAAGACTCCTGTGTGTCTTTCAGCCCTATAGAAAGACAAGAAAAATACCATAAGAAAATAAGCTACAAATTGTAAAACACCTAAGAAACCAGCAAATTTTTTTGGCTGTTGTGTTTTATAAAGAATGCTTAAGGTATTTTAGAATTGTAACCAAAAAAAGGGAAAAAAAAAAAAAAAGAACAGAAGGTCTGTTTATGGCTTGGTATGGCCCACTGCATATCTCAAAATAAATTCTCTAACTGATTATTTCCAAAAGAAATCCAGTGCTAAGTTAATATTAAGTCCACTATCAGCATGAGCGTGCTGCCACTGCTACAGAGTACATATAAAACTGTTAACTGTAGTATCTCCCTTCTAAAATTTACCTAAACCTAAACCAACCCAAGGGTATGTCTTTCTTTACCTTTAAATGTAACAATGTGAAGTCAGCTTTCCCTAACACCAGTGGAGCTGAGAAAACTCAGGAGCCTGTATAGCAAGTGACTATTTTCAAGCAACAAGGTCTTATTTCTACCATTTTTCATCTACTGTTATAGTCAACAAAATTACAGAAGTTTGATAAGAAATTCTGACCTCAATCAAGTATATGAGAACTCTGAACTGGCTTCAAAAGGACCAAGAGCTTTTTAGCAACTTCAGTTTTTGAAGAGGTTGAGGTAAAACTTATGAAACTGTATTCAAAGATGGAACGTACGTTTTACAAGAAGGGATCCCCTATTTTCTAGATCACTTCTTTGCAATATAGCAGAAAGGCAACTATGGCAGCAGAGATTCAACTAATACAAAATTATAACTACACAACAGAACAGAAAGAAAGTCAGCAAAATGTTTCTTGAGAAATTAGCATAAGCATATACTTAAAGAATGGAGGCAGATATAATAAATACGGTCATGGAGGCAAGGAACATGCAGCAGTGCAGTAATACCTGGCTTAATTTGGAATACAGAAAAGTCTAGAAGACCAGTTTCGATACACACAAAGCTGTTGAAGCTTTTGGAAGCAGAGAACAGAAGTACATTCCCTCCTGCTCCTTCCTTCATCCTCCCCATCCCACATACTAAACTGCATTTATTTAACAGGACATTCCTGGTTTTGCCACTGACAGGGAAAATCCTAGACATAGACATGCAAGAGTTCTGCGACAATTTCAACTCTATATATAGTATTTATTTAATTTTACAGATTTACAAAAACTACAGATGAGCATGAAAATGTTTGACTTCCATGTTTTTTGGTTGGTTGGTTGGTTTCTTTTCTGAAAAAACAAACAACAGCCTTTCTTCCATCTCCTACAGGGCAGCTTAGAAGAAAGAAATGGTCAGGTATGGTACTATGTTTCTTCAAAGTATGGTGTCTTTACAGCATCTACATGCTAACCATGACAAAACCATCTAATACACAACATCCTACTGACGAAACAGCCAAGAAGAAGGAAATTGAGGCCAAGTCAGGTGCATTGACTAAGTAGGTAACAGCCTTACAGCAGCAAGCATGCTATAATTTGAAAGCTCCCTCACCAAAAAACAGACTACTTCTATGAAGCAATGTAGTGCATCTACATATACACCATGCTGACACCTATAGCAGTTCATATTTTTTTTTATGTTTGACAAAATAATTTCCAAATTTGGCAACAAATAAAGCGGCAAACTAACAGAGGAAGTGCTGTGGTGCACTGCATAATCTGTTTTTATTATGCTACATAGTTAAAATGATCTGATACTATACAGGATAAAGTACCAGAGCTGCTATGGCTCAAACTAAGAAAATAATTATAAATGCTCCACTCCAGTACTTTAAAACACCTTCCTGTAATTACAGGGGTTTTTTTCATACTGGCATCACACAAGCACAAGACTAACAGACACAGGATAAAATGATGGTGAAACCTAACACTAAAAAGTGCCAATGACACTGCAAAAGAACACCCATAAATTACTGTAAGAAACCCTTGGTACTCAAAATCAAAGAGTAGTAGGGCCTTTGAACACATTTACAATATCTCAAGCATTTCCTGGATAGGAGGGGAACATTTATATAATTATTACTCAAATACTGCTGTTATCAAAGCAGTGCTGACCAGTTCATTAAGAGCACCATTAAGTAATGAAGCTCAAGCAGAATGTTAGCTCTTGTTACAGGAATCACTGATGACAGAAAATAACCTCTGTCTTCAACAATGTAACGAAAAAAAGAATACTTATGTTTTTCCAAGACTACCATTCAGAACAACTAAAAGCACTACAAAATAAAGTGACTATACATGCAACGGCCACTGCCATCTTCAACAACATCCAACCAGCTATTAGATAAAATTCAAGAGGAATTTTAATGAAAAATTTATTTCTGGAACATGAGCTTATAATTGGCTAAGTTCCACCTAAATTTTGCATTAAAAAAAAAAGTCACTGTAAGGATATAAACAAAGTGGTTTTGCATAAAAATTCTACCACCACAAAATCAAAGATTAAAGAATATGTTATACAGCTTTTAAAGTAGTTAGAAAGGTTATCCCAGTAAAGTACATTAAATCAAAACGTTGCTTTACTTGGTTCAAGAAACCACCATTCAATTCTTCGCATAACTTATACCGTACCAGGTTTAGAAAATTATTTCCAGCATTATTCGATTAACTGTCACATGAAGCACAAACTGTGGGACTGACAATGGAAGATATACTTCTTTCTACACACAGACAATTGTTAGAAATATCTGTTACCAAAAAAAAAAGAAAATCTTCCTTAGACGATGCCTAAACTGCATGAATTGCTAATGGTTCATTTTGCATTTGAAACATTTTGACTACCAGGAAAAATAGCCAGAGGTACAAGTGAAAACACAGTTAAGTTTTTCATAGTCACTTATTTCCAAAGACAACTCTTAACAGCTCCAGGGAGGAATGCATTACTCCCCTGAAATGCAGCTGTGTCCTCCACTTGAACCCTAGAGGCCAGTGGCTTTGCATTACTCACAGCAGAAGTGTACATATCAAATGTACTCCCATCGCACAATAATTCTAAAGCACTACCCCACTGGGTAGTTAATTGGAAGTAACAAAATATGAAAAGTCACACTTATGGAGAACCAGTGAGAAGAGGAGCATTCACAAGCAAAGCAAACAGGGAAGTACCAGCCAGGTACAGCCTGGACAGATGTGAAACTTGTCCCACCTGCTGGCTCCTAGATCAGGGTACATACTGAGACTGCTACAGCACAGGGCAATTACAGCAATGGGGGTGCAATGGGACCTGACTGCAATATTCAAAATACAAGATTTGGTCTGTTGTCTCCTTGCCTGTTCCTTCAGCTTACACATGCAAAATGACTGAGAGCAAGAACTACTCCTAACAACAGTAACAGACTCCATTAAAACATCTATATTATTTGCATTTCTTAAAGTAGTAGTAAGAAATGCTGGTTTGAAAAGCATTTAAAAGGAACAGAGCTATCCGGATAAATAGTACCTTAGATGTCAAAATGAATGTGAAAAATTGACTCAGCATTTATTACACGGGAATGAAACAATAAGTAAAAAAACCTGACAAAACCTTTTCAGCAAAAGGGGGAAACCGCACATTAATTAACGTAAAATAAGCCAACAAAGGCAGTTAAATAAAACCCCTCAGTGTTTTGGTAATTACCATACCACAAAAGAGCATCCAGAGTATCAAACATCTACCTTTGCTCACCAGAGCTGTAATGTTTGACAACACTCTGTGCTCACTGATACATTGACACTTATAACCCACCTACCAATCTATGTTGCTATGCGCTGATGCTGAGTACAGGCAAGTTTTACTACCGTACCATCTTCCTCCTTCCTAGCATGCAAAACCTTGAAATTTAAGGTCACGAGAACCTATCTGAAAATTAATGCTATGTTGCCATGAGTCCATATAAGACTGAATGCAGGTTCTAATGTTTACAACATTTATGAATGTCATAGCACCAAAAGCTAGAACCCAGGTCCTCTGCAGATTTTGGCCAAAATAGCTCAGTCTAACACATGGGATAAAAGAGGAAAACAATATCAGACAGTGCAACAGTGGCAGAGGCCATAAGAAAACCTCAGCTTCACAGCTCTCATGCCAATATGCCTTCTAGTCTAGTTCACATTGGCTCAAGTACCTGAAGGTGGCCTACAGGAGAGCTGGGGAGGGACTTTATAAAAAGGCTTCTTGTAGTGATAGGGCATGGGGCAATGGGTATAAATTGGAGAGGGGCAGATTTAGACTAGACATGAGGAGGAATTTCTTCACTATGAGAATGGTGAGGCACTGGAACAGGCTACCCAGGGAAGCTGTGGCTGCCTCATCCCTGGAGGTGTTCAAGGCCAAGTTGGATGGGGCTTGGGCAGCCTGAGCTAGTGGGAAGTGTCCCTGCCCACAGCACAGGGATTAGAACTGGATCTTTAAGGTCCCTTCCAACCCAAACTATTTTATGATTGTATGATTCTAAATCCCAACATTTAGGACAGTCTTCAAGAACTAAATTAACTGACAAAACATTTTTGACAAGACAAGCAATTTCATTGGGTCTCTTCCAACCTGGTTATTCTATGATTCTATGATTCTACTTATGAGCATATGCATTGTAATAAAGCCACATCACAAAAATGTCAGTGTCCTTTCTCAGAAACAGGGCACAACACTTGGATGGAATACAGTTTGCTGAGCTCTGGCCTTTGAGCATAAACAAATTTGATCTTTCTCATTTACCCACCACCCATCAAATAGGACACTGTCAAAGACTTGCCTAACAGAAACGTACTCCACAGGTTTATGTGAAACATCAGTATTGCTGTAAGAGAGGCCCAAGTACTCTGACAAAGCTGTATGCCAGAAATAGACTCGTAAGTATCCATCTATACCTTATCTGTTCTGTTACTGAAATTCCCTATTTATTATTTAAATCTCTCATTTAAAATTAAAGATCTAGCTTTTAGGAGCAGTAAAACCAAAGCCCTTCCACAGATCAAAAGAACAAGAACTGTAAACCTGAGCATTTCAGTAATTCTTAAGCAGCTCTTTTATACTATTTCCCCCCACCCTTAACTCTTCAAACACCAACTGACCCAAATCTTATCACCCTGCTACTGAAATCTCAGTAGTCTGACACTTCAAATAACCATATTCTAAAATCTATCTATAATCTGGAAGTACATGCTGCTCCCCTTACCGATATAGCAATTCCCTTACTACTTCCTACCGCGGTATTCAAAAGGAGGCCAGACAGGTCAAGATATTTTCTTTATTAAATAAGCCTTCACTATCCAAAAGAATTAACATTCACCAGCAAAAATTGTACTTCATTTCAGTGAACTGGAAGAAAAAGTAAATTTCAAAGGATTTAATGAGACAATTTCAGAAGAAGTAGAGATACCTTCTCTTAATTGTACAAAATCAAATTATTACATTACAAAAAATCAACTCAACAGTTATGTTTTGAATGAAGTAACCTCTCCTCAAAAAACCATATATTTCTCACCCTCACTTTACAGACAGAAGATGCACAAAGCACTGCACTAGAAGTTGTGTTCTGTCACAAGAAACGTCTTTACGTTGTGAAATATTTCAAATATATTTTGTGAAGTAGACTGTTTTTCTTTGCTGGGCTGTCCCAAATATTCTTAAACTGCATAAAAATTAAGCATAATCAAAGATCATACATTATTTTATTACCGCCTCCACCTCTGTGTATATCTTTAGAATTTGTAAGCTTCACCACCAAGAGGCATTTCTCTGAAAAGAGGCTATGCTCTTAAACTCTTTTCCTTTCTCAAGAATAATTTCAAATATTTTCAGCTTGAACACAGTATAAATGTTAAGGTGTGTAATAGGTTATACTGACTATTTGTCCATCACCCCAGAGAGAATAATTTCATTTGTAATACCTTTTGAATTTATCACAGTCTCTTTGATAATGATTCATTCAGAAAAAGGCATTAGAATTACATTTTTCAGAAGTACCTTGAAGCCTGATGTCTAAGCCTTGTGAAGTTTTCACCACGAATCTACCAACCATCTTGTAGCCGTATTGACATCAGTCAGACAGATGTCACAAGCCGTTTGTATTTTTCACTTTTTGATGCTATATAATGAACACTCATACCCCAATTTAGTTGACTTTGTCATTGCTACTTATAGTACTATCTTCCAAAAATATTCCTTTACCATGAAAAAAAAAGTTTCTGACATAAAATGCCAGAATAATACAATAAAACAGCAAAAGCTTATAATTTCCTACAAATAGTTAATCATCTCTTAGTTTTTTTCAGGACTTGGATTCGAGTTGACCAGGGAAAATTACTATTTTAAAAATAACAACTTCCATTAAAATAACTAAAAAAATCTCATACAGCATACATCAGCTCAGATCTTTGCATATCACGAATAGTATTTACTCCATGAGGCAGAATTAAGACTTCTAAAAGAAAAGGTCACAGAAATATGACAGATAATTAGAGATTTTTTAGAGCTTTTGCTTTCTTAGTAACACATTACCACTGTAATGTATGACTTCAGTTAATTACATTTAATCAGATCTGGCCAACACAGTTCATAGCCAGGTGCCCTTTCAGCTGCTTGAAATTCCTGAAGGTTTGGAAAAGTAAAATGCATATAAAAACTGAATGAACAGGCAATGACAGCTAAAAAATTCCAGGTGTTCAGAACTCCATATCTATATGCATAATCTTTAAAGCTAACTACAGAAATCAAAAACAGAAGTGACTTGGTAAAGCAAAAAGAGAGCTAAGTAGCAGTTTCATTGTGGGCTACACATTTAGCTGTAGAGACAACTCAAATTTATTCCAAGGAATATAAAATCCAGGTTTTCAAAATCTCTGTTACAGTGTGTTCCAAGCTTTAATTTATTAAGCAAAGCAAACCATGAATTAGTGACATTAGAGAGGCCATATGTTGACCATCCTTACATTTAATTCTACAATATTCCCACTCTTCTATTTTTATAAAAGCAAATCTATAGAAATTACATAATGTATTAACAGCCATACAAAAGACAACACCACAACTACAATTTTTATGTTACAGCTGTTGTCATTTTATGTCCTCATCTTCATTTCCTCACTTTAATGCTTCATGCTGCTAGCCGTTTCTACAAACCCAGCCTACTTTGCACACAGTGCTCTTCTTCCAATCCCTCACCTCACAGCTGTAAGAGGTCTCCATTGAGCAGACCGTGTAGAAAGCAAGCTTGCAATGACACAAACAACAGCTCTTTCAAAGACTTACAGATGTTAATTATCTGAATAGTAAGGAAGCCTCATCCAAGAGCAGCATTTGGAAATTCCACCAGGCCACTGAATCGCCTCACTACTGCTGATGACAACATTTCATAGAATCACTAGGTTTAAGAAGACCCACAGGATCATCGAGTCCAATCGTGCCTGCCCACTACTAAATCATACCCCTAAGCTTCATCTACCTTTTAAATACCTCCAGGGATGGTGACTCAACTACCTCCCTGGGCAGCCTCTGCCAGTGTCTGATAAATCCTTTGGTGAAGAAATTTTTCCTGCTGGCTAATCTGAACCTTCCCTGGCACAACTTGAGGCCATTCCCTTTCATCCTATCACTTGGGAGAACATACCAACACCCACCTAGCTACAACCTCCTTTCAGATAGTTGTTGACAGCGATAAGACTCCCCTCAGCCTCCTTTTCTCTAAGCTAAGCAACCCCAGCTCCCTCAGCCGCTCCTCCTAAGACTTGTTCTCCAGCCCCTTCACCGGCTTCGTTGCCCTCCTCTGGGGGAGCTCCAGCCCCTCAATGTCCTTTTTGCAGTGAGGGGCCCAAACCCGAACACAGCACTCGAGGTTTCTCCCGCACGTCTCACGGCGGGTGCTATACACAAGAGTTAAACACCGAAATTGTTGATGATGCTAAGTTTGAGAGACGGGAGGAGGAGCCCAGAACAGGTCAGACCAATAGTAGGAAGAACAGCAGGGTCTAAACTGCTATTTTTTCCTTAGGTTTGGCGAAGGGGGGGAAGGAGGCGAGGCGGGAAGCGAGAAGGGGCAAGACGCGATACGGCAGGGCAGGCAAGGCAAGCCGGCAGCACCCCGGGGCTGCGCCTGGCGGAGGCGGCCGAGCTGCAGCCTCAGCAAGGTCAGTCCAGGCCGGGCAGCGCCCCGGGGCCCCCGGCGCAAGCAGGGCCGGGTCCCGCCCGCTCACGCCAGGCCGGGCCGGGCCGGACCAGGCCCCGGTGCAGGCAAGGGCGAGGCCGCGCCTGGCGGCAGGGCCCTCCCCACCCCCTCCGCCATCACTCACCCTGCTCCGCCGCCCAGCGCCGCCCGGGAGCCGACGACGACGACGACGACGACGACGACGACGACGAGGAGGAAGGAGAGACGGCGGCCGCGCCGAAAGGGGCGAGGGAGAGAGGGGGGGGAGGCGGCGCGCGCGGCCGCGCGGCCCTAAAGGGAAACCGACCCGGGGGTGCTTCCCCCTCCCTTCCTTCTTCTTCTTTCCTTCCTTCCTTCCCTCCCCCCCCCTCCGCCCGCAGCCCAGGATGGTCCCGGCCTCGCTCGGGTTCCGGCTAAGCTAAACGCGGCGTCCGGGCCCCGCGCGCGCGCGCGCCCCCGCGGCGTCAGGGCGTAAAGCGGCGCCGCGCCGGGAGGTGGGGGGGGGGGGGAAAGGAGGAGGCCCGGCCGGGGTCACGTGACGGCGCTGTGCGCGGGGTGGGGAGGGAGGGAGGGAGGGAGGGAGGCGGAGGCGCCGCGCAGGCGCCGGGCTGGGGCGGGAGAACGAGGGGCAGAGTTATGGAATCATGGAATTGTAGAATCATAGAGTTACCAGCTTGGAAAAGACCCACAGGATCACCGAGTCCAACCATTCCTATCAATCACTAAACCCTGCCCCTCAGCACCTCGTCCACCCGTGCCTTAAACACCTCCAGGAAAGGTGACTCAACCCCCTCCCTAGGCAGCCTGTTCCAGTGCCCAATGACCCTTTCTGTGAAATAATTTTTCCTAATGTCCAGCCTAAATCTCCCCTGGCGGAGCTTGAGGCCATTCCTTCTCATCCTGTCCCCTGTCAGCTTGGGAGAAGAGGCCAGCACCCTCCTCTCCACAACCTCCTTTCAGGTAGTAGATTCAGGTAGTTGTTTCGGGTAGATGCCCCTATATGGAAATCGGTTACTATTACAAAAAGGGCAGTATCTTCATTTAGGCTAAACTAGTGTTAAGTTCACCCAAGCGATTGTGGTTTTTGAAAGTTAGACAGAACGCCCCTTCAATATTATTATTGATAGCTTGTATTTTCTGTTGGAACGGATCCAGAGGAGGCTACAAAGATGATCCGAGGGCTGGAGCACCTCCCATGTGAGGACGGGATGAGAGAGTTGGGCTTGTTTAGCTAAGAGAAGAGAAGAGAAGGCTCCAAGGAGATCTTATAGCGACCTACCAGAACCTGAAGGGGCTACAAGAAAGCTGGGGAAGGACAGTTTACAAAATCTTGTAGTGATAGGACTAGGGGCAATGGCTATAAACTGGAGAAGGACGGGTTTAGGCCTGATATAAGTAAGGATTTTTTCACCGTGACAGTGGTGAGGCACGGGTACAGGTTGCCCAGGGAAGCTGTGGCTGCCCCATCCCTGGAGGTACCCAAGGCCAGGCTGGATGGGCCTTGAGCAGCCTGATCTAAAGGGAGGTGTACCTGCCCATGGCAGGGGGGTTAGAACTGCATGATCTTTAAGGTCCCTTGCAACCCAAACTATTCTATGATTCTACAATTTTTATAGCATTTTTTTTTCAAATTATGTTTTTTCCAGACACTGTTATGTCTTCTTTGTACTTACATCTGCATGTATAAATTTTCCCAGAAGTCTTATCCTGTTCCTTTCCAAGGACTAATTCTAATGTTATTATAAACTTCACAACAGTCAAATCTCTTGCTGATTTCAAGCTTTGTCTCCAGCTCTGTCTAACCTCACATTTGAGATGGGGAAAGACTGCAGAGGTGGTCACAGAAGAAGACACATCTGTTCAGCGAAGATCATATGGAACACAAGACTTAACAGTATCTGGAAAAACACTATTTGAGAAAAAGCGCTATAAAAAAACCCCAATGCTATTAAAAAAAAACCTGCTATGAGAGGGACATGCCGTCTAACTGTCAAAAATACAATTACTCAGATGAACTTTACTTCGGCTTAAATCAAAATATTCCACTTTTTGTAATAGTAGCTACTTCTTGTATCAGTTTTACCCCGAGCAGACCAGTACAAGCTGCCATGAAGAATGCGGTGTCCTTACTAATAGCTAATCTAATCATTAGCAGTAACAGTCTTCTGCTTTTCTGATATTTGAGGAAGAGAACAATGGGAAAGCATGAAGACTGCAGAAGACTAGCATCTGCCCAGTACCCTTATTTCGAACCACATAGGTGATACAAGAAGCTTTTATGATGTGAGTTTATCAGGTCATCAGAAGCTGAAGTAATTTAGTGCCTGCATAATGTTCTAGAAGAAAAGGACTCTTTTCTAGTTTGCATTATAACATTAGTTAAATACAATATACGCTATTCTTCTTTCAGCCAGATGGCTAGTATTAAGCACAGCACTGGGGTTTTATTGCATATACCAAGTTTCAAACTGAGTACACCCCAAAAGACAAACAGGTATTGAACATTAGTTCTAACAACCAAATTCTAATAATCAAATCTTCTGAGTGACCGTATATTAATACCTCCTTTACAAATTCCTCATATTCTATAATGAAATGCAAACATTTTATGATGTCGGAACAAAAATGATAACAAAAAGGTGAGGAAGTTAAAATTAACTGATTTTCCTTTTGTTTCTTTCTTCAGGTCTGTTTTCGATCTTTGAGATGCATATTCTCTAAGGCTTTCTGTGGTGCCATAAAGGCTGAAATATATTAAATATTTTTCTTGCTACCATGACAATGAGAAAGGAGGCTTTAAACTGAAGGCATGGTATTGCAGTGATGTTTTCAACCACTGCACAGGGTAGTTGCTACAAGATGCTTACACCTTTGTAGCAGAGCACAGTTTTTAACCCACTTGAACTTCTTTCTTTCTGCCCTTCTTAAATCACTATGCAAATGCAATTACAGATGCAAATCAACACAACTGTATTTTTTTCCAGTTTTCTTCCTGTGCTTTCCTAGTTTAAGAAATTCTCTCTCCTTTCCAAGGCAAGCACATTTAAAAAATTATTGCCTTCTTATGATGGCACAGAACTGAGCTACCGGGCTGATTGTGCTAATTTCTTCAAAGGCTTTTTAGGCACAGTCTTTCAACAAGGCACTAAACCTATGATATATTCTTGAGATTATACTAAGAAATTAAATTACTGTCTGAAGTGAAATTCAGTTAAACACATTTGCATCGCACAAACTTTCCAGCATTCGACCCTTTTGATCACATTACTTTTGACACAAGCACCAGACAAAGCACTGCTAGTAATCTGATCATTGTTCATTGCCCTATTCAGTTCTTTCTTTACGCTTTCAAAAGTCCCATGACTCCTGTGACCTGTAACAGAGTCTATACACTTCTCTCTTGCCATGCCCCAAGTTGTGCCACTCCCTTTATAATCACAATTGCTTGTTACAAACGTAGTGACTTGCCTACCTGTAGCACTTATGTTGTGGATTTATTTAACATTAAAAAAGCAAAACATCACAAAGGACAATGTAATAGGTATCACAAAGATCTCTATATACAATTACAGATCAGCTATACACAATTGCAACTGCACCATCTGCTATCTTTCCTAGCAATGTTTTTATTGTGTCATTTCTACACACAAGCTACTTGGTAACAGTCCAGATCTTGCAAGTTTTTTCCACTGGAAAGGAACCTATTTCTTTTCAGGACACAGTCTGCTAGTGCCCTGAACAAAAGAGAAAGCAGCAGCAGCAGCAGAAGGCAGTTTCTTTGCTTACAGT
The DNA here is from genome assembly GCF_032191515.1 of Phaenicophaeus curvirostris. Classification (NCBI taxonomy): domain Eukaryota; kingdom Metazoa; phylum Chordata; class Aves; order Cuculiformes; family Cuculidae; genus Phaenicophaeus; species Phaenicophaeus curvirostris. Next base: position 19,473,416 of record NC_091393.1, read on the forward strand.
TCCAAGTCTCTTTTCAGCCATGACTCTTTCCAAGAAGTTCCTGAATGATTTTCTTTACAACCTTCCCTTGCCATTCCATGATTTTTTCTAAACAGTGCTTTTGAAAAGAAAGTGCTATACACGGACAGATACTGTACTGGTCTTAAAAACGGCTTGCTTCTGAGTGTTACCTACTAGTTCTCTAATTGTCAAATTGTAGAAAGGAATTGGATTGCTCCATATGCCTAACTAGGTAAATAAATTATTGGATATGGTAGCAGACTAACAAGTTTTTTCCAGTGTTCCACCATAGTATTTGCCACTGTCAAAAGCTGAGTTAGGTTATAAGCAGTAGTTCAATAACTATTCAATAGCTCTCACAGAAACAACTTTTTTTATTCACTGGTGATGTACATTTAAATGTTCTCAAGATATTTTATTTAAATTAATTTAATACCCAATTGTTACACTTACTTGTAAATTAACTTCTTAGAATGTCATGCAAAGCAAAATTAAACCTCTGAAAGAAATTAAAGTATATAATACAGAAGCAGTCGCTGCCCAAGGCCCCATCCAACCTGGCTTCGAACACCTCCAGGGATGGGGCAGCCACAACTTGCCTGGGCAACCTGTGTCAGTGCCTCACCACTGTCATCGTGAAGAAATTTCTCCTTATGTCTAGTCTAAATCTGCCCCCCCCCCTCCAGTTTATACCCATTGCCTCCCATCCTATCACTACAAGCCTTTGTAAACAGTCCCTTCCCAGCTTTCTTGTAGCTCCTACAGGTACTGGAAGGTCGCTATAAGGTCTCCTTGGAACCTTCTCTTCTCCTGGCTGAACAACTCCAACTCTCCCAGCCTGTCCTCATCCGGGAGGTGCTCCAGCCCTCTGATCATCCTTGTAACCTGCTCTGGACCCATTCACAAGCATTATGTGATGTGGGATTTCTCACAGTGGTGCTGGCCATGAACCATACAGCTCTGCAATGAATCCATTCCTAGCCTTAGCATCCTGCTAACACAGACAGTTCCAGCACTCTTCAGGGAGAGAGGTTGAGTACATAGAAAGACAACTGCAGTTGCGTGGTTCAATCCCAACCTTAGCTACAACAGACACAGAAAATTGTGCCCTCACATGGTGGTGCAACCCCCCTCCCAACAGGCCACTCTGCAATCTCAGGGTAAGCCATGCATTTTGGGGGAGAAAATTCCCATTGTGTCTTTGCCTTTGTACAAATGCAGTGAGTCGGAGCACTGAGGCACTCCCTGACAGCACCTGGAACTCCTGCTGCCTGGCAAGGGCAGTGAGCAGGAGACCATCAGTCACTCCCTGACAATCCGTGAACTCCTGCTGTGTGGATCGTAGCCAGGTCTGGACAGTACCAGAACTGAACAATCTGGAAAGTACTGGAATTGTACAGCAGGCAATTCTGGTGTTTTCTGCCAAAGAGCATCATGGCCAGAATGGAAAAATACTGACCAAAGTAAATAATCTCACAATCCTATCAAGAGCAATCATCACTGAGACAGTTTGTGCTCTCCTGCATCACAGTGGGCTGTGACCAGCATCTTCACCTGAACTGAGACACCACCCAAGGAAGATTTTTGTGAACATTTGACAATCATCTGTTAACAAAAGCTGATGAAAAGCAAAAGTCAAGTCAGACTTCTTGAGACTCAACAGTTGCCTGTTCATGAATGCCGATGCATTAGAAGTGACTAATTCACTAAAGAGGGAAGTTTCAGTCATTGGTTGACTTCTGTGTGTCTGTTTATTTATAAATTTTTGGGGTTTGTGTATGTGAGTAATTAGATTTAGGAAACCCTACAGTAAGTCTCCTGTGAACCTTGCCATTTCCTCTAAGCTGCTGTTTTGATTGTAACAAATACTATTGAATCACTTTATTAAACTGGCTGACAATTAAGGGTTGTTAAGAATTACACAACCTAATCCAGTGACCTGTCTCAAAACTATTAAGAAATATTAAATTGCCGCTGAATCAAAGCTGTGTAAAAACCTGCTTTGTGACAAACTGGCAAACCAGGCAGGATACTAAATCAGGACTTGCAATAAATTGGCGTAGTCAATGGTATTGGCAAAAGTGATTATTTAAGCAATCTAAATCGCTTCATGTTACCCTGAGTGCTTGCCTCTGATTTTGTCATGGTTTCTAAATAGAATTGGAATGGAATAGAATAGTTTATTTCAGCTGGAAGGGACCTACAACAATCACCTAGTCCAATTGCCTGATCAATTCAGGGCAGACCAAAAGTTAAAGCATGTTATTAGGGGCATTGTCCAAATACCTCTTAAACACTGACAGGCTTAGGGCGTCAACCACCTCTCTAGGAAGCCCATCCCAGCATATGACCACCTTCTCTGTAAAGAAATGCTTCCCAGTGAGTAGTCCAAACCTCCCCTGGTGCAGCTTTGAACCCTTCCCGTATGTCCTATCCCTAGATACCAGAGAGATCAGCACCTCTTGCACGTGAAGTGTAAATGTGAAGAGTCAATTCTTTCCTAATTTGGAGGCTGACATTTTCCAGGCAGAAAATGTAAAGCTCTGGTCTTTCTTCCATATGAAGTAGTCTCATCCTACATCCTTATTTCCCTAAACTTTGTAGCCTTTATCTTCTTATTCAATACTGAGGCACAGTAGAGAAAGATGGCATTTAGGAGCAAATAAGCCAACCAGATGAGATTCGTGCAACAGTACTGTTGAAGCTGGCTAGAATTCTGAGACTGCTCTCATCATTGAAAGGTTGTGGTGATCGCGAAGGCTTCCGGTAACTGGAAAATTCCATGCACTTTCAAGAAAGGCAAGAAAGAGGATCCAAGGAAATACAGCCTGATCAGCCTCATTGCCTTTCCCGAACGTTATGGAGCATATAGTCTTCTGGAAGCCATTTCTAAGCACATGAAAAATAAAGGATTGTGTACAAGCCAACTTGGATTTACCAAGGTCCCGCTATTCCCGACTAGCCTGATAGCATATGATGAGACAATTACTTCAGTGGATGAAAGCGGAGCAACATTCGTCATTTACATTGTTAAGTCCTGCACCTGGGATGTAAACAGCCCATGCACTGGTACAGATAGGGGTCAGCTGACCAGAAAGCTTTTCAGAAAGGACCTGGTGGACAAACTGAACAGAAAGATTGTAGGCAGCAGGTCAAGGGAAGTGATTATAGACCACATCTGGAGTACTGTGTTCAGTTTTAAGTTCCTTGGTACAAGAAATATTATAGACGAACTGGAGTGAACCCCCATGGAGCGTCACCAAGGTTATCAGAGACTTGGAGCAGATGGCATATATTTGTTTCTTCAACCTCAATATGAGGCTGAGGGAATTTTACTGCTGTATTCACTGGGAGGGCAGTCAACCTGAGAACAGAGGGCTGGAAGGAACTATCTCCATCCTTGAAAATACTCAAAACTTGACTAGACAGGCTCCTGAATAACCTGATCCAATTGTGAAGTTAGTCCTGCTTTGACTTTGGGATTGGACTAGATCACCTCCTAATTTTTTGTTCCTTCAAAACCATCCTACTGCTTCAATCCAAAATGATATGATAATCCTGTCTAACCACCTTTCTGAACTTGGCTTAGAATCCCCTAATTTTCTCCTTTTACACATTCAAGGGGAAGGACTTGCTATTCAATAGAACTTGCTGAAAGCCAGGTTTAAAGTAGCATAAATACTTGGTGGTGCTCAAAGACAATTGAGACAGGAAAGTAAACATCAAGTGCCATTGAATAGTACTTAATTTTTTCCAGAGAATAAAACTAGTTACCAATTAAGGAAGTCTGGGAAGGGAGCTTTGAGGACAAGTAGACAAGAAATAGAAATGACCAAGAATTTCTAGACAGAAAAAAATAGAAATAAAATAAGGAAGTCAAGAATTTGGGAGGTCAGGACTTTCAAGGTATGAAATATGCAGCGGGAGCTGACTGAGATCAGACATCTGAGTAAGGCCTGAGATTGGGAGAATTAACAAAGGTCAAGTTAAGGTTTGTGATTAAACACAAATGTAGGGAAGCTTGCATTCTTTCCATCAGGATGGCCTCCCTAACAATACAAAGTGACTGGATATTATAAAACTGTCTGACTGATTAGATTAAAATGAGAAATGGACACTAAAAGCCTGCCTAGAAATAAAGCCTGCCTGTTAGCCAAATTAATCCTGACCACGTAAATACATGTTGCAGAGACACTCCATGTCTGGAGAGCCTAGGCAGCACTTGAGAGCAAGGATACACAGCCTTCTGCCGCCAGGTACCCATCCTCATACCTACAAGGAAGGGAAAAGTGAAAATCCTGCCACGCCAAGTGTGACAAGGGGAGTAGGGCAGCCCATCCCTGCAGCGTGTGTGTGTTACTGTAGAAAACCATGTGTATCAAGCTTAAAGGGAAGATTTTATTTGCAGTATAATGGAACCCCTTCACAGTTTTGCAGGTCTGCTTTGCCCTGGTTGCCTTTGTGTGCTTTTATTAGGCTGAATTAGAAGTTACAGTTGAATTGTAAAAAAATTCTTTCTATAAATACATTAACAATAAAAGGAGAACCAGGGAGAATATTCAGCACCTATGGATGCAAATGGAACAGTTGCGACAGGGGATGAGGACAAGGCTGAGGTATTTAATGCCTTCTTTGCCTCAGTCTTTAATGGTAAAGAAAGTTGTTCCCTCTGTGTACACACCCAGGAGTTTGAGGAGCAGAACAAAGCTCCCATGATCCAAAAGCGATGAAGCTGGTGGAGGGGCTGGAGAACAAGTCTTACAAAGAGCGGCTGAGAGAGCTGGGGTTGTTTAGCCTGGAGAAGAGGTGGCTGAGGGGAGACCTCATTGCTCTCTACAGCTACCAGAAAGGGGGTTGTGGAGAGGAAGGAGCTGGCCTCTTCTCCCAAGTGACAGGGGACAGAACAAGAGGGAATGGCCTCAAGCTCCACCAGGGGAGGTTTAGGCTTGACATCAGAAAAAAAAAATAACGGAAAGGGTCATTGGGCACTGGAACAGGCTGCCCAGGGAGGTGTTTAAGAACAGGTGGATGAGGTGCTGAGAGCCATGGTTTAGTGATTGATAGGAATGGTTGGACTCAATGATCCAGTAGGTCTTTTCCAACCTAGTGATTCTGTGATTGAAACTTTAAAGGCAAGTTCAGGGTTTACGTGCCCTACCTTGTAACACACAGATTTTCTGGAGAATGGAAGAAAGCAAACTATGTATGAAGAATAAGGATCTACTACTGCTGTTACTACACCAATAAAGTGGAATTTAAGACTCCAGGCCGCTAGAAAATGCCCTTTCCCTAGACTTGTTTAGGTTTTGTTACACTGACACAACTTACATGTAGTGTAGACTGAATGTCTTCTACTATTTGATTATTTCTGTGTTGAGCATTCCCATGAACCTAAACATCGCGTAACTGGTTTTCTTCAGCTACACTTTGAAAGTGCTCATTTGAATGAGAAATTTAAGCAGGCAACTTGATCTTCTGCCACCATCCTTATCATTTCTTGTCAGACCCACTACTTAATGACTATTACCTCACAAAGATGTTTTCCATGGTTAAGTAACTTGTGATGTTATTGAGATAATTAATTCTCAGTGCATTGAAGACAACTTATTAGAACAGTATCTATTGAAATTAACAGCATCCATGCAGGTGATCACCGAGTGGAAAATAACACCTGAGGCAGCTTGCTGTGGTTTCCCATAGTAGAAATCTTTATAAATAAAAATTAAATCAGATAATTGTAAATATTTATTATGCATAGAGTGGAGTATGCTGAGAGAAATATCCAATACTTTACCAGATTCTTTGAACTATTGCACTTACACAAGTTAGGTGAGACTTATTTAATGTACTTGTAGATACCAACATTGCAAACTGAATTTGCTGTCCCACACTCCCTTTACAGACTGTGCCGTCAATAGAGCTCTTCATCTAACTTATTTTAGGTATCTCTCTAGGCATACGAATAGTTGCCCAAGAAGTGCAAATCCCTTCCACAGAGTGTAAGGGAAGCCTCTACTCACATGTTAGTCTGCATTTGTTTAGATGAGTCCTTTCCAGCTATTTAAAAACCCCACCAGTTTCAGCCTGATGTGAATTCAACTTGTGAATTATCACTCTTCTTTTTCTTACAGTGGTGATAGCCTCAGTAGGGATTACACAACACGTATAAATTAGATTACTCTGATTACTCTGATCTCCAGTTTAACAACCGCCCCATACTTACAGAAAATACTTGCTTAATGATACAGCAAGATCCCAACCAATTCAAAATACTTTAAATACCTCTCAATAACTATTTAAATTATGTTGCACATTCTAAAAAAAACCCATTGAACCCCCAAGCATTATTAATGTTGCACAGTCAAGCATTTAGAAGCTTAAATATTATACAGGCAAGATCATCCACGAACTTGAGTCTGGACCTCCTAGCCTAATTACACAAGACTATTTCCCATCTCACTTGTAAGGATGAACAATGCTCACGTGAACAAATAAGTTCCTTACTATTATTATGGCCAAAGATGATCTTGAAGTCTAACCTAGAACTTGCACTCAATACAAAATTACATATTTTCCTCCTCCTATTTCTTCCACAATAGAGGTGGGTCTAATTAGTTCAGAATTTACTGCTTATCTCCACACTACCCTCCTTATGTGAGGACTTGAATGAATGTTTTCTTATGCATGGAGAACTGAAGACGAGGGAGATTAACAATCAGAAGTATCAACTACTTTTGAATTGTCAGTCTGAAATGCTTCAGCACTGTTAAAAAATATGTAGTACTACATAATTTCATATATATATGCATATATACACACACATATATATACATACATGAAGTACAGGATTTATGGACTTCAGTTGAAACTGACTGCTCAGCATTGTAAGAATCAGGTTCAAGAGAATCACATCTAACTTGCACCTGATTTTGGATATCCAGTAACAGAATATCTTGCTTGACCATCTTTCCTCTGCATTATTTAGGGACTACAAAACAGGATATAGGGAATGCATCAATTTTCTTCTGCAATAATGGCAAGATCATGCTCTCCCTCTCCTTCCATTTCCCATAAGTATTTAACTTGTGCTACATGCTAAGGATCCTATAAATACTAACACCATTTACAGACCATAGTTACCCAAGCCCTTAGGACCACCACACAAAGCATAGTCTAGGAGACAACAAAAATGTACTATTAAGTACTGCCACAATGTAACTCTCGAAGAAAGGACAAGTTACAGTCATTCTAAGCATCTAAACTCCGAAGTAACACCAGGACCTGCCTTCCATGCTGGGGTTAAGTGAAGATACAGTAATTCCATTTAAGCTTTTCTTTTCCCTTTTATTTGTAAATTCATATAAATTACATAGAACTTTAACTGTACTTCCACCTGCTATCTTATCTTCACCTTTTGAGTACCGTCAACATTTTACTGCTTAAAACCTACCAGAGCTGTTAGAAAAAAAGAGGAACAGGAGTTTTCTGTTCCTTAGGAATTCATGTCTAAATGTGGAAATAGTTCAGAAGTTGACTTGCTCTTTGCTTTAAACAGACAAATATTAATTATGCAAGTTTTTCCTCTTTAGAAATCTCAGTTTACCAAAATCAGCAAAAGTCGAGGCCAACCTCAAGTTTAGAGTTGAAAGGACCAAGCTCCCATCAGTAACACTTTAGAGCTCTCAACCTAAACACAGCCCTCCTCACATATTTAAGTCTCATAGAGACAAAGCACAATCTGATGTACGTTCAGGAATTGTACTAAGAATTCTAAATAAGTTAAAAATTCACAGGTGTTTTACTGCTGGCTGCTTTACAGATTCCTCCTAATTTGGTCACTCTCAGAACTGGCATTTTTAACTCAATTTGGACACTAATCTGTGTCAAACCAGTATTTACACCAGCCTGCTGAACTGCCTAGTTTTTATAGGTTTTGTCTTTGCAATTGCTCCTAAACCCTAGTCCATCTTGACAATAGAAACATTGATGACTTTGGGTGTTATTCCAAAAGAAAAAGCCTTATTTCCCCAGCCAAATGAAGATGTATGCGTTAATCCAAACCCTATAAACCAAGCTGAACTTCCAAAAGGAAAGCTAAGAGTTTTTTACTTTACAGACTAAGCTACATCATATTCAGACATTTTTAAATAAAACAATTCTGAAGTTCTCTTTATACTGAGACTATACTTCTCCAAAAGCAATTCTTCAGAAGCCTCATTGAAGCTCACATTGCACATAGCACCCCAACTCACCGTTTAGAAAGGCAAGCCCACAGTTTAGTTTTAAGCAGATACAGGATGAACTTCTGAGGACCAGTAAGAACAGCACCTCAGTCATCTCACAGCATCATCCAGTTCTCATCAGGAAATTTGATAACCGCTCTGGAAACTCAAACACAGGTCTTAGCTAACATAATTTTTGGGCTATCGTCTGTTTAGACATAGCTTCAATCTTGACAATGAAGCATTGCATCAGAATATTTTGTAATCAAATTCTGGTGCTACTGACACAATCGTTCTCCAAGCTTTATGGATGCATATACTCTACTGACAGTTTTAAGAACACTAACCAAGTAACCCATTTTAGTATTAGGGAAGTCAGAAGTAAGCTACATAAAGAAATACCGTACTTTCTACTATTAATTTTTCTCCACATTTATTTATGAGTAAAACAAACAGCAAACATTACAGCAAAGGGGACATTCAGGCCTAGATTTTAAAAAAGAAAACAGATGCCTAGATAGATTCTGAATTTAGGCACCTCAAGACTGGTGACAAAGCACACAAAAATAAGTGAAAATCATGAGCATTTCAGCAAACTTTTTAAGTGCATTTCAGTATTTATTTAGATGTTTAAGCTCTCGCACTAGATTTTACAAGCTGGTGAACACTGGCAAAATTATTTCTCCCACAGAACTATAACCACACATTCCCAAGACAGTATAAATATATGGTTGAACTAACATTAATACACATCACCATTTTATCAATTACATAATAAAACAAATTATCAAGTATCCAAATATTAAGTTACGCAGCTTGAAAGGCATACAAAATATTACAGAGGTCTGCCCAAGTCATAGCAGAAACTCAAGGAGGAAAAACAAAAGAAAAAAAAAAAGTCACACTTTCAACAAAGCAATAGTTGGTAAACAACTTTCATAGGTACAGTAAAAGAAACTACAAGGTTTTTCAGAAATTTTCTGATTAAGAATTTTTAGCTACAATAACAAAGCATTTCTACATTTTAAAAAAATATTTACTAAAGTAAAGGGCATATTCTATACTTCCTGCACAAGACAAAGGCAACATTTTACTAGAAATATTAAATAGCCCCTCCCAACCTTTTCAGGCCCTCTGTTAAGTTGCACATGAAGTGCCAACATTAATTTTACTGTAAGGCTTTTTGTCTGGAGACATTAAAGACTTGTGTGCTTCTGTAGAATTTAAAGAGTTTCTACATGAGTAACCAGAGAGTAATGATTTGTAAAATGGAGAGGTTCAGATAACAGAAAAGTACAGACACTGGGGTAAAAGTTGCTGTAATTCCTAGTATTAAAAAGACAGACTGTGCAAATCCTGATAATTCTAGTGCGACTGTGGGAGACAAAACATACAGTGAGCAGGCAAGACTACCTTAGAGGCCAGAATCTTCAATATTGAAATGACTGTAGAAAAAAAGATAGTAAGGTCCAGATAAGCTGGTAGTTCTCACATCATCAGAGCTATGCTCATTTTATAAGGAAAAACAAGTAGCTGATATGCTGAGCATTTTGGCACCTCATCTCTCTACAGATTTATTTTAGTACCCCAATTTTTAGTAGCTGAAATTATGTGGGTAAGACTCAATGGCATGATTAAAGGATATTTGAACTGGTAATCAATCAACAAGGAGACAGCTCAGAAACAGGGTACAGCAAAACACATTTACTGGGTCTCCAAACAGATGGATATTTATCTAAACATAGAAGTTACATTTCTACTAAGCTTTTAGCCTATTAAATACCCCTAAGGAAGCTTCCTTTACTACTAAAGAAAAATACCAGACTGATGTCTTTGGCATGCAGTCTGCTTAATTCTAGTTTCCATCCTTTATTCCAAAAGAAGTACTATAGGCTGTTAAGCTTTACTGAATACAACAATTATTTCGGTGACCATTGGAGTCTTTAAAGCGCAGACGCATCTTGGGGCGGTATTTCTCCAAGTACAGAAGTTGCTTGCTGTTAAAAGCTCCACGCCGCTTCCTAGAGGGACGAAAAATATTTTCAGCAGAACATTAATCTACTGCCCAGTGAAATAATATCACCAACCAGAGAAAAACATTTTTAGGTTGCAAAAAAACCCACCATTAAGTCAACACTGTAACCAAAATAAAGATAATTATAAGTGCCAGGAAAGAGGGTGGTAGCTTCCTTTCACAAATACCTCCTTGGACCACATGCTCAAAGGAGTACATAGCATTTTAGACAGTGTCTTAGCCTGATATATACAAGCCAAATATCTTGCATTAAGATTTTTAGAAGAAATTTCAAAATGAAGCTGTAAAACACGTGTGAGATCATCTTAGGAAAACTGAATTTATTCTGTCTTTTAAAATAATTATGAGGGATACTACAATATATTAATAAAGTACATAAACATTTGTAATTCACCATAATAAGATGAACAGAAATTGAGCTTTCTTGTTTTTCTCTAAACTGTAAGTATGTGACAGAAGGGTGCATTTTTGTTGACTGTTTGGAATATATACCAGGCTTCCTATCCCCCACTTTATATACATCATCCTGTTAAGATATACAAGCTGAATTTAATTCTTTTAAGGCTTAGCAACTTTGCAAGAAGTATTTTGGTACTGTCTCTATAAGCTGCAGCTTCTTCTAGATATAGTTGAAACCTGCAAAATTAAGGTATTAAGACTAAAATTGTTCTCATCCAGCTTGCACATATTTATTAAAAAACCCCATTGGAAATAATTTTCTTTAGTAGGCAATCAGAAAAGACTAGAAGGAACAGTTTAACACACTTTGATCTAACACATAAGAAAGGAATCACAAACGTGAATGAGTGTTAGCTCTAGCTAACAGCACGAATTTCAAAGGTGTTCTGCCTCTCATGTGTACAAATAATAAAGACAACCCTGCATATCTAACTGAAGATTTGAGTTTCGTTTTTTTTTCTGAACAGGATTCAGAATTTTCAGAAATTCAAACTTGTAAACAACTAGATGTTAGCTTCATACTTACTGTCTTATGAATTGCACTGCATCTTCATACTTCATCCCACATTCTATCAGTGCAAGAGCAACTAAGACTGGAGCTCTATTTAAACAAACAAACAAAAAATTATTTTAGTGTTTGCCAATGCGTACTAAGAAAAAGTTAATTTTCCTTGGTTATCTTTTCTATCCTTCTGTGTATCTGACGTTTCTTCGCTGAGCAAGTAAAAAAATCGAGCCAATACACCATCTGTTTTGAGCTACCAACCCTTACTAAGAAAGGGGTAACTAACTCTGGTCCACCTTAGCTTTGTTCGTCTGTCTTTACAGGACAGGACAGCAGGACTAAAATGCAAGTAATCTTTACCCATTTGTTTCAAAGCCAAATGATTCTGAGGCAGAGTTGCACATGGGTTTCTATTCCCACCAGCAAGCATCCTTGGAAGCAGTCAGGACCCCAGTGCATAAACCACAGGATAGGTCAGGTTCAACAAGAACTGACAAGTCCTATAGAAGTAGCATCACAAGTTTTAGGAACAGGTGCAATCCACAAGTTGCTGCACACCCTCAAAGATTTCCTTGCTTGCTACAACACTCTTCATCTGACAGAACAGTTTTCAGTTAGGAAAGCTTAACACAGATCAAGCTGAAATACATTAGCAATTTATGAAAAAAAAAAAAATCAAGATAAAACCCCATGCCACACATTAGCAACAGACCTTGCCTCAAGCAGCAAGCTTAAATGGTTTTCCATGTTCAGGGATTTAAAATATCTTCCACTATAAAATGCTAGATCTTCTTTTCTACTTGTTAACTGGCACAATTTTGAAGAAAAATCAATGGATATAACTGCAAGCAGCTGAAGAGAACTTCTTTCAGTAGTATTCACTGCTAGAGTTAACTTCGTTACATTTGAAGCTGTACGCAACCAGTGCATAAGCAGCAAGACCAAAACCCTCCATTTTATACTGGACGCGCTGAAACCCACGGCTACAATACGGCAACTGCTTTTTGAACAGATCTGATTCCCAGTCTAACATAATAGGAGCAAAACCATTATGTTCTCATAAATGTTGGAACTGAATTAAAGATAGTGGCAGGAGACAGAGGAAACGGGGTTAAGAGGAGACTCAAAGAATGGTTTGGGTTGGAAGGGACCATGAAGGTCACCTAGTCCAACCCCCTGCAGCGAGCAAGGACATCTTCAACTAGATCAGGTTGCTCAGGAATGTTCTTGCTGCCTTGACCAAGAAGTGGTAGTCTGACAAACAAAAGCAAAATATGAACTCTTTCAGCACCTCTTTACTACAAGCCTTTCTTGTGTAGCACTTCTATCATATCTGCATATGATGTAAGCTTAGAATTATCCATAAAAACGTTGAGGCTCAGTGTAAGAAATGAGACTGAAGCAGTGTTTTGAAACTTTATAGAACACCTTTCAATCCCCCAATAGGTGGTGGATGCAAGCTGGTCTTGATGTGCCTGAGCGCTCCTTATGGGTAACCATTACAATACCCTTACTAAAAGGAGACCAGCAATATTGCTGAAATGGACATAAAAACCGAAACTTACAGGTGAGCCACTAAAAACCAAATCCATTTGTAATGAAATGACATAGCAAGACAAAAAAAACGTCAATGGGACATTCATAAATAACCTGTTTACTTTATTCAGTTTTTCTGTGAGATGCAATAACAGCATCATGTGTTAACTAAAAGACATTTAAGTCAAATAAATACATATAACAGTTTCCTGCCATCGGAACTCACTTTAAGCGTGAGGTCATTCCAACACTCAATATGTGACTATTTTACATTTGCCTCTAATTAACTTTTGCAGTGTATCCTAACAAGTCTGACCAAGGATGGCAATTCAACAGATCTTCAAAAATTTACCCACCTTCCAAGACCAGCAACGCAGTGTACAGCAATACAACAACCTGGTTCTTCACGAAATTTAACTTTAAGGAGGTTTAGCCAATCATCAACAATCTGATTGGATGGTGGAGCACCGTCATCAAAGGGCCAATCCTAGAACATAGCACGACACAGTGAAATAAATACATAGACAGAACTCTTTATGCTCATATGCTGTGTGTATACACAAAAAAGAGAGACACAATCAACCAATGAGCTGACAGCTAAGGGAACTACTCAAGCTTACATGTTTCTAATAATATAACTATAGCAGCGTTAGGAACATATTCCTTTCAATCCATTTTCATTGAGCAAATGATTTTGCTCAAACGCGTTTTTGCTTTTTTTTTTCCTGACAAGAGAAGATGCCTGTACAGCTTTTGCCTCCATCACCTGCTGGAACACACTTGTAGAGTTAACAATGTGGTGTCGACACTTTTTTTTTTTGGGAGTGGAGGGAGGAAGGGGAATGGTGAAGGGGTGAGTTGGCATTAAACTCAACTTGTACATCTACTTACCAAAACCTGAATGCCTTCTTTTTCCACCGGAGCAGTGTCATAAGTAGCTTCACACACTCTTACCACCGTGGTAACACCATATTTCTTAAGTTCCTAGAAGTGGAAAAAAAACATCCACTCTAAGAGTAAACTGATTTAACATTTAATTTCCTCAGCGTAGGTTAGCTCATTAGCACGTTACAAAGTTTTCAGTAAGTCAACTCACACAAATGCTTGCTACCCTGTGAAGGACACAGAAAGCTGAAGTAACTAAAAAACTGCATGCTAGTGCTAGATAACTTTAAGCTCTTCGGCAAACATATCTGAAGACTAAGCTTTGTTATGTCAACCAGGCTTTTTTTTTTCTTTTAAAATCAGATCCACGTGAATATTGATAAGTAGTCCATCTCCAAAAGGTCATTACTTTTAAAGGGACAGGAAGTTTCCTGGTTTGCAAAGCTACATACTTCACTGAAAGCATTCTGAGTGGGATTTAGATGGCAATAAAAAAATAAGGCAGTTACTCTTCATTCATTCTCCAACAACACATCATTTTCAGTACCTGTCACAGTAGTGTCTGAAACACAGCCTAAGCACAGTTTAGTTGAGAGGATAGAGGCAAGCAAATGTTACCTCACTGCGTTTCTTGTAAATCATCCCACACCAAAAGCAAAGTGGAGGTATAACACACGTAAAATCTTGCTAATGAGGGACTGCGTTACAAACACAGACCTTACCAGGAGGCAATTTTGGAGGAACCTATTGTTGTAGCATGTACACATACACTTTTAACAGTGCGCTTCATAGCTCCAACAGGCTAGATGCAAGGTTTAGATGATAAATTCAGTTACTAGAAATATACATCAAGCCATCCGCCTTTAGCGGACACAGTACTAAACAGTAAAATTATTTCTTTGCTCCACTTTCACAAGTATGTTTTTGTGAAGGCTGAAGCATATCTGAACAGATTTGCCTTTGAAGCATGGCACTAGCACTCGAAAGTCAATCTTTGAACAGTACCTCAATCTCAGTACCTCTTCCACAGCTGTTATCAACTAGCAAAGAAGGAAGCTGTTAACATAGCATGCTGCTCAGGCATTAAAAAAAATACATCAGTAAGAATTCTGTCCTGGTCTTACCTCTATAAATTTGTTTAAGGTTGCATTGGTTGGATTGTGTGTGATTAGGAATCTCATGTTCTTGTAGGTGATTTCCACAGGAGCTGGGCGGTTCATTCGGGCCATACTGATTTAGTTAAACACGCAACAAGATTATGAAAGGATTAAAAAAAAAAAAATAATTCTAATACAGAAGTGATGTAGAGAAACTGAAGTCTACTTCACTATACTCCACGTGAAATTCTCAGTGCTTGGAAGTATGAAGTTGGGAGCAATGGGAAATGAAATGAACCTCCTAACAAGAAGCAGCAATTCTTCAATCCAGTAATACTGAGGCAAAAGAAAGGCAGTGCACTGAGGTTTACCCCATCCAGGTCTGAATTCTGTTGTTAAATGCTCTGCCAATTTCAATTCAATACTTCTTATCCTGGTCAACCACTCTTAGGGGGGCTTCTTGGTGGAGTAGTAATGAATTTCTACAGTTCACTTGTCTGCATAGAGGTCGTGCTGTGCCTGGCAGTAGTCTCCACTGCCCTTCAGAAACTCCATAAATGTGTGACCAAGAACACCACAGAACTGCTGTAAAGAGAAGGGGAAAAAAGCATAATGAGCACAGGTGAAGTAAAGTTACTTTGAAGACAGCAGACATTATAAAGTAAAAAAATAAAGACAGGGCAATTATAACAGTTGCAGAAAGTTTGGGTTTTTTTAATGCAAGAACTAGGTTTGCGTAAGAGTTCTGTTACCTTTCTTAGCAAGGATTACTTGAAAATAAATGCATTTGCTTAATACAGAATTTCCATATAGGGTTGTTTCAGTACCAAAACTGGAAATGTATTAAAATACCAACTCAAATGTGCTGAACAATGCAAGAAGACACAAAGTTTTAAGAACCCCAGTGTTATATAAAGCAGAGCTTTTCCAGGATACCCATACAACTTTTATTTTCCACTCTGAACTGAGAAACACCACAACAACAACTGAAGTTACACTGACCTCAAGTAGTCCCATGAAGGCAAGGATGAGACTCTTTAAATATTCAAACTGAGTATCAAACAATTTCTAGCTTTTAAACAAACTGCCAGTCTCTATATCGATGCAGAATCACTTATCTTAAAGACTATATAAGTTACTCCTGCTTAGTGTTGTGCTATTTTGCTATTGTTAAGTTTACTTATAAAATTACCACAAGGTGAACTATCAGGAAACAGACAGCTGATGAACTGCTCCAAGTTGTGTCTTCATTTGCAGATGTTATGCAAATGAACCAAGACTGTTAAGAATATGTGGTTTTATGCACTGTGAAACCTTACAGCAGAGCAGTTTGTTTTGTGCCCACCCAAAGCATCAGTGCTGCTGACAGTACTTGCCTAGGGAACACAATGGAAGAAGAGAGAAGCTGTTTCCCAAAACACAGGTGTAATCTGAACCAAATGACACTAAATATATTTGGGTTCTAGAGAGAATCATCATTGATCCTACAGTATTTAGGAGAAAAAAATTACTTATGTCAACTTTAGATATTGGAAGGAATCCATGTACTCCCATGCCAAAACAAAATATTGCCCAAGACACTTCTGCAATAAACTGATTAGTTGAGCACGCAGTGTTACAGAACTGCTATCACAGACTTACTTTCTTAAAAATGTCTTTTTTTTTTCTGGCTGGGACAAAGTAGTATCAGTCCTTTGCCTTCGTAAATCTAGCTTCTAGCAAACTCAAGATCTAACTTCATTGTAGAAGTGCACAGAATGTTTTTAAACTACAGACCAGCTCTATGCATCCATCCATGTAAATAATCATGGCAGGTGTACATGAGAAAATAAAAAACAGTATTTCAATGCTTTACCCTCAAACTTTCCCATTCAATGGACTATGAAAGCAGCTGCCTGTGCTGAAGAGCTTCCCAACCATGAAAAAAGCAAATTCAAAACATTAGGTCCTAAAGACAATTGTACTATAAGTCCTGGTAACAACAAATGTCTTAATACACTTCACCAAAGGATAGGAAGAAAAAGCTTTGTGCAAGTCACGGTCACTAAACGCCCCCTAAGATTTTGAGTCAGATCAAGACTCCGCTGCAGGCACTAAGCCACATACAGTAAGAACCACTGTGGTCTATCCAACAACGATTAGTATTAAGCAGAAGTCACAACAGATCAATAGTCTAATAACTGTTGAGTTTCCTAAGAGTTAAAGAATAGTTCAGGTTGGAAGGGATTATCTTAGCAGTACAGGATTTCTTAAAAACAATTTAAAGAACTGCAACAATGTTTTATGTTGTAGACATGGCTTTGCTCCACTCCTAAGTTCACAGAAGAGGAATTTGGTAACACAGAAGATAAAAATCATTAAGGGATTGCATTGTGAGCAGAGGGTAAAAGCTGCATCACATAGTGTTACAAAGGGCTTTTAGGAAAACCAGACAAAACCTCCAGGCATCATTTTCACACAGCACACACAGGACAACCAGGTGATCAGGCCCAGTCAACACAGGTTTATGAAAGGCAGGTCCTGCCAAACTTAACTGATCTACTCCTATGACAAGAGAGGTGGTTGATTCACCATCCCTAGAGGGTAAACAAGTTGCTCAGGGATATGGTTTAGTAACAGACAGGTATGGCTGGACTCTAAAATGTCAAAGGTCTTATCCAACCAGATGATTCCAGGATTCGTGTTTTCAGACAGCGTTCTGGTAAGAAGTTTTAAGAATGCATCATAATCACAGGCACAGGTTAAAAAAGCCCAACCAAATGGGAAACAAACCAACCCACTAAAATACAAGAAAGAAGTTAGCCAGAGAAATTAATAGGACAATTTCACATGCACTTTGCTGCCTCTGCAGACAGTCACCCTTTCTCTAAAGGCCGTAGGATCATGCTTGACAGTTACTTGCAAAAGAACTATTTTTTTTAAAAAAATTGTGATAACTTGAGAGACATTGAGAACTCTTAAATGTAACAGGCATAGAAAAAGATTAAGAAGGATCCTCTGAAGGCAAAGGCTAACCAAGGAACAGGAACCAGAACTCAGACTCAGACAAACTCCAAGAATTGTCATCTGACACTGGCAATGCCCTAGAAGGAGGCAGGTGTGCATTAAAGACGCCTAGGACCATACCTAGGGAACACCTAAAATAGAAACTGAAAAACCCAAACCCCAAAGACAGCTTATTTAGTCATTTTCAATTAGTTTAAGAAGCAGAACAGCAAAAAAGAACAGGGCAGCTTTAAGCAGGTACAGCTGCACAAGGTCTTGTACAGCTTTTTGCATGCACTAGCAGATCTCATGTTTATATCCTCTTAAGACTGCTAAGAGGAACCAAAACCAGTCCCTTTCCCTCCTAGAGGCTGTCAGAAACAGAAACAAAAAAGCATGCAAGTGAGCTTGAGGAGACAGAATGGGGTCACTAGAGTAAAGAAAAGATCTTCCACAGTCTGCAAGATGAAGAGTTTAGGAGGGGGAAGGAATGTAGAGTAATTGGAAACAATTAACATGACCCCATACCAGGGCAGGAAGGAAGATGTAATCAGGATTCATCCAGCCTGGTCGGCAGACTGCCCTTAGTAAGCAACTAGAAGCACTCAATACAATACCAAATTAATCATAGAGTAAGGAGAAGGGCAGGCAGAAAAGCATTAGTGAATAATAAATCCTGCTTTTTAGATGTAGATTGTTAAACACATCTAGAAACCAGGCGCACAGTTCAAATTCCTATACAAAGTTAGAGCCAGTACATTATGCAATAAGTTTCAGTTCTACATGTAATTAACCCCCACAAATGAATTCATTTTGTTAATACTAACTTAAGAGTTAGCAATTATACACATCAGCATCTTACTAATTCAAACAACGAACGATGTACCCGAGCATGTATTTGAGTTCACTGTTTGCCTTGGCAACTGCTGTCTCACAGTATAAAGGAGCAACACTCACATTTTCCTTTGATGTGAATGCCATCACTTCTCACCCTCCCTAGCTCCACATACAGACCCACTCCTTATGGCAGCAACATGCTGTGCTATCCCAAGACAGCTTTGCCAACCTAGTTTAGTTCTGTTCCAGGAGCCAAATGAAAATTAAAGACAAGAAGTAATACACTGGCATGTAGTTTGCATTATGGCATTAAGCTAGAGTACAAGGTTTCACCTATGTTCAGCAAAAAACCCTCAAAGATAAGAAATCAACTATAAAAGCCGTGTGCTGTAATTAAGACCACCTTGGGCATGGGGGAAACTCAAATAAGTAGCTTTCAAGAGACTTGAAAACACAGTTTTAGCATCACTGTATTGTCTAAGGCAGTTAACTATTTGGTAGGCAAGATACTAAAAAAATGAAGATAGTGTGTGAGAGTTTAAGGCTGTACAGGTGAAACTCAGATGTATAGTATTATATGCAGAAGTTGCTTTAACAGAATGACACTAACTCATCAATTGTACCATTGAGTTGGATACTGCAGCAAATTCTTTTTAATTTACATGTGAGCTTTCCTTGAGGAATATTAACACTGAAGTGTTTTGGAAACAAGCAGCAGTTTCTATTAGTGACAGAAAGGCAAACAATATTTAGACTAGATCCATCAAAATAAACCTGGAAAACAAAACTAAAATTTATATGCTAGAATTACCCCTTAAGAGAAGGTATGATGCCATATAAGGGATAAAGGGAGGCTAGTTATGATTGTAGCACCTATTATCATTTACACTAGAAGTTACAGAAGATTTTATTTGAGCAAGAGAAAGGCGCATCAAAAAGAAAAGCTTTAATTCCTTTCTTTGGTTAGGAACTACGTCTTCACCGAGAAGCACTTTCACATGTATGTTAATTCTGGGTTTGAAACAATCCTGTCTGACAAAACCTGTTTCTAAGAGTAATCGGTTAGATGATTACTGAAAAGTGGAAAGCAGAGAGGTGTAAGGCTATCCCATGGTGTTGACACTCTTGTTCACAACTGAGAAGCACATCGAGAAGCATGCAAACAAAAGCACTTGTTTACACAGTTACATGACACTTCACTCTACCTTTGGAAAGATGTGCAAACTGGTTCACAGTTGCTCAATCCAGCCAGTCATAGACCAGAAACGTTTATACCAACTATGTGGTATCATATTCTCTGAAGTCAAGACCTGCCACAGAGTCACCTGCTGAAACCACACATCAAAACTAGAAAACTGAAACTACATATCATTACAGTTTGAGAACACCTGCGAGTAACTTCATTGTTCTAACTTGTTATCTCACAAAAAGTTACTGAAGGACAGAGGGACAAATACCCCTGGACTTTTTCTTACTACTGAAGGCCCAGGTAGCAACTGGTAAGGCAGAGGAGGAGCAGGAGAGTTACAAATTGTGGAGCCATTAGGGAAGGCAGAGGCACACCTTCCTTAGGCACTGCGGATCTCCTATCTATCCAGCATTAGCATATCCACAGTGATAACATCACCCATTCTGGACCACAGAAAGGAACCAGGGCCCAAGAAAATACACATGTATCACAGATGGGAGATTCCAAAGGTTTATTGTAAATATGACATGCTCTGCAAAGGAAGGATGGTCCTTGTGGTTTAAGCATGTAGTTTAGGGGGAAGAAAAAAATTAGCGCAAAACTTCCTGTGTAACAAGTCAATGCAACTTCCAGAGATGATGAAACTGAGGCCATGTTGTTGTCAGTCTAGTTCTTCTGTTTGGACCGTGACAAAAAATAACATCCACAAAGACCTCAAAAGATACTAGGGAAAATAAGACATCACAGGAACCACTCTATCCTCCTGCCTAATGCATCCTCTTTTTTGAGTTTCTTAAAGCAAGGTGTCTCAAAATGACTTAATGCTATAATTTTAACAGCAAACTACATAAATCACGTCACCCTACTCAAAAATTATTACATTATTTTGTAAGCAATTGCATGAATATGCTAAATTTCTCTAAAATATAGCAATAACTGTCTTCATGTAACTCTAATAAAGGTATGAGTGCCAAACAAGAAGTTGTGACTATGAAGAAAGCTGTAAGGAGTCATAGACTTATTTTTAATGCAGATGTACAACTCTTATACTGATCTGATAGAGTGAGTTTTAATTTTTTAAATATAAGACAACAATTAGCTACTAGTTCAGAATCCAGTAATACTCTGATCTGGGTGATCTGGTTAATCTTTAAAAGAAGAAGTGATCACTTAGTCAGCCTACATACTGGCATTCTTACATGGCACGTATTCTGTCAGAACAGGAAACTTTCGCAAGATAAAAGTTATTAGATAAGGCTAAATTCTATTTATTTACTGCCTTAGTGACACATTTATTTTCAGTAAGACAATGATATCCTTCTGCCTTGGCTCCTGCTACATCTGTCACTCATTTTGCTTTCTCACTCTCACATTTCCCCCCATGGCCGTGCATTTTCTGTATTGCCTCTTCCACATTTTCTCCCCGAAACAATAATGTTCCTATAAGACAATTTGAAAACCCTTTGCTGTTCCATCAATGGGATAATAAGAGCTGACATTTAAGTGTCACCTTGAGGCTTTTTGATTTGACAGTTTTATGAGATTATAAGGAGACGGGACTCAATGCTTCCGAGTCACCACTTTTGAAAGACTCTGCAGATGCAACTAGACATATTTGAAAGCTGTCTCCAGCACCAACAGAACTTCATAATCTCAGGACCCTTATGTCACAGAGGCTCTGCATTTTGTCAGCTCATAATATTTGCAATGTGTACAGCTGGCTACCAGACAGCAACCAAGACCTGTGCATAACCGCCCCTAATCCTGCTTCTACCATTACCATACAGTGGTTATTTGGTTCTTATACTGCTTTGTCTTCCTTGCTTTTCTGCTTTTGGAGGGTGTCTACCACCAGCAGCCCCTGAATTGTTTGTGCTTAAGCACACGCTGTGCTCCCTGGTCAAAGAAGTTGGGCAGCAGCACAGACACAGAGATAAAGACGGGTGTACATTAAAAAAAAAAAAAAAAGCAAGCATATGAAGAAAGCAAAAACTTCTGTGCTGAGCTGCGATCCACCCTCCAGAAGGAAATGCCTTTGTTGGAAAGCCAGATGGAAAGCAAGTCCACTGAAAATTATAGAATCAAAGAATGGTTTGGGTTGGAAGGGACCACGAAGGTCACCTAATCCAACCCTGCTGTAGGGAGCAGGGAGATCTTCAACTAAATCAGAGCCCCATCCAGCCTGACCTTGGATGTTTCCATGGATGGGGCACCCACCAGTTCTCTGGGCAACCTGTTCCAGCATTTGCGAGCTTCTAAGGGTTAGTGGCAGGCTGCTGGAGAAACAGCCACTCGGACGCGTACTCAGATGACTCCTCTGCGGATTTTCCCCCTGCTGAAGGCTGCACAGGCGAGCTGGGGCGTACCCGCTCCGCTGTTGCATAAAGCTCCTTTTGGAAGGGATTCACGTCCTCGCTGGCGGCCGGAGGGACGGACAAGCCCGGGCTTGCCTGGAAAAAAAAAGACTCCAGGCTCTCCTGGAGAGCCCTCCGGCCGCCCCCAGGAGAAGAGACTCCTGAATGCCAACGTGGTTTTAAGCAGCAAGACATTCTCACTCGGCACCAGACCCTCCTACTGTGCCTACGGTTACGAGCAGCAGCTTCTTATACCCCGAATTTACACATATAAATTATAGTTCTCGTGAATCCACGCGTATTAATCCCATTCCCCAACGCTAATTGTAATAGGTGCCCCCCTCCCCTCGCAGATGCTCCCCACAGTCCTTTATTGAGCAGAGCAGCCCCCTACTCGAATTCCTCGGCATCTGTCCGCCTTTACAGCTTCCTCAAGATATCGAAAATACCGGTAAATAAACTCTCTAAGACTCATTTTGCAGTTTTAGAGAGCAAGCACCCTTTAATAGGGCTTGGAAAACACGAGGCAGTGATTTCCATCAATCCTGTGCAAGGAGGCAAGAGCTGTTACCGAATATATTTCCCATTTACATGCGTACATATAAATTTTCCCAGAAATCTTACTCATATTCTATCCCAAGGACTCATTTTAATATTATGAACTTCACGACAGTCAAACCACTTGCTAATGCGGAGCCAGCTCTCTGTCTGACGCTGCATTTGAGAGGGGGAGAGACTCCAAACAGAGGTGATTACAGAAGAAGACACATCTGCTCAGCACAGATCACACTGTACACAAGATGTTATCATCTCCGAAGAATAAACAGTGTCTGGAAAACACACTGCTTGAAAGAAAACATGCTGTTAGAGTGACATCCTGCCTAACTTTCAAAAGACACATTCACTTAGATGAAACTTAACTCTACTTCAGCTTAAATCAACCATATTCCACTTTCTGTAACAGTGACTACTTCTTGTATCAAATATAAGGTTCAAAATAAGGGTTATCTTGACCTCCCGTCTTTTTTTTTGGCTCCTGAAGTACTGGCCAGATGCCAGTGCTCGGCAGTCCTCACGCTTTCCCATTGTTCTACTCCTCAAACATCACAAAAGAAAAGGAGAAGAGTTCTACTGCTCGCTAAACTGCCCCGATTACGTTACCTACTAGCAGGGACGCTGCACTCTACACAGCAGCTCGTATGGGTTTGCTCAGGGGGAGAACTGACAAAAAAATTACTATTACAGGGAAATATTTTTGATTTGAGGTAAAGCAAAGTTAGGCTTCACCTAACGAGCTGTATTTTTGGAAGTTAAAGAGAACGTCCATCTGATAGCGTGTTTTTAATACCACGAGGGGGGGGTTATGGTATTTTTTTTTTTTTTTAAATAGCGTTTCTCCAGACACTCTTCATTCTTTGGAGATGATCACACCTCGTGCTCTGAACACACGCGTCTTCTTCTACCATCACCCCTGCTCGCAGCCTTTCCCCACCTCAAAGGCGAGGAGCCAAAGCTCCAAATCGAGAAGAGACGTGACCGCTGAGAAACTCACAATGACATTAAAATGGATCCCGGGAAAAGCACCGAATTTGCCTGAGACCTCTAGGAAAACTCACAGGCGTGAGAGAGGGGAACGCAGCGCGGGGGTAACGGAGATCGCTCCCCCCTCGCGTGGCCCAGGCCCGACAGGAGCGTGTACAAGGGGGTTTTGCTTTCTCGAGCCTCGAACAAAGCCCCGGGGGAGCCGGTTTTCGGCGCCCCCGCAGCGCTCCTGCCTTCGCCCCGCGGAGCCATCTTACCCGCCCCCCCCCACGCAGCCGCCACCGCCGCCGCCACACAGACCGGGGCGGGCGGGGCCGGCGGCAGCCAGGCGCACAAAGCGGCTTTTTGTGCCCAGGAGCCGCGGAGGGATCGCTCCCCACCGCATCCCTCCCCGCTTCTCCCCGCAGAGAGAGGAAGGGCCGGGCCGCAGCCCGCTCGGCTCGCCCGCCCGAGCGCTGCCGCAGCGCGGGCTGGGGCTGCGAAACAAAGAGACAACATGGAGGAGACGGGGCGGGAGGGGAGGGGGAGGGAAGGAGGAGAGGCGCGCGAGCCGGGCAGAGGGGCCGGGGGAGGCGGAAAAAGAGGGGGCGGGGGGGTGGCGCGGGCGGGCGCGACTCACAGGAATATGGTTACTCATTGAAGACTGTAGCCTGATCATACAGCCGGGGTGCGGGCGCCACCGCCGGGGGCAGGAAGAGCTGGACCAGGAGGAGGCGGAGGCGGAGGCGCTGGAGGCCGCGGAGCTGCCGGAGGGGGTTCGGCGGCGGAGCGAGGCTGGACCATACAGCTGCTGCTGCTGCGGCGGCGGCGGCGGGCGGCTCTGCGGGGCTGGCGCGGAGCGGACGCGGCTGCAACCGGGAGGGACACTGGGCGCCGCCTCCCCGCACAAGCGCCCCCAGGGCCCAGCCCTGGACGGGCGTCGCTCTCGGCCAATCAGAGGCGCCGCCTCCCCGCGGGGCCCGCCCCCTGCTTGCGCGAGGACCAATCAGAAGCCGCCTCCGGGGAGCAGGGGGGCGGGGGAGGGAGCCGAGGGGGCGGGGCCACGGCGGGCCGGGCGGAGGCAGCCGGCGAGAACCGGTTCGTGAATGGAGCGGGGAGGGGCGGGAGGGGGGAGCGGGGGGAGCCTCGTGGGGTTCAACAAGGACAAGGTCCTGCACCTGGGTCGGGGCAGTCCCCGGGTTCGGTACAGGATAGGGGGTGATATGATCGAGAGCTGCCCTGCAGAGAAGGACTTGGGGTGCTGGGGGATGAGAAGCTCGACATGAGCGGGCAGTGTGCGCTCGCAGCCCAGAAGGCCAACGGTGTCCTGGGCTGCATCAAAAGCAGCGTGGCCAGCAGAACGAGGGAGGGGATTGTGCCCCTCTGTTCCTCTCTTGTGAGACCTCAGCTGGAGTCCTGTGCCCAGTTCTGGAATCCTCAGCGTAAGAAGGAGATGGAGCTGTTGGAACGGGCCCAGAGGAAGCTACAAGGATGCTCAGAGGGCTGGAGCACCTCCTGTATGAGGACAGGCTGAGAGAGTTGGGGTTGTTCAGCCTGGAGAAAGAAGGCTCCAAGGAGATCTTACAGCGACCTTCCAGTACCTGAAGGGGCTACAAGAAAGCTGGGGAAGGACTTTTTACAAAGGCTTGTAGTGATAAGACTAGGGGGAATGGCTCTAAATTACAGAGGAGCATATTCAGACTAGACATAAGGAAGAATTTCTTCACTGTGAGAGTGGAGAGGCACTAGTGCAGGTTGCCCAGGGAAGCTCTTGATGCCGCATCCCTGGAGGTGTTCAAGGCCAGGCTGGATGTGGCCTTGGGCAGCCTGACCTAGTGGGACATGTCCCTGCCCATAGCAGGGGGTTGGAACTAGATGGTCTTTAAGGTGCCTTCCAACCAGAACTATTCAATGATTCTGTGATTCTAAATTAACTCTGTTAAGACTCGTTCTGGAGTTTTAGAAAGCAAACACCCTTCAATCAGGCCTGGGCAACACGAGACAGTGATCTCCCATCAATTATGTGCAACAAGAAGAGCTGGAGACACGAAGTGTTTCCCACTGACATACATTTGTACAAATTTTCCCAGAAATCTTAAGCATATTCTATTCCTTTCCAAGGACTCATTTTGATGTTGTTATGAACTTCACAACAGCCGAATCTCTTCCTGGTTTGAAGCTTTAGAGCCAGATCTCTGCCTGACCTTGTGTCTTCATGGCCCTTCTCTGAACCTGTTCCAACAGTTCTATATCCTTCTTATGTTGAAGATTCTAGAACTGGACACCATAGTCCAGGTAGGATCTCACAGGAGTGGAGTGGAGTGGCAGAATCACCTCCCTTGACCTGCTGGCCACACTTCTTTTGATGCAGCCCAGGATACGGTTGGCCTTCTGGGCTGTGAGCGCACATTGCCGGCTCATGTCGTGGCTGTGCATGTTTTTTAATCCCTGCTCCCCTTGCTCCTGGGCTGCAAAACCTCTTCTGCAAGTTTAATGCTAACAGGAAGCTCTTAGCGCGTTTTGTCTACGGATTATTCTATGCTTTTAAATCGAGATCAAGTGATTTCTGGGTTTACAGATGGGCGATAAGCCCAGTAGGCCAGAAGTGCTGTGGGAAGCTATATGGACTTTCAGCCTTGTGCTTTCTCTTGCTCCTAGGAAATGCTGTCTCCCAAGACACAGGTGTTGCAGAAAGGCAGATATCTCCTGGGTAAAAATCCAGCGGTGGGAAACACCTATGGTATTGCCCTGTGCGTAACTGGGAGAGGCATGGGAGTCAGTCCCCTGCTGGACACTGACGGCCTGGAAAACACCTTAATGTGGGTCAGCACTAGCTTTATGAAATAGCAGGCTATTTTTATCTTCAATTAGTCTGATTCTGTTCTAGTTATATTTAACTAGTTAAGCCTTTCTTGTGTGTGTTATTTTACTGTTACTGTAGAGATCACAAGAGTCTGCAGTCGTTTTTGATCTAAAAAATAAAGAACTCAATTCTGAAACTCAGCAGTTTGTATTTACTTGTACAAAGGCATGGCTGATTTGTGGTTTTGCTCAAATTTTCTATTTTTGTAGAACCTGCAGAAACCACGCTTTGTACCGAGGAAGTTTTCATGGTAACCGGCACATGAGAGATGTGTTATTCAGAACATGTCTGTATTACCTTTTACTCCACCTGGCTTCAGGTGGGCATAAGCTAATTTCTGACTAGGAGCCATGTCTCTGCTAGGATAATATACACAGCTTTTCTTTGCTGTAAATACATGTGAGGTATTTATTTACATTTGCATCTTGTATTTACTGACTGACTCCAGGCACGCGTCAAGTGAACTTGCAGCTGTTTCCTCTGCTTCAAGCAATACTTCTTGTAAATGTGCTCAGAATCCTGTTAAGCAAGAAGATGATCCCAAGGTTAACGGCTGCTTGGAATATTGTTTATCTGTTGGTGGGTATAATGTTAGAAAGGTTTGGGGGAAAAAAAGAGAAAAATTCAACACAGCTTCTTTCATCAAGAAAGCTTAAGGAATTTGCTCTGGATAGAGTTCTGAGAAAGATTAAATAGCTCTTTACCTGCTTTAATCCATGCTGTTTTTTTTCTTCCTCAAACAATGAAAGCTTTTGTTTACTGTTCCATTGCATGTTAAACTGATCAGGATTTTAGAATCAAATTACTTTCTGCTGCAACATCCTTTTAGTACTGAAGCACGGTAGTTCACACTGGAAATCAGAGTCACTGGCATTTTCTTTGAAATTATATTGTTATATTGCCTAAGAAGAAAGGATTTAGCTCAGAAAGAAAGCTTTTAGTCTGAAAATACATCTTGTTTCCCTTTTTAGGAAAGAATTCTTGTGGCATTTTAACTATTTCATATCCATTTTTATTATGATAGTCCCTGTCTGGACCCCCTAGTAGTGATTAATTTTGTCATGCTAGTTGGCATTTAAGATGCAGTCCCAGTATTTTATGTTCTGAAATGACAACATATTTGGAGTGTTAAAGAAAAGTAAGTAGACTACAATAAAGACGTCTACTATTTCATGTAATACAGGGCAGGTTTAACAGGAAGTCATGCATTAAACCAATCAATTTAAAGAGTATTGAAGTTTCAAAAATCACAACGGTATGTTTTACCTTATGATTACTTTCTTTTTATCTTATAAGACCTGCTGTTTTGTAATTGCTGATAATTTGATCTTGCCTTATTCTTTTAGGTAAAATGGCAACAAAATTTCTGTTTTCATTTTCTTTATGTAAAAGTTTATATACTTTATGGGCTTAGCTAGCCATTGTTGTCAAGAAGAGGAATCCTAATATAATTAGGAAGTAATTTGTTTTACTTCTGATCATCTTTATCAGCCTCCTTGTACTTACAAAAAGTCCATTATAATATTTTTGAACCAGAGGAACCACAACAGGAAGTTGTCCTCAGGATGTAGTCACACAGTGTCTATACATCTCTTTGAAGTGGTTTGTATTAATTTCCTGTTAGCATATGTGTTCTGGTTTGAGAATGGTGCTTCTATGAAAGTTGAACTTATAAAATGTTCTTCTTATGCTTCAAATATGTATCTTTATGTATCAAGTAATATAAATGTTGCTCAAAGACTAAATAAAAACATTTATTCTTAACATGCTTGTCTTTTGCAGACATTTAGCTTCCTTAGTCCCTCCAGGCAGAAATCAGTTGTTCCTGATATTTATGTGGGTCTTGGGTCTCATATAACATGAGGGAAAAAACCCCAAACAGTTGTATATCAGATTCTTAATTTGTTTAAGTATCAATTGGATGTAGTTTCACTGGATGTGGACTAATCCTGTTTTAAATCTGAGTGGAACTGGGGATTTTATATAGATATTGATGTCATGTCCATTACTAGTCTATCTTTATGGACTGAATCGCTTAGTACACTTAGTATTTTGCTGGCTAGTTCTTTGATTTGCTGATATTAACTATAGCTTGTTGTGGTGGAATTTCTGAAGTCTGTATATATGCCCATGTCATGCCAATGTTTTAAAAAGGTTAAGTGAGTTGACTATGACCGAGTTAGACTGTCATCTAATAGAAAACGCATACGTAAGCAAGCTGACTAAAACAGAAGCGAATTAAAGGATAAGTATATAATTAATGCAAATCAGTGTAGTTCTAGGGGAAATAGCTATTGTAAAGAAAGCTGACTTCATGCTTTGATCAGATTACAAGACTGGCATAAAAGTGACTGCATAGCTGTAACACTAGATGTTCATGTTTTCAAACAATTTTATCAAAGGAGTCTAATCAAAGATCACTGAAGAAAACAAGTGTGACCAATGTAAAGACTGATGAATAGTAAGTAACAATGTCAGCGTAGTTATGCAAAGTAATGTAGATTTTTTAGTAACTTGTGTTCACTCCAAAGTGTGTTTTGGTACAGACATGTGCAAAATTATACAGCTAGAATGAGGAACACAGGCAAGATTTCTAAATTCTTAAGAATGCTTGTTACTCTAAAAAAGAGTCCAGGGATTTTAAAAGACAAGTACGTCAATATGAACTCCCAATAATAATAAAAATTATTCTTACATGATTCTTATATAAATAACATGAAATTGACAAAAAGGGTGAAGAAATTCTTATTTTTAATAACTATTGAAATACTACATGCAGTTCTTTACATTTGCCTTATGTAGGCCTTTAAAGTTACCTTATTTTCATAGAATTGTAAAATCATAGAATAGTTTGGCTTGGAAGGGACCTTTAAAGGTCATCTAGTGTAAACTCCCTGCAATGAGCAGGGATATCTTTGACTAGATAGGGTTGCTCAGTGCCCTGCCCAGGCTGACCTTCAATGGTATTTGTTGATTTTCTGATGTTAAAAAAAACCAACAATGTGTCTGGAGCCGTTTGTGGCAGTTTTCACATGCCCTGTTACCTACTCCATCCTTTATTTACACTTATCACTCCTACTCCTAGCCCTCTTTCTCCTCTGTTTTCAGATTAAGCTCAGTATTGTGATGTCTCTCAGATTCTGCGATCTTCTGGTTTTCTCATGAACAGAGTGATGGATTGGAAGAGACTGCAGGACAGTGTCAGTTGTTTCTGTAAAGTTTGTGCTTGAGATGCTATGGATCCACAGCCATTTCTTAGAAGAGATAGTGATTTGTTGGTGAGAATGCAAAGCTAATAAAAATATACGAGAGTGGGAAACAGTGAGACATATAAAGGATTCTCCCTATTTAACTTTATAAGTAGATTCAGCAGTATCTCAGGACGAGGAAGTATAGGCTTCCAAAGGTTTCTTAATTTGAAGAGTAAGGTGGAATGAATGATAAAAGCCTGACAAAGTCACATGCTTTGATCAATGTAAGGAACTGGGTTCAGTACAGGAATCAGTGAGTGAAGTCTCGTATGCTGGTGCAGAGGTGATAAACTGCAAAATACAGATTTTCACATCTTGAGGTAAGAATTTAATGGGAAAAGAAGGCTTTTAGTTGAAGATCCTCTATTTGAGGTTTTTTAGCCTATTCAAGCTCCTCGTGGTATTTATATTGCAATGAAGGTTTATAATTTCTTAAATTTTGTCTTGTCTGGAATTTTGGCTTTTAGTATTTCTGAAGTCCATTAATACTTACAATTTAACTGAGTGCTTTTTAATATTTTCCCCTGATGATCATTTCTTTGTGCATATGGAATTGTACTGAATTACTTAGTTTCTTGTCCTCATCAGTTTTTACTTTGTCAACTTAATTTCTGTGGCTTGGTCTCATTTATTCCCCCCTCGAGCATATTTTTCACTTTGTTGTTTGATGGATGTCTTCAGTCAAAATTTGTTTTCAGACTGCATCTTTTTGTTCAGTCCTTTAAAAGTCTCATGATTGTTAAGCTTTAGTTCATTTCTCTCGTATGTCTGAGTTTCACTCAACAGCACAGTTAGGAAGACTATTCTGTTTCCATGGCCTGGGTCCATGTGGTGAAAGCAGATATTTGAGCCCTCTTACTTCTGGTGTACAGGGCCTAAGGAACAGTGCTGTAGCAGAAGATTGATGGAATAGACCTGTGCTCAGTGTTAGAGCGAGGAACCTTTCTGCTGTGGAAATTTCTGTGCTGAAGTGCTGGAGGTATATTTGATTTATTTGTGTTTTTGAGTGGAATTAAATGGTTGAAGAGTACCAAACTTATTGTAGGAAATTTATGTGTATTGTTCTAGCACATTACCAAAACTGAAAGGCTTTACAGTGAATTCTTCATATTTGTTTGATTTCTTTGGGTATGCATATTTATAAAAAGTACTCTGAATTCATTATGAGGATTTAACACAGACCTTTTCAACTATTGATGTAAATAGCCACTTCAAATACAAGGTGTGCTATGATAAACATTTCTGGTATAGCATCGTGATGTTGTGTTAGATCTTGTCTCTGTGCTTTAGTGAGGATGAGAGTTGTTTTCCATTTTCTGCTCCTATACCTGCTTCTGGTTTTGGAAGACAGGACCATTTCAGTTTCCTTCTGAAACTCTGGTAATACGCATTGGCCATGGACTGGTCAGAGGGAGCAGAGAACTATTACTGATGCTTCACAAATACAATCATTGTGAAACCGCTTGTCAGGTTTGGGGTTTTTTTACTGGAAAATTCAGTGAATTCCTCATGTTGCTTCTGTCTGTTCAATAAAAGAATTATGTTTGTAATGGACTTTGTGCCCAATATGTGTTAAAACTTCAACGATCTTCTCAAGAAGGGGTTTTTATGACCGAAAAAGTCATGATCTTTTATAAGCACATGCTCTAATTGTTACTTGGCAGGTTAAATGTTCATAACTGGCACTTAAACAACATATAATTCAAGTCAATGGTGATTTTAATGTTACAGGAGTAATCGTAAAGATGAACAGTTCCATAGAATCATAGAATCACCAGGTTGGAAAAGACCCTACTGGATCATCGAGTCCAACCATTCCTATCAAACACTAAACCATGCCCCTCAGTGCCTCCAGGGAAGTTGACTCAACCACCTTCCTGGGCAGCAGTTTAAAATGAAATTGGCACAATATTGCTCACAAGTTTCCTGTTGTTATGCACTTTTACAACCTATCTACTTAGTTATTCCTTTTGAACTAGATTAAGACTATGCATTAGGAAAGCTGGGTCATTTTTGCTTCATTTAAGTTATGTAGATTTTCTCCACATACTTGTTGGAACAGTTCAGTGGGCTGACATTCTGGATATATCACAGTGTTTGTCTCAGCAAGCTGTTTGAGCTGACAGCCTTGGAATATTTTCTCAGGACGTGTTAGGGGGTGAATCAGAGCCTCTTCATAGGGATGATGAGCAGAGCCTTTGGTGCTAATAGTGCTTTTTGTATTCACTATGACTGTGTATGTAGGGAACTGTGGCATAAAGATCCTATACAGCTGTGGTTGCAAAACTGAAATCTGACTGATTTTTTTTTTTTTTGTTACAGGCTTTCAACAATGCTACTCATGAAGACTGCTAAACTAGTACTTTAATAATAATAATAATAACATCTTTGGTGTATTAATGACAATTACAAGAGCCTACAAATATTACAAAGACTCATATCTATTCCTTTGTGAAAACTTTCATTTTGGATGAGTGTAAAAATTTATTTTTGTTTTCAGTCTAAAATGTTAACCATGGATTTCATTGCCTTGTGCTGTTAGTGCTGCAGCCTGAACTAAAAGCCATCTCTCTGCTCAGTCTGTTCAGATTGTAGGAACGTGGAGCTGAAAAAGCATTATTAGCTTTCTGCATCCCAGCTCTGTATTAAAAGATTTCATGAAACCATCTGTAGGAAAGTTTCCAGATTTCAACTTATTCCATATTCTTTCCTGCAGCTATCAGTCACTCACTGCCTGTTCAGCATCCTCTCCACACTGCTCCAGATTTTTCCCCTCTGTTGCTAGGGAGTAATGTTCACTGATTTGTCTTATTTTTTTGTGCAGCAAAATATCAACAAATTACCAAGACAGGAAAACTTTACAGGTCCACTTGTGTAACTCGCTATATTCTTCTGTCAGCTGTTACCCTGTACTGTCTCTAGACTCAGAGTTTCTCTCATTTGTGGCTGGAATTTCATCATTGTTAAACTTGTTGCCTTTGTTTTTAATTCTGAGATTTGAATTAAAAATTTAAAAATAGAAGCCAAAGCCGGTAACAGAAGCTCTGTTGCAGTTCTGTTCCATGCTCAAATACAAACCACATTCTGCACCTAGGATGAAGCAATGCTGGGCACAGCTATAAATTGAGAGAGGAGTGGCTGGAGAGCAGCCCTACAGAAAGGGATCTGGGGGTGCTGGTTGAAAACAGACTCAACATAAGTGAGCAGCGTGCTTTGGGAACAAAGAGGGAAATCCACATCCTGGGGTGCATCAAACACAGTATAACCAGCTGGTCAAAAGAGGGAATTATCTGGCTGTACTCAGCATTAGTGCAGCCTCACTTCAAGTACTGTGTGCAGTTCTGGGCCCCACAGTTCAAGAAGGATGTGAAGGTCCTTGAATGCATCCAGAGCAGGACAACAATGCTGGTGAAAGGGCTGGAAGGAACGCCCTGTGAGGAGCAGTTAAGGACTTTGGGCTTGTCTAGTTTGGAAAAAGGGGGGCTGAGGGGCGACCTCATTGTTCTCTACAGCTTCCTGAGGAAGGGACGTGGGGAGGGAGGTGCCAAACTCTTCTTATTGGTGTTCAGTGATAAGATGCATGGGAACGGTTCAAAGCTGTGGCAGGGGAGGTTTAGACTGGACATTAGGAAGTCTTTATTTAGCAAGAGGATGTTTAAATGCAGAGACAGGCTTTCTAGAGAGGTGGTGGATGCACCAACCTGTCAGTATTTAAGAGGCATTTGGACAATGCTCTTAGTAACGCACTTTAACTTGGTCAGGACTGAATTGATCAGGCAGTTGGACTACATGAGGATTCAGCATAAACACTGAAGGTGTTTAAAAGATGGATGGATGAGGTACTGAGGGGCATGGCTTAGTGATTGATAGGAATGGTTGGACTCAATGGTTTAGTGGGTCCTTTCCAACCTGGTGATTCTATGATTCTATGATTGATTCTATGATTCTATCCTATTCTATTAAATGACAATTAAAATTATTATAGAAGTAAATTTAGAATATGTCATAGAAAATATAACATGATATTTTCTTGTTAGGTGTACTTGTCCTTCTGTTGCATGTTTGTGTCGTGAATGTTTCTCTTGCACATAGCACTGTAATTGCCAGTGTATTAGAAAACATATATCTGTTTTCATATTTCTGTAAATTTTGAATTTAACAGGAAAAGCAAATCACTTGGAAACCAAAGATGTGTAATTTTATGATCCAAAGATAAAAAACACAGAGAGATTAACTAGTATTACTTTAAATGGAGAAAATTTTAAATAAATCAAGGTGGAGTCTGTAAGCCAATACAAGGAAAAGATTAGTAATTTTCTGTACTTGTTAAAGAAGAAACTAAGCGACTTTCCTACTAGGTTTTAAAAATGAGAGCATCTGAGAACTATCAGCCTCCATGCTGAGATTATTTTGGATCCCTGATTTCCTTTCTCTTTTGCTTGAATAAATCATTTCAGCAAATCAAAACTATACTAAGTCTTTGTTGTGAAAAAGGACTCCTATCTGGTCTTGCAGTGGGTGAAGTTTATCAGTCCCTCAATAAATATTCACTTTTTAAAACACTAGCATCCAAACAGTTTGTAGGCCTTATGCTATTTTGATTTCAATCTGCCAGATGAACTCTCCACCAGCCTTTGCTATGTGTGTTATTAAATTGACTTTTCCCAGGGCTTGCACAATCAGAATATTTCTTTGGCCAGCAGTCATGTAAGACTGTTGGCCACAGTAATACGTACCAAATTAGTGGCAGGGACCTGTACCTCATTGAGAATATGATGACTGAATACATCGTTATTTGCTTTTTCAAGTTTCTTTGTGGAGAAAGGCTTCCTTTTTATCCCTAGTGCCATAAACATTTTTTGGTTTTTCAAACTAGTATTAGCTGCCATCAAGCCCAAAGGCAAGGAGTGCAGTAGTGCTACAGTTGGCATGTTTGTATTTGTTCTCAGCAATGCATCTCAGCAATGCATCTCAGCAATGGTCCTGTTTTCTGAAACTAGCTATTACTTCAATGTGTTTCTGATGCCACATGACTAACTTTTTTTTTTAATAAATATAAAATCATAGAATAGTTTAGATTGGAAGGGACCTTAAAGATCACCTAGTTCCAACCCCCCTGGCATGGGCAGGGACACCTCCCACCAAACCAGGCTGCCCATGCCCCCATCCAACCTGTCTTTGAACACCTTCAGGGATGGGGCAGCCACAGCTTCCCTGGGCAACCTGTGCCAGGGCCTCGCCACTCTCATTGTGAAGAAATTCTTCCTTATATCTAGAGAAATTCTTCCTTATGTCTATAATAATGAGAATAAGAGTCTCTACACCAAGGAGAGCAGGGCACATTTGTATCTACATCTGTTTGGATGCAAAATTCTGGAACCACTTGCAACTATTCCCTGTCTGTGTTTAAATGTTCCCATTGCAGTATTGCACAATTCCTGTCTGAAATACTTCTGTTTAGCTGGGGATAAAGTAACAATTGCAGCAGTTTCCAAGGCTGTCCAGTTTGCCAGGAAAATATTATGGCAGTTATTTCTTTGATTTCTGAATCTTCTCGCATTCTAGTATTGTCCAAAAGACATCAAACGTCGCATGGATGTCTTCATCATAACATAAATGGGGCAGGATATTTAATTTGTCTGTGATGCAACAGAGAAAAGTTAGAATTATAGGATCCAGAAGTACTGCATCCATGCGTGTGGTGGCAAGCTAAAATAAATACTGTTCTTGGAGCCATAAAGGAAAGATGATCCATTTGCTTTGTTCCTGGAAACACACCACTCAGAAGGGCACTAGATAAACTGGGTTATGCCTTCACAACAATTGCAGTAAGCAAGTGCACCACTGAGCATTTGGGTTGTACTTGGTTTATGGAATTGTAGGTAATCAGATGTAGTTTGGCTTAAGGTTATCATAGTTGATGGGGAAATGTCTTGTGGACATAACCACTGTGTACAATCATATATAGTGAAACTTATGTCCTTGAAGCTGGCCTTTGGAAGGGAGGGAAGAGGGGGAGGAAGGTATGGAGCTAAGTGCCTTACTAAATAGGTCACAACAAGTAATTCAGAAAATCTAACAGTATCTACAGTGACAGAAAGAGATGGAATGGCTCCTTGAGATGCCAATAGAGCAAATATTTCCTGCAGAGTCTTTCTCAGACTCTTTCTCACTCTTGAAATATTTCAGTACAGCAAAAGAAACGCCATGCAAAGTCATCTGTTAGTAGAATAAAATTCTTAGGATACAGACAAGATGAATATAAAACTGATCATAAAAAAATTCTGCTGTACTTTAGAATAACTAAAACTTAGAAGCAGACTCTTTCTAAAGAAATGCTTTTTAAAGAAACCAGATTCTAAAATTTACTGACATCTTTCTTATAGCTTGTATTTTTATTAGAAATTCCAGTTTTTAAGTAAGCCCAGTTGTAGAAAACATCATAATATTCCAAAACTTCTAATATTAGAGTCATAGAATCATAGAATCATAGAATAACCAGGTTGGAAGAGACCCACCGGATCATCGAGTCCAACCATTCCCATCAAACACTAAACCATGCCCCTTTGCACCTCGTCCACCCGTGCCTTAAACACCTCCAGGGAAGGTGAATCAACCCCCTCCCTGGGCAGCCTGTTCCAGTGCCCAATGACTCTTTCTGTGAAAAATTTTTTCCTAATGTCCAGCCTAAACCTCCCCTGGCGGACCTTGAGGCCATTCCCTCTTGTCCTGTCCCCTGTCACTTGGGAGAAGAGGCCAGCACCCTCCTCTCTACAACCTCCTTTCAGGTAGTTATAGAGAGCAATGAGGTCTCCCCTCAGCCTTCTCTTCTCCAGGCTTTGATACTATTGTAGTATCAAAATACACTTCAAGATTTATTTTTATTTTATCACTTACAAGCAAACAAGAAACACTCTGGATGCAATTTTAGAAGTTTGGGAAATGTGATATCAGAACTCTGCAGACGCTGTTCCTAAGAATGCTACAAACTTTGGAGAAAATATGTGAAAATGAGCTCATTATGCTTCTCAGTGGATGCAACTAGAATCCTGTAAACCTCCGCTGTTTGTATTGTTCAGCTCATAAGGCAGCTCTGAACCAGACATTTTCTGAAGCCTCTCACACTGTTAGTGATGCAGTAAGTCTGGGCTTGAACAGAAGCTTTCAGAGCCAGGCACTGTTTGTAAAAGATAAAAGCTATCAACCTCTCTCTTGTTTGACTAAAATACAATGAAAGGTAATGCAGGAATCACTACTTCTTTTGAAGGTACCATTGTGAATACAACTGGCCATAAATACTACTGCTTTCTACTGCTTATATTTTGTGTTTGGCTTTTTTTTTTTTTTGCTATGCTACTTTCCATTTTTAATGTACTTTTACTATTCTTATTCTTATTAACAACAGATACCCTATTTTAGATTTTCAGAAAACAGCCTGAAATTTCTGTTCAGGTTTTACTCTGTTCTCTTCAGGCACTTTCTCACATATGATACTAATTTTGGAAATAAATAAATATGACTGACTCTGATTAAGAAATGAGAAAAAGGTAAGTTTTGCTTTTGGAAATTGGCCTTTAGTTTAAAAGATTACTTTTCAAAAGCATCTAAATTATCTCAAAGCATAAGTCACACTCTGTAAGGGGAAAGTCCCAGCTTGAAATGATTCCAGCATAAGGGAGTTCACACCCTTAATTAGATGTTAGAGATTCCTGCTCAAAATGTGAGAAGAACAGGGAGACTAAGAACAGAATTGGTACGAGTCAGCATAGCTCGCTGGGAGGTGCAGCAGAAAAAAAAAACATAGAAGAGAGGAATAAACCATATATAACTTGGTCAACTCTTGGGAAATGAGGCTGATTTTGCAGGCTGCAATCAAAGGAAGAAAAAAGGCAAACATGGGGGTAAAAGTTCTTGAACATAACCATAAAACTAGTATTTTTAAAACGTAATTTTAAATAACATACTGTGACCTCAAAGAAAATATACTAAAAATGCTGGTTAGGTAAGAAGGAGGTATGAGTACAGCCTGCAGGTGAAGAAAATTTTCAGCAAAGTGAATTGCTACTCCATCCAATTCATAAATACATTTCAGCCTGTGCAGCAGCATCAGGATAACACTGCTTGAAACAGATTGATGTTTTCATTTGCCTCCTTGGTCATAAACATTCAAAACAAAAGAAAAAAAGGAAGATTCCTACCTATATTTTTCTCATTCCCACACTGCCTCACTCCAATCCATTCATTCTGTAGAAATTAAAGCAGCATGCATTCTTCATTATTACAATTAGGTAATATCTTAAGTGTTTTCTGAGCTGCTTTCTCTACTTGCAGTGCAAGTTCTGAGTTTTTGAGGATTTTTGCCTACTGGTGTTTGACAGCCCTTCCTTGTGCTTTTTCTCTGCTGGCTTTTTAGGGACCGGTGAATAGTAACTATTATTATCTTCATCTTATTTGCCATGAGACCACCTATTTATTTTTTCTTTATTCTTGTGATCTCAGTCCTGTATCTTGTGCATAAGGCTACCTCAATCTTCTATAGAACATTCTTCAAGGTATGCAGTTTTCAACCTTAGAAGCAGAGGTGAAAATTTATTACTTTATTTCTCCCTGCTGAATAGTCAGGAATTCAGTTTTATGTTTAGTCTTAGGGATCAGTTGGTTTTCCTCTCCCTTATGTTCTATATTTCTTTTATATTGTTTTTACCACGTTCCTCTGACCTGAGCTGTCCATTCCTGCCTACATATTTGTGTGCTTTCCTTGTGTTCTGTCTTCTGCGATATTATATGGCAAAAACGGTGTAAAATGTTGTCTTCAAAGTAACTCATTGCCTGAAGAGAATGATTTACAAGCCATTTCATTAATCTGGTATTGCTTTATGTAAGACAGAATGTAAAACAAGAAACAAAATGATAAATACAGATAACCCTAATCAGAAGACTGTCTTGTAAAGCAGCAAATTTAAGAATGAGTATTCACACAATTCACACAATTCAGACATTTTGCTCAAGCTAAATCAGAATAATTTCCCTTAAAGTAGAAAAACAGACACTTAACTTTGGGCTGCACCTCATTTAGAAACCTACTGTAGCAGGATACATCCCACTTAACTCTTACCAACATGAATTAGGTGTCAAATGTGTGTTAGTGGTGCAGGCTTCCTCTGTAACTCAGAGAGAGAGACAGAAGCCCTTCTATAGGTAATGAAGCCTGTTCTGAAACAGGTATTTAAGATGAGATGAATTGCTTTTCAGCAGTATTTTTCTTGACTGTAGAGAAAGAATGAATAATTAAAGTAAGCACCTGTACTTCAAACTGGTAACATGAATCCTGTCCGCCCATGGGTGACTTAAGGTGGATGGTTATATAAATTCTGCCGTAGTATGTCACAGTCACAGAATGGTTGAGGCTAGAACAGACCTCTGGAGGTCATTGTGTTCAAGCAGGGCCACCAGAACTGGTTGCCCAGATCTTTGTTTAAGAGCCAGTCTCCTTCCATTCCATATGCCTCCTTAGTATTCAAACACCTAATTTTTTATATTGGTGAAATTATAGGATTGACAATAAATGTAAGACTATTCAACAGTTTCTGTTATTAAATTCTGATATTTCCACATCTGTCTAATTGTAGTCTCATTTTTAGTACTCCTCAGCTTTGTGTTAATATTCATTCATGCTAAAGTGTATATATTCAGTGATTCAAATTATGTGTAATATTTTAAATTAGTGGTGATAAAAAGATTTTCCCTTTTTTAACTGTAATAGTAGATTATGTCTCAAGCAAAAATAAAAATAAAGAGAAAATTCTAAAATTACATTGTAATATCCTGAATGCATCTAATGCTTACTGTCCTATAGCATTTGATATAGTGTTAAGCAAACAATACTGAAGTGAAGCTGTTGTCTCTCTAACAACATTTCACAGGAAGAGAATAAAGCACTTTTGTGTCCTGCTGAAACCTTAGAATTTATGATGAGTGACACTCCAAGTCTTGCCAGTCATCTCGAGTGTCATGCACTCTCTTTACCAATGGCTTTAGAGGAACAGATGTCTGAAAAAATTACATCATCAATATCCAAAATCAAGCTAGGTGTCTGAATTAGTTCTGAGTAAGAGGAAAGCAGATCCTCTGAGTCATCGGTATCTCTTCTTGTACCCTGTCTGATGTTTTACTTTGAGTTGTGCTATGTACCAAATAAACCTCGATCCACTTACCTTGTGAAAACTGATAGAATCGCAGCACAGTCAAATACTACTGTTGATAAATATATTCATTCAGTTGACTCAATGCACTTCTTGTTCGTCAGGACGTGATTTTCTACCTTTCTTCTGTAAGATTTCAATATATTCCCTGAATTCATCATCCTGAAGTTAAACAGTGATACTGTATTGAGTTAAAATGACAGAGTACAGTACTTGCAAGCCCTAAGAACACATGTCCATATTTCAAACTAGGCAGTTCAATCTAAATTTCTTACATTTCAAATGAACTTGTAATCTTTAAGCCGGCAGGTGAAATTTTTGCTTTTGCTAAGATTGAAACCAGCCTGATTCCTTCTGAAGGACAGGAGATCAGAGAAAAACAGAGCTATCTAAGAACCATAGGAAGTAACACAGTCCATTTTCCTATCCCAAAAAGTTATAGATCAGTGCATGTCACTCCTGACAGATGCTTTTCTAATCTATCCTGACTGTGCTCCAATATTTGTGATACTACAGTCTCTTAGATGTCTGATTTAGTTTGTTATCCTTACCTTGAAAATTTAGAAAACATAAAGGATAGAAACCATCATATTTTTATTTTTACGGCATTAAGAGGTACATTGACCTGTAATGATTTATGCACTTTCAAGAGAAACAAAATAAGTGAAGGGCCTCACTTCATCTCCAAATACAACTGTGTTGTGTTAGTGACCTAATACTGCAGGGTCAGGGCACTCATTAAAGCCTACAAGACCTTAAATTTAATCCTCTTTCATCTTCTGTGATTTGAGCCTGCATCTCCCAGAAGACTGGCTTAGTCAGACTGTACTGCATCTCTAGTACTTCGTGAGTAACTAGGGCTTCTGGATCTCTCCTATTACTCTTCTGCTCTCTAATAAGACGTAAAAACCTTTGCTGGAACACATGTGCCATACCTATCAGTTAAGTGGCTAACTTCTTACCCTTTTGGTATCTGACTCACTGATTATTTATGCTTTATATCCATAGTGAAACGATATCATAGGTTGTCCAGGATAGAATGGTGATTAAAGAAACAGGATTTTAAGTTAGGTCTGTTTTTTCTGGGTAATGATTTAAACCTAAGTCTCAAACATTCCAGGATAGTGCATTAACAACTAGTAATTTATTTCTTATTGCTGGATGTAAAAGACCAAAGAGATACAGTATATTTCTAACATATTTTAAGCAATTCAATGTAATACAGGGCTGAGCTCTAAAAGACTGTCAATTAGATTGATGTCAGTTTAGAAGGGACTATAGGGGTAATGAAGCTCTGTGCTGTGAATATACCTGACCTGAGCTATGGACATAACTTTAGTTAGTGTGACACAAAAAGAGGAATTTGGATTCTGGTTACTGCCTCCTGGTGGAGGGATTCAGTCAAAATGAATCCTTGTCTTCTGCTGCTTACCTAAAAGGTGCAATTCTTCAGTCTTGAAATGTTATTTTAAAAATATGGTTTCAACCATACACGGTGGTGTAATAAAAGATTTCAAGTAAAGTTTTGAAAAAAGAGAGTTCATGTTTGTCATGCCTTTTAACATGAAATACAGCCCTTTTGGAAGCACCATTTTCTAAACATTTTGTTCCTTGTAACAAATGATGTTTGTTGGTAAGTGATGTCTGAGATCTTCCTGTGAGGGAGGGAAATCCAGTAAGGCAAAATCAGGCTTACTTTAAACAGGTTTTCTGCTCACTTGGCAAAATATAGGGTAATTTCTGATTTTCTATTAAGGCCTTTCTTAATTTGACATATAACTCTAAGTTTAAATTAAGTACGAATGCTTAAATTGATGTTTTTAATGGTGCTTTGTCAAAGTTCTTTTGCTGCACTACACAGCATAAGGAAGTCTTTGCTAATGCCCTCCTTCCTGTTGGTAATAATTAATCAACTAGTTGAAAACAGGGGCTTGCTGTATAGGTGCATTGATTTGCAATGAATATTCCTCTCACCTACCTGATATTTTAAATATGATAAACCTGATATTTTAAAATACATTCCTAAATATAGTTAAATATTTAAAATATTAAATTATATTTCCCCCAGTTTACATTTCATTTTGTATATATGACACTTTTATTTTCCAGCCCTGCTTTCATTTGCATTTACTGCTTTGAGGTCTGAGATGTCTGCTTCAGCCCTGTGTTCTTCTATGCATTTTGTGCCAACTCTGCATTCCTAACAATGGGGTTATTTATGAAAGTAAGCCAGAAATGGTAAGTAGCAAAAAAAAAAACTAAAAAAAAAGAGGAAATCCAGCAAGATTAATTTCCTTGCAGTCTTAGAGATGGGTGACATGGCCCTCCATAAACAAATCTTTTAATTTTTCATTGAACAGTACTGGACCAAATATTGAGCCCTGGGGAACACCACTCGTGACCAGTCTCCAGATGGATTTAACTCCATTTACCACCACTCTTTGGGTCTGGCCATCCATCCAGAGTTTACTCAGCAGAAAGTATGCCTGTGCAGGCCAATGATGGGCAGATTCTCTGACCTGCCTTTCATAAACCCATGTTGACTGGGTCATATCACCTGGTTGTCTTGTGTGTGTTGTGTGATAGCACTCAAGATGACCTGCTCCATGTCCTCCCACAGCACTGATGTCATATTGACAGGACTATAGTTCCCCAGATCCTACCTCTGACCCTTCTTGTAAATGGGCGTAGTATTTGCCAACTTCCAGTTGAGTTGAACTTCCCCAATCAGCCAGGACGGCTGGTGGATGATGGAAAGGGGTATGGTGAGCACCTCCGCCGGCTCCCTCAATACCCTTGGGTGGATCCCATCCAGCCCCATAGTCTTGTGAATGTCTAATTGGCTGAGCAGGTCTTTAACCATTTCCTCTTGGATCATGGGAGCTTTGTTCTGCTCTTCCTCCCTGTCTTCTGGCTCAGGAGGCTGAGTACCCAGGGGACATCTTATCTTACCATTAAAGACTGAGGCAAAGAAGGCATTAAGTACCTCAGCCTTATCCTCATCCTTTGTCACTCTTGTTCCCCCTGCATTCAGTAGAGGATGGCGATTCTCCTTGGCCCTCTTTTTGTTGTTAATAAATTTGTAGAAACTTTTTTTGTTATCTTTCACAAAACTGGCCAATCTAAGTTCTAGTTGGGCTTTAGCCCTTATGATTTTCTCTCTGTATGACCTCACTTCATCCTTGTAGTCCTCCTGAGATGCCTACTTCTTCTTCCAAAGCTCATATATACTCCTTCTTTTTCTGATATCCACCTAGATGTTTCTGCTCAGCCAAGGTGGTTTTCTCCCCTACCAGCTCATTTTTCTGCACACGGGGATGGCCTGCTCTTGTACCACCAGGATTTCCATCTTGAAGTGCATCCAGCCCTCTTGGGCTCCTTTATCCTTAAGGACTGCATCCCAAGGAACTTTATCAACTAGCCTTCTAAACAATCCAAATCTGCCCTCCAGAAAGTCCAAGGTGGCAGTTCTGCTGACCCCTCCTCCTTCCTTCTCCCAGAACTGAGAATTCTATCATCTTGGGATTGCTGTGCCCCAGGCACTCTCCACGCATCTCCCACAAGGAATTCTCTGTTCACAAACAACAGGTCCAGAGGGTTCACTCACCAGTTGCATTGGGAAGTTGTCTTCCACACACTCCAGGAACCTCCTAGACTGTTTTCTTTCTGCTGGGTTATGCTTCCAGCAGACATCTGGTAAGTTGAAGTCTCTCACTTGAGTTTCATAAATATATTTTCCTTTAATTGCTTGAAATAAAGTCTCATGGAAGTATCAAAAACCTCTGCAAATTAATATATGATCAGTTTTGCTTCTCTCCTATCCACAGACCTATTGCCTGGTTTAGCAGATGAAATTGCTTTAATACAGGGGATTCCCTACAAGTCTCTTAGGCTCTCCCCTAAAGACCCTGGTTGTTTATTGCAGTATTTTTCTGAGAATTGCAGTTGGCTGGCTAGTTTGTAAGTTTCTCATTTCCTCTCTGCCTCCTTTTAAAATGTGTTATAATTCTTTATGAAACCTTATTTACTGCCTACAAGTAGCGTATTGATTAGAAAATTCTCTAGAAAAAAGGAAACATGGATTTGGGACTGAAGACAAATTTTAAGCCCAAGGCAGTCCTTCCCTTGTCCGTGTGTAACTGCCTCAAGGCAGTTATGCAGAAATTGTTCCCTTGCAGTGCAGAATGCAAGGAAGAAATCTGGATCCAGCCTGCTGTCCAGCAAGAACTCGTGACTCTGGATTTCAAGCGGACAGGAATGCCTTACTATTGTCTGATATGGCATGCAATATCTCTGTAGGGAATGGTTTTCAGATATGTCACTATGCTTGGGATATTTTCTTGTCTGGGCAGCGGGTATCGAATTGCTGTGTTGTCATTCTAGGTCACTTACATACTGCTATGTGCTATATATGTCACAGATGCCAAATCCTCAGTTTTGATACCTACTCCTGAGACCAAGTATTTAAGTACTTTTATTTGGTCACTTCAGATCTTCTTTGAATAGTGGAGGCAGTGTGATTTTAGCCCAAGTATTTCCAGCTGAAAATACCAGAGGCAGGGAGGGCGAAGGAGCAGTGTTGGAAAGACAGGTGCTGTTTGTTTTTAGGAGCAGAACTGATGTATTGAGATTTCTGAGGGAGGAACTGTCTGACTAGAAGCTTACTGGATGTTGGTGCCTTTTCGCAAGATGAGTATCATCTCCCTGAAAAAATAGTCAAAGACAAAAAAGAATACATGTATAGGGAAATTACCTCGCAAGGGGAAACATCTCTTTAAAAGCTCCCAAAGCTCCCAATATGCTGTTTGGCAGAAGTCCAGCATTTTTCCATTGGGATTTTCAAGACCATTGCTTCCTATACCTAAAAGGAAGTTGTGGAGAGCAGGGAGCTGGCCTCTTCTCTCAAATGACGGGACAAGAGGGAATGGCCTCAAGCTCTGCTAGGGGAGGTTTAGGCTGAACATTAG
This sequence comes from Phaenicophaeus curvirostris, assembly GCF_032191515.1. Classification (NCBI taxonomy): domain Eukaryota; kingdom Metazoa; phylum Chordata; class Aves; order Cuculiformes; family Cuculidae; genus Phaenicophaeus; species Phaenicophaeus curvirostris. The sequence goes on from NC_091393.1 coordinate 19,518,324, forward strand.
GAAAAAATTTTTCACAGAAAGGGTCATTGGGCACTGGAACAGGCTGCCCAGGGAGGTGGTTGAGTCACCTTCCCTGGAGGTGCTTAAGGGATGGGTGGACAAGGTACTGAGGGACATGGTTTAGTGTTTGATAGGAATGGTTGGACTCGATGATCCGGTGGGTCTCTTCCAACCTGGTTATTCTATGTTTCTATACATATTGTTCTTTGTCCCACAGATCTTGGCCAAAGTTTAATTTGATAGTGCCTTTTCTCAGGCAGACCAGATCATGTGGGCTATGGGCCAATGGCTATAGGTGCTAGGTCCTCTTTGTGCTACTGTTGTCACTGAGTGTGCTGGCTCTTAATTGCCATTGTGACGTTATGTGCTCCTTTGCCCTCGTCCCACTGTTCTGGTTTAAGCTGAAGTAGAACTAATTTTCTGACTTTTCAGTTAAGCCTCGTCTAAGTAACTTCATTTTCTGAAAGTTAACTACATGTTTTCAGACAATGTCTGTCTCTAGAAGTGCTAATACTTAACATTTATGATTATCACCAAAGTAACAGGACATTAGTATGCAGAAAGGCCATTGCTTACATTTACCCCTGTGGAGATGAAGGTCATCCTCAAGTTGGTGAAATGCCAAAAAAGGGGTTGTAGCTGCAGTGAGGGGGGACAGGACAGGTGACCCTAATTTGACCAACAGAGTATTCCATTCCATACACTTCATACTCAGTATAAAACTGATGCATACGGAGGGTCAAGCGTTCTTTGATGGCTGGTGTCTAATATGGACTTTGTCTTTTTGACCCTGATCCTGTACCTGTGTGTCCCCGAATTAAATTCCTGAGTTCAGCTCCCATCTGCTGCTGAGTCCAGCTTGGGACCTTTCCCCGTGCCTGCTGCGCAGCATCAGTAGTGGCGTACAGTAATGAGAGTGTGATTTTGTATATTTGTATGTCTGCATAAGGGTCGCTGAAAGGACCGATTTCTGCCTCAACATTTTCTCATCAGGTGCTAAGCCTCAGACTGTATAAATCATAGTTGCAGGCCGTACAAAAATGGCCAAAGCTGGTATGGAATGAATGCTTTGTACCTGTCAAAGCTGGTACAAAACGAATGCTTTGTACCTATCTACCTGTACCTACCTCCTTATCTCAAAAATATTCTGTACCTGTCTCTAAGCCTCCCTGCTCCCTACCATTGTGAAAGATCCATGAAGCGAGGAGAAAAAGACAGGAAAATTAATGACAGGACTTACCACAGACCTATACCCAAAAGAGCATGTGTGAAGAACAGTTCATCCGGAGTTCAAGGTGATGATGACTACTGACCTTCATCGGGAGACCCCAGGTCAACCACCGCCAGAAGGAGCGCATGTGCAAGGGGAGGGGACCTGCCTCCAAAGCCGACCACGCCTCAGATGCTCCTCTCTTGGCATGTACGGCCTGCTAGGTGCAGATTGGCACATCTCCACAGACAAAGGCGGGTCACAGGTGTATTGACTAGCATAAAAGACAGCTCTGGAGCAGCTGAACTTAGAAGATCTTCCCCACCGTGAGATCACCTTGATCGAAGACAGAAGCAGTGGAACACCTTCTGGACTGGGACCCCTAGAGATGCTGGACATCTGTGGACCCGGGGTGGTAGCTATAAACCCCTTTTCTTCCCTTTTCTCCCCATCTTTCACCTTATCTATCTATCTATCTATCTATCTATCTATCTATCGATCTATCGATCTATCGATCTATCGATCTATCTATTGATCTCAAGCTGCTTTACGGGCACAATTAATAAAGTTCCATTTTGGATTGAAATTTAACTCCCTTGACTTGTTGAATTACTGCTTTTTCCTTTGCACTCCGAAATCATAAACGAAATGAACCATCACACATCTGCTTATGAGTAGAGCATGACAGTCTGTTATTATTGTTGTTGTTATTATTATTATTATTTCATTAAAGCTGTTCTAATTTTAGTTTCCAATCCACAAGTCTTTATCTTTCTCTCCCTTTTCCCCTTTCCCTGGGGGTGGTGGTGAAGAGGGATTGTGATAGGACTGCTCACATTTGTCTGCCAATCAAGCTGGATGGGACTAAACCCTGGCACCCACTCGGCTTTCTCTTTCTGTATAGGTGGCAGGCAGAAATGTTGGCTGAAAAAATTTGAAGAGGTAGTGTAGAAAAAAAACAAGGAATGTTATTTTTAATCTCAACTATTCATTTGATCAACGTACTATCACTGAACTCCACTTAAATACTCTTTGATGAAACATTTCCACAAAATCCTGAAGAAGAGGAAAAGGACATAGTTAATTTTTAAAGCATACAGGGCCCTCATGTGCTTTGACTCTGATCGTTGCAGTAGCACAAACAAAAATTAGACCCCAGCAAAAAGACAGGTTATTTCCCAGTGCTGATTCCTTCTATCTTGTTTGCAACATGCTTTCGTGCAGAGCATCACGGCTATTTATAAACAGCAAGCAGGGTCTGAAAATAGGAAGAGCTTTGTGTTCATATAATGACAGTGTCAGGAGAGCAATACTTCTGCTAAATTGGGGTGGCCTCTACAAAGCCCTATTTTTATGATTGTAGTAGTACTGGTATTTTGGGGACTGAAGTCTCTCAGACACAGGCCCAGCTTCATGCAATTTACCTCTTTTTAAATATAAACTAAGTTAAAAGATCGTTTTTTTAAAGTAAAGCAAGCCTTTAATTTCAGCTGTAAGAAATTAGTCCATAGGACAGGCTGTTCACCAGAAACCAGAAGCAGTTTAACAGAGAAGGCCAAAAGGTGGTTGTTAAATACTGAGTGGTCTTGAGGAGAGAGTAGGGATGTGAGTGGGACAGTTTGATGCATTAAGGGAAAAAACATTTCTTTCAAAGACCTTGCCATGGCAGAAAATGCAGTACAGTTCTCACAGGTCTGCATGTGCCTACAAGTGAACATCTCAGGTATTTTTCTGCTTGTGCTTCCTTTTTTTCTAGGTAAAAAGAGACACTACACAAAGGAGTGAGTAACCTTGAATCTCCAATCTTCCTTACTCTTTACACAGGAGGTATAATTCCCAAACTTTCTTTTTTAACTCACTTGCCACAAAGACCTCTGGAGTTTGTCTTGGAGCAATTTGGCCTGGAATTATTACCTGGCCAGTGCTGCTTCTAGGAAGAAGAAGGGAAAAAAAAGCCATAAAAACTTTTTTCACTCACTTCGGATACATTGGGATAAAATGCTCTAGACTTCGTGTCAGTCTGAGCTCCTACCAAACTATTAGATTCTATTACTAGAACAGAAATGTGCAACCCAGTGCACCACCTGTTTTTGCCAAATAGATGTTACAGAAATATGTATTAAGAAATACATATTTTTAGATGTTCTGAATAAAAAGTTTTTTAAATCAGTCAAAGCTCTTCTTCAAATTTGGAGGGATACTTGCCTCTCATTAGAACATACTAACAAAATAACAATAAGACATTTGATTCCCTTCTTAAAATTATGGAAAAGGAGTTTTCAGTTTTGATTTAGAACCTTCTGGAACCGGAATGAAAAGCAATGCTTTACTGCTCAGTTTGTGAGTAATATATCTTTTTAACTTACCCTTCATATTCATTCAACACAAATGCCTTCAGAGACAACGGGGAATGAGTCAGCACCAGAGTTGTTACTGTTTTTAACGCTCCCATGGATATGACTAGGAAAATACAGTTAAGAAAATGATAGCTTCTCAATTTCTGCAAAAGGACATTTACAGCACTTTTAAAATGTAAAACTACTGCAGACAACTCCATGTTAACAATTGCCAATCACCTTTTGTCACTCTCTAGTGACAGGGCTAGATTAATTAGCCAACTCTCTTATTGAGATTTTTTCTTTTTTTATTACCTGTGGTTGTACTACAAGAAGCAACTATCTATTTGTGTAAAAATGCCTTGTTGATACTAACCTTTGTCTTTCTTCTTTGTTAAGGGGAAATCTAGTATATTATTTAACAGCCTGAAGCCACAAATACAGAAAGTATTCTAAACAGCTCAGCATTTTTTCATGTATTTATGCTGTTTACATGTTTAAACGCTGATTTAGGTCAGCAGTTTGTAGCAAAGACCTCCTAGATCATTGTTGGTGGCTAAAGCCTAGAAGTGGAAAAAAGCCGAGAACCTAAATACATCTGTGCTTTGGACCCAGTGTCCGTAATCAAATGCAACTCTGCTTCCTGGCCTTTAGAGGCATTAAAGTGAAGTACTAACAGCTTAAAGTTAGCTTACATGTACCAGTGCTTATACATGTGTTGTATTCCTCTTCCTGAGCACTGCGTATGGTCTCTATGCCTATGGATAAGGCTGAGGAAAAATCATTTGTATGCTGAGGGAAAAGCAAATATTGACATACTTTAATACCAGCATAACTTTTATAAATTGTTGAATAACTGAAGGAGTAGATGATGCATGCTAGGTCCCTGAATTAATTTTCATAGAATTATAGGATCATAGAATATTTTGGGTTGGAAGGGACCTTAAAGATCATCTAGTTCCAACCCTCCTGCCACAGGCAGGGACATCCCACTAGATCAGGCTGCCCAAGGCCCCATCCAACCTGGCCTTGAGCACCTCCAGGGATGGGGCAGCCACAGCTTCCCTGAGCAACCTGTGCCAGTGCCTCACCACTCTCATGGTGAAGAAATTCCTCCTTATGTCTAGTCTAAATCTGCCCCTCTCCAGTTTATAACCATTTCCCCTTGTCCTATCACTGCAAGACTTTGTAAAAAGTCCCTCCTCAGATTTCTTGTAGCCCCTTTCAGGTACTGGAAGGTCGCTATAAGATCTCCTTGGAGCCTTCTTTCTCTAGGCTGAACAACCCCAACTCTCTCAGCTTGTCCTCATACGGGAGGTGCTCCAGACCTCTGAGCATCCTTGTAGCTTCCTCTGGACCCATTCCAGCAGCTCCATATCCTTCTTACGCTGAGGATTCCAGAACTGGACACAGGACTCCAGATGAGGTCTCACAAGAGAGGAACAGAGGGGCACAATCCCCTCCCTCGCCCTGCTGGCCACGCTGCTTTTGATTCAGCCCAGGACACCGTTGGCCTTCTGGGCTGCGAGCGCACACTGCCAGTTTGATTTTGAAGGATCAAAGGAGTTTTTGTGCAGATAATCCATTGAAGATTTTCTCTTGAGGTCCAAACTTACTGAGACAGGACTTTAGAATTTGATTATCCTATGAGATGAGTTGGTCTAGTCCTCTTTACAATTACTCCCATTCGCATACTCTGCTGTTAGTTCTGTACTATGTTTAAGTACCTTTGCAGTAATCAAAGTAATAAGATGTGTAAGTTATTACTAAAACTCTTGCTTTTTGTGTTGTTGCTGTCTTCTAATCTGCTTGGTTGAATCTTTAATGTAGGATAGAAAAACAAACACTGCTCAGCTCAATCATTGTACCTCAGATATTCAAAGGATTCATAACCAGCCTGTTCTGTCAATTTTTTTGTTTCTCTTTGAATATCCTTGCTTTCATGACTGATTCACTGATTTTAAGAAGTCAAATCCCTAGCAAGACTAAACCTTATAGTAATTTCTTGTTTGTTATGGACTTCTTCCCTATATCTTGATAATTTATTAATTTTTATCATGTGATTTGAAAGTGGCAGGATTTGAGGATACTTTTGATAGCAAACAACTGTGTAGATAAATGGATATATATACAGACTCAAATGATCTTTTATGTAAACAAAAACCTGTAATGAATTATACAGTATTCTTACTGAAGAGATGCAAAATTTTTCTTTTGCCTTTTTCAAGTCCAAGTCACTCTTTGTGAGAGCAAAATGGTGCCAGTGCTTCAGAAGTCTTAGTCTGAACCACCAGTTTGCAAATATACAAACAGAATCAATAATTACTAATGCATACATACATAAATAGCTGGCAATTGTTCCTTTAGTCCCAATCAGTTTGGGTAATCTTGGTGAAACTCATCATCATTTTATAATCAATTTTGTATTTCCATTTTGTAAATCAGGAGGAGTTAAGAAAGCATGTGGCAAATGTTACTCAAATTTCATTCTCACCATCTTTTGAAAACTGCAAAGGTGACACAAACATTCTCTAAAATTTGGGTTTAGAGCTTGACCTTTCAGAATTCTTTATGCCCATCCTGTTTACTTTCATTTCTTTGGTATTTTACAAAACTTATCGCACTTATTCAGAGTTGCAAATATTATTACAATTACCTGAAGGAATCACAATCATTATCTGATTTAGATATTGAATAGAAAAAATGTACAGGAGGAACAGGTTTGGGGTAATATTGTAACAAATTGAAATAGTTTGGATCTCTGGAGGAAGGTTTGGAAAAGTCCAGGCAAATTAGAAATGGGATCAAGTCAGACCTGCAACTGCACATCTAGAATATATATAGGGAGAATAATGCTGACTGCACGGTCCTGCTACCTTTCAGTATATTTTAAAATCTCCTGTAGTTTTTGGTTTTTGAGAATTATGATGACGCATTTAAAAGGAAACAAGATAGAAGATTTTAGTTATGGTGCTTGAAAAGTTAGGTGCAAAATCTGACTGTAGTGCAAATTGGTCTCTACACATTTTGTAGGAAGCTTAAAACATATTGCCATTAGTGATATAACATGGGAAAGACAATGCAGTGCACAGTTAAGTGAATTTTAACTTTTATTAGGTTTAGGCCGTAAAGTTCAAAAGCTGTTCTTTTATGTGATGTGTGTGGACTATTGCTGTTGCATTTGGTCCCTAGCAACTAGTTAAGCTATGTTAGTTAATGCCTACACATGTATCTGAGTGCTATCCTAACACCCATAATTTGTAGAACCTTCCTTATGGATAAACTTGCAACAGTCCAACAAATGTAATGAACTCTTCTCCACATTTTTATCTTGTAGAAGCTCTGGTGAATAAAACCAGATCAATCTGTATTTTGCTTATACTGCAGTGCATAGACAGGTGAGCATGTTTACATGGTTTTTGCATATGAGATTCTGTTTCTGACTGGGGTTTTGGGGTGCTTTTAACACACACATTGCATTTGGTACACCCAGTTTTCCTGATGTCAGGATTCATCAAAAATTTTACATTCTCTTTACACTTGTGATCTTTAAAGTTATTAAAATATGGATGATATTCCAGACTTAACTTTGATACATTACCCCAAAAGTTGTAACTATCCTTTTGTGTTATTTTCGCTTGCATGCTTTTAGTTTGTCTCTAGTTTATCACTGAGATAAAGGACTTATACTTTGTAAAATTGATTTGTTATGGTGAATTTCTCTTGCTGCTATTTTAATCTTTGTTGATCTGGATTTATAGTGACGTGTCTTAGAGAAATTGTTTTGTATAACCTGTTTTGGTTTTGTTTTTTTTTTTTTCCCTAGGATTTAAATGATTGCTTCAGCTAGATCCCTGAGGTTTTCTGTTTAGTTTTCATCTTTGGGATTATTTCTAGTTTGCATTAGTTGGGTTGCTGTTTTCTTGGTGACCTACTTGGCTACCACGATGTCCAGACTCAGTCTTTTTCGCTATGCTCTTTTTTAAAAGGATGTTTCTAGAAATCTGCTGGCTTGAACAGCATACAAATAAAACAACAGTTCAAGTCTTCTTTCTGATGATGTGCAAAATTTGCCACGGCATCTGTTACCCAGTGTTTTTCCATGTTGGCTTTAACCATGGTATTCGAGTGAATGTATAGGCATGTTGTCTTTTCTATCAATTCTAATATATTGGATACTACAATTTCCACTTCATTAAAATTCTAGTTAAAATGTCAAGCTGTGACTTTCCTTGGACAATAGCTATGTAAATATGGCACTTTCTTACCAAGTATATCTTCCTTTATTAGTTGAAAGCCACACCTGCAAAAATAAACCAGTGTCAAATCAAAGTAGAAAATATATTCCTGCTAACCCCTTCACATCTCTAGATTTAACATCAAGGACATATTTCTATGTCTGACTTTAGCTGGCAACAGTTGGAAATGTTATTAAGTGCGTGGGCACGTAGCACAGACTGAAATCTCTAACCTTCCTCAATGTCGAGTGTTGCTGAAAAAAACCTGATGAGTAAAACTGCCCCTTACAGGTAAAACAGGACAAGAAATGGTAAAGTGTTATCTGCTGTGCTCTTCATTTATATGATTTCATAGTCTGCAGGCAAAAATCTGGGAGTGAATCCTCTCCCCATTAGAGTATTGGTATTTCACGATGGCCAGCAACTGAAAATTAAAACCTTTATAAATAGAGCTCTGTGCTCAGATAACAGAACTTCACAGGAATGAGCATGTTGCAAAGCAATGAGGGAAAGTCTGAAGTGACTCTGCAGCTCCCATGAGAGTTAGAAACATGCGAAGTAGGGCATGCAGTGAGAAAACAGGCTGTAAAAGGAAACTGCAGTCAGTAGTAATTAATAACAGTTATAAGGAGAAACAATTGTGGCAGTCAGGAGTAAGTCCTTTTCCATTCAGGGGGTGTAGGATTTGCCGTTACTACAGACTTATATGTGCTGTTGCAGCAAAATTCACTGTTTTAAAGACTGCAGACACATGCACAAACATTAAAATGTGAGTAAGGCTGAGAAGCCAAGCACTAAAAAGGTTGTAAGTGCCAGAATGAAAAATGCTTCTGCGATCTTAATTTGACATCCAAGTGCCTATGTATTATGATATAGAAGCATATATTTAAAATATTGTCCAATTCATTACAGCTGACAGTGCACACTATTTTAATTCTTCTCTGAATCATTACCTTTCTCACAGATTTTTCTATGAAATGTATCACTTATATCTGACATCACCACAAAAATTCATTATTTTCCTAATGCCCCTATGAAATAATGTAATATTTTTTCCCTATTTGATTTGCAGGAGCCTGAAATATGGAGAGGTTAAGGTCAAACAAAGACATTAATTTCATGTGTCAAACTGAGAAGGCTTAGGCTTCATTTTTCAAATATGATAGTATTTTTAGCAATTCATATGTCTGGGGCAGAGGTCCCTTTACAACTGTTACAGTCTGAGTGCTTAATATTACGCTTAAATCAGACTATGTCGTTGCAGTTTTTGCCTCTTGCACCAGAACTTCTCTGAAGCAGAGCAGCTGGGGACAGCCAGGAAAGGGAAAAATTTCCAAAACTCTGTGTATGAGCTCAATCCTTCACTCTATGGTGACGGTGAAGGAACAGCCTACTCATCCCTACAAGACTTATAAAACTTTAATGTATTAGTGAGTAAAGAATTTCTAAGGATTTTAATTGTTGTCTCCCACAGGTCTCCACACTTATGTGCAAGTGGCAATTTAAAGCTTTATAAAGTGGTCTTTTAGGATGTTATTTCACAGGGACAATGACAGGTCTGTCCTTGAAATGTCCATATCTTGCTCAAATTCAAAACCATGCTGTAAAGTACGGAGGAGAAAATGGGGAATGTGAGACAAGGCTAAAATATTACCAAAAGAAGATCTCAGATTTTTTTTTTTAACATGTAGAAAACAACACAGTTTTCCTTATTTTCATCTCACAAATAATCAGACTGTTACTGCTAACATTTTCTAGAAGTTTCCATGCTCATCAAGATTTCCAGTATGGAAAATGTCATCCTAAACAACTATTGTTGGGCAATAAAAGAACGGATCCCAACGATTCTGCTGGAAAGCAATGGCTAAGGTTATCTAAGCCAGCTGCCTTTCTACTAATGCTAAGCACCTCATTCTGCTCTAAATTACATGAGTACAAGTACAAAATAATTTCATTTTTGGAAAAAAGCATCATCAGTGCAAATGTGTTATCAAATAATCAAAATAATATCAAAATTTATTTTAAATAATTTCTTTGGTTAACAAATTCATAATGCCTACTATAAATGTCACGAATACTGAACAACTGAAAATGAGGTAATGAGTATGGCTTTTTTCTTCATTAAGTATTTAGCAAGTATTTCTAGGTCCAGAAAAATTTTCTTCAATTTGTTTTCTGAAGCTGGTGAACTAAATCAAACAAATAACTGGTTTAAAATATTATTTTTTTATTTCTAGAAAGAGTGGTAGTGAGACCTAACTGCTTCCCACCAGATGCTCTGGCAACATTAGATTATGTACTTCTCACAGAGATCATGCTTAGCTATAGTGGTCACATCCTTTCTTTCCCTGGTTTATCCCAACAATGTGGGACATAGCAAAAAATATATTCTACTTGAACGTTTTTTTAAATGTTAGTTTATTTAATCTTACTGGCAGTCTCATATAACAAGGTTTCTACTTCAGTGCAGTTTTAAGGGCACAAAAGGAGAAGCTGTGCCTTTTGAAATTTACACTTCATTGAAGTAAATGTTCGTTTGAAATACTAGAGATCTAATTTAAGTTATGAAGAATGATGATCACAAAATAATTCCATTTTCCATTGCATTTGTTTCCTACCCATTGAACCAATTTCCTTTAGAAGTGCCAAAATAGGATTTGTTACTAATAAATTGGTTCTACTGTTGTAAGAGAGGAGCGGTAGCATTCATGTTAGTTTTCCATATAATTACAAGAACTGCTTTCACTAAAATGGAACATTGTTGAAATATACAGGTTTACCATGGCTGAAATATTTCTTGGATGTGTACATTTTTATTAAATTTCAGCAAAAAAAAATAAATTATGATGGATCTCTGACACTGTTCTCTGATTACTTTTAGTGATCATAAAACTTGAGTTCTTGAAATGTAAAGAGTTGTTTCAACAGTTTCATTTGGGAAAAAAAATCCACGTTTTTCTTTTCACTCCACATCAGAATGGAAGTAATCTTAAAAGCGAGTGGCAGGTTGAATTATTTATATGGAAAAGTTATTAATTAACTTTCTTTCCAGTAGAATTACTGAGTATTGTAGCTACTGCAGCTCATTTTTATTAACAAAGGCATGCTTGGCAAATCCACTTCTGGTACACTCCCTGAGATATAGTTTAAAAACCAAAGTGTGTCAAATGTCAGCTCTGCTGTCCCTCGTGGGATTCCTCCATCAAGCGATGTCTGTGCTAGACAGGCATTTTCTAAAACCATCCTCCAGCTTACTTGCTCAAGACCCACAGAGGATTCAGAAAAACAACGAAGTAATAATTTCAAAATAGTACATGAGTAGTTTTAAATATACAATTCTTTCATCATCATAAGTCAGTGAAAGGCAAAAATGCCATTTCAACCAACTCTTCCATAAAAATCTTACTTCCCAGAAAGAGGAGTATTGCTGTTGTGTAGCAGTAATGAGTGAGGCAAAGCTCGGTGGCAGAGACACTTTCTTCTCTAGGTTTCCAAATTCAGTGGTATTCTGTTTCTCTTCAGAATTACACATTGTTGATTGGTCATCCTCCTTTAAATAACTTTCTGACATGCAGTCATTCTAGGCATGCTGACAAGGGCTTTAAAATAGAAGATATAACATTTAGAAAATTTAGTTATTTCCACACAATGGTATGATTGCCTGTCTCCAAATATTCTTTGTCTCCCAAACACAGTTTGGGAATTTATTTCAAGGATCATATGTTTGTAATGGGTGCTTTTGCATAATAAATTAAGTGCCCTTCACATAAGCTCTGGTTTAAGAAATGTCATGGGTTTAATTAGATGGCTTTGTTCATGACTGGAATATACTCTGCCTGTCATGGTGAGAAACTGGAAACACTGGGGCCGAATCCACAACTCTCCAGAAAAAAACCCAAACTTCTACTGAAAATACATGGTGTTAACCTCCAGGAACTGCAAAACTGGTCCAAATTTAGTAAAATATTGACATCTTCTTGATATTCTTAACTTTATCTTATTTTCAAAAAGAAAGAAGATACTGACACAGTCTGCAGAGAAGAAAAAACCTTGAAGACATTCATTTATGGGCAGAAATTAATAAAAACTTTATTTTATCTTAGTAAATGCAGAAATTAGTAATAAAACTGTTGCTTTTCAGAAAGTAAAAGTTCAGTTATTTGAGGGCTTTATGAATTTCTGTGACTAATTTCCAGTTTATAATGCTAATCTTGCTTTTGAAATGATAATATATACATACACACATGCATACACCTGCTAATCCCTCCAGACACATATGTAGAGTGTACATATAACCACCTTTTGATGCATATTTTGAAGTGCGTAACATTGTTTTGTGAACTGTAATACATAAATTAAGATAGTGAAATAGTATATTGTGCTTTGTCACCAGTTTCTGAAAATGTGTGACTGTATTCAACTAAAAAACTCCTTGCTTGTATTGTGAGAGAGATTTATTTCTTAAATATAAATAAAATCAGATAAGAAATAATGCAAGTTAATTTGATCATTTTCTTATAGAAATTAAAAAAAAACAGAGCTCAGTGATAAGAAGAGTTCTCAGAAGATCAGAGAGTTCAGAAGACATCACTAGGGGAAAAGAACAGGAAGGGGAAAGGAAGAGAAATGAGAAATTTAAAGCTTATAACATCTCAAGTAAAATAAAGAAAGATCTGGGCTGCTTTACTAAAAGAAAAAAACTAGAGGAAGTTGAAAACATCCATCCTGGGCTCATTCTGTCAGTGAGAGAGAGCAAATGCAACCTCCAGAAATCTGAATGCACTTGATCCATTGAATTGTCAATCACAGGAGGATTTCAGTATGCTGATTCTGAACTCTGATTTACATCAGTGTAGGAGTTACTGAGTAAGGATCACGGGTATAGGAGGTTAGCTTGGGAATACAGTTTCTGAAGGAGGTTAAATGAGATAAAAAAATTGAATGAGCAAGGTTAAAAAGATAAACTGAAGAGAGGGAAAGCAGAGGAAAACGAAAGGGAAAGGGAATCTTGCTATTATGTCTTTTGATTATTTTCACGCAGATTCTCATGTTTGGTATTTTCCTGGGATAAATTTTTGTCCAAAGAGATCAGTTGGTGCCTTGTTGTAACAAATGTTTGTTGCTCTTATGCCTCCTTAGATAATGGAAAGTGATTGTGATATCTGGGAGTCTAACTCTATGAGCAGCTGCTATGTGTGAATATTTCATGGCATGACTTGCTTGACCTACCTTGCTCCTGGTTTGGAGTATTACAATGAGCAACAGATGAACATTTTCAAGCTTGAATGCTCACTTAAGTCCTAAACCTAGAACTAAACCTGAAATAAATAACCAGAGGCAGTCCGCGTTGGTGGAGCCAACACTTCTGAGCAGCTTCTTTCAAGACAAGATGCTTCTTTCACTGCATGCATGGCTTCTGAGGATTTATACTTGAAAATGTTGGCTTCATTCCTCAGAATATTTCTCTGCCATCTGCACATTTTCCACCCCACTATTTTGCAGTGCCCATCTGCTTTCACTAAGCATTTTCTTATAGGTCCTGGACACAACGTGTTATCCTAGAAAGTTATGTGAAAAGCTATTTATCTGTTTGTCTCAAAGCCTTAAAAGTTTTAAGGCATTTATTTCCCCACAATCTGTGCAAGTTGGGAAGATAATAGTTTTCTCCATTATCTGAGGCAGAGGTCTAATACCAAAAGATGCTTGATGCAGGAGACTTTCTATGAGGCAGAGCCAACTTCTTCAACTTTGCAGGCACAGAATCCTGCAATTCATGTAGTGTGTGAATTTCTGTCACTGAGGTGCTTCTGCCACCTTATGCTGGATGTACCTGCATTGCTTGGGGATTTACACTGAAAACTATCTCCTGACAAGACGGCAAACCAGACATCTTCCCAGCTATCTTCTCATAATGGAACAGTTTAGATGATGGTCTCGTGCCAATTCCAATGAGAAATAAAGACTTTTATAGTCTATGTGGTAGTGTATATACACATTCCTTCCAAAAATCCCAATATTTGGGGCATTCATGTGAGAAGAAAAAATGTATTTTTACTTTAACATGTCAGGATCTGGACTAGTATGCCCCTTTTATGTGAGAACACCTTAATCAACAGGGAGAGAAAAAACATATTGAAATATTTTCTTTTTTTAATAGTTTATTTATTCACTGGTACAGAGAGAAATGCCAGCAGCATGTTTTTAAACTGGGATATAAGAGAGACAGGCATAGACTTCTGTTTTCATATATTTTACATTTTGCAACAACTTTGAAAAGTCACACATTCAGCTGTAGCATTAAGCAAAAAGGAAAAAGCCACCAAAATAAATTTATATAAGCAGAGGATAAAATCTACAGATGTTTTTAACAAATCACACATGTAAAAAGTCATAGTAGGCAGGTATTAAACATTAACAGACACCTATATATCAAAACTGAGAAAGAATCACTTCAGCCTTTAGGCAAAAGATAACCTCTCCTGAGGGTAATTCACATAGTGATTTTGGGAATTTTTGGCAGAGTTAAATGGCAACCGGATATCCCCAATCTGTTACTGCAAGCAACAAAGAAGAGAGTTGCATGTTTTACCACTCATCTTACATTTTCCATAGTGTTTTACATCATACCTCTCCTAACAGACATAAAAATTTAATGACGGGACTTTAAAATTTGTCTGTGCACTGCATCTCATCCAGGATATATGGGGGCTAGTGGAAGGCTATCCATATCACTGCCAGAGCTCATTTCCATTGTTCTTAGACACGTGCCTTTTGGAGGTAAACCAAAAGAAATAAAACAGTACTAAAACCAAGCAGGAGTATCCAAGTCTATAGCACTATAATCAGCAAAGAAAGCATGTTAAGGTCTGTCAAAGGCGTTGGGGAGGGGGGAAGGATGCTATGTCCTCTGTAAAACTCCACAGGTTCAAGCTTCAGTTAAAGGGATGGAGAACAGGTACCTGTCTGGGAGGAGATGCTCCCGTAGGACTGCTCCTTGTGCACTACCAGTGTAGCATTCTTTTTTTCAGCTTCACACCGTAACCACTGGGAACAAAGCAGATGTTTCCTCCTGGAGCTCCATAAAGTGACACAAATCAGGGCAAACATAAACATAAGCAAAATGAAATTTTGAAGCATGTTTGCATATAAGAACTGAAAGAATAATTAGGACTTCATTAAAAAGTTACACCTTAGTGTTTTAATACGGATAACATTTAAAAATTTAAAAAACAACATTGTGACATTTTTGTTAAATTGTGACATTATTGTTAAATTGTTTTTTAATACTCAATTGTATGAGATTCTGGACTATGTGATGAACACCATACACAAACAAAAACAGCAACAAAAGTTAAGGGACTGTGTGGGTTTGAACAGTCAGCAAAGACTTGCTAATAAATGCCCAAAGTCTTGACTTCCACTTGCAGTCTAACAACTGTACAGTAACAGTGAGCTTACAAGCAAGAATAGCATGAAAAAAAGGGTGGTTAATCTCATTCTTTGGAAACTAGGAGTAATTTAATCAGCACTGAATGTATTGGCAGCCAAACGCTGGGGGAATTTACTTTATCTTTAGATATGAATGTTGCTATGTGACTATACAGGAGATTTCAGATATCATTGTTGTCAGGATTTCCAAGAATAAGAGTTTTTTTGTCACTGTAGAAAGAAAAATGCAATCTGATCCGTTACAATAGAAATATCTGAACATTTTTCCATGACATGTTATCTGTAAATAATGGAAAATTTATGGGAGATAAACAGTAAATAATTGCTCTAGATCTACTGTATTCATGCCACGCAGTCTGTCCATTGTTAAATGGTCAGGGAACATTAACCCAGAGTATAGTATCCTGTTATGCTAAGCATGGATACACCAAACAACTGCAGCAGTTACAAATATGCCAATTTTTAACTGTGTGAAACAGTTCTACTACACCAATTGAAACTTCTATTCAAGAAATATGTAATTTAAGCATGAATTAATGCTTAGTCCTGTTATTTGAACAAAGTGAGTAAAATTACAAATTGATCTCAGTAAAGATGTTTTCAGTCATGAAAAATGGAGGGAAATCCATAAACTCTTGCAGAAATGTGATTTAGAGGCACATACAAAGAAAGACCAATGGCATCTAGAGCAAGACATGTGCATGACAGCGATACTTGGCTAGACATTGAGATGCTTAAAATTAGATTTTTATACTTAGACCCATACAGACATGCTCACGGCTCCATTATAGTTGACATTATAGTTAATTAAGTCTAATTAACACAGTTGGAATCTAAAACCAAGTTTTATTCACCTCAGAGAAGACATCAAGGCTATGACTTCAACAGCAAATAAAACAGTTCCACAGCTTAGATACCTACAACATCAGAAAACTTCATGTGGTGACTGTAAGTGCTTCATTTCAGGAAGTCATCCTAAATGTTTCTTTGGTGCTCAGAGATTTTGTTTCTGCACTGTCCCAGTTTAAGCAGGTCACTGCTTGGCTTCCACATTTGTGGTTGCAGAATCCAAAAACTAAAGAGTTCTTAAGACTACAGAGAGATCCAGTCTGAAAACCTTGCTTCAGATATGACTAACTCCGTGTAAAGATTTTAGATCCTCCCAGTTCAATCGGAGGTCTAGCTCTACGTTCTAAAACATAGCTGACAGAAGAGATAAAAATCATGATTCTCTTATCAAGAAATAATTTAGTCAGCACTATGACTCTATTGCCTCATGGTCAAGGCATTCACAGAAGTAACTTTATTAAAGAAATTGTTTACTCAAGTGATTATACATTTTATTCTAACTGATCTCTCTTCGGAGACCATTTACAACCAATTCAATACAAACAATTATTTTCTCCTCAGCTTTGTGGGAAATTTGTGTAAAAAAAACTCGATGTGAGAGTTTCCTTATAGAAATTTACAGAAAAGTGTTTTAAACAAAATTTCTTTCAGTCAGCCCTAGGCTTTCACTCACTCATACCCACATACTCACAGACACAGAGATGCACATGTCCAATAGTCTGGCAAGGATCATCTGTGTGTTAAATGGATGAAAGAATGATTTTGGTTGCCGATTCTTCACAATGTCTCCTGGCTGCCTCTTTACTGGTGATAACAGGGAGGCTTTTGGACTGTTCTTCAATACGATGTATATATCAAAAATTATTTTAGGGTGATTCTTGTTTTTCAGAGTTTAATTTCACTTTCCATGAATCTGAGACAATGTGTTGCTTGTTGTATTTGTTTCCTCATTTATGGTATCTTTAAGGTTACAGTCTGCTTTCCTGTTAGGATAAGGGGAACAGGATAGATACATACAATATGGTGTATCTTTACAGCCATTCCCCTGTTATCAGACCACAGGCCCTCTGATCTTGATAAAACCACATTCTTCAATCTTTACCTATTCAATTGTTGTCTGTTTTGTCCTTTGCCATCAACACAGCCTCTTCTTTTAGCTCTTGCTGTATTGTTTTTTATAGAGTCATGGAATGGTTTGGGTTGGAAGGGACTTCTAAAGGAAGTTGCTGCAGTCCCTCTGCAGCAAGCAGGGACATCTTCAACTAGATCAGATTGCTCAAAGTCCCATCCTTTATTATTCAGTGTTATAGGTTTGAGAAGAAATGTTGTTCAGTGGTCTTAAATCCTCAAATCAGGCAAAACCAAATACGTACTGAACCATAAACCATATATCAACAATTATACTCTGTCTTGAAGAGTTTTATATTTAATGATTTAATTATTCCAGTCTTAGTACTGAAACGTTGTTTGTTTTGTTTTTTTTTTTAGTGGGGACACAACATAACCATCACTGAAAGCTTTTAAGAACAGAATAGAAAAACTTTGTCAAGTGTGACAAAGCTGATCCTGCACTGCAGCAAAGATAAAGGCTAAATGACCTTCTGAGATCCTTTCCAGACCTATTCCCTATTGTTTTGTAGGTGTCATGTATAAATTGTAACTATAAGATGCTGAAATTCCCATAATGTCTGCTGGGTAATATATATAGAGAGAGTAATGTGTATGTCTATATAAATATACATATGCACACAGTTCGTGAGTCAGTTGCTCTCAAGCTGGTGTTTTAAGAGAGATATGAAAGCTAAAGCTCCTTCTTATGCTACACTTTTCAGTAAGTATAAGTCTTAATAAAAATGAATCTAGAGTATTCTATTGAAACAAGACAGTCTTTATTTTGTATCTGGTTGAATTTTAACCTGAATTTATAAAACTTGCAGGCTTAAGAACACAGAGTTTACTTGATTTTAGATGTCATTAAGAAGCACAATGATAAAAGTAGTTATGCCATATCTGCAGGACCAGATTAGATAGAGCAGATTAGGGCAAATTCAACACATACTTGCAAGGTCAGGTCATGAATGGTCATTGCCTACGCTGGAAAGATCAGCCAGTTTTGCTTGTGTATTTTATGTAATCTTTTGGGTAGTCTTTTGTCTTTACTTTCCACAAATCTGCCATATCCTGCGATTTTCTATTTGCTTTTTGCTTCAGAGCTCAGCTGCTGCCCCAGGAGGCACCTGCACTGGAAACTGACTCTGCCGGATGTAGCCACTGCTTCTAACTTCCCACCTGGGCAGGCGTGAGAGCATAAACACTGCCCTGGAAGGACTTTTGCAGGTGTTGATATCTGTGTTTCCAGCATATGAGTACTGAAGTGTGCCCAGATGCTGAATCACTGCTGAGCTCAAAGGGACAGTTACAGGGAGGAAATTGTGCAGTCCAGACTGACTGGCTGGCTGAGACCTGCTAACTTCATCACCACCTCTGCTGATTCTGTCCTCCTTCCAGTTAATTTCAGGGTTTCTAGAGAGAAAAAGGTATGTTAGCAGATAGTTGTGCTATAAGAATTATGAATGGATGCAGACGTTTCAAATGGGGGCAATGACATTCCAGTGTATCACATGCTAAGGAAGAATGAGTGCCTGTTAGCAATTCTTTACTTGAGCCGGTGTTAGGTCTTGGAAAACTGGTTTAATTTCCTGCTGTGCTCTTCTGTAAGCTCAAAAGTGTCTTTCTCTTTGATCTTCTGGAATACCTAAGACTATGATCAACCCTGGCATAGCAAAGGGGGCAACTGGTCTGTTTCAAGCAGGATATGAAAATGCCTGTTTTCTCAAGCCAAGAGGAGACTGGATGCATATGTCTAGTAATGTTTCAAACTGTGGTGCTTCAAGAAAAGATAAGCACTCAGGCAAGAAATGCTGTCCTCTGTTGGCAAAGTTTTCCAAATGTGCATACCATGAGATGACTGAGTCTGCTGGATCTCCTTCTGCAAGGTGGGAGTTACTGTTCCTTCCCTGGAGATTAAGTGATTCTGCTTGGGGAGAGAAACTTCCAGAGGTGACAGGTTAGGTCAAGTGAAAGAGAATGAAGAGCTGTAGTAAAGAGCTTGGTGCTTGCACACGAAGAAAAGACTGTGAAATCAGTCATTCAGGGGTTGTAGCGTGACAGGGACATTGATATATGGAGTATATGTGGACTTAGCACAGACAGGCCACAGCTCCAGAGATTCAGTAGACCCTGGGGTGGAATTCTGGGTTGAGCTTCATTGCTATAACTTCATAACTGTGTCTCTAGAAGCCGAATAAGTGAAGTCTAGCCCTTAAGATGTCCCTGTTGACAGAACACCTGGAAACCGGTTGTACGCCCATAAAATGGAAAACAGTTAGAAATGAAAGGATAAATACTCAGATACACACATGTACTCATGAAGAAGATCACCAGTACTACTCACTCGGACTCGCTGTAGAGCCACCTATGGACACTGAAGATAAGTTACCTTGGTTTCTGCTGTAGCAAATAACCTTATGCATTAGGAGATGCTTGTGTACTACTCAGAAAAACTATTAAGAGACCCAGAAACAAGGTCTTCATCCTCAGGAAGAATGAAACCATCTTCTTATAATTTGGAAGTTTTAATAGGTATTCCTGCAGACCCTTAAAATGGTCTTACTTTCTTGAGATCCCTCAGATGTCCAAGGTGATCCTTCAGAGAAGGAGTGAGACAAAGAGCTAAAATCAGTGACAGCTTCAAACATTCATTTAGTCCTATTCTGCACTCAGGGCATCAAACCTGAGAACCCCGGATGGCTATTTTGAATGTGGCTTTAATATCTCAGAGGGGACACATATAAAAGGCATGAGAAGAAGTATATACTTTCATTGGGCCAGCCTTATATCTCAGAGTCTTTGCTACTCTGTATGTAATACTATCAGGGAACTGTTGTGATTTGGCTAATTCAGTTGTGATCTAGACTTGTTTAGAAGAAAGATGTTCTGGGTGAGGTATCAGTATCTGAAAGACATCAACTTGCAGCTATATCTCCCTCTATTTACCAGCATCTCAAAGTGTATTGTGGAGACTTGCCTTGGCAGAGAGGTATTTCATGTCTCTTAAGTTCTAACAAGATGTGTTGCCAACAGTCTGTGATTGCAAACATCTCAGTGCTGACAACCTAACAGGAAAAAATGGGAGGAATGGTGGTTTAATTATTTAATTTCAGGACAAAGGGGAAGGTTCAAGGCAGGAGTGTGATAAAAAGTGATGTTAGACAGAGAGTAAGAAATAGGGTATAAACAAATGATTTTCAGTTTCATAGCTGTATTAGCCTCTCAAAAATTTGCAGAACAGACTTGATTCTTTCCTTTTGCAGATGCACTTTAGTTCTAAGCCACAAATAAACCCAAAACCAGAAAAAAAAGCGAACTCAGCAAATACGATCAGAATCACAGAATCACCAAGTTGGAAAAGACCCATTGGATCATCGAGTCCAACCATTCCTATCAATCACTAAGCCATGCACCTATCCACCCATCTTTTAAATGCCTCCAGGGAAGACGAATCAACCACCTCCCTTGGAAGCCTCTGCCAGTGCACAATGACCCTTTCCATGAATTTTTTTCTGTTGCCCAGCCTAAACCTCCCCTGCTGAAGCTTGAGGCCATTCCCTCTTGTCCTGTCACCTCTCACTTGGGAGAAGAGGCCAGCACCCTCCTCTCTACAACCTCCTTTCAGGTAGTTGTAGAGAGCAATGAGGTCTCCCCTCAGCCTCCTCTTCTCAAGGCTAAACAACCCCAGCTCTCTCAGCCGCTCCTTATAAGATCTACTCTCCAGCCCCTTCACCAGCTTTGTTGCTCTTCTCTGGACTCACTCCAGAGCCTCAACATCCTTCTTGTGGTGATGGGCCCAGAACTGAACACAGTATTCGAGGAGCGGTCTCACCAGTGATGAGTGGTTCTATGATTCTATCCAGGAGAGATTTAGGCTGGACATTAGGAAAAAATTTTTCACAGAAAGGGTCACTGGGCACTGGATCAGGCTGCCCAGGGAGGTGGTTGATTCACCTTCCCTGGAGGTGTTTAAGGCACAGGTGGACAAGGTGCTAAGGGGCATGGTTTAGTGTTTGATAGGAATGGTTGGACTCAATGATCCGGTGGGTCTCTTCCAACCTGGTTATTCTATGATTCTATGAGTACAGAGGGAGAATAACCTCCCTGGACCTGCTGGTCATGCTGTTTCTGGTATCTCATGAAAGCGCAGGAATGTACAGCTGGAGTGAAAAACTTGCCATATTCCAGCTAAATCTGTCCTTTTTAGTTTGGATGCAATATTGCTAGGTGGCATTTGAGTGAATCTACACCTCAGAAATCCATCAATGTGTAAACACTGGAAATAATGAACTTATCTTTGAAAGAGCAAATTAACACATTATTTTCTCCCATTTATTTCTTTGCTTTTGTAGTGAGATAGCTGTAATTTAAAAGGATTAATTTATGGTCTGTCTGATTGTGTAGCAGGGGTATTGAATTTAAATATCATTAGGCTAGAATTTGCCCTGCTGATCTGGTAAATACAGTAATTTACAGATAATTAGCTACTAGCTGATGTCTTTTAGTTGCTGATAACCATGAAATATATCCCCAGTGCCCTGCCTTTGAAAACAGTTCCTGCCACCTTCCCGCTGCTGCCTATTCATCTGGACCTCTGCTTTGATAGGCTTATTTCAGCAGTAAGTAAAGATTTGATATTGTTGGCAAACTTGCTACTATCTAGTGCTTGAATTACAATGATGCTGTGTGATAATCCGACTAAAGCAAACTGGCAGAAAGCATGTAGCCATGTTTCAGATCATCTATAATTTTGCAGCTGTCAAGAGATTGTCTACTTCCAACAGCATTTAGCAACTAAAACATGTTGCAGTACTAGAAAACAGACTTGTTTGTTCTTTTCTCATGGAACATCATGGTTATGGATTTGTTAGTGTTGTAACCATTTGAACTTGATCTAAGTCTTTCCTTGGCAGGAAAGGCTTAGATCTTGTTTGTATCTGGTCTATCATCTGTGCTATCTGACCCACTAATGATTGTTTCTACAGAGCATGATACGCCTCGGAGTCCACACGTCCAGTAATCTGCCTGGCTTTCAACTAACATTATTTAATAGCACTGATGTAAAACAGGGCTATTCCAGAAAATAATAACTACAGTGTTTAAATTCCTCATAGTCAAGGGGAGAAACGCACTCATATACAAAACATGCATGAAATTAAAAAGAGTTACACAGCTTAAAAAATAAGGAAATGGTTTATTACTGGCATAAAGCCTCACTAGTATTGTCTTTTCTGAACTTATTAACAGTTTTCAGTGGTTTCTTAATCCTCCACTACATTCAGTGGGCATTACATAAAATAAAGCATGAGGTGAAAGGATCTTTGCTTCTGTTTTGGTTTTTGGGCTTTTTTTTCTCTTTTCTTGCCTATTCCATCACCCTTCCTTGGCTATTTAACGCCCCATTATCCATTAGGAAAACACATATTAAATGGATAGGCAAAACTCCAGTTAAGCCTCATCTCTGGAAGTTATGGCCCACCAACATGCGCTTCATTGATACTCCCTACACTAACACCTGTCACATCACTTGCTGTTATCTAGGCTGAAGGTCTTTCATGGGCTCTGCAATGAGAAATGATCTCTGAAATTTTTATTGCCTAGGCTACTTAAAATTAGACAAGGGTCCCAGTCTTGAAAAACAGTGCCATAGGGAATAGGCCTGCATAGTATCAATAATTTTCAGAAAATTACGATCCAATTACATTACCAAGGGTTTCAAGAAGCACATCCTAAGACCTTGCACACAATGAATGGTTGTTAATGCGAACACTGTAATCCAAGCAATGTGCCTAGCTAATCATAGAATCATTTAGGTTGGAAAAGACCTCTAAGGTTATTGAGTCCAGCTGTTTACATAACGCTGCCAAGTCCACCCCTAAATCATGTCCCTAAGTGTCACATGTACATATCTTTTAAATACTTCCAGGGATGGTGGTGTAACCACTTCCCTGGGTGCCTGTTCCAATGCTTAATAATCTTTTCAGTGAAGAAGAGGGTACTGTATGCTAAACCCAGATCCTTTTTATTTGGAGTTTTAGTTGTGAATATGGCTTTAGGATGCTATATTCTCATCTCTGCTGTGAGATGAGACTGACCCCATCAATTCTACCATATAAAGTAGCTGTCAATTGACAAGAACTTCTACACATTGGCAGAGTTGGGACAACATCAAACCAGTGAATGGTGTGAATTTTGGGGTCATTGTGTGCATTTTGGGATAGTCCGATGCAGGGACAGGAAATGGACTCAATGATCCTTGTTGGTAGATCCCTTCCAACTCAGGACATTCTATGATTCTACAGTTCTATGATTCAGAAATATAAGTGGTATCTTGCAACCACTATCCAACCACTCATAAAGGGTCCAGCCATAACTTTTGTTTCAGATATGCTTTCTTTAGAAGAGGAGTGAAGTCCATACTTCTAATGAAAAAACAGTTGATTCTTGTGTCAACATACAAGAACAACTTTGTTATATCAGGACAAATATCTGCATAGCTCACTGATCTGCCATCTTTGTCAATGGCTACTAGTAGATACTTTGGGAACGGACGGTAAAACAGGGCAAACCCACAATGATTTTTCCCACGGTTATACCCTTGTAACTTCCAGTAATTTGAGACTCAGGGACTTTCAGTACAGAAGTTCTTCCATGAATTCTTCCATTAATTTTGTCTAATTGCTTTTTGAACCCGTTTATATTTTTGGCATCTACAACATCCTATGCCAATAAGTGCTAAAATTGAATTATGTGTCACATGAAAAATATTTCCTTTCATTTGATGTAAACCAGTTGCTTGTAATTTCATTTTGTTCCACCTTCTCTTTGTGTTACGGGAAACAGTGAATAGTATTCCCTATTCACCCTCTCTATGCCTTTCACAGTTTCTACATACATCTCTCCAATTTCCCCATATTTATTTATTTTCCATACTGTAGAATCCTAGTTCATATGAAACATTCCAAACTACCAATTATCATTTTATTCACATTTTATTGTGTTCCTTTGGGGTAGAATCAGAGTGTCTTATTTCCATTTGATTCTTTATTTATTTTCATAATAGTCTTGCTATTCTACTTTCCATTTTGATGACTTCTGAACATTAAAAACGTATTTTCAGAGAACTTTCCATAAGATATATTCCAGGGTCACCTTCCTCATGATAATTTGAAATCTGTTATCATGTTTGTCTAATATTTGGTTGTTTCCCTTTAGGATAATAGGTATTAATTTGCATTTACTAAGGGTGAATTTTATTTGCCACACTATCATGCAGATATTCTATAACATAAGACCATTCTGCAACTTTTCTTTGTCAGTTCCAGTGCTGACTCTTATAATTAATTTTTAGGATTTTTTGCTTAATTATTTACCTTTTAACCACTATTTACCTCATTTAAGAATATGTTTAATATCATATGTCGACACAGAGATAGATACCTGAGGGACTACCAGTGCCTTCATTCCTTGTAAAAGACCTACTGTTTATCTCTCATCTTTCTCTACTGTTCTTTGATTAGTTACTAACCTATGGATAGGTATCACTGTAACCGGAAATAAAAGTGAGTAGCATTTAACTGCAAATCTTTATCAAAATAGAATCATGGAATCATAGAATCGTAGAATAAAGATTGGAAGGTACCTTTAAAGGTCATCAAGTCCAACACACCTGCAATGAGCAGGGACATCTTCAACTCAGCCAGGTTGCTCAGAACCCCATCCAACCTGACCTTGAATGTTTCCAGGGATGGGACATCCACCACCTCTCTGGGCAACATGTGCCAGTGTTTCACCACTCTCATTATAAAACTGTCCTTCTTATATCTAGTCTATATCTACTCTCTTCTAGTTTAAACCATTACTTCTTGTACTATTGCTACAGGCAGTTCATCCACTCAAGAGGTGTGCGAAGAGAGGTTGCCAGTGAAAACTGAGGCAAAAAAATTTTTGAGTGCCTGTAGCCTTATCCTTGTTTTTTGGTACCAGTTTGCCAGTCTTGCCCATCACGGGGGGTAGTCTTTCTTTGGCCTTCAGTATTTCTTGATGGAGAAGATGGAATTAATTTCTTAAGTTTGAATAGTTTTACAGAAAGGTACATTATAAAAGGGCCTTTTGAACTGATGGAAAGCTGGGCTGGAATGAGTTTTGGATTAATCTCTTCCCTTTTTCTTGGACACTAAGACTAGAAATTCTATATTTTATAGTCTTGGCTCTACAAGGTTTCCCCAACAGAGACATCTTCTCTCCTATAGTCCTCTTTTGGCCTCTTTTTTGCTCCTTAGCCTTATAGGCTAGTCATTACAGTAACTATTGACAATGGTGATCCATGTGGGATCGTGGGATAACAGAGAAGCAGAGATATCACAAAGTGTAAAGGTATGTAGTCTTAATTGCAGGAAATAGGAACCAATTGCATCTCACCCTTACTGTGTGAAACTTGTTAAGTCAAGGAATACCTAAATTAAATCAAAGAGGCAGACACAATCTTCCCAAGCCTTCTAGTATTTTTCTTTGCAGTTTTACTGGTTGATAGTAATTCAGAATTGAAAATCAGACAGAATTTAGTCTTTGAGCAATAGACAAAATTTAGTGTGACCCATTTTCCGAGTTATGATGGAGACTGGATTTTCTTTGTCTGGGAAAAGATGTCAGCAACTTGCACGTGGTATCTGTCAAATATCAGCAGTTCTGAGTAGAAATTTTTATGCTTGGGAGAAAAATGCCAAACTCAGGGAAGGTTTAGATGGGGAATGGGAATTGGAGATTGCTTTGTAAGAGATGACATCTGATCGCCTTCTATGATAAAGTGATTCAGCTACTGGACGAGGGAAAGGCTGCGGACGTGGTCTTCCTGGACTTCAGCAAAGCCTTTGACACAGTTTCTCACAGCGTTCTGCTTGAGAAACTGTCAGCCTCTGGGCTGGACAGGCGCACACTCTCCTGGGTGGAAAACTGGTTGGATGGCCGGGCCCAGAGAGTGGTGGGAAATGGTGTGAAATCCAGCTGGAGGCCAGTGACAAGTGTGGTTCCCCAGGGCTCGGTGCTGGGTCCAGCCCTGTTCAATGTCTTTATCAATGACCTGGATGAAGGCATCGAGTGCACCCTTAGCAAGTTTGCGGACGACACTAAGCTGGGTGGGAGTGTCGATCTGCTGGAGGGTAGGGAGACTCTGCAAAGGGATCTGAACAGGCTGGACCGCTGGGCAGAGTCCAATGGCATGAGGTTTAACAAGGCCAAATGCCGGGTCCTGCACTTGGGGCACAACAACCCTGTGCAGCTACAGACTAGGAGAAGTCTGTCTAGAAATCTGCCTGGAGGAGAGGGACCTGGGGGTGTTGGTTGACAGCGACTGAACATGAGCCAGCAGTGTGCCCAGGTGGCCAAGAAGGCCAATGGCATCTTGGCTTGGATCAGAAACGGCGTGACCAGCAGGTCCAGGGAGGTTATCCTCCCTCTGTACTCGGCACTGGTGAGACCGCTCCTCGAATCCTGTGTTCAGTTCTGGGCCCCTCACCACAAGAAGGATGTTGAGGCTCTGGAACGAGTCCAGAGAAGAGCAACAAAGCTGGTGAAGGGGCTGGAGAACAGGCCTTATGAGGAGCGGCTAAGAGAGCTGGGGGTGTTTAGCCTGGAGAAGAGGAGGCTGAGGGGAGACCTCATTGCTCTCTATAACTACCTGAAAGGAGGTTGTAGAGAGGAGGGTGATGGCCTCTTCTCCCAAGTGACAGGGGACAGGACAAGAGGGAATGGCCTCAAGCTCCGCCAGGGGAGGTTTAGGCTGGACATTAGGAAAAAAATTTTCACAGAAAGGGTCATTGGGCACTGGAACAGGCTGCCCAGGGAGGTGGTTGATTCACCTTCCCTGGAGGTGTTTAAGGCACGGGTGGATGAGGTGCTAAGGGCCGTGGTTTAGTGTTTGATAGGAATGGTTGTACTCGATGATCTGGTGGGTCTCTTCCAACCTGCTTATTCTATGATTCTATGATTCTATGATTCTAAGAACAAAGCAATTTGAAATATCTGTAACTGCTGTGTTCTTAAAGGTGTAGTCTGCTAAACTATACATAAAGAAAACCAAAGGTTTCCAGGGGCTGACATTCAATATGATTTATAGAAGCAAATACACTTGAATAGAAATATGTGCTAAGGATGCACTGCTTCTTATTTTACCATCCAACATAAAAGAAACAAATAAACCTGGTTACTTATTCTTCATTAACTATTGAAGTCTCTGGAGCCTCATTATGGTTGTGTTTTGCTCCTTGGACTTCAGTTAAGCACCAAAACTTGGACATATTTTCTATACCCATGGGATTCAAAGACTTGTTGTACAAGATAGAAATTCATTACAGGAATAGAACAGAAGTGTTGACTTCAAGTCAACACTGAATTTTGAGATTAGAGAAACAAAATAAAAATTCATGAGGCACATTCATTTACTTTTTCAACAGATAAGGACTTGCAGGCAGAGTAGCAGCCATTTTAAATAAGCACTCTGACAAATGTACTCTGTTACCAGAGTAATCCTAATTTGTCTAAACATATTTAACATTTAGATATTTCACAAATAATGGCAACAAATCATTTGCTAGCTTTCTTTGATGCTGCATCCAATATTTTTCTAGTCACTTTGTTTGGCAACCAAAATGTTATTGTTTGGATTTCCTACCAGTTTACTATTCAACCAGTATTTGAGGCAATTCCCCATTCTGCCTGTTTCTTTTTTTCCTAAACAGTCCTGGCCAACGTGCACAGAATCATCTGTTACATACCAGTATAAATGAGACTGTGTAGAGGTTATAGTAGTGAGATGTTGTTTCAGCTGCCTGGTTAGAAGATACAGTGAAAGGAGAAGGCTACATTTTATGCTTTCAGTAAAACTTTAATTGAATCGGAATTCACACTGAAATTGTGCTAAACTTGCAGATCCACAGCTTTTTAAATTTATCAATCTGTAGTTCTTTGCATGCATGTGAAGAGCAATACAGCCTCATGAAATTGGACATGAATTTTAGTGATTTAATAGGAATGATTGGACTCGATGATCCAGTAGGTCTTTTCCAACCTAGTGATTCTGTGATTCTATGAAATCTAAACAATCCATGTAATAAGCATATGGCTCTTTCTGAAATGAGAATAAGGAAAGGAGAGGGAAAAAAAGAAAGCAAGAGGATAAAGAAACACCAGGAAACAACATAATTTGCTCAAAGCTTTGTGGTATATTCGACACAAATTTCTGAGCTCACATGTAAAATCCCACATTTAGAAAATCAGCTGAGCTTCCTAATAGAAGCAGTTATTGTATCGTGCAGCTATGCCTTGTATTATTATTTGCACAAGGATTATAAAGAAGAGTTATTTCTTTGTGAAAGTATAGGCCAAGGTATAATAACCCTGTTTCACTTCTTGACTTTCAGAACAGTTTCTGAAAGAATTAGCTGATATGAAAGAACTCAGCCATGAGATGTTCTTCACTTGAGAATGCCCATGGTCATTTAAGAAAAGCTCGTGTCCCCAGCCATGTAGCATAGAGTCTTGTTTGCCTCTCATTTAGTGCAGGCTGCTGGGTTGTTCTGCGCAGCTTTAGCAGAGGCAATAAATGGTGCATTCAAAAGCAAAACAGAAAACAACAAAAAGAAGAAAAAGGGAAAATCTTGATTCATACCAGGTAGCAGTTTTGGAAACCTGTAAGCATGCACAAGTATTTTTCCCTCAGAAAAGCATATCGATTTCCCAAAGTTTATACAGGGGAATGCTTTCTAATGTGTCCAAGCATCTCAGCATTTCACTGTCTGCAGTAATTTTAATGTGAAACTGAGTAACTTTTGCCCTTGTTCTGGTTAGCGATATTTTTGGAAGATACAAGCTGGCTTTAGGGATTCTTAGTTTCCTTAATGTCATCTGATATCCATGATGGTGCTGGCCTGGACTCTAGACCTACTCCTTTGACCTGCTTATATTTATTTGTGAGGTTGATGTCCAGCCCTGAAACTTAAACTGTGTTTGATCCTTCTCTTGCCAAAAGTGACTATAATAGAGCTAAGGTATTAAGGGTCCAAAAGCCTTACTTTTGACTGGGATTTTCCTCCTGCTATTAGAAGCAGTCCAGTAAACTTCCAGCCCTTCAGTCAAGTTACAGCTGCTGTAGGTAGATCACACCCACTTAGCATGTGGATGACGTGCGGGAGTAAGGCCAACACGTACAGGAACACAAGATGATAAAGAAAGTAGAGGTCCCAACAAAAATAGTCAGAATTAGTATATTTCAGATTTCAGGGCATTTATTATTATTATTAACATTATCTTCTAAGTTGTTATAGGGCTGATGCTGTTTAGGCTATGTCCAAAAGGTGTGCAAATCCCAGAAAAGGATAATTCCTATCTATTCTGCTGCAGTCTGCTTTCAGATAAACATGAACAGTGATATTCTGCTCATGCCCTTCATGGAAACAAAGTGTTTAGAGAAGGGAAGAAGATCATTTCACTGAGTTGTGACTACAGAACACAAGAGACACCTTGACCCAGTAGAGTATTTACTGAGGCATGCCCTGGCAGGACAGTGATCTGGGTTTTGAAATATTTCTGTGATGGAAGTGGATAGTAGAGCATCATAGATAAAATATGTAAAGCACCTCTGGATAAGCATCAGTGCTTACATCTCTGTTTACTCTCTTATTTAAAAAATAGACTGGATTTGCCTAGTTCATCACTTTCCCTCTTGAATTTGTGCTGTGGCCAAATGAGTTTTATGCTCTTCTGTGTACAATCACAGCATAAAAGAACGGCAAGTACTATTTTTATCTAAATAGTCCTTTGTCTAGTGATTAAGGTACAATGCAAAGTTATCTGGCCTTAAAATTTCTCAAGTAGTGGAGAGTGTGGAGGTTATACATCCAGCTCGCTAAAGGAGATATGATATTAAGCTGATATTCATGCATAAAATTTAAAGGGCAGCTCCATGTCCTCAGCCTTCATTTGTATTTTAAATGAAGTCCTCACTGACGAGTTGTTTGAAATGTGGCTTTGAAAACAAGCTCTCCACAGATAAGTCTGAATTTTTAGTCTCTTGAGTTAGGTGAACTTAACCCTGGGCCTGGTTTGAGAAAGGTCTCAGATCTCCAAAATAGAGACCGTCCCTTCCTTTTTTATTAAGGGATACTTTTTGGCTGACTTTATAAAACTTCCTTTTAAGAAATATGGTGGGGGTGGTGATTCCGTTTAGCCTGGAGAAAAGGAGGCTGAGGGGAGACCTCTTTGCTTTCTGCAACTACCTGAAAGGAAGTTGTGGAGAGGAGGGAGCTGGGCTCTTCTCCCAAGTGACAGGGGACAGGACAAGAGGGAATGGCCTCAAGCTCCACCAGGGGAGGTTTAGGCTGGACATTAGGAAAAAATTTTTCACGGAAGGGTCATTGGGCACTGGAACAGGCTGCCCAGGGAGGTGGTTGAGTCACCTTCCCTGGAGGTGTTTAAGGGACGGGTGGACGAGGTGCTGAGGGACATGGTTTAGTGTTTGATAGGAATGGTTGGACTCGACGATCCAGTGGGTCTTTTCCAACCTAGTGATTCTGTGATTCAATATTCAGGTCTGGACAATGAGGAAAGCTGCTCTAAAGTAATTTCTTTGACCTTCAGAACCAGTGGTGTTTCTTTAGTATTTTGTTTAGATTTTCAGTAATCAGTTTTTATATCAATATTTCTGGCTACCTTGTCCTACTATAAACCCTGGAGATCGTGGAGTGCACTCTGTCTTTGTGCCTGGACGTGGGCATGTGCGACCAGGTGACTTAAAAAATGATACTCCAGCTTTGCACCACTGTTTCATTCCTGGAAAGGAAGATGCTCATGCCATGTCCTGTCACAGCCCATGAAAATGACCCCGTGTGCTCTTATCTGCCTTTATAAAACAAGAAAAAATCTTTACAAAGCTAACAGCAAAGGCAGATGATTGTTTAGAAAAAAGATATTTTCTTTAATAACCTCAGAAAGGTACTCAAAATACATTCCAATATGAATCTTTTGCCCATAGAGAACTCAGACTCTGGAATGAAAATTAAACAAAAGGTATGAAACAGGCTAGGGGCAAACAACTCTTCTGAAGCTATTTGTTTCAGCTGAAGCCATTACGGGCCCCAAATGTACCTAGTTTATGGCTTGGCTGCCAAAAGGCTTCTGCATCTATTTTCTAATCTACTTTCAGGCAAGGTCCATGAGAGAGATGGTGGCAGTGATGGCAGAAGACTGCATACCAGCCCGGACACCTTTATCTGAAGTAAATTGGGGATTGTTCACTGGATTCCTCCCACAACAGGGCTGTGGGGTCAGCAACCTCTAACAGACCCATGGGAACAAACAGCCTGGGACTGCCAGCGTTTTCTGCCATCTAAACAGACGTTCATCATTGCCTGATTGTTAGCTTTGTAGCATTACCATTTCACTTTTGTCTATTTTGTGACCTGAGCTACAAAATGTCTGTTTCAGATGTGGTACAAGTGTAGTGGAATACAAATGTACTTGATAGTGAGCATTAGCATATTAGGTGGTAATGAGTAATCTGTGCTTTCGGATTCTCACTGACAACTGTTCTGAAACACTTGCAGCTTAACAGATGCATCGAGCAGAAAATAAGCTATATCAAGGTGGAATGTTAAACAATAATTATCTTGCTGTTTGATTATAATACATTTCAACTGCCAATTGCTTCTCCTTCAGATTTCTCAATATCATATTTGAAGTGCAATCTGTCTTCTAATTTAAAATGGCTAGATTGGGAGAGCTGGCATTTTATTATCTCCTTTTTCCTTGTGTGTATCTGAATATTTGATATGTACAAATACATACCAGACTCACAATTTTGTACACAGAAGTGGACTATTTCTTACCTCTGTTGCGTGCTATTCATATTTATGAAGAATAAAATATCAGGATGGATATCAAGTCATCAATACATTTCACTGAAACAGTATGAAAATTTACTCTGATTTATCATCTCTTAAAAATTCATCCTTTGGTTAAGATGAATTAACACTTTATGTTCACAGACAATATCATATAAAAAATTTTGTGTGATCTTATCGATGTCAAAGATAGGATGTGTTGCCATGGTAGATAGTATTTGTGATGATGCAGTTCTATTATTTTTAGTGACTTTAGAAGCTCCAGGGGAATTACAGAGAGAAAAAAGGATTTCAGAAAGTTAGCTAGATGCAGCTGATTAGCAAAACTATCAAGCATAAGGGTCTACCTTTGACTCAGGTTTTGTTTTTTTGCTGATTGGTATTTCACATAGAAAGAAAACATCACATCACATTGCAGCTGTTGGATGACATACTTATAAGATGTACACATTCCTGCTGAGGTCAAAAACCTACAAAAAATTAAGCCTCCAAAAACAAGCTACAAAACCCTAATCAATGTTAAATGAGCAGATCTTTTTTTAATACGTTCTTTTCTGTAGGGTAATTGAGGATTGATTTGTGTTATAGAATATTTTCCAATCGACAGAAAAAGCCAGTGTATTGATTTGTTACCACATTTTACTCTTTCTACATATCTTAGATTAGTGGTTGTTACTTTGCCGTTATAGCAGGTCTGTCACTGAGGAGCCAGTTCCTGGCGATTTTCCATATGTCTTATGTGAGCCAAAGTTGCTTTTAACCTCTGGAGAAAAAGTAGAGGTTTCAGAAGACTTAGAAAGGTACTTTCAGCAAGATGGACTCTGGGCATAGCCTGGTCATTACCTGGTCACCAACTCTATGCTGAAACACTGGCACAGAGGGGCTCACAGCAGGCAAGTACATCCCATTGTGCTTTTCCAGTCCTGAATTCCATTTGAAGGCACTTTTGGTCAGCAGTCTGGGAATTAGACAACTTGCCCAAGAAATGCAAGACCTTGGCCATCAACCTTATTCTGGGAGATACTGAAACCACATCTTCCTTGTTGCAGTGTCTGGGGCACACCTGGCTGCTGGATAATCCGCAGGGCAGATGAAGCTGGACCACTGTGCAGAAAGGGCTGCAAGAAATTCATGAGGCCAGGGAGAGAAAAACTCATGGGGCATGGAGATATATCTATTCCCAATACTGTTCATGCTTTTATCCTTTGGCTTTTAAATGGATAGTGCACAAGCAGAGCTCAGAAAAGGAACCAGAATGAGAAAAATTTTGTTATGTGTCCTCTTGTTTGCCTTCTCAGGCTACTGCACTCTGTAAGACACTAAATGTGGAAAAAATGTGTACAGATAAAGGGCTGAGAGTCCCATTCAAGCCCAGCATCTGTAACAGTGGCTGCAGGTGAAGGAATCTCAGTAGCATGAGAGCTTACTTCTGGTTCAGGCACATTCAGACCCAAAATCCAGCTTGTAGGTAGGTAGGATCAGCTTTGGTCACTGTGATTCTGGTCCACTTGAATTTGTCCATCAACTACTGTATTTCACAAACTATGTGTAATATTGTTGGACTTTATTAAAGTCCATGGGGAAAATGTTGTGAAAACATAAGTTTAAAATGTAGTTTATTACAGATATGGGCCTATTAAATTGAAGGACATAAAGTGGTGAAACAAATTATTAAGAAAAATAAAAACTAACAGACAGTTGCAGGCATTCTGCTGGGGAAAAAAAAATATTTTCTGCTCAGCCACAAGCTCAGTAGTGGTGAGATATGATCCGTTTAATGCAATTTGAAATGTAAAACCACTCATACTAGATCACAATGTATGAAGTGTATGCTCTAATAGCGCATTCAAAGACAAATATTGTCACGTTGTACAAAAAGCATATCCACAAACTTTTCTCTTCTGGGAAATTTCAGCACTCCTTTGTATAAAGAACTGATTTTATCACTTCAGAAAATTCTTCTAAATCTAGATACGGTTGTTAGGATTTTACAAAAAATACTTATGTTGTGTTTGTCCTCATTAGCAAGCTAAGAGCTGCTCCTCCTTAACATTCAGAACCAACTGCAAGACTTCAGTAAACAGATTAATGTTGAAGAGAAAATAGGAGAAACTTTCTGTCCTTTAAGAGATTGTTTACATATGAGGAGATTAATAGCAGTCACTGGGGAAACCGAACCAAGAATCTATCTTCCAAAACTTCCTAGGTGATAACAGTAAAAAGAAGTCAAGGTCAGATTAAAATAAAAATTTTGTAGATTCTTATGGGCAGCTCCAGGTCTGAAGGTCAAAGAACCTTCACATTTTAAATCCAGATCTGAATCTTTTACAGTGCAGACCCAGGCTACTGTAGCAACATTCAGTTTAATGCAGTAGAATTGATCTTGGAATCCACATTTTTTAGGTGTTCTTTTTAGGTATGTTGTTTATTTTTTTTTGCCAAACACAAAAGAGGTTTATACAACTGTATGTGCTGAGGTTTATCTTGCATATATGGTGATTTTCTGAATCCTCCCTTTTAACTGGAAAGACTAGTATTATTTCTATTACATTTGGCAAAATGGTAGCGATCTCAAAAATTATTAAGCTCCAAATTTTATGCAAATAAATGAACAATTAGAGGAGAGGAAGTCTGTTAATTAAAGCCTGAGGTAGAAATTTATACTCTGTTTGAAAGTGCATGAAAAAGAATCCTGGAGCCTGGAATGAAATGCCTCATTCGGACAGCAGCATTTGTGAAAAGCAGCGCTTCAAGCACTCACATCTGGCCAAAGTCAATCAAGTTCAAGACACGAATTTATAGGAAACCAAGCTTTATTAGCTTCAATGTTCAGGGAGAGATTTGTTTTACTTAGTAAATAATTTATTCCTCCATTTTTTGTAGTTTGCTGTGCCTCTGCTTCTGGCTAGGTTTGGGAGCAGAAATGCACTAAAACTGTGAGAAAAGCCAAAGCATTTTTGAGCCAGTCTAAAGCACAAAGTCTGGGCAATCATGTGAAAATAAATTTGTTATGAGATTTGCAGCCCAGCTTCTAAATCAAATGGGTTTTGATAATAAGCACCCATTATAGCATGTCTTTTTCTGGTCTTTCTTTGGGTTGTTTCCTAGATGCTGTCACCTTAGTGTAAGATATATGAATTGTAATTATCTAGTCTAAGACTTTTCTCTTT
Organism: Phaenicophaeus curvirostris; assembly: GCF_032191515.1. Classification (NCBI taxonomy): domain Eukaryota; kingdom Metazoa; phylum Chordata; class Aves; order Cuculiformes; family Cuculidae; genus Phaenicophaeus; species Phaenicophaeus curvirostris. Next base: position 19,553,580 of record NC_091393.1, read on the forward strand.
CCTTGCTACATCATTTACAAAGAAACCCATTGCTAGGGCTTAAACCACTTTGAACCTTTTCAAATATCTGATTGAGAACAAGCTTTTCCTGACTGCTATATGAGAATCTCTGCTAACTCTGCAACCAGGTGTGGGAGTGTCTGCAAGGAAACTGCATAGATATGCACATGTGTTTAGGCTTCAAAAAGTAAAACATACAAAATTATGGAGCTCTTTCCAAATGCTTATGTCCAAGGAAGCCAACCACAAGACTGATCAAAACATAATTTGATTGTGTCAATATGGCAAATGTACAATGGAGTCAGACCTTTTTCTTTCCTGTTTTCTCTTCTGTTTTTCTGCAATGCATAATAAATAAAATGTAACATTTCTAGCATGCAAATGGTAGCCTCAGCAGCTACCGTTTAAGCTTAAGAATATTTGCAGTGGGATTTCCTAAAAGGCTTCACCAAAAAAAAGGACTCATTGTTTCAAGCCAAAATGATCTTTTAGTAAAGACTGATCAAAATACTTCATACGGATTTTCATAAGCTTTTTGCTCACACTGTGTATTATTTGGCTTAGTGATCACAACTGAAAAGCATGGTTTTAATAAAGAAGTTGAATAAGTAGATTAAAGTAAGTTGCTGGGACTGCTTCATTCCAATCGTAAACAAAGTAAAGTAGTTTAATCAAGGCAAAATATATGTACGAAGTGTATTATCATTACTTCGTCTGTTTATTGCTTTACATTAGTATTTAAAGTAGCCAACATATCACAGATGATACGAAAGATTATTTTTTAATTACCAGTTGAGCTTCTTGTTATGCTTTTGCAATTTCTTCTGATGAAGGAGAGCTGTTGATATGAACTCTGATTCTAGTTAGCATTCCCCAAACACCCAGGAATCGATACTTTGTTTACAAGCCCACGGAAGGAATGATTGAGCCAATCACTTTGAATATACCCCTTGTACAAGGACAAATCCATGCTTCTGTGTATGCCTATGCCAACTGCAGATTGATTTTATTGACTTGACTATTTAGCATTAGGTGAAAGAAGTAGTAGGAAAGACAATTGTAATACTAATATCTCAGGCAATGTGCAACAAGACACACAAGAGCAGAGCTGAAAGCGTTCCCAGGCTTGGAACTGGGAGGGAATTTTGCTCAGGGATGTAGTTGCCAAGGGCTGCGAAGGGTTTTGGAGGTTTTCTGGCTTTGTTAAAATCATGTGGGTGTATTTCACGCAATCACATTCCTCTAAATGCTGGGAGGGTATTGCTGGTGACCCCATCTGCTCTTTGTCGCTGTGGCTTGATTCAGGCCTCCAGGATGCTGCTCTCTCTGAGCTGCCTTTGCTTCTTGGAAATCTGCAGCACATACAAGATGACGAGTGTAAGAACATTAATGTGGGCATATGATTACTGGCAACTTTGATATTAATCAACAAACAGTCATGTACCCAGTGGAACAATGATGCCTTTTTTCTAGGAAAGGAACAGTCAATCTTACTGGGCAATTTATATGTAAAGGAACTCCACTGCTTTTCCTGTAGCATTTAAAGCTTCTCCAGGGTATTTCCCTAATGAATAGTTTAAAAACATGTGACCCTCAGCCAAAGGACTGGTTGTATCACTAATGCTGCAGCCCCAAATGTTTGAAATCGAGCAACCCAGAGCTCTCAAAGTCTGAGGTGGAGCAAACAGGTCCCAATAAAGTAAGAGCTATTTAATTGCATCTTGCCATTACAACAGTATTTAGACCGAGATAGAGCTGTATTGTGATACATCCTCTTTTGAGTGTTTTTGCAGATGAATGACTAATCTCAAATATCCATGGGGTGCTTGGGATGCAGGTAACCATGGTTACTTTTGTTGCCTAGCGACACCTGCCTTGCGCAGCTGAGTGTGCTCCTGCTCATGCTACTTCCACACAGCACAGATCCATTGAGCTGCCAGTCCAGACCAGCTCTCTTGACATAGAATAAGTTGTTTTGGGTTTATCCTGCCGTCCAGAAGGTTCAAATATTTATCTGAAAAAAAAAGAAATAGGGAGGGGGTGAAACTCTGGTTTCAGTTATAGCTACATAAACCCAGTTGTGGCTTAAGGCAGAATCTGACTCAGTGTGTTGATGTAAATCTTCAGTTCTGCTGTAAGGTACAAGTTTGCACAAAATCTCATTCTGGGCAGAATTTAAGGATATCAATCTGTTTCTCAATCCAGACTCAGAACAAGTACTAACAAAGTAGGGTTTGGCTACTTTACTGAGTGAAGTGCAGTGATACTTCATTTAGAAAAAAGTAATGCTCCTTTATGCCATTTCAGAAACAGAAAATGTGTTTATTTTATAAATAATATTTTAAAACACACTTATAAAAAGGCTACAAGTCAGATTCTCCTAGTCATGTCAATTTAATCTGAGTTAATTGCAAACTAAGAACAGTAATTTTTACTGGACTTGTTTATGAAGGGCTTCTCAAATGCTGTTGACTCACCAGCATCTAGTCTTGGTATGCAGAGATCTGCGGCTGATGTCACAGCCTTGGGCTCTGAGCATTTTCTCAGAACAATTACTTGCAACCACTTTTCACCTGAGCACTTGGTACAGATATTTGTGGTGTAGCTGGGTTGCTTACACAAACAGGAGGACAAATTGCTGATGTAAGTGAGGCACTTTCTGTGCAATCTTGTCTGTCTGTAAACAGAGCTGCCCTTGTCTTCCTCCTCAGCCTTCACCTCTGCAGCACTTAACCAACACATTGCCTTGCAGCAGGGACAGATGAAATAAAATACTTTCTATGGTTATAATCCTGAGTTTGCTTTTCCAAGCAGTTATTCTACTGAACAAGAACTGCTTTAGGATCTTTGCTTCTGGAGTACTGATCTGTTTTCTGCCTCTGGTACGCACAGATGTGCAGTTCAGTTAATGTGCTTTTGTAGTAAGTTCTTGAAAGCACCATTTTTTTTCTTTTGGTTAATTCTTGCTCCTGACTTCCTTGAGGTTAGTGACACAGGTGGGATATCTTATGCTAAATCTTCTGGAGTAATAAACTCGGTCATGTGTAGTGCTGGACAATTAATCTGGTTTCTGGTTTGGGCTAGATCAGCTCCAACTCCTCCCAGGTCTTGAGCACTACTTGAGAGTTAGTGGAGAGTAGAGGTTATTCCCTCTAGGCAGTTTGGAAGCAGCTACAGTGCTTTGGAGAGAAATAGTGGCCAGTCGTGCAGACGCAGGACATTGTGGTCTAGCCAGTTTTAGCATCAGGGAGAAGTTCTGGACATGTTTAATCTTCTGTAAAGTAATCAAGTGTTTTAACTGACTTGTCCCAGCAAGCTGCTTACTTGTCACCTCTTGAATGGGTTCAGCCCGATCACTTTTGCAGACCTACAGACAAGTACAGCACTTTCAGTCTGCTACATTTCCCGCGTTCTACAAAAATTAAGAAACCTGCAAACCCTGTTGGCAGTTAAGGTGCAGATGTTCTCTGATCAATGTCAGTCATGGTCAACAATAAATTTTCAGGTTGCTTTCCTATTTTCATAGGGGTGCTAGACTAGAAAGGACCACCTAGATCCAGTGAGGGATCTGTGCTTACCTTTTAATTCTTGTGTTGTAATTAGATTGTAAACGGTAGGGGGCTTGTAAAGTGCACAGCAAATTGGGTTGTAATTCAAGACTGCAAATAAACTTTACAATTCAGTAAGTAAAGAAATATCAATGGCTTTAGCCTTGCAAGGGGCTCATGTTGCACAGCGTGGTGCTCATGTCCTTGTACAGTGAGAAAAGTTGGTACTTCTAGCTGACTTGGAATGTTGTCCAGAATCTATGTAAGAAGTGTATTTCTCCTTTATTTCTGTGCTTTTTTTCCCCAGAGACTATTAAAACTTTCATTGTTTTTCTGCTTCATTTTATTTTCCACTGTAATTACATGTCAGGACTGCTCTCATATTTCACCCTTCCTCTCTGTCTGTATAGCAAGATCCTATGCTTGACATTAGAGCTGTATCTTTTTCTTTCTACATGCCTTTCCTTGTAAAAGGCTTCCTGGTTGAGTATAATTTGTTTTTCTGTGTTAATTTAGGATAATAATTCTCCTTGCCCCATTTGCAGCCCACATACTGATGCAACTTCCCCTTGTTTTGTTCCCAAATAAGTATTGCCACTTGAATAAATTGCATACTTTAATAAAATGATGTAGGACTCTGTTTACAAAAGAGTACTTTTGTGGTATCTTACTGCTTTCACAGGAAGCTTAACAGCTTGCAGAACAGTAAGTGGCAAATGTTTAGTGCAACATTATGCCAACTTGAGGACAAACTGTTCCTCTCAGGAATGTTTTCAAGCTTAAATGAGAGGAAAATCCCCCTTGCAGAATGTGAATTCTTGGAGGAGGTGGGGAGTGACTGCCACTTCTTTGCCTTGCCAGCAGCTCTAGCACCTTCCAAGGCTTTTTTAGATCAGCTGTAGCGTATGCTCAGCAGCAAGGAGTGATAAAGCTCAGACTGTTTTTTTTTTTCTAGAGGAGTGAATATTCCTCTTTTGTGGATGAAGCAGTAAATCTTCCAGCCTGCATCAGACCCCAAACACTGGCTTGCACCCACAGATGCTGTGAGGGTATCGAGGAGGGAGATATGAGGCCATGGCAAAGCTATTGAAGTGAGTAAGCAAAGACACTCAGTGTAGCTGGAAGCAATGTGAGATAGAACAATTCAGACCTTAGAGCGGTGATGAGTCAGACTGAAATATGTGGCACTTAAGCCATGGATGCGAGTCACCCACCAAGAAAATAAGTGGATATGAATGAATTAATGATTTGTTTGATTAAGCCATGAAAAGAGTTGAATTTAATACTATTGTCTCCATTTATCCTCCTAAGCAGTAAAAAATCATTGGCAAGTAGGCTCAGCCCATCAGCCATATTCTTCAACTCTGGACCTCAGCCTCACGTTAAAATATTCTACTGGCTTTCTGTGGCTGTTGAGTATTAAATTCATTAAAGGGGACCTGTGTTGCTGTTACCTCTGTGTGGACTGGGGACTTCCAGATGGGTAGCTGAGCTATACAGGGTGCTGGAGCCGGAAGGTGCAAGAAAATGTATTCTGTACTTTCTATTTTCTATCCAGTCTTTGGAGGAAGGCATTTGGGTGCACTAGAGCTGACAAAGTGCTCAGCCAATCCTGTGAGTTTATCAGGCAGAAAGTAGAGACAAAGCAGGTCAACAGCATCTAGATCACAAGGCTCCTGAATCCATAGTTAGTATTCAGTATGTTGCAAAGAACATTTTTACATTTTTGACAAAGTCAATCACCACGTTTCAGTCTTTTTCTTTATAATTTTTCTATGGAAGATCCAGACTTTTGCAGAAACTGTGTTTGCCATAAAAAGCTGTTTTAAAAAAATTCCTTCATGGATATTCATAGACTTCAGCTACGGCTAATCAAGTGGTCAGGAGAACTACCTGGGAGGACCTACTACTCAGGCTGGGGTGCTGCTGGTGTGCAGAGGGATTGAATTCTGGCCCAGGTGCCCTTCTTGCTCTCAAGTGGAGGCTGAAGGGAGCTGAGGCATTCCCAGGTTTCAGCTGAATTAAGATTTAGACAAGATCAGTGAATGCTTTCAAATCTGCTGGCCATGAAAATTGTCCCATAGCTTAACCAGCAAGAAAGCACCACTTGGTGACTTGGCCATGAATTGCAAACCTGGTAGGCAAATTACCTTTGCAAACCAGCAGCAGCAGAAGGCTTTCTAGAGCAGCTACAATGGCCAGATATAGGCTGAGAAGACTAATTTACATAACAATACAGAAGTTCAGAAGCAGACATTGTACTGCTCCAAAATATTTACCTTCATGTAGAACATTTTTTTTCCCCAATGAAAAAAATTACATTTTTCTGCAGAACATATTAGTCATTTTACCTTCTGTGCTTCAAAACTATTGGGGAAAATTATTAGACAGGTGACTTTCAGAGGGCCAGTACATGAAGAAGTGTAGACTCATATAGAAAGGATTTTAGTTTTTCAAGCACATGGAAGCATTTTGAGGAAGGAATAACTAACTAGAAGACCCTCCTTGATACCTCTACTGCTAGGATGGACACGGAGTTTTGCAAGTTTATAAGGGATTATTTGGGAAGTCCAAAAGATCCTTTAAATCATGTGAAAATCCTTCTTCAACGTAAATCATACCTTAGTAAAGAACAAGGAAAGAGCATGGACAATGGAATGTTTGCTTTATATGTGAGAGGTTGTACTGAGAAACTGTAAAGAAATGCAAAGAAAATATTACACCATGACATATGATCCATTTTTTTCATGTGAATTTCCAGCACAATAACCATTTAAAGTTGTTTTTTCTTTTTTTTTCCCCCCGAAGGTGATTAAATTATGTCTGTGTTGAGTGATAGGAAACACCATGATGTGGGCATGGGATATGGCCTGTACTTCCCCCCTCATGTCCTTGGCAGCAGTTAGTCTGCATTCATAAATAAAAAAAGACTAGGCTTCAAAACTGGGTTCAAGACATTCATTACAAGAAAGTGAATCCTAAAAAGGCAGTAGCTTTGATTAAAGTATTATGCCTCTGTAAATTAATGTCAGGTGCCTGAAGCTTCATTAGGCACACAAATGTCAAAGATGGAGGCATTTTAATGATGTTATTTTGCTCACTAAGATACGTTTTATTCTCACAGAGAATTTATTTCTACCAGTCCTTCTTTCTTTGTAGCAATTTTGCAATGTCTGCATCAACTCGTGTCACAAAATAAGAACAAGTGTGCTAGTAAAATATAATTTATGGGTTTGTTTTCTTCTTTTTTCTTTGCTATCCTCTACAAGGTGTTCTTGCATCCTGGACTCACTTACACATGACATTAAGACTCCAAAGCAGGACTGCAAGAAGCGATAATAGACTGAAAGCAACAAAGACCAGTAATTTTTTGTGCTGTGCTTTCCTCATTTTTATTAGAAACAGTTGTGTGAAAGTTCTCCTCCTGGAATTCATTTATCTTCTATGTAAAATTATCATAAACATGTGTGAAAATAGTATTTTTCATGACAGTTTACTGCAATGCACATATATCTTCATGATGTTTATGGAAAAAGAATTCATTTATGCTGTTGTATTACGGAAGGTAGTAACTGGTTAGTAGTAACTAACAGACATTTTATTGTTCTTCAAAGATGAAAATCATTAAATGAATGCAAAAAAGTGGTTGTGTTATGAATAACTCTCAAAGAATAAAAATCCTGATTCATACAAATGTTTATTTTCATAATAATGAAAATGAGAGCCATAATAAAAAACACCCTTGTAATTATACCATAAACAGAGAGTACTTTTCTCAAGAAATGTTTCCACAAAGCAACAGGTTCTTTGAAAGAGCCATAATCAGTGCGTAGTAGTGGATTTGATTTGGACAGGCAATACCAATCACTAATTGTCATTTCTTGAACAGATTAGTTAGAGGTGCCACTTGTGTGCAGTAGATTCTCTGTCCCATAAACTAATACAGTGATGGGATAGTATAAGCAATTTACATCAACCCACTTCTGATAAAACTCTTGATTTTAGAGTAGTAAAGGGACTTCAGCAGCATGAGGTGCTTTTGGAAAAGAGGACTCCCATAGGAATTCACAGTATTGCCTTTTATATTTTGATATTGCAGCTGTTTATTAGCTCCAGACACATGATGTCTAGTGCAAACCGTAACAAAATTTCAGGCCTTTTCAGTGAAAAATCTGTTTTCCTTAATATTCATAAAAGAACTTAATACAAAAGCCCATCAGCCAAAAGTTTGTACCATAATAAAACTTTATATCTCAAATATTTCCTGTGTTCCATGGTAGCACTGAATCTCCTTGTCTGTTTAAATAGGTTCACAGGTTAACGATGTCTAAGAAAGCTTTGTTTTTCATTGTGTTTTTGGAGTATTTGGTTTATGTTCTCACTTTAGGCTTAGTTATGAGACTGAAAAGAGGAGCTGAAATGAAGAACATTTGCCTGAAGGCAGCCAAGCACAAACTGCAGACAAACCCAGAAAAAAACAGGCTGAAGATATGGACAGACAAGAATAGAAGTAGTCATGACAAATGAGTCACCTAGTTCGATAAAGAGCAAACCTCAGACCAAGACCATATTAGCTATCCATAGATTAAAACAGAATGAATAAAGCCCTTCAGAACAGTGCAAAAAGCTTTCAGGTCTGGTCAGTGGTGTGTTTGGAAAAGTTGATTTAAATAGGCATTAAACATAAACAGCCAATATCAAAGCTTCTTAAATTGGCAAAAAGAAAAAGTAATGTTGCATTTTAAATGCTTGGAATGACTAGCAGTGAGAAAAAACACAGTGTTCTCTGATGGGGTTCATCCTGTCCCTCGAAGTTCATTATAACTATAAACAAAGGAGCTGAAACAGGCTAAGTAAACAAAACTAGAAACAGTTTCTTCTCCTAAAATCCAAATGCAAGTTAAAGCACATTGAGGAAAGAATTTTGTTTCATTTATTTTCTGCTATCCTGCCTTTGCCTAATAACATTTTCAAACAGCTCTGGCTACCACTTGGAAGCAGAATTAGTAGCAGGATTGACTGTCTTCCTTCAAAGAAAATGTTGGCTTTTTTTGGTGAAAAATTGGATGCTGAAGGTTTGAAACTTATGCCATCAATTTTCAACTTCAAAATTTTATGTTTAAAACTATGGGGTTTTATGTGGAATGCTACTTTCATGCCCTGTGGGAATTGCAGCTCAGTTCTCATATCTCATTCTCTTTCATGATTTTTGGTGAAAGTACGACATCTCACATGAAAAATTATGGTGTTTTAGTGGTTAGTAGAAACAATTTTCTACTGTTAAGAAACAACCAAACACTGAAACTTTTTACAGGGCAATGCATGTTGGAGTTCAAGCTTGAGAAGTATGGAAGGCAAAGACTGCCTCTGCTAAACCCTTCAAAGCTGTAGTAGAAGACACTCAAAATTCACCTTACTTTGATGCTATCAGTTCACATAAACTCACATTTGAAAAACCTATACCAAAAATATAATGTAGGATACAAGATCAAGCTGCACAGAAGCTAGGGATCACTACACCTACAGTTGCCTCTGAAACCTTTATTTAGCTACTATTGGAATACATTTTCTGCATTAAATGTAAGGGGAAAAGAAAAGGGAAAGAATGGTATGTGATTACTTAATTAATGACTGTGTTGAAATGTAATTCAACACTGTCCCTTCCAACCCTAACTATTCTATGATTCTACAAAACCCATGAGATTCAACAAGGCCAAGGGCAAAGCCCTACAACTGGGTCGGAGCAATCCATGGTTTCAAAAGAGGATGGGGGATGGTGTGATTGAGAGCAGCCCTGCAGAGGAGGACTTGGGGGTGTTTGTTGATAAGAAGCTCAACATGAACCAACAATGTGTGCTTGCAGCCCAGAAGGCCAACTGTGTCCTGGGCTGCATCAAAAGAAGCGTGGCCAGCAGGGTGAGGGAGAGGATCCTGCCCCTCTATTCCTCTCTTGTGAGACCTCATCTGGAGTACTGTGTCTGGAATCAGCGTAAGAAGGATATGGGACTGTTGGAATGAGTCCAGAGGAGGCTACAAAGATGATCAGATGGCTGGAGAACCTCCTGTATGAGGACATGCTGAGAGAGTTGGGGTTGTCCAGTCTGGAGAAGAGAAGGCTCCATGGAGGCCTTATAGTGACCTTCCAGTACCTGAAGGCAGTACAAGAAAGCTGGAGAGGGACCGTTTACAAAGGCTTGTAGTGATAGGACTAGGGGCAATGCGTATAAACTGGAGGCGGGGGGGGGGGGCAGGTTTAGACTAGACAATAGGAGGAAATTCTTCACAATGAGGGTGGTGAGGCAGTGGAACAGGTTGCCCAGGGAAGCTGTGGATCCTCCATCCCTGGAGGTGTTCAAGGCCAAGTTGGATGGGCCTTTGGCAGCCTGATCTAGTGGGACGTCGCTGCCCATTGCAGGGGGATCAGAGCTAGAAGATCTTTAAGGTCCACTCCAACTCAAACCATTCTATGATAACTAAACAAGTTATAAGAAAAAGAAGACCTTGAAAACTACAGTTATTTCTCCTAAATTCTTTTAAATCTGTTCTGGTGCAGCTGTGCAAAGGAGTCCTCAACTCTCCATATGGATGCTGATTCATTCTGATGTCCAATGCCCAAAGCCTTCAGGAAATTGCAGGTTTGTTGTTGCTGAGTCATAGTGGCATGTACATTTTGTTAACTTCAGCTGGCATTCAGGAAGGACTGATACGCATCTCTCACTCCTTGCATCTCTCCTTTCTCCCATGGGCTGTGAGGACTGTGGTCTGCTTTGGAGATGTCCTAGAGAATAATGCTATGAATAACTTTGGATGACGTTTATCTCCTGGTTGCTTCTTGAGCTCCTAATTAAAATGGAATGCTAGGTAGAGAATAAATGAATGTTATACAGAATGGATCATTACTGACCTTTTAAACTATTCTAATATTTCTATTAGAACATCCTTTTCCTACCACAATAATACAAAGGGAAGAATTAGGGTCAGAGCTCTGTGTCTCTTACATGTGTTGTGAGTAACACCACTTATTATGCGCCACTGAAGGCACCAGTGAGGATGGCCTTTATTTCCATTCTACAATACTGTTCTTAGTTGTTTATACCTTTACGAAGCACTGAGTTTAAGCCAGAACTTTTCATACCCTGCCTGTGCCCCTGGCTGAATTCCATAATATTTCAGCCAAGTAATTCAGCTCCTTCAGTGAATGAGCCTAGGAACAAAACGCCACTTTCCTCATGTTAATACACTCAGGTCTTTTCTGTAAAATTCACCAGCATAACTCTGCTTTGAAGCAGGAATTTTAACTTGGGCAGATGGATGACTTTCATGCCAGAATTAAGCCATTCATCATGTCTGTGAAAATCCCCCCAATTTTTTTTTTAAATCTTAATAATTATGTGCATTGTAATTCATATAGGTTCAGGAAAGTTGTAAGAAAGCTCTTATTTAGGCATTTTAGATATCTCCTACAGAAGGAGAAACAACAGAAGGATCACTGCAAACTTCGGTTTTGCCTTAAGCTGTTACATTGCCTTTAGCTGACCAGATGGGTTGCTTACTTTCCCCACAGAGTAAATACGCACCAGTCAATGACTTTGGAGGAACTCAGAAAATCTTTTCATGTCCTGGACTTCTTCTAGTCCTATACTGGCTTTCTGTAAAAAAAGGGAAGCAACATGGAATAGAGCTTGGCTGAGGAGAGAAATTATTGCAGAAAAGCAGATTGGTGAGATGGGATCAATGAGGAAGAAATGGAAGAATGTAGCACAGTTGCATAATTGAGCCTAAAGGTTTCCTGGAAACTGACTATGAAAAGAGTGGGGCCCCACATTTTAGGGTTGGAAGTAAGCCTGGCAGAAGAGAACAGGGGTGACTGGATAAAGAGACTAGAAAAAACATGCTGGGAACAGGCTGAGACTAGGAGAATAAGGAGTGTTGTACCTTGAATTATAGAAGGGGATATAGGTAATAGAAAGAGAGAGGTTACAAGAGGAAAAGCAGAGGGATTCTTAAAGAGGAAAGTTGTTGGACAATATTTGTCTCTGGAGATTGGAACTCAAGATGCTGGAGATTCTCTTTTCTCTCTCTACAAACAAATACCTTGGGAAACTTAAAGGAAAAAAGTTAAGGTATTTATCTGCAAGTGCAAAGCATGTTATATGTTGCACATCCACCAGGACATTGAATTAAACCTACTTAGAAAGCGTCCATTCTAGTGCTATTTAATGCCTTATTTCCTAACTTCAAAACTTTTAAAATGGTCATCCTCTGTCTTTGTAGTGTTTCTGTCTTCTGTGCAGCTTAATAAAGATTTTTTCTTTTCACCCAGTGCTGCAATAAGAATCAAAAGGTCAAGTAATTTGGCCAGCATGCTTACATCCTTTGCAAGTAGTTATTTCTTTTTTTTTAACCTTCTTGTCAAGGAGAGGTTTGTATATTTTGAGTAGTATTTTGTTTTGGTAGGCTTTCCTTCATTTCTTGTGTGTTTATACTGGAGGAGGCAAGGCAGTGGACACTTGTCTTGCATAGTGGAATTTGCAATGATCCTCAATTTCAATAAAATAGATCTAACATAATTACCTTTTATTTGTCAACAAATGTTCACTGCATGAAGTTTAATTTACTTGAGTAGTGTTCATTCTGGGGCTTTACAAGATATATTTGCATTATTCCATGTACAATATCCAACTTTTACGTTAATGTGAAAAACATCCAGAACATATATTTTTACTAATCAGTATTATTTGTGTATTTGCATGTCAAGTGGAAGATGGAGGATAAATAGTTATATGATGATTTTTCTACCTAAAATTTACAGTTATAAATCCAGCCCACATAGGTAGTGACCCATGATTTTGATGATTAGTAACAATTTTTTTACCTCACTTCTAAGAAACAATTTATAAAAACTTATCTAATTTATAGAAGTGAATGCTGTCCTGATATAAAGTGTCACACTCGTTTTGACCTATTCTTTCTCTCCAATACCAGTAAGGTGGGAACATTCATGCTTCATCGTTTTCCTAACAAACATCTCCTTGAACCTGCCAATCCTGCGGCAGCATGTGATGAGGAGTATTAGGCTCCAGCATTACTCTTCAAGCAATTGCCCTTCTTGAGCAGAAGTTTCTTCTCTCTCCCACGTCTCAAAGTATGAGAATGGTAACACTGCAAACACTTATCACATTAATGAGGTGCTTCAGCACTTGCTCCACTCTTCTTCTTAATTCCTTTTATAGGCAGGTGTAGACACAGCAGCAAAGTCACTGTCCCATTATAACAAGGTCAGGTTCCTCTTTCCTGTTTTTGAAATTACTTAGATCTTGGACTCCTACATCTAGCATCCTTCCACTTGATTAGATCAGCCTTCTGTGTGTATAACTGGAAAAAAACAGTCTTCTAAGTTACACTGAACCAGTAGCAAAGAAGTGCAGATCTGGCGCCTCTTCTTGTTCATGTAGGATGGGGAGGAGCAGGTAGGGAGTTTTTTCTCATACCCCCTCTGGATTCTGTTTGGGAAGACAGTCAGATACTTGCTGAAGATGCAGACAGGTGTCTACGAAGAGTATTCATTCATTATTTAAAATAGCTACAGGGTAGAGGGAGTTATTTGTGAATGGAAGTTTGAACCTCTGGACTGGATATGGAAAAGAAGGGATTGATTATGATATTTTGACTAATCAGCTTGGAGAAGTCAGAAGCAGAGTAGGCATGAACTCTTGACTGATAAGGCGATGAGGAAGATTGGTCAGAAATTGCACCTTCACAATGCCTTTATTTACCAGTCTATGCCAATGTTGTTCTGCTTTTAACAAAAGTCTACTGATCTGACTATATGCCTTCAGTCCATTCAACTGTTGTGCACGTGGTTGTTTCCATACATTGTCTGAAGGTCTATCAGGATATGTGTTATCCTCATAGGCTTGATTAAAAGGTCAGAATGTACAAATCTATTTGTGTAGCCTTGACCCAGTGATATTTCAATGTATAGAGTAGAAACGTGAAGTATGCATATTATACTGCATCAGAGGCAGCACACTTAACTTCACTCTGTCCAGTTCCTTTCTTGTTATAGACAATGAGTTTTTAATTCAGTGGTTCAACCTCACGGATGTTTGCAAGTATGACAAATGATAAGTGGCATTTGTGGAAACCACTGATACTATCCGACTCATGTAAAGGTGCAGCATTGCACCACAATGATTCATTCACTATATTGGCTGCTGTGGTACGTGCTCTCTCCAAACCTCTTCTACATTTGCAGATACAGTCCCAGGAATAGTACATTACAGAAAAGGTTCTGATTCTTTCCTCCTCCTTCTATATTACCTTGGTAAGCATGTTAGATATGCACAGATGCGTGGGAGTAAATCTGCTTTCCAAGACTACTGCTCTATTGAAAACATATCCAGGTTATTTGTAACTTTTATAAAATGCTATATATTAGGGAGCTGCACATTTCCATTCTCCAGTTGACCTGTTAGGTGCTGTTAGGTGCCATTAATCCCATTACAACTGCCCCATGAAGACCCACACTTACAGACAGTAGGAAGGAACTCAGAAAGGCACTTTAAAGTGCCCTGGTAGCTCTCACCATCTAAAAGCATTCTCAGCAAGATTTTTCTACAGTTCTTTGAAAGCTCTTCAACATTGATACCAATGCCATTTCCTTGAAAGCACCAGAAAAAGTATACTGTTTTGCAATATTTTCTAACTTCAGTTGCTGTTATCTGAGGCAAGCTTTATTTAATAAATTGATCAGTCATCCTTAATTCAGCTCTGAAGTAGCAATATGAGCCAGAAAAGAGAGTGGCTGCACCTTGTAATCAATTCAGCCTTACTTAGGACTGAAATATTATGATTCTTTTAATAATAATTGCATTGCCATTGCATGATGTCAGCCCAAGACACAGTCAAGGCTAGATATTTACAGCCTTCAATATGCTTTTACCAAAATCATCTACCCTGAATCATAACTGAAAATAATCATAGCTTTTTTATCTGGACATATACAGAGCGGAAGGATATTTAACATTGCTGGGTCAAATCTTATGAAAAGCCCTCCCACGAGCACCAGTTGTAAGAGGATTCAAGCTGGTTTTATCTGGTATCTAAAACTGCAAATCAGGTCCTCAGGAGATTTTAAAAAAAACTTTGTTATCTGACTGCTATTTAAGTCACAGGCTGTTTCAGTCATGTGAGCATGGATAAATGGCATGAGCCTGCATTGAAAGGAAATTTGGTATCAGAGGAACATTAATAATAAGAACAATAATAGGTATCAATGAAAATTTCAAATAACATCTGTTTGTGTTTAGAAATTTGACCCTAACTCCTTAGGCCATGAAAGAGAGGTTACTTAAACTGATTGCATGAGCTGCTAGTGTTAAACTAGAGATGGAGCAATGAAATATAAAGTCACATCCCTTATGAGTTCCTGAAATATTTAGAAAGTTCCCATCTGTCCATTCTTGCCTGTTTGGCTGTATTTATTCAAAGTTTGGCAAAACTAAACCCTGAGCTTTCAAGTATAGATCTTGCAAGAGTTATCATTGAGACCA
Source organism: Phaenicophaeus curvirostris (assembly GCF_032191515.1). Lineage (NCBI taxonomy): Eukaryota > Metazoa > Chordata > Aves > Cuculiformes > Cuculidae > Phaenicophaeus > Phaenicophaeus curvirostris. Next base: position 19,568,683 of record NC_091393.1, read on the forward strand.
GGCATGCTAGAGTCAAGTGTGTTGTAAGAATTTCTTTATAATGATATTTTAAACAGTGATGGAAGACTAATGACATGAAAATAGTCCAGACTACAGCCAGCTGGAACACTACCGAAGTACATCAGAGTGAAAACATTCTGCAGAAATGTGTTTAAGAACATAGAAAATTTTCTTTGGAGGGAGAAACCTTCTTCAATATTACCATTGCTTATGGGGTACCACTTACAGGCACTGGATATCCATGCCAAAGTTCTTGCCTTGCCTGACAAGTAGGTGATTTGAGCAGTGCCTGATCTTAATTGAAATTGCTGTTGCCACTTGCCCTCTCCTTCATTCCTTTTCTAAAACTGTTTTTAAAGTTCTGACTTCATTTTCACACTGGGGAATCCACACTGTGAAGTAGTGATGTATGTCACAAAAAAAGAATTGGCAATCTCAGTCAGCTTTTCTGAGAAATTCCTCCATTAGTAAGTGAAGAATATAAATGTCCTGGCAAATTATCATACTCCATCGAAATAAGTTGATGTAAATGGGTTTTAGTTATTATTTTTTGCTGGGAAAAAAACCTGTTTACAGAAGAAGAGTAAATTGTAGATTTAATAATAAGCTACAAAGCAACGCTTACTAGTAAATAACTTGATATTTCTACTTTCCCACTAGTTGTTCCTTGCAACTTTTCTTTACTAATGAAGATTTCTTCATGCTGAAACTAAGTACTTTTTCTTGTCTAAATAATGTAAAATGTTCCTATTGGCTGCAAATCAAGTAGCTACTGTATCAAGGTATCTAGTTTAGAATGAACACTCCACAGGTTTCTGTTGTGAACCATAAATCTGTGAAGATGGTGCCACCTAATGTAAATAGAGAACATGACAACTATTTTTCCTTTTATTTGACATTATTAAATTACAAGTTGCGATTGAATGGTCAGGAATTGAGTACTATTTTATCACTTCTGCCTAATTATATGGAAGGCTATTGTACTAGAAATTTCCATGGAATGACTGTAAAAGTCTAATTCATACAAGGTTCACTTCTATTCTAGTCTTTTTTCCTCAAAATGTTTTGAACTATCTTAAATTTTTAAAATATAGAATGCAGAAAATATTTGACTAAAAAATTCTTAAGTGTAGCTGAATGCAGCTCTCCTTGCTTAAGCAGTATTCATCCATCAACTGAGATCATTTTCAAACAGCACTGGAGGAGGAAACAACATAATTCAGCAGATACTCTACCCACCAAGAAGAAAAAAGGGAAAATTACCCAAAGTCTAATAGAGTAGCAGCGTTCTCTTGCCTTCCTTAACACGCATTGTGTCTTTCTGCGTGCATTGCTGCAGAATTAGACATAATCATGCCTAGTCACTGGCGTACACCTCTATGTGCACTTAGTGCTGCTGTAATTTGCACCAATGTTTGCATCAATTTACCTCTTCTACACTGCTGTGACTGCAGTTATTAGGTCTCAGCTCTGGCTGAACATAGTCAGAAATGTGTTTTAAAGATTCTTTTCCATAAGACGAAAAGGGATTTTAAAGTTGCATTAAAGTCAGGGTGAGATTTGGTATCTACCTTGAAAGACATTACGGAGATAACTTTCAGAAGCTTTATTTCTTAAGCCAGTTTTAGAAAATTGGAATGGAAACTGTGGATCTGCCACAAGCTGAGCTGTTCAATTCAGTGCTTTGCAGGACATAGTGCCTTTGTCTTTTATCTTGTGGAAATGGGCTATATGATTCTTCACTTTTTTCCATCTCCTCAAGCAAGACCATTCAGTCATAATTGTTGGGTGAGGCTGAGTGTCTGTACCAGTTAGGGTGGTTTTTGGGACTTATTTCTGAAGTTAAAGATTCCTGATTAAAAAGCAACCCAAGCATAGTTATGAACAAATAAAGGATAAACATTGTGACTGTGGATACACATTTTAATTAACTAGAAAATCACATCATCTTTTCACCGATTCTCTTGCTCTTTCTCTTCACAGGCTTATATATGTTAATTGTGGAGAGGTGAATAATGTTTCAGTTATACAACTTCCATTAAAGCTCTCAAAAGCATGCAGTTATTTCTCTGAGCTCAACCTTGAAAACATGAAGGTTACTGTTTATTTCTGTTTCTAAGAGCATGAGCCCTTTTAACTGGCTTAGGAACAACCATTGCTTCATATAGTAATCTCCGTTATATGAGTAGAATTATATTACATGTTCAACATTACAGTGATATTCTTTGGGTCTTTTGAGCACCTCTTTATAGACACACAAAGATGGATGAAAAAGTACAGTATTCAGATGGCTGAGAACAGGATTTAAAAGAATCAAAAATACAGTCATTTCACAGTTAGCAGATAAAAGGGGTGCAGTATCATCTATACATACAAGTCATTAGATGAAAGGGATTTTGAGACAGCTATAACCTTTTCATGTTATTCATTGACCCCACTAATATGCATTGTAAGCAGCTTTTTCCTTCACACAGAAAGAATTAACATTTTTATTGCTAAACCATCTGGTTTTACTAGGGTTTATATTTTCCTTAATATACTCACATCATTCCATAGTTCAGCTAACCCTAGTAGAGCAGAGATAGCTGTTGCACCAGAATATAAAACCTAACAGAAGGATTTCTTCCCACATCTTGTTGGTTTCTGCCACGTTGATTGTTTTGGGATGAAAATCTTCACTTGCAGTTGAAGAGCATAACTCCCAATATTCTCCCAGATGAGTACAGTTCTATTTCCCCCTCTTCTGCCTGAGCTGTTTTTTTCAAATAGATTAATCCTCCACTCTCTTCATGTAACCTGTAAGAGGCTAAAAATGCTCCTTTTTGAGTGTATTTAGCTACGGTACAAGAATCCTCTGTGGTCTATTCATAGTCCTTGTTGCTGGGGTGCTTCTGGCTGTGTCTTGACTCCAGGAAAAGAATAACAGAATCATAGAATCCTAGAATAACCAGGTTGGAAGAGACCCACCGGATCATCGAGTCCAACCATTCCTATCAAACACTAAACCATGCCCCTTAGCACCTCGTCCACCTGTGCCTTAAACACCTCCAGGGAAGGTGACTCAACCACCTCCCTGGGCAGCCTGTTCCAGTGCCCAATGACCCTTTCTGTGAAAAATTTTTTCCTAATTTCCAGCCTAAAAGTGAGTGTATGTCACCTTCTGTTTGACTGCTTCTCTTGAAGGGAAACTTAGGTGTGTGAGCTAAAGCAATGGTGCAGGAAGCAGTCAGGTCTGCATTATCTAGGCCAGTTCAGTGTACATCAGGTGGGATTGGTCTAAATAGTATCAACTGAGCCACTGAAATCAGTGGGGCAGACCCTGTGCATGACTAAATCTGAAAACTGTAAAACAGAAATCACAACTAAGGCTATTTTACCACAAGGTTTGACAAGAAAAGAAAGAAAATTAAGACTAAAAAATCCTCCCCATAACCACCAAACTCTCAAGATGCTCTTTCCTCTGGCACTCGTTTGTTTTCAAGTCTTCCTCAAAAATATAAAATAGAAATAAATTTTTAAATGAAAGTGGATGTTCTTACGCTGTCTTTCCCAGGGGTTTTTGTGGCTCCAAAAAAATGCAAACCTGTTGCGACACTTGTCATAATATTATTGAGTGCTGCTAATAAAATGTCTTTACACTGTTCCCTGTGGGAATTCAGGAAAACATGACAATTTCTTGATACCATTGATTCTCTATAAACAAAACAGAACCATATTCAAATTTTAGGGATCCCTAGGAAAAAAATAGATTTTGGAGGTTAATTTTTCTTAAACTCACATTACTAGGCTTGCCTTTTTAGGGCTGAGATCAGTTTGCCCTTGTATTCTTATTCTAGGTTTACTTTTCTTGTCCTAATTAAGAAAGTATTTGAAGACTCTCTATTTGCAAGTGCAACTAAATCTAGAATCACTTTTTGATTTTCCTGGTATTGCCATGGAGCATCTCTCATCACAGTATTAATATATTTCACTGGCAGCTTGCAATCTGCTATTTGGTTTAACCTGGGAGAATTCGGAAGCAGTGTTGGAGGGCAAATGTAAACTTTGCTAAGTTTAAGTGCTGTTAAGCATAATTTTGCTCCTTTTTCTGCAGGAGACAGGGCCTTGTGCATAGGGGTAACTGGAAAATCTGAAATGATTGTGGCATGATAGGTGTCTTCCTGTGTTTATCTGGAGGGCAAGAAAGACGCAAACAAAGGCAATGTCCATAAAAGGCTGGAGGCCATAGAGGCCATAAGAGAGCAGTGAATTTTTCTCATCCTTCTGCTAAACTGGAAATGGCAGGTGAAATGGGAAAAGGCTCTTGAAGACTGACTGGATAGGAATAGAAAAAGCTATGGAGGATTGTAACAAGTAATAGGCAGTAACAAGAATCAAATCATGATGCACTGGTCATGGTCCTTGCTGACAGCAGATGGTAAGCATCTAGACTTCTTCCAGCATGGCTTTATGGCCTCCTGAATTAGAGTGGTTCTGGAATGAATTATCAAGACTTTATGCAGGGTGCAAAGATCTGTAGTTACAGAACCTCATCTTCTGACACTGACGTGTTGGTGAGTCAAGTAAAATCTGTTTCATCTGTTTTCCTGGCAAATTAATGTGAAAAATCTCAGCTGCCGCAGAAGATAGTGTCGGTGCATCCATTGTGCAGTTTATATTCTGCAGCTTCTTCCAACTCTACTCAGCAAGTGCATCATAGCTATGCAGCATTATAGGGATAGTTGTAAAACTGCAATACTGTTACTAATGCTCACATGATATATGATGCAGAATTAGAAATTCAAGCATTACCTGGATTTAATTTAATCTAGATTAATTGTTAATTATAGTCTGCAGGGCCAGGTGCAGCCGTAAGGTTCATTAGGAGGAGTTTCTTGTGTCTTGCTTGCTGGTCTCCCTCCCAAGATCTCGTCGCAGGTTATGCCTCAGCAGGGAGTAGGTGCGATGAGCTGTGATGCAGCCTTCCCAGCTACTGAAAGAGGCATGGGAAACCACAGACACAGTTTTCTAGCTGTTGCACAGCTCTGTGGCTGTTCACCCACTGCAACATCTGCCTTGTGGCTTTATGTGACTCCCAGAGGAGTGAGCATACGCTGCCACGTGGGGGGAAGGAGGAGGAGGAAGGCATATTTGGCAGAGCTAGGGGCACAGGAATTCTCGTTCTTTCTACAATCTTATTCTGATTCCAACTAATAGTCTTCATCACCTGTCTAAACCCCTTAATATTATTCTGTAACTTGTTTTTTTTAAAATTCTATTACAGTGACAGCTGCATGCAGGAGCAAATACAGTAGCATATGCTTTGCAAGAGAAAGCTGGCCTATGAGGAAAGACTTTTGGCACAAGGCTCTATTTAATATATGAAAACAGACTGTTTCTAATTTCAGACTAATTCTATTTTCAACAGAGAGTAAAAGCAAAAAATAAAGAAACAGAATAATTTCCAGTCACTTGATAAGACAGAGGAAGTAATGGAAAGGATGAAAAAAAATTTGATTCCTCTTATTAGGAATGATACAAATTCACAAGGCCTTGTCCATATGTGTAAGATTACCACCTTGACTCATGGTTTGACAGGTTATTCATGACCACCTAATTAGTGGTCCTTCATAATTTGATAAGTAATTTAAAGATTTAAGTATAGAAAATAAATCATGTTGACAAAAGTAAAACAACTAAGAGGTCCCGGCATTTTTTTTTATGAATTTGATATATAAAGACCAAGAACTGGGAAAGTTGCAATAAGTTCTGGCATTTCATTTTAATGCTGAAATTATGGAGGGCACATATTAAGGCATCATTCAAAGCACAGATAATGCCACAGTTTCAAATAATCAAGCTTTTTGATAATTTTAGTTACTATAAGTATAAAATAATTGCTTATTACCTGTTGAGAAAGTTTTGTACACGTCATTGATGTAGAAGTTAACTTCATTGACTTCTAAAACATCTTAGGCCAATATTTCAGTCCTGTCCTTGTCTGTGAGTACCAGTTGTGCCTACCTTGTGGCATCTGCAAACAGAACAGTGAGCAGCACTTTGTGGTGGCTTGACTAGCAACCTACCTGAAGCAAAAATCCCTGGGCAATCAATGGGAGATACTGGACAAATGCAGTCATGCATAGTGAAAGGATACTTGTGAGAATGTGAGAAGAGGAAACTGTGAGAATTAAGATACTTGTGTTTTTATAAAATGGAAGATTTAGCATCAAGGTAGATTGCCTTGCTGAATTGAACTTATAAGTCTTGCAAAATATGATTGCATGAGCTGTTTTTCACTAAGAAATGGCTGAACAAGTAGTTTGGAAAAGAAAAATGTTACCTACTGGTACCTTTCTGGTACAGTGCAAGATATACTTAGGAATGTAAGAACTTATAAACAACAGATTGAGTAAAGAAATCTAACATGTAAAAAGTAGCCTAGTAACTGCCTTGTAAGAGATTTGTGTTAGGTCGTAAATTTGGGGAGAGAGTGTTCTTGCCTTGAAATAAACAGTATAAAAACTGTGGTTTTTTGGACAAACATTAAGCATTTTCCTTCTTGCCTGAAGGAGTCGCTCCCATGATTACAGTCACAAACAAACAAGCAAGCAAACAAATAAATAAATAAATACTACTGCTTCACAATATCCATGCCTCAGATTATCATAGAATCATAGAATTCATATTCATTGATGATATCATTCATATGATTCTATGATTCTATGATTCTATACTGCTGCTTCACAATATCCATGCCTCAGATTATCTATTTGACTCGTGAGCATTTCTCACAAAACCATACGATGAAATCCTAAAATCATTTTTATATTTCCATATTTTACTAGATGACAATATAATCTGGAATTCAACTACCTTAAGTCTTCTGCAGATCTTGATGCTGTATTGTACTTTATGTCAGCTGTGAATAAAATGACACTTTCTACAAGACAAACTACAGTGCGGTTTAATTATGATGGCAAAGTACAGGGGTAGAGGTAGACCAAGAAATATATCCTGTTGGTGAAGGAACACATTAGATTAGATTTTCCTGAAGGGATTTTTTGGTCATAATTTCTTCTTTGGGTTTGTAATGCAACCTTCAGGTATTAGTACAAAATATTATAGTTTTATGGTGGTGAAGGAGAGACTTAATGAATATCTCTTTTTGCTGGCCATGTCATTGCTGGCCTTGGAACTGGGTAGCTGAAGAATCACTCAAAAGCTCCTGAGATAGGCCTGTTAAAAATCCATCTAAGCTTGTTTATCCATACAGTACTGTGAAGGACATTAATTGTCTCCATGTGTTAAAAGACCTTTTATTTTTAAGGTTCTGAAACTAGAGGAAGTCTTTTTTTATTTGAAGTGTTTTCTCTGTTAACCTTTAGCTACCTACTTTATCTATCTGTTAGTAGAGGACTACTTTCGAAACCAGTCAGGGTGGATAAGTGTCTTTTGTCATGCCTGACAAGATCAGAAATGGGAGTGGCTAAATTCCATGAAATTTAGATAATTAAAGAAGTGATGGAATTACTGAGAAATTTTCAATGCCTATGAGCAGATGACAGGATATAATCCTGCCTTCCTCTAGCCTCAGAAGCATTAGGCACCACCCAAGACCCATCCGAGATCTAAAACTTGGATCCTTTAAAGATTCTTTTGAATAATTCAGGCATTTCAAGGGAACAACAGCATTTAACAGCTGAAGGTAACCTACAGTAGTGGGGAGGAAAAAAAAAAAAAGTGTCCTAGTGGATGCCCTGAGGCCTGATTCTTTACTACTTAAAATGATGTTAATTCAGAGTATATAGAAATTTCCCCTTCTGGAAAAGAAATTTAAATGGGAGGAGAGTACAAGCAGTAATAGTTTTAATCTCTTTGTTTCCTGGAAAATTCTACAAAAAATCCCCCTGACATTGACAGCTGGAATCAGAAGTAGTTCTAAGCCACAACGATTAAATTATATGTATGAAGGATGCTGGCAGTTTGCCAGCAGAGGGTTCCCCTGATTGGCAGTTAGTTGCCACACTAGCTGTCATCAGAGGAGCTATATCTCTTTTTTAGCTTCCTAAGAGCTGCTAATGGGATAATGAACAGTTTGTACTTTCTCATTTCCATTTATTCATCATAGAAAGTGGATACAATGTATCTGCAGTTGAAGTATTAAGTGATCGCTTTTGTGATGCTTGCTCTGTGTAATATTTTCAAAGTGCCTAGGTTTTTATATCAGCACTTAATAAACTGTGGTTGAAAACCAGCATATTTCAATTAAATAATTGCACAAACTCATTAAATCAGTTCTAGGTTCTAAAATATTGGGATTATTTTCATAAATCTCTGCTTCTCCTTTAGAAAACACCCTTACAGGATGTTCTTCTGAGTCTCTCTTTCCAGAACATATAATTTTGTTGTGGGTAGGCCCTGGCTGCTTGCCAAGTGCCCACCAAAGCCACTCTATCACTTTGCCTTCTTGGATGGAGGTGGGAGAGAAAACATACTAAAAACCTCATGGGTCGAGATAAGGACAAGAAAAGATCATTCAGCAATTATTGTCATGGGCAAAACAGACTTGACTTAGGGAAAGTAGTTTGGAAGGGAACTTTAAGATCATCTAATTCCACCTCGCCTCGGCCCCTTGCCACTGCTGTGGGCAGGGACACCTCCCACTAGATCAGGCTGCCCAAGGCCCATCCAATGTGGCCTTAAACACCTCCAGGGATGGGGCAGCCAGAACTTCCCTGTCCAACCTGTGCCAGTGCCTCACCACCCCCATTGTGAAGAAATTTTTCCTTATGTCTAGTCTAAATCCACCGTTCTCCAATTTATAGCCACTGAAAAAGACTTCTGTAAAATTATAAACCTTTCTGTAATTTATAACACACTTACTTAACTTTAACAGAACTGCCTCTCGCATTATTCAATGATAACTGCAAAATAAACATGGTCCCATTAATTTTACCTTCTCTCTAAAATGTCTTTCTATTTGATACTAGCAGAATGCTTCTCCCCTTTAGGATCACTTCCTCTCTGGGGCTGTTTTTCAGAGGAAGACTGTAGAGGGGTTTGTTTTTATACAGCGATACTCCCACATCCATGTGAAAGCAGTGTTTTGCAAACATCTTTCTGAATTCATATGCAAGAGCCAGTTTCTTTGTAAAAACCTAGATATTCCTCATGCAAATATGGTAGATTTGGCCTGATTTCTCTCATATGCCAAAGGTGGGAAGGTGATCAGTATTACCAAACAAACTATGCTCTTTGTAGTAGCCATTGTATTGTGGTAAATGTGAAATGGGCTTCCACTACTTTCTGGATCAGGTTCTCAGCTTCTCTGATCAGCACAGTTCTACTGAAACGAGCAGCCTCTCGCCGGCATGTGTTGGCAGAGATCCTTCTCCCTCTCCTTTTTCACTCTATCTAGAAAACAAAATGGAACAAAACATCACTGTTTTTAGGAGGATCTAACTTGAGATGGATATGGCTCATCTTTCCCATACTAATGAAAAGATCATTCATTACTAATGGTATTTGCCAGACTGGTGCCTCAAAAAATACAATCTTTAAGACACAAATTCTTCTTTCTTGTGTTTACATTTCTTATAGCAGAATAGAGAAGAACAGAATAAGGAGATTGGTAGAAGTTTTGCACTTCCAAAATTGTAATGAAGTGCATTAAAAATATCTATAAATGAGTCAGCTGTACAGTCATGGTATAACTTAGGCTGGATAGTGTCTGTGGTAGTCATTAGGTTTGATCCACCACTTTGATCAGGGCCAACTTTGAACTTGTATCTGGTTACTCAGGGCCTTCCAGATATCCAAATATCTCCAGTGATGGAGATCCCACAGCCTTTCTGGGCAACCTGTGACAATGTCGACAACCTTTGTTGTGAAGAATGTGCTTGTTTTGTTTTGTTTTGTTTTCCAAAGTATGTGCAGAGGTTATTCAGGCTTGCATTCAAAATGGAAAAAATGGAGAGCCAGAAGATCTGGTTTTGCCTAGCCTCTGCTTCTCAGACTATTTTTTTCTGAGTAGTCCTAATGAAATTTTTTCTCTTGGCATGTCTCATCATAACATAGACTGACAAACAACCCTGCCGCAGCAATCTATAGGTCTACGACACCTGTATGTTGCCTGAAAAATGGATCAGTACAGTTGTGCTAATTGTCTGCTGTTCTTAACATGATGCTTGTGTTTTTTGATTGACGAGTTGTTGGGAAGGGATGCTATAAGCTTACAAGATACTTTAATGTTACATCAGTTAAAGGAGCTTGAAAGAATGAATTGTCACTTAGACATAGTCCTTTGAATTCACATTAAACATGATAATTAAAAAAGCATAAGAATGACAGATTTAACTATCTAATCTTTGAAATATTTTTAGAGACCTAATACAAAAAGGACCCTCCCCCCAATAATACCACCAGATCTGCTAATAGTAATTTACAACATACAAGCACCTAGAATAACAGGCTAGTTCTGTATGTTCTTACAATGTGCTCTGCCTTTCAAATCTGTGTGTCAATAACATGCCTAGTGCAGGTTTTACCTCTAAGGAGCTCAACAATAGCTTCTATTCCAGAACAGAAATAGCTTGTTACAGGACAAAAGCCTTTTGTGAGGAGAAAAGTTGAGCAAAACAATTTTATACTCAGTTGTCTTTGTATCTGCAGGCAGGCAGCTAGTAATGTGCATTGTCAGTTTACTACTTTAATGCTGTTCCAGAAAGTGGTGCTCTTGGCCATGACACGCTGGGGTTGCTCTTTATGGTTCATCATCTGCATGGCCTTCTGGTAAAAGAACTTTACAGCAATTCTGTTTTAACTAACCTTTATTGTGTCTGTGCCTATAAATATGGGACGTCTTTCTACTAGATTTTTACTAGGCCATTTCTAATGGTGACCTGAACTAGAATGAAGTGGACATGAACAAAAAGGGGGATCTTACTCAGCAGGTAGGTGACTGACTGTAAATTATTTCCAAGCAGATATGCTGATATAAAATACTTTTTGAATCTACTTCAGGATTTCAAGTGAGTGAATACTTCATCGTGGATTGTGTGCAAGTCTCTTCATGCGTGTATGCTGAGTATGGTGTAATTTTGAAGCAAATGCAGGTCAAAGATAGACTTTTTTGTTTAAGCTGAAAAAACCCATTTGCTTTAGGAAGCACACCTAACACATTTTGACTTCCTATGTCTTTCATTTTTAACTCTAGCAAAAGCGAGAGACATGAAGGTCTAAAATTTGATCCACGTAATGTTTGTGGGAAAACAGATTGGTTTCATTAATGTGAATGAAAACAACTTGTGGACCAGAGGCTGAGCTGAGTTAGGAAGTGATTCTCTTAATTGAGACTACTGATCTAAGTGTAGCTGCTCGGTTTCTATATGAGCACATTTTAAAACAGGTTCTGGTCCTGAAGTTGTAATATGTACTTTCAATAAGACAAAAAAGAAAAAAAACCAGCCCCCCAAAAACCCCCAAAATATACGTATTATTTTTGGGTAGTGTCCAGAAGATCTCATTATGAAAACATGCCATTAAAATGTTTCATTAAAACTATTAAGAAGGATGTGATGTGACTTAGAGGTGACAGTACAGGCAGAATTCCTGAGGCTAATAGGCGTTTTTATCAAGGTGAACAAATGGATACTTTATATGCTAGAGGTGCACCTACTCTGAGTCACTGACTGTCTCCTAGATCATCTTTGTATATGAAATGAGTCATAGAAATGAGACATAAAAGTCTTGTAGATCATTAAGTCCATTCCTTTGCAAATGTCTTTCTGAGGATTAGTCAACTGTTAAATGGATCCTGCTTTTAGATCTCATTTACACTGCTGCAAACTGGAGATGACACCACCACTGTACTTTCGTGGTCTCAAATCACTGTGAAGGCAGGATCAGATGCTTAATTTTGAGACCTTACATCACTTTAGGAATTTTCTTTTATGTGGTGCAGATGGCATGCTCCATAGGACAACTTTGCTGCTTCGAGGCAGCAAGAGAATTAACGACCTTGAGGAGCTTGTCTAATGGCTGCGTGTGTAATATGAGGGCTTTGTATGGGAGTAGCAGATAAAGACAGATGTCAAATGGAAAATTAAGTAACACAATATGGTGAACTAAACTCATTCCATTGATTTTCGCATGAAGTGTGTTTATAATCTTGAGTACATTTTAAAGTTTCAAAGAAAAAAGGAGACTTTGCTTTTGCTCCTAACATTACCACACAGCTTCCTGTAACCTATGGCAAGTTTGTGCTTCAGCTTCTTTAACTGCAAATTAATCACTTGTACCTAATGGTTGGACTCGATGATTCAATGGTTCTTTTCCAACCTGGTGATTCTATGGTTCTAATATTTGTGCAACTTGCAGGCCCTTCACCAAAAGGTTTTTGTAGCAGTAAATCACTCTTAAAGAATCATTTCATCAAACAAAGTCACTGAGGGAGAAATTAGTCACAGCAATATCATGACAATGTGCTGTGATCTTCACATCTCTAGCTTACAAGTCACCAGTGTCTGTTTATCATAGCACACATTGTTTTAGCACTGTGCACAAGAGTCAAAACCTCAGTCTGTGCTTGGAGCTACTCCCTAGAAATGTCTTTGTTGTCCTCCCTATGATTCCATGGGCCAAATACCCTCCTGGTACAAATCTGTGTAGCTCCAGTGACTTCAGTGAAGCTGCACTAATTCCCAGCAGTAGATAATTTGTTTCTGCATCCTCTGCTCCTCTGATGCCTGCTTACTTGCGGAGAAGCTGGACAATGCTTTCCATCTGTCAGGAAAAGGGGTAGAGAAAGCACTTGGGCACAGGCATACTTGCTTTATGGACACTGTTGTCCAAGGTCTTAATCAACATCTCTTGCTAATGCTTGACTTGTAGTTTTTGAGATTCATTACCACATGGAAGTATTAATTAAACATGACCATACCAGCCTAGGGGAGCTGCAAAGTGTAATCCGGTGGTGGTCAAAGTGGGTCAGAGAAAGATCCTTGGTCCTTAGGATTCCACAGCCATTAAAATATTTTGAAAACAGTGTTATTTTGAAAGTAACAATGTAAATAATATCACCTCACCATAACTTGAACAATGTTCTTAGATATTTTAAATTGCAAATATTTAATTTAAATTTTTCAGCGTGGTTTTATATGACAGAAAAAACAAAGTAAAGCCTAAGTGAAACTGTTTAAGTTTTCATATATAAAAAAATCAGCCAACCAAACTACATATTTTTAGCTTTTGAGTTTAGAAAGAGTATTTTTTAGTTTTCTGTGTTTTTCTAACTCTTAATTTTACCAGATTTTGACATGTTGACATTCTTTGCAAAAATAATCTTTCATTCTTAAAACAATCTTTAGCAACAACTCAGACAGATGAACAAAATGTGAGCTTATAACAATTACTTAAAATAATGGCTAAAATCACTTAATGATCTGAAACAAAAGCAAAAATAAGAGTTTGACTAAGACCCTAATGCATTTTGCTGAGTGGCTGCATCACTATTTTGTGTGGGAGGAACAGTGGGTTATCTCGTTGATTAAATATACAAAAGCTCCTGCTAGAATTGCACCTTTCACCTTTTCCACCTTTTTCTGTGACAAAAATCCTTCTACAGCTATTAATCTACAGTTACTCACAGCATCTTTTTAACTAACTGCCTTTCTCCCTTTTTTTCCTTTCAAACACTATAGTTTGAGTGTCCATTTCTCATTTCTCCATCTCTTTTTGTCAATACATTTTTGAGAGAGGTTTGTAAACCCCAATAGCATTTGCAGTCTTGCCTGAGGTCACGAGGCAAAGAAAAAGTAGGAGAAAAGTAGCAGGTCCTCTCTGTAGCTCTGAATTTGTGTCATAGAACTTCACAGATATATTTTCAGTCACCTATAAACTTCCTTTAAGGCAAAAGTTCAAGAACTGCCTAGGATTTTCAATCATGTTTCACACACTAGAAATCTCAGCACTTGTTATTCCTCCCAAAGGCAACACTTTACATTTCCAAATGTTCTTAGCCTGCCAATTGGCAGGTTTACAGATGAACTGCCTTTTGGCAGTCCTGTATTTCATGACACAGTTAATGTTACACTTCAGAGCTTGTACAAAGCCTAAAGTGAACAAAAACTGATTAAGAGAAATTGCTTTAGATGTGTGTTCTTTGTGTTGCTACAAAATATAAAATGACTATTGGCTGTAGAAGTCTGATGGTGTGCCAGAAGTGGCATGTAATTTGGTTAAGGAGACCAAGCAGTTTCATCTGCACTGTGCTGAACTCTTTGCTTGCTGATACTGTCTTCTATACTCTCCTTTTCCTACCTGCGTGGTGTCTTAATATCATGCTGTAATGCAGAAGCGTAGCCCATATGTTCTGTTGACAGTCGCAGACATCCAGACTCTTGTGTATCCAGGTGACATTCAGTGAAGAGAAGCAAAGTTGTTCTGTGTGTGAGTTGAGATTATCCATAATGGGAAATAAGGTCTGATCCACCCATACTGTTCCTGCCTGTTCTAAGACCTGTGCTGGTCTGCTTCTGCTGAAACCTTACTGGGTACAAACACCCAGTGCAGAGGGGATCAGTGGACCAGCACAAGTCGCAGCATTGGGGCAAGAAGTCCTGATGGAAGTCAAAACCTGGGGGAGAAGGGATACCTATTAATGATTGTTAATATCAGATTTATCTTTTAGAAAAAAAACCCTAAATCTAAATCTCAAATTTGTTCCTTATTTATATTTTGAATCTAGTACTGCTGGTGATTTGCTTTACCATCCAAATATCCACTTGCTAAACAAGATAAGTAAATTTTGAAAATTCAAGACCAGTGATCTACGGTGTCGGTTAATGTTTAAAAACAAGCAAAAGAAACTTGATTGTTCGTATGTTGGCTATAAGAACTTCCAGGTAGCTTTAGTATCTCCTGCTACTGCTGCAACACAGCAATAAAAATGCAAGAACATTCAGCAATTAAATAAAAAATCAGAACTTTTGCCTTGCAAAGGCCATGTCCGCTTTGTTATTCTTTCAGTAGAGCAGGACACATGGTGCCATGAAATCAAGTCACTATCTGCATCCAGATCACTAGCTCTGTAACTTTTCAAGCCCTTATTTCACTTAATCATTCCTGTCTTCTGTAAACAAAACTTACTAGAAATAAAAAGTTAAAGAGATAATTCTTAAGACCTGTTTCCTGGGTTTTCTCTTCTCTGTGCCCAAGTGCTGGGCTTTTTCTGATGGTGGACATTGCAAGAACTAATAGGCAATAAGACTGCATCATAATTCATGCATATGACTGTCTTTAACATGAAGGAATGCTTTATTTGTACTTAGCAACCAATCTAGCATTGTTTAATTCACTGCAGAAAATACTGTGAATGATTTCTAAATGAAAGTCCATAAATAGCTGGGTTTATTTAGAAATGAAGAGTCATCCTCATGCTCAAAGTCACACTGTGCCTTGTGGTGAGGATCTTAAGTAGGTTGCTCTCTGTAAGAGATTTTTTTTTATTTGAAGGTGAAGAAGATCATTGGTTTTGTTTAAGAGCAATGGGCCCATTATCTCTTTCAGGTCTATGATCAAATCATAGTCTCAATCTTTTTATGGAAAATCAACCCTTTGCTAATAGCCACATTAGTAATTAGAGTTCTATTGCAAGTTAATGTTTCCGTTAAGAAGTTTACAAGTTGTCAGTCCTTATCCTGTTCGTGTCTATTGAGAAGGAATTTGTTCTGGTAAGGTTTACAATGTGGGGATGACACCCTGTGTTCATGAAACCATTTAGAATAGCTAATTATGGGAACAGGCAGTTTTCTGATGTGTTAATACCTGAACAGCTCTTTGTCTGACTTCAGTATATAGATGTTATTAAAAAAGATGTGCTTATCTTTCCTTCAGTCATTATTATCCTGAATACTTATCAGAGTTCTGCAACAGGGATAACAGGCAAGAATTTAGTCTTACATTAAAATTTGCAGTGGTTATCTTTGAGAACGCTGTGTGGGAATACGTTGTAAAGCAGAAATGCAGGTGCTACAATTATGTCACTAGGTTCAAGTAATTCAAAGGAAACAAAAGAATTCTGAGAACTTCATCAAGTGGAAATCAGGATATTTTAATGATGGCAGCCTGTGCAACAAAAGATATTTAAATAAAAATTTTTCATAAATCTTATACATTTCAAAATTGAACTTGATTCCTCTTTTATTTCAAAATTACTTGTTTTTTTTTTTTTCTTCCATTTGGCAAACACTGGTTCCTCTACTCCTACTTTTTTTCTTCCAGCTTCATTTGCTTTCTTATATTACTAATGGAGATATTAAAAATCTCCGTTACAAGTTGTTTTTACCTGCTTTGTTATCCAGGAATGTTCCTTCATTGCATTTATATTCTGTAATGATGCAGAGCTATAGGAATTAGGCCTATGCTGTATGGATGAACATGCAGAGGTATCATCAGTGCACCCAGGTTTATTTTCTGTGGTATTATAAGATGCATTATGGGAATAAACAAAGTCTCTTCATGAAGAAATGGATTAATTAAAAAACGAGTGCTAGAACAGAGGTAATTAAGGATTTCTGTTGTGAATGAGCCAGTAACTGTGGCTGGTTGCAAGTGAGCATCATAAGTGTGTCACCATCGAGATACGTGCATGGGAGCTACAGGCAGAGAGGGGCTTGTCCTCCCTGTAAAGCTGACAGCCAACTGCCTTCCACACTAACAACAAAGCCCTGGTGAGCTCCCAGTGTATCTGTAAGTCACAGAAATTTAAAACAAGGACGAGAGAGGAAGGTAATGTTTCTGTGCGCTCTGCATTAAGAGAAGTCATAAGCATTTTTTGAGTAGATAATGATGGAAAATGGCATAATAAGAAAATAGGAAAAATAGGGAGGAATAATGTAGAAAAGGGAGGAGATAATGACCTCAATGTAGGCCATGTAACTGTTTCTTTCCGTGTGCACGTCAGATGCTGCTGCCTTTTCTTCTATGTGATTTTGTCTGCCAATAGGAACCTCTTTTGGCTTATCCATACTGGAATTCATTTTACTTTTGTACAAATCCCTACTTCCTCTGGAAATCCAGAAATTGTAGAGGATGCAGACTATTCCTTTGTGGAAAACGTAAAGAATAGTCTTGTTCAGAGGATGTATCTTAATCTCGTGGTATTTTTACAAGTGTTAAATTTTAGCCCAACCCAAGCAAACCAAGGACTTCTGGTAAAGCTACCAAGTCTTAAATACATACTTGAGTGGATATTCATAAGCAATAAAACACTTTGTGTTGGGCTATGGAGTGAATTACATTTTGGTTAAACTGTACCGTGGAATCTTTTTCAAGATATTGTGAAATGGAGAATTCAATCCTTACCTTGACAATCTGTGAAATAATTAATCACCCACAATATTAAAATATCAGCTTTTTTTTTTTTTAGTATGAATATATCTGGGTTTGAATTCCTGTCATTTTCACTGTTATCATCAGATTAATCACATTTGTGGTAGCATCAGGATATTTAGGAGGGGCAATGATCCAGACATTTCTTGATAATCTGTGAGATGATGCAAGGAAATTAATTTTTGTAGCTCATTTTTACACCTTCTCTGCTTCTTTGTGTCCATATTAAAACCTGCTCCTAGCACTGTGAAATAAATTATATCAATACTATATATAGAAGAAAACATCATCTTCTAGTTCTTTCCTGTTTAAACATTCAAATAAGGGTTTGTCCATTTGACTACCTCACTACAAGTCGAGTTATTTGGCCAAATTTGATCCTGAAATTTATTTACAAGTTGTTTATTTTCAAGTTTCACGCCCTGTACTTATAACAATTGCCAGTGTTCTTGTTTCAGTGCAATAGATTTCCTTTATAAATACAGATGTTTTTAATATGAGCAATAATAGACTTAAATGTAGTAATTAAAATATATTTTATTCACATTTAAAAGTTATATGTTTGACAAGTGGTGTCACACAGTGTACAGTGTCATATTTTAAACTACTAAATCTGCCTTAAAAACTCCATTATGAAGGCAGTATCACCAAATTTCTTCTAAAACATAAGAAAAAGAATTCTGTGAGAATTTTTTAAATCAAAATAGCAGAATCTGAGGTCAGTAAGCATCCACAGAGACCTCTATCAGCAAGAAGTAATGAAGTGTTACAAGGTAAATGCAGCTGGTGGTAGTACTCCGTTGCAATTTTCTGTTTCATTCATGCATGTTATTTGGTTGTATATTTTATTGCTGGTTACAGAACACCTCTGAAAGTGACAGTGATGAAGTTGATGGCAACAATATATGTGGTTTCAGAAAGAAAAAGGGAGTCAAAGGTCCTACAAAGCATGCTTCTCCTTTAGAAAATGAGAAGATGGATCTGTCCCGCACCTCAAAAATCCAAGATCCTTGTCCCCCTCAAGGAACCACTGGTTGGTCAGAGCCATCATCAGACCAACCTCCTCAAAAACCAGCTAGCTTTCCTCCAGTACAAAAGGACAGAGCGGGTAGTGACAGTTCCCATACTGGCAGCAATGTGAAAGAAGAAATGTCTGGAGAAACAAAAGAAATCCAGGAAAATGCTGGCACTGGGAAAAGAATAATAAGAAAAATGCAAGAGGAAATAAATACACCAGCTAAACCAGAGCTGCCCATGGGCGTGCAACCTCCAAGGAGTGTAGGGAAAGCTGGGTATGCAGAGGCAGCACGGAGAGGAGAGGCCAATGAGAAGGTGGAGAGTAAGCAAGAAGAACGGGGTGGGATGGAAGAAGCAGATGTCAAGTTCCATGTGACAAAGATGGGTTCCTTGGGCAGTACTGTGACCACACAAAGAAGCAGCACTTCAGAGTCCTTTACAAGGACGCCTGACATTTCTAGACGAAGTTTGCAAGAGTTGAAAAACCTGCTGAGTGAAGGTCCTCTGCCTGCTCATGGGCCCAATCACAGTGGCAAGGCAGGTGGAACTTTTTCTCAGAAAAAATCAAAGCCCCAGGAGAAAACAGCTGAGAAGCAGGGCCGACCCTTTGAGACTTTTAGCCCCCATTTTGGAGAGGAGAATCAAAAGTATCACGGCTTCCACAGGAAGGGAGTGGGGCAGCAGAGCAAACCCCTCCTAGTCTTCAGCTCTGCTGGGTCTGATCAGCAACAACCAGTGGGAAACAATATGGATCAACTTATTCTGAGACTACCGGCAGCTTCTACACATGCAGAAAGCACGGCTCCCGAGATTGAGTTTGACAGCTCCTCAGGCAATGCTGGTAAGGATATTTAAACATCAACCACTGTCCTATTAAAGAAAATGATCCCAATGTTTTGTGGGGCTTTGTTGAGCTGCAAATCTTAGTCAGAGCTAGTGTATGAGAAAATTGACGTCTGTGGTTTCCATGTGATCAGGGTGGATCTGGACTTGTTCTCTACCTCCATGTTGCCTTCTTTTTTTAAATTTTTTTAAGCAATGCTTTTATGAAGCCCAGCTGCCTGCCAAAAGCTACCACACACAAATGGCCATGTCTTTTTCACTAAAACTGAAATATTTTCTCATTTAAGCTGAGCTCAAGCAACATTCCCCAAAGGTCTGCTAGACACTGCAAAGCTCTAATGGCATCTGAGCTTCTTAAAATCTCCCTTTTGTTAACATTTTCAGCAGTGGAAATTGCTCCCACATAGGGATGACATCTTCAATTATCTGTCCTGGGAGAGAACTGGAATGCAAAAATGAGTCGTATAAGCTGTAGGAGAAGAAAAGCAAATGAGACAGAGAACTTCCACTTATATCTTCATGTTGTTCAATAAGTCCACTTTTGAAGCATATATGGAGCAAATGAATTACTACTAATAGGCTGTGGTTTCTTTGAAACTGTGAGGGCTATACTTCTGGGCTAGCTGGATCAACAGACTGAAAGCTGTTATTAGCTATGATAATTAAATGGGCTTGAGTAGTTTATCGTTTTGTGTGTGTTCCAGGAAGCACATGAACAGTAAGTTGCCAGTTGAATAGATATCAGATTAATAAATTTCCAGGAGCATAAGGCTCAGATCATATTATCAGCTTTTCAGCACAGAAGTCTTTCCTTCTGATTTATCTCACTGATACAAGAAATATTAATCTTCTCTCTTCCTTGATAAAATAGCTTGTCTGTCATTAACTACATAATAAAGTAAGATAGCAATCATATTTGAACAACAATATTATGTTATCCTGCTTTTTTAAAAGTCTCTTTTCAGATGGGTAAAAATATTGTTATACATACACTGCAAACAGACAAGTTGAATGTATCAAATGTTGTTAGTTACAGCAGGATTTCTCTGTAAACATATTGTGTTACCCAGTTTAAATAAGTCTGAACAAGATATCCATGAATATTATCAATTCTAACTTAGGACACTGAATGAGAAATACAAAGCTTTGAAAAGATATTTTGCATCCAAACCACTGTCTACTCATGTACATTAGAACAAAGAGATTAGAGATTGTTTCTCAGCCTTCACTTACTGCTGTTCCTTTTCCAGGTTACGCTGCTTTTTGCATTGCTGAAAGGCTAGCAAAATGCACTAGCAAATTTAGATTACTACTATTTTCTCATTGTCTTCTAAATCAGCAGATACATTTTAAAATATAGGAGTAACTACTCTTTGTCATAACACTATGTACAAGGCACAGGGAACTGGTGAGTTGTAGATTCCACAGGGAGATTTCAACTCAATTTTAGCCACTTAAAGTGAAGTGGCTAGTCCTATAGCTTATTACCTAGTCAGTAGAGAAAGACAGGCTTTTTATTTTCAAAGAGGTATTAAGGGTTAGTGAGAAACTGACCTCTGGATGTGGGCATCTCTTTTAATTCAATGGGGAAGAAGTCCCATGATAATTAGTTTTGATTACTAACCTAACTCTGAAATACCTAAAGCTACCTGGGGTTAATCTTACTTTGTATCACTGGCAATAACAACTGTAGCTATGAAGGGAGGTAGGGAAAAACTGTTTTGTCTCATCAGAAAAAAATTCAAACCCAAAGGTTTTGGAATCTCATGAGGTTTTGATTGTGTTTGGCTTTGACCAAACAAACTGTTGGGTTCTATGTGAATTTCCTCTGGTAAATGGAATGCACAGAAATAGTTTCTATTTAATTGGAAAGTTCAAACACTTATTATGTGTTTAAAATTTAATTTTGATTGAATACATTAAGTAATTTAAGAATAGAAAGTTTTAGAAAACGTTGCATAGTCTTTAGTGAGCCTTTGCATAATCAGTATTTCATTGCTGTCAGTGATAATTTATTAAGATTGAAAAGATAGTATCCTAAATGTTCTATTTTTATGACTAAAATATTATCTTAAATATGTTACCAAAGCGCTTGAGCAGAAGTCTTGAATCTAAACGTATCTTGTCTCTAAGTAGATGTGAAATACAACATTTTGTATTTTGCAAGCTTTTAAATATTTGAACTTTCTCAACTTAGAAAACTTAATCCAAACTTTTTCCAAACATTCAGTTTAAAAAATGCACACAAAGAAGTGAAATGTTCTCTTTGTCTCTTTGTTTCTTTAGTATGGAATACAAAGCAGGACAGCACTGAGGTTGTATGGCTGCACATACATGCATGACTGTTGTATAAACAGTGGCAAATGTATTTACTTAGTTGCTAAGTTGAACACTATGCATGTTTGGATGCTATGGGCAAAGCAGGAACACACCTTATTGCTCTAAAAGTACACAGTTAAAGGAGAATCTCTAGAGGTCAGCAGTAGAAAAGCTAAGACACGTAGCTGTGCTTCAGCAACTCAGTGTAATGCAAAGGACTGAAATGCAGTCATGTTAGTTACATGGTTAACTTCTCTCTGAAATAATAAACACATGCAGAGCCCGGTGCCACCACACAGGCTTAGGAGAGATCTGTCTTCTAGACTGTATGAGGCAGCAGCACCACCAGCTAGCTACAGGTGGGCAACACACTGGAATTAAGCTGCCACTCGAGGCTTCAAGTTCCCTTTGTACATCGTGGTCTGTAGCTGGGGGCAAAAAGATTGCAGAGCTGGGCCCCCAGAAACCTGAGCAGCTCCAGGAAAATGCCCTCTCAACAGGGCTGATCTTGAGAATACACTGAGTGAGGCCACGTGAACACGACCAGGATGAGATCAGAAATTATAGGAGGGAGAAGGAAAAGAAAATACAATTTAACTATAACTGCAGGCATCAGTCACTACCTAGTGACTGTTGAAATTTGAAGGGCACAGAGAAAGGAGGACTGAACACTCCAAGTGCCACATGAAATGAAATGTGGGTGCTGACTGCAAACACAGTTCCTTTGCTAGGTTACCATTTTAAAGGAAAGCATATCAAGCAGCCAGTAACAGGCTTTCTCACTTAAGTGTTAATCAATCCTACAAGAAATTCCCTTTTTGTTTACAATGAATAACCTCATGTTGTAATTCTTAACTTGTTTAAATTTCTTACTTTTGGTAATAAAGCATTTACAAAGGACAATGCCTGGTATTTAGAGGCAGGGTGTGTAAAAGAAGGCTTTTTAGAAAAAAAATAGCCTAAGGCTTTTTGCTTCATGGAAATGAAAATGTACTTTTGACAAAATTTGAACTCCTCCCATGATTTCACTGTTCTCTGTGCTCACCAGGAAGAAGCAAATCTGTCCCTGCTGATGCTGCTCAGTAAGACTAGTCAGTGTGAGGAAATAGAAACAGACACTTCCATAAGAGGAAAATCAGGAGATATCGGTGAATACAGGAGAGATACATAAGTTCTTGCACCTATTTCATATTCACTGCCTCTGCAGTAATTTCTGCAGAATAACCATGTTTTTTGGGGATTACTAAGGAATGTGGTTTTCCCTATCTAATCTTCTCTGCTTTGCTGTTCTCACAGCATGTTTCCTTCCTCATGCCCTATCCACAATTCCATAAAATTTTTCAACCATTTCTTTTTCTACATTTTGAACTCAACTTGAACATAGCAGGACTGAAGCTTAGCTTCTTTCTAAACCCTCTCGATTGTCCTTGATTTCTGTTGAACTAACCATCATATTTTTTCCCTATTTCTTCCTTTTCCCTTTGGACTAGGCTATATACAACTTGCTATTTATTTTCTATTTCACAAGCTCTAAGAGCACATATTTTTCTTTATAGCAAACCAAAACTTTTAACTCCTTTGTCTTCCATGCCGCTACCAGAAATCTTCTTGCTCTGTGATTCTATATGATTTTCCATTTCCCTCCTCAATATATACAAAACAAAAATCTTCAGACAGCACTTCCATCGTATCTTTCTGATCTATTTTGTACCCTTTTGGGTAAGATCCAACTCATCTATCTCGGGTTGCTGTAATAAGCTAGTAATCTTGTGATTCTGTGAGAGAAAGAGATTTATTCAGAAAGTAATTCTGTTTACCCATTGGAGATGCTTCATTTCTTTCTTGTGACTATGAAAGTTTGACAAAACAATTAGTTTAGACCCAATATAAGTGAAATGTGTTTTCCACTTGAGGTCTCTGCCTTCTGCCTCTCCTTCTATGACATATTCAAGAAGAGTTTAGTTTTTATTTTCAATGTTGCGCAAAATCTTCTCTCCCCTAAATAACCTTGGTTCTGATTTGATGTGACACTGTCACTCATTCTCACTTGATTCTTTTTTGATTAGTTCAAATGTTTTTAGACCAGAAGGGGCTACCTAGTTTGCAATAGTGTATACCTCAGTTCATGAAATTTTGCTCAGTGACTCTGCCTTTAAATCCAAATTATCTCTAAAGAAAGACATGCCACCCTAGATCCATCATCTTTAGGATTATTAGTTAGGTATTTCCGGTGAGTATTCATTTAATTTTTTTTCAGACATCTGCATTTTTTATTTTCAAATCCTCTCGCCTGGCTGGAATCATTTCTAACTTTTCTATAAAGCTGTGATAATTTCCTCACTCAATACAGAAGAGTCATTTTTAGAAAACATCTTGGAAGACAGGAAAATACATATGATTTATTTTATTTTTCATCTATTGAGAAATGAAATCTTATTTTATATCGGAGTCTTGATGATGTAGCTCCTCTGAGAAGCTGCATCATGATGTTGTCATATAATTTGGAAAGAATAATTCATGGACGATTGAAGCTGTTCATTGCTCCCTAAATTAGCTACAAAACTCATGAAAATGAGCTTCGCTTTGCTATGGTTGTGTCAGTAGAAATGCCTGCTTCACAGCTGAGATTAAAAAAAAGAAAGCCAACTATCATGAAACAAAGAAACAAATGGAGACAACATTGAAAGTTTCAATATCAAACAGACCAGGGAAATGTTTTTACCATGTCTCATGCTTTGATCTCTGGTATGCTTATATACTTATTCCCTTTTTAGAGTTCTTATAGAGGAACAAAAATGTGAGGTAGGAAACAACTTTCTGTGTACTTTACTGCAGAAAGCAAACACCTTACTGACCTGTAAGTAAACATTTGGTGAAAAGTTTTTATGGTAAAAAGGAAATGTAAATTACATAATGTGTTAATAGGAAATGCTTCTGATCACTGTTCACATCAATAGTACTATTCAAACGTAACCCAGTACACATCTATTTACCATGTTAAAAACCAGATGGGAATAGAGAAAGAGAAAATTTAAATGCTAGCAGTAAGAATGATGTCTAGCATAAGAAAAGCTGTCATATGAGATTTGAGAAATGGAGGCTGTTAATATTTGAAGACAAATGTGAGAACAGTAACATGCTGTACAAACCAAGTAGACTGACTGTTCTTAAATACACAAACCAGAGTCCTCTAAGAAAGAGCAAACACTGTTAAATTAATACTGACAGTCATTTCATAGGACGTAGATGACTGTTGGTGTGTGATGACCCTGTGGGACTGATTGCTAGTGGATATTATCAGCAGATGGTATCCATTTCTATAAAGGGAGTCAATATTCACATGGATCTTGAGAGCATCCAGTCTTCGATTTCTAAGAATGAAGAAAAAATTAACACAAATTTGAATATTAACCCTTCTGTTCCTAACCACATCACCACTTTTTCAGTTAGGAATTGCAAACCCCATTTTCTTTAGACAGACTATTTCACAAAGAACACCTCCCCTTTCCTGTTAACAGCCAGTGCCAAAGACAGCTTTAGCATGATGAATTGCTACCTTGACTGGCATAGCAACTCTTGTGTTTGCAAGGAATTTTATTTCCCTACTGCTCTGAGATGGTCACGGGTGCCACAACATGTCACAGAGTACAGGGACACATGCTCTAACTCTGTGTGGGACTCAGGTGTCCCCAGACACTATCTCATGGGGCAGGAGAAGAATGCACAGCAGCTGCATGGCTGCATCAGGGTCATATCAGGAGGGAGCATAGCTGGTGCAGCTGGAGCGGCAGTGGGAAGATGAGACTTGGGGAGGACTGGTGGAAACATGTTTCCTTCTCCAGTGGATGATTTGTACCTGGAGTCTACCTGCTGGTGTCTGCTGCTGTTGCCTTATGTTACATTGGTGGTCGTGACTCTCAGTGAAAAGATTCCAATATTGTTATATTTGTTAGGTCAGCCTGTTCTCGTCATTGTCAAGTCCCCTGGCAATGTGTGACTCATTCTTTTCATTTCACCAGTTTGACACAGTCACCTTTTATAGAACTGAGAAACTGCTTGCTTTAGATGTGGTGTAATTTAATAAGGGATCATAGAAAAGGATTTCTTTGAACAAGCAGATAATGACTGATTGATCTGGGACCTATGCACTTTGTTCTGTTGTGGCATTTTTCTGTTGCTGAGACGATAAAGCTGTGTTAGCTATTTGCCCTAGCCCAATGTGAGCTGCCCTCAGCAATATGAGTGATTTCAACAATAATAATCCAAGACCGGTACCGTTATTCCACTAGAAATAATAATAATGCAATTAATATAACTTTTAGATTTTTTGGTAATATTTTTAGGGTTGTTATTAATATTTTTAAAGATTAAAATAATTTATGTGTGCAGATATTTTGTAGTAATTACAAAAGATGCATGAATAATAATAATTGTTTCTCAGTGGTAACTTAAATGAGAAATAGAGGTAGAACCGTAGAAAAACAAACATTTAGTGCTTTTCTGTGTACTTGTTGCGAATGGAGAGAGAGAGTGATGCACTTCAGTCTTAAGAGAGAAGCAGCAATACGTTTATTGACATAAAGCAGAGATTTAACAAAGTTTGATAATAAATGTGATGGTGATTTACCAGGTTTTATGTTAAGGTACACTTATTATTTACTGTACAGAGGACAGGATCAGACAGAACTATAAGGGACGCCCTCACATTGACTCATGAGGTTCAGAAAGGACACCCTTGCTTTCTGAACTCCTTCTTAGGTCAGGCTAGGGACGGGAAGTAGCACACTGTCAGAGTACTACTGATTTTATATATATATATATATATACACACACACATATCTAAAAATGTATGTATTATTCTGTACTTATATATCTATATCTACAAATAAAGAAAGATGGCCAGTCTAGATTTAGATTTGATTTTTAAAGTAAAAACATGAACCAAAATCTGAATATCTTGTGAAATTTACGTATGTGTATGCATAAGAAGAATTTTCAGAAATAAAAATAAAAATGCCTTTATTTCTAGAAACTCAGAGAGACCAAGAGTTGTACTCACGAGCACAATTGTTCCTCAAAGAAATGTAAGACTTCTAGATTCTTTATCTAATTCATCTAGACCTAATACTTATTTGTTATCTACCTGATCTCATGTAGGTAATGTTCTCGCTTTATATGGACTGAAAAACCCAGTACTCAGTTTCCTACTATACTTTTACAGACTTTATTCATCATTAGCCTCACAGACTTAGTTTGCCAGTGATTTTAGTGGCTAGCAAGAAAATTTATTTTGGGACCTGTGTTGGAGAAAAGTAAACACTTAAGTAAACTGTAAGAAGATTTTCAGAATATTTTAAGATTCTATTAATCTAATAAGTAGCCACAGTATATTAACTGTTAATTGATGATTAGGTTCACAAAGAGGTCAAATCTACTAGATATCAATGAACATTTATATTGTAAAGCAACCTTACAGGATTAATGAAGTAGTATTCAAATAACTACCTCTTGGGTGACAAACACAGGAGGCCAGTTTACATATCCTCCCTGCTTGCTATTGTGTTTTGTAGCATCTGTAACAGAGCCAGTGTTGTTGGGGTTGTTTAGCCTTGAGAAGAGGAGGCTGAGGGGAGACCTCATTGCTCTCTACAACTACCTGAAAGGAGGTTGTGGAGAGGAGGGAGCTGGGCTCTTCTCCCAAGTGACAGGGGACAGGACAAGAGGGAATGGCCTCAAGCTCGGCCAGAGGAGGTTCAGGCTGGACATCAGAAAAAAATTTTTCATGGAAAGAGTCATTGGGCACTGGAACAGGCTGCCCAGGGAGGTGGTTGAGTCACCTTCCCTGGAGGTGTTTAAAAGACAGGTGGATGAGGTGCTGAGGGGCATGGTTTAGTGTTTGGTTGGAATAGTTGGACTTGATGATCCTGGGGGTCTTTTCCAACCTAATGATTCTGCGATTCTGTGACACAAAGTACATAAACAGAGCTTCCTTAATTAATGTGTATATGTTAAAGGACATAGTGCCCTACTGTTTGCAGGAGATAGTGGAAAAAAGCTATATCCTTAAGCAGCTTACAGCTGAAGCAGATCAAAGCGCAAGATGTCATGAGATGAAGTGGTTGTAGCAAAATAATTTTCTTCTTGCTTCTACTTTTATTTAAGGTGTTTCTTATGGAATTATCCATTTACTTAAGAAGTTGTACTGTGCTTTCCGTTGTCATTCCTCAGGGATCACTCTTACTACTCAATGTCTTTTTATTTTACTGACCTAAAGTATCCTTGTGACCTACTTGCAACCTCCTTGCCTTTTGAAGCTGGGGGGTGTTCCAGTAGTATTTAAAGGTTCTGAGAAATCTATGACTGTGGATGAGTTTGCTGCCTTCTCAGGGAATAAACAGGCAGCCTTTGCTGGGCTAACTAGTCTCTCCTTAGAGCCTCGCAGCTGTCAGCCTTACTTGCCCCCAGGGAGAGATGGAAAAGAGTGTTTGTACCTGCTCTTTACTGCTATAGGAGATCTACTCTAATTTGGGTAATTTCATACTGTAGAGACTGGGAGTCTTCTGACCAACCTCCATGGTGCCCCAGAATGAAGCTTTTAACTTTCACTTGAAGGGTGGTGATGAATGCCTGTTGTTGGTGATCTTCCACGGTGGATCTGAAAGATCTGTAAAAATTCATCTGATTGTATCATCAAGAATAATGGAAGACTTTCCGCCCAGAAATGTAGAAAGAAATATTTTTTTTCACATTTTTTCGTGTCTGAATATAAAATTGTACCCTTGATTTAGTTGGTTTATTGTACTACATGAAAATTAATACCTTATATAACAATACATAGATACTCAAAACAAAAGCAGGCTGAGAGATTAAGGTTTGTGACAGGAAGGTACTGTGCTCTGCTCTCTGCTCCCTACAGAAGTTATGCTCAGATGTTATTGTTTTCATATCAAGAAGTTTATACAGTCTTAAAGCTGCTGTAGTGCATTTAAAAAACCAACTCCACAACAGTGAATGCATAGATGCATAAACTTACATTAAAATTCTGCTGCCTGTGGTGGAGAAGACTGCAGCCTCCTCAAGAGGTCTTGAGAAAGGTGTAGTAGAAGACAAGTACCCATTTTATCATGTTTCTGTATCCATGCACCTTTCAAAGGCGTTGAAATAATGTAGCATCTGAATTCTATCAGCTTTCAATGAGAAATAGCTGCTATTTGTCCTCCTACGAACATCCAATGGAACAGCTGAGATATCCCTCAGAAGTTCCTGACTTTACCATGTGATTCCCATGTGTTCTCTTATCAATTTGAAAAAAAAGTTTAAGTTATAGACCATATAAAAATTATGGGATTTTTTACAGGGAAAAAAAGAGTGTTTATATACAAAAATATTTTGTGATCCATATATTTTTCTTATTTTTGTTTTTACACTCTATGTTACAGTTTCCCATTACTGAACTTTTTAGGAGAACAGCCTGTGTCCCAGCATTCATTACTTCATTTGACGTGAACATTCCTCTTCACTTATAGCATCCAGCAGAGAGCTTGATGTAAACGGCCTTGGAAGTCCAACTCTCCTTCACCTGTTCTCTCATATTGAATTTATTAAGCAGCAGATGGCCAGGGACAATGTGCAGTTTGTCAGATTTGAATCAGTAGACCTCCATGGTGTGTCAAGATCAAAGAATGTTCCTTCTCGCTTTTTTCACGTAAGTTTTTTTATTTCTAGCTGTACCTTTATGTGTTTTCGCGGCCCTGTCCTTAATTTATATATGTTTTCTTTCACTGTGCAGGCAGAAACTCAAACTTAGAACAAATTATCCTTTCCCTCTACTTGTTAATTTTCCCAAAGGATCTGGGCTTTTTTTCACAGCTGCAGTCACCTCTGTTACCCCAAATAGTAATCTAATTAAATAAGACCAGTGATTTTGGTTCTTTGACCTTCTGCTAATCTCTTCCCTCAGCATTATCTTTTCAGGTTCAATGCATTGTGAACTGAAACAAACTGAACATCAGTAAATTGCAAAAAGATGGGAGTGAACACCGAAAGAATGAAAATGACTGAATGAAAATCACTTTAGCTATGAGAAATTTTATAGTCATTAATCACATAAAATACTACTGGGTTGCATGATGACTTAATAGAAATATTTGCTGTATTAGTAATTCAGGAAATAATAACAAAGTTAGGAAGCAATCCTTGACTGACCAACCTTTTCATTATATTGCTTCTGTGATACTTCACGTGCATAACTACATTATATTTTCACTCACATATCACTATGAATATTTTAAGCTTTATTGAGTGATAACAAAAGAAGATAAGAACATGAAAAGATGTAGAACAATTTTGTTTTAAGTTCCTTCTGAAGCCTAAGTTGTGTTTTCATTATTTCCCTTTTAGGCATTCCTAAACTGCAACTGTATCATCTAAATACAATTTGTTCTCTCTGATGTCATTTAGATTTTATCAAAATGAACTTTCTCTCAGTCATTTGAATTCTTGTGAGGAGTATTAGGTTAATTGCAACTTCTCTTTCTTTTGGTATGTCAAACTGCAAATGTCTAAATCAGCTTGTTCAAAGACAGGTTTTGGTTTTGCCTTTCCATCTGAACAAATGGGAGCTTCGCGTGACAGTCGAAATTTTTGGACACTAAAAAAATGTGTATATGTGCATGCACACACACACGCGTATGTAAATGTAGGAAGCAACTGAGAGTAATTTCTTTTTTTCCATTTTTTTTGGGTAGAAGTGTTGGAAGAGGGAGAGCTGGTACTGCAAGGTAGTAACTTTCAGTACTTTTTCAGTGTCAAATGGACAGCTTAGACATTTTGGAGCAGTATTCATCATAGTATGCAATTTTGGTTACGGGTGTCACACAGTGAAAACTGCTGCTGCTGGACTGCCACTTACTTAAGAGAAGGCAGGTTTTATTTATTTATTTAAGAGAAACCACCATATGCAATTTGAAGTATTTCAACGATTTTCTATATGGATATAGAACAGATTTTGTTTTTTCAACTCTGAGCTTGGCCCTTTTTAGGTTTGTTCTGTCTCCTCCGCTCACTAAGATGATAATCCTTTCCCTTAGAAGAATAAAGGTAAGATGTAAACATGAGCCAAATTGCACTTGATAGAACTTGGCATAATTGTAGTTTTCATCAGCTAACGGTAAGTTCTAAAGGTGCTTCTTTGAAGGTACATTGTCCTTCCTTAGGCTCCTATCTACATTTCATTTGCATAAGCTGAAGTGCTCTGTTCAAATGGAGAAGAAGATACGAGTTTATCCTGTTTGCTACCTAGAAGGGGAGTACTGAAACATTAGAATAATTTCTTACTTTTAAGTACTTCCCGGTATTTTACCCCTAAACCTATGAAGTCCACAAAGGGGGAAATTTCAGTTAAAGTTTGCATCTGAAAAACAATGAGGTATGTGTTATGGCATTTAAAAAGAAGTCACAGCCTGAATTCATATTGCCATGAGTCTTGTGTGGTTACATGAACTGAGAAATTGTTCAGAGGTTATGGAAGCCTAGTAGAGTAAGTATAGATAAATGCTTGACTTTCTAAATTTGCATCTAACTGATGATGCCCATAGTTGTACAAAGACGTAGTTGTATAAAGACAAGATACATATTGAGTATTGTTTCAGTTCTTTAAGGAAATTTTAAAAAGTTATTGGGATAATTTATCCTATGGTTTTCATACCAATCTTGTAGAAGGTTGTTTTGCTTCTTAATGATATAATAACTGGCTGTTACCTCCACTTCAGTGATCAATGCATTTTAGTGTTCTTTTAGGAAAAATATTATTGTTCTTATGGAGAATCTGAGGTTTATATATTTTACATACATAAGAAAAACTACTGAGTTCTTTTCTCATTTGGCAATCTGTTATTCTGCTCTGTGTTTAGGAAAAAGCAATTCATGGTGTGGCCATGCCCAGAAGTTATCTTGAACTGACCCTGAATCCTAAAGATAATGAATTAGATTACATAAATGCAACCAATTTCAATTGTGACATAATCCTGAACCCTGATTTATCAACATTTCGAATTCTGCCCTGGACTGAGCAAACTGCGAGAGTGATATGTGATTCCTTCACTGTGCTGGGCAACCCGCTAATGACCTCACCAAGGCACATTGCCAAGAAACAGCTGAGCCAGCTTCAGGACAATGGCTTTTCTCTGCACTCTGCCTTCACTTATGAATTTTGTATTTATGGCATTACTGAGGTTGTAAATTCGAAGACAATATCCTTCCCTGCAGCCACGATACTAAATAACCATGACCAGACTTTCATTCAGGAGCTCATTGAAGGAATGTATTATGCTGGTGCCAACATTGAAAGCTTTTCTTCTTCTAGTGGGCCTGGGCAAATGGAGATCACTTTTCATCCAGCATTTGGCATAGATGCTGCTGACAGTGCCTTCACATTTAGAACAGGCATTAAAGAGGTGGCTAAGAAGTATAACTATGTAGCTAGCTTTTTCTCAGAATCAGGATTTTACAACTCAGGGGCTCTGTCACATAGTCTATGGGATTTGAATGGTGAGAAGAATTTGTTTTCTGCTGGTTATGGAGTTGAAGAGCTCCCAGATATTGGAAAAAATTGGTTATCAGGTCTCTTGGCACACACAGCCGCTATCAGCTGCTTGATGGCTCCTACCACCAGCTGCCGTAAGCCTTATTCTAAATACAGTAAAGAATCTAAAGAGACTGTAAATGCAAAATGGGCATATAATGATAACAGCTGCGCCTTTAATGTCAAATGTCATGGTGGAAAAGGTACTTACATAGACAATAAGTTAAGTTCTGCTGCAGCAAACCCCTACCTGGTTCTTGCTGCTACTATTGCTGCGGGTCTAGATGGAGTAAAGAGAGGACTTAGGTATGATGATATGATCCAAGAAGAAAATCACACTGCTGATCTGAAACATTCATCAGTCCCTCTGAAACTAGAAGATGCTCTTGTTGCACTTGAGAAAGATTCGTGCATTAAGGAAGCATTAGGTGAAACTTTTATCCGATACTTTATTGCCATGAAACATTATGAGTTAGAAACTGAAGAAATGGATAGCGAAAGGAATAAATGCCTGGGATATTTTATTTAGAAGGAGTGCTCTTTTGCAGTGATGCTGTGCAAATGCGTTCGGTGAATGGATAAGTATCTTGAAATTAGTAAACATATTTAAAAATGTTTTTAATGTTTTGGGTTTTTTTTTCCTCCTTTGGTTTGTACTCTGTCTCCACATTAATGGTGATTCTAATGTTCTTTATCCCATCTTATTATTTTGATCTGTGTGTAGGGATTTGTGAATGAAAGTGTTTGGACGTCAGGGGAGTGAAAACCAGGTTCATTCAATGCCTCTGTCAACCTGCAGAACTAGAAGATGTGAATAGAAATGTGTTAGTTGCCTACTGATGGACCTACCACTCTTACCCTACAGAGTATTGTACTTGAAAAGCAGCACTTGGTGTGCTAAAATTTTGTGGGATTCCAAAGAACTCTCTTTATACTCAGGTAGCAAGAAGAAATAAATGATCTAAGGAAACATGATAAATGCATTCCTTTGTGGTCGGTGTGTGGATTTGCTTTTCTCCCTTACTCACTGGACACATTTCTCTGGGTGCCCCAGATCACAGGGTTATTTTTATTCACCCCATGCTGATCTGCATTGGCCAGATCTGTGATTCTGTGATCTGATCTTGCATTTAAAGAAAACTTCCCATTCTGAAAAAATGCTTCTTTTTTACTGCCCTAACCCTTATTTAGGGGCTCTTGGAATCTGTCAGTCTTCTGTCTTCTCTTTCTAGTTATTTTATACTCTCATTTTTGCAAGCTCTTGGCAGAAAGCATCCCTAAAAATTCTTTCCTTGCTCAGACAGCTTGCTTACCATACTCATCATTTAGTCCCAACAGTCACACAGTTTAATAGCTATTCCTTGGTTCTTCATCTCACGAGGATGTACTAAATGCAACACTGCATGTATGATGTGTGTTACTGTGATAAGACTCTTGTATGGCAGTAAATACGCCAGCTAAGCAAAGCTGCACCAGAAATGGCTATGGAACATATATTAAGCTTCTGCAGGCATAATGTTCTTAATCTAAAAATTTGTCTAGAAGTTGGTCTTGAAATAGAGACAAATTCCCACACCATAGTTTCCAAAATTGTATTTCAAGTCCTTTAAAAATGAAGCAAATAAAATGTAAGTGAACTCAGCCTTCTCAATGCAATAATTTATCAAATTGAGTTATGTTGCTCTTTCAGTTCTTTTGGACTTGGAAATCTACCCTGACACAACACTGACCACATTTCTAAGTTGAAAACTCAGAAGATGTTTATATTCGCTTTCTATATTTTAATTCTTCTGGATTTGACCACAAGAATGACAAAATGAAAGAGAGATCAGATAAAAATATGTATTTTTCTCTCCATTTTGTACATATGTAAGTAAGTCATCACGCTGCTTATGATGTCAATTTGAAAAAAAGTTTGGTTTTAAGACACTTGATTGCTCATCTTGGATTTATAATTATCTGTCACTATATGCAGTCACTTTTTAAGAGATAACATATAATGAACTTCTATAACTAAATTTAATGTACATGAAGTTCGTTATATATACACTATATATTATCCACATAGTTTTATTGTCACAATACTGAAGAAATAATACCAGACCTAAACTTTTCGATGTATATGCCCAACCATCTGACTAAATACAGCTCGGGAAAGCCATTGTTTAGAAACAAGGAACAACTGACTAGAATTGATGTTGTACGCATTATTTTGTAGCAAGATAAGAAAAATCAATAAGATAAATCTATATATATTTTTGAAGTAGTCCTCAATGACAGGATTTGAAAAGACAGTGACTATACAATTAAATAAAACCATTTCATGTTTCTGACAAATAAATGCCTAGTTTTTTGTTTGGTTTTTTTTTAATAGGAGTTAAAAAACGCAACTTGAAGCTAGTGTGCCTTAAATTTTTGTCAATATTTTGTTCAATACTATTTCCTAAATCTGTTTTATGTAATGAAAATAAACCAACTCCAACTCTGTGGGATAACATAAAAAACGTTTATTTCAAAAGAAGCACTTAAGAATTTTCAAAGTTGCATGCATCCTCAACAAAACTTTCACAGAATCACAGAATTACAGATTGAAAGAGACCTCAAGGATCATCTGGTCCAGCCTTTTCAGATGATATATAGTTTAAATGAGATGTCCTAGCACCTTGTCAAGATGAGCCTTAAAAATGTGCAGTGTAGAGGAATTTACCACTTCCCTTATGCACTTTTCATTCATAATCTTCAGAAACGCAGCAAGAGAGAGATACTTTAAAGTTGTGCAATGTTTTACCACAAGGCTTTTATCACAAAGCACAATCAGCATAAAAACCCAGATTCTGAAATACTCTGTGAAATCAAGTTTTATTCAACCTATTATGGCAGGAAATGTATCAAATGATTAGCAGATATCAACAAGTTAACAGTAATAGCTATTACAGGCAATACATCTAATCATTACTACAAGATAATAACTACAGTGATTAATAATGATACATCACCAACTGCTTCATTATCATCATCCAGATCCAAAGTCACCAAGGGGGGCCCTTTTTTTCACAGTGTGGATTTAGAGAGGCTGTCCCAGCAACTGGGGTCCCTGTGCAGTATACCCAGTTGTGGGTGAGGTCTCTGACTATTGCTGCAAGGGGCTTAGCTTTTTAGAGGAGAGGGAGAGGAGAGGAGAGGAGGGGAGGGGAGGGGAGGGGAGGGGAGGGGAGGGGAGGGGAGGGGAGGGGAGGGGAGGGGCAGCTGGATATTTCTTATCTTTAAGATAAGAGCCTGTAGAGATGCAACACTCCTGTACACACCTGATTGGTCAGCCAGGGTGTTGATAGTTTCCTTTTTCTCATCTTATATACTTGAGAAGCTCAAATTAAGGTGGCCAGACCAAATCTTCTGATAATGCCAGCCATGAAACCCTTTCTTACACCGCCCAATTCTGCTGATAATGAAACACTTTCTTGCACTCTTATGTATTAAGAATAGCACAACACAATTCTACTGATAATAGCAATGTGAAAGGTTGCAGACTGAACAGGACACATAGCAATGCAGTACGAATCATCCATGGGTCACCCATGTTGCTCTAGGCCTGTTGATCCCGCCCTGTCACTTCATTCATGCCTCTGACCCATGGAGGATTCATATCCTGAATAATACATTCATTCACAATCTATGAGTGACATAAAAATAGTCTAATTAGTCAAAGACGAATCATCTGTGGGTCACCTATATCATTTCAGGCTTGCCAATCAGCCCCTGTCACTTCATGCAGTGTTATAAATTAAAAAAAGATGACATATGAAGTCTATAGTTCTGCATTAGATTCTGCTGGTTTTCCAGGTTAACACAGCAAATGTTGCAAAACTTCATAAAAGAAATTTCTGATATTAATAAAGCATGTATTAATATTTTCAGCTTTCAGCAGACTATATATTTATACCTTTGTTGACAAGGTGGTGTTATTTTTGACGTTGTGCTATGTCATAACTGCTTTTTCCAAATGTTTGTCCATTCCAAATGTTTGTTATGTCCTTGGCTCCACAATATTTAGAAGAATTACAAGGCACACTGCTAGAAACTCCTAAGCCTTTTAACACACTGGAAGGTGGCTTTTGTAGTACCAGCATGGTAAATGTGCTATGTTCGTCTGCAATTCAATATATGCAGGTAAATGAACAGTTATTAGGCTAGCTAACCTTTTTCATGAATACCATTAACAATCATTAAATAAGCATTCCTTCTAAATAGAGAAAGTATTTCTTTATTAAGGAGAAAAGATATAAAACCCTTTTATAATTACCAGCTAGGGCATATAGACTTTTATGGAAGAATATTGCATATTGTGTAAATTGTGTAAACTGTACAACATTTGCATCATTACCATACATCAACAAAGGTTTTAATTGAAAAGTAAACTTATAGACTTATTTGTAATTTGAATTGGTTTTTTTCCTACAAAAAGTGTGTCCCAGAGAGAAAAATCACACATTTAGTTGATATTTTCAAAAAATAATTCCTAAATAAAAACAATAGCTGATCTGAACAAGTACAAAGCATGGTAAGAATTCGGTGTATAAATTCATTGGAACAGCAAATGAAGTAAATTTTACAGAAAAAATCTTAAAAGAGATAATAAATGGATCATTATAAAAGACTTCCTATCAAACTGGAAGAATGTATAGAATAGAATTTGCCAGGGATCTGTCCTGGAATCCAGTTCATCACCTGGTTGATGAAAGAGAGAACAGGCTTACTGTCCTCGAAAACAATAGACTCGTTTTTTTCCCCCACTTACATCAGGGGACAAGATAAAAAGAAAAAGATGGTGTTAAGAAAATGAAAAAATGTTCTGGAAAAAAAACCAAAAACTTGAACAAGTGTAAGTGCAAGATACTGCACTGAGACAAGGATGTGAACTGCTTTGTTACACTTGTGACATATCATGTCTTGATGTATTTTGTGACATAACATCAGAAAATAACATAAAACCTACAGAGTCTTCCATAGAATAGCTTATTTTGAATCTGGAAATGCCATGCTTCTAACTGGGCTTCAGTTTTTGTGAGATATGAAGAAAGAATTTGATTTATTAGCTAATGTTTCTCCAGCATGTCAAGCTGCTGACACCGTGCACACAGGTAAGTATTCAGACTTTCTTCTTTCAGGCTCCAGCAAGAGGGCAGCAGTGTACTGCGCAGCTTTCCTCTGGGATCTCAATCTCTCATGCTGTGCTAAAAAATGCCCCATTAAAATATACCTATATATTTTACATATATACTTTCAATATTTTAAAACTTGGTAGCATGGTAGATGAAAGCTAATGCTTAACTAGTTAAGCTTAGTTAATCATTGATTTTTCATAGCCTTTTCATTAAAAGAGGCACTTAACATGCTGAAGTATTATTTTAATCCTTGATAACACTGCATAAATCTTAAACTAGTAAAAGATGTATGTCTGTATTTGTGCATGTGTGTGTGAATGTGTATCAACTCGATGAATTCTATAAAACAACATAACAAAAGTGAAAATCGTTTAATAGCAGTATTGAGTATTTGTAATTTAATGTAGGCTATCACTGGAAGTTTTTTCATGCTTTCATCTTATTAAAATTCTTTGGGAGGTTTGCTTGCTTCCAGGGACAGATTCTTTTCCTTTCCAAATATTTTTTATCCTGTCTGCTATAGGAAAATCATAAATACATAGTGAATAAATGCACCCTACATGCACCTATTCTAACTTCCCTATTTCTGAGCATGTTCTGGTTTGAGCTATAGTAGAACCAGTTTTCTAACTTTTCAGCTAAGTTTTGTTTAAATAACTTAATTTTCTGAAAGTTAACTGCATATTTTCGGACAAGGTATCTCTCTAGAAGTGATAATATGGGGCATCGATATGCAGAATGGCCATTGCTTATACTTATTCCAATAGAAACTGAGGTCATCCTCGAGATGGTGGAATGCTGTAAGTGAAAGGGTTGCACCTGCAGTGAGGAATAGACAGGACATGCGACCCCAAACTCACCAACAGAGTATTCTGTTCCAGAGTATTCTGTGACATAGTCATTGGAGGGTGGCACTATTTGATACATTTGTACATATTTTATTATTAATAGTATTTTCGTGGTCTTTTTCTGTCATCACCTTTCCCCCTTTCCCTGCAGGGGGAGGCGAAGGGAATTGGGACAAAACTTCTCACGTTTAGCTGTCAACCGAGCTGGGCTGGGGCTAAACTATTACAGTGCAGAAAACTAACTCTACTGAGAATTTGAATTATTGGAGTTTAACTACACATTCTAATTGTCAGTCAGTATGTAGGACAGACATTTTTAAGTAGTTCTTACTGCATATATGTATGTAGTTTTGCTTTGCAAGTCTGCCTCTGCAACTCATATTTTTTCACGTACTATATCTCTTCACAAAGTTAGAGTATTCACGTCTTAATAATCCCTTTCCTCACAGCATCTTCATGGTTTTTCTTTTAACTAAAAAGCTCAACTCTCTTCAAAAGTCTTCAAATGCTTGAAATAAAAATCGGGCCTACAAGGTGGTTAAAAAGCATTAATTTAGCTGCTCTGAAACTCTGCTGGTTAAAATCATTTCACGAAAATAGACAAATGT